>NC_044392.1:41565408-43039465 GCF_006542625.1 Nomascus leucogenys | reverse complement strand
CACTCTAACCATGAACCTCTGGAATCCTAGCTGCAGAAGATGCCCACGACCCACACAGACATTTGAGTTGGCAGGGAGAGCTACTTGCAGAGTTGGCAGGGACAGGACTCCAGCTTCTGTGGAACCCAGAGGGTTTGGTGTGAGAACAGCTACAGTGGAGCATGGTTAGGGATGTCCATTACCCGAGGCTTGCCATGCTCCTCTAAGTGGCTTTGACCCCTTTGTCGACTATCAGACCTGGACAGAACAGGGCTACCATGCTATTTGGACGGGGCTAGACTGATCTGAGCCCCCCACCCCATGTCTGCTGGCCTCTCCCAGGATCCCTGCCTATCTGTACCTGCTTGCAGCACAGCCTCAGATGCTCAACTGAGGCAGTTCTCAGAGACCACTGCCATAGGTCTTTCACTGGCTGACCCCGCCAAACCACCAGAGAGCTTCTGCTACTGGCCTCACATCAGCATGCACCTGCTTTCAGGACCCACAACTGCTTTGCTGGCATACACACACAGACATCACTGCCTTGCTACCACTTCTGTGCACACAGGCATGGAGACCTCACCACTGCTGCACTGTCCCCACTAGCCCACATGCATGCATGTACCCTGCCACACTACCATCCCTGGTGTACATGTGCATGGACCTTGCTACCCTGCTGCCCCCTCACCACCAGCATGTGAGTGAGTGTGGACCCCACCATGCCACTGCCCCACTGCTGCCAGTACATGCATGTGAGAACAGAACCCCCTGCCACTGCTCTTATGAAATGCTTTTCTGGGACCCCCCCCCCGCCCCATCTGCCATAGGAGTGTTGTTGCTAGTGGACTGGGAACACCTTGGCCCCCTCCAGTGAAGCAGGTGCTCAGTCTCAAGGGGCCAAAAACAAGGTTCTGGGCCTGATCCCAGGCCCTCAGGCTTAGAGCACATAGCCCAGGAGTGCTGAGCTGAGCCATGGCCCCCTCAAATCATCAAGAAATAAAGCTAGCTTACTGACTGAAACTTATACCATAGTCAAAGCCTCAAGGGCATCAAAGAATATAAAAGCAAAAGCCCCATCAAAAGGACAGCAACTTTAAAGGTTAAAGGAACATCAGACCACATAGATGAGAAAGACCCAGTGGAAGAACTCAGGCAGCTCTAAAAGTCAGCATGTCTTCTTACTTCCAAATGAACACACTAGCTCCCCAACAATCATTCCTAACCAGACTGAAATGGCTGAAATAATAAACATAGATTTTAGAATCTGGATGGCAATGAAAATCATGAGATTCAGGAGAAAGTTGAAATGGAATCCAAAGAATTTAAGGAATCCAGTAAAATAATACAATAACTGAAAGACAAAATAGCCATTTTAAGAAAGAACTAAACTGATTTGACAGAGCTAAAAAATTCACTAAAGAATTTTATAATACAATTGGAAGTATTAAAGGCAGAATAGACCACACTGAGGGAAGAATTTCAGAGCTCAAAGACCAGTTCTTCTAATTAACTCAGTCACACAAAATAAAGAAAAAATAATACAGAAGGACGAACAAAATCTCTGAGAAATATGAGATTATGTAAAGAGACCAAACCTGTACTCACTGATGTCCCTGAAAGAGAGAGAGAGTGTGCAAAAAATTGAAAACATATTTGAGGATATTGTCCATGACAATTTTCTCAAACTTCACTATAGAGGTCAACAATCAAATTCAAGAAATTCAGAGAACTCCTGAGAGATATTATACTAGAAAACCATCCCCAAGATACACAATAATAAGATTATCCAAGGTCAATGTGAAAGAAAAAAATACTAAAGGCAACCAGAGAGGAGGAGCAGGTCACCTAAAAAGGGACCCCAATCAAGCTAACAGCATACATTTCAGCAGAAACCTTAGAAGCCAGGAGACATTGAGGGCCTATATTCAGCATTGTTAAAGAAAAGAAATTCTGACCCAAAATTTCATATCCAACCCAAATAAGATTAATATGTCAAAGAGAAATAAAATTCTTTTCAGCCAAGCAAATGCTAAGGAAATTTACTACCACCAGACCTGCCTTAAAAGAAGTCATTAAGGGAGTGCTAAACATGGAAATAAAAGACCCTTACCAGCCACCACATAAATGCACTTAAGTAAACAGACCAGTGACACTATAAAGGAACTACACAATTAAGTCTACATAACAACCAGCTAACAATGATGACAAAATCAACTTCTCACTTATCAATATTTACCTTGAAGGTAAATGAGCTAAACACCCCAAGGCACAGAGTGGCAAGTTGAATAAAGAAAAAAGACCCTGGCTCATGCCTGTAATCCTAACACTTTGAGGCTAAGGCAGGCAGATTGCTTGATCCTATGAGTTTGAGACCAACCTAGGCAACATGGAAAAACCCCCTCTCTACAAAAAAGTACAAGAAAATTAGCTAAGAATGGTGGCACATGACTGTAGTCCCAGCTACCAAGGAGGCTGAGGTAGGAGGATAACCTGAGCCTGGGGAGGTGGAGGCTGCAGTAAGTTGTGATCATGCCACTGCACTTCAGCCTAAGTAACAGAGTGAGACCCTGTCTCAAAATAAAAAAAGAAAAAAAAAAAAAAAGAAACAAGACCCACCTGTAAGTTGTCTTCAAGAGACCCATCTCATATGCAAGGACACCCATAGGCCAAAACTAAAGTGATGGCAAAAAATCTGTCAAGCATACAGGAAAGGAAAAAGAGCAGGGGTTGCTATTTTTATTTCAGACAAAATAAATTTTAAACCAAAGACTATCAAAAAGGCCAAAGAAAAACATTATTTAATGATAGAAGGTTGAATTTAATAAGAAGACTTAACTATCCTCAATATATATGCACCCAACACAGGAGCACACAGGTTCATAAAACAAGTACTTAGAGACCTACAAAGAAGCTTAGGTTATCATACAATAATGGTGGTAGACTTCAACACCCAACTGACAGCATTAGATAGATCATCAAGACAGAACACTGATGAAGGTATTTGGAACTTAAACTCGACACTTGACCAAATGGACCTGATAAACATTGACAGAACACTCCACCCAAAGCCAAAAGAATATACATTCTTCCCATGCCTCCAGCTTTGTTCTTTTTGCTTAGGATTGTCTTGGCAATGTGGGCACTTTTTTGATTCCATATGAAAAATCAGGTAGTTTTTTCCAATTCTGTGAAGAAAGTCATTGGTAGCTTGATGGAGACGGCATTGAATTTATAAATTACCTTGGGCAGTATGGCCATTTTCACGATATTGATTCTTCCAACCCACGAGCATGGAATGTTCTTCCATTTGTTTGTGTCCTCTTTTATTTCATTTAGCAGTGGTTTGTAGTTCTCCTTAAAGAGATCCTTCACATCCCTTGTGAGTTGGATTCCTAGGTATTTTATTCTCTTTGAAGCGATTGTGAATGGGAGTTCACTCATGATTTGGCTCTCCGTTTGTTATTTGTGTGTAGGAATGCTTGTGGTTTTTGCACGTTGATTTTGTACCCTGAGACTTTGCTGAAGTTGCTTAACAGTTTAAGGAGATTTTGGGCTGAGGCGACGGGGTTTTCTAAATATACAATCATGTCATCTGCAAACAGGGACAATTTGACCTCCTCTGTTCCTAATTAAATACCCTTTATTTCTTTCTCTTGCCTGATTGCCCTGGCCAGAACTTCCAATACTATGTTGAATAGGCATGGTGAGAGAGGGCATCCTTGTCCTGTGCCGGTTTTCAAAGGAAATGCTTCCAGTTTTGCCCATTCAGTATGATATTGGCTGTGAGTTTGTAATAAATAGTTCTTAGTATTTTGAGATATGTTCCATCAATATCTAGTGTATTGGGAGTTTTTAGCATGAACAGCTGTTGAATTTTGTCAAAGGCCTTTTCTGCATCTGTTGAGATAATGATGTGGTTTTTTTCTTTAGTTCTGTTTATCTGATGGATTACATTTATTGATTTGCGTATGTTGAACCAGCCTTGCATCCCAGGGATGAAGCTGACTTGATCATGGTGGATAAGGTTTTTGATGCGCTGCTGGATTTGGTTTGCCAGTATTTTATTGAGGATTTTGCATCAATGTTCATCAGGGACATTGGTCTAAAATTCTCAGCATCAGGATTATGCTGGCCTCAAAAAATGAGGGAGGATTCCTTCTTTTTCTATTGATTGGAATAGTTTCAGAAGGAATGGTACCAGCTACTCTTTGTACCTCTGGTAGAATTTGGCTGTGAATCCATCTGGTCCTGGACTTTTTTTGGTTGGTATGCTATTAATTATTGCCTCAATTTCAGAGCCTGTTACTGGTCTATTCAGGGATTCAACTTCTTCCTGGTTTAGTCTTGGGAGGGTGTATATGTCCAGGAATTTATCCATTTCTTCTAGATTTTCTAGTTTATTTGCATAGAGATATTTATATTTTCCTCTGATGGTAGTTTGTATTTTTGTGGGATCAGTGGTGATATCCCCTTTATCATTTTTTATTGTGTCTGTATGATTCTTCTCTCTTTTCTTCTTTACTAGTCTGGCTAGCAATCTAGCAATTTTGTTGATCTTTTCAAAAAACCAGCTCCTGGATTCATTGATCTTTTGAAGATTTTTTTTTTTGTGTGCCTCTATCTCATTCAGATCTGCTCTGATCTTAGTTATTACTTGTCTTCTGCTAGCTTTTGAATGTGTTTTCTCTTGCCTCTCTAGTTCTTTTAATTGTGATGTTAGGTGTCGATTTTAGATCTTTCCTGCTTTCTCCTGTGGGCATTTAGTACTATAAATTTCCCTCTACACACTGCTTTAAATGTGTCCCAGAGATTCTGGTACATTTGTTCTCATTGGTTTCAAAGAGCATCTTTATTTCTGCATTCATTTTGTTATTTACCCAGTAGTCATTCAGGAGCATGTTGTTCAGTTTCCATGTAGTTGTGTGGTTTTGAGTGAGTTTCTTAATCCTGAGTTCTAATTTGATTGCACTATGGTCTGAGAAACAGTTTGTTGTGATTTCTGTTCTTTTACATTTACTAAGGAGTGCTTTACTTCCAATTTTGTGGTCAATTTTAGAATAAGTGGGATGTGGTGCTGAGAAGAATATATACTCTGTTGGTTTGGGGTAGAGAGTACCGTAGATGTCTATTAGGTCTGCTTGGTGCAGAGCTGAGTTAAAGTCCTGGATTGTTGTTAACCTTCTGTCTTGTTGATCTGCCTAATATTGACAGTGGAGTGTTAAAGTCTCCCATTATTATTGTGTGGGAGTCTAAGTCTCTTCATAGGTCTGTAAGGACTCCTTTAATGAATCTGGGTGCTCCTGTTTTGGGTGCATATATATTTAGGATAGTTAGCTCTTCTTTTTGAATGGATTCCTTTTTTTTTTTTAATTATACTTTAGGTTTTAGGGTACATGTGCACAATGTGCAGGTTTGTTACATATGTATCCATGTGCCATGTTGATTTCCTGCACCCATTAACTCGTCATTTAGCATTTGGTAAATCTCCTAATGCTGTCCCTCCCCCCTCCCCCACCCCACAACAGTCCCCGGAGTGTGATGTTCCCCTTCCTGTGTCCATGTGTTCTCATTGTTCAATTCCCACCTATGAGTGAGAACATGTTGTGTTTGGTTTTTTGTCCTTGCGATAGTTTACTGAGAATGATGTTTTCCAGTTTCATTGATGTCCCTACAAAGGACATGAACTCACCATTTTTATGGCTGCATAGTATTCCATGGTGTGTATGTGCCACATTTTCTTAATCCAGTCTATCGTTGTTGGACATTTGGGTTGGTTCCAACTCTTTGCTATTGTGAATAGTGCCGCAATAAACATACGTGTGCATGTGTCTTTACAGCAGCATGATTTATAGTCCTTTGGGTATATACCCAGTAATGGGATGGCTGGGTCAAATGGTATTTCTAGTTCTAGATCCCTGAGGAATCGCCACACTGACTTCCACAATGGTTGAACTAGTTTACAGTCCCACCAACAGTGTAAAAGTGTTCCTATTTCTCCACATCCTCTCCAGCACCTGTTGTTTCCTGCTTTTTTAATGATGGCCATTCTAACTGGTGTGAGGTGGTATCTCACTGTGGTTTTGATTTGCATTTCTCTGATGGCCAGTGATGATGAGCATTTCTTCATGTGTTTTTTGGCTGCATAAATGTCTTCTTTTGAGAAGTGTCTGTTCATGTCCTTTGCCCACTTTTTGAAGGGGTTGTTTTTTTCTTGTAAATTTGTTGGAGTTCATTGTAGATTCTGGATATTAGCCCTTTGTCAGATGAGTAGGTTGCAAAAATTTTCTCCCATTCTGTAGGTTGCATGTTCACTCTGATGGTATTTTCTTTTGCTGTGCAGAAGCTCTTTAGTTTAATTAGATCCCATTTGTCAATTTTGGCTTTTGTTGCCATTGCTTTTGGTGTTTTAGACATGAAGTCCTTGCCCACACCTATGTCCTGAATGGTATTGCCTAGGTTTTCTTGTAGGATTTTAATGGTTTTAGGTCTAACATTTAAGTCTTTAATCCATCTTGAATTAATTTTTGTATAAGGTGTAAGGAAGGGATCCAGTTTCAGCTTTCTACATATGGCTAGCCAGTTTTCCCAGCACCATTTATTAAATAGGGAATCCTTTCCCCATTTCTTGTTTTTGTCAGGTTTGTCAAAGATCAGATAGTTGTAGATATGCAGCATCATTTCTGAGGGCTCTGTTCTGTTCCATTGATCTATGTCTCTGTTGTGGTACCAGTACCATGCTGTTTTGGTTACTGTAGACTTGTAGTATAGTTTGAAGTCAGGTAGCGTGATGCCTCCAGCTTTGCTCTTTTGGCTTAGGATTGACTTGGCGATGCGGGCTCTTTTTTGGTTCCATATGAATTTTAAAGTAGTTTTTTCCAATTCTGTGAAGAAAGTCATTGGTAGCTTGATGGGGAAGGCATTGAATCTATAAATTACTTTGGGCAGTATGGCCATTTTCACGATATTGATTCTTCCAACCCATGAGCATGGAATGTTCTTCCATTTGTTTGTATCCTCTTTTATTTCATTGAGCAGTGGTTTGTAGTTCTCCTTGAAGAGATCCTTCACATCCCTTGTAAGTTGGATTCCTAGGTATTTGATTCTCTTTGAAGCAATTGTGAATGGGAGTTCACTCATGATTTGGCTCTCTGTTTGTCTGTGATTGGTGTACAAGAATGCTTGTGATTTTTTACATTGATTTTGTATCCTGAGACTTTGCTGAAGTTGCTAATCAGCTTAAGGAGATTTTGGGCTGAGACAATGGGATTTTCTAGATATACAATCATGTCATCTGCAAACAGGGACAGTTTGACTTCCTCTTTTCCTAATTGAATACCCTTTATTTCCTTCTCCTGCCTGATTGCTCTGGCCAGAACTTCCAGCACTATGTTGAATAGGAGCGGTGAGAGAGGGCATCCCTGTCTTGTGCCAGTTTTCAGAGGGAATGCTTCCAGTTTTTGCCCATTCAGTATGATATTGGCTCTGGGTTTGTCGTAGATAGCTCTTATTATTTTGAGATACGTCCCATCAATACCTAATTTATTGAGAGTTTTTAGCATGAAGGTTGTTGAATTTTGTCAAAGGCCTTTTCTGCATCTATTGAGATAATCATGTGGTTTTTGTCTTTGGTTCTGTTTATATGCTGGATTACATTTATTGATTTGCATATGTTGAACCAGCCTTGCATCCCAGGGATGAAGCCCACTTGATCATGGCGGATAAGCTTTTTGATGTGCTGCTGGATTCGGTTTGCCAGTATTTTATTGAGGATTTTTGCATCAATGTACATCAAGGATATTCGTCTAAAATTCTCTTTTTTGGTTGTGTCTCTGCCCAGCTTTGGTATCAGGACGATGCTGGCTTCATAAAATGTGTTAGGGAGGATTCCCTCTTTTTCTATCAATTGGAATAGTTTCAGAAGGAATGGTACCAGTTCCTCCTTGTACCTCTGGTAGAATTCAGCTGTGAATCCATCAGGTCCTGGACTCTTTTTCGTTGGTAAGCTATTGATTATTGCCACAATTTCAGAGCCTGTTATTGGTCTATTCGGAGATTCGACTTCTTCGTGATTTAGTCTTGGGAGGGTGTATTTGTCGAGGAATTTATCCATTTCTTCTAGATTTTCTAGTTTATTTGCATAGAGGTGTTTGTAGTATTCTCTGATGGTAGATTGTATTTCTGTGGGGTCGGTGGTGATATCCCCTTTTTCATTTTTTATTGCATCTATTTGATTCTTCTCTCTTTTCTTCTTTATTAGTCTTGCTAGCGGTCTATCAATTTTGTTGATCTTCTCAAAAAACCAGCTCCTGGATTCATTAATTTTTTGAAGGGTTTTTTGTGTCTCTATTTCCTTCAGTTCTGCTCTGATTTTAGTTATTTCTAGCCTTCTGCTAGCTTTTGAATGTGTTTGCGCTTGCTTTTCTAGTTCTTTTAATTGTGATGTTAGGGTGTCAATTTTGCATCTTTCCTGCTTTCTCTTGTGGGCATTTAGTGCTATAAATTTCTCTCTACACACTGCTTTGAATGTGTCCCAGAGATTCTGGTATGTTGTGTCTTTGTTCTCGTTGGTTTCAAAGAACATCTTTATTTCTGCCTTCATTTCATTATGTACCCAGTAGTCATTCAGGAGCAGGTTGTTCAGTTTCCATGTAGTTGAGCAGTTTTGAGTGAGTTTTTTAATGTTGAGTTCTAGTTGGATTGCACTGTGGTCTGAGAGACAGTTTGTCATAATTTCTGTTCTTCTACATTTGCTGAGGAGAGCTTTACTTCCAACTATGTGGTCAATTTTGGAATAGGTGTGGTGTGGTGCTGAAAAAAATGTACATTCTGTTGATTTGTGGTGGAGAGTTCTGTAGATGTCTATTAGGTCCACTTTGTGTAGAGCTGAGTTCAATTCCTGGATATCCTTGTTAACTTTCTGTCTCGATGATCTGTCTAATGTTGACAGTGGGGTGTTAAAATCTCCCATTATTATTGTGTGGGAGTTTAAGTCCCTTTGTAGGTCACTCAGGACTTGCTTTATGAATCTGGGTGCTCCTGTGTTGGGTGCATATATATTTAGGATAGTTAGCTCTTCTTGTTGAATTGATCCCTTTACCATTATGTAATGGCCTTCTTTGTCTCTTTTGATCTTTGTTGGTTTAAAGTCTATTTTATCAGAGACTAGGATTGCAACCCCTGCCTTTTTTTGTTTTCCATTTGCTTGATAGATCTTCCTCCATCCCTTTATTTTGAGTCTATGTGTGTCTCTGCACATGAGATGGGTTTCCTGAATACAGCACACTGATGGGTCCTGACTCCTTATCCAGTTTGCCAGTCTGTGTCTTTTAATTGGAGCATTTAGCCCATTTACATTTAACGTTAATATTGTTATGTGTGAATCTGATCCTGTCATTATGATGTTAGTTGGTTATCTTGCTCGTTAGTTGATGCAGTTTCTTCCTAGCCTCGATGGTCTTTACAATTTGGCATGTTTTTGCAGTGGCTGGTACCAGTTGTTCCTTTCCATGTTTAGTGCTTCCTTCAGGAGCTCTTTTAGGGCAGGCCTGGTGGTGGCAAAATCACTCAGCATTTGCTTGTCTGTAAAGTATTTTATTTCTCCTTCACTTATGAAGCTTAGTTTGGCTGGATATGAAATTCTGGGTTGAAAATTCTTTTCTTTAAGAATGTTGAATATTGGCCCCCACTCTCTTCTGGCTTGTAGAGTTTCTGCCAAGAGATCAGCTGTTAGTCTGATGGGCTTCCCTTTGTGGGTAACCCGACCTTTCTCTCTGGCTGCCCTTAACATTTTTTCCTTCATTTCAACTTTGGTGAATCTGACAATTATGTATCTTGGAGTTGCTCTTCTTGAGGAGTATCTTTGTGGCGTTCTCTGTATTTCCTGAATCTGAATGTTGGCCTGCCTTGCTAGATTGGGGAAGTTCTCCTGGATAATATGTTGCAGAGTGTTTTCCAACTTGGTTCCATTCTCCCCGTCATTTTCAGGTACACCAATCAGACGTAGGTTTGGTCTTTTCACATAGTCCCAAATTTCTTGGAGGCTTTGTTCATTTCTTTTTATTCTTTTTTCTCTAAACTTCCCTTCTCGCTTCATTTCATTCATTTCATCTTCCATCAGCGATACCCTTTCTTCCAATTGATCGCATCTGCTACTGAGGCTTCTGCAATCTTCACGTAGTTCTCGAAACTTGGCTTTCAGCTCCATCAGCTCCTTTACGCCCTTCTCTCCATTGGTTATTCTAGTTATCCATTCTTCTAATTTTTTTTCAAAGTTTTTAACTTCTTTGCTATTGTTTTGAATTTCCTCCCGTAGCTCAGAGTAGTTTGATCATCTGAAGCCTTCTTCTCTCAACTCGTCAAAGTCATTCTCCATCCAGCTTTGTTCCATTGCTGGTGAGGAACTGCATTCCTTTGGAGGAGGAGAGGTGCTCTGCTTTTTAGAGTTTCCAATTTTTCTGCTCTGTTTTTTCCCCATCTTTGCAGTTTTATCTACTTTTGGTCTTTGATGATGGTGATGTACAGATGGGTTTTTGGTGTGGATGTCCTTTCTGTTTGTTAGTTTTCCTTCTACCAGACAGGACCCTCAGCTGCAGGTCTGTTGGAGTTTGCTAGAGGTCCACTCCCCACCCTGTTTGGCTGGATGTTAGCAGCGGTGGCTGCAGAACAGCGGATTTTCGTGAGACCACAAATTCAGCTGTCTGATAGTTCCTCTGGAAGTTTTGTCTCAGAGGAGTACCCGGCCAAGTGAGGTGTCAGTCTGTCCCTACTCGGGGGTGCCTCCCAGTTAGGCTGCTCAGGGGTGAGGGACCCACTTTAGGAGGCAGTCTGCCCATTCTCAGATCTCCAGCTGGGTGCTGGGAGAACCACTACTCTCTTCAAAGCTGTCAGTCAGACAGGGACATTTAAGTCTCTGGAGGTTCCTGCTGAATTTTTGTTTGTCTGTGTCCTGCCCCCAGAGGTGGAGCCTACAGAGGCAGGCAGGCCTCCTTGAGCTGTGGTGGGCTCCACCCAGTTTGAGCTTCCTGGCTGCTTTGTTTACCTAAGCAAGCCTGGGCAATGGTGGGCGCCCCTCCCCCAGCCTTGCTTCTGCCTTGCAGCTTGATCTCAGACTGCTGTGCTAGCAATCAGCGAGACTCCGTGGGCATAGGACCCTCTGAGCCAGGTGCGGGACACAATCTCGTAGTGTGCCATTTTCCAGGCCCATTGGGAAAGCGCAGTATGAGGGTGGGACTGACCCGATTTTCCAGGTGCCATCTGTTACCCCTTTCTTTGACTAGGAAAGGGAACTCCCTGACCCCTTGCGCTTCCCGAGTGAGGCAATGCCTCGCCCTGCTTCCGCTGGCACACAGTGCGCTTCACCGACTGTCCTGCACCCACTGTTTGGCACTCCCTAGTGAGATGAAACCAGTACCTCAAGCAGAAATGCAGAAATCACCAGTCTTCTTTGTCACTCGGGCTGGGAGCTGGAGACCGGAGCTGTTCCTATCCAGCCATCTTGGCTCCACCCCCTGAATTGATTCCTTTACCATTATGTAATGGCCTTCTTTGTCTCTCTCTCTTTTTGTTTTTTTTTTGAGACAGAGTCTCACTCTGTCGCCAAGGCTGGAGTGCAGTGGTGTGATCTCAGCTCACTGCAAGCTCTGCCTCCTGTGTTCATGTCATTTTCCTGCTTCAGCCTCCTGAGTAGCTGGGACTACAGTTGCCCACCACCACGCCCAGCTAATTTTTTTTATTCTTAATATGGATGGGGTTTCACCATATTAGCCAGCTTGGTCTCAATTGCCTGACCTCTTGATCTGCCCACCTCAGCCTCCTAAATTGCTGGGATTACAGGCGTGAGCCACCATGCTTGGCCCCTATAAAACTATTAATTAAAAAGTTGAAAAGAAGTCATTCTTTACCTCATGGTTTTAAGTCACTTAGTAGCTGGTTTGGTTATCAGATTGACTGCTGCAGTATCACAGCGCTTGTAGAGTACTACAAGCACAGTTCAAGTAACTCTTATTTTACTTATTAATGGCTCCAAAATACAGGAGTAGTGATGCTGGCAATTTTGATATGTGAAAGAGAAGCTGTAAAGTGCTTCCTTCAAATGAAAAGGTGAAAGTTCTCCATTTAAAATGCAAAGAAAAAAATTGTATGCTGAGGTTGCTAAAATCTTCAGTAAGAATGAATTTTCTATCCACGAAATTGTGAAGAAGAAAAAAGAAATTTGTGGTAATTTTGCTGTTACACCTCACACTGCAAAAGTTATAACAAAGTGCACGCATGATAAGTGCTTAGTTAAGATAATTAAAGCATTAAATTTGTGAGTGGCAAACATAAAGAGAAATGTGTTCCAGCTGATGGCAATTAGGTTTGGCACTATCTGCAGGCTTTCGGCATCACTGGTGGTCTTGGAATGTGTCCACTGTGGATAAGGGGGAATGATCGTATTTTAATATTTTGGCCAAAAATAGCACAAACACATACATATGCACACACTCTCTCTCACACAAAACAGTCAGGAAGGCCTTATAATTTGAAGCTGAAGATCTATTTATGAAAGTTGTTCATTCAGAGGTCATAGTTAAAATCACAAGTAAATTAAGATTTACCAAGGTAAGGACCCTTAGAGGACAATCTTAAGTCCAAAAAACAAAACAAAACAAACAAACAAAACCCCACAAAACAACAACTGCAAAAAACCACTGTTGAGAGCTGGTAATTTGGAAAGAAAAAAAATGAGTAAAGAAAACGGACGAAAAAATAAGAAAAATAGAAAAAAGCTGGTTCAAGACATCAGACATCACAGTAATGTCAGCATTTTCAACCCAACTAAAAATTCAATCTCTATTGGCTCAAAAGGAAAAAATGAGACTTATTAGGTTCATATACTAAATTGTCCAGAGGTAGTTTAGTTTCCAGATATAGTTTGATCTGGGCTTTGGCCCTGTTATCTCATTATTTGCTCCTTTATCTTTTTTGTTTGTGAGCTTCAATTCTAGGCCAGGTTTTTCTATGGAATAAAATTATATAGCAATTTTAGGCTTTGCACACATCACACCATCCAGACAGAATTCCTCTTTCCTCAACCAACAAACATTAATCCAAGGCCTCAGTTGGATTGGGCCAATCGGGTCACATATATACTATGAACCAATTATTCTGGCTAAGCAGGGGCATACCATTCTGATTATTATCTTAAATCTTTGTTCTCATCTGATATCAATTTTGCCTCCTAGGAGATATTTGGCAATGTCTGAGGATATGTTTGGTTGTTACAGCTGAGGAGATACTATTGGCATCTAGTGAGCAGATGCTGCTAAACATCCTATGGTGCACAGAAGAGCCTTCCACAGCAAAGAATTAAATGAGCCAAAATGCCAATAGTGGAATAGTGGTCAATAGTGGCCAAAATAGTCAGTAGTAAGAGAAACCATTAGACCAATGGTTCTTAAACTTGAATGTGCATCAGAATCACCTGGAAGCCTTTAAAACAGGTCGCTGGCTCTCATCCCCAGATTTTCTGATTCAGCAGGTCAGCAGGGTAGGAAGTCTAAACATTGCTTTTTCTAACAAGCTGCCAAGTGCTATTGCTGCAGCTAGTTTATAGTTCATATTCCAAGTACCACAGACTAACCAGGGCCCAAGACTGTACTTAAGGTGTACTCAAGCATACAACAAAAGCATGGCTAAGCTACAAGATGGGGTCAAGTTGAATGCATTCTGGAGAAACAACCAGCTGTGTTAGTAGAAGAGAAAGCTGTGTTTTCACCCATTTCCTACACTTCTCAAGTTCCAAATGCAACATTGTCCTAAAATTTCTAGGTGGGAAAATTGCTTCTAGTATTCCGGGCTTCTCCAAAACTTCTGTTTGCCCTGACCTACCTTCCTAAGTTCTGCAGAAAATACATGCTCAAATTGCCCCTGGTCTTCACTGTTTTAATAAAAATGAATTTAGATGTTTTAAAATGAGTTGTTTTAGCAAACTATGGGATAAACAAAAAATGAATAAAGGTAAATGTAAATCAAAGATACAACTAAATTGATACAACACAGATATAAAAGACCCTGTGAGCAGAAAGAGTGCTCTTTTTTCCTTGAATATATTGTAATCTACCTAAACTATTACTCCTCACCCACCCTGCCCCTCTCACTCATTCTCACTGGAAAAATGTGAAGTAGAATCCCATTCCTGTTGTGTCTGGAGTTGGTTCCTTCTGGTGGGTTAGTGGTCTCGCTGACTTCAAGAATGGAGCCACGGACCTTTGGACCTTCTGCGGTGAGTGTTACAGCTCTTAAAGACATCACGGACCCAAAGAGTGAGCAGCAGCAAGATTTACTGTGAAGAGTGAAAGAACAAAGCTTCCGCAGCATAGAAGGGGACGCCAGTGGGTTGCCCTGCTGGCTGGCGTGGACAGCTTTTGTTCCCTTATTTGTAACCTCTCATGTCCCGTTTCTGTCCTATCAGAATGCCCTTTTCTCAATCCTCCCTGTGATTGGTTACTTTTAGAATCCTGCTAATTGGTCCATTTTAGAGAGCACTGGTTGGTTTGTTTTACAGAGTGCAGATTTGTTCATTTTACAGAGCTCTGATTGGTGCATTTTACAAACCTCTTGCTAGCTACAGAGCACTGATTGGTGCGTTTTTACAGAGCATTGATTGGTGCATTTTACAAAACTCTTGCTAGCTGCAGAAAAGTTCTGCAAGTCCCCACTCAACCGAGGGAGTCCAGCTAGCTTCACCTCTCACTATGACCCTTTAAAGCTAGACTATAGCTGTAGTAAGCCAAAGGTGGTTTTCTCCAAAGGAGTTTGGAACAGAAATAAAGAAAACATAATTTTTTTGGCTAAGTGGAAACTATTTTAGCAAGAAGAGGAGGATCTACAATATCAAATAAAGGGGGAAAAAAAAGGAAGAAACTGTAGATGACTCTGAAAGAAAACACTTAACTTGGCAGTTACAGCAACTCAGATAGTTTTTACTGAGAAAATGAATTTGCAGCTAAGAGATCTTGCCAGAGATCTACAAATAGGGAACACTGTCCTCAAGGAACTTACAAAGAGAAGGGGAGGAAAAACAAAAATAACCAATGCTGTGAGTAAAGTGTAAAGTGGATCTCTGCATAGTTCCTTTTATTATAGCACTAGGAAAGGCTTCCTGAGGAAGAAACATCTCAGTTGAGCCTTCAGGGCTAGAAAGTCATCCAGGCAGAGACAGATAAGAAATTACATCCAAAAGGCTCTGCATCTCTGCAAATACAGTGATCCTGGCAAAATTATATTTGGTTTTCTTTGACAAATGGTATTTAACCAGAAGCAGACAAAGAAAAGTTTTAAATTAGGAAGCCAAAGGGAGTCACCATTAAGTCATATGTATTATATTTCATTTATTTTGAGACACATTCTTTCCAACATTTTAATGTGTGTAAAATCTGGGCGAATCATACTGTTAGTACAGTCTCATAATAAATTTACAGTTTTAAGTACTTTTTTGCTGATGTTTAAATAATAATTTATTTTAAAATACATGAAAACTCTGATTTCATCAGATTTGATAATCATTTGAAGTATGATAAGATTGACTTTTGGGCTGATATCTTGGGCTTCTTGGTACTTATTGCAAATGTGAGAGGAGACATGATGACGGCTCATGGGATATTCTGATATGACCTGTTAAAAACAGAAGAACAAAAGAGCTCCACATAAGAGATGCTGGTACACCAATGGTCATAGTAATATTATTCATGATAGTTAAAAGTGAAAGCAACCCAAGTGTCCATAGATAGACAAACGGATGAACCAAATGTGTTATACGCATATGGTGGAATATTGTTCAGTTTCAAAAAAGGAAGGAAACCCTGTCACATGCTACAACGAGGATATTACACTAAATGAAATAAGTCACAAAAAGACAAATACTTTACAATTTTACAATTCCACTTATATAAGGTACCTAGATTAGTAGAATTCATGGAGACATAAAGTAGAACTATCCTAACCAGGGCCTGGAGAAGTGGGGAAATGGGAACTTGCAGTATAATAGGAATAGAGTTTCAGTCTTGCAAGACAGAAGAGTTTTGAAGATTGCTTGCAGAACAATGTGAACACACTTAACACCACTGAACTGTACACTTAAAAATGGTAAAGATGGTAAACCTTATGTTATGTGTATTTTAACAGAATTTTTTTTTAAGTCCACATAAAAGGGATGGGAGTTTGGGGAAAGGATATGGTGAAAGGATTGAGGATAAACAATTTTTAAATAGATAAAATGGTAAAACAGAGTGGAAGGGTGAACAGAAAAGACATATTAAAAAAAAAAAACCCACAACTCACCGGCGCCTCATATACCATAATGCAAGGCATAGCAAAAGGAGCAAGGAAGGCACTATTATTGCCAAAACAATTGAGCCAATGGAGGTGGGGTTTCCTGGCAATTGAGAGAGGACAAAAGGATGTCACTTCAGATCCTATACGCAGAATTCCTTGGCCTTCCTTTGCCCACCTACTTCCAATGCATGGTCATTTCCAACTTCCTCTCTCTCATATTCCTGGCCACCATATATCCATCCTTTGATCCCCTCTACCCAGTTTACAGGTCCTTAATTCCTACCTTTTTGATAACTTGGATTATCTATTTTTACTCCTGTTGGGATTGGGGTCCTGGAAATCAATCAATCAATCTCTCTTTCCCTCTTTCATCTCTCAAGCTCTATTCTTCCCCAGTGCCTCCCTCTATGCCTGAAGATCACTTCCTGGCAGGTCCAGCCTGGGCCCCTGCTATTTCTTACTCCAGTAGAGGATGATGTCCTGGCCCTCTAAACTGCTGTGCTTCACTCGACAGGACAGGCCAGCCGCCTCCCCATCTGCCACATCCAGGGTTGCTCGGAGATACCATGTCCAGTTAGCATTGGGCAGGATGTCCCCTAGCTGAGTGCCCTGCTGCTCCTGCTCATCCCGCATCCACATCACCCACACGGGCTTTGGGTAGAATCCTGAGACATGGCACACAAGCTGTAGACGGCCAGGTCCAGGACTGGGGCCACTGGACAGCCAGGCCTCAGGCTTCACTAAGGCAGGAAGGGGAAGAAAAAGTGTCATGTTATAACTCGAGTTCAGAGGTTATGAACTCAGAAACCTACAAGATTGGACAGCGACCCCATTCACTCCTTTGGGAAACAAATAACTTGTTATTTAACCTCCTATCCTTGGATATCTTCCTACTCTTGATCTTAGAGGAGGTGGTGGGAAGTGAAATAACAGCAGGACTAACCTTGTCTTTGCAGATCTGCTTTTCCTGCATTGAGGACGCCCAAGAGATATCGGGGGCAGGTTTCATAGAGGAGAATTCTCACAGTTTCCATGATACCTTGATATTGTATGATTAGTGCACAGAACTTCTGTGCCCTGCTGCCACCTTCTGGGGAAGGCACACATGAAGCATTCTTGATACTCAGGAAATCCAATCCTCCTAGAGCTCCCCTCAGGAAGCTTACTATGGCACCTCCAGAATGTAGCTCACAGCCTGCTATGCCCTGGATCTCAAAGGGGTCTATGTAGAGGGAAAACAGACAGCAAGTTATTAAACACAAATAAGAAAAAAGGCATGAGAAAAGAACCTAGGATTTTAGATTTTGGTGGGGATAAAGTTATTGGGTGTAAAATGATGATGAGCTAAAAACTAATGATAACATTTAGACATTTTCAGAAACAAGAGCATTGAGAAAAATATACATGCAACGAAGACAAAGGTATGTGATAAAGGAGTACAGTGAGTATGAATGGAGAGGTGAGGCAGAGTGTGGTGCAGTCAGGAGTGCAGCTCTCCAGAGTGAGTGGAGGTTCCCAGCAAGAGGAGGGTGCAGGGAGGAGATGACTGAAAAGATGGATTAGGGGAGAAAGCCACACGTTAGCTCACTCAGGCACAGGGTAGGAGAAGTAAGGGCCCTTGAGGAGAAGTTTCACATAAGACAAACCAGCAGCTTGTTACAAAGTGGAAGACAGTCTGAGAGTAAGAGACGAGTGCAGAGGCAGCAAGAATCTAAAATATGAGGTGTGATGGTGTGAAGCTGGAGTGAGAGACTACTCAAGAAAAGTGTGTGCATGCAGTTGGGTAAAATAGAAAGGAAGGGAAAAGCATCAGAGAGAGCAACACTTTGCAAAAAAGAGAGGAAAGAGAGTCCTTGAGAATCTTCCCAATTCAGTGTACTAGACTCACATTTCATCTGGAAATCACCGGCAAAGTCTTGTACTTCTCGAGCGAATCCAAAGATGTAGACTCGGAATATCTCCTCTAACTCAGCAACCTCCTTATCACTAAAGTTACCTTTAGACCAAGGCTTCAGGAATATGGCAGTGCCTGAGTCGCTATCCCAGCCATGAATCTGCAAATCATCCAACCAGCCTGAGCCTTGAGTTTGTGCCCAGGTACTGTTGGTAAAGGACGAGGTCTGGATGACGTGAAAGGAGGTCGGCCCCTGGAAGGCTGTGAAGAGTGGAAAAGCAAGATGGTGAAGATAAAGAGAGAAGCAGGAGACAATTAGGAAGAATGGGAATGAAAATGATTTAGAAAACAAGAACCTAGATGCTAAAGAACACAGGAAGTCTGACACATTTGATTGCCTTAAGGCTTCAGGCTCTAGTTCCAGCCACCAGAATGGCTGAAGAGGGCTGGAGACAGAAAGACCCAGACAGACCCTTAGTGTCCAATTGCACCTAGGAAAGCCCTGCTTGCTTTTTAAAATCCAAACCCCTGCACTAGTTCTCGGAGCTGCCAGAGTGACTCTTACCATGTTCACTGTTACCACCGGGAAAGAGAACAACTAACAGTTGAAATGGCAGCAGCAGCATTTCACTGGGAGATGCAACTTCTTACTGGCAGAGCTGGTATTTGATCTCCAATTTCAGCAAAGCTTTTCCTTAGTACCCTGTAGTGACTTCTTCTCTCTTCCAACTGACAAATCTCTTCCTCATCCAAACTGCTTTTCAGAGAAAAATGTGCCTCCCACAGCCCTGAGCCTCTTACCTCACCTTTTATTTCCCTCAAGCCCTGACTTTTGGAGTTTCTCTTACCCCCTGACTTCCAGCCGCTCTCCCTGTCCTCAGCTTCCTTCATACCTCCTTGGAAAAGCCCCCATATGATTCTGCATTTTCATTTCACCTTCCTTAGCCTTTATTCCCACATCTATAGGATGAGATGGTGATATTAAACAATTGCTAAACTTTTAGTCTGCTTTAACCTAGAAGGATGCTTTTGGTTTATCCACCTCACTTAGTCTCTCCCCGTCCCAGCTGCCTTATCTTCTCTGGCACTCTGTTACTGCCCCTTCCCAATGTTTTCAGTGTCTTCTCTTTCTTATATTGCCCTCTTTGTCTGGTGTTCCTTACCCCACATTCTAAACTGGCTGTGAGTGTGCATGTGTGTGTCTGTGTCTGTGTGTGTGTGTGTATGTGTGTGTACCAATATTCACTTACATAAAGGCAAAGCATTTAAAACATTGCCTGTACTATGGCACTACAAACCAAAATGCCAGAATCAAATATAATAAAGACTGAAGTTTATAATTCAAACAAAATTATACTATAGCAATATTTGAGGGAAAAAATGACAATTGCTGCTAGCATATGACCTTCTCTTCAGGAGCTCTTGCCTATGGAGTTTTCAGCAACAAATATTCATGAGATAAACAGAACTCTAGGAGCTATGCTATGTGCACCTCCAGCCTAAGTCAAAGATAACATTTTGGATAAGGTTCTATAAGCATCAGAGCTTTCTTCTTCTCTTGTAATATCTCATAACTGCTGTCTACATTTGGGCCTTCATATCACCACATGAGGTATTAATAATAGAGCAAAGAGGTCACTTTTTTTTATACAAAAAGTTCAGAGATACTTGTTTTAAGATGTCACCTCCTATCTTCTTGTATGCCCATGAAAAATTTTAAGAAGAATTTTTGGATTTTCTCCATTTAGGAAAAAATCACATATTTGCAGAGATCTATGTGTCATGCAGAAATGTAGCGGCAAGCAATTCCAAGTGTAGAGGGTTATCACTAACTAATTCTATTATGTGGATAAGAAAATGCAAAGTGAGTAGTGTCATGTTCTCTATTCCTGGGGACATTACTGGTTCACAACATTAATAAGACTGGTTCACAACATTAATAAGACTAGCCTTCATCTAAGATTATTACTGCCTAATTGATAAATACAGAGCAGCTCTCCAAATTTCAATGTATGTATCTCTTAACAACATTCCCAGACTCCAGTACATGACAGAATTGAATCTACTTTTTGGATAACAGCCATAGACAACAGCAGAGACTTAACATTGGCTGTCACAGACATGGACATTACTATTTTTGTGTTTATGAGCTTTTTATTTTGGGTACAACACCCAAAACAGAGTTCAGGAAAAGCTAGTAGACAATCTGGGCTATTTTCCATTAAAATGAGTGAGTTCTTGCAAGACTCCCAAAGTTGAATTGATACAAACTAAATCTGAAATGTTCCTCATTTTAAAAAATAATCCAAAAGAGTTGGTAGGGCACAAGAGACTATCACAACACTAGCCCCACAGTCATCAAACTTTTTTTTTTTTTTTGAGACAGAGTCTTGCTCTGTTGCCCAGGCTGGAGTGCAGTGGCGTGATCTCGGCTCACTGCAGCCTCTGCCTCCTGGGTTCAAGTGATTCTCCTGCCTCAGCCTCCTGAGTGGCTGGAATTACAGGCAAGTGACACTATGCCCAGCTAATTTTTGTATTTTTAGTAGAGACGCAGTTTCACCATGTTGGCCAAGATAGTCTTGATCTCCTGACCTTGTGATCCGCCTACCTCGGCCTCCTAAAGTGCTGGGATTATAGGCATGATCCACCACACCCGGCCACTCATCAAATTTTTAAACAAGTTAAGCCTAAAACACGAGAACAGTAATCCAGTCAAAATTATGCTACCAGAAAGGAATATTAGTGTTGCCAAAGACTGCGTTAGAAATTGAGTTGTGCCTGAGAGATGGAAGATAGAGGAAGAGGTCTTGGTTTCAGTTTCAACAGCGTGTAAGTTTTTGCCAAATATGTTCAGAATGTCTACCTAAATAACAAACAGAAAAAGAGGCTCTCTAAAAGAAAAAGATATTTATTTGGGAATAGAGCATTACAACGGGAATATATGTGCCATAGTAAACTATGTGCATATTCAGGGAGGTAAAGAAAGGCAAATTTTTTAAAGAAAAAAAAAGAAGAGGATTACAGATTTGTTTTGAAATAATTATCCTTACCTACAAATATCAATAACCAGGGTGACACCAGTCAGAGGTTAAACAGACAGTTGCTGGCAGGGCAGATGTCTTTGAGGCATTTTTCGTGTAAGGTTGTGATGGCCTTTTCAAGGTTGTGGTGTTTGCAGAGTCTTTCGTGGTAGTTGTTCTTACTAGGTATACAAGTGTGAGAACCCTCTCTGCATAGTCTTCCCTAGCTCTGCCAGTTTTTTTTTTTTTCCTTAGTGACTCCATTTTGTTTCTGGCAACATTTGCAAGATGACTGTAAATTTAAATTTAGTTAGGAAAATCGCCAGACAAAATGAAAATTTTGGAATTCTTTGAATGTCATATTTGAGGGAAAAATTTTCTTTATACACTGTCTTTTCCCTGAAAAGTGGAGCAATTGAGATCGTTTGAAAGGTCTAGAAATTAACCAGGTTTTCAAGTTACAGTCTTTCTCACATATCGTATTCAGTATTTCATATTTCCTTTCTGTTTCAAAAGTACGGAAATGGACATGGCAGTGCCCACAGTGTCCACATAGGAGTGTCACACGTTTCCATACTATGCTGTGACTATTCTCATTTAGTTCTATGGCATGGTTTGTATTTCCACTCTGCATTAGTACCATTGTTGCTTGACATATGAAACCTGTCTTCTAGGGAAAGATTATCCCTAGTCCCAATATTTGTTTCAAATTAAAAAATCAACACGTGCACACTTCTAAAATCAAAGCTTTAATTGATACTTCTAACTCATACTCTCCTATGGGCCTAAAGACCATGTACACTTCTGATAAGCTCATCAAGACACAGGTTTTCTCAGATATTGATTGTATAATCTCACTTATATGTTGAATCTTAAAAGAGTCGAGTACACAGAAATAGAGAATAAAACAGTGATTACCAGGGACAGGAAGCAGGTGGTGGTGGGAGGAAATGAGGAGATGTAGGTCAAAGAATACAAAGTAGCCGATGAGTATTCCCCTCGGAATTGCAGAGGATACATTCCAAGACCCCCGGTGGATGCCCAGAACCACAAATAGTGCTGAACCTGATTGCTGTCAATTGGAGCCCCTTTCTGTTCATGTCCTCCACCCACAAATTTGATGGCTTTTTAAGATATTAACTAAGCACTTACCACAAACTCTGATCATAACCTTTGCAATTTGAGGTGTGATGGTAAAATTTGTACAATTCCCTTTTCCCCATCACAATTTTATGGAAAGAAGATTCCGTTTTACTGTAGAACATAGCAACATCAGCATATTTTGTTTATTTCCTTATTAAGTCAAAAACTTAACACCTTTTCATTTAAAGGAAGCACTTAATGGCTTCTCTTTGGCATATTTGAATTACAAGCATCACTACTTCGGTGCTTTGGGGCCATTATTAAGTAAAATAAGGGTTACTTGGACACAAGCACTGGAGACCAGGACAGTTGATCTGATAACTGAGCCAGCTACTAAGTGACTAAGGGTTGGGTAGCATATACAGTGTAGATACACTAAATAAGGGGTGATCTGCATCCTTGTCTGGATGAAGTAGGCTGGCATGAAATTTCATCATGCTACTTAGAACGGTGCACAATTGAAAACTTATAGATCATTTAATTCTGGAATTGCCCATTTAATATTTTCAGACTGCCATTGACCATGGGTAACTAAAACTGTGGAAAACAAAACCATGAATTAAGGAGAGGTCTACTGTATGTTATAAATAAAAAAATACTTTGACCCTGCTACCAGTATCCATGTTAAATTAACTCATTACATTTAATGTTTTCTCTATAGATCCTTTTGGATTTTCTAATGATATCTCTAAATATGAAAGTTTCATTAGATTTTTTTCAATTGTTATACCTTTTATTATATTTTTTGCCCATTTTCCCTGGCAAAATGATAAATAGAATTATTGATAGCTACTTTTTTTTTTTAGACAGAGTCTTGCTCTGTCACTCAAGCTGGAGTGCAATGGTGCGATGTCAGCTCACTGCAACCTCCACTTCCCAGGTTCAAGCAAATCTCCTGCCTCAGCCTCCTGAGTAGCTGACATTACAGGCGTCTGCTACCATGTGTGGCTATTTTTTTTTTTTTGTATTTTTAGTAGAGATGGGGTTTCACTATGTTGGATAGGCTGGTCTCAAACTCCTGACCTCAGGTGATCCACCTGTGTTGGCCTCCCAAAGTGCTGGGATTACAGGCGTGAGCCACTGCACCTGGCCCAGGTAAGATTTTTTAAGAGGTTAGGTGGTTCCAAGATGGCTGAAGAGGAACAGCTCCAGTATAAAGCTCCCAGCATGAGCGATACAGAAGAGGGTGATTTCTGCATTTCCAACTGTGGTACTGGGTTCATCTCACTGGGACTTGTCGGACCATGGGTACAGGGCAGTGAGTGTAGCCCACTGAGCGTGAGATGAAACAGGGCGAGGCATCACCTCACCCGGGAAGTGCAAGGGGTCAGGGCATTCCCTTTTCTAGCCAAGGGAAGCTGTGACAGATGGCACCTGGAAAATCGGGTCACTCCCACCCTAATACTGAGCTTTTCCAATGGTCTTAGCAAATGGCACACCAGGAGATTACATCCCGTGCCTGGCTTGGAGGGTCTCATGCCCACGGAGCCTTGCTCACTGCTAGCACAGCAGTCTGAGATCAAACTGCAAGGCGGCAGCCAGGCTGGGGGAAGGGCGCCCACCATTAATGAGGCTTGAGTAGGTAAACAAGAGTGGCCCAGAAGCTCGAACTGGGTGTAGCCCACTGCAGCTCAAGAAGGCCTGCCTGCCTCTAAAGATTCCACCTCTGGGGGCAGGGCATAGCCGAACAAAAGGCAGCAGAAACCTCTGCAGACTTAAATATCCCTGTCTGACAGCTTTGAAGAGAGTAGTGGTTCTCCAAGCATGGAGTTTGAGATCTGAGAATGGTCAGACTGCTTCCTCAAGTGGGTCCCTGACCCCCGAGTAGCCTAACTGGGAGGCACCCCCCAGCAGGGGCAGACTGACATCTCACATGGCTGGATATTCCTCTGAGATGAAGCTTCCAGAGGAACGATCAGGCAGCAACATTTGCTGTTCAGCAATATCTGCTGTTCTGCAGCCTCCTCTGCTGGTACCCAGGCAAATAGGGTCTGGAGTGGACCTCCAGCAAACTCCAAGAGACCTGCAGCTGAGGGTCCTGACTATTAGAAGGAAAACTAATAAACAGAAAGGACATCCACACAAAAACCCCATCTGTACGTCACCATCATCAAAGACCAAAGGTAGATAAAACCACAAAGATGGGGGAAAAACAGAGCAGAAAAACTGGAAACTCTAAAATTCAGAGTGCCTCTCTCCCTCCAAAGGAACACAGCTCCTCAACAGCAATGGAACAAAGCTGGACAGAGAATGACTTTGACAAGTTAAGAGAAGAAGGCTTCAGATGATCAAACTTCTCAGAGTTAAGGAGGAAGTTGGAACCCATCGCAAAGAAGCTAAAATCCTTGAAAAAGATTAGACAAATGGCTAACTAGAATAATCAGTATAGGGAAGCCCTTAAATGACCTGATGGAGCTGAAAACCATGGCACGAGAACTACGTGACAAACGCACAAGCTTCATAGCTGATTTGATCAACTGGAAGAAAGGATATCAGTGATGGAAGATCCAATGAATGAAATGAAGTGAGAAGAGAAGTTTAGAGAAAAAAGAATAAAAAGAAATGAATGAAGCCTCCAAGAAACATGGGACTATGTGAAAAGACCAAATCTATGTCTAACTGGTGTACCTGAAAGTGACGGGGAGAATGGAACCAAGTTGGAAAACACTCTGCAGGATATGATCCAGGAGAACTTCCCCAACCTAGCAAGGCAGGCCAACATTCAAATTCAGGAAATACAGAGAATGCCACAAAGATACTCCTTGAGAAGAGCAACTCCAAGACACATAATTGTCAGATTCACTGAAGCTGAAATGAAGGAAAAAATGTTAAGGGCAGCCAGAGAGAAAGGTCGGATTACCCACAAAGGGAAGCCCATCAGACTAACAGCTGATCTCTTGGCAGAAACTCTACAAGCCAGAAGAGAGTGGGGGCCAATATTCAACACTCTTAAAAAAAAAGAATTTTCAACCCAGAATTTCATATCCAGCCAACCTAAGCTTCATAAGTGAAGGAGAAATAAAATACTTTACAGACAAGCAAATGCTGAGAGATTTTGCCACCACCAGGCCTGCCCTAAAAGAGCTCCTGAAGGAAGCACTAAACATGGAAAGGAACAACTGGTACCAGCCACTGCAAAAACATGCCAAATTGTAAAGATCATCGATGCTAGGAAGAAACTGCATTAACTAACAAGCAAAATAACCAGCTAACATCATAATGACAGGATCAAATTCACACATAACAGTATTAACCTTAAATGTATTTAAGGTTAACTTAAATGGGCTAAATGGTCCAATTAAAAGACACAGACTGGAAATTGGATAGAGTCAAGACCCATCAGTGTGCTGTATTTAGGAGACCCATTTCACATGCAGAGACAAAAGTAGGTTCAAAATAAAGGGATGGAGGAAGATCTACCAAGCAAATGGAAAACAAAAAAAGACAGGGGTTGCAAACCTAGTCTCTGATAAAACAGACTTTAAACCAAGAAAGGTCAAAAGAGACAAAGAAGGTCATTACATAATGGTAAAGGGATCACTTTAACGAGAAGAGCTAATTATCCTAAATATGTATGCATCCAATACAGGAACACCCAGATTCATAAAGCAAGTCCTTAGAGACCTACAAAGAGACTCAGACTCCCACACAATAATAATGGGAGAATTTAACACCCCACTGTCAACATTAGACAGGTCAACCAGACAGAAAGTTAACAAAGATATCCAGGAATTGAACTCAGCTCTGCACCAAGTGGACCTAATAGACATCTACAGAACCCTCCACCCCAAATCAACAGAATATACATTCTTCTCAGCACCACACCGCACTTATTCCAAAATTGACCACATAGTTGGAAGTAAAGCACTCCTCAGCAAAAGTAAAAGAAAAGAAATTATAACAAACTGTCTCTCAGACCACAGTGCAATCAAAGTAGAACTCAGGATTAAGAAACTCACTAAAAGCCGCTCAACTACATGGAAACTAAACAACCTGCTCTTGAGTGACTACTGGGTACATAACAAAATGAAGGCAGAAATAAAGATGTTCTTTGAAACCAACGAGAACAAAGACACAACATACCAGAATCTCTGGGACACATTCAAAGTAGTATGTAGAGGGAAATTTATAGCACTAAATGCCCACAAGAGAAAGCAGGAAAGATCTAAAATTGACACCCTAACATCACAATTAAAAGAACTAGAGAAGCAAGAGCAAACACATTCAAAAGCTAGCAGAAGGCAAGAAATAACTAAGATCAGAGCAGAACTGAAGGAGATGGAGACACAAAAAGCCTTCAAAAAAATCAATGAATCCAGGAGCTGGTTTTTTGAAAAGATCAACAAAATTGAGAGACCACTAGCAAGACTAATAAAGAAGAAAAGAGAGAAGAAACAAATAGACGCAATAAAAATGATAAAGGGGATATCACCACTGATCCCACAGAAATACAAACTACCATCAGAGAATATTATAAACACCTCTACTCAAATAAGCTAGAAAATCTAGAAGAAATGGATAAATTCCTCGACACATACACCCTCCTAAGAGTAAATCAGGAAGAAGTTGAATCCCTGTATAGACCAATAACAGGCTCTGAAATTGAGGCAATAATTAATAGCTTACCAACCAAAGAAAGTCCAGGACCAGACAGATTCACAGCAGAATTGTACCAGAGGTACAAAGCAAAGCTGGTACCATTCCTTCAGAAACTATTCCAATCAATAGAAAAAGAGGGAATCCTCCCTAACTCATTTTATGAGGCCAGCATCATCCAGATACCAAAGCCTGGCAGAGACACAACCACAAAAGAGAATTTTAGACCCATATCCCTGATGAACATCGATGCAAAAATCCTCAATAAAATACTGGCAAACCAAATCCAGCAGCACACCAAAAAGTTTATCCACCAAGATCAAGTGGGCTTCTTCCCTGGGATGCAAGGCTGGTTCAACATATGCAAATCAATAATTGTAATCCAGCATATAAACAGAACTAAAGAAAAAAACCACATGATTATCTCAATAGATGCAGAAAAGGCCTTTGACAAAATTCAACAGCCCTTCATTCTAAAAACTCTCAATAAACTAGGTATTGATGGGACGCATCTCAAAATAATAAAAGCTATTTATGACAAACCCACAGCCAATATCATACTGAATGGGCAAAAATTGGAAGCATTCCCTTTGAAAACTGGCACAAGACAGGGATGCCCTCTTTCACCTCTCCTATTCAACATAGTATTGGAAGTTCTGGCCAGGGCAATCAGGCAGGAGAAAGAAACAAAGAGTATTCCATTAGGAAAAGAGGAAGTCAAATTGTCCCTGTTTGCAGATGACATGATTGTGTATTTAGAAAACCCCATCTTCTCAGCCCAAAGTGTCCTTAAGCTGATAAGCAACTTCAGCAGTCTCAGGATACAAAGTCAATGTGCAAAAGTCACAAGCATTCTTGTACACCAATAACAGACAAACAGAGAGTCAAATCATGAGTGAACTCCCATTCACAATTGCTTTAAAGAGAATAAAATACCTAGGAATCCAACTTACAAGGGATGTGAAAGATCTCT
Source organism: Nomascus leucogenys (assembly GCF_006542625.1). Classification (NCBI taxonomy): domain Eukaryota; kingdom Metazoa; phylum Chordata; class Mammalia; order Primates; family Hylobatidae; genus Nomascus; species Nomascus leucogenys. The sequence continues at coordinate 43,011,546 of NC_044392.1, read as the reverse complement.
TCAAGGAGAACTTCAAACCACTGCTCAATGAAATAAAAGAGGACACAAACAAATGGAAGAACATTCCATGCTCATTGATAGGAAGAATCAATATAGTGAAAATGGCCATACTGCCCAAGGTAATTTATAGATTCAGTGCCATCCCCATCAAACTACTAGTGACTTTCTTCATAGAATTGGAAAAAACTACTTTAAAGTTCATATGGAACCAAAAAAGACCCCGCACTGCCAAGACAATCCTAAGCCAATAGAAAAAAGCTGGAGGCATCATGCTACCTTACTTCAAAGTATTCTACAAGGCTACAGTAACCAAAACAGCATGGCACAGGCACTAAAACAGAGACATAGACCAATGGAACAGAACAGAGCCCTCAGAAATAATACCACATATCTACAATCATCTGATCTTTGACAAACCTCACAAAAACAAGAAATGGAGAAAGGATTCTCTATTTAATAAATGGTTCTGGGAAAACTGTCTAGCCATTTGTAGAAAGCCAAAACTGGATCCCTTCCTTACACCTTATACAAAAATTAATTCAAGATGGATTAAAGACTTAAATGTTAGACCTGAAACCATAAAAACTCTAGAAGAAAACCTAGGCAATACCATTCAGGACATAGGAATGGGCAAGGACTTCATGTCTGAAACACCAAAAGCAATGGCAACAAAAGCCAAAATTGACAAATGGGATCTAATTAAACTAAAGAGCTTCTGCACAGCAAAAAAAAAACTACCATCAGAGTGAACAGGCAACCTACAGAATGGGAGAAAATTTTCACAATCTACTCATCTGACAAAGGGCTAATATCCAGAATCTACAATGAACTCCAACAAATTTACAAGAAAAAAACAAACAACCCCATCAACAAGTGGGTGAAGGATATGAACAGACACTTCTCAAAAGAAGACCTTTATGTAGACAACAGACACATGAAAAAATGCTCATCATGACTGGCCATCAGAGAAATGCAAATCAAAACCACAATGAGATACCATCTCACACCAGTTAGAATGGCCATCATTAAAGAGTCAGGAAACAACAGGTGCTGGAGAGGATGTGGAGAAATAGGAGCACTTTTACACTGTTGGTGGGACTGTGAACTAGTTCAAACATTGTGGAAGACAGTGTGGCAATTCCTCAAGGATCTAGAACTAGAAATACTGTTTGACCCAGCCATCCCATTACTTGGTGTATACCCAAAGGATTATAAATCATGCTGCTATAAAGACACATGCCCACGTATGTTTATTGTGGCACTATTCACAATAGCAAAGACTTGGAACCAAGCCAAATGTCCATTAATGATAGACTGGATTAAGAAAATGTGGCACATATACACCATGGAATACTATGCAGCCATAAAAAATGATGAGTTCGTGTCCTTTGTAGGGACATGGATGAAGCTGGAAACCATCATTCTTAGCAAACTATCACAAGGACAAAAAACCAAAGACCGCATTTTCTTACTCATAGGTGGGAATTGAACAATGAGAACACTTGGACACAGTAAGGGGCACATCACACACCATGGCCTGTTGTGGGATGGCAGGAGCAGGGAGGGATAGCATTAGGAGATATACCTAATGTAAATGGCGAGTTAATGGGTGCAGCACACTAACATGGCACCTGTATACCTATATAACAAAGCTGCACGTTGTGCATGTGTACCCTAGAATTTAATGTATAATTAAAAAAAAAAGAAAATGAAGATGAGGAGGAAAAAAATAAAATTGATTCCTTTGGATTTTCCAAGTATACAATCAAAAAAATTTAAGAGGTTAACAAGTGTCATATTTGCTGGGAGTGTTTTGTGTAAACTTTTCTTACCAGATTAAGAATATTCTCTTCTAAATTTGTTTAAAGTTTTTGTTATTTATTATGGATAGATGTTTATATAGGTGCTTATTTTATTTTATGTATGTATGTATGTATGTATGTATGTATTTATTTATTTATTTATTTATTTATTGAAATGGAGTCTTGCTCTGTCATTCAGGCTGGAGTGCAGCAGCACGATCGCGGCTCACTGCAAACTCTGCCTCCCAGGTTGAAGCGATGTTTCTGCCCCAGCTTCTTGAGTAGCTGGGACTACAGCTGCCCGCCACCACGCCTGGCTAATTTTTGTGTTTTTTTTTTTTTTTTTTGTAGAGACAGGGTTTCACCATGTTGTCCAGCCTGGACTTGAACTACTGAGCTCAAGTGATCCACCCGCCTTGGCCTCCCAAAATGCTGGGGTTACAGGTGCCAGCCACTGTGCCTGGCCAGGTCTTACATTTTAATTGTTAATCTACCTTGAGTTAATTTTTGTAAATGGTGAAAGGCAGAAGTGCAGTTTTATTCTTCTGCATATGGTTAGCTGTTTTCCCAGCACCTTTTATTGGATATTGAGTTATTTATCAATTACTTATTTTTGTTCACTTTGTTGAAGAACGGTTGGTTGTAAATATGATGCTTTATTTTTGATTTCTCTATTATGTTCCATTGGTCTATCTTGTTAGTTTTTGTACCAGTACCATGTTGTTTTGGTTATTGTAGCCTAATAGTAAAGTTTGAAGTCAGGTAGTGTGATTCCTCTGGCTTTGTTCTTTTCCCTTAGGATTGCTTTGGCTATCTGGGCTTATTTTTGGTTCCATATGAATTTTGGGATAGTTTTTTCTAAGTCTGTGAAAAGTGATGTTGGTGATTTGATACAAATAATATCAAATCTGTAGATTGCTTTGGGCAGTATGAACATTTTAATAATATTGATTCTTCAAATCCATGGGCATGAAATGTCTTTCCATTTGTTTGTGTCCTGTATGATTTTTTTCAGCAGTGTTTTGTAATTCTCTTTGGAGAGATCTTTTGCCCCTTTCGTTAAAGGTATTCATAGATATTTTACTTTTTTTGGTGGATACTGCAAATGGAATTGCATTCTTTATTTGGTTCTCAGCTTGAATGTTATTGGTGTATAGTAATGCTACTAGTTTTTGTACATTGACTTTGTATCTGAAGTTTTATTGAAATTGTTTATCCACTCCAGGAGCCTTTTGGTGGAATCTTTAGAGTTTTCTACAGATAAAACTATATCATCAGTGAAGAGAGATAATTTGACTTCCTATTTAGCTATCTGGATGCTTTTCATTTTGTTCTCTTGACTGATTGCTTTGATTTGGTCTTCCAGTACTATGTTGAATAAGAGCAGTGAGAGTGGGCATCCTTGTCTTGTTCCAGTTCTTAAGAGGAATGCTTTTGGTCATTCAGTATGATGTTGGCTATGGGTTTGTTGTATATGGCTTTTATTATTTTGGAGTATGTTCCTTTGATGCCTAGTTTGTTGATGGCCCAGGGACTTTTTTGGTTGGTAAGTTTTTATTGCTGATTCAGTTATGGAACTTGTTATTGCTCTGTTTATGGTTTCAATTTCTTCCTGGTTCTATCTTGAGAGATTATGTGTTTGCAGGAATTTACCCATTTCCTCTAGATTTTATAGTTTGTGTGCATACAGGTATTAATAGTAGTTTCTGGGGATCTTTTGTATTTCTGTGGGATCAGTTGTAATGTCACCTTTTCCATTTCTGCTTATGCTTATTTGAATCGTGTCTCTGTTTTTTTTTAACACTTTTATCCTAAGTTTAGGGGTACTTGCACAGGCTTGTTACATAGATAAACTTCTGTCGTGAAGGTTTGTTGTACAGATTATTTAATCACCCAGGTATTCGGCTTAGTACCCACTAGTTGTTTTTTTCTGATCCTCTCCCTCCTCCTACCCTGGAACCTTCAATAGGCCCCAGTGTGTGTTGTTCCCCTCTATGTGTCCATGTAGTCTCATCATTTAGTTCCACTTATGAGAACATGTGGTATTTTGATTTCTGTTCCTGTGTAGTTTGCTAAGGATAATGGCCTTTATTTAGCTCCATCCATGTCCTATAAAGGGCATTATCTCATTCCTTTTTGTGGCTGCATAGTATTCCATTGTGTATATATACCACATTTTCTTTATCCAGTGTATCATTGGTGGACATTTAGGTTGACTCCATGTCTTCGCTATTATGAATAATGCTGCAATAAACATTCACCTGCATGTGTCTTTATAATAGAACAATTTATATTCCCTTGGGTATATACCCAATAATGGCATTGTTGGGTTGAGTGGTATTTCTGTTTTTAGCTCTTTGAGGAATTGCCCCCACTGTCTTCCACAATGGTTGAACTAATTTATACTCCCACCAACAGTGTATAAGTGTTCCTTTTTCTCCACTACTTCACCAGCATCTGCTATTTTTGGACTTTTTAATAATAGCCATTCTGACTGATGTGAGATGGTATCTCATTGTGGTTTTGATTTGCATTTCTCTAATGATCAGTGATGTTGAGCTTTCTCTCATATGATTGTTGGCCACATGTATGTCTTCTTTTGAGAAGTGTCTTTTCATGTCCTTTTCCCACTTTTTGATGGGACTTTTTTCTTGTAAATTTATTTAAGTTCCTTATAAATGCTGGATTTAAACTTTATTAGATCTTGTTGAGCTTCCTTATCATCCAGATTCTGAGTCCTATACTGTCATTTCATACATTTCAGTCTGGTTAGTTTCATTGCTAAGGTTCATTTTCAAGGTAACAAAACACCTCGGACTTTTTGAATTGCTGGAGTTATTGTGTTGATTCCTTCTCATGTGAGGGAGCTGGCACTTCTTTTTCTTTTTGAATTTGTTGCCATTTGGATGAGGTTTATATGTATATGTATATCTGAGAATGAGTTCTTTCAGAGGGCCAAGGCTCTGTACACGTTCCTAGGTTGCAGATAGTTTCCTGCAGTGGGTTTCACAGGCAATGAGTGTTGGTGAAATGCACTTTTGTTTGGTGGTGTACTTCAGGCTGCAGTCAAGTAGATGGTGCTTAACAGTAGGGCTGATAAATAGTCTCTTAGTCAGCTGTACACTTGTTTTGTTTTTCAGCGTGTTTGCAGCAGTGCTCTGGGAAGAGGAGATGGGGGTCAATATATGGCTCCCTCTACAAGTCCATTCCCAGGTTTGGGTAATGTCGCCTTCAATTACTGGTGCTTTGGCCACTTTTTCTTTGTCATTTTTCTGTGTCTACTTTAATATCTTTCATTAATATTTTGTAATTTTTTTTTTTTGAGATGCAGTCTCACTCTGTCACCAGGCTGGAGTGCAGTGGCGTGATCTCGGCTCACTGCAACCTCTGCCTCCCGGGTTCAAGCGATTCTCCTGCCTCAGCCTCCTGAGTAGCTGGGATTACAGGTGAGTGCCACCACACCCAGCTAATTTTAGTATTTTTAGTAGAGACGGGATTTCACCATCTTGGCCAGGATGGTCTCGATCCCTTGACCTCATGATCTGCCCGCCTCGGCCTCCCAAAGTGCTGGGATTACAGGAGTGAGCCCCTGCACACCTCTTTGATTAAGCTTATTCCTATTTTATTCTTTTTATGCTACTATAAATGAGATTGTTTTCTTAATTTCGTTTCATGATAGTTTATTGTGTATAGAAACACCATTGATATTTGTGTGTTGATTTTTGTGTTCTGCATATTTACTGAATTTATTAGTTCTAATCTTTTTTTTGTTGAGTATTAAGGGTTTTCTGTGTACATCATCATGTAGATTTTATAGATCATATCGATTTTGTAGATTATTGCTGCAGACAGATAATTTTACCTTTTACTTTAGATTTTGATGCCTTTTATTTCTTTGCGTTGTCTACTTGTTCTGTCTAGGGCTTCTACCACTGTGTTGAATAGAAGTAGCAAGAGTGGACATTCATGCCTTGTCCTGGATCTTAGAGAAAAGATTGATTATGATGTTAGCTGTGGGATTTTCATATATGCCCTTTATTATGGGATTTTTTTTGGATATGACACCAAAAGCACCAGCAACAAAAGCAAAAATAGACAAACAGGATTGTTTCAAACTAAAAAGCTTCAGTGCAGCAAAAGAGACGATAGAGTGATGAGACAACCTACAGAAGGGGAGAAAATATGTGCAAATGGCTGGGCACCGTGGCTCACACCTGTAATCCCAGCACTTTGGGAGGCCGAGGTTAGCAGATCACCTGAGGTCAGGAGTTTGAGACCAGCCTGGCCAACATGATGAAACCCTACTAAAAATACAAAAAATTAGCCGGGTGTGGTGGCAGGTGCCTGTAATCCCAGCTACTCAGGAGGCTGAGGCAGAAGAATTGCTTAAACCTGGGAGGCAGAGATTGCAGTGAACCGAGATCGTGCCACTGCACTCCAACCTGGGCAACAAGAGTGAAACTCCATCAAAAAAAAAAAAGAAAAAGATAATATTTGCAAACCATATATCTGATAAGGGTTTAATAGTCAAAATACACAAAGAACTCATGCAACACAATAGCAAAACAAAACAAAACCCTAAACAAAAATGAATGAAGAATCTAAATAGACACTTTTCTTAAAAAAAGCATACAAATAGCCAATAGATATATTAAAAGGTGCTAAATATCACTAATCATCAGAGACACGCAAATCAAAACCATAGTTAGATATCTGCTCCTACCTGTTAAGATGGCTATTGTTAAAAATACAAAAGATAACAAGTGTTGATGAGGATGTGGATAAAAAAGAACCCTTGTATTCTTTTGGTAGCCATGTAAATTGGTATATCCATTATGGCAAACAGTATGGAGATGCCTCAAAAAATTAAAAATAGAATTACCATATGTTCCAGCAACCCCACTTTTGTAAATATGTCCAAAGGAAATAGAATCACTGTCTCAAAGAGCTATCTGCACTCTCATGTTCATTGCAGCCCTATTCACAATAGCAAAAATGTGAAAAAAAACCAAATGTTTATTGACATATGAATGGATAAATAAAATTTGATATATATAATGGATGTTATTCAATCTTTAAAAAGAAAATCCTGCCATTTGTAACAACACAGGTGAAACTGGAGGACATTATGCGAAGTGAAATAAGCCAGAAACAGAAAGACAAATGCTGCATAATCTTGCTTGTGTGCGGATTCGAAAGTAGTCAAACTCATGGAAACAGAGAATAGAATGGGTATTTCCAGGGATCGGAGTAAGGGAGAAGTGAGGAGATGTTGGTAAAAGGTAGATAGTTCCAGTTATGCAAGATAAGTTCTGGAGGTCTAATGTACGGCAATGTGACTATAGTGAACAATACTCTATTGTGTAGTATTTGAATTGCTAAGAGGGAGGATCTTAGATGTTCTCACTATAAAAAATAAGAAAAAATGGCTGGGCACGGTGGCTCACGCCTGTAATCCCAGCACTTTGGGAGGCTGAGGCAGGCGGATCACAAGGTCAGGAGATCGAGACCATCCTGGCTAACACTGTGAAACTCCATCTCTACTAAAAATACAAAAAATAAAAATAAAAAATAAAAAAAAATTAGCCGGGTGTAGTGGCGGGCGCCTATAGTCCCAGCTACTCGGGAGGCTGAGGCAGGAGAATGGTGTGAACCCGGGAGGCGGAGCTTGCAGTGAGCCGAGATCATGCCACTGCACTCCAGCCTGGGTGACAGAGCGAGAATCTGTCTCAAAAAGAAAAAAAAAAGAAAAATTGTAACTATGTGAAGTGACGGATATGGTAATAACTTGACTGTGGTGATTACTTCACAGTATATACATATATGATAACATCATGTTGTGTACCTTAAGTATACCCAATTTAAAAAAATTAAGGTAGAATATAAATATATAATTTATCATCTTTACCATTTTAAAATGTACAGCTCAGTGGCAATAAATACTTTTTTATACTCAATTTTTATTTGTTGGTTGTACCTTACTAAAGCTGAAAAATATATTTGAATAAATGTTAAAGAAATGTAAGTATACACAAACAAGAAAATAAGTATGTAGAAATTGCAATCTTTCCTGAAAATAAGCCAAAAGAATAAAACTCTTATTTAAATTCTTTGAAAAAAAATTAGCAGATGGAACATTTTCTTACATTTGTACAAATGTACTCAAAAATTTTATTTTAAATCAATTTTAATGATTTATCTCCCATAAATTTCTTACATAGAAAGATTAATTTGTCCAAAGTCACATCTTATAATATGTTTTGAGAGAATTTTCTGGTTTTGGCAAAACGGGATCTGCGAATGTGACTGGGGCAGCCTCAGGAAAACATGGGAGGGGGAATTTCTTTTTAAAAGAGACCTCTGGCCACAGACACTAAGTATTTTTAGTAAAAAATGTGGTTAGGCACTGATGGAATTTTGTTTTTTTTTTTGAGACGGAGTCTTGCTCTGTTGCCCAGGCTGGAGTGTAGTGGCACAATCTTGGCTCACTGCAACCTCTGCCTCCCAGGTTCAAGCGATTCTCTTGCCTCAGCCTCCTGAATAGCTGGGACTATAGGCACGTGCCACCACGCCCTGCTATTTTTTTTTGTATTTTTAGTAGAGAAGGGTTTCTACTTTGCTCAGTAATTTGCAGTCATCTGTGAATTCTGTAACCTCAAACTTAAAAACTAGGGTGTGGTTATCTTTACTTATATAAAAGTGCAATTTTTTGTGGAATAACAGCATTGTTTTATTCTCTAATTATACTTTGCTTTATTTTACTTTGCAAAAGATTTTAAAATTCTCCCTCTTTTTTTTTGAAACAGAGTCTCGCTCTCTTGCCTAGGCTGGAGTACAGTGGCACAATCTCAGCTCCCTGCAATCTCCACCTCCTAGGCTCAAGCAATTCTCCTGCCTCAGCCTCCTGAGTAGCTGAAATTACAGGTGCACACCATGGCACCCGGCTAATTTTTACTTTTTTTGGTAGAGACAGGGTTTCACCATGTTGGCAAGGCTGGTCTCGAATTCTCCTGCCTTGGTCTCCCAAAGTGCTGGGATTACAGGCATGAGCCACTGTGCCTGGCCTGATTTAAAAATTCTAATGGGCGGGGCACGTTTGCTCAAGCCTGTAATCTCAGCACTTTGGGAGGCCGAGGCAGGTGGATCACGAGGTCAGGAGATTGAGACCGTCTTGGTCAACATGATGAAACCCTGTCTCTACTAAAAATACAAAAATTAGATGGGCATGGTGGCGCTTGCCTGTCATCCCAGCTGCTCGGGAGGCTGAGGTAGGAGAGTGGTTTGAACCAGGGAGTCGGAGGTTGCAATGAGCCGACATCGTGCGGCTGCACTGCAGCCTGGGCAACAGAGCAAGACAGCAAGACTCCGTCTCAGGAAAAAAACAAAACAAAACAAAACAAAAATTCTAATGAATACAGTTACTTGTAGTATTGATGTTTGGCATAGGTCATTCCAATCTTTTTATTATGTATTATGGTTTTTGTAGGTTAGTATATATTCTCCTGAATATTTATCTTTGTTTACTGTTCATAATTTTATTATGAAACCAATTTTGGATTTACATAGTGATTTACAGATAGATTTACATAGCAACTTATAGCTTTGAATGTATTTGTAGAAAAGAAAGAGTATTAAAAATAAATGTAGACATTCTACTCAGGAAACAAGGAAACTTTTTATCTTTCTTTAACCTTAGAATTTAGAAATGATAAAAAGATGAAACTAGGTTTGGACCTTTTTCAATAATTCTGACCACCATTCAGTATATTCACTCTATAAGAAAAGTAGAGGTTTGGGGTTGAATTTTGTTTTTTTTTTCCTAAAGATGTCTACCTCTGGTATCTTAGGGCCTGGCAATTGTTTTTGGTCATAGGTGGGCTCTGAATAAATGTCAGTTGAACAAATGTATAAAAACCAAACAAAGGAATGTTATTTCAACTGCCTTCAGAGTGTCACAACAAATACCAATGAAAAAGAAACAAAAATAAAGACTCAGTTAACTCCAGTGAACCCTTCAGTCCTCTAAAGGTACTTCCCTGTGTCCACCAAAACTGCTCTCTAACTGAACGCAAGCAAGCAAGGGGAAGCCAATGCTCTCAGGCCATGAACTAATGAGAAGCTTCATGCCTCCCCTGAGTCTTTCTTCATACCCAGGGCGAAGCTGGCCCACAGACTTCCGGACATGCTCTCTTCGTTTGGGTAGGGATGGGGATCCAAGTCCGCTATGTATTTCCTCCAGACCCACCTGTAAAACGTGGGTGAAATCTACCTGCCCTCTAGCTCACCACTTCCAGGTCAAGCCCACTCATGGACCACTTTAACAGTGACAGTTGGCTTGACTGGGGAAACTGAACAAAAAGGAGCTTTCTTTAGATTTTCTGATAATCTGCATTGCCATTGCTGCTCCTTTTTCAGCAGCATGGAGAGTTGGATTATGGAGGGTTGCCTGCTTATGATGCAGCTACATCCAGGATGCTGAGTGTCTTCTGATCATGATCAAGAGCAGAATGAAGAGATACAGGCGGAGGAGAGGATCATAGAGAGGCAGAAGTGGGAGACTGGTGGATAGGTCACTACGCACCACTGAGTGACTACCATCACTTCTCACAGATTAGATTATTGACAACCCAAGTATGGATTTGATTTCTCCAAGGCCAAAAGCTACTCCATTTTCTAGCCAGACCACAGACTTTGTTTTAAGCCAGGAACCGTTTTCCAGCAGTTAGTGCAATTAGGGAGGTTAGGAGGATGTAGACAAGAGCAGGGAGAAAATCTGGAGCCAGACAGTGGGAGAGACAGAAGGGAAATGAAAAACCCCGTGGGAGGCTGCGGCAAAGCGAGGCAGTGTGGCTTCTCTGACAGGGAAGTCAGCAGAGGGAGAGGTTTTTCTGTCTGTACAGCAAGGGAAGTCAGATGAGAGTGCAAGAGGGTGTGGAGAGGGGTACTGATATCTGAATTATGAGGGCTAGTGTCCTGCCAAGGAATCCTTCCTTTAACAGAGCTTCAATGCTGCTCCTGTTCCTCCTCTTTGAGGGTCTCTGCTGTCCTGGGGAAAATACAGCAGGTAAGAAGAGTGCAAGTGGAAAGTTACCTATGGTAGGGCACCAGAGGGCTGAGAGGAAGCTCTGGGGAGGTCCTGGGGGAAGGGATCAGTACTCTTCTAGCATGTTGGAGTATGCCTTTCAGGCTAGTTCCAGGCAGAGAATTCTTGCCCTCAGTCTCAGTTTTTGTCTCTGATTTTGGAGAAAGGAAGCAGGCCCCAGAGGAAAAGGGTATTGGAGTACATGCAAGCTGCCTAACTATCTCTCATCTCTGGGTTCCTTTTTTCCCTTTGGCATCACTTTTCCCATCCCTTTACATTCTCTCTACTTGTCATTTCCCTCTCTCTCAGCCCCCCAGGCTCTACAATCCTATCGTCTAGCAGCAGAGGAGCCCCTGTCCTTCCGCATGCTCCAAACTTCCTCCTTTGCCAACCACAGCTGGGCACACAGTGAGGGCTCAGGATGGCTGGGTGACCTGCAGACTCATGGCTGGGACACTGTCTTGGGCACCATCCGCTTTCTGAAGCCCTGGTCCCATGGAAACTTCAGCAAGCAGGAGCTGAAAAACTTACAGTCACTGTTCCAGTTATACTTCCACAGTTTTATCTGGATAGTACAAGCTTCTGCTGGTCAATTTCAGCTTGAATGTAAGTTCGTTGCTCTAAGCTGATAATTTGCCTGGGAAAACCAACTATTTTCCAAAGTGGAAGATAGTATATAGACTCTGACCATCATTTAACCTTACTAACCTTGTTCCCCACTCTCTGGCTCCCACTCCCTCCTCTGCTTCACCCTTCACCACCACCCACACTCCACCATATACACAAAAGGGCCTGCATGTACATATCTCAACATGAATATAGCTTCATGTCTGGCTCTTTGGAATGATTGTCTCCTCTGGATCTTCTGCCCCTCATTCCTGCCCTCAGACTCAGCCTTTCTCAACCCTCTTTCTGCCCTTCTTTATCCTTTGCCTGAGTGTTGACATGGACTGGCCTATACCTAACCACTTTCACGTGAATTATTTACGACCAATCTTCTGTCTTCCTGATAGCCTTCCCATCTACCACTTTCTCATTAGTTATTTCAAAGTATCTTTATTATCTTCAAATTTTCTTCCCACAAATTTTCTTCCCCTTTGCCAGTAAACTCTAGTCTCCATATGATTTCCCAGCAAAATTTTCTTCCCTTGAATCTCTTTACTCTCTAAATTGTTTGTTTTTCTTCCTTGTCATTCTTTCCGTATTGATCTCTCGTCCCTGTCCACTCTCAGATCCCTTCGAGATCCAGATATTAGCTGGCTGTAGAATGAATGCCCCACAAATCTTCTTAAACATGGCATATCAAGGATCAGATTTCCTGAGTTTCCAAGGAATTTCCTGGGAGCCATCTCCAGGAGCAGGGATCCGGGCCCAGAACGTCTGTAAAGTGCTCAATCGCTACCTAGATATTAAGGAAATACTGCAAAGCCTTCTTGGGCACACCTGCCCTCGATTTCTAGCGGGGCTCATGGAAGCAGGGGAGTCAGAACTGAAACGGAAAGGTGAGCCCAACTCTCTCTCTCTCTCCCCTCTTGTTCCTAGTACTATAACTCTCGTATTTGAATTTGCCTCTCATCATCATTTTGAAAGACATAGTGAGAGACTAGAGAATGAGATGTGTGGGTTCAGGACTGTTTCTTAGACAAGAGAAAGAAGTGATTATTAAATCACTCTTAGTATTATTACAAAGGCACCTGAGTTTCTGAGCTCTGGCCTGGGGTGCCCTTCAAAATTCCATTTTTTTTCTATCTTCTTCTTCCTAGTGAAGCCACAGGCCTGGCTGTCCCGTGGCCCCAGTCCTGGCGCTGGCCGTCTGCAGCTTGTGTGCCATGTCTCAGGATTCTACCCAAAGCCCATGTGGGTGATGTGGATGCGGGGTGAGCAGGAGCAGCGGGGCACTCAGCGAGGAGACGTCCTGCCTAATGCTGATGAGACATGGTATCTCCGAGCAACCCTGGATGTGGCAGCTGGGGAGGCAGCTGGCCTGGCCTGTCGGGTGAAACACAGCAGTCTAGAGGGCCATGATCTAATCATCCATTGGGGTGAGAAACAGCCGAGGCTCTGCTGGGAAATAATGAAAGTAGCCCTGGGGCTTTTGAGTGTGGGGGCTGAGGAAATGGGTAGGAATGCTAGGCACAAGAAGGGTAAAACTGGGACAATCAAAATAAAGAAGGATAGAGTACGACAGTAGTTAAATTTTAAGAAAATGGAAGTAGAGAGTTAGACATACTAACAGAAAAGGAGGAGGAACTAGTGATTTAGTGGGAGATCACAGACAAAGGATCAGGAGGAATTGAAATGAGGGCTCTGGAAAACACAGATGAAAACTCTAGGAAGGTCCCACCCTTGTGAAATGGGAAATCTCAGCTTGGTGGAATAGAGTATTTTAGGGTTGGTGTTCTTATTCTATCCCCAACCAGGTGGATATTCCATCTTTCTCATCCTGATCTGTTTGACTGTGATAGTTACCCTGGTCATATTGGTTGTAGTTGACTCACGATTAAAAAAACAGAGGTGAGTTTTTTCTTGTTCTTTGTTTCTTCAGCCTGTAATCAACTGATTCTTTTTTCCTCTATCTTCTTTTTTTTTCTCTGCCTTTCCCCTTTATTTCCTTTCTTTGAGATTAATATCTTCCTCTTTTCTCACAGTTCAAATAAGAATGTTCTTTCTCCCCACACACCCAGCCCTGTCTTTCTCATGGGAGCCAACACCCAGGAAACCAAGAATTCAAGACATCAGTTCTGCTTGGCACAAGTATCGTGGTTCAAAAACAGAGTATTGAAGAAGTGGAAGACACGCCTAAACCAACTCTGGTGACATTTGCTTTACCTTATACATAAAATCCTTGTCTGCATCTTCTTAAACACCGTCCATGTCCCATAAGGGAAGCATGCTTTTATTTAAACAGTTTGTACTAGTAAAGATACTGACCCTTTAGGAATACTTTTTTCCCCATCTTCCAGAGATTTTTTTTCCTGCTTTGGCTACATATCCACCATTGTTGATTTTTCAAACTATAATCCAGATACTTCTTTTTCATGGATTCCCAGGATCACCCAATTGAGAGCTCTTCTGTACTCCCCAAATTGAACTGATCTTCACAAGCACATTCATCTCTTCCTACGCTGAACAGTAGTTACTTAGGTTTTTGCTCTTTTTTTTTTTTAAATCTCAGTTGCTTGAAAGTAGGATTTAGGTATTTGTGTCTGTATTCATGACCAAAAATCTTATCTGAATTCAGGACCAGCTTCATAAGCATGTGACCTGTGCAGACACATGGAATCGTATGCTCTGCAGGAACCCATGCTAGATTTAATGCTCTGCTGTTGTCATCTTGGAATCCTTAGTCATTTTCAAACAAGAGATATTGTATTTTCATTTTTCACTGACCCCACAAATTAAATAACTCATTCAGTCTGAATGTAATATTTCTCAATAAATGCTGACTGAAATAAATTTGTTGTCAGATCAAGTGATGTTGTTTTACTCCATTCCCTCTCTGATATCTCTGCATCATTTGACTGTGTTCTTACTAAAACTCTTCCTCTCTCGTCTCTCACCAGAGGTGAAGGAGGCAGATGAATGCCTAAGACTCCACAGTGATTGGAATGTTAATGAATCTTCAGGGATATTTAGGAAAATAATAACATAAGGGCTATCTCCTGTCAAAGTGAGGACAGGTTTGAACTGGCATTCCTACTTCCCTGAGCCATGTGTATCTATGTGTGTCTCCGTGGATGTGCATATTCATGGGAGAAATTCATATTTTGAGCAATTAGAAAGAGGACATAGGGTTTGAGCCAGAGCTAAGGCAATGAAGCAAAAGAGTGATTGGATGCCAGTTAAGTTATATTCTTGTTTTTATTTATTAGTGTGGCTTATCATTATTATTATTTACAGTTTGTTTTTCTTTAATTTTTATATGGATTCTTACATTCACATAATTTACTTCATTTGAGATACATTTGGTTGAGCCCACTGGAGAGCAGGAATCTGGTAGAAGTGCAGTGTTTATATACATGTCCAGTCAACCCCTCCCTTGGATGGAATAATTGAGCAGGTTGTTATATTTCATGTCTTTTCTTTTCTTTTTTTTTTTTTTTTGAGACAGAGTCTCGCCCTGTTGGCCAGGCTGGAGTGCAGTGGCACGGTGTCGGCTCACTGCAAGCTCTGCCTCCCGGGTTCACGCCATTCTCCTGCCTCAGCCTCCCAAGTAGCTGGAACTACAGGCACCCGCCACCACGCCCGGCTATTTTTTTTTTTTTTACTTTTATTAGAGACGGGGTTTCGCCATGTTAGCCAGGATGGTCTCGATCTGCTGACCTCGTGATCTGCCCACCTTGGCCTCCCAAAGTGCTGGGATTACAAGCGTGAGCCACCGCGCCCAGCCGGTTGTGCAGATTTCTTAGTGGAAGTTATAAACTTCATGCTGGGCATTTTCAAGTAATCAGCAAGGGTCCCATGATCACACATCTGGGCTGCACTCTTACTCATGAACAAGGTATGGAGGCCAGCATTTTCACTGTTGAGAGTCCATCACCTTCCATACGGCACATCCAATCAGTCTATCTAGAGTCAGGCCACTAGAGTCAGGAGAGGAAGGTAGAATCTTAAAGGGTTGTTTGGAGCAACAAATGATGAAAGGTTAGGGTTCTATCATGTGGTATAACTCTACAGGGGAGGACCTCTATTAAAATGAAGAGGTTCAAGTAGGAATCTTTCCGTTTTTGGCACAAGGTGTGGGTGAGGCCCAAGCTATACCTCCGGAGACAATAGATCTGGGCTGCCTGCACATATACATCCTTCTTCCCCATAAATTGACATAGAAGGGTTAAAAAAAGAGCCAGAGGACAAATAATCATGTTGCAAGAAATATCAGCTCAACAGGACTTGAGGAAGTTTAAATATCAGTCCATAATAGTGTCAGAAAAGCTCTAGGTCTTCCCTGTAGTGTGGTAAACCTTTGGGCTGGGTATTTTCATTACAACTCCTGGATGATGGTGTACTTAGGAGCAAAATATGTTGCTAAATTGCCCCCAAGACAGCATGTTACCTAATACTATTAACCACTTCATTCTGGCTGAAACTCTGGGACACGGGACTTATTCTAGAAGACCAGGGTAGTTTTTTTCAATAGCTAAGTATACCAATTTCCATTCCCACCAGGTATAAAACAAAGAAGGTAATCTGCTTTGCTGATAGTACACATCTGGAGCTTTCTGCATTCTGTTGTAAATACAAATACAGTAGGAATGAAAGTAGGTAGTTTTGGATAAAAAGATGGAGGAGGTATTCTTGATGATTGCTAAATTTCTCTAGAAATAGCATTCATTGTTTGAGGGAGAATGCAGTGGGACTGGTGGAATCAGAATATGCTGGGGCCAAAGCTCAGAAGAGTGCAGTAGCCACATGCCCTGGATAAACCGTGACTTAACCTGTCTGCTATCTTCTATCTAATGAATGAGATAAGCTGAGGATATGGGAGACTTGATAAGTGGAGCAACATAAACTGAAACAGGGGTCCAGGCCTCCAGGCATATCACCTGCAAACGAAGAAAGATGCAGCACCTGCTCTGGAGCTTGTGTTCAGATGAGTAGGTATAGTTAAGGGCACATGACTCCTTCTTCAGGTTACGCGTAGAAGGTACCTATAGATTTTTGAAACTTAGACTTTACTCTTAAGGAGTTAGAACTAGTTCATAATCTTTCCTCGTTAACCATTTTCTCATTCTCACTTCCTTATGTAAATGGTTCCATTATCTTACTAGTTTCTCAAGATTCAAACTTTCTTCTGTTTGCTTCATTATTCTTCCTGAATAGCAAGTTACCAAAGCCTTCTTTATAAGTTTTTTTATGATCCATTCCCTCTTCCTTGATCCTGACCCAGGTGTGAACACCACTGCCAAAGATGTAATGCAAATTACTAATCCCATTATCAACAATTCAATAATGATCACATATTGAGCATGAACTCTTATTACAGCAAATAAGAGAAGTATTTGTTTTATAGTAAAAGCTGATTGAACAATAAAAATCATTTGAATGGGATCTGCTGTAGACCAGGCACTCTTCTCCATACTTTATACATATTAACTCATGTAATCTTCTTATCAATCCTGAGCATATAATATTATTCCCATTTTATATATGAGGAGACAGAAGTTACATAATTAGTGAGTATGTAGGTAATTTTGCTCCAAAATTCTTGCTTTAACTACTACACTACACTTTCGCTAAATAACTATTGGAAGCTTGTTATGTGATAAATGCTATTATGGTAACGAAATGCATTAAAGACACAAGAATAAATTACCCTGTCTTCACAGAACTTACATTGGTAGTGGAGGGGCTGGAAAGAGAGACAATAAGTAAACAAAGATATTATATTAAGGTGATGACATATTAAGATTCATAACTGAATCAGGGGAAAGGAATCAGAGAGAAATTATTTATTATTTCAAAATTTGTGGACAGAATGGGCCACTCTGAGAATGTGGCCTTTGAGAAGGGAACTAAAGCAAGAACAAACACAAGTCATGCAGTATCTGGGGTAAGAACATTTCAGGCAAAGGAACCATGAAGAAAAGCAGCATTGTAATGGCTGTTTTCTAAAACTTGTGAGAATTCCAGTGTAGATGGATTGGAGTAAGCGATAGAGAACATAGGAAATGAGGCCAGTGAGTTGGAGTCAGATCACAAAGGGGCCTTATAGGCTATTGTACAGTGATTAAAAGCCATTGCAGGGTTTTAAATAAATGTATAACAGATGTTAGGTAAAAGGAGATGAGTTCCAAGAAGCAGAGAGTAGAATAGTGGTTGTCAGGGCCTAAGGGGAGGAGTCAATGGAGAGATTGTGGTCAATGGGCACAAAGTATGTAAGATAAATAAGTTCTGGAGATCTACTATACAGCACAGTACCTATGGCTAACAATGCTCTATTGCATTCTTAACATTTGCTAAGAGAGATCTTGTGTTAAGTGTTCTTACAATATACACAAAACATTACTATTACTAATAAAGGGGGCGTGAAGAGACTTAGAGCTTTGATAGTGGTGATGTTATTATGGGCATATACTTACCTTTATACTCACTGAGTTATATACATTAAACATTAACAGATTTTTACATGTCAATTCTACCTTAATACTGTGGTTAACAAAAGGAGATAAGTTCTTAAACACAAGTGTCACCTGGGTTTGCCATCTGCGACTACAAAATGGGACATGATTATATCTACATTCAAATTACAGTGATCCCAATCTGCTTATCTTCACAAGTGCAAACTTATCCCCACTAAAAGTATGCCTCACCTGTGCTTACAACCCAGTCTTTCAGCATCAGTTACCAAGTAACACCTGCTTTGTTTATTCCTCTCCAGTTCATGCTTCGCTTTGCCAGCTGTCTGCTGTTCTCAGGGTTGCTTGGAACAGCTTCATAAATGCTGGTGCCCATGGCAAGAAGATGATATTGATTCCAAGGGTAGCTACCACCTATTTCTCCAAAGCTTCTGCCCAGTCCTCAGATGGCTTTATGTAGGGATGCTCCATACAGAGACATGGGGTATGGGCTATGCTTCCTTTCTTTGACTCATTTGATACCCATTTCCGGAAGTTGCTTGGCTTGTGTTGTCTTCTTATAGCCTCTATGTACAATAACATCAGATTCTGACTCTCATCCAACTCTTGGGTTTCAGTGAAGAATCTCTTAGCAACTTTTCCTTCAGTTTTGGTTGACTGGCCAAATCAGCTAGTTGAGTCATAGCAGTAATTACACAGGTTGCAAAGGATTAACATAAACTCAATTTGTTAAAATACCTAAAAAATATTCTCAATTTCTGTCACTCTTAATGTAAGTGCCTTGCTTACCACTATATATCATATGTATGCACTCCAGTGCCCAGGTTATACATTTAAAGAAAAGAGAAATTCCATCAAGGGAGGTAGTGGGTTCTATTTCTTGTGTCAAGAAAAAATTTAGATTACCAACATTCTTCAAATAAAGAACAGTCATTCTAAAATACGAAATAAAAATATTGAGTTTCCAAGCAAATTTGTTTGAATGTTATAGTATGTTTAATTTTTATCATTTTAATAAATAGTAGTGTTTTATATATATATATACACACCATTCTATTGATTATGGGTAATTCATATGCATATTTGTTTGCATAAGCAGGCAAGACTAAAGAGAGGAAATAATAAGCACAGTAATCATAAAAATGTATATATTGAAATGAATACAGGGAGATTCTTTACCAGCAATAATTATCTATAAAATCATCAAGTGAAAAAGGAGTCCTACAATTAATCATAGATGGTCATTGTTGAACAGAACCCTATGCACCAGTTACCATTGTTGGAGGAGGACTCCAACTACATGGAGAGTAGCAAAGATCATCACCATGCCAACCACCAGGAATAGAAGTCCAAACACTTCTGCCCAATGCATCTTGATATCAGAGTTTCCAAGAAAAACACAACACAGTCAGGTCCTGGATAGGATGACACTTTACTTACATAGAGAAGAGATAGAGCAAAATCACTTTCAATAGTGTGTGTCAGTCCCCCTTGGTCTGTGGGTCCCTCCTGGCAGCCCACACAGTTGGCCTGTATACATCTCTCTTGTGCTGCAGCAGAAGGACCCTTTCCTTTTCCCCTTGGAGCCTGAAATATTGAAAGCAGGGAGTGTGCTACAAAATGGGCAATTTATGCACACACTGAAGCAAAATGGAGGAGCACACATTGAGTCTAAAATAGGGAAAGATTTTCCCACATAAGAAAATAGCCCTGGAAAAAGCTTTGTCTCCTGGTAAGAAAATGTTCCAGGCCTAAGGCCCATTCTTATGTGGCCAAGTCATGGAGTTGAAAGACCACATGCATAAGACCACCTTTCCTTTCAGCCCATCCCGACTCTTGTCTGGCCACTGAAACAGCAGATAAAACATATCAAATCGCCCACCTTGATGTGGAGGTGTAGTTGGGTCCCATGGGACCCCTGAACAACTTGTGCAGATGCAGTTTGCTCAAAGAGCCTCTTTTATTTTGAAAGAGCACTTTACCAGAGTCGACAGGGGAACCAAAAGCAGGAGAACGGTTCTCATCAGAAATCCCAAGTGCTTGGATTAAGGTAAACAAAGAGCTAAAAAATGAGTCTGGGTGGACTGTGGATACATAGCTGACAAGGACCTCACTGAGTGTGGATATTCAGCTTGGTTTCTACCCTCCCTGAATTATTGATATACACATAGCAAGCAGTGTTGGCCATAACACAACTAACACCCTGTTCTGCCAGCAGATAACTGAAGGCTATTCAGTTATCCATCACCCCCTTGGCTAGTGAATTTAGTGACTCTTTTTCTTAGATGGCTCAGGCAGCAGTGTTAACTAACTCCACCACCATCAATGGCAAAGTGTGTATTGTTTTTCCAGGATATGTATGCCTATGTTGGATTTGAGGACACAGACAGTAGAATAGAGCCAGTTGTCAGTTTGTCCACCTGGCAGGGTGTCTCAGGCAACCCTGTGATGTTTCAGAAATGTGGATACTTCCAATTTAGCGTCATTTTGAAAAAACATGTGAGATCCTCACATTCCCAAGCAGCATGCCCATGTGAGGGTGACAGGCACTCCGAAGTCTAGTATGCCCCACAGAGGAACATATAATCCAGGGGAGCACATGTAACACTGGTCAGGGAGCAGTTGTGTTAAGAGTCTGTAGTCCAACTGTACAAAGCTTTGTTTGATTTAACCATGAGTTAGGTGGCAGGGTAAAGTTGTCCAATGTATGGACCTTCCCATACTATCTGTGATGTTTAATTTGCCTTTGATTTTTTTTTAACCTCTGATTTTATGTCTGTGGAAGAGGTAAGCTTCATGCATGGAGTATTGGGTGCCCTGCATATTTGAACTGCACTGAGGGTGTCACTCTTTGACTGGAACCTCTGATGACCATTAGAAATCCTATCAGGCTGGTGATGGGCCACACATGGACTATTAGAGGAAATTCAGAGGAAACGTTCTGAATGTGTGGGTGGCAGATGCAACAACCCTTCAAATCTCCACCTGCTGCTACTGCTGGGCTGATCTTCACCAATGTGTTGTCAATCCAGGCACTCCAACTACATTATTATACCCATAACACACTGGGTATTTTTAAGGAACAAAAGGGAGAGAGATTAGTATCCCTACTGACTACCTGCTTCTGGTACTTCCAGTGGCTGGAGGCATTCCTGTCTGTTAGTTAGGGTGCTAGAAGTCCAAGTATTGCAACCCAGGCTGTCTGTCCCAGTCCTGAGGCTACTACCTCTGTGGGTACTCATTGTCCTTATTACTTGACCCAGATCT
This sequence comes from Nomascus leucogenys, assembly GCF_006542625.1. Lineage (NCBI taxonomy): Eukaryota > Metazoa > Chordata > Mammalia > Primates > Hylobatidae > Nomascus > Nomascus leucogenys. The sequence goes on along the minus strand of NC_044392.1, from coordinate 42,990,319 downwards.
TTTGGACTTGAATATCCAGTCCAGAAAGGAAGGTCACACCCTGCACAAACTTGACGTGTTAGTTAATGTCACCCATGAGAATGGAAAAATTGGATTTCCCAGTGCCTCTAGAGTGATCTTAGCACCCTGACACTCCTGGGTTCCATTGCCCACCCCAGTACAATCCCATAAAAAGGAGGACTCCAGGAGTAAGTATTGCCTTCAGATTAGAGTCAGAAAGGTGGTATTTGGGGTACAATGGCAACCTGAACTGCAAACCATCTCTAAGACTTGCGATCTAAGCGGAAAGAAAAAGGAAAAAAAAATGGTTGGGAATACTGAGTTTGAGATTTTGAAGTCCCAGCCTGATATGGCTTGGCTGCGTCCCCACACAAATCTCATCTTGAATTGTAGCTCCCCTAATCCCCACATGCTGTGGGAGGGACCTGGTGGGAGGTAATTGGATCACGGGGGCAGGTCTTTCCCATGCTGTTCTCATGATAGTGAATAAGTCTCATGAGATCTGATGGATTTATAAAGAGGAGTTCCCCTGCACAAGTCCTCTCTTGCCTGCCATGATGTAAGAAGTCTTTTTGCTCTTCCTTCATCTTCCACCATGATTATGAGGCCTCCTCAGCCACATGGAACTGTGAATCCATTAAACCTCTTTTTCTTTACAAATTACCCAGTCTTGAGTATGTCTTTATCAGCAGCATGAAAACAGACTAATACACAGTCTAATCAAATGGCTGCCTGATCTACCATGACATCCACCATATCAAACACAAAGCTCAGTGTTTCCCAACATGCATTGCAGTATCCTCTTCCCCCTGCAGTCGAGTGCAGTGTTTAGTGTCCACGCTGTCCTAGCCAGATGTGGGTACCACCCCTCTAGCAAGCCTTATTTGTTCTCCTGTTTTTAATTGTTACAGTCTATTTTTAATTGTTTCATTGTTTGATGAATTGTCCTATTTTTAATTGTTTCATTGTTTGATGGTTCAATTGACTTGCAAGTAAGAGTGCACATAATAAGCCCATTGCATTTTATGAGAGTGCATCCACTGTTGTTTTGCTTGGGCAGTGAAAGATGTTCCTTGGTCAGAGTAAAGCCTCATATATTATCTATAAACATGACACAGTTTTTTTCAAAGGGGGCTATAGTGATTCTAGCATCCACATTTTGGGCTGTAATAGTAATACCATAGCCTGAATAGGTGTCAATAGTGGCAAGGCACCACGAGTGCTTGTGGCTAGGGGCCATGGGTTTGATGTGGTCAATTTGTCAAATTCAGGCAGGTCCTAGTCTTTGGTTAATTTGTCCTTATTTTTCTCTTTGGATGATGTGGGTCCATTAGCAAGAGCCACCATATTATACAGTGTCCTTAATCTTTGCATTTTCTAGGATCATCTCTTGGATCTTATCCAATTTTTATATCTAAGATGAATGTCCATTTTAAGTCCATAGGGGTAGTAGGCTGCCTATTGGCCACAAGTTTCATCAGCAGGAGAGTTAATTTATATTTTGTTTTAAAAGAACATTTGTTATATGAGTAGCATATTTTTTTCCTCACAGGCAGCAAGACGCGGCCATAGTTCTTGTCCACACACAGGCAATCCTTTAATAGTTCAGTCATTTAGTTGACCTTCTCCTGGTCAGGTAGCTAGGCAGTTCTCCGCCTGGGATTCAAGAGCCTATGGAGCATCCTTCGAAATATAGCTGGAGGTAGCTAAGTCCCTGCAGCTCTTGAATTATGTGCATCTGAAAAGTTAGCACCATAGGATGCTGCCAAGATTTATCACTTGTGCACTTTGAAGGAGCGGTCTGAGCCATACCTGGACCCACTTGAGTCACAGCTGGATTGCCAAGGAACTTTGCTGTGGAGTGCAGAGAGCTTTGAAATCTTTCTGTCCCCAAGGTCCTGGGATTCTGGACATGTGATGGTTGGAGCAGCCCTGAAGATCTCAGAAATACCTTTGGGATCATTCTTCCATTGTCTTAATATTGCCAGGCTTCTGCCCATTCATACTAGTCTTCTTATTAGAAGGTTTCTTGGCCACATCCTTGGTGTCCTCTCCTGAACTTTTTTTTAATTTTTTACAACATAGCCAGGTTGAGAATTTTCCCAGTCTTCAATGTCTGCTTCTCTTTTGATTATACATTCTATCTTTTTTCCCTTTCTTTTCACATTTTACTGTAAGCAGCCAAGAGTAGCCCGACTACATCCCAACACCTTGCTTAGAGATTTATTCCACCAAATATCTTTTTTCATTGTTTGTAAGTTCTGCCTTCCACAGAACACTAGGGCATAAATAGAATTTAGCGAAGTTCTTTGCCATTTTATAACAGGACTTTTTTTTTTCTTCAGGTTCCAATAATATTTTCCTAATTTTGGTCTGAGATCTTATCAGAATAGCCTTTACCGTAAATATTTCTGCCAATATTCTTCTGATCACAATCACTTAGGTAATCTCTAAGAAGAGACAAAGGCTTTCTCTACATCTTTCCTCTTCTTCTGAGCCTCCACGGGAATCACCCTTAATAACCTGTTCACAGCAATATAGGCGTTTTCTTGCATTAACATCCAAACTCTTCCAGTTTCTACTTACTACTCAATTCCAAAACTGCTTCCACAATTTTATGTATTTATTACAGCAGCACTCCACTTCTCAGTATCAATTTCTGTCTCAGTATGTTCAATTTACTGTAACAAAATACCTTAGAGTAGGTGATTTATAAACAACAGAAATTTATTGCTCACAGTTCTGAAGGCTGGGAAGTCCAAGATCAAGGCACCAGCAGATTTAGTGTCTGATGAGGGCATGTTTTTTCCTTCAAAGATTGTGCCTTTTGCTATGTTTTCACATGGTAGAAGAAAGAGATAAGCTCCCTCAGGCCTCAATGAGTCTGTAACAGGGAAAGGTAATCCCACACAAGACGATAAGCCTGGTACAGGCTGTGTGGGTTGTTTGTCTCTTGGTAAGGAAGTGTTCCAGGCCCAGTGACCATTGTTCTATAGCCTATTGTGGATCAAAAGATCAACTGTATAAGACTGCCTTTCCCAAAACAAGAACATGTAATAAACAAATACAAAGTAAAGTCAATGGTATGTTCTAATATTTAAATTAGCCAAGTGTAAAAAGCAGAACTAACTTTGCAACTTAAATCTTCATATCCAAGTAATGCTATTCAAAGTATGGTCCAAGGAATAGAGTCAGACTAAGAAACATTTGTTACTCATTGTTGAAAAAATAAGTATAGAAGAGTAAATGTTTAGAAACTTTTATGGAAATTCAACAAAGTCATTTTACATCTGTTAATTTAATAGTAAGAAAGAAAGGTCTTGTATGTCCTGTTTCATTTCATTTTTAAAATAATAAGTTTCATTGTGTTTTACAAAGTCTACAATAAATCTGGGAGAAAACACTGGTCTTTCACCTTAGGTAGGTTGAGAAGCATAGACGTAGAATGTGAGAAGGAGGACATGGCCAGGTGTAAATAGTATATGGGTAGAAGGTACAGGCCTTTGTGTGTCATGCTACAGTATTTGGATGTGATCTCATAGGAAGGGAAAAAAACATGTGTTTATAAACTATTTTTAAGAATTTCTTAGAAAAATTGATCTTGAGAATGTGTCCAAGTTTATTAACATGTTATCAAGGAAATCAGCAAAGTGATAAAAAAAATTTTTAAGAAGTGCAAGTTTCAGAGATATTATAAATTTGGAGCGGTGATAAATTTAAAAAATAATACTTAAAAATAATAGTGATTATAATTTTATTTGAAAGGTTCATAAAGGCGTAATAGCCAAGTACTTTATTTACACAGAGAGTCTGTAGCAAAATTATCTGAGATGCCAGATGTGCAGCCATAAAGTCAGAAGAAAAAAATAAAAAGAAGCAAATGAGAGATACAGTGTAACTAAAATTGAAATCACATGCTTTTACTCTCAAAACTAGCATAAGACCATAAAAATGTATTAAACAGAGATCTGAAAAAAACAATTTCTGATTTCAAAGATGCCATTGCCAGGGGATTTCTTCTACCCTGAGCTACAAACAAAGATGCTGATGACACAGTTCACTCATGTCTTATTTTGGGACTATTTTACTTTTTTTTTTTTTGACACATGGAAGAGTTTTTGAAAGAGTAGCTATGATGTTTGCATCTTGGAAACATAACTGAGTCTGCCACGTAGAGGTTGATTTGAAGGGTGTCAACAAAGAGACGTCTGGGCTGGGTGTTGTGGCTCATGCCCATAATTCCAGCACTTAGGGAGGTAGCTAAAAAGATAGCTTGAGCCCAGGCATTCCAGACCTGATGGGGCAACATGGTGAGACTATTCTCCACAAAAAGGAAAAAAGGACAAAAAACAGATTTCTGTAGTAATCAGGGTGCAAATTAAGAAAGGATTGAACTAAAAATAAGTGGTAAATCTTGCTATACAATTTAACCTAAACTAGAAGTTAAACAATACATTATGGAAAAAAATGCCAACCTGTATTAAAATCAAGAAGAATTATTCTCTATGAGCTCTACATTAATTCATTCTTGAAACATGACCAAAATAATATAAAGAGTTACAAAACGGTCTCAGCAGTCACTGTGATGGAATTAGGGAAAGGCTCTCAGCCTGTACTTGGGCCCTTACTACATCTTGCATCAGGACCATCTTTATGGGAATAGCACTACCATGGAAAAAGTTTGTCTTATGGGGCCCCAAGTTAAGATGTCTGAGAGTATTAATAAAAGAAACAGAAAGTTAAAGATTATTGGGATTTTGCTCTTGTCAAATAAATAAAGAGGCAAATAGAAAGTTGGTAATTATTAAAAGTAATTTTCCAGTTTTTCAGTTTAAGTATTGTCTATGATAAAGATGATGGTCCCTATTTTAAAGAGAGGTACGGTTTCATCAAAAAAGCTGATAATATTTAATAAATAGGCTGTTCAAATATATATGTCATGGGAAAATAGAAAAAGAACTGAAGTATGTTTTTAAATTTTCAGATAGAAATTAAGGGAATACAAGATGTCAGAAAAGAACTGGTTACTGTAATTAGCATTACTGTAAATTTCTACGTTTGTCAAGAATATGAGAAAATTTTAGTTTTTTCCCTAAAAAAGAGGCTATTGAAATATTCCAGTTCAATATGGCTAACTTAAGACATCTTTGGAAAGAAGAAGAAAAATTATAAATTGATAATCATACATTAAAGAGAACATCTAGAGGAGAACACTAGAGTCCAGCAGAGAATTGATGGGAAAGATCTGAGGTACAGAAGGAGAAGAAAGTCCCTGAGTAGCCAGCTTCACTGAGTTGGGCCAGGAACCCAAAGGGGCTTGGTATAGTACATGCTTTTCAGAGCCCAAGAGCTCCCTGTCTAGAGCTTTGAGAAGTGATCTTGACCTTAGCAGCAGCAAAATCTCTGTCCCTAGCATTGCAAGGGAAGAACAAAATCCCCTCTCACTGGCAGAGTGACCTCTGTGCTTGGCTTCATGAACAGAGAATGAAGCCCTTCTGCCCCTCCACACATCCTCTCTTTCTGTTACCAGAGACTGGAGCAAATGAGCCAGTAGGCTACATGTCTGGGGGAATGAGTCACAGCTATGACTCCACTAGCAGCACGGGCTCCACAGCTGGGATTTTCCCCTCTTCATGGTGCTGTAGTGCTGCTGCTACAGGGAGCAAGAGAGATTGAAAGCGGTGTATCTCGGGGTGTTGGGGACTACCCCATACCACAGACACCGCCAACACTAGCCCACATTATTTGGGACCTAAAGAGTCATTCCACTACTGCTACTGCCATGGCCCTTACCATGCTGGCTGCCCAGAAACCTGAGAACCTGCTCACCTACCTGGCTCACTGCTACCACTATAGTCATCCAAGCAAGCCACTTGGGGGCTCAAGAATCAGCCCACTGGTAACCGCCAACACAGGTGCCAGGGTACACCACCCTGGGGCACAAAGATAGGCATGCACAGCCCACTGCTGCTACTACTGAAGCCTGAAGACTGACCCTCCTGGCTTCCTAGTCCCCAGCACAACTTCACCACAACCTCCACTAATAACTAAAACTCAACCCTGATAGGAAACCACAGATACCCCTATCATTGTTTAGAGCCAAAGATATGCAAAGACTATACTACTGCATACATACAGAGTCAAATCCAAAGTACCCAGACAAATTGATAGATATGTCTTCAGGAAAAATTTGTCTCTACAAAAGTAAATTCAAAAAATAAAAGGAAGCAACCGTTACATCAGATGTACAGATATCAATGTAAGGACTCAATAAACATGAAAAAGCAAGAAAATACGACAACTTCAAGGGAATGCAATCATTCTCTAGCAATAGGTATTAATAAAAACATCTCAAAAATCTCAGACAAATAATTTAAAACACTGATTTTAAAGAGGCTCACTGAGATAGAAGAAAATTCTGAAAAATAATACTTAGAAGTCAAAAAATAGTTTATCGATGAGAAATTTGCCAAACACATAGATATTTTTAAAAAGAACCAAACAAAAATCTTGGAACTGAAAAATTCATTGAAGAAAATGCAAAATACATTTGAAATCTTCAGTAATAAATGAGATGAGGCAGAAAAAAATCTCAGAACTTTAAGGCAAGTCTTTGAAACAACTCAGACAAAATTAAAGAAAAAGAGTTAAAAAGATGGGCAAAGCATTTATTACATTTGGGAGTAAATAAAGTGACCAAATATGTGGCTTATCACTATCCCCAAGTGTATTACTCAGTTCTCACACTGTTAATAAAGACTTGTTTGAAACTGGGTAGTCTATAAAGAAAAAGAGGTTTAATGGATTCATAGTTCCACATGCTGGGGAGGCCTCGCAAACATGGCAGAAGGCAAAGGAGAAACAAAGCCATGTCTTACATGGTGACAGGCAAGAGAGCTTGTGCAGGGGAACTGCTGTTTATAAAACCATCAGATCTTGTGAGACATTCACTATCATGAGAACAGCACAGGAAAAACCTGCCCCCATGATTCAATTACCTCCCACTGGGTCTCTCCCTCAACACATGGGGATTATGGGAACTACAATTCAAGATGAGATTTGGGTGGGGACACTACCAAACCGTATCACTGAGAGTGAAAAGAAAATGAAAGAATTAGAAAACCTATTTATTATTTATAAATAGTATAAATTATTATTTATAACTGGTATAAAACTAGAAAACCTATTTATTATTTTTGTAAAATAATAGGTGAAAATCTCTGAAGTATAGAAAGAGATTTAAATATTCAGGTACAGGGTTCAATTATCCCCAGCCAGGTACAATACAAAAGGTCTTCTTCATGGCACCTTACAATCAGACCATCTAAAGGAATTGATAAAGAGCAAATCCCCCAAACAGCAGAATTATCTAGTCACTGATAAAGGAAACTCTACCAGGTTAACAGTAGATTTATGAGCAGAAATCTCACAGGTCAGAAGAGAATGGGACAACACATTCAAAGTGCAAAAGAAAAAAAGAAAAACCATACCAGCTAGGGAAACTATACCAAGCAAAATTACTCTGCATAAATGAAGGAGAAATACTCTTTCCTAGAAAAGCAAATATTGAGGAAAATTTGTTAACACTAGGCATGTCCTATAAGAAATGCTCCAGGGATTAAAGCCTACAACAAGTTGACAAAAAAAAAAAAAATGCTCAACTGAGTACTAAACCTGGAAGTGAAAGGAGTGCATTTACCATCATGAAAACACACAAAAGTATAAAACTCACTGGTAAAGCAACCACATAAAAGAGGAAGAGAAAGGACTGAAATGGTACCAATCTAGAAATCCACCAAACCACAATGACAAACAAGGAAAAAATAAAGGAATGAAGAATATACAAACCACCAGAAAACAATTTATAATGTGACAGGAATAAAGCCTCACGTGTCAATGGCAATTTTGAATTTAAATAGATTAAATTCTCCACTTATGAGATATAGAATGGCTAAATGGATAAAATTACATAATCCAATTATATGCTGCTTACAAAAATATTACCTTACCAGTAAATACACATAAAGATAGAAACTAAAAGAATGTAAAAAGATAAGCCACACAAATGGAAACCAAATACTAGTAGGAGAAGGTATTCTTATATCCGATAAAACAAACTTTTAGTCAAGAACACTAGAAAAAGACAAATAATATAATGATAAAGGATCAATCCAGCAAGAGGATATAAAATTTTGAAAATATATGCACCCAACATTGGATCACCCAGATCCATAAAGCCAATATTACTAAATCAGAAGGGAGAGATTTAGTGCAATACAATAATAGTGAAAACTTCAACACCCGACTCTCAGTATTAAATATATCATCTAGCAAGAAAATCAACAAAGAAACATTATGTTTATATCGGACTTTAGGCCAATGGGCCTAAGCGATGTTTACAGAACACGTCACCTGACTGCTGCAGAATACAAGTTCTTTTCATTAGCACATGGAATATTCTCCATGGTAGACCATATATTAGACCACAAAACAAGTTTCAACAAATTAAAAATAAGCAAAATTATATCAAGCATCTTCTCATGCCACATTGGAATAAAACCAGAAATCAATACTAAGATAAGCTTTGGAAACTATACAAATACATGAAAATTAAAGAACATGCTCCTGAATGACCACTGGGTCAATGAATAAATTAACACGGAAATAAAAAATTTCTTGAAATAATTGAAAATGGAAACAGAACATACCAAAACCTGTGCGGGACAGCAAAAGTAGTGTTGAGAGAAGTTTATAGCAAGAAATGTCTAAATCAAAAGAGTAGAAATATTACAAATTAAGCAAGCAACACAACACAAAGAACTAAAAAAGATCTAATTAAACCCTAAAGTAGCAGAACAAAAATAATAGAGATTAAAGCAAAATAAAATCAAATAGAGGCTGCCCAAAATACAGAAGACCAATGAAATGAAAAATTGCTTCTTTGAAAAGATAAGCAAAATGGATAAACCACTAGATAGACTAACCAAGAAAAGAAGAGAGAAGATTCAAAGAAACAAAATAAAAAATGAAAATGGAGATATTAAAATGAATATCACAAAGATACAAAAGATCATCAGAGATTATTATGAACAGCTCTATGCTGACAAACAGGAAATCCTAGAGGAAATAGAGAATTCCTGGAAATACACAAGCTACTGAGATTGAATCAGGAAGAAATAGTAAACCAGAGTAGACCAATAATGAGTAGTAGATTGAATCAGGAATAAAAGATCTTCCAACAAAGAAAAACTGAATTGCATGGATTCGCAGCTTAATTGTGCCAAATGTAAAAAGAACTAAAACCAATTTCTGCCATTATTCCAAAATATTGAAGAGGAGAGAATTCTCCCTAGTCATTCAACAAGGCCAGCATCTCCCTGATACCCAAACTAGAAAAGGATACAACAAAAAAGAAAACTATAGACCAATATCTCTAATGAACATAGACATAAAAATTCTCAAAACTTAAAGTATAATAAAAAAATTTCTCAAGAACAAAACTAGCAAACAAAACTCAATAGCACATCCAAAAGGTAATCAAAAGTGGGTAATAAATTCCACTGCTATCAAGTGGGATTTATATCAGAGATGCAAAGTTAGTTCAACATACACAACTGAATAAACATGATACAACATATCAACAGACTGAAAACCATACTATCATCCCAGTAGATACAGAGAAATCATATGATAAAATTCAACACTCTTTTATGATAGAAACTCTCTACAAACCAAGCATAGAAGGAACTACCCCAAAATAATAAAGGCCGTATATGACAAACTCACAGGTGACATCATATCGAATGAAGAAAAGTTGAAAACATTCCAAGAACTTGAACAAGACAATGATGCCCATTTTCGCAACTCTTATTTGACATAGTACTAGAGGTCCTAGCCAGAGAAAATCAGGCAAGGAAAAGAAATAAAAGGTATTCAAAATGGAAAAGAGGAAGTCAAATTGTTTCTCTTTGCTCTTAATATGATCTTGTATCTGGAAAAACCTAAAGACTCCACCAAGAAACTCATTAGTTTGGTAAACGCATTCAGTAATATTGCAGGATACAAAATGAAGATATGAAATTAGTAGCAGCAATAATGATTTAACCAAGAAAGAAATCAAGAAAGCCACCCCATTTACAATAGCTAGAAAAACAATAAAATACTTAACAAATAATTTTAGCCAAGAAAGTGAAAGATGTCTACAATGAAAACTCTAAAACACTAATGAAAGAAATTGTAGATGACAAAAACAAATTGAAAAACATCCTATGCTCATGTATCAGAAGGATTAATATCCTTAAAATAACCATATTGCCCCAAATAATCTACAGAGTCAATGCAATCTTTGTAAAAGTACAAATGTCATTCTTTATAGAATCAGAGAAAACAATCCTAACATTCATATACGTCCAAAAAAGAGCCTAAATTGCTGAAGCAAGCCTGACTGGAGGCATCACATTATGTGACTTCAAAATGTATCACAAGGCTATCATAATAAAAAACAGCATGGAATTTTTATAAATATATACACACAGACCAGTGGAGCAGAATAAAAAACTCAGAAATAAAGGCATATGTTAATAGCAAACTAATCTGCTACAAACCTGACAAGAACTTACATTGGGGACACCCTATTCAATAAATGGTGCTGAGAAAATTGGATAGCCACACGTGGAAAAATAAAACTGGATCACTCTCTCTCACCTTATTAAAACAACTCAAGATGGGGATTAAAGACTTAAACATAAACCCCAAAACTGTAAAAATACTAGAGAAAACTCTCCTGTACATTGGTTTAGGCAAATAATTTATCACTAAGACCTTAAATGCACAGGTGACAAAAATAAAAATAGACACATGGGACTCTATTAAACTAAAGAGATTCTGCAGAGAAAAAGAAATAATTAGCAAAGTGTAGAGACAATCTGTTAAATGGGAGAAAATATTTGCAATCTACTCACCTGGCAGGGGACTAATATCCAGAATATAGAAGGAACTCAAACAACTTAACAAAATATACAAGGAACTCAAACAACTCAACAGGCAAAAGAAAATAATCTCATGAAAAAGTGGGCAAAGAACATGAATAGACATTTTCCAAAAGAAGACATACAAATGGCTAACAGGATTTGAAAAAAAAGTTCAACATCGCCAATCACCAGATAAATGCAAATCAAAACCGCAATGGACACAATCTTATCCCATTGAGAATTGCTATTATTAAAAAGTAAAACAAACAAACAAAAAACAGATGTTGACAAAGATGTGGAGAAAAAGGAACTCTCATATACTGCTGATGGGAATGTAAACTAGCACTCACAGTATGAAAACAATATGAAGATTTGTCAAAAAATAACAATAGAATTTTTGTTCGATCTGGAAATCCCACTACTGGGTATCTACCCAGAGGAATAGAAACCAATATATCAAAGGGACACATGAACTTGCATGTTTCTTGCTGCATTATTCACAATAGCTAAGATATGGAATCAACCTAAACATACATTAATGGATGAATGGATAAAGAAAATGTGATGTGTATACACAAAATGGAATACTGCTTGGCCCTGAAAAAGAATGATATTATGTCATTTGCAGCAACATGGATGGAACTGGAGATCATCTTAAGTGAAATAATTCAGGCCCAAAAGGACAAATATCACATGTTGTCACTTATATTTTGGAGCTAAAAAATTTGATCACATTGAGATAGAGAGGGGAAAGATTGATAAGAGAGACTAGGAAGGGTGAGTTGGAGGAAGAAGCAGGATAAAGGGAGGTGTTCTAAAGGGTGCAAACATAACGGTAAGATAGAAGAAACAAATTCAATGTTTGATGTCAGGGTAGAGTGCTTATACTTAACATTTTTGTAACAAAAATCCTATAAAAAATGCTTTATATTCAGGTGATCAACACCCTAAATACAAAACCTGTGGGGGACAGCAAAAGTCGTGTTGAGAGAAGTTTATAGCAAGAAATGTCAAAATCAAAAGAGTAGAAATATTACAAATTAATCAAGCAACACAACACAAAGAACCAAAAAAGATCTAATTAAGCCCTAAATTAGCAGAACAAAAATAATAGAGATTAAAGCAAAATAAAATCAAATAGAGGCTGCCCCAAATACAGAAGACCATACAAATGGCTAACATGATTTGAAAAAAATGCTCAATGTCACTAATCACCAGATAAATGCAAATCAAAACTGCAATGGACACAATCTTATCCCATTGAGAATGGCTATTATTAAAAAGTAAAACAAACAAACAAAAACAGATGCTGACAAAGATATGGAAAAAAAGGAACACTCATATACTGCTGGTGGGAATGTAAACTAGCAGGCACACTATGAAAACAATATGAAGATTTCTCAAAAAATAAAAATAGAATTACTGTTTGATCTAGAAATCCCACTACTGGGTATCTATTCAGAGGAATAGAAACCAGTATATCAAAGGGACACATGAACTTGCATGTTTCTTGCAGCGTTATTCACAATAGCTAAGATATGGAATCAACCTAAACATCCATCAATGGATCAAGTCCATCAATGGACTTGATTACTATGCATTATATATATAACAAAATTTCATATGTACCTCATACATGGTGGCTATCTTTACAATTCTAAAGTAATCATCGCCCAATCAGTGTATCCCTCATCCAGGAAATAAACTTTTTGTGTCTGGATTAATCTCTTAGCTACGTGGAACTTTATTCCAAAATAATTTTTATTTCATAGAAAGTTGCCTATCATCTTGATTCTGAAAACATAATAGCTTTCTCTCTTAATTTCTCTATCTAAATCTGCCTGAAATTATTAAATGTTTGAAGTGAACCATGCCAGAAATGTAGAATTATGTATCTGTTCTTCTTTGAAAACATTGCTGAGGGCTGCTTAATTTTGAATTAGGGGTAGGGATTCTCAATTTTCCATTTAAAAGGTGATCATTTGGAATAAAAGAAAACTGTTTATTTGGTCCTCACCTTGGTCTTGTTTTAGGAAATAGTATAACTCTCTGTAGGTCTTTATTTGCTTATTCATAAAATAAGGCCACCCGGTACATTATCTTTATCTTACAAACAAATACAAACAAAAAAAACCCTTTCATTTTTCTGAGAGTAGAAATATAGGCCCTATGAACATGTGGTATTTATGCTGTGGCGAAAAAGCCATGCAATGTTTTTACTGTCAAGATACTGGGTTAGTCTCTAATAATCCAGTTGTTGCTTCTGACTGGGTGCCAAATGTTTTGTTACAAATCGTAGAGGGATTACAGAAAGGAGATAAGAGATTTCTGAGATCTAGAGACCTGAACCACATTACCAACCAACTTGACCTAGCTGACATAAACCTTCGATCTAACAACAGCAGAAAGCATAATCTTTTCAATAGCACAAAGAACATCACCAAGAAAGTCTATATTCCGAGTCATTAAACAAATCTTAATATATTTAAAAGGATTGAAATCAAATGAAGAATATTCTGTCACCATAATGCAATTAAGCAAGAACACAAAAATAGGAAATTTTCTGGAAAACTCCATATATTTGGAAATGCAAATAACTGCTGAGTCAAAGAAAATTAAAATAAAAACTGGAAAGTATTTTGAGTTAGAAGAAATTGAAAATGCAACATATTCAATTTGCGAGATGCACTTAATGCAGTGCACAGAGGACAATTTATAGGTTTAAATAATTAAAATTTTAAAAAGCAATGTGTAAAATTAATAAGCTAAGCTTCTACCTTAAATAACTGGAAAAAAGAAGAACGTGTTAAATCCAAAACAAGTGGAAAGAAAAAATAACAACAGGGGAAATAAATGAGTTAAAGATGTAAAAAATTAGAAAAAAATTATTTAAATCAAAAGATAGTTCTTTTGAAAAATCATTAATACAGTTACATCTCTATACAGGCAAAAAAGAAGACGCAAGTTACTAATATCAGGAATGAAAGGGAGAAGACTGTACTATTCATGCAGATTTCATAAATATGATAAAAATAATAAAACAACTTTATGCTGGTAAGTTCAAGAACTTAGATTAAAGAAATTTATTAAAAGAAACAACCTAGAGTCACTCAAAAATATATAGATAATCTGCATAACTTTATATATCTTTGAAAAACATGAATTTATAGTTAAAATACCTAACACAATGAAACTCTATGTCCAGATGGCTTTATTGTTGAATTCTACTAAATATATAAGAAGAAATAACGCTAATTCGTCACAATGTTTTCCAAAACGATAGAAGAGAAAATTAAGATGAGTCATAGACTTAAGAGTAATAGATGAAATTATAAACTTTCTAAAGGAAAACAGAAAAATTCGAGTGACTTTGAGTTAAGCAAAGATTTTTTTAGATAGTACACGAAAAAATAAGAGCCATTAAAATTTGATCTTCAGAAAACACTATTGAGAAGCAGAAAATGCAGAGCAGGGATGGGAAGAAAATATTTGTAAAACATATATCTCGTAAAGGATTAGTGGCCAAGGAATATTCTTTAAAAAAACTCCTATATATCAATAACAGGAAAAACAATTCAATAACAAAAACGCAGCAAAATACTTGAACTTTTTTTATCAAAGAAGATATGTAAGTGGCTCATAAGTTCATGAAAAGATGCTCATCATCATTAGTCAAATGCTAATTGAAACCACAATGAGACATTGCTACACAACCACTAGAATGCTTAAAATCATAATAAAAAAAACCCCTGACAGTACTGTCTTAGTGCAGGCTGCTGCAACAAAAAATCATATACTGGGTGGCTTATAAAATATAGAAATTTATTTCCCACAGTTCTAGAGACTGGAATTTCCAGATTCGAGTGCCAGCCTAGTCAGGTTCTGGTGAGGGTCCTCTTCTGTGCTGCAGACTGCCATCTTCTTGTAGTATCCTCACGTAGTGTAAATACTATGTGAGAGGGGCTCTGGTGGTCCCTTTTATAAGGACACTAATCTTGTTAATGAGGGCTCCACTCTTATTAACCTAATTTCCTCCCAAAGGCCCCAGCTCCTAACACCATCACATTGAAGGTTAGGATTTCAAAATACAAACTTTGGGAAGAGACAAAAATTCAGTCTATTGAAGCACCAAATGTTGAAGAGGATATGGAACAAAAGGAGATTTTGTACATCACTGATAAAATTGCAAAACAGTACAGCTATTTTTGAAACAGTTTTGAAAACAGTTTGGTAGTATTTTACAAAGTTAAACATACCTAGTACGTTATTGATTGATTTATTGTAAATGTGAATACATGTGACCTAGTAATCTCATTCCTAGTTATTTACTTAAGAGAAATAAAGAGAATTTTCTGCACAAAGACTCGTATGTGAATATTCTCAGCAGCTTTATTTATAACAGCCCCAAACTGGAGCAATCCAAATGTCCTTTGACTGGTGAATTCAGAAACAAATTGTGTCATAATCATACAATAGAGTACTACTCAGCCATAAAAAGATGGGGGAAAAAACCCTATTAATATACTCAACGAAATGGATGACTATCAAGAGCATTATGCTAAGTGAAATAACTCAGACACGAGACTGCATAATGTATTTCTATACTGCAATGCATATTTTTATTTATATGAAATTATAAAAAAAGACAAGTTATAGTGAAAGAGGATTAGTGCTTGCCTAGGGTCATGGATGGGGGAAAGGTTTGAGTGCTAAGTGTACATGGAAACTTTTGGAGTGATGAAATTGAAATATCTTGAATGTGGTGTTGGTTACATGACTGTATCCACTTATGAAAATTTGATCTTTACATTTAAAATGAATGAATTTGAATTTTATGTATTATTGCTAGCAATTCAAAAGAGTAGTTGGAATCTGAAAGTTAGACAAAGATCCCTTTCTTCTGGGTGAATTCCACCTGTCTACTTAATAAGCAGATGTGATTATTCAATATTTGGGTAGGTGCAAATTAAGATTGATTTACAATAAAAATGTATCTGAAGAAAATTAAAAAGTATTACCTGTGCAATATTTTGAAGAATTTTTCTTCTCCTTTGTGTTTAATGAGTGTATGATATTCTACTTTACTGTCATATAATTTATTTAAAATATATCCTATTGTTATATTTAGTGTAATATTGTTTGAAATTTACTTTAAAATTCTTTACATAGCACATCGTATTTGTAAATTAATCTTGAATTTACAACATAGGGGCAGCTGTTCACCAAGTCAATCATTCTATTAAGGAATACTTCCAGCAGCTGTTAGTTAGCATTTTTAAACACCCTATTGAGGAGCTCCCATTCAAGAGGAAGATTTGGAAATGGCAAGAACTTTAAATATTGCTACCTAAATCTATACTAGATAGTACACTGTTCTGCATCAAAGATGCTTGAAATAATTTTTAGTATGTGAAATCACAGGTATATCAAAGTCTGAAGTCTAAAGATATCTACTCATACTTGTGGGATGCTGTAGGAGAATTAGAGGAGCCCGGGAACCTAACATCCTTCAGAATACTGCCCAGAGCTTAGGATTATTTTAGTTCCATATTTTACTATATAACAGGCTCTGTCTTCTAATCTGACCAGAAGTTTGACTGACTATCAAGGATACCATATTGTCACATCTGTCTGGAGAGAACCCTTTAAACAAAGAACATAATAGAAAATTAACATGTATTGACTTAAAATATGTGTCCATTTCTCTTTCATGAAAAAGATACATTCAGAGAGGGGCAGTTTATAACTTACAGGACAGCTTTATGATATTTTTAGGGCTCAGATTTATGATATTTTATTTTCTGAGAGTCTTAACATGTGAATTCCTCCTCATGGTTTAAAAGAGACCACTGGTGTTTTGGCCATCACATCCACATTTTAGTTAGGGAGGTAGAGAAGATAAAGATTATTCCCCTACCGCCACCACTTTAAAGACATTTTCTGGGGCATATGACATTTTCACTTACATTCTACACTTACAAGACATCTTAGTTACATTCTAGCTGCAAAGAAGCTGGGGAGTATCTTTATTTGGGTTAATCACTTGCCCATTAAAAATTGAGGATTTCCTTTACTAAGAAAGAGAATAAATGGGACATTTTAGGACCAACTAGAAATCTAAGCCTCAATATATTTTAACACAGAGTTATTTTAAAAAAGAACTTAAAGCAAATGCAAATTAGAATGGAATTTTCTTATCCTTGGTAAATGTTATAAACAAAAACTTATAGAAATGGCCATATTTATGAAAGATTCTTTATATACCTATCATTCAACATTAAGAACTAGACAAGAATGGTTATTATTTTACTATTAACTCTAATATACCACTGAAAATCCTATGAAATATTTGGAGACAAGAAAGATAAATGAAATATAGAGATTTGAAGAGAAATTAAAATGTTCACTATTATTGGACAGTAAGGTCATTTGAAAGTTGTCAAATACAAGTAGTGGATAAACTATTGGCAGTAAAATAATTCAGTAAATTTGTTGGACACTAAATGAACTAACAAAAGTGAAGTGCATTTCTTTATGTAATTAACCATTAATAGAAAGTAAAGTCTAATATGGATATTACAAAAAGTAGCAATACAAACTATAAATTATCTAGAGATTAATTTATTAAGTAATTTATCATCACTATTAAATAAGTATTGTCATATAAAATATCTTAAATGGAAAATGTGGTTCATATTTTTGGATGACTGAATTTAATGTTATAAAGAGAGTGACTTCCCTAAATTTCAGGTGACTAGTGTATGTGTGTGCTTGTGTGTATGTGCTACTTGAAAATGTTAAGCCTAATTTGAAAAAGAAGATACAGCGAGGAAAGTTACTCTGTAAGGTACAAAGTGTACTGCAAAGAAGCAGCAATATAAAAAAATGGAACGTTAAGCAGTGAAGAGCATCAGGAATCTATGCTTTATAGTATTAAATGACATCCCATTCTGGGGGGGCCAGGGGAAATATAGTGCTACCTAAATTCCTAAAATTTAACTTTATTCATAGAAAAATATTCTAAAAGAAATATTGAACTTTCAAAAGAAAATACTTGAGATAATTTTGGAGTTGAATTTGTGGGTAAAATATCAAATTTTTTTTTCTTTTTTTTATTACACTTTAAGTTTTA
Organism: Nomascus leucogenys; assembly: GCF_006542625.1. NCBI lineage: Eukaryota > Metazoa > Chordata > Mammalia > Primates > Hylobatidae > Nomascus > Nomascus leucogenys. Next base: position 42,972,217 of record NC_044392.1, on the reverse strand, counting down.
GGGTACATGTGCACAATGTGCAGGTTTGTTACATATGTATACATGTGCCATGTTGGTGTGCTGCACCCATTAACTCATCATTTAACATTAGGTATATCTCCTAATGCTATCCCTCTACCCGTCCCCCACCCCACAACAGGCCCTGCTGTGTGATGTTCCCCTTACTGTGTCCATGTGTTCTCATTGTTCAATTCCCACCTATGAGTGAGAACATGTGGTGCTTGGTTTTTTGTCCTTGGGATAGTTTACTGAGAATGATGGTTTCCAGTTTCATCCATGTCCCTACAAAGGACATGAACTCATCATTTTTTATGGCTGCACAGTATTCCATGGTGTATATGTGCCACATTTTCTTAATCCAGTCTATCATTGTTGGACATTTGGCTTGGTTCCAAGTCTTTGCTATTGTGAATAGTGCCACAATAAACATACATGTGCATGTGTCTTTATAGCAGCATGATTTATAATCCCTCGGGTATATACCCAGTAATGGGATGGCTGGGTTAAATGGTATTTCTAGTTCTAGATCCCTGAGGAATCGCCACACTGACTTCCACAATGGTTGAACTAGTTTACAGTCCCACCAACAGTGTAAAACTGTTCCTATTTCTCCACATCTTCTCCAGCACCTGTTGTTTCCTGACTTTTTAATGATGGCCATTCTAACTGGTGTGAGATGGTATCTCTTTGTGATTTTGATTTGCATTTCTCTGATGGCCAGTGATGATGAGCATTTTTTCATGTGTCTTTTGGCTGCATAAACATCTTCTTTATAGAAGTTCCCGTTCATATCCTTTGCCCACTTGTTGATGGGGTTGTTTGTTTTTTTCTTGTAAATTTGTTTGAGTTCATTGTAGATTCTGGATATTATTTCTTTGTCAGATGAGTAGATTGCAAAAATTTTCTCCCATTCTGTAGGTTGCGTGTTCACTCTGATGGTAGTTACTTTTGCTGTGCAGAAGCTCTTTTGTTTAATTAGATCCCATTTGTCAATTTTGGCTTTTGTTGCCATTGCTTTTGGTGTTTTAGACATGAAGTCCATACCTGGGATGCAAGGCTGATTCAACATATGCAAATCAATAAACATAATCCAGCATATAAACAGAACCAAAGACAAAAACCACATGATTATCTCAATAGATGCAGAAAAGGCCTTCGACAAAATTCAACAACACTTCATGCTAAAAACTCTCAATAAATTAGATATTGATGGGACATATCTCAAAATAATAAGAGCTATCTATGACAAACCCACAGCCAGTATCATGCTGAATGGGCAAAAACTTCAAGCATTCCCCTTGAAAACTGGCACAAGACAGGGATGCCCTCTCTCACCACTCCTAGTCAACATAGTGTTGGAAGTTCTGGCCAGCGCAATCAGGCAGAAGGAAATAAGCAGTATTCAATTAGGAAAAGAGGAAGTCAAATTGTCCCTGTTTGCAGATGACATGATTGTATATCTAGAAAACCCCATTGCCTCAGCCCAAAATCTCCTTAAGCTGATAGGCAACTTCAGCAAAGTCTCAGGATACAAAATCAATGTGCAAAAGTCACAAGCATTCTTATACACCAATAACAGACAAACAGAGAGTCAAATCATGAGTGAACTCCCATTCACAATTGCTTCAAAGAGAATAAAATACCTAGGAATCCAACTTACAAGGGACGTCAAGGACCTCTTCAAGAAGAACTACAAACCACTGCTTGATGAAATAAAAGAGGATACAAACAAATGGAAGAACATTCCATGCTCATGGGTAGGAAGAATCAATATCGTGAAAATGGCCATATTGCCCAAGGTAATTTATAGATTCAATGCCATCCCCATCAAACTACCAATGACTTTCTTCACGGAATTGGAAAAAAATACTTTAAAGTTCATATGGAACCAAAAAAGAGCCCGCATTGCCAAGTTAATCCTAAGCCAAAAGAACAAAGCTGGAGGCATCAGGCTACCTGACTTCAAACTATACTACAAGGCTACAGTAACCAAAACAGCATGGTACTGGTACCAAAACAGAGATATAGATAAATGGAACAGAACAGAGCCCTCAGAAATAATGCCACATATCCACAACCATCTGATCTTTGACAAACCTGACAAAAACAAGAAATGGGGAAAGGATTCCCTATTTAAAAATGGTGCTGGGAAAACTGGCTAGCCATATGTAGAAAGCTGGATCCCTTCCTTATAAAAATTAATTCAAGATGGATTAAAGACTTAAATGTTGGACCTGAAACCATAAAAACCCTAGAAGAAAACCTAGGCAATACCATTCAGGACATAGGCATGGGCAAGGACTTCATGTCTAAAACACCAAAAGCAATGGCAACAAAAGCCATAATTGACAAATGGGATCTAATTAAACTAAAAAGCTTCTGCACAGCAAAAGAAACTAGCATCGGAGTGAACACGCAACCTACAGAATGGGAGAAAATTTTTGCAATCTACTCATCTGACAAAGGGCTAATATCCAGAATCTACAATGAACTCCAACAAATTTACAAGAAAAAAACAAACAACCCCATCAACAAGTGGGCAAAGGATATGAACAGGCACTTCTCAAAAGAAGACGTTCATGCAGCCAAAAGACACATGAAAAAATGCTCATCATCACTGGCCATCAGAGAAATGCAAATCACAATCACAATGAGATACAATCTCACACCAGTTAGAATGGCGATCATTAAAAAGTCAGGAAACAACAGGTGCTGGAGAGGATGTGGAGAAATAGGAACAGTTTTACACTGTTGGTGGGACTGTAAACTAGTTCAACCATTGTGGAAGTCAGTGTGGCGATTCCTCAGGGATCTAGAACTAGAAATACCATTTAACCCAGCCATCCCATTACTGGGTATATACCCAAAGGATTATAAATCATGCTGCTATAAAGACACATGCACACGTATGTTTATTGTGGCACTACTCACAATAGCAAAGACTTGGAACCAAGCCAAATGTCCAACAATGATAGACTGGATTAAGAAAATGTGGCACATATGCACCATGGAATACTGTGCAGCCATAAAAAATGGTGAGTTCATGTCCTTTGTAGGGACATGGATGAAGCTGGAAACCATCATTCTCAGCAAATTATCGCAAGGACAAAAAACCAAACACCGTATGTTCTCACTCATAGGTGGGAATCGAACAGTGAGAACACATGGACACAGTAAGGGGAACATCACACACCAGGGCCTGTTGTGGGATGGGGGGTGAGGGGAGGGATAGCATTAGGAGATATACCTAATATTAAATGATGAGTTAATGGGTGCAGCACACCAACATGGCACATGTATACATATGTAACAAACCTGCACATTGTGCACATGTACCCTAAAACTTAAAGTATAATCAAAATACATAAAAATAAATAAGAATTTTCAAATGAAAAACAGACAAATAAACAAAAAACACTCACCATATCAAGAATTAAAGCTGACAAGTGTTCTAATATTTATATATTGGAATCATTACAAATAATCAAATTACATATTAAAGTAAGTATTTTTATCAAAAATCTATTTTTTAAAAACAGAACATATTGAGAAGAGAAGCATTATTTTACATTGTTTCGAATCTGTTATAATATCTGGCTGAACAGAAGAAAGTTGGATTCCCTATTGGCTTCTGCATTCAGTTTTTGAAATATGCTGTTTTAGTTGAAGTAAAGAAAATCCAGACTCGCACAGATAGGTAGTTGGAAAGGGGAGGAGAATTTTAATAGTCTTTTTGTATAGTTGTGGATATTTTTCTTTGATACTACACCACAATCTGAAAAATGATAAAGTTTTTCAAAGGTTATTTTCCACGAGCATTCTGAAAACTTGTCAGTGAACTTTTTGTACTGCTACATTAAAATCCATTGGTCTATCTTGCACACTGAATGGATCTTTCTCCTATGTATAATTTTGTAAACATTATTAATTGGTCATTTGGAAAATATTGGTTCACTGTGTAATGTAGATTTTCCAAATGTTGACATATTTCATTATGCAGTATAAAAATCACATTAGTTTATATCACTAATTTTGCCAGAAAAGCCTTTAAATATTGAGAAGCTATCAGGCTCACAGTACTAGATACAAGTTCTCTAAAAATCTAATTTTCGCTTGATCCATTGCCAATTTTATCATTGGCAACGAATACTATTTGTTATTAGCCTTGAAGAGACAGGCTCACTTAATTCATTTTTGAGAAATATAGTTTGTGAGTCACTCTTTCAAATAAAAATGGTGATTCATGAAAGATAAAAATAAACTAGTTCAGCACACCACTCAATCACCCAAGTGTTTTTCCACAACCACTGTATTTCAGTATGTAACAGAAGTGCCTTATGAACACTTACTATTTGGGCACAAAAATCATTAAAAAGAGGTATAATTAAGAGTCAAGATGTAATAGAATTAATAATGTTTACTACAAAAAAGTATTTGAAAAAATTGCATGTGTAATAAATACGTACAGACTTTTTCTTATCGTCATTCTTTAAACAATTAAGTATAACAACTATTGACATGGCACTAGATATTATAAGTAATCTAGAGATAATTTAAAGTATGTGCATAGGTTTTATGCAACTACCATGCCATTTTATATTAGGTACTTGAGCATTCACAAATGTTGGTATCTGTAAGAGGTCTGGAACGAATCCCTATGGATACAGAGGGATGTCTGTAATACAAAAATATGTAATAAAGGATGTTAGAGTCCCTTAGTTTCAAGGTACAGAATTAATTGTTGGGAGATAATTGTCCATGTGCCTCACTTTTCTGCTCATTGTGGGAGCACTCTGGAACCTTTATTTCAGAATATTTTTTCCTTAGTGTTTCTGTGGTGACAGCATTAGAAGAGAGAGATAATGTCTTTTTTTTGAGGCGTGCTTATTGTCCATATAAAAGTTTCAACTCCCCTATGTCAAAGCAAATTTGTGCTAGACAATGTTAAATGGCCAAGCAAAATTTTATTTAAGTGCATTTCAATAGAGAAGCAAGACCAAACTTAGTATGAACTAGGCAACTTCATCTAAACAAGTGGCAAGATGGTTTTTAAAGGTTGAGGTAAGCTAGTAGAGAAGTATATCACAGAGAAGTAATATCAAAAGGAAAAATAAGCCTTTGATATCTTTATGACAGGAGGTAAAAGTTTTGTGACTTTAGTGAGGCATCCACTGAAGTTAGGCTGCTACTATCTCATAGAAACTAGGAGATAAGGGTACTGTCTTGTTTTATGATTACATGTCAAAGAGATGGCTCTCAGGTCCTTAAGAAAAATATTTCTGGATTATAAAATTAACAAAGGCTTTTAAAAAGATTTATATCACAGGGGGGCAGAGAAATAATTTACAATTACAAGTTTTCTAAAGTAAACCTTTTAAGAAAAAGGAGGGCAGGTGCTTGGAGTCAGGAAAAAGCCTGTGTAAAGTTCAGTCAAGCCGAAGGAAACATTAAGGCTGTCGTAGTCACTAAGCTCTGGTTTCCTGTCCTGTAATATACATCACTATATGTGCAGATGTTCCAGCCTTCTTCACATTTTTCTGTGGGAACTGATGCTTAGCACAAATTTTGATAGTCTGACTGCCACTACTACTGTGAGTAATAAGCTGTCCTTTGTTTTGAACCCAGGAGTCTTCTACTGGCATCCATGAAATTGAAGCAGACCTAACTCTGTAGGCTTGCAACAAGTGCAAAATCTCAGACTCTTTACAGTTCTTCAAATTTGATTATGTAAGTAAAAGTGACGATTTTTGAAAGGTTTGTGGACAGTTCATGCACATGAAGAAAGAACTCAGTACCCAGGCCTTGTGAGGGAAACAGAACAACTCCAGAATATCTTAGCTGTAGCATCTTGTTAGTCATCTACTTAGGGAATTATCACTGGATGATTTGCAGCCCTCTCTGTCTCTACTCAAGATTTTAAATCCTGGGTAAGAGAAAAGGATTTGCTCTGCTGGGGTCACAAGCCCAAACTTGTGGTCAAAATAATGATTTCCTGTAATTTGTTTCCCCAGTTGGTTTTCATGGAGTCAGGAAAAGAATGTTCCCTGAAAGAGGGATACTGACAAAATGAAAATAGTAGATCTCCATTAAATTGTACTGCTGGGCTTTACAGCATGTACACGTGTTTGAATACACAGACATCTCTTCCTTTATATAGTTCCCAAAATGTCCATTCTTAATCTAATAAAATATTATTAAATAAACACCTACTGTGTGTTAGCCACTTTTCTAGTCAAAGGATGCATTAGTGAACAAAGGCACAGAATCCTGCCTTTAAGGAGTTTATATTCTAGTGCACAGAAAGAAAAAAATAAACAGGATAAATCAGTAAATTATATAATATATTAGAGGTAATATGTACTATAGAAAAAAAGTGGAGTGAGGTAAAAGAGTAGAGGTGTTAGGAGTGATGATTTTAAATAGGGTATTCAGGAAGGCTTCATTAAGAAGGGGAAATTTAAGCCAAGACATGAAAGAGGTGAGCAAGTTAGCAGTTGCACACGTAACTGGGAAAGAATACTCAGTTCAAAGGCTTGAAGCCTAGAGCATGCTTGGGGTTTTAGGGAGTCCGAGGAGACTGTGGTTATAATGGAGAGACGGAGGGAGAGAGGAGGAACAGATGGATTCAGAGAGTTATCTGTGGAGATAAAGGTGGCAGCAGAGTGACCAGTTAGGAGGCAGTTGCAGTAATCTACAATACTCCAAAGTTAGGAAAAAGATGTGAATAGAGAATGACTCTTGGATTAAGCATCATAAAATAAAATGAAATGTATTTACTGCTCCTAAAAGGAGACTACCTAAAGTCACAAATGTAACCTGAAGTCACAAATTAGCCATAAGAAGGACCTCTGGATGATGTTCATGTGCTTTAGTCCTGTCATAGTACCATCTCAGAATTACACAGTCTTTGGACTAGGTGGAAAATTTAAGTACCACCATCATACTGTTAAATAACATGAATTTTAGAAGAAATTTAAAGAAAAAAATTTTAAAAACCGGAAATACTGTTAGGGGTTATAATCCTCAGTTCTTCCATGGATTATTGCTGTTTATTTATGCTTAATCTACTCATTTGCTCTTGCCATTTTTTTAACTTCCTTTAGCTTAGCAGTTGATTGGCTTTTGGTGTAAATATTTATTCCAGACAAGTCAGACTTCTTGGAGAAACTGCCTTGATGAGATTGTGGGTGTCTTCTTTTATCTCTAGGCAGGGTAGTGCAGTAAGGCCTGCAAAAAGATTCTCAACATTCTGTCTCTTCTTCTCATCTTAATAATATAATTGTAACCTAATTTCTATCTAATGCTCAGATAAGCCACCCTAAGTGACACCATATTCCTTTATTTTCTTGGTTGTTCAATAGCTTGGGAAACCTGAAATGACCAGTGGTCTCATTGATCCAATGACTGCTTTTGAGGAAGTGCTCTTTCTTTGGGCTCCAAATTCTGTAGGCCAATAAAGAATTGGGTTAGGGCAGAGAGAAATGGTTGAGAAGAAAATATTTTGAGTAAAATTAGACATTAATGGTTGAGAGTTGAACCCTCTACCTCACTCCTAGGGTTCCCACAAGCCAACCATATATCAATTACTGTTTCATATTAAATGTTTCTTCCACAACAAAGGCATACTTTGGCTTCGAGATGTTTTATTGAAGTTAACATCATACTGAGTTCTCCATAGGTCATTTCAGCAAATGTAAGACAGAGTTGCACCAAACTGAAAAAAACACAAAATATCAGGGTTAATAAGTATTGTTGTCATCTAGCAGTGAGCAGTAGCCAGGTGAGCTTTTATGAGGCAAATAAATCTTGCTGAGTATGTAGATAGCTTTCCCCACTGCCAACATAGCCACTTTGTCCATCGTCCCGTTAATCCACTCTAGGTAGTCTGCAAAGAATGATGACTGGTGATCTGAAAGTAGGTTACCATACCTACTGGATTATTAAGATTGTTTGTGTTTTGGGGTCTTAATGATGAACATTTATGTAGATGCAATCATATTCAAGGATTATCCTTAGAGGTTTTTCTATCTATTTCTTCCCCCAAATATCCTTTTTCCAATGGTCTGACTTTGTCCTAGTTTTGTCAGAATATGGCAAGACCAAAGTAACTTTCCAGGATTTGTTGTAAACCTAATCTCTGGATGTTCCTTCACCCAGATAAAGTGAGAAAGCACATGCTCTGCCTGGAGCGCTGCCCTCTGATGGTTCAGGTCCATCTCTGACTGACCACAGCGTCCACTTCTTCTTGGTATTGCTATACCAAGCAGAACTAGCTGGAAACCAGGCTTTGGAGTTTTCATGCCGAGTCATACATTCATGGAAAACTCCCTTAAATGCCATAGTTGCAGACTGAAAGAAGAGTAGGAGTATGATTTTTAAAAAATATGTGTTCTGGGATTGGAAACTCTATGCACATATCATATACTTCTGTATTTTTTTTTTTTTTTTTTTACCTCAGTAACATATATACTTCTTCCAATTCGTTAAAAGTTGCTGATTATATCCAGTTTTGTCATTATACACGTCAAATATTTGATAGTGTTGCCTGGCCACTTAGTTTCTACCAAGGACCAGTAAGCAGTAAGCCAGAAACTTTTTAAAAACATTTTTAAAATTTTTATTTCAATAGTTTTAGGGGAACAGGTGGTGTTTGGTTACATGATTAAGTTCTTTAGTGGTGATTTCTGAGATTTTGGCGCACCCATCACAGGGGCAGTGTACACTGTACCCAGTGTGTAGTCTTTTATACCTCACTCCCTCCCAACCTTCCCCTCCAGTCCCAAAAGTCCATTGTATCATTATGCCTTTGCATTCTCATAGCTTAACTCCCACTTGTAAGTGAGAACATGTGATGTTTGGTTTTCCATTCCTGAGTTACTTTACTTAGAATAATCGTCTCCAACTCCATCCAGGTTGCTGCAAATGCCATTATTTTGTTTCTTTTTATGGGTGAGCAGTATCGGAAGCTTTTTATTAAATAAAAATAAATACTTGCTAAAAGAGCCAGAATTTTAATCTGACATCAGTATTGTAGTATGAAAAATATTTTTCTTTATTATTCAGTTTCTTATTTTTCTTTATTATTCAGTTTATTAGTTGCAAAAATAATTAACTATATAATACAAAGGGAATAATTTTAAAAAATAAGCAAATTTAGTTTTGAAATAATAAAAAACTCAAAAGAACCATTTACATTTTGAAATGTTTGTTAAAACAAACACCTACATTTATAATAAAATATTATTTAACATTTATATTAATGTATTATTTCAGAAAAACAATGGACAAAAAAATAAAAAATCTTACAATCTCTTCTTTCAAGAGAGCTTTTCTTCCTCCACGATAAAAATGTGATATTCACATCATTAAAAGTGAAAGAAAACTGTGACTTCCTCTTTTGAGACATGAAATAGGTACTTTCCTAGGTTACTTAATGGAGACAGCAAATATAAATTGTTTTCCTTAAAATTAACACTCTATTGAGACCATCCTGGCTAACACAGTGAAACCCCGTCTCTACTAAAAATACAAAAAATTAGCCAGGCGTGGTGGGGGGTGCCTGTAGTCCCAGCTACTCGGGAGGCTGAGGCAGGAAAATAGCGTGAACCCAGGAGGCGGAGCTTGCAGTGAGTGGAGATCGCGCCACTGCACTCCAGCCTGGGTGACAGAGTGAGACCCTGTCAAAAAAAAAAAAAAAAAAAAAAAAAAAATATATATATATATATATATATATACGCTCTAGTTAAATGTAACATTTTATGGAACACTTCAAGTAATCTCCCTTTTCAAGCTTATATTTTCATTGTTTATTACTGAAAAGATAACAGCTGCTATGGAATACCCTGCTAGAGGAAGTATACTGCCAGTTCTAATTTCAAATTTTTTTCTTTGATTTTCCCATTTTTCTAGTGAGAAAATCACCTTCAAATCACCAGAAGCAATTTTCACAGGTAGGTAGACACACTTGAAAAGGTATATAGAGGAGACCCTAAAGTTGCAAGTGTATATTTGCCTTACAAATATAAGGCAAATATAAGGCAAATATATTTACCTTATTTGTCCCATTGTTTTGGGGAAAAAAAAGGGTAATTAGATCTTTCAACTTTTTTCTTGTACATATTTAGTGGATACAGTGTAATGTTTTGATACATGTACACATAATGTTATGATCAAATTGTCTTCTGAGAGTTTGAAAGGAGCAGCTCTTCTGTAGTAGACACTTATTCCCATGGAGAAAAGAGTGATGGCAACTTGGGGTCTGAAATGCTTACACGACAGAACAAATTCTGACTCAGTGTTCCTGAGGAAAGCTGGTGGTTCATACAGAACTGTGAATGGGAATTAAAGGGGGGCATAGTTAAAACCTGGAGAGAACAAGTGTGAGAGAGTCTTAATTTACCTGGGAGAAATTAATATCCCTCAAAGAACCATGCCTATTGGGAAGCCCATTGCGATGAGTGAGAAAACCAGCACTGCCTGTCAGTCATGCAGGAACAATCCTACTGATGATATTGTGGATGGCAGGAGGGACAGCGTCATATAGCTAACCAGCCATCTCCTGTCTTTGGTATGGAAACCACTCTGATTCCCCTTTTAAATGTGTAAATCCCCAGGGTTTCCAAAAAATTCAGTATAGAACGCCTCAAGAAGGAAATAGTGAATTTCTTGCTAACAAGGCATGTAGGGGGTTGAGGGATAACTTGGACAAACAAGAGTTGTAACTGCATACGCATCTTTCTTGAATTGTAGAACAGTTTATAAAATCATATGGACTTAGTTTTAAAGGAAAACTAATAAACCATACACCCACAATATTAGCACACTTCCTTTTGCATGTTACATTTCTATTCTCATCTATAGAAAGATACTTTTTTACATAGTTAAAAATAAACAATAGAATCCTCACATCTGCCCAACAGGACCAGGTAATTGGTTGATTAATCCAAAGTCTGACAGAGTTGAAAATAAAAAAGATGATTCATATACTAAAATGTTTTATTTTAACTCAAACCACTTAAAATGCATATATTTGTGGGTATATTCATGTAGGGACAAATCTTTTACTTTGAGTGTTGGACTACTTGACTAGAGTTCTTCAGAGTACCTCTAGCACAAGCCCACTCATAACGCATTACATTCATTTTGGTGAATTTAAATATAAGCAGCAACTTAGAGACACTTGCAAATCCAAATGAATAGAACTTCTAGAATTTTTGATTTTATTTTCTTCCTCATATTTAGTCTTTCCAAAATACTCACCTGGCCGTATTAAAAACAAATGATTTTTTTTGTGATCATACTTTATTAGGTTACATAGTACAAAATTACATTTTACAAGTAGAATAAATAGAATAATAAATACAACTGTTAGAAGTGGTTTTGAGCACAACCCCCACCCCCCACCCCAACTTGTAGGGGCAGAAATATGCAGGCACAATAGAAAGTAATCTATTAAACATGAGTGTTCATTGTGCCATGGAAATCAGTCAGGGTGATTTACAGAGGGAAGAGAGCATGCTGGTTAGTTTGTTATATAAAAATATTTTTGGCCAGGAGTGGTGGCTCACTCCTATAATTCCAGCACTTTGGGAGGGTGAGACAGGCAGATCTCTTAAGGACAGGAGTTTGAAACCAGCCTAGCCAACATGGTGAATCCCTGTCTCTACAAAAACTACAAAAATTAGCTGGGCATGGTGGTGGGTGCCTGTGGCCCCAGCTACTCGGGAGGCTGAAGCTCGAGAATAGCTTGAATCTGGGAGGTGGAGGCTGCAGTGAGCCAAGATGGAGCCACTGCACTCCAGCCTGGGTGATGGGAGTGAAACCCTGTCTCAAAAAAAATTTACATGTAATTTTCACAGTCATACAAAAAATGATATTTAAGCTTTTCATTTGTGAGATATAACATAATTTTAACAAATCAGCATGTTTTAATTCTAATATGTATTGGGTCTCTGGGCAGAACAAGGATCTAATTAACAGTAATTGACTCCCTCAACTAGAATCCAAGCACTGTGAGAATGAGATAGTTCATATATTTACTCAAAAAGAAATCTTAGTTGTCCGGATGAAATTGGTTTTAATAGTTTTAAATAACATTTCTTAAATTATGTAGCTTGAAAATAATAGTTTAGATTTAAAATCAATCCTGACCAGTGTTTATAATTCAAACTATATTATTGTGATCAATAAAATGTTAGTTTCTTATAAGTATTACACTATGATCATCATAGAGATTATGGCCATTTTTGCCTCTTCAGAGCGCTGTGTTCTGTTTGATCAGCAAGCATGAGGATGTCATTATTGTTTATTTTTAGTCTATTATTAAATAAAATTACATCATCTGAAAGACTTAAACATATAGCTAAGTGAAAACAAAACAAGAACTACAAACAAAAATAATGTTTAATTTATAATTAACATAATACAAATCTACAATTATCAACAATTCTGATAATATTGACTAACATTTTTGTCACTGTAAAATCCAGTTTCTTAGTATTAATATCTTGTTCCCCATTTAAGGCCCAGTTTAAATTTTCTCTCCTTTCTTTTCATCCCACTTATTGTAAATCTTTTTCTCTTTCAGATGGACTAAATACTTGTTCCTTTGATTCTCATAACCTTTACTTATATTCTTTTAACTGATCTGATTATCTTGCATTATCATATTTTTTTCAGTGTTCATCTTTTCACCTAACCAGTACCAACCACCATAAACTATACATTTGTTCATTTTAATTTTTCTTCTTTGAATGGGACTTGGTACACAGATGAATGTATTACTAGATGAATGCCTGTGTCCCGGATAAAAATGCTCCCAGCCACTTCAGACCCTGTTCTGTCCCTCCAACCGGAAAAGCAATTCTTATCCTTATATTTGTTTTGGTTGTGTCTTTCCTTGAAAAACTCTCATGCTTTTCTCTTTTTGCCAAGTGTGAATTCTTCTTTTTTTAACTAGACATCGGACACTATAGAGTGTAGATTGACTTGCATTTTTTTTTCTTTTTGGAATAGGAAAAAATAAAAAGGCAACACTAGTCTTGACCTTTGGAAACACTGAGACATGCCTTAAAGGTCAGAAAATTTTATGCCTTTGATTTTTCTGTGACTGTCCTAGTTAATTTTATTATTATTTTTTGTTAGCTCATCTTGGTTGCCACAGGCATTCCAAGAACTTTTTTCAATGCAGTTTTTACCTCTTTGTTCCTCAGACTGTAGACAAGAGGATTAAGTAAGGGAGTAACCACTGTGTAGGTCACTGCCACCAACTGATCCTTGTCTGAGGCAGACTTGGACTTGGGCCTCAGAGAGATGATAGAGGCACAGCCATAGTGGACAAAGACCACAGTGAGATGTGAGACACAGGTGGCAAAGGCCACCTTCTTGCCCTTAGCTGAGGGGATCTTCAGGATGGTGTTAACTATGAAGCCATAGGGTATGAGAATTAACAGAAAAGGCACCATAATTACCAGGATGCTGAGGCTAAATAAAGCCAACTCTTTCACATGGGTGTCAGTGCAGGCTAACTTGATAACAGGTGCCATGTCACAGAAATAGTGGTTAACCCTGTTGGGGCCACAAAAAGGCATGTTACAAATGAGGTTGGTGGCCACCAAAGCAATAAAGAAACCTGTGGCTCCTGAGGGAGAAATCAACCCCAACTCCAGCCTTTTGTTCATGATGAGTGTGTACCTCAGAGGGTGACAAATTGCTACATAGCGATCATATCCCTTCACAGCAGTGAGGAGGCAGTTGGTGCAAGCAAAGCCAATGAAGAAGAAGAGCTAGGTGGCACAGGCCATGAAGGAGATAGTCTTGGTGTCTGAGAGCAGGTGGACCAGCAGCTGAGGGATGATGACGAAAGTGTAGCAGGACTCAGAAAATGAAAGGATGAATAGAAAGCCATACATGGGAGTGTGGAGAGTCCAGCTGAAGCAAATAATGGCCATGATGGTTACAATGGCCACCAGGATTGTCAAGTATAGGAGAAGAAAGATGACAAAAAGCAGCAGCTGGAGCTCCCCCAGGCTGGAGAACCCACTAGGATGAACTGTGTAACCACAGTGGTTTTGTTGAAACCTCACATCTGAAGAACTTCTTTCTGTGAATGTGTTTGAAAGAGACAAAACGATAACTATCATTGTAATAAGAACATTCTCCCAATGCCTTCACTTTAAGTGTATTGTCAGATTCATAATATTAACATCTCTTCCTCTTACTCTATCTAGATATAGACATCTCTTTAATGATTTTTCCAATAAATTATTAATCTGAAGTAACAGAGAAATGATTATCTACAGTATATAAATACCCCAAAGTTAAAAGGACTCAACTATTTGACAAAGTGATAAAATTCTCTCAGTTTAAGAAGAACATTACCTTTAATATGGAATAGAAAATTCAAATTATTTTTCTTGTGCTGTATGTATTTGGTCCTGGGGTGTATATTCTATCCTAGTAATTTGGTTTCTTTTCCTAATATCACAATCCATTTAATTAGCATTATTGTAAAGGCATTAAAACACTGTGCCTCAGAGCATGAACTCAGGAACCAGAATGCTAGAGTTTGAAACTTGCCTTTGCCACTTAGAGCTATGAACTTCAGTGTGACAATTTTTGTCATTTGTAAGACATAAATAATAATAGAACATATTATATAGGATTGTTATAAGAATTAACTTAGATGGTATCAGTAAAGTACTTGAAACGGAACTTAATACATAGTAACTCCAATCTATGTGTCAGCTGCTTATGCAGTTAAGGAGTTGAGAGGCAAATATCCTGGTTTGATACTCGAACACTAGAAGAGCCTGGACCCTTAAATCAGGACAGAGTTTCCCTGCATTTGACTCAAGTGTTCTTATCCTTGAGATTCTTTTTTTAAAATTGATCAAAAATTTAAATATGCACAGTTAAAGAAAGAACTGTCACTTTTACATTAAAAATTATTTTCTTTTTAATTTATTTTTTATTAGCAACTAATAATTATACCTATTTATGGGGTATTATGTGATGTTTGGATACATGTATACATTGTGGGATGATTAAATCAGGATTCTTTAATAAATCTACCCTTTTTTATCTAAGGAGTCTATAGCCTTTGAATACTCTTTTATGATTCTACGACACTTGTTCTGTATGTTTCTGGAATTGTGAAGGGACCCAAGTGTAAAACCTGGGTCACAAGGTTATGACATACCTGTCTATGAAACAAAATAGATTGATGATCACTGGGGATAGGGGTGGAGCAGGTTAAGTCTTCTTTGTATTGAAGAAAGGAGAGGAAATAACGTGAATACACCTTCAATCTCTTGCAAATAAAATAGCCAGAAAGTGCTAAATGGAAACAGAAGAAACTATCTCAGGAACTTCCCATTATTTTGTAGTCTAGGTTATTCCTCCTCCCAAAGCCCTAATCATTTTTACTTTCAGAATCAGCTTCAGAGATTCAGGAGAAACCAGATGTAATATTTGCACAACTCAACATCTCCCAACTTGTTGGCTACTTTAATGGCTATAAGATGTTAGGGGTTGTTTTACATGACACACTTGGGTTTGTTCATTGTTCATCATCTCTGTTGTGGTTTATTTGCTTAGGTAGTTCCACACACCTGCTACAACAGCTTTTTCCTTTGTTTCAGAACTTGCAGAAAATAAGATGCTTTCGTGTAAGCTACTTCATTTTGACTCTAACATCCTGGTAGCTAGCAAAAGTGTCTGTCTCTATCTCACAGGTGAGGCAAGTGTACTAAGTGCCCTTTCCCGGGCAGAGTAACCCGTGAACATTTAACATGTTGCATTGAACATACCTCTTTATATATTTGGCACTCTTTACAGATTATAAGCTTCTCACATGCAGGAATAACTTTTTTTTAATTAAAAAACGAGTCCCTATAATGTAACATAGTTTGTGATTTATCATGTGCTCAAAGATTTTGACTTGATTAGAATGCCAAAAATTAAATAATATGCTCAAGTGGTAGATCCAGTATCAGAATTCAAGTCTTCTAACTTCAAATCCACTTTCTATTTACCGCATTTTATGGCACCCATTCTTTACCTTTTGAGAAGATGATCTGCTCATATACTTTTTCCAAGGGACTAAAGCATAGTTCCACACTGCTTGTTCAAGTAAAACTTATTTGAGCATTTCTGACTTTTCTGGAATAATCCAGTTTTAATTATCCAAGTTTTTGAATCATCAAATTTTACAATATGAGCTTTATTCTCTTTAATCCTAATATTAGGGAGATAAGAAAAAAAGGAAAAAGGGTTAGGAAAGTAGGCAAATCAACGATATGATTGATGAAAACACTCAAAGGCAAGGAAGGTCAAGAGGATGTTGCTTAATTTCAATCACAGTTTTATGAACCAAGTAATTTCAATGTCTCCCTAAATCATTAGCTTCTTTTTCTGTAACTTACATGAGAATATGGTTATATGAAAAATATCCTCTAGTCTTGTCCACAACACTAGTACTGTTTTTGCATCTTTTTTCAGGTTGCTTCATATACTTGTTTTGCTCATTGTTTTTCACATTCAAATCCCCATCATGTCCCATGTTCTCCAATAAACCTTCCCTGCCTGCTAGAGTCCATACAGATGCTCATTCTCTTCATAGCCCTTAGGGACTTTAAAATCATGCATGTATGGGAACAGGTTAGGTACTATCTTGTATTACTTTATAACCAATTTTCCTATGTGGATGCCTCATAACCCTATTTACATCCTTTCTTAGAGGCAGGGGGCATAGCAATGTATTCTAAACAATCCACAGCAGCTGCAAACAATATTGGGGCACATAACAGACACTAATTAAATACTTAATAAATTGTGGCATGGTTTATTTAATTCTTCTTTTGTTTATGAGCTTTCTCATATGCCATTTTTTTCTGGAATATATTATCTGTTCTACTATAATCTGTATTATTTTTAAATTTTTATTTTTTTCAAAATCATCTTTTACTTTAAAAGGAGAAATCTACACTGCTGAGTTTTCCTGCCTTTCTAGTTACTTCTGTTGCTTGGCATCTCAGCATTTAAATTTGATATATTAAGACGGAGTAGGTGTATATGTGTGTGTGTGTGTATGTGTCTGTATCTGTGTGTGTGCACTCTATCAGAGTGGAAGCTTTTTCATTTCAAGAAAAGAGCAAATAAAGTTTTACTTTGGCTCAGAATCCTTTTTATTACAATAAAAACTGCAAATGAACTCACATCTGAATTTTTGGTAGAAAATATTTCTTTCTTTAGATAGTAACTGACAAAGAAAATAGACTTACCTACTTATGTTCAAAAGATCAAGGAAGCTGCCATGTGACTTTGTTGACTTATACTCTGGTAGGTCTTTTAAATATTGAAAGAGGCAGCAGAAAGTCAGTTGTAAAATCAATGACATCTGTCCCAGAAGATTAAATAATTGGAAGAAAATGCACTGAAGCATTTCATAAAGGGCTTATATGGAGACTTAGTTGTCCAAACCTTTTTAAGTCTTAAATAAGAGCTGAAAATAGTCTGGTTTATATTAATATGTCAATTCAGATTCTATATAATTGTATTTGAGAGTATTTATAGCCTTCTGGGATTCTAAGGAGTAAGGCCTTCTGAGACTTAGTAAGAGCTAAAACAAGAGAGAAAATAAATGACTAACCTTGAACAAGGACATATTATTTAATACCAGGAGAAAAAAACTCAAATCACAATAAAACATTCTATCTCTGCAAATAACGACAAATGTAGATAAGTATTCTAGTGATTTTCTGACATCAAGACTACAAAATGTTGAAATGCCAGGAGAAACCAAATTCTCCAACCAGGAGATATACAATAAAACTACCTTGATAAGGCCTAAGAGATGAAGGCAGGTGTTGGTGAGTGCAGGTTGCTTGGCACTTTTGGAAATTACCTAAATAGTCTCTGTTCTCCTAAATCAAAACCTGGAAAAAATTCAAATAACTGAATTTCTGAATTCTCTCCTAGGAATTATTGTAAGGAAATGACTTTCATCCAGCAACCACTCATTGAGTACCATGATTTAGAGAGCAGTATATGAGACATTATAGTGATACAAAGATAAAATATATGAATTGATCTGCTCTAGTAGAGAAGACAGATGTAAGCAGAGCTGTGTGTAATAAGAGGTAAAATGATGCTCAGTGTTATTGTGACATTAACAACAGGGCAGCCACAAGGATGAGCACCCCCAGCAGGGATTGCCTTGACCACAGCCAAGGCTGAGATTCAGCAAATGACTTTATGAATAAAAACATTCTGGAAAAATAAGCCAAGTACAAATATAAGAATTAGGAATAAAAAGTCAATACTGAATGTTTTGTGCCTAGGACACTCAAAGGAAAAAGGAGTGAGGAGGAAGACTGAGAACTATTTCTTGTAGTGGCTTGGCTGGTCACATGAGAAAACTTTCTGAAAACAAAATTGCTGGGAAAAATTTTTAAAAATTTTAGAAATCTATTGACAAGTTGAAGGTATACTAGGAATTTTTAGGCCAAAATCTGAAGAAAATAAAATCCACAGAGGAACACTGGAAATTGCTTCTGTTCTGAGGACATTTATTTATCTGTATGAAATCACAAACTCAAGCTGTTGATTAGAGAGAATCACAGGATGAGGCTGACAGAAATTAAAGACCAGAATCTAACAAATGGAGGAGTCAAAAAATTAGATATTAAAGATATTTTCTAGTTTCCATATTTGAGGCTTTGACATCTGGACCTTCCTGACCAGGAAAAAAATAGCCCTCCTAGGGTTAGCAGATTCATAGAGATAGAAAATGAGTTTAATTTCATGTGCAATCGAACACATCCAGAAGTCATACCCACAATTGCCTATTTTTGCATGCTCTTGGACTGAGGGACACTATTTCCTTTTCCTAATCCCCCCAGGCCCAGGTGTCAGACAACTAAGGATAGTCCTGGAACCCAGTGAAACTGTTTAAACTAGCCAATTCTAAACCTGCTCAAAACCACTTACCCTGCTTTGCCTCAAAACAACTATGAAGGCTCTCCAAAACTTCCCTTTTCTTTCTGCCTACAACTGAACTTTGTGCTCTGGTGTTCTCCCCATGGTACTTCATGTGTGGCGTTATATGCCACCTTCCCACTCAGGCACTCCGGAACTCTAAGTAATCAACTATCTTTCAATGGCAGTCATCTCTTGATCTGCTGGTCTTACCCTATCTGAATAAAAATAAAATCAACATTTTAAAACATATTGAAGGAGAGGAACAAAGTTGAAGAACTGACGCTATCTGACCTCAAGACTTACTGCAAAACTACAGTAATCAAGACAGTGTGGTATTGGTGAAAGAACAGATAAATAGAAAAATAAATGGGCTATTAAGCCATGAAAAGTCATTGAGGAATCTTAAATGCGTATTGCTAAGTGGAAAAAAGCTGTCTGAAAAGCCTATATACTATGTGATCCCAACTACATGACATTCTGGAAAAAGCAGCATTATTGAAATAATAAAATGACCACTGGTGGTTTCCAGGAATTCAGAGAAGGAGGGGAGGGAAAAATAAGTGGGGCCCAAGGCATTTTTAGGACAGTTAAACTATTCTGTATAATATTATAATTGTGACATATTATATTATGCAGTTCTGAAAATATGTAGCATGAACCCAAATGTAAAATATATGGACTTAGGTTAATAATAATGTGTCAACATTGGTTTAATAAATAAAAAATGTACGGCAATAATTCAGAATGTTAACAATAAGAAAAACTGTGCAGGAGAGGGAGGCCACAAGGGAACTTGATATTTTCTGTGCATTTTTTCTGTGAACCTAAATATGCTCTAAAAATAAAGTCTACTAAAGAAAAACAAAAGAAAATAAGATTCTCACAGACATGTTATGTAGAGATACAGGCCAAGTACAGTATGATTCCATTTATATAATGATCAAGGAAAGGTCACAATGATGGTGGTAGAAGTCAGGATAGAAGTTATATTTATAAATGCAATACCTGAGAGGCACTAAAATGGAGCCCTACAGTGTTCTCATAATATTTAATTTATTTATTAGATATGTTCAATTTGTAACACTTTCATCAAGCTAAACCCTTATGATTTATGTACCATTTAGTGTATATACTATGTTTTAAGGTATTTACTTTAGTTAAAATATACAAATTAGAGTTTCTCTTTGGGGAATAGTGAGCTAGAAATTTTCAGTCAGCCCACAGACTAGTAATAACAAGAACAACTACAAAAATATTGGAAAAAATCAGATCGAAGGCATCAGACTTTAACAAAGAATTAGTATTCAGGAAAAGCAAGTAATCTGTGATGTTGTCCTGGTATTTGAGAGTAATTACCTCCCAAGGAGAATCTGACAATTCTGGAAGATATTACCAAAAAGTCAAGAAGTTGAGACACATGGAGGTAAAGGGCAAATAATAGATCATGAACCACTGAAGAGTGATGGGGCTGGTGAACTTCCCAAGCTTTGAATTGACATTTAAAAGGAAATATAATAGGAACAAGATTAAACAAGAAAAATATCAACTTTCACAGGAGCCAAACTCAGTTTCAAACAGCATAAACTGTGGTGAACTTGAGCCAAGACTCCATTTAATACTCTATCTCCATAAGTCCCTACTCTGAAAAGTAGATCATAGCAGCATTTTGGGTCTCTTGGGATCTGAATAGGTTAATAGACAGTGTATCTTATGATCCCTAGAAGGCCTGGGTATTTTTCTTTATCCAGTACACAGATACCTTAGTAGATGGCAAAGTTCTCTAGGGAAATATTGGAACAAGATTCTCTGGATATAATTGTGGCCATGCTGTTGTGTCTTTCCTCAAAATTCCCCATCTACCCTCACAATCAAGGGGTTTTGGGTTTGGGAATTGGTGTTGAATTGGCAATTGGGTGGGAAGACGTGAATTAAAACACTAGTAACTTACTTTTATCTGTTTGTCAGACATGAAATAAATGTCAAACATCACTTTAGTTGTCTGCTCATCTGCTTCATTGCTAGAAATCCCTTATCCATTAGCCATTTCTACAGATCTCTGCAGGACAAAACTCCTCTCATTACTCTGAACTTCAGGTTTATATTTGTTATTTTCCATATCTTCTCCCTGACACTTTCATGTAACCTCCTGCCTTCCATCCTCTGAAATGCTATTATTCTTATTGATAGCAGTGAGCTCAATTTCTCTGTAGCATCATCACCATCATCTCTAGTTTACTAATGACGATTTCTTTAGAACACTTCAAAGATGTTTATAATCTCATCACCAATGCATTTATTGATGCATTTATTAATGCACTGGTGGGTGATTATTTTCCAGGTCCCCTGTGTAACAGTGGTTAGGGATTAGCCAAGGAGGCTGTCCAAATAATTTATTCCAACACATCCATTTCTCTGAACCTTTGAATTAATTCCTTTACAGTGAGTTAAAAGATGTGACATTTCCAACTTATTAACCATAAATCAATGTTTAGTTTAGGTTTTGTTTAGTCTATTAGCTAGCAAAATATTAATGCCACTTTTGGATGCATGAGCCAATATATTAAATTCTGAAGCCCAAGGGAATACTCCCATAGCAATGAGTTTGACTGAATTCCAATTTATGTTTCTTCTCCCTTGGTAAAATCTTTACAATTCTTTCCTAAATATACTCTCCTAACTCCCACAGATACAAATTAGAAAGCATTTTATTATTATTATTATTATTATTATTTTTGCAGTTTATCTGTTCTCAGAGCCAACCTTGTACCTCTTTATCTGATTATACTGTGATCTAGTTCCTGTTGTAGGCCTAGAAACAAAGTTAAGTGATGGGGCAATTATTTCAGGTGCAACCCCTAAGTCTTTTATGTAGAGGACGGTTGATTACCTTAGATGTGGTGTGTGTGCCTGTGGGGGGGGGGGGGGTGAGGGGGGCGGTAAGGGTAATTTAAAGGAAATGGGTCATCAAGATCTCAGCCTCACATGGATCTGCTGAAAAATGTCCATTTCATGTCTCAAACTCTTACTTCTTATTGAGTAGAAGAGCGCTGGTCAGGCTGATATTTGAAAGCTAAATGTATAATCAGTCAGTTAGCCATGGCTGCCCTAAACCCCCAGATGATCCTTCAAATCTGTCATAAAAACATTTTGATTTTTTCATACATCTTTTAAAATGCTTATTACTTATAATTTCCCTTTCGTCTATGCTTACTCTCCATGATAGTAAAGAAAAGCCAGAAGCTTAATACATCTCTGAAATCTCTGTTATTGCCAACAACCACATGATCACCCAATGTCTTGCCTTCCCTCTGTAATTCATCCTATGCTATTACTGGTGCTTATTTGTTAATTAAAATGGTATTAGGTGAGGAGTTTGAGACCAGCCTGGCCAACATGATGAAACCTCATCTCTACTAAAAATACAAAAAAAATTAGCCGGGCATGGTGGTGTGCGCTTGTAGTCCGAGCTACTCGAGAGGCTGAGGCAGGAGAATTGCTTGAACCTGGGAGATGGAAGTTGCAGTGAGGGGAAATCGTGCCACTGCACTCCAGCCTGGGCGACAGAGCGAGACTCCATCTCAAAAAAAAAAAAAAAAAAAAAGTTTTAAATGCTGGGATGAACTCATCCTTTTTTACCCCAACAAGGAAGTTATCTGTGTACTCATTAGATATACAAGCAACCCAATCCAAGCATCCCATTTTCAGGAATTTTTTTCTTAAGTTACTCTTGCTCCTAATCACTGTTTCAGCCAAGGTCCACTAGAAAATAAATAGCACATCAAAATAAAGGAAATTCAAGAGATAGGAAAATACCATAGACAATGGAATAATCTGGGATTAGCAACATCCCAGTTTTTGTATCTTCTATATTTATACCCTGTTTCTGTGATCCATATAGATCAGACTTCTGAGGAAGAAAGCTGGGTGAAGAATGGTAGAGAGTAGATATGGAGTGAATACGTACATACTGAACATCAGCATAATATTGACTAAAAATCCTGACAAAAATAGTACAATAAAAGAAAATTTCAAGCCAATCTCTTGGCCATGGGTGCTGTGAAAATTAAGCAGAAACTTTAAGAACTATGGCACAGCTCTATCATCCCGTTTTTTCTCCCTTGGTGAGAACAGCATGCTATTCTCTTAAGGGCTGTTTCTTCAGTCTTAATCACAGAATAAAAAAAAGAACTGTTTGAGGGTTGATACCTACACACAACTTGTTTAAGAAACAGAGCTTTGTGATTCTAAGCCATTTAGGGTTTAGCATTATTTGCTGTTGGAGAATAACCTAACAAAGGCTGACTAATAGAGATGTAAATATTAAATAACTAAAGGCTTACAAAACCCCAAGGAATGTAGTACAGATGTATTAAAATGTGATATACTAGGTTTTATAACAAAATTACCAATGATAGAGGGGTCCAGTTTATAATGCACGAATTTTAATTCATTAGGAAGCCACCAGTATATATATACACACACTCTCAGAACTAAAGAAAGAAATGCAAAAATCTAGAATCATTTGGGAGGTTTAACAAATCTTTTAAAGTAATACCATTATCTATACATACATAATATATTTATGGCTGTATATTTCCTTCTAAGTACTATTTTAGTTAAATATCACAAGTTTTCATGTACGGTACTTAAAAATATTTTCTTGTGAAAATATGATTTCTTTTTAAACTTATTTACAAGTATGCTTTCTAAGTTTTAAACATATGGGGATTTTCTTTTTTTTTCTTTTTTATTATACTTTAAGTTCTGGGGTACATGTGCAGAACGTGCAGTTTTGTTACATAGCTATACACATGCCATGGTGGTTTGCTGCACCCATCAACCCATCACCTACATTAGGTATTCCTCCTAATGCTATCCCTCTCCTAGCCCCCCACCCCCCGACAGGCCCCAGTGTGTGATGTTCCCCTCCCTGTGTTCATGTGTTCTCATTTTTCAACTCCCACTTATGAGTGAGAACATGCGGTGTTTGGTTTCCTGTTCTTGTGTTAGTTTGCTGAGAATGATGGTTTCCAGCTTCATCCATGTCCCTTCAAAGGACATGAACTCATCCTTTCTTATGGCTGCATAGTAATCCATGGTTTATACAAACATATGGGGATTTTCTAGTAATATATTCTACTCATTTTGTATGCAATAAATATTTATTGCCTGTTATGTACCATGCACCCTTCCAGCTCTAGACATGCATCAGTGAGCAAAATGAATAAATATCCCCATAAATATATTTATGGCTACATATTTCTAAGTACTTCCTTTTCAACATAGAAAGGAAGAAAGACCAAAAGCTGCATGTAGAGCCTTAAAGTTATATAGGATTTGAATAGTTAAAATAGGAAACAAACTTAGCATACAGATACCAACAAAACCAAAAATTTGTTCTTTTTAAAAAACTGATAAAATTGACAAATCTCTAGTGAGACTGATTAGTGAAAGAAAAGCCCAATATACATTATCAGAAATGATAAAAGAGCTATAACTATCGATGCTGCAGAGAATAACAAGGTAATAAGGACATACTGTAAAAGATATTATATATAGCTATGTATAATTTAGATGAAAATAAATGAATTATTAGTAAAATAAACAATAGCATGATTTATTCTGGAAGAAATTGGGGACTTATACAAACATTTAACAACTGAATTATTTGTAAACTTTTCAATAAAGAAATATCCAGTCCCCAATGGCTTAAACAAAGATAATAAAATTTCAGTGATTCAGAAATATTTCAGAGAATATACAAGAAAAATCCCAAGTCATTTTATGAGGCCAGAAAAACCTTGATTTAAAACCTTAATGAGAATTGTTAAGAGAGATAAAAATTTCATACCAATATTCATTCGTAAGTACATACAACATACACACACACACACACACACACACACACAAATATGGCATATCTAAATTGTCTCAGTCTAAGTGTGGGTGTGTGTGGGTTCACCTTGTGATGGAATGGTGTTCTTCTCAGGCTTGGCTCCTGCTTTGTGCTTCTGCCTTCCAGAACCCTGAACTGAAATAAACGAGTTGGAAAATGAATGAAAAATACAAATTATTTCAAGATAAAAATTTGTAAATTATACAATAATGATACAAATGCATGACAATAAATGATGTGATCTGAAAGTGTTCAGCAAGCCTGCCATATTTGTGATTGTTTTGAACTGCCTGGTGGTAGGAGGTGCTCTTTACTATGTTCTCTTTGCAAGCATTTATTCCTTAATTTAACCTCCACTACTATGATCACCATTACTTACTGATTCGCCTAAAATTGGGTAAATAATTATCCTGGTTTTATTAATCTTTTGCAAACGTATGGATAGCTCAAATTTATTACAATATTTATTGTAATATTATTATTATAGTAAGTGAGGACTTACTGTACAAAGGTGATTTGGGAGGGTTCATTAATTTCTCCATTATCCTGTTCTGTCTTTTTTTACTCCCTCTTCCACTTTAGCTATCTTTCTTTTGTTTTTAAGTAGCAAGCCCCCCTTGGACATTCTAGGGTTGGGGAGGCATTGTGAATAACACTGGCCATCACTTGTTGACCTAATATGTGTAAGGAAATTACTTAAAACTTTACACAAATTGTCTTATTCAATCTTCATGATCAGAAAATATAAAAGAAAAATATTATGTCAATTGTGAGGTAATAAATTGTATATGTGAAAGTCAGGATAGAAGTCCTGGGTTCCCCCTTACACTCTGGGGACTGTTGTGGGGTGGGAGGAGGGGGGAGGGATAGCATTAGGAGATATAACTAATGCTAAATGACGAGTTAATGGATGCAGCACACCAACATGGCACATGTATACATATGTAACGAACCTGAACATTGTGCACCTGTACCCTAAAACTTAAAGTATAATAATAATAATAAATAAAATAAAATAAAATAAATTAAAACACTTGTTCTACAAGTTTTAATTCATGGATGACTTGAATATGGAGGAGGAAATATAGTACAATTTAAGGAAAGAACTGAACTGGAACACATAACACATTCCTTCCCATAACACACGCACTGTGTTATGGTTTTCTGATTCACCTTCATGATAAATTAGCCAAAGGGTCTTGGGTGAGTCACTTAACCTCTCTGGACCCCAGTTTCCTCATTTATAAAGCCAGAAGCCCAACAAAAGAGCTACTGAGACTCTTCTCTGGTTGAAGTAAGGAGTTGCAGAGGCAGAGCCTGCCTCTTTTGACCTATTTGCCCCCAGACTTTCTTCTGGCAATGCCAGCGTTCCTTGGGGGACTCTCTTTGGAACTCAGGCTTCTCAAACCACTGAAAGTAGCTCATCTAGAAAAAAAAATAAAAATCCATTACTGGATTTATATCCAAAGGGATAAAAATCATTCTATTTTAAAGACATATGCACACGTATGTTCATTGCAGCTGTATTCACAACAGCAAAGACATGAAATCAACCTAAATGCCCATCAGTGGTAGACTGGATAAAGAAAACGTGGTACATATACACTATGGAGCACTATGCAGCCATGAAAAAAGAACAAGATCATGTCCTTGGCAGGAACATGGATGGAGCTTGAGATCATTATCCTCAGCAAACTAACACAGAAACAGAAAACCAAATACTGCATAATTCTCACTTATAAGTGGGAGCTAAATGATGAGAACACATGGACACATAGAGGAGAGCAACACATACTGGGACCTTTTGGAGGGTGGAGGGTGGGAGGCGGGAGAAGATCAGGAAAAATAAATAATGGATATTAGGCTTAACACCTGTGTGATGCAATAATCTGTACAATAAACCTCTATGACACGTTTACCTATATAACAAACCTGCACTGTACTCCTGAACTTAAAATAAAAGTTAAATTTAAAAAAGGGGAAAAAAAAAGAAGTCCTGGGTTCCCCCTTACAGTGTTAATGGGAGCAATGGAATTCTTGGTCTAGACAGCCCTCACATCAGGACCTACAAGGCTTCCTCCTGGGCAGGGTTTGCAATACTTGCCCAGCTCATGGGTTGCGTGAGATATCAGGGAAGTTTATAAGTTTTGTCTGGGCATAGAACCAAGTGGTCTAAGTACTAATCTTGCCTGCCATCAAGCAGCTGTGTGGGACACTGGACAAGCTATATTACCGCTCTAGCCTTGGTTTTCTTCTCTGTGAAATAGAGATTGCATAAAGACATTTGATATCTTTGAGATTCTAAAACATTCCTGGATAAGATATCTGACTAGATAGTCTATGCTTGGGGAGAAATAGAAGAAAAGGTTGAATCCAAGGAATGGCTACAGGGAAAGACCAAGTGGATTTACCTAGCTAGGGAGTTGAGAGATGATACAAAATTATTCTGCCTCCTGCATACTTTGCCTGGATCTGGGTGCTAGCATACAACCAATTTCCATGTGACAGACCCTGAGACCTTCTGGGCTGTAAAAAGCCTTATAACCATCTGATACTGCTTTTGCTAGCCTTTGGAGGTTTGTTCATCAGAATCAGCCAATTTCTGCACAGGAGAACACAGGAAAAATAGAAATAGAGTGTCTAACTGGTTATGCGGAACTAGCGTCCTATATTTGATCAGCGCTAATATTATTGGCTTTTCAATTTTTTAATTTCATATGTGGGCATATTCTTAAGTTTTGGGAACACCTAAGATAGTGAAGATTGCTGAGAAAGTAACGTTTTTTATTTTTCTTTTTCAGTTCCTTCAAGTTCAATGCACCATAGCAATTAGGAAGTATTAGCATTGGTTTCTAGTAAGGGGTTAGGATACATTACTGCAGGTTAGAGATGCTCTGTAAGCAAAACACCCTGAGCCAATAGGGAGAAAGAACTAACTCAAGGTCAGCATGGAACAGGGATAGAGAAAGGTTTAACAATCTGGACCAAGGTCCAAACAAGTAAATAAAAAATGCAGCAAATCCTGACACAGGTATCAAAACAAAGAAACAGCCAAGCCAGAGGCAAATGAATCATTTTGTTATGCAGAATGAAGTGAAATGGGTAAGAATATAACTTTAACACTTGTGTTATACTTAATATAAGAACCAAAGAAATGAGACGAGAAAAAGTCCTTTGCTGTAGGAAAAGGGCATTGACATTCATTCACTGCAGATTTAGCTTCGGAAACTATAAAATGGGAGACAGAAGATCAAGCACTCACGTAGGAGGAGGAGTAAGTTCCCAGTCAGTGCCAAGTGAAGTGTGCCTGGGAACAACATGGCCATAAACAGCACCAGGCAGTTTAAACTGTGTTATCAAGAAAAACATCAGGTTTCCCAGCTGGTGACAGACTCCGAAATCCATTCACTTTACTCTTAGGGTGCATAACGCAGTCCCCATTAATGACTATAAAAATAAAACATTTAAAATAAATAAATATAATATATTAAGAAGACAATAAACTTTATCTGTACTCTTGCCACCCAGATATCAATCACTTCTATTAACATGTTCACGTATGTTTCTGACTTTTCTATGTGCACGCTGTGGAGAAAAGAGTTTTATGGTAGGCCTGAACTGCTATTCTTAGGAAAGCCTGCTTGCAAGATTGGCCATTGGCTAGCATCTGAAAATTTGGCTGGCAAACAGTTCCTTACACAAAACTTTCCCTAATTGATAAGGTGGCTCGCTGTCTCTCTCTGTTTGTACAAAGAATGCAGAATTTAGGTACATGCTAGGCAGAGATTGCCAATGTGGTCAATTCTGAAAGAAGTCCTCGGACACTGCGTTTCTAGTGGGTTTTCCTGGGTAGAAACATAACCTAGATGTTGCTGCATTTTTGTTGCTGGGGAAGGATGCACTATGACTCTTACGGGGAGAGGTAGCATAAGAAGTCTGCACATAGATTCCTGCAGACACTGCCTGCGTCTTATGATTTGACTGTGTGGTGAATTCTCATTAAACTCCTGTAATCAATATAAGCTGTGAAGACAACCCTATTGTGAGTCTTGAGTCTTGGTAGTAAAATTTTCAATGTGGGGTTGGTCTTGGTAACTCCCCAACAAAACAAACATATGTAATATTTTTAAAAGAAGAGATCGTATTATCTGCATCTTTTTCTATCTTTTTATATAGAATACATGGAAAATATGTTTCTACATCAATAAATATAGACCTATAATAATATCATAAATTATTGCATAGCATTATAGTTAGCCTTGGACTTTTAAGTTTTGCACATTTTACCACACTGCGACTTAAAAAAATACCTTGAGATACAGCAATACTTAATCCTTATTAATTATTACTTCTGAAGAAATTTAAAAAATAGTAATTCCGGGTCTACGTACATTTTTTTGATTTTTGATACATATTGTAAGCTGGCCTTTAGAAAGCGTGTGTCAGTGTCCACATAAAGATAATGCGTAATCAAAAGTCTCATTTCCAGAACAATAAAATCATTAATTTAGAAAAAATTTGATTGATGCAGCAGAGTGATAATTCTTTGTTTTAAATTGCATTACTTCAATTGTTTATGCAATTGGACATTTTTCAAAATTCTTCTAAAAATTGACTATGATTTCTTCTTTTAGAAATGCTTATTTATTTATATTTTTCATTTAAAAATTATTTGGCTTTACTTTTATGATATTTACATTTCTTTCTACATTAAAGAAGTAATTATCTTTCATAAGTGTTTAAAATATTTTTTACTCATTTTTAAGTTTTATTTAATAGCCACTTCATATTGTTATATAAATAATTTACACATTCAAATCTTTTCCTTCATGCTTACAACTTCTATTTTCATGTTTGTAGAGCTCGTCTATGTTTAGAGAACTCTCCAACATTAGATGCATTTACCCAAATTTGCTTTTCAACTCACTATAATTTTGAAAATATGGTAATATCTGATCTATTTTATTTTAGATTATATTGTGAACATAATCTAATTGGCATACTTTAGTATTAAACAATGTGCATACTTCTATTTCTTTAAAAAATAACCTTTCCTCACTAATTGAATATTACTTTTGAATATTCCATTCTGTGCTTCGATTTGTGTGTATAGTTTGCTCTAATATCACACTGGTTGAGTAGTTATTTTATAGTACATTTTACTTTCTGTCAGAGCAAATCTTATCACTATTCTTTAGAAGCTCTTTGAATATTAATTCATGACCAATCTTGCACTTGAAATTCAAGGATATTTATCATATTATGAAAAATAGGTATTTGATTGGAATTTATTTAAATTTTGAAGTGAAATAAGAATTAATTGGCATCTCTAAAAATTGAGAAATCCTATCCTTGTATAATGTGTGCCTGTATTCATTCATTTTTCATTCTGTATTCCTATGAAAAGTTTTTAATGGCTTCACTTTAATAGGCCTTCACTAGAAATTGTTAAATGTGTTTCTGGAAGTTCTGTGAGCTGACTAATTTAAATTTCCTATTTTTCAACCACTTTCCATCTACCTCACACAGGTGTGTTGAGCTCCCTAAAGGATCTCATATATCTCATACCTTACACTGTCCTCTTGCTTTCCTCATTTGTAGGGTGTTCAGGGATTTACTCTTAAACTATCAGAGTTCTGTGGTTTCTAGCACATTCCCCTACTTTGTTGAATCACTGCTCTGTGGAGTTTGTCTCTTCTCCGGGTCCTTCTGAGCTGTTTCCCCACTGATGACCAGTGATGTCCCCTTTGGTCTCTTGCCAACCACACATACAACATCTGCTTTGTAGAGGTGCTATCATATCCTTTGGGAATGATTACTGCATTATGTTTTAACACCAGTTCCTTCTACCTTGCTAATAAAGATTAATCAAAGGAAATGAACAGCTTTCCTAAGACATGAAAGTGAAGAAGCAAAAAAAGTGGAATCAAATTCCAAAAGGTTTTCATGATGGAAAGTTAAAAGTAGAGTGGAATGGTTGGGAAAATCATCTCAGGAATCACAGAGGTTTTGGGGGAAGGACATAGGAAGTCACCTCACTGAGCATTGAGAGACAATGAATCAATGCACGGAAGTTGAGTCAGTTAGTGTCAGGTAATTTGCTAGAGAATGACTTTCTAAAATCTTATTTTGCCATGATTTAATTACTACTCCCATTACATGTACTCATACTACATTTTCTGGTCACTGGACTCAACATCCTATTAAAAACATGTATACTTGTGCTACAGACGCATTTTATTTTATTTTTATTTTTTCAGGCTGGAGTGCAGTGAGGCAATCATAGCGCACTGCAGCCTCAAACTCCTGAACTCAAGCAATTCTCCTACCTCAGCCTCCCGAGTAGCTGGGACTACAGATCTGCCAACATGCCGAGCTAATTTATGTATTTATTTACTTTAGAGATGAGTGGGGAGTCATTTTGTTGTCCAGGCTGGTCTCAAGCTCCTGGCCTCAAGTTATCCTCCTGCCTCAGCTTCTCCAGTAGCTGGGATTGCAGGTGTGAGCCTCCATGCCCAACCACAGGCACAATTTAATCATGAGGGATTATAAGAAGAGGATAGCTCTACACATTTTTAAATGTGCATGGGCACTTTTGTAAGGAATAGCCTTTTCAAATGAAAGATCCCTACTGTCCCAGAAAAGTGTCCAGGACTCAGCTAGCCTATGTAAAACTAAACGTTTTATTTTACAATGGCTGACTTTCTAAAAAATGTGTGAAACTATTAATATCTCACTAAAATCAGCAGGAAATAAACTGATTTAGAATAATTATGAGTTGGATTTTTTCTTTGAGTATTATCTACCCAATCAACCTAATTAACTCTTGATCTTTGTAACCGTTAAGACTGTTATACATTAATGCATAGGAAAACAAACTGTATCTTTAAATAACCTCTCACTAACTTGTATGGAAGATATATCCTTGATGTGGAAGACCCTTTATTGCTGAACACAAACCTACTCATCTTCCTCGGTATAAATGCCTTCTATGACAGTTATTTACCTGTTGCCCCTCAGCAATACCCCATTCTTCTATATTTTGCAAATTGCCTTTTCTTTAACTCTCTTGCCTTCTGGCTTTTGATACTTATTAAACACTGAAAAAAAGGATGTAAGAGAAGGTGCTTCCCTTCTGCTTCCAGCTCCTGTTGGCATTTCCTAGCAGCAGTAGATAGCTGTGGATCCAGCCTCCAGTTTCCTTTAACACTCTTAGTGCCAGTCTTGCTGTGTTCCCTCAGAGGTACCAGCCACATCCACACCAGTCCTCTGGGTAATCATGATACTACTGCATGCTCCCACACCCACTGGGTATACCCAATAGATCACTTAATCAACTGTCAGGCCATTCCCACTCCTGGAAGGTTCTAGCATTGGACCTCCAAGGTTTCTTCTCTGAACTCCTGGTTTCTATTAACACCACATTTTCTCCATCCATTGCAAGTCTAAGCAGAGTAGCCATTTTCCTTAATTATGCATATGTGTTCCCCTAGCATCCCTTTTTGCTTTTACAAATTTTCACACTCATGTAAGCAATTCCCTATATTAAACCAGTTCTGTTTGAAATAATTGCCATTACTTTTGTTTTATTGGCTTACCCTTGAGAGTTAGAGCCTCAGACACACCAGAATATAACATTGAATATTGGGTGTGGGTAAGCACATTAGACTTCCATGGTATGTGGGAGAAATGGAACGCTCAGCATAAGATGGAGTAACGGAAGTGGTACTCTGGTAGAGATTCAGGATTGGCACATGTTCTCACAAGTGGGAGCTAAACAGTGGGTACACATGGACATATAGATGGAAATGACAGACACTGAGGACTCCACATGAGGGAGGGTGAGAGGGAGGTTAGTGTTGAAAAATTATCTATTGGGTACAATGTTCACTGTTTGGGTGTTGAGTACACTAGAAGCCCAAACCTCAGCATCACACAATATATCTATGTAACAAACCTGCACATGTACCTGTTGAATCTATTTTCAAAAACGCTTTTGGTTTGAGAAAGAGAAAGTAGAATCAATTGAAGGAGTAGGAGGCTGGCAGTCTAGGGGAGGGGTTTGGGAAGAGATATCTAAAGGTGATAGTTGGAGTGGAATGTGATTCTTCACTAAATGTTTTTTTGAAAATAAAAATTTATCTGAGGGGTTGGATATTGGTTTATATGGGGCACTGAAAACACCTATTACATGGGTTGCCTTCTGTTAGTGTAAATGTGTATTTGTCCTGGCACTTGGTGACAGCTGTCTTATGAGTTCGATTGTCATTGATCTGTTCAATGTTAAAGGATGTCTTAGAAAATCAGTTGAAAGCCAATCTCATAGGCTACAAATCTAGTTTTAGTGCTGTTATAATTTTTTTGTAGCCAAGGTAACAGAAATTCCATAATTCTAACTTGGTATAACTTTTTCTCTTCCCTATAATGTATTCAAAGACATATATACATAATAGACTATGATGAATGGGAACTCAAAACATCAATTTATTATTATTGGTTGAGTTTATGCTTAAAACTCAAGTGCAGATTTCTCTATAAGCTAAACAGGCATATGTGGCCTAGTTAGAAGGCCTAAGGGATTTTACTCTCTTGCTAAAGCCAACTACAAATCTAAAAATCTTACCACTCTCCTGCAAGTTACATATGACTGGACAATAGAGATATGTGTGTACGCACACGTGTGAAAAGAGGAACAGAGAGAGCAAGATGTTCAGTTTTAACACATGGGAGTGCAGGCCCACATGGAAAAAATAAGAGGAAGGATAAAATGCCAGGAGAGTCATTTTTTATATTCATGATCTTTTAACACAAAGTGATCCTGCCCACTTGTCAGTGTTGTGGTGTCAGACCCCAAAATAATAGTATCCACAGCTCTTGGAAAGGAACAAGGTTTAAAAGACTATTTATTTAACATCAAGAGTATATCTTCCCACAGATGACGCATGGCTTAATCTTCTATTGTTAAAGGTGAATACTTATACATTCTACTCCATTAATTTAAAAAATCACAGTCTTTTCAAGAGGTCATGTGAGAGCATTATAAAAGCATTAATAAAGAAAATAGATCATGTGGACTCAGTATTAATTCTTTTACTTATTAGTAGCAAGTCATTTTATTTGTTTGAGTGTCATTTTTCTCATCTACAAAATGTCGATTATAATATATACTTCCCAGGGGTGCTCTAAAGTTTAGATGAAGTAACAGTTTTAAACTGTAGCACACGATGCAGATATAAATAATTAACACATTAAACTTAACTCATTTACTTTTCATGAATCAACTTAATAGACTGGAGGCCTGGGGTGGGCAATATGACCAAGGAAGAGACAACTTGGGGGCCACTGAAATTAATTTTGCATCGATCTGTGATTTTCAACCCCCATCAGCAGCAAGTTTCAAGCTTCAAAGAAATGGAAGAAATGCAATTGACTTACATTCTTGGCAGACGTCCTACAATAAACAGGGCCTGTGAACAAAACATTCCACTTCCTTCCCTCCTGCTTCAACCCCTAAAAGGTATATGGCATTGATGAAGAGACTGGTGGAAGAAAAGGAAAAAAACTTAGAAACAAAATAAATCAATCAGGAGACTTGTATTGACAGGTGGAGCTTGAAAAGAGTTATAATGTGAGAAATCATCAATATTGTGAAACTTCCTTTTTGCTATCACTACTGCAAAAAGGGCAGAGAATGAAAATATCAAATTCAAGTTCTGGTCTCAAATGTACATGCAAACTCTTGAGTTGCATGGAGAACAGACTGATTGTTCCATAGGCAAAGCTTTCGAGTTGGTGAATATTTAGTGAAATTGACTTAAGCTTTAGCTTGCCTTGTCTGGTCATTTTGGGTGATTTTAGGTCTTGTCATTAATCCATTCCCCTGTGAATATCTTCAGGGTATGCTGACCAAATTTAGATGTGTGCCACTGCATGCAAAATTAGAAATGATCATATTTCATTAATACACTAGAAGCATGGAAATGGATAACTTTTCATAATTTTCTAACTTGAACATTATTTGGATATATCTTATGCATCAAATATTGTAATGGCACTTAACAGTATCTCATTTAACAATTGTGATCTGATGATTTTGGAAGACTGAGGTTCAGAAAACATCTAGAAAAATCCTAGAGATAGAAGCTTCCTGAGTCCCAGAACAGAGAGTTAGGGTTGTGCCACATTTTGCAGGGTTAGTTTTCAGCCTGGCTGAGATTGGGTGACAGTATTTACTAAAGCCTAAAATTCTGAACATATATATGCTTTCCTATAATAACCATCTGTTATTTTTCACTCAATTGAAAAAAAAAACCTTCAATAGGCAATAATTCATGTGAGTGTGGCAAGCAGTTGTATTTTTCTAAATTTTATATTTGGAAATGAAGGGAAATGATCTCTGTTCCTGAACATAATGTGCAATTGCTTGATCATTTGTATTATAACTTGTGCTTTACAGTTTGGAAACAGCAGAATCAAGATTTTTTTTTTTTGAGACAGTCTTACTCTGTCACCCAGGCTGGAGTGCAGTGACACAATCTCACTGCAACCTTCTGCCTCCTGGGTTCAAGCGGTTCTCCTGTCTCAGGCTCCTGAGTAGGTGAGATTACAGGAGCCCACCACGGCATCCGGTGAATTTGTGTATTTTTTGGTAGAGACAGGATTTCACTATGTTGGCCAGGCTGGTCTTGAACTCCTGACCTCAGATGATCCACCTGCCTCAGCCTTCCAAAATGCTGGGATTACAGTCGTGAGAAACAGCGCCTGGCCAGAATCAAGATTAATTTCACGACAGGGAAATTGTTCTTCTCACAATTTTATAAAGAGCTGATTTGAACTCTTTATTTCTCAAGCTATAAATCATTGGGTTGAACAATGGAGTTATAATAGTGTAGGATACTGATATTAGAGCATCCTGGCTTGAGGAGTAGTTGGACTGAGGCCTTAAGTAGATAAAGGAGGCACAGCCATAGTGGACAGTGACAATAATGAGGTGAGATACACAGGTGGAAAAAGCTTTGCACCTACCCAATGTGGAAGGAAACTGAAGTATGACAGAGAGGATGTGAACATAGGACACCAAGATCAACAATAAGGGGATAGCCAGGACCAATGTACAGAGCATGAAGATGACAATCTGACTAAAGTGGTTATGGTGAGATGCAAGCTTGAGGACAGGAGAGATGTCACAGAAGAAGTGATGTAGTTGATTGGAGGAATAAAACGGCAGGTGAAATACCAAGGATGTGATGATCTGTGCAACAGTGAAGCCACAGGCACAGGCAGCAGCCACTAGTCCCATACACATCCCATGTCCCATGAGCACTGAGTAGCGCAGTGGGTTACAGATGGCCACGTAACGATCATAACCCATGACTGCCAGCAGGAAGGAGTGAGAGCAGCCAAGGAAGAGGAAGGAAAACATTTGGATGGCACAGCCCAGGAAAGAAATGGTCTTCTTCTGGGACAGCAGGTCAACCAGCATCTTGGGTACAATGACGAAGGTGTAGCAAATCTCAGAGCAAGAGAGGATGGCAAGGAAGAAGTACATGGGGATATGAAGGGCCCTGTCCAGCACAATGGTGGAAATGATGATTGCATTGGTGCCCAGAGTGAACAGATAGAGGAGCAGGAAGATAACAAAGAGCAGCTGCTGCAGCCTGGCCAGGGTTGAGAAGCCGAGGAAGATGAACTCTCTCACCACAGTCTGATTGACCCGCTCCATGGAGCATACATCATCAGGAGACAATTCAGGAGAGAAGAGGTCAGCACCAAAAGAAATCTCTGAAAATTAGTAGATTCACAGAAAATTGATCATCAGCATGTGTTTTCAGATTTTGAGTTCTAAACTCATCTTTTCTCCTCCCTCTTGTTTTTCCAAGACATGATGTTGCTAAAATCAGGCAAGCTTTCATCAAACTTTGAGTCTCTATAGTAGTTCCAACACCATAGCCAAACAGTTCTTGAAATGTTTCAGATTCAAATAGCCCTTCACCTCCATTCCCATGATGAGGCTGTTACTCAGATTCTTAGCCTCTCACTCTTAGATTATCTTGCAAAGCTTGTCTTTCTGGCTTTCTTGTATCCATATTCTCTCATAAAAAAATCTTTCCTGCAGTTGCAAAGTAAACCATCTGAATATACCATAGTTATCTATAACTCAATGGTTCTTAATTGTCATTCTCCTTACACCTAAACCCCCACTCTTAGTTTTAATCTCTCCATAACTTAGATGCAAATTCTCTTCAACAGTGTTTTCCTTACCTCCTGGCAGGAATTGTCAGTTATACTTTTATTATGCTGGCTCTTTCTTCTGTAGCTTTATCCTGGTCCCAAAGTGGAAAAAAATGCTCTTCTTCTTTCTATTCATTAATTTCAAGATGGAATATGTCTATACCTCCTCCAATACCTATATCAGAGTCTTTCCTCTGTTAGGGAGGACGACAGTCTTTCTTCAGGATTCTGTCCATTTTCGTCACTTCCCTTAACTCGTTCTGAAGTCACATTTTGGCTCCTTTCCCATGGCCACTGTTACATCTCTGCAACCCATCTTTCCCCTGATGACAGCCTAATCTTTTAAAATATAAATTGTATTATATTGCTTCACTCTTCAAAAATTTTACTTATGGCTATAGTATAGAGTTCAAACTCTTCATTGTTTCCAAAAGTCTTTCCTCTGGGGAAATAAACTATGTTTCTATGCTCATTTTCAAACCTTTATGGGATATATCACTATTGCCCAAATATGTTCTGTACTTCCTTGCCTCTATTCCCTGCTCATATTCGTTTGTTATTCACTTTTATTTACAGATATTTTATGGTTCTCCTGAAGCCTCCATTAAAATCTACCTTTTTGAAAGCTTCCTTGCTACCTCCTGGTGAAAGGAGTTGTTTCTTCCTCAGAACTCACATAAGACATTGATTGCCAAAATTATGTGATATTTACTTAATTTTGAAATATTCTAATGAATTGTTCTTATATCTATTTTCTCTACCAGATTTTGTGCCTTTGAGGAAAAGACGTGAATTGTATGTATCTTTACCTGAGCTCTCCTCAGCATCTAGAACCATATTAAGTACTTAACACCTTCTCAATAAATGATTGTTATATAAATAAGAGAGTTAACTTGCCACATTATCTATTTTATTCATGGGCAGCACAGACTTCTTAGAACTCACAGAGTAAGAAAATTCTCAGTGTTATTTCATACTAGGCACAAGAATTGCTCAGTATCAAGAATGCTAAGAATGTCTGCACCACATAAAACTAAGTCTGGCCCATTTAAACCTGAAAGAGAAATCTCTGTTTACAATAGAAAACTGGCACTGAAGAGAGCATCTGGTCATCAGAATTCTGTGTACCTAAGATGACTCCCAATTCCTAGTACATTTGCTGCTCTTTAGAGCATATTAGAACTCAAATAAGTGAGAGAAAAATCATAAAGATAACCTTACAATTATCCCATTAAAAAGTATATTACTAAAATTACCTTAACTAATATTAACAACAAAATTAATAACAATGCATTTTTATGTTACCTAAGAACTACCAAATCAAGAGTGTCAGATAGTACACATGTATTAAGCAGTGTGATTATAACAATGTGTCAGCTACCGGGTCTGCAATGAAGATACACATTTAAATAAGACCCAGTCCTGAGCCTCTAGTTCGTTTCAAGGGTGAGACACATTCAGAAGAAGATGTTATTAAAAATGTGGTGATTGAGATGATAGATATGCATTTGAAATTATAGGAGCACTCAGGAGACAAATCTTGTATACATTCTTGAAAAATGATATGTATTTTTTATTTATTTCTGGGTTTCTTTATATATGTTATGAAAAGGCTGAACTAAGTGTACTTGGAGAAATATCATAACACAGGCACTGTTTAGTTTCTAAAACTTTTAATCTAAATATATAAATAGGGCAAGTAAGTACATTTGCTTCTCCTTGCTTCTGGAAGAGTACAAGGATGTTTTCTGCTTGCATATTCTACTTTATATCACTCCCTTCCTCAACCCCATGAAAGGGACAAATACCCTCCTCCTCCTCTCTCTTATTCCTCTGGTTCTTCACTCAATATCTAGCACAAGGTTTTTTCTTTTTTATTGCCTAGGTGGTTGGCATATTTATTACTAATATACTATTAACTTTCAAATTCTATATTCTATATTCTCTAGTTTTTAGTACTACTAATAAATTTCTATGTATAGAATCTGAAATTTTACTCTCACAAGCACATGTAAAGTTGAGTAATGTAGGAATAAAATAGGCTTTAAATTTAGACAGATGTAGGCTTTAATCCTGACTCTGGCAAGTTCTAGTGGTAAAACCTTAATAAATTCTCTAAGGCTTATTTTCTCATTTGTACGGTAAGAATAGTTCCTGCCTCCTGGGCTATCATGAGAATTAATTCAGGTAATATATATGAAAGAGATTTGTCCCATAAATAAGGAGTGCTTAGTAAGTACTTCTGTTTTATTACTTTATTGTTGTTCTATAGGTATTGGTATTAGAAATATTTTCATTAGTGAGGTAATAAGCATTTAACTCATGGCAAGTTATTGAAACTAATTTTTCTGTATTTTCCAAGGAAGAGAAAATTTAAGAGAAATTATTCTTCCCTTGAGGCTCTCCAAACCTGACTGAAAGTAACTTGGTTTTCCATGGAGTTCTGTTTTGCTCTTGGAGGGAGGCCATATATATTTAGGCACCAATCTCAACAATTTATTGAGTTCCTAAAGACTGGAGCAGATTGTCTAACAATTCTCATGTTTTACAATTTCATGATTTCTGCTACTATCTAAGCACTATAGATATAATTATGAATAAAATCATTGCCCTTTTCTCAGAGAAGAAAGACTCAAACACCTATTCATATTATAAAACAGCCTATAAACATTATAAAACAAGTATAAACAAAATGTCCTGAAAATCTGGAGGAAAAACCCAAAATTTTAGGGAAGGCTTTGAAGAACAAGTAGTATTTGAATTTCTCCTGTAAGAATTTTAATAAAAATACTGGCTGAGTCTAAATGACATTACTTATCTAGATATTTTGATTGAACTAACTAATCTTTTTTTAATGTCAATTGGCCTTTCAGAATTAAAATGTCAGTTTACAAAGGCCCATGAAACAAGAGACACTAATTATTCTCCCTGTTCTCTTCTGTTTCCTTACAATAAACTTCATGTTTCATGTTGAGGTCACAAACTCAAAAAACTAGCAAACAAGTAGACAAAAACAAAGAAAAAATAAACTCAATTATGTTTTTTTGGGAGCATTATTCCATTTTATCAGTCTATCAATATTGCTTTTGATGTTTCCAGGAAGAAAAAATAGAACACAATTATGGCATGAGTTTATTAATCAAAATTAAGAATTATCTTGTCATAATGTAAGGCAAGTTGACATTTATTACATGCTCTGTTTGTTCTAGATTTGGTGAAAATACTGTTACATATATGCTCTCATTTGGTCCTCACAACAACCTTATGAAGTATTTATTACTTTTAATATCTTCATTATAAAGATAAGAAATTTGAGAATCAGAGTTTGGGGACTCCTCTTAAGTTCACACAGCTGGTGGAACCAACACTAGACTACAGTACAATCTGTGTGTGTGTGTGTGTGTGTGTGTGGTGAGAAAGGGAAAGCAGTATTCAACACTCTCCTTCCAGATAAAGCCATTTAAAGGAAAAGACTTCTGCTACTGTTTTGTTATGGGCTCAGTTTTCAACTTTGCTGTGTATTAGCTATAGGACTTTGATGTGTCTGAATCAATTTTTTCATCTTTATAGTAGGG
The DNA here is from genome assembly GCF_006542625.1 of Nomascus leucogenys. Classification (NCBI taxonomy): domain Eukaryota; kingdom Metazoa; phylum Chordata; class Mammalia; order Primates; family Hylobatidae; genus Nomascus; species Nomascus leucogenys. The sequence continues at coordinate 42,931,534 of NC_044392.1, read as the reverse complement.
TTCATTTATTCTGATGTCAGCTAAACTAACTTTTAAGATTTCTTTAAAATGGATGAGACAATGCTTTTTTTAACAGTTGAGTGGTTTCCCAGATATTATTTATGTAAGTATAACTTGGAATTGAAAAGGGGCAGATAGCGCTGGTAGTTTTGAGAAGAACATACCTTTCATACTGCTTCCTGTACCTTTGTTGGTTTTGGGAGGGATTTAATAAAATAAAGATCATTTCACTTTTCAGGACTGGGAAAGGTATGTTGCAGTAGTTCTTGTTTCTTACTCAAGAGGTCTCCAGAAAGCCAGAGTCACAGTTACAGCTGTATATGGTCTTAAAGATCTAGCTTAGTAGTTTCATCGGACAGATGCAGAAATTGAGTTTCAGAGAGTGCTATGAAGTTTCTAAGACTAGAAAGCAACTGAGTGGATGTGTTAGCAACGGAACAGAGGTCTTTTCTCTTTCAGAAGAATGTGATTGCCACAGTATTATCCTGCCTTCTGAAGATATTTATTTCATCGATAATTACTTTCTCTTTATTGGCAGCAGTTACTTATGGTGTTCTTTTCCTAAGTCTACGTCCTTGTGCTAGTGTTTTTGCCTGTTTCTGTTTTTGGTTTCCCAGAGGGCAGGGTTTCTTAGTCTTTATATCTGTCAATTATAACTATTTTCAGAGCATTTATTAAGTTCTCAGCCATATATTAGGTATTATATCTTTGTGTAGATCCTATCTAATACAGTCCTTTCTACAAAAACGTCATTATTTAAAATTTTGTAATTAAAATATTGTTGAGTGTCCTGTCAAATTAAATCAGAACCAAAAGAGTGCGTATATAAATTTAGAAAGAAAAATGAATCAGTTAATTTAAAAATATATAAAATTTATATGCACAATTTTGCAGAAAAGCACTTTAAAACTTAAATAATCCTGATTAACATTATTTGATGTACTTTAGTTGTGAGTCTCTCTTTCTGTTACTGGTAGTGTACTTGCATGGGCTCATCACCCTTCTTCTCTTACCTGCAATGTGAGTCCTGCCGGAGAATAGATGTTTACTTTCATTTCCTGTCCATTGCCCAGTTTCTCAATGTTGTAGATGCTTAGTCCAAGCAAGATGGATGTCTATTATTCATAGAGTGCTTCTATTTTCCTCTGCCTCTCTCTAAGAGAAGCCAGGGACATAAAGGCTACAAGAGACAGAATTCAAGTTGACGTGTAGAACGGAAAAAGGCCAAAATGGGTCACAGGCTACTGATCTTTACTCAGAGGTAGAGATGTGATGATGGTCTAGGGTCTTAGACCCAGACTGAAGTCAAATGTTACCAGTCTCCTGTCATTTTATGTCAATTGACTAAAGATCACAAGCCACAGCTAACAGTCACCATTAAGCAGTAGGAATTTTCATTATATTTGTTGGCAGCAAGTGGTTCTTCTGTGGGTCTCCTGATGCCATAGCCATTGCCATGGAGACATTGCACTGGGTTTAATTAACTACTGAGTTGATTGTGGAAAATAGAGGCAAGTCACTAAATGCCCAATTGCTCAAAATGGGGCCCAGACATTAGGGCTTAGGGAGCAGAAGGCTCTAAGCCATCCTCAGATGCAGCAATTTTAGAAAATGTGACTAATTTTAAGCTTATTTCTCATTTTGTTATGTTATTGAAGAGACAAAAGAGAATTTTTATGCAGGCATTTTACAATAATAGGTGTATTGTAAAACATGTTGGTTTAACTGAAAATCTTTTTGTACTCATAATTGAAAGATAGTTCTTTGTTAGGCTGAGAAGGTAAACTGGGCAATGGCTTTTTAGAGTGAAGACTGTGCTCAGAATAAGCTGGAGGAAGATTCATTTCACCGTCTTAACCCCTGAGTTGATTTTTTCTACCTTTCTACTCCGTCATCCATAAATGAATATAGTGTGCTGTTATATGTATGAGACACTAAATAAACATGTGCTGAATGTTGCGTGAATAAATGGTTGTATTCAACAATACCCCAACTACATAAATCCCTCAGCTAAATAAAAATACCATCATTCATTTTCTAATCTCCAATATTTCTGGTTTCCACTTTCCTCATTGTTCAACTGGCAATTAATATAATTTCTTTTTTTTTATTATACATTGAGTTCCGGGATACATGTGCAGAACGTGCAGGTTTGATATATAGGTACACGTGTGCCATGGTGGTTTGCCTTACCCATCAACCCATCATCTACATTAGGTATTTCTCATAATGCTATCCCTCCCCTACCCCCCAACCCCTGACAGGCCTCAATGTGTGATGTTCCTCTCCCTATGTCCATGTGTTCTCGTTGTTCAACTCCCACTTATGAGTGAGAACATGCAGTGTTTGGTTTTCTGTTCCTGTATTAGTTTACTGAGAATGGTGGTTTCCAGTTTCATCCACGACCCTACAAAGGACATAAACTCATCTTTTTATGGCTGCATAGTATTCCATGGTGTATATATGCCACATTTTCTTTATCCAGTCTATCATTGATTAGCATTTGGGTTGGTTCCAAGTCTTTGCTATTGTGAATAGTGCTGCAATAAACATACATGTGTGTGTGTCTTAATAGTAGAATGATTCGTAATCCTTTGGACATATACCCAGCAATGGGATTGCTGGGTTAAATGGTATTTCTGGTTCTAGATCCTTGAGGAATTGCCACACCATCTTCCACAATGGTTGAACTAATTTACACTCCCACCAGCAATGTAAAAGTGTTCATATTTCTCCACATCATCTCCAGCATATGTTGTTTCCTGACTTTTTAATGATCGCCATTCTAACTGGCATGAGATGGTATCTCATTGTGGTTTTGATTTGCATTTCTCTAATGACCAGTGATGATGGGCTTTTTTTCATATGTTTGTTGGCCGCATAAATGTCTTCGTTTGAGAAGTGTCTGTTTATAACCTTTGGCCACTTTTTGACGGGATTGTTTGTTTTTTTCTTGTAAATCTGTTTAAGTTCTTTGTAGATTCTGGATATTAGCCCTTTGTAAGATGGATAGATTGCAAAAATTTTCTCCCATTTTGTAGGTTGCCTGTTCACTCTGATGATAGTTTCATTTGCTGTGCAGAAGCTCTTTAGTTTAATTAGATCCCATTTGTCAATTTTGGCTCTTGTTTCCATTGCATTTGGTGTTTTAGTCATGAAGCCTTTGCATATGCCTATGTCCTGAATGGTATTGCCTAGGTTTTCTTCCAGGTTTTAATGGTTTTAGGTCTTACATTTCAGTCTTTAATCCACCTTGAGTTAATTTTTGTATAAGGTGTAAGGAAGGGATCCAGTTTCAGTTTTCTGCATATGGCTAGCCAGTTTTCCCAACACCATTTATTAAATAGGGAATCCTTTCCCCATTGCTTGTTCTTGTCAGTTTTGTTAAAGATCAGATGGTTGTAGATGTGTGGTGTTATTTCCGAGGCCACTGTTCTGTTCCATTGGTCTATATATCTGTTTTGGTACCAGTACCACACTGTTTTGGTTACTGTAGCCTTGTAATACAGTTTGAAGTCAGCGTGATTCCTCTAGCTTTGTTCTTTTTGCTTAGGATTGTCTTGGCTATACGGGCTCTTTTTCAGTTCCATATGAAAGATCAAGTAGTTTTTTCTAATTCTGTGAAGAAAGTCAATGGTAGCTTGATGGGGATAGCATTGAATCTATAAATTACTTTGGGGAGTATGGCCATATTCACAATATTGATTCTTCCTATTGATGAACATGGAATGCTTTTTCATTTGTTTGTGTCCTCTGTTATTTCCTTGAGCAGTGGTTTGTAGTTCTCCTTGAAGAGGTCCTTCACATACCTTGTAAGTTGTATTCTTAGGTATTTTATTCTCTTTGCAGCAATTGTGAATGGGAGCTCATTTATGATTTGACTCTCTGTTTATTATTAGTGTATAGGAATGCTTGTGATTTTTGCACACTGATTTTGTATCCTGAGACTTTGCTGAAGTTTCTCATCAGTTTAAGGAGATTTTGGGCTAAGACAATTGGGTTTTCTAAATATACGATCATGTCACTTGTAAACAGAGACAATTTGACTCCCTATATTCCTATTTGAATATTCTTTATTTCTTTCTCTTGCCTGATTGCCCTGGCCAGAACTTCCAATACTATGTTGAATAGCAGTGGTGAGAGAGGGAATCCTTGTCTTGTGCCGGTTTTCAAAGGGAATGCTTCCAGTTTTGCCTATTCAGTATGATATTGTCTGTGGGTTTGTCATAAATAGCTCTTATTATTTTGAGATATGATCCATCAATACCTAGTTTATTGAGAGTTTTTAGCATGAAGCGGTGTTGAATTTTGTCAAAGGTCTTTTCTGCATCTATTGAGATAATCATATGGTTTTTGTCATTGATTCTGTTTATGTGATGAATTACGTTTATTGATTTGCATATGTTGAACCAGCTTTGTATACCAGAGATGAAGCCGACTTGATTGTGGTGGTTAAGCTTTTTGATGTGTTGCTGGATTTGGTTTTCCAATATTTTATCGAGGATTTTTGCATCAATGTTCATCAGGGATATTGGCCTGAAATTTTCTTTTTTTGTTGTGTCTCTGCCAGGTTTTGGTATCAGAATGATGCTGGCCTCATAAAATGAGTTAGGGAGAGTCCCTCTTTTTTCCGTTGTTTGGAATAGTGTCAGAAGGAATGGTACCATCTCCTCTTTCTACCTCTGGTAGAATTTTGCTATGAGTCTGTCTGGTCCTGGGCTTTTTTTGGTTGGTGGGCTATTAATGACTGCCTCAATTTCAGAACTTGTTATTGGTCTATTCAGGGATTCGACTTCTTCCTAGTTTAGTCTTGGGAGGGTGTATGTTTCCAGGAATTTATCCATTTTTTCTAGATTTTCTATTTTATTTGCATAGAAGTGTTTATAGTATTCTCTGATGGTAGTTTGAATTTCTGTGGGATTAGTGGTGATACTCTCTTCATCATTTGTATTGCGTCTATTTGATTCTTCTCTCTTTTCTTTATTAGTCTTGCTAGCGGTCTGTCAATTTTGTTGATCTTTTCAAAAATCCACCTCCTTGATTCATTGATTTTTAGAAGAATTTTTCATGTATCTATCTCCTTCAGTTCTGCTTTGATCTTAGTCATTTCTTGCCTTCTGCTAGTTTTTGAATTTGTTTGATCTTGCTTCTCTAGTTCTTTTAATTGTGATGTTAGGCTGTTGATTTTAGATCTTTCCCACTTTCTCCTGTAGACATTTAGTGCTATAAATTTTCCTTTAAACACCGCTTTAGCTGTGTCCCAGAAATTCTGGTACATTGTGTCTTTGTTCTCATTGGTTACAAAGAATGTATTTATTTCTGCCTTAATTTCATTATTTACCCAGTAGTCATTCAGGAACAGGTTGTTTAGTTTCCTTGTAGTTGTGTGGTTTTGCACGAGTTTCTTTATCCTGAGTTCTCTCTTGATTGCCCTGTGGTCTGAGAGACTGTTTGTTATGAAATCTGTTCTCTTGCATTTGCTGAGGAATATTTTACTTCCAATTACGTGGTCAATTTTAGAATAAGGGCGACATGGTGCTGAAAAGAATGTATATTCTGTTGATTTGGGGTGGAGAGTTCTGTAGATGTCTATTAGGTCTGCTTGGTCTAGAGCTGAGTTTAAGCCCTGAATATCCTTGTTTATTTTCTGTCTCGTTGATCTGTCTAATATTGACTGTGGGATGTTAAAGTCTCCCAGTATTATTGTGTTGGAGTCTAAGTCTTTTTGTAGGTCTCTAAGAACTTGCTTTATGAATCTGGGTGCTCCTGTATTGGGTGCATATATATTTAGGATAGTTAGCTCTTGTTGTTGCATTGATCCCTTTACCATTATGTAATGCCCTTCTTTGTCTTTTTTGTTCTTTGTTGGTTTAAAGTTTGTTTTATCAGAGACTACGATTGCAATCTCTGCTTTTTTAGCTTTCCATTTGCTTGGTAAATATTCTTCCATCCTTTTATTTTGAGCCTATGTGTGTCTTTGCACATGAGATGGGTCTCCTGAATACAGTACATCAATAATTCTTGACTCTTTATCCAATTTGCCAGTCTGTGTCTTTTAATTGAGGGTGCTTAGCCCATTTACATTTAAGGTAAATATTGTTTTATGTGAATTTGAGTCTGTCATTATGATGCTAGCTTTTTTTTTTTTTTTTTTTTTTTTTGCTCCTTAGTTGATGCAGTTTCTCTATAGTGCCAATGGACTTTACAATTTGGTATGTTGTTGCAGTGGCTGGCACCAGTTTTTCCTTTGAATATATATTGCTTCCTTCAGGTGCTCTTGTAAGGCAGGCCTGGTGGTGACAATATCTCTCAGCATTTGCTTGTCTGTAAAGGCTTTTACTTCTCCTTTGCTTAGGAAGCTTAGTTTGGTTGGATATAAAATTCTGGGTTGAAAATTCTTTTCTTTAAGAATGTTGAATATTGGCCCCCACTCTCTTCTGGCTTGTAGGGTTTCTGCTGAGAGATCTGCTGTTTGTCTGATGGGCCTCCCTTTGTGGGTAACCCGACCTTTCTCTCTGGCTGCCCTTTACATTTTTTCCTTCATTTCGACCTTAGTGAATCTGACAATTATGTGTCTTGGGGTTGCTCTTCTCGAGGAGTATCTTTGTGGTGTTCTCTGTATTTCCTGAATTTGAATGTTGGCCTGTCTTGCTAGGTTGGGGAAGTTCTCCTGGATAATATCCTCAAGAATGTTTTCCAGCTTGGTTCCCTTCACCCTGTCACTTTCAGGTACACCAGTGAAATGTAGATTTGGTCTTTTCACATAGTCCCAGATTTTTTGGAGATTTTGTTCATTCCTTTTCATTCTTTTTTCTCTAATCTTGTCTTCATGCTTTATTTCATTAAGTTGATCTTCAATCTCTGATATCCCTTCTTCCACTTGATCAATTCATCTATTGATATTTGTGTATGCTTCACAATGTTCTCCTGCTGTGTTTTCCAGCTCCATCAGGTCACTTATGTTCTTCTCAAAACTAGTTATTCTAGTTAGCAATTGCTCTAAGCTTCTTTCAAGATTCTTAGCTTCCTTGCATTGGGTTAGAACATGCTCCTTTAGCTCAGAGGAGTTTGTTGTTACCCACCTTCTAAAGCCTACTTCTGTCAATTTGTCAAACTCATTCTCTGTCCAGTTTTTTTCCTTTGCTGGCAGGGAGTTGTGATCCTTTAGAGGAGAAGAAGCATTCGGGTTTCTGGAATTTTCAGCCTTTTTGCACTGATTTTTCCACATCTTCGTGGGTTTATCTACTTTTGGTCTTTGATGTTGGTGTCCTTTGGATGGGGTTTCTGTGTGGATGTCCTTTTTGTTGATGTTGAAGCTATTCTTTTCTGTCTGTTAGTTTTCCTTCTAATAGTCAGGCCCCTCTGTCTCAGGTCTGCTGGAGTTTGCTGGAGGTTCACTCCAGACCCTGTTTGCCTGGGTGTCACCAGCAGAGTCTGCAAAACAGCAAAGATTGTTGCTTGTTCCTTCCTCTGGAAGCTTCATCCCAGAGGGGCACCAGATACCAGCCAGAGCTGTCCTGTATGAGGTGTCTGTCAACCCCTGCTGGGAGGTGTCTCCTAGTCAGGAGCTATGGGGGTCAGGGACCCACTTGAGGAGGCAGTCTGACTCTTAGCAGAGCTCAAGGGCTCTGCTGGGAGATCTGCTGCTCTCTTCAGAGCTGGCAGGCAGGAAGGTTTCTGTCTGCTGAAGCGGTGCCCACAGCTGCCCCTTCTCCCAAGTGCTCTGTGCCAGGGAGATGGGAGTTTTATCTATAACCCTTGACTGGGGCTGCTGACTTTCTTTCAGAGATGCCCTGCCCAGAAAGGAGGAATCTAGAGAGGCAGCCTTGCTACAGTGGCTTTGCCGAGCTGTAGTGGGCTCCACCCAGTTTGAACTTGCCAATGGCTTTGTTTACACTGTGAGGGGAAAACCACCTACTCAAACCTCAGTAATGGTGGACAACCCTCCCCCTACCAAGCTCAGGTGTCCCAGGTCGACTTCAGACTGCTGTGCTGGCAGCGAGAATTTCAAGCCAGTGGATCACAGCTTGCTGGACTCCGTGGAGGTGGGATCCCCTGAGCTAGACCACTTGGCTCACTGACTTCAGCCCTTTTTCCATGGGAGTGAACAGTTCTGTCTCACTGGTGTTCCCAGTGCAAATGGGGTATGAAAAAAACAAAAACAAAAAAACTCCTGCAGTTAGCTAGGTGTCTGCCCAAACAGCTGCCCAGTTTTGTGCTTGAAACCCAGGGCCCTGGTGGTGTAGGCACCTGAGGGAATCTCATGGTCTGTGGGTTGCGAAGACTGTGGGAAAAGCATAGTATCTGGGTGGGAATGCACCCTCCCTCATGGCACAGTCCCTCAGGGCTTCCCTTGCCTAGAGGAGGGAGCTCCCCAACCCCTTGCCCTTCCCAAGTGAGGCAATGCCCCACCCTGCTTTGGCTCACCCTCTGTGGACTGCACTCACTGTCTAACAAGTCCCAATGAGATGAGCCAGGTACCTCAGTTGGAAATGCAGAAATCACCCACCTTCTGTGCTGGTCACACTGGGAGCTGTAGACTGGAGCTGTTCCTATTCAGCCATCTTGCCAGCCACCTAATTAATAAAATTTCAACATCACTTTCCATCCCTCTGTCAGTGGATCATTAAGGACCTCTAACAATACTTTGGTGCATAGTGAGAGCTCACCAATAATCTGGTTGATGAAGAAATAATGATACCAAAAACAAAAATGTTACTGAGAGCAACAAATGATGCCCATAGAAGTAAGAAGCAAGAAGAGTGGCATTTAATATACCAAAATGCTGGACATTTGGTTTTCATTATTTATTCTCAAGGTTTACTACCACTACTTACTGTAATAGTGGCCTAACTTTATTTTGGTTTGTTTTGTCTCCAGTCTCGTCTAATTGCTTCATCCTAAAGTTTCTTAGAGCAATAGGTGCCATGCACTAACTCAGGTGGTCAGGACATTGGAGTTTCTTTGTTAACATATCAGGTTCAGGATGGGCGTATGCTCCGATTCTGGACAATCAGGAACAAAAAAATTCCATCTCATGATGCTTGTTTTAACATCTGATGAAACAAATTCTCTCTTCCTCTTGACTAGATTTTATAAGCTGAAAGTGTCGAGACTACTGTGTTTAGCCTAAAAATAGAACCAAGTCACAAGAAGCAGGGCTATGAGATGCATCCAGATAATAGTTTGAACTTGGAATCAAGCTGTACCTGAAACCATTATACCACTAGTTTTCTTAGCTTACATGGGACAATAGATTTATTGCTTGCTAGTGCCAGTTTGAACTGGATTATCTGTTATTTACAACCCAAAAATTCCTAAGTAATAAGAACATATCTCATTTCAGAAAGGATTTGAGATGATTTAAAATAGGTACTATTAAGGCAAGAATAAATATATTACATAGATATGTTAACAAATTAGGGCAAAGGTAAAGTAATGATGTACTAATAAGGTAAATTTTGGAGGAATCATGACATAGAAATATATTCCATGAGGCCCAACTTATTTATTAATTTTTAGACCAAAAATTAAACAGCAAATTTCACACTAGCTAATTCAATAGACAATATAAATATGTAAAAGTCATGTTGTTCGCAGGTATAAAGCATGTGAGGAATGTGATTTCTAATAGGGAAGTGTTGGCCATATTAATGAAACCCTAAGTAATTATTGGATATCTGAGTAGAACGGAAGAAGTACTATGAAATAATGTGGCTGTACCACACCTTAAATATCAGATTTATAGCCTAAGTGAAAAGCATAGGTTTATTTATCTTGCCTCAGCCCACCCAGATCTCTGGTTTATGTGAATCATTACTCTGGATGAAGATTGTCCAGACTTTCCCCAGTACAATTCCCACTCTCCAACCTCTTCAGGGCCTCAGGAGTTCGAGATGACAAATGACAAGCCATGAGGATTTACTATGACTTATTTCCAAACATCCCAGCCCATTTACCCATATTTCCTCTAACTTCCATAAAACAGACAAAAGAGTGTGGTTCTGCAGCCCTTGAACTGAATAACTTCAACTTCTGTTATTTTGCTCCAAAGAGCATTTCAAAATCACTTGACATTTCCATACCACCCACCTTATTTTTCTCTTCTCTTCTCAATAGTTCCTTCTTTTAAAATTATGCCTGGCATTCCTTCACATCTTTGCTTGTTCTTCTTTCTTGTGGTCTGAATTTCAGAGACCTATCTCACTTCCTTGCTCTACAGGCATCTCTCCAAGAAGAACTAAAAGGATGAAAGACAAATATCCCTCTTTTGCTCAGTTTTCCTCCTTCCACATCCTCTATATTCGTCCTCCTGCACAGTCAGGATAATAAGTCTCAGCCTGAAATGGGAATAGCTGAAAAGGAGAGGAGAGGAGAGGAGAGGAGGAAATAAGTAATTCATTCTAAGTATCAGATCTCTGAAGTTCAATTTTGTCTCTGGGCTGTGGACCAGATGGCTCATAGCCAGGCCCCCAGTGTGTTTTTAGGTTGGGGGCAGGTTGTGAAAAATAACAGAAATGCCTAATGTCAGCATGAAAATGGATATTGGTATAAGTTCATTTTTCAAAATAGGAAGTAACTGACACATGATAATCGATTATAAAAATAATCAAAATCATTTTAGAAATGTATTTATTCATTTATTTGTTAGATACTTTTGCTATAAACAGAAGGTTAAAAATTTCATTAAATATGTATTTACTGAATAACTACTCTATGACTCAGATTATTCTGATAGTTCCGGGGATGTAAAGATAAATGAGATACAGTTCTTGTCTTCATGGAGTTTTAATATATTTACAGAGTATGAAACAATTAGAAAATGATAGTATTCTGTATATTAAACTAAAAATTTATATCCATAAACTAGAAATTGTCCATTATTCCTTTGCCCTTGTATTTTCAACTTAGCCTTTCAATCTGATTTTTTCCTAAATTTTAAGAAACTTTTATTATAGTGCAACATACACAAAAGTACACAAATCAAAGTCTATACCTGGATTCACAAAGTGACACACACCAATCTACAATGAAATTTAGAAGTAGAACATTACCCACTTTCTTGCCTGAGAAACCATTATTCTGAACTTCTATGATCATATGTTGGTTTTTCCAGTTTTTGAAATTTATCAGGGTGGAATTACAGAGTATATAAGATTTTTGTTTAGTTTTCTTTCACTTAAATAATGTTTGTGAGATTTACCCATGTTAGTAAATATAATAGTAAAATTTTACTGTTGTACAAAAATAAATTATATGAGTGTACTTCAATTTATTTGTTCTACCATTGATGGATATTTAGGTTATTTCCAAGTTTGGGCTATAGTGAAAAGCAGTGCTGGGAACATACTTGTACGCTTTAAGTAACATATGACTCAATTTATTTGGTATCCACTAACAGTGAAACCACTGAGTCACAGCATATTGCTGTAGATTAAATTTTTAGCCACAATTCTTTATTCCCTTCTATGTCATTTGCTATATGACTTTGCAGTTTCTCTTATGAGATGCAGAGTGTAACTTCCTACCCCTAAACTTTGAGCTTTTATGGGATTTATATTAACCAATGAAATGTGGGCAGAAGTCATAGCCGGTTTCAAACCTTGGCCAAAAGAAACATTGCAAATTTTCTGCCATCACCATGAAAAGAGCTTTTTTCCCAAGTAGCTTCTGTTCTTTAAACCTGAGCTCTAGGACGAATATATCTGATGCAAATCTAACCCCAATCTACCAAAAGGAGCCAAACCCAAGAGACATGCAGCTTGAAGGAGAGCCACTATTCTAAGCCCAGCTTAGATCTGTAAACTGACTTGTAGACACACAAGCAAATAAAAAAATTTTAAAATGTGGTTAAAAAACAAATAATGTAAAATTTACCAACTCAACCGTTTTAAGTGTAAAGTTCAGTAGTGTCAGGTATATTCCTATTACTGTAAAATAGATCTCCAGAACTTGTTCATCTTGCAAATCAGAAACTCTGCGCCTATTAAACAACTTCTCTTTTCCTAAGTGAAATAGAACAGCCACAAAAGGACAAGAAAGGACTTTAACTTGTTGTGTTTGGAAGTGGCTTGTGACACAGCAAAAGGTAAATAAAAGTATATACATGTTCTAGTATACTATTCTCTGCCAAATAGTTTTTCAAAGTGGCTGTATAAATTTACACTCATGCCAGCATTGTATGGAAATTCCAGTTGCTTCTCATTTGTAACATTTGCTATTGTAGCTCACTTTTATTTGAGAAATTCTGATGAGTATGTGCAATTAGACTTTCCTTTTCATGATATTAATGGCATTGAGCACATTTTCATGTTTACCAGCCACCTGAATTTCCTTTTTCTTGAAAGTCTTGTTTGATATTTTGTGCACTATAAGGATATTCATTTTTATTATTGATTCAAAATATTTTATATAATATCAATACTTTATTGATTACATGTACTGCAAATATTTTATATGACTTTGAAAATTTCATTTTCACTCTATTGAAGATGTCTTTTGATGAACATGTTTACCTATTGTTTAGCTGTCACTTATAAGTAAGAACATGTGGTATTTGACTTAGACTTTTGTTCTCTTTGACTTTTTAAACAAGATTACTTCTGTACTCTTTGACTTCTTGTATTTTCATATTTCATATTCCTAGGTATAGTAATTCTTTCTGCTGACATACAGAAATAGAATTTATTTTTGTATTACCAACTTTGTATAAGGCAATCATGTAAATACATTTCATTTTTAATTCTTATATTTATCTGCCTATTCTCATGTAATTTTGTTTTTGTATCTCTGTACTGTTTATGTATTTATTAAGGTATAATTGATAGAAATTATATATATATATTTCATATCCAATGTGAAGTTTTGATATACAAATACATTGTTCAATAATTGGTACAATCAAACTAATTAATATACCTGTCACCTCACGTAGTTACCTTCTTTTCATGTGTGTGTGGCAAGAATACTTACTCGGTCAACAACTTTTCAAGTATAAAATACATTATTGACCATAGTCAACATTCTGTACATTAAAGTATCTAAAGCTTATTTATCTTATAACTGAAAGTTTGTAACTTTTGACCAAAATGTTCTCATTTCCCCCACCTCCTTGCCTCTAGCAACCACCCTTCTACTCGGTTCTTATAAGTTTGAATATTTTAGATTCCACATATAAGTTAGATCATGCGGTATTTATCTTTCTGTGCCTGATTTATTGTACTTAGTGAAATGTCCTCTAGGTTCATCCATGTTGCTGTAAATGGCAGAATTTCCTTCTTTTTAAAGGCTGAATGGTATTCCATTGTATAAAAGTATATACCACATTTACTTTAGCCCTTTGTCTGTTGAAGGACATTTCATTGTTTCATATCTTAACTATTGTAAATAATGTTGCAATGAACCTGGGAATTCAGATCTCTCTTTGAGATAATGATTTTATTTTCATTGGATATATACTCAGAAGTGGGACTGCTACATCATATGGTGGTTTTATTTTTAATTTTTTGAGAACATTCTACACTGTTTCTTTAATGGCTATACCAATTTACTTTGCCACTAGCAATGTACAGGGGTTTCCTTTTTTTTGCATTCTTTCCAACACTTGTTATCTTTCGAGTTTTTGACAATAGCCATTCTAACAGGCATGAGGTAACATATCATTGTGGTCATCTGCATTTCCCGATTAGTCATGTTGAACACCATTTCATATACCTTTTGGCCATTTGTTTGTCTTCTTTGGAAAAATATGTCTACTCAGATCCTTTAGCCATTTTAAAATGACGTTGTTTATTTGTATTTCTATAGGGCGATATGAGTTCCTTATGTATTTTGGATATTAACCCTTTATCAGATGTATGGATTACAAATATTTGTTCTCCTTCTGTAGGTTGCCTTTTAATCTTGTTGAGTATTTCTTTTTCTGTGTCCTTAACAAATTAAGGATAGAAGAAATGTACCTTAGTGCAATATAGGTCATATATGGCAAGCTCACAGCTAACATTACACTCCGTAATAAAAAGCTTTTCTTCTAAGATCTGGAACAAGACAAGGTTGTCCACTCTCATCAGTTCTACTCAATATAGTGATGAAAGTCTTAGCCAGAGCAATTAGGGAAGGAAAAGAAATAAAAGTCATCCAAATCAGAAATAAAGAAGTAAAATTATTTCTGTTTGAAAATTACATAGTATTATATCTAGAAAATAAAATCTTCACCAGAAAACTATTAATATCAAAAAATGAATTCAGCAAAGTTGCAAGGTACAAAATTGACATATCTAAGTCATTCTACCAAAAAGACACATGAACTTGTATGTTCATTGCCATGCTATTCACAATAGCAAAGACATGGACTAAACCTAGATGTCTATCAGTGTTGAACTGGGTAAAGAAAATGTGGTACATATACACCATAGAATGCTATGCAGCCACAAATAGAAGGAAATAATATCCTTTGCATGATAGATGTCCTTTGCAACAACATAGATGCAGCTAGAGGTCATAATCCTAAGCAAATTAATTTAGGAACAGAAAACCAAATACTGCATGTTCTCACTTATAAGTGGGAGCTAAAATATTGAATACACATGGACATAACATGGAACAATATTCACTGAAAACTACATATCCAAACATGGAAACAATATTCACTGTAAACTACTAGAGGAGGAAGTGAAAAAGGGGGTCATGAGTTTAAAAACTTCCTATTGATTACTATGCTCACTAGCTGGGTGATGGGATCTGTACTCCAAAGCTCAGCATCACACAGTATACTTGTGTGACAAACCTGCACATGTACTACCTTTATCTAAAATTAAGAAAAAAGAAATGTTAAAAATAAGTTACATTTCTATATATTAACAGCAAACTGAGAAAAAATTAAAAATGCCATAAAAAGAATACAATATTTAAAAATAAATTTAAGGAGATTAAAAATCTATAAACTGAAATCTATAAAACATTGATGGAAAAAATTGAGGAAGAAAAAAACAAATGGAAAGACATCCTATGCTCATGAACTGGAAGAATTAATATTGTCAAAATGTCCATATTACTCAAAGTGATCCACAGATCCAATGAAACTGTTATCAAAATTCCAATGGCATTCTTCACAGAAATAGAAAAAGAATTCTGAAATTTATATGGAACCAGAAAAAGATTCTAAATAGCTAAAGAAATCTTGAGCAAAAAGAACAAAGCTGGAAGAATCACTCTTCCTGATTTCCATTTATATTATAAAGCTGTAGTAGTCAAAACTGTGTGGTACTGTCATAAAAGCAGACATATTTATCACTGAAACACAATAGAAAGCCCATAAATAAATCCAGGCATCTATGGTTAATTGATCTTTGTCAAGGGTGTGAAGAATACACAATGGGGAAAGGGCAGTCTCTTCAACAAACGGTGCTAGGAATATGAGATCTCCACATGCAAAATAATGAAAACTGACTTTTATGCTATACACAAAAAGTCAACTCAAAATTGATTAAAGGCTTAAATGTCAGGCTTAATTAAGGGCATAAGCTGTAAAACTTCTAGAAGAAAAGATAGGGAAAAGTTCCATGACATTGGCTATGGCAGTGGTGTTTTGGATACGATACCAAAAGTAAAGACAATGAAAGCAAAATTAAGAAACTGGGACTACATCAAACTAAATGGTTTCTGAACAGCAAAGAAAACAATCAGCAGTGGGGTGTGGTGGCTCACACCTGTAATCCCAGCACTTTGGGAGGCCGAGGTGGGTGGATCACCTGAGGTCAGGAGTTCAAGACCATCCAGGCCAACATGGTGAAACCTGGTCTCTACTAAAAATACAAAAATTAGCTTGGTGTGGTGTCAGGCACCTGTAATCCCAGTTATTTGGGAGGCTGAGGCAGGAGAATCACTTGAACCTAGGAGGAGGAAGTTGCTGTGAACTGAGATTGCACCATTGCACTCCAGTCTGGGCATCAAGAGTGAAACTCCATCTTCAAACAAAAAAAGAGAAGAAAACAATCAGAATATTATTAGGTAATTTCTATGTTACAAACAAACTACTACTCTTTTGTGTGTTTTCCCTATATTAAGAAATAACTAATAAAATATTGAATAGAAGCAGAGATAATGGACACTATTGTCTCATTGCTGATATTAATGGAAAAATTTCCTCTATTTCATCACTGTTTATTTATTATAGATTTTCAGAGATACTCTCAAATTAAGACAGTTCTACTATTTTCAGTTTTATGTTTTCTCAATTATATTTGCATGTTTAAATTAGAGATTTTTTCTGCATCCATTGATACAATAATATTCTATATATTCACATATAGAATTTATAATCTGTACCTATCCACTGTATGGCCTATCATCCATGTATCTATTCATGCATCTAGCAATCATCAAAAAGTCTATCAATCTATTTTTCTTTTTTTTGTTTTATATATATGGTAACTTTAACATGTAAAATATATTAAGCCAAGCCACAGCTGGATAAAACCTACTTTTTCACATCAATGAATTCAATCTGACCTGTTTTGTTTTGTTTTGTTTTGTTTTTCAGACAGTGTCTCTATCACCCAGGCTGGAATGCAGTGGTGCCTTCTCGGCTCACTGCGCCTCGACCTCCTGGAACCATGTGATCCTTCCTCCTCATTGCCCCCCAGTAGCTGAGATTACATGCATGTGCCACCACGTTCTTTCTACAGACAGGGTTTCACCATGTTGCCCAACCTGGTCTCAAACTCCTGGGCTCAAGTGATCCACCCACCTCCGCCTTCCAACATGCTGAGATTTCAGGCATGAGCCATGGCACCTGGCCCAATCTGACCTCTTCAACTTAACCTACAAAAGCCCTTCCCAATAGGTTTACATTTTCTGCCTTAACTTTATTAACTTCTGTCACTCCAGAGGTCTATTTTCAGGCACAAGAGACACTTAAATTTACTCATCTAGGCAATGAGCTCTTTCTTTGATTCTGTGTACACAATGCAAAGTGCCTGAAACACTCTTTAACTTCTTAGGTTTTACTTGTTTTTCAAGTTTAAATTTAAGTGTCACTTATTCTGAGAAGTCTTTCTCGATTCTCCACAATTCAGTTAGGTCCTTATGCTATATTCAGCCTCTGCATCACAGTTAATTATTTATTACACTGCACTGTAATTGTCTCTTTATTTGTCTGCAATATTTTTCCTTTCTTTGTCTTATTTACTCTCACTGTGCCTAGTGAGTGATACATGCCAAGTAGGTAATTGTTAGATAAATAAATGAAGAAGAACATAGACTATATTAAAACATAGAATAAGTATTTTCTCTCTTTCTTTTTTAGAGATGGATCATACGGTGTTGCCCAGGCTGGCCTTGAACTTCTGGGCTCAAGCAACCTTTCCTGTCTGAGCCTCTGGAGTAACTGGAAAAACAGGCACAGGACACCCTACCTGCTTTAGAATAAGTCTTCAATCACTATTAAATTAAATCAATATTAAAAGAACCATTAAATATGCAGAAAAAAGTCCATTCAGTTTTGTGATAATTTTTATCTACAGATAAATTAGAGAACCTTGGATTACCCAACATTTATTTTCATTAATTAATTTAAAAATGATTTTGAAAGCCTAGTATATGCCAGAGGTAGCTCTTCATTAATATCACCATCACCATCATGGTCATCCTCAAATGCAAATTCAGTACCAGTTGTGTTATTCTCTGAAAAAAATGGCAAGCCATCTAAGGATTCAGCGTTTAAAACAAATTTATGAACACTCTCACATCTGTAGCAAACAAAGAAGTATATATATCATATGCAAATCAGAGGGAAGTACATTTTACAGATGTCATGAAGCTGAAAGTTGCCTCTCACTCTCTTCAGCTTAATCTTTCGTATAGTAGAAGCAATCACAGAAACCCCAAACTGCTCTCAACAATGGGTGGTGTCAACTTTATCTCAACAAACAAAGCTCAAATCCTTGAATAAAAAACAATCTAAAATAAATGATCATGTTCTAATTTAGCTATCCTAATCAAAGAAATGTCCTAAGGAGGTTTTAATAATCATATTCCGGTAAACTAGGAATACATTAGCAATTCAGTTTTATCCTTGGGACACTCATTGCCAAACTGTTGGGTGTGGCATGTAAAAAATGCATGTAAAAAGGTAGCATTTTTTTCCAGGTAGTAAAAAAAAAAAATCCTTCTAGCATTTAGTAAATTCAACTAAGGCTTCTATCACTCTTTCATTTATTTGTTTTCTTTTTCTCCCTTCTTTCAATCCTAGCTTTTTTTCTTCTTCCTTCTCCTTATATTCTGCATTCTAGTGTCTGTCTTTATCTCTCAACATTACATATAGCATACAAATAATAATTAAAATATATCAAATACATATGTTTCAAACCGTGTGCTAAATACTCTAAGGAATTTCCCCATCTAATTCTTGCAGCAACCCTATTTTGATCATTTTCAATGTATAGTGTTTAAGTTATTGTTTCATACTTACAAGTATGTGAAGAAACCTCCTTCTAAATCCACATAATCTATTTCCCAGGCAAGAGTTATTAAACTGCATGTTGCTCAAGTGAAAAGCTAAGAAATGAAACTTTTTGATATTAACATAATTCCACTGTTTTACTGAAACACACCTTTAGCAAAAGCCACAGTAAACTCATTCAAATGTATATGATGCACCTATATTGGGTGACTGAAATTTGACCCTTTCTTTCAGTGAGGCATGAGGAAAAGAAGGGACTATGCTTTACTCTTCATTGTACTCGCTACAGTGCTTGCTTCAATGCCTTGAGTATGGTAGCAGATGCATAAACAGTGCAGGGCTCTTGAATGGTCAACTTACTTTTACACTTTATCTGTCCTAGAGTCTAACCCTAGATTATAGAATAAAGAAAGGAATATGAAAGAGAAGTAAAAAGAGAAGTAATTTTTCAATACCTTCTATCAGGCAAGCATGGAATTGTTTTACATCTATTAATTTAACTAGATTTTGCGATGGCCCACTGAGGAGGTATTAAAGGTCCTTTGTTACATAATAAATAACTAACAATAGAAGAAGTTAAACCTGGCACAAGGCTCTTAGCTGGAAAATGATCCAAATAAAGATTAAAATCCAGGTCTTTGTGACTCCAAAGTCTGTGTTTTCTATTCTATCATTGACCTCTTAGAACTTTAACACCATCCCCCTCATTTTTCTAGAAGCAAATTTATGTTTATTATTTAGAAATAATTTACTGCATATATTTCTTTTTAAACATATATATAATATATGTGTGTATATATATGCATATGTAGATCAGGGGATAGAGAAGAATCAGAAGACATGAATAGTGACATACCTCAATTTAAAGATATCTGAAGTAATTTATCTTTATTTTTGCAAGTTATTTCTATTCTTTGTATTACTATGTGCATAGAAGGTTTGTACTGTAAAGTCAAATGTGAGCTCATCTCATTGAATATTGTCATTTTATGGAAGAAGAAAATGAGGCTCAAAAAGATTAAACCATTTGCTTTAACCCATTTCCTGTTTGCCCCGAGAATTCCATAATGGCACAGAACTGCACTTTTTTTTCGTAAATGGGAAATGGGTTAAACTTTATATAAATATACACACACATGTATATATATACATTCATATATATATACACACATATGTAGGTCTGTGTATGTATATATGTTTAAAAAAGAAATAACTGCAGTAAAATAATTTCTAGAAAATATTGTTTCTTTCACTGTAAAAGGAGTATCAACAATCCGGGAATTCTCAAAAAGATAATGCAGCATTTGTAGTTTTGATCTGACAAAGCAAACACTTGTAATGTATAAAAACAATGTCACTTGTGTTACTGAAAGTTTCAATGTTCACATAATTTTCTCGAGACCAACTGGTATAACTTTTGCACTGGATATAGGCTAACATGAAAAAAATTTTTTGATATAAACAATCAAGGTCACCTAAAGTCCTTATTTCTTTTCTTTTCTCTCTCTCTCTCTCTTTTTTGTCAAGGAGTCTTAAGAAAAGTACAAATCTGTTTATAGATCTGAAGTGCTATCTAGGAAAGTTTCATGAATGTAATTTACTGCCGTATCGGCCCACTCATACAGTTTTGGAATATGAGCATCTACTCAGAACCTTTCTCAGAGCCATCTTTACTTCTTTATTTCTCAGTGTATAGACAAGGGGGTTGAGTAGTGGGGTAATCACAGTATAAGTCACTGCCACAAGCCGGTCTTTATCTGAAGAGTACAGGGATGTGGGCCTCAAGTAGATAAAGGAAGCACAGCCATAGTGGACGATGACCACTGTGAGGTGGGAAGCACAGGTGGCGAAGGCTTTGCACTGTCCTTCCACCGAGGAGATCTTGAGGATGGTGGAAACTATGAAGACGTAGGAGATGAATATCAACACAAGGGGAGCCAGCAATACCAGAATGCTGAGGAAAAAGATGACCATCTGCTTCAGGTTGGTGTCTGTGCAGCCCAGTTTTATGACAGGGGAAATGTCACAGAAAAAGTGGTTGATCCGATTGGAGGCACAGAAGGGCACACTGAACACCAGGATATTGACAATCACAGAGATCAGGAAGCCACAAAAGCTGGAGGCTAGAACCAGCTGCATGCAGGTGGCTCGGCTGACAATGAGTGTGTAGTTAAGAGGGTTGCAGATGGCAACATAGCGATCATAGCTCATCACAGCAATGAGAAAACAATTGGTACAAGCCAAGCCCACAAATAAATAGAGCTGGACCACACACCCAGAGAAAGAAATAGTTGGAATTGTGGATAGCAGGTTGGTAAGCATTTTGGGTACAATGACCAAGGTGTAGCAGGTTTCAGAGCATGAAAGGACAAAGAGGAAGAAATACATAGGAGTGTGCAAAGCCCTGTCCAGGCGAATGACCATCATGATGGTGGTGTTGGCCATCAGAGTAGTCAGGTAGACTAATAGGAAGATAAAGAAGAGAAGGATCTGCAGATCCCCCAGGTTTGAGAAGCCTATAAGGATGAACTCGGTGATCATGCTCTGGTTCTGTCTTTTCATTGGTCAGTGTAACTAGACTTAGGTAACCTGAAATTGAGAAGAGAGAGAATTTGATAAAAGCGAAATGACCCTAGAGATACTCAGTTCACATTTCTGTAAAAAGCTGATAATACTGGTCTGAAAAAATACATAACACACACCAAGTACATAGATCAGAGTATAGGGAAGGATCAAGGGACATGAATAGTGACATACCCCAATTCAAAGATATCTGAAACTATTTATTTTTATTTTTGTAAGTTATTTCCATTTTCTGTATTCCTATGTGCCTAGAAAGTTCATACCATAAAATCAAAATGTGATTTAGAACTTATCTCATTAAATAGTCTCATTTTATGGAAGAAGAAAATGAGGCTCAATAAGATTAAACCATTTGCTTACCCACATGACAGTGATAGTCCTTAAAAATCACCTATCTTTGCTAACACCTTATAAAAATCTGATTCAGAAAAACAAGCAAAACAAGTAAAAAGTGATGTACCCAGACTCTCATATACATAACTCAAATAATTCTTGTTCAGATGTAGGGAGCTATTTTAATCTACTTAAAAGTATTCAGATTCTATTTACCCATGATCAATTGTGAAGACTTTGGGATGGTCCACATATTGGGGTTTCCCTTGTCATCAGTGCATGGGAATCTGAGATTAAGAACCTAATTAAAGCTCGAATTAACCTCAGAGCATTATGATGCTTGGGCTGAGATCTCCACTCTTCTCTGGCCTATGCCTCAATTTCCATTGCCTCCACAATGTTCTAAGAAGAACTTTCATCATTATCTGTGAGAAGATCTGTGGTTTGATTGGGAGATCAAATAAATGGTAAAACCTTCATATCAGACTTAGACAATCAGATTATTTTTATTTTGGAAAAAAGATAAGAAATCTTCTAACTCAACCTGCATACAATTCTGTGAACCTCTTTATAGCAATGTAGGAAGTATTGTCCAACCTCCATAGTCAAGGACAAATTTTAAGAAGTCACTGACTTCCAGGGATAGCATTAGGAGATATACCTAATGTTAAATGATGAGTTAATGGGTGCAGCACACCAACATGGCACATGTATACATATGTAACAAAACTGCACGTTGTGCAAAACTTAAAGTATTATAATAATAAAAAAAGAAGTCACTGACTTCCAAAACAGGCTGTTGTTCCATTGCTAGATAGTTTATTTGGCTATTTCTGAGCTGAACTATGCCTCCTTGAAATAGTTACCCATTGTTCTTGATTTGTCCTCTGCAGATACTCACAATAATGTTAAATTATTTCTATGAGTGACAGCTAGCCTTTAGTTATTGAAATAAAATGATCATATATCTTTATGGATCTTATTTTCCTTCTAACTAATTATTTAATACATAGCTTATGGCAATGTTTCTGGAATTTTCTCTGTCCTCATCACCATCTTAGTTGTGTTTGTCCTCAGCATTAGGTCATGCATCTGCCCCTCAGCTCTAGACAAGCTGGTTGGCTGCAGCCAACAAACATAACTAACTCTGTCTCTTTGCTTCTACAAATAACATTACATTTTCTTTCCTATTTTTGTTACCTCTCAGAATTAATATTTATCTTTCCTACAAAACCTCAGCTCATTATTCGTCTCCTGAGAGGCTTCCCTATGTAGCTCTCAATGACTGATTCTTGTTTGAATTCACTTCTCTGTCAGTTTGCTCTGAGATCCTTGGTTAGAATGGCAGCATAGTGAGGCTGGGGGGACACAGGCTCTGGAGTCAGACTGCCTAGGTTGAGACCATGGCTCTGCCCACGTACAATGTTGGGGAAATCACTTTGGGTATCATGATTTAATCTCTAAAATGGCAATAATAATAGCATAAGCCAAAAAGTTTGTGTGAGCACCAAATGCCCACAATGAATTTCCTGATGCATAAGTGGTCAATACAGGCAAGCTGTTAAATATCTAGTCAAACCCCTCATGTTACAAATGAAGAAACAGAGGCCCAGAGAAGTAAAATATTAAGATGTAGGTTTCATAAGCTGTGAGGCAGGAACTGTATCCCAAATACCTTAAGTCTCCCATCTAGCGTTTTGTCTTTTGAATTACCTGGGTTCTAGTTTTAATATTTCCTTTGCACTGCGTGCTTATACACCAGTGACTTAGGAAATAGATCAGTGTCTTCTTTACTCTGTATGATCCCCACAAGGCTTTCTGTTCCACTCTTCCATTCACTCCTATCTCTTATTCTTCCACCTTAACCCATTATATAGTTTTCCTTATGCTAAGGTACTTTTATTAGGCAGTTTCTCCCTATTTCCTAGTTTAGGTCTATTTTAGGAATATTTTGCTGTTTACACTGTTAGTTATACTCTTCATTTACTATATCTCCCATGCTCACATGGTCAGGGTTTGTTCAGCTGCATCTTTGCCCTCTCCATATGGTCTCTGTCCTGTCTCTCACTCTAGATTCTGATGCTATGGCCCACACTTCACCAGTGCATGGTTTCCATGAGTTCTTCTGCCTCTGAATCTTTCTTTGGTATTCAGAGTATTTTTAGAGAAAATTGACAGATATTACTCATAAGAAAGAGTGGTCCTACAACTCTAGTACAAAGGAGACACTTACATCCACAGGCAGTTTTAGCACAATCCCATGTTCATTTTTTCTCATATCCCATCAAAGTCTAAAAAGGAGAGAGAAATAAGCAAATATTAAAAAAAAAAAAAGCATCGCAGAACACATTTTTCCCAGATCTTACCGGGAAAGTCCAGGGGCCATTCACTTTTAAAGATAAAAGAGAGCTCTGCCTGGTTTCTGGGCGGAAAGTAACTGTACAGCCCCAATCTTAGCAGCTCTGTGCCCTTGACGGCGCACACTCCAGCAAAATCCCTGGGTCTTATGTATTTGGGGCACCTCAGGGGATTGAGGCTTTGGAGGGAAGTTCTTCCTTGGACTCTAGGCATTACAAATGTAATATTCAACCTTAAAGAAAGAAAAAAAAAGTAGATAAATTATGTGGTTTACTTGATTGGCGTAAAAGATGAATAGCTTTAAATACTATAATTTTTTGCATTGATCATTCATTTTGGAGAAAGGTTACATTTGCTGAATAAAGTGATGACTGTTACTTTCTTAGTCATTAGCTTTTTAGATGCTAAACATAGATGGACTGTTTTAAGGGATAAAATAAATGACATCCTTGACAAATTTTTTCTTCCTTCTTAAAGTTGCTAGTTGAATTATGAAATTATTTTTTTCTGTAACTCTCTTGATTTATGAATAAGTTATACTGGCATCATAAGAGGGCACACAGTCTAACCTTTTCTACTTTCCTCTAGCTGCTCAATTTATCTCTTCAAATACATTAATCAATGTAGACTTTTGTCAGGGCATTCATTAGTTCATTAATTTCATCAATATGCATTGAGTACCTATAATGCTCCAAGCACTCTGGTGAGTGTTTTGGTGGGGAAGGTGGAACAATGTGGCTTAGTGTGTGCAAGTGGTGACGTATGGACCCATATACATCTGAGCCTCCTGAGATGCATGTGAAGATGCATATTTTGGGGCTTTACCTTAGATCTCCTAAATAAATATTTTAGGTGGAGCTTGGAATAGTTTGCAATCAGTTTAAGTAATTTATTTGATTTTCAGTAAGTTTAGAGCTACTGACTTCTTTCTGATAAAAGCTTGATGTTTAGAAGATGAGATAAAGAAATAAGTGAATAATTACAACAAGCAGAGAGGGTTAAGCTAGGGACAAGCACAGGGCACTATAGCATTACTGAGAGGAAGTACAGTTCTCACATTTAGTACCAAAATGAGTGGGTCTCAAACTCCCCTTATACCTTTTCAATCCAACAATATTTCTTTTATAAGTTTATAGGTAGAATACATGACAAAACTAGGACAAAACTCAGTAGGGAGAAATGAAAGTATACTATAAAAAACCACAATATAAATAAAGTGCTACAATATTATTTGAAGGTTGACTGTGATGAGTTAAAAATGCATATTTTATATCTCACAAAACACAAAAATTAAACAAATGTATTGCGAATAAACCAATAGAGGAGATACAACAGAATATTAATAATGACTCAAGCCAATGGAAGTCAAGAAAACAGGAAAACAGTAACAAGAAATAAATGAAACAAAGAGACATCACATAGAACAGTGGTAGATTTAAACACGCTCAAAATGAAACTTATATTGACTGTAAACTATTTACACTTCAATAAAAAGAGATTGTCTGATTTATATAAACAAAGCAATTATATATTTTCTGCAAAAGACCCACTATAAATCTTAAGTCTCAGATAACAGTAATGTTCTAGAAAAAAAGCACAAAACTCTAACTATTAGAAAGGCAGAATGACTATATTAACATGAGACAAGTGGACTTCAGCACAATAAATATTAACAGAACTAAAGATGCACATTTGCTAATAATAAAAAATTAATACAAAATTCTAATTGTCAAATATAAATATGCATTTCATAAAAAGTTAAAAGAACAGGAAGCCCAAAGTGACAAAACAGAAAAGGAAAAAGCCAAATCCAAACTATAAATATTTCTACATTTCTTCTTATGTAATTGATAAAATAAGTAGAAAAAAATTAGTAAGAATTATAAGATGCAAACAATAACAGGCTTGACATAATTACTATTTATAAAAATGCCCATAAAAATAGCACAAAATTATTTTTTATCAAGTGCACATAGGCTGTTTATAAAGGTATAGCACTTTCTTGGTAATAAAATGTATAGGTTAAGTAATTTCTATACCCAGAACAAAACAAGAACATCTGGTTTCATTACTTCGGTCTAATACTGTATGAGAATTCCTAGCCAATGTAATAAACAAAAAAAAAAGAAAAATTTATATTAAAAAGATGTAAATTTGTATTTATTCACAGAAAATGTGAATGTTTACATACAAAATCCTAAATAAACAAAGAAAAAGATTATAAAGACTAGTAAATGAATTTAGCAGGTCCAGCAATATAAAAATAATACAAGCAGTACTAGAGCTAAGAAAACAGTTTGACAGCAATACAATTATAATGAGGGACTTCAACATTTTACTGACAATATTAGACAGATCATTGAGGCAGAATATCAATAAAGAAACTCTGGATTTAAACTTGACTCTAGACCACATGGACCTAACAGATATTTACAGAACATTCTATCCAACAACTGCAGAATATACATTTTTCTCATGTGTGCATGGATCATTCTCCAAAATTGACCATATCCTTGACCATAAAGAAAGTTTTAATAATTTCAAAAATATCAAACTAATATCACATATTTTTTTGGACCTCATTAGAATAAACTTAAATGTCAATGCCAAAAGGAACTCTCAAAAGTACACAAGTACATGGAAACTAAACAATTGGTCCTGAATGACTTTTTGGTAAATAATTAAATTAAGGCAGAAGTCAAAAAAATTTCAAGGAATAAAAATAGGGACCCAACAAACCAAAAGCTCTGAGAGGCAGCAAAAACAGTGCTGAGACAAATTTAAAGCATTAAACACCCACATCAAAAAGACAGAAATATCTCAAATTGGCAATCCAATGTTGCACCTCAAGGAAATAGAAAAATGAGAAAACATCAAGCCCAAAGCTAGCAGAAGAAAAGAAATAACAAAGATCAGAGGAGAACCAAGTAAGATTCAGTCAAAAAGGACAACAGCAACAACACAACAAAAATAATACCAAGTAGCAACAACATGAAAAGTTGATTTTTTTGAAAGAATAAATAAAACTGATAGACCAATAGCTAGATTAACCAGGAAAAAAGAGAGAAGATTAAAATAAATATAATAAAAATGGTAATGGTGACATTACATCTGATATTACAGAAATACAAAAGATCATCAGAGACTACTATGACTATCTCTTTGTGCACAAACTAGAATTCCTGAAAACATACAAATTCCCAAGATTGAACCAAGAAGAAACAGAAATCCTGAACAGACTAATAATGAGCAATGAAATGAATCAGTAATAAAAAAAATCTTCCAACAGAAAAAAAGCCCAGGACCCGATGGATTAACAGTCAAATTGTACAATATGTACAAAAAAGAGCTGGTACCAATATTACCGAAACTCTTCCAAAAAATCAAGGAGAAGGGATTCTTTCCAAATTCATTGTATGAAAGCAATATTACCTTGATGCCAAAATCAGTCAAGGACAGAAAAACACAAACGATAACGACAAGTAAATATCCCTGATGAATATAGATGCAAAAATTCTTAACAAAATACTAGTAAACAAAATCCAACATCACAAGGAATGATAATTCATCACAATGAATTGAGTTTTATTCCAGGAATGCAAGGATGGTTGAATGTATGCAAATCAATAAATGTAATTCACCACTTAAGCAGACTTAAAAACAAGAAAAAAACATGATCATCTTAATAAATCCAGATAAAGCATTTGATAAAATCTGACATTCCTTTATGATAAAAACTCTTAACAAACTAGGCATCTAAGTAACATATTTCAAAATAGTAAGAGCCATATATGACAAACCCACTGCTGAAGTCATACTGAATAGGAAAAAATTAAAGCTAGTGAAGTTGAAATATTGTAAGCTAGAAAACCCTAAAGACACCTAGATTTGATAAATGACTTCAGTAAAGTTTCAGGATACAAAATCAATGTACAAAAATCAGTGGCATTTCTGATTTTTGCATGCAAGCTGATAAGCAAATCAACTCGAATTCATTTATAAAAGCTACAAAAATAAAATAGCTGGTAATACATTTAAAAAAGGAGGTAAAAATATCTACAAGAAGTATGAAACACTGATAAAAGTAATTATAGATGATACAAACTAATTAAAAAAATCCCAAGGTTATGGATTAAAATGATCAATATTGTTAAAATGATCATCATGCTAAAAGCAATCTATAGATTCAATGCAATTCCTATTAAATTACCAAGGTTTTCTTTCCAAGAATTAGAAAAACATTCTGAAGTCCATGTGAAACCATAAAGAGTCTGAACAACCAAAGCAATCCTACAAAAAGAACAAATAATGTAATGCTCCTGTATTTGTTCCGTTTTTAGAAATTTTTTTAAAAAGAACAAATCTAGAGGCATCACATTTTCTGACTTCAAATTACCCTACTAGGCCATAGTAAATAAAATGACATGATACTGGTACAAAAATAGACACATTAAGCAATGGAACAGAATACAGAACCCAGAAATAAAGCCAAATACATACAACCAACTGATGTCCAACAAAGTCAACAAACATAAACAATGGGGAAAGTACATTCTATTCAATAAATGGTGCTGGGAAAATTAGCCAGTCATATGCAGAATAATGAAAGTAGATTCCTAGCTTTCACCATATAAAAAAAATTAACTGAAGATAAAGACTTAAATGTAAAACCTGAAACTGTAAAAATCCTAGAAGAAAACCCAGAAAAATTCTTGTAGACATTGACCTAGCCAAATAATTTATGACTATGCTGTACTGGGTGGCTCATGCCTATAATCTGGGCACTTTGAGAGGTGGAAGCAGGCAGATCGCCTGAGTCCAGGAGTTCAAGACCAGCCCAGGCAACATGGTGAAATCTCTTCTCTACCTAAAAACAAACAAACAACAACAACAAAAACAGAGAAAAACCCTCAAACCAAAAATTTTTGACTAAGATCCCAAAAGCAAACATGACAAAACCAAAAATAGACATATGGGACTTAATTTAACTAAAAAGCTTCTGCACAGCAAAATAAATAATCAACAGAGTAAACAAAAAACCTACAGAATGAAAGAAAATATTTTTAAGAGACTAATACGCAGAATCTACAAGAAACTCAAACAATTCAACAAGGAAACAAAAAACAACCCCAATAAAAACTGGGCAAAAGACATGAACTGACATCTCCCGAAAGAAGACATGCAAACGTATGACAAACATAAAAAAAAAATCAACAGTACTAATCATCAGAGGAATACAAATTAAAACCTCAATGAGATATCATCTTGCACCAGTCAAAATGATTATTATTAAAAAGTCAGAAAACAACAGATATAGGCATGAATGTGAAAAGGAAATGCTTATACACTACTGGTGGCAATGTAAATAGTTCAACCTGTGTGGTAAAGAGTATGGAGATTTCTCAAAGAACTAAAAATAGAACCATCATTTAACCCAGCAATCCCACTTCCAGGAATCTACCTAAGGTGGTGGGGGGGTGGGGAAAAAAAAGCTATTTTATAAAAAAGAAAATACACCTCTATTTGAATGTTTATCACAACACTATTCACAATAGGAAAGTCATGGAATTAACCAAAGTGTCCATCAATGGTGGATTGAATTAAGAAAATGTGAGCGCCCTGGTGGAGCGGACCTGTGGTGGGTGAGGGGCCTGGCCAGAGTCTTGGTGGTGGAGCTGCGGGTCCTTCATGATGAGAGATTTGGAGACACTTCTCTCTCCTCTGTGTAGTTTATAGTTTGGTGGTGAAGAGATGGCTGACAGTGTCAAAACCTTTCTTCAGGACTTTGCCAGAAGAATCAAAGACTCCATTTGGGTATTTGTACCATCTCAAAGCTAGATGCTCAAATCCAGCAAAAGAGAGAGGAGCAGGCTTGAAGAAGGGCAACTAGTGTCTTGGCCCAGGAAAGAGCCCAGCATGTAGAGTGGAAGCAAGAGAGTGAGCCATGTATTGTCAGTAGAATTTTCCAGTGTTGTGCTTGGAATGGTGGAGTGTTCTTGTTCAGGCTCCTCCTGTTTTAACGAGTATTTATTCCTGTGCTTCAGTCAGTAACAGTCCAAATTATTGGTGATCCATCACTACATGGAGATGTTTGGTAGTGGCTGGAATTCTTCCTCAGGTCAATTTTCAATGCTCTTTGGGTGCTCCCCATGTTTGTGCTTAGCAAAGTGGTGAATGTCACTTGATTCCAGGATATAGCTGATCTGACAATTGAGGTATCAGGGAGGAAGCCTCACCCATTCCCTAGTGTCAGCAAAATAATTGCTGACATGCTCTTCAACCCTTTGCTGCAGGCTCTTTTCCTCATTCAGGGAATGTTAGTGATTCTCTTTCTCATCCATCTTGTCAGTCAGCTGGTTAGTCTCTTCCATATGTCCCTTCTCTACTCACTGCACTGCTTTGAATATCGTTGGTTCAATAAAGGAATTGAAATACACCAGCAGTTGTCTAACATAGAGAGCAATTGGCCTTACTACTGTGGGTTTGGTTTTCCCTTGGCTTTTCTCATAGCAATGCTGTCCTCATATATTATCAGTGGCTGCCTTTTCTCTATCCTCTTTCCTTTATTCATTATCAGCACCAATGAAGCAAAGACCCCTGGAAAAGTGTATCTCTTCCAGTTGTCCTCTTCTCCTTGGTGGTCTTCTTAAGTAACAGACTTTTCCACAAGACAGTCTACCTGCAGTCTGCCCTGAGCAGCTCCACTTCTGCAGAGAAGTTCCCTTTGCCTCATCCGTCTCTTGCCAAACTGAAGGCTGCTGCAAGCCACTGAGTTGCCTGCCATCCAAAGGGGATGGGCGGGATTGGAAAGAGGCTGTGGCAGCTCTTTTTCCTGTTCACCTGTCCCTGCCAAGGAAGACAGGGCCCACTCTGCCAAGGACCCTCTGCGTATTCGCTTCTCTCTGAGGAATTGGAATTTTTGTCTCTGGTGCACGTGAGGCATAATGTTCCCTTACACCACTGTGTGGATTTTTAACATCAATGAGTCTAAAAGGACCACAGGTTTTACTGCAGCTATTTTCTAGCATTTGCCAACCCCTGTCCCTGGACTGATTTGAATACTTTGTTTTTCTCTCTGTGCCATCTACCATCCCACCTTTCCATCCTGCCTTCTACCACCCTTAGATAAATGGATTTTGTAATTCCAACTGTTGTATTTTGTGGATTTGTTATTTTTGTTGTTTTGCTGCCAAGCACATACATGGGGTATGGGAGGTAAAGGAGTGTCCCAGTTGCTTCAGGTCACTCCCTTTATAGCCATTACTGTCTTGTTTCCTGTAACCCAGGTTAGGTTTTGGTCTGTCCTGCTCCACTGCAAAAAAAAAAAAAATAAGCCCGAAGAGATAAGATAGGAGGAAAGATCTCACAGCCAGATCTGCTGGGTTTTGAGGAGTGATATTTTTTCTTCCCCTTGAAGGGGGAAAAGCTATTTTCACTGGCACATTTAAAGTCCTCCAACCATGGAGAGGTACCAATTCTGGACAAGTGCCACTGTAACAACACTAAACCTGAACTTTTCAACTCCATTGTGGGTGGGAAGCGGTGAGCAGAAATGTGCTGTTGGCCACTGCCAGATCTGTTTCATATTTCAAAGGAATATTGGATGTTGAAAATAGGAACTGAAGGGGTAAATGTATTAAACATGTGATTGATTAATGTTTTCCTGTCATTTTAAGAGACTAAATGTGGGGAGTAGATGTCAAAATACTTGTACAATTTTACAATGTCACAATTAAACGTGAGCTGGTTTTCCACACACAGACACACAAAATGTATATATACACCGTGGAATACTATGCAGCCGTAACAAGAATAAAACTGTGTCCTATTTAGCAGCATGGAGGGAGCTGGAGGTCACTATCCTAAGTAAAATAATTCAGAAACAGAAAACCAAATCTCACATATTTTCACTTATAAGTGAGAGCTAAACATTGGGTACACATGGACATAAAGATGAAAATGATAGATATCAGGGACTCCAAAAAAAGGGAGGGTGGAAAGGATATGAAGTTTGGAAAATTATCTATTGGGTACAATGTTCACTATTTGGGTGATGGTTACACTGGAAGTCCAAATCCCATCAGTACACAATCTATTCATGCAACAATCCTGCATATGTGCACTTTGAAACTGCAATAAAATAAAATAAATACAAGAATAAAAGATCATAAATTTATAACAGTACAAAACTCAATTGTATTTGTTTAGAATAGCACCAAAAAGTAAAAATCAAAATTAGAAAATCTCTGTAAAATGCTCTTAAAACCATGAAATAGTTAAGTGAACTGAAAACCAAAACAAAAGTTGTTGAGAAAAATTAAAGGAGACCTGAATAAATGTAGGGGTATACCATTTTCATGGATTGAAAAACCCAAAAGAGTCAGGATGGCAATTACCCCCCAGTTTGATCTATAGTTAAACACAATCACAATATAAATCCTGGTTTGATTTTCTCTAGAAATTGTCACAATGATTATAAAATGTATATGAAAATGCAAGGAACTTCAAATAATCAAAGCAATTTAGAAACATAGAAAAACATTTAAAATATATTAGCACAGGATTTCAAGACATACTATAGAATGACATTGACTAAGTGATATTATCATAAAAATAGACATATGAATCAATGGAACAGAATGTATATTATAGAAATAGTCTTATGCAGATATGATTAATTGATTTTCAATAAAGTTGTCAAGGTAGTTTGATAAGGAGAGAATAGTTTTTCAACATACTGTTCTGGAAGTATTGGAAAACCATACAAAAAAAAATAAAACTCGATCCTTACATCACCACATACATAATTACACCTCATATAGACATTGCAACTTAAAAATGTCAAAACTGTACACATTTTAAAGAAAGCACAGGGGAAAATTTCTTCAACTTGGAGTAGACAAAGACTTATTAGACAGGAGACAGAAAACATGAATCATAAAAAGAAAAAAATGATAAATTGAACTATGTCAAAATTAAAAACCTCTGCTTTTAAAAACTTAGGCAATTTGATGGGTGTAGAACAGTGACAATACTAAAAATCACTGAACTATATACTTAAAAAGTATAGATTTTATGATGTAAAATTATAGCCCCAAAATTTATATATAAAAAGGAATGATTAATGAAATGGAAAGGTAATTCACATGCTAGGCTAACATATTTACAAAATATAAAGCTAATAAAAGGCTTGTATCTAGAATAAACATATATCTCTTATATAAAAAAAGACATAATTAAAAGATGGTCAAAGATTTGAACACACACTTCACAAAACAAGATATACAAATAGCCACAGAGCACATAGAAATGCTCAATATAATTATTCTATACCTAATGCTAAATGACGAGTTAATGGGTGCAGCATACCAAAATGGCACATGGATACATATGTAACAAACCTGCACATTGTGCACATGTACCCTAAAACTTAAAGTATAATAATAAAAAAAAGAATGCCTAATAAAACTAAAAGGAAAGATAACTATACATGTAATAAATTAAAAAACTGATAATGCCTAGAGATGGATAAGATAAGAAACCATTGGAACTTTTAAAACATTGTTGGTAGGATTGAATTATGATACAATCTCTTTGAAAAACAGCTTGGAGGTTTATAAATAGCTAAATTTGTATCTATGATGTGACAGAGTCACTCCACTCCTAGGTATGTACCAAAGATAAATGAACATATATGTCTATGCAATGACTGGGAAACTTATGTTCATAACAGTTTTATTCCTATTAGCCTCCAACTAGAAAGAATCCAAGTATCTTTCAACAGTTCGATTTATCCTTCACTGAATAAATTGCAGTGTATTCATAAAATGGAATACTATTAAGCAATAAAAAGAATGAACTGACAAATGACACAACACGAGTGAATCCCAGAAATATGCTAAGTGAAAGAAAGTAGACAAAAGTTATCATACTGTATGATTCAATTTACATGAAATTCTGGAAAAGACCAAACCATATTAACAGAAAACAGATTACTGTTTTTCTAGGACCAAGACTGAGTAGAATTGACAACAAGTGGCGAGGGGGAGATTTCTGGCATTGTAGAAATGCTTCGTAATTTGATTGGAGTGTTGTTGCTTAGTATTGCTGAAATGTACCAAACTGTACATTTAAGTTGGGAACATTTTATATGATGTAAGTTAATCCTCTATAAGGTTAATTGTTAATATTAAAAGTTTTCTAATAAAAATGAAAGACAAGGTGGAACACTTTTAATTCAAAGGTCAAACACAATTATTGAACAAAGTAGTCTCTCAAATCTATAAAGAAAAAATGTAATAGGAAAATAAAATAAATAATTTTCAAAAGTTGTATAACAGTGTCTGATAATTTTTTAAAAGTGCTTACTTCTACTATTAATCAAAGAAATGTAAATGGAAGCACGGTATCATTTTTATATTTCATCTTGGCTAGAACGTAAAAGATTAAAAGTAACATAATATACATTATGGAGAAATTGGCATCTTCACGTATTGTTAATGAAAGTATAAGTTTTATAAACTTTGTGGAGATTATGTGCCAACACAATGCATATTAAAATTTGAAATAAGAATAGATTTTCATTCAGCAATTTCATTTTGTGGGTAATGTGCAATTTTTCAAAAAACTATTTCATTTACCCAAACTCTGAGAAATTTATAAAAATTAATAAAATGGCATTTATAAAGTTATTCCAAATACATTCAAGGAAAATCAAAACTCTAGCATCTATTGCAAAGATTGAGGTAGGTTTACATATTGTTACTTTTTGAGAGTCTAGGAATATAAAATAATAGGTTTGATAGAGAAAATAGAGGCTTATGTATGTATTGGAAGATTAGGAGAATAAATGTCAGGAAATCTGCTCTTGATTTTCCGAATTGCAAGGATCACAGATGATCTTGGCTGCTTCAGTACTGATGGATGAGTCTCAGGAAATCGGAACATGAGGGGCTAAAGTCCCCATCTATCATCTGATAAGTGCTGGCGCATCACGCTGCCCCAAACAACTGGCTTCCCTCTTCTGCATCCACATATTTCATGAATGCTCCTTTTTTGTAAAACCCTTTTGGCAAGGTGATGTGGTAAACAGACATCAGGATTTCCAGAATTTTTATTCCTACATTGTGGTACAGAGAACTTAAAAGTGTAAGTATGACACTAAATATCAGTAAAATATAGTCAGCACAGGTTTACCTTTTAGATATTCACCATCCATACACATCCTTCTGTTGATGTTTAAATTTCCAAACAGTAATAATGAATATAATGCAAATACATCTCACATAAAGAGGTACCCACATTTATCTCTAAAAATGAAACAATAAATTATTATTTGATAGCCTTTTCTTTGTAGATGGAATTATAGTGTTTTGTGCCATCAACACACCTTATATATACTGGTAGGTTAAGACAAGGTGTGGGAAAATAGTCAACATGCACATATATACATAATAAAGCAAGCAGTAAAATAAAACAGCTACTGCAATCCTTGTTTCTGTAAGTAAACATGACTATCACTGATGCTTATGATTTTTAAAAATTTCACCTGTTTGTATTCTTTTGAACTCACCTAATAACCCAACATTTCTGAAGGGCTTGAACTATTAGTGACTGCCTAAATTAGGTTGTTTTAGTCTTCTATTAAATTTTGCCTTTATATATGAAGTAACAAAAAATGCCCTAGAACATCTAGATTCCAGACGTACTGTTTTCTGCCTTGGTAGTGTAGCGGCAACACCCTATTTTTCATTAAAAAACAGGATTCATTTCTGTCTGTAGATTACTGGTGCAGAAGGACAAAGTAGACTGAAGTGGCCAGGGGGCCATCTCAATCTCCATTTTTGTGTTTTCTGGTGGAAGTAACACTCCTTTGTGAAATAACACTTCTAATCCACAAAGCTCAAACTTATGCATATAAGTCATTAGGAGTAATAACAGAAGGATTCATTTCATCTCCCCTTACGTCAGTTCTCAGACTTATACATTCTTGTTATTAGAGAATGGACACAATCCTTTGGCTGCTGGTTCAGAGTATATTCTGCTTTGGGCAGACACATGGGGCTGTACTAAGTGTTGGCACAGAGCCAGTGCAGTAACTGAGCCTCAAGTAAACCGTTTCATATTCTACCAGGTCACCTCCTTCTCAGTGGTGGAATACACAGAGGCTTCCCAGTATTATTTAGTACATAATTATAATTCTCTCACTGACTTGTGAGGTCACTTCTGCCAAAGACCAAGTTCTCAAATACAAATACATTAATTTCTGAGCTCCCCCTTTCTGTCTCTATACTACTTATTTCTTCCTGCACCAATAGCATGCTCTTTTTATTACTAAAGCATAGTTTTTTTTTTTTTACTAGGAAGAATGAGGGCCTATATTACTTGCCCTTTACAAAATTGTTTTACAATTTCATGAAAATTTTGGAAATCTGATTGTCAGGGTGACTTCAAAATTTATGCAGGGATTTGGGTTGGAATTATATTGGCTTTATAGATTAGCTTGAACAAAATTCACAACTCTATATTATTTTGTCATTCTGGTAAAATGCATTCATAAGATAACACACTGATGATAGAGCTCAACTAGATTTGGTATACTTACTAAAATTTTAGGTTTTTGCAAAACATCTCAATGTTCTTAATTAGAGTTTCTAGGGGCAGCACCCTGGAAAATATAATTCAACCCTCTTTTGATTCTTAGAAACACTGAAGTTGAGTGGCATTGGACAAATACATCAGTCTTCTGATTAAAATTCAGTAAACATTTTCCACTTGGTCTGTTGCACTACAGTCTTAATTGTGGTGGGCTCTCCTTCAGAATCCATCACAACTTTCAAATGGACTCAACTTTCAAAGCATACATGGGCTAATTATGCTCATGACTTCAACTCCCCAGGCTCCTCAACTGAGGCCACCTTTGAGAAACTGGTGACATTACTTTTTCCAAAATGAACTTGACTCCTAATTAACCCCAAGACAACAGCTCCAGGGCGGTAGATCTAACCTCAGGAGTCCAGTGATTATAGTACATGCTTCTAATAACCACAGCCCATGTTGGTCATCACAACTTCTGAAGATGGTGACTTATCTGGAGAAGCTGGGAATCCTGATAGATGGAGGAGGCTAGCTCTGTTGATTCAGATGAGAATTTCTATCTCCAGGCAGCTTCCCTCTCATTTGCTGTTATTTCCTCAGGCTCTGATTTGTGGCTGTGGTGCTACTTGTCAGGAGACTCCCAAATACTGAATAGCTGCTTCTGTCTAAATTAGAAGGGAGAGAGCAATGTAAGTACTTACTGAGCAGTGGGAACATTGACCTAGCTTGGGGATTTGTGGGGACTGGACTTGAATGATGAGTAGTGTTTGAGAAAGCCTCTTTCTGTGCCCCCCATGGAGATCAGTGATGGCATTTCTGGTAAGTAGCAGAGTTAAAAAGGAGAATCAGAGGCTACCTTTCACTGAAGGTACTAACAGTGACTGGGAATGGACTTTATAATTCTCTGAATTTCGCTGGGTGTAGTGGCTCACCCCTGTAATCCCAACACTTTGGGAGGCCAAAGTGGGTGAATCACCTGAGGTCAGGAGTTTGAGACCAGCCTGGCCAACATGATGAAACCCTGTCTCTACTAAAAATAAAAAAAATTGGCCAGGCATGGTGGCATGCACCTGTTATCCCAGCTACTCGGGAGGCTGAGGCAGGAGAATTGCTTGAACCTGGGAGGCAGAGGTTGCAGTGAGCTGAGACCATGCGATTGCACTCCAGCCTGGGTGACAGAGTGAGACTCCTGTCTGAAAAAAAAAAAATCTGAATTATTCTTGAAGATCATATTGGGTCATTCTCACTCACAGCTAGATTTTATTTTCTTTTTTCTTTTCGTTCCTTCCTTCCTTTCTTCCTTATTTCCTTCCTTCCTTTCTTGCTTATTTCCTTCCTCCTTTCCTTCTTTCCTTCCTTCCTTCCTCCTCTACTTCTTTGTTCATTGGTGGACTCATGGATTAAATGAAACAGATACTCCACTTGTCTCTCATCTCTCACTCTTCTACTTCTCTTTCTGCTGTGTACTCCTGGATGTATACTTTTAGGTATAATTGAAATCTAGTACTTAAACTCCATTTTAATATGGCAATCTGGAGAAATTAAAGATTTTTATTCGTATCTAAGAAGTTAAAAATTCCACTCCTTTATTATCTGAAGCTGCCTACATAATTTCTTTCAGTTAACTGACTGATGTTTTTCTTAAAATAAATATTTGTATTTCTTAAAAGTTTTACATGTGAAACCTCTGTAGATTGCCTTCTTCTGGGGGAACCCAGCACCCTCAAGTACTTTGTTTCTATTTAAATCCAGATTACATAAAATCCCAGTGGAGCATCTGAGGAATTAGAAAAATAAAACACTGAAGTAGCATCTCCAAGGATCATAGCCTGAATTCTATTCATAGGTTCTAAAATATCACAATTAAGGGGATTTTGAGATCATCTAACTAGAGAGTCTTTGATTCTCTGAGCAAGAAAGGCTCCTAGGGGTCATAGTACTTGGATACTATCTTAGTCAAAATTCCTCTGTAAAATGTTCAGGGATCCTCTGCTTCAGTGCCTTCCACGTATCCCAACAGTTTATTCCATTACTGTTTATGCTATCCCTTTAATTAAAAAAAAAAACTAAATATTGAAGGTAGGTACCTCATCTAAAGTCACACAAGACTAGACCTGAAACCTAAATCTTTTCACATCACCCTAAAGATCTTTCATCTTCATTTTACAGCTTGAAGGTATTTTGTAGGATGAGAATTTTTATTTTCCTGGTCTTATGTCTTTCTGTCAGTACAGATGACTACACACTATGGTGGTCCCTAATGGCATCTTGAGCAAATGGGGGCTGCCTTCTCAGATGCACTATGGAGCTGAATCCATAGATCATCAAAAGGCAATTGTATCGATCACACGATTCATTTAGGCTATGGATTTATATTAATACTGTGTAAAAATCCACTGGACTAGAATCAGCTGTCCTCATGTGCCTGACCAAAAAATAATCCAAGCAATTCTCTTTGGTATCAGTTAGATAAAGGTACTCCTTCAGAATCAGAGAATTCTAGCTTCTGTGGTTTACATTATTCATCATATTCAGTCAAGAGAGGGCCTAGTGGTGGTTAGAGGTTGATTAGTTGAAAGAAGATTCAAATGAAAGTCTTTTGGGAAAGCAATGAGGCAAGGCTAAGCAATGACCGTAAGTTTAGATTTCCTCATTGTTTTGAATAGACAGGAATTCATTTGTCCAGGAGGAGGTATTATGTAGGGAAACTTTTACCTTTCTGTATATAAAAACATGTAACTAATACACACACTCATATACACAAATACAAATGGAGGTATACATGGTGTTTACTTTTTCTATGTTTACATATAATAGTAATATCTTTATAGTTATACTAACGTTATTAAAATAAGTAATTATATTAACTAAGTTTAGCACCAGTTTCTACTAAGCAAGAAAGAAAAAAAATCATCTCCAAATTCTATGAATAGATATAATGAATTTCAGGAATGCCTGATGAATTAACTTAGGGTTCAGAAAACAAAAAAAAGTTGCTATTGAATAGAAAAATGGAAAAGTAACAGCAACAAAATTCTGGTAGCAGACGCCAATAATTTCCCAAAACAAAATGATGTAGTAACTTTGGCAGAATATAAATGAAGACTGGATACCAGCAAGACATACTAGATGATT
Source organism: Nomascus leucogenys (assembly GCF_006542625.1). Lineage (NCBI taxonomy): Eukaryota > Metazoa > Chordata > Mammalia > Primates > Hylobatidae > Nomascus > Nomascus leucogenys. The sequence goes on along the minus strand of NC_044392.1, from coordinate 42,892,068 downwards.
TTCTATCCAGATAGTGCTTTTTTTACTTATTAGGTTGGGTTATTGAAAAATGTTTCTGTGAAAAAAATTAGGGCTAAGATGACTTTAGAAATAATTTGTTATAGCAGTTTGCAAAATATTCTTAGTGGCAGAATGTTCAAAAGAAATCTTATTAACATAACAATATACAAAAGATACAAAGCCTATGGTTTACAGCAGGAGAGGGGAAACTGGCAAAATTCCCAAGTGTGCCATTCTCTCTCACACTCTGTAGCAAGCTCTGTCATTTCTGCAAAACTCTTATTTCTCTGAGTTTCTCCAAGTTATTTCAGCATGGAAAAGTGAAGTTGTTACAAAATGCCACAGAGTCAATCATCTCTCTTTACAACCCTGGTGACTGTTCTCTTCCTGAAAAAAGAATTTTTTTTCTTTATACTAATGCACTAATATTTTTTTTAAATTTTACTTTATTTATTTATTTTTGAGACAGATTCTCATTGTGTCACCCAGTCTGGAGTGCAGAGGCACAATCTTGGCTCACTGCAACCTCCACCTCCCGTGCTCAAGTGAATCTCATGCCTCAGCCTCCCAAGTAGCTGGGATTACAGGCGTGTGCTGCCATACCTGGCTAATTTTTGTACTTTTAGTAAAGACGAGGTTTCGCCATATTGCCCAGGCTGGTCTTGAACTCCTGCCTCAAGCAATCCACCTACCTTGGCTTCTCAAAGTGCTGGGATTACAGGTGTGAGCCACCACATCCGGCTAATGTTATTTTTTGTTTCACTGTTGACTCAATGTTTCAACTTGTGTAACGTCGAATAGTATTTCTTATCGTTCTCTTGGAGATATAAAAAGTTCCCAATAAATAGATGTGTGCTCACATCTTTACTTAGCGATCATGGAATACTTTATCTCCTTTCTCGTTTCATGGTTGGATAAACTGAGGTCCACATGATTATGTCTGAACATTATTCATTCTTTCATTCTATATTCTGATCAGCTTCAGGTAGCTGAAGTTAACGTTTTTCACTTTGGAGAGTGAGTTAACTTGGGTTTTTAGTAAGTGACAAAAACAACAATCTATAGTTACATAAGAAGGAAAACTATTAGCAAATTTCCTAATCCTTGGACAGAGAGATAACCTGTTCTTCACATTAGAGAAGGCCTCCAAACTGGCTATCAGTTATTCTTTTGCATATTTTGCCTAATTCTTCTTTTAGCAGGCATTTTAATGGTGGAATGAAGAATTCCATCAAATATCTGGAAATGGCTGCCACCTGCAAACTTTGTGTGAAATTTCCCGTACATTTCCACTCTCCTTTCTGGATCTTGGTTTCTACTTCTGTCCCTGACTCTCCTGTGTAGAAGTGCTCTCCATGGAGCGGATCAATGAGACTGTGGTGAGAGAGTTCGTCTTCCTCGGCTTCTCATCCCTGGCCAGGCTGCAGCAGCTGCTCTTTGTTATCTTCCTGCTCCTCTACCTGTTCACACTGGGCACCAATGCAATCATCATTTCCACCATTGTGCTGGACAGAGCCCTTCATACTCCCATGTACTTCTTCCTTGCCATCCTCTCTTGCTCTGAGACTTGCTACACCTTTGTCATTGTACCCAAGATGCTGGTTGACCTGCTGTCCCAGAAGAAGACCATTTCTTTCCTGGGCTGTGCCATCCAAATGTTTTCCTTCCTCTTCCTTGGCTGCTCTCACTCCTTCCTGCTGGCAGCCATGGGCTATGATCGCTACATGGCCATCTGTAACCCACTGCACTACTCAGTGCTCATGGGACATGGGGTGTGTATGGGACTAGTGGCTGCTGCCTGTGCCTGTGGCTTCACTGTCTCCCTGGTCACCACCTCCCTAGTATTTCATCTGCCCTTCCACTCCTCCAACCAGCTCCATCACTTCTTCTGTGACATCTCCCCTGTCCTTAAACTGGCATCTCAGCACTCCGGCTTCAGTCAGCTGGTCATATTCATGCTTGGTGTATTTGCCTTGGTCATTCCTCTGCTACTTATCCTAGTCTCCTACATCCGCATCATCTCTGCCATTCTAAAAATCCCTTCCTCCGTTGGAAGATACAAGACCTTCTCCACCTGTGCCTCCCATCTCATTGTGGTAACTGTTCACTACGGTTGTGCCTCTTTCATCTATTTAAGGCCCAAGACCATTTACACTTCAAGCCAAGACACTCTAATATCTGTGTCATATACCATCCTTACCCCATTGTTCAATCCAATGATTTATAGTCTGAGAAATAAGGAATTCAAATCAGCCCTACAAAGAACAATCGGCCAAACTTTATATCCTCTTAATTAAAAAGCCATTTTTTAAACTACTAATGCCTAGTACATGCCAGGCAAAATGTGTGTTTTATACATTTTTTTCATTTAATTGTCCAGCTCCAATGTAACATAAGAATATTTTACATATGACATCAGGATGATGCTGGCCTCATAAAACGTGTTAGGGAGGATTCCCTCTTTTTCTATCGACTGGAATAGTTTCAGAAGGAATGGTACCAGTTCCTCCTTGTACCTCTGGTAGAATTCGGCTGTGAATCCATGAGGTCCTGGACTCTTTTTGGTTGGTAAGCTATTGATTATTGCCACAATTTCAGAGCCTGTTATTGGTCTATCCAGAGATTCAGCTTCTTCCTGGTTTAGTCTTGGGAGGGTGTATTTGTCGAGGAATTGATCCATTTCTTCTAGATTTTCTAGTTTATTTGCTACCATCGGAGTGAACAGGCAACCTAGAAAATGGGAGAAAATTTTTGCAACCTACTCATCTGACAAAGGGCTAATATCCAGAATCTACAATGAACTCAAACGAATTTACAAGAAAAAAACAAACAACCCCATCAAAAAGTGGGCGAAGGACATGAACAGACACTTCTCAAAAGAAGACATTTATGCTGCCAAAAAACACATGCAAAAATGCTCATCATCACTGGCCATCAGAGAAATGCAAATCAAAACCACAATGAGATACCATCTCACACCAGTTAGAATGGCCATCATTAAAAAGTCAGGAAACAACAGGTGCTGGAGAGGATGTGGAGAAATAGGAACACTTTTACACTGTTGGTGGGACTGTAAACTGGTTCAAGCATTGTGGAAGTCAGTGTGGCGATTCTTCAGGGATCTAGAACTAGAAATGCCATTTGACCCAGCCATCCCATTACTGGGTATATACCCAAAGGACTATAAATCATGCTGCTATAAAGACACATGCACACGTATGTTTATTGCAGCACTATTCACAATAGCAAAGACTTGGAACCAACCCAAATGTCCAAGAACCATAGACTGGATTAAGAAAATGTGGCACATATACACCATGGAATACTATGCAGCCATAAAAAATGATGAGTTCATGTCCTTTGTAGGGACATGGATGAAACTGGAAACCATCATTCTCAGTAAACTATCCCAAGGACAAAAAACGAAACACCGCATGTTCTCACTCATAGGTGGGAATTGAACAATGAGAACACATGGACACAGGCAGGGGAACATCACACTCCGGGGACTGTTGTGGGGTGGGGGAAGGGGGGAGGGACAGCATTAGGAGATATACCTAATGCTAAATGACGAGTTAATGGGTGCAGCACACCAACATGGCACATGGATACATATGTAACAAACCTGCACATTGTGCACATGTACCCTAAAACTTAAAGTATAATAATAATAATAAAAACAAAAAAAAAGAAAGCGGTAAAGGAGAAACAAGGACTCTAACAGGCACAGAACCAGAGTGATTCATCACTTCTACTTATATTTATTTACCAAAACAGAGTCATATTGTCATAATACAACTGTAATAAATCCTGGAAAATAGAGAGAAAAAAAGAATATTTTACATATGAGAAGAATGAGGCTTACAGAAATTAAGACAGTCTGGCTTTCTACTGTCCATGATACTTTAAAAAGACTAATCAGAAATGTGAACAGAACACACAGTTCCATAACAAATTTAATTATATTTTACTGCTTTAAATATTGCTAAATTTTTTTTAAGTTTTTTTATTAATTTTTTTTTGCACACAAAACAATAAACATTTTCTAAAAGTACATACAAACAAAAAGATGCATATCAAACATATTAGGAAGGTTGCACATGGGAAGACGGGGAGTAGAAATGGGGGGTGGGAATTAAAGAAAATAAATGAGAGAGGAACTTTGTATGGATCAATGATAATAACTCAATCCTCTATTTGACAAAGAAGAAGGAGAAGGAAGAGGAAGAAAAAGAAAGTGGGATAAAGGATCAGAAAGGGAGGAAAATAGAAAAAATTAGAGTATGACTCCAGGGTAGACCTGTTTTGTTTTCGCTTGGTTGGTTGGTTGGTTTGTCAGTTGTATTTTTCATATGTTTCACCACGTTGGCCAGGCTGGTCTCGAACTCCTAGCCTCAAGTGATCAACCCACCTCGGCCTCCCAGAGTACTGGTACTACAGGCGTGAGCCACCACGTCCAGCCCCCACATTGCTTCTGGCCTCTGTGGTAGACCTCCCAGACGGGGCGGTTGGGCAGAGGCGCTCCCCACATCCCAGAAGTGGTGGCCAGGCAGAGGCGCTCCTCACTTCCCAGACAGGGCGGCCGGGCAGAGACGCTCCTCACTTCCTAGACGGGGTGGCGGCTGGGCAGAGGCTCTCCTCACTTCTTCCCAGACGGGGCAGCCAGACAGAGGCGCTCCTCACATCCCAGACGATGGGCGGCCAGGCAGAGGCGCTCCTCACCTCCCAGACGGGGCAGCCACTCAGAGGCGCTCCCCACCTCCCAGACGGGGCGGCCGGGCAGACGCGCTCCCCACCTCCCAGATGGGGCGGCCGGGCAGAGGCGCTCCTCACATCCTAGACGATGGGTGGCCGGGCAGAGGCGTTCCTCACTTCCCAGACGGGGTGGCCGGGCAGAGGCACTCCTCACTTCTTCCCAGACGGGGCGGCCGGGCAGAGGCACTCCTCACTTCTTCCCAGACGGGGTGGCCGGGCAGAGGCGCTCCTCACTTCTTCCCAGACGGGGCGGCCGGGCAGAGGCGCTCCTCACCTCCCAGACGGGGCGGCCGGGCAGAGGCGCTCCTCACTTCTTCCCAGACGGGGCGGCCAGGCAGAGTCGCTCCTCACATCCCAATCGATGGGCGGCCAGGCAGAGATGTTCCTCACTTCCTAGACGGGATGGCAGCTGGGCAGAGACGCTCCCCACCTCCCAGATGGGGCGGCGGCCTGGCAGAGGCTGCAACCCCAGCACCCTGGGAGGCCAAGGCAGGCGGCTGGGAGGCGAAGGCTGCAGCCAGCCAAGACCACGCCACCGCACTCCAGCCCGGGCAACACGGAGCACCGAGTGAGCGAGACTCCGTCTGCAGTCCCAGCACCTGGCGGGCAGACCACTCGAGGTCAGGAGCTGGAGACCAGCCTGGCCGACATGGCGAAACCGCGCCTCCAGTCAAAGGAGAAAAACCAGGGAGGGGTGGTGGCGCGCGCCGGCAATCCCAGGCAGCCCGCAGGCCGGGGCAGGAGAATCACGGGAGCCGGACACAGGGAGTCTGCAGCGAGCCGAGTGTACGCCAGCGTGGGCCACAGAGGGAAGAAAAGAAGGAAGGGAAGGGAAGGAAGGAGGGAGGGAGGGAGGGAAGGAAGGAAGGAAGGAAGGAAGGAAGGAAGGAAGGAAGGAAGGAAGGAAGGAAATATTGCTAATTTAAAAGCCAATATGAGAGCAAAGATGCATGTAAACTGGTGAGAGCTGTGTCTTGAAGTAGACAGCTTGGATACATCAGGAAAGAAAAGATGTATCCAAAAAAAAGAAAGAAAAAAGAAAAAAAAAGAAAAAAGCAGGAAATCCATCTACCCGTACTTTTCTTTTCCTAAAGACAACAGAAAACTTTGGTCCCACACATTCTGCTACAAATCTTGGTGGTCCTTTTTGTCCCCAATTCATTTCCTTAACCTACATATTGAAATATCTTTGCCTTTACTTGGGGTTGTTTTGTTCTTCCTTTGAGGTGGAGCCACTTTATGGTTCTTCTCCTGATGCACATGTATGTCCTTCACATACTAGTGTGTCTTAGCCCCCACATTTGTTCCTGAAACACCATACTAATTTGCTCTCTTCAAGGAAGCTACTAGCATTGCCTACTTGCTGAAATATCTCAAGTAATTCCGAGCAAAGGGCTTGAGTTAATATCAATAGAAGGCTAGATTCCTAGAATGACCAGAAAACTCATGGAAAACCCTCCAGTGACTCCCTTTGCCCTACAAGATAATGCCAAGAGTCCTTCATTGTCATGAATCTATCATCTAGTTTCCACCTACCTCTTCAGTATTATCATTTCTAATTTTGTTATTCTCCATTTTCTGTATGCCTTCTTGTACACTCTGAAGCTAACCAACTATTTGCTTGTTTTAAAATAAATAAATGTGATGAACAAAATAAATGTGGTCTCTGCCAGAACCTTATTGTCTGGTTCAAGATAGTCCCAGTAAACAGAAAAATGAGGGAAAATACTTTACCAGTTTAAGTTGATTCTCTGAAGAAAAAGTGCATGCAGGGGGTAGAGGAGAGAATACTAAGATAAACCTAATTTAGATCGAATAGCATAGGGTTGGTTTCCCAGAGAAACTGAGAGTTAACCTGCATGTAACCTGAAGGGTAAGTAAAAGTCTTCAGGTAAAGGGGATATCCTTTAGGACAGAAGAAACAATGTGTACAAAACCCCTGAAGCATGAACTGGATGAGTTGCAGACAAGCAAGAAGGCCTGTATAAATGCTGTTTTAAAAATGCTTTTTAATTGACAAAATTATATATATATTTATGGTGTAAAACATGATATTTTGATATACATATGTATTGTAGAATGGCTAAAGTTAATTAACATATACCTTTAGCTCATGTACTTATTTGTTTGTGGTGAGAACACTTACAAACTACTGTTAGCAATTTTCAAGTATATAATACATTATTATTAACTATAGTCACCAAGATATGCAGCAGAGCTTTTAAAATTATTTCTCCTATCTAACTGAAATTTTGTACCCTTTGATAAACATCTTCAAAACTCTCCCCTCAACTGCTCACCCGATTTCAGCCTCGGGTAACCAACATTCTACTCTCTGCTTTTATGAGTTTGACTTTTTTTAGATTCCAAATATGTGTGAGATGACGTGGTGTTTGTCTTTCTGTGCTTGGCTTATTTCACTTAGCATAATATCATCCAGGTTCGTCCATCTTATTGCAAACAGGACTTCTTTCTTTATATGGCTGAATAATATTTTATTGTGTATGTATACCACATTTTCTTATATTGGGTTGGTGCAAAAGTAATTGTGTTTTTTTTTTTTTTGCCATTACTTTCAATGGCAAAAACTGCAATAACTTTTGCACTAACCTAATACATTGGTCCATTAATAGACACTTAGGTTGATTCCACACCTTGACTATTGTGAATAATGCTACATAAACATGGGAGTGCAGCTATCTCTTTGACATTCTGACTTTATATTGATATACATCAAGTAGTGGAATTACAAGATCATATGGTAGTTATATTTCCAGTTTTTTGAGGAACCCCTTACTGAGTTCCATAATGGCTGTACTAATGTACAGCTGTCAACAGGGTGTAGGGGTTCCCTTTTCTCTAAATCCTCCCTAACACTTTACATCTTTTGTCGTTTTGATAATAGCCATTCTAACAGGTATGAGGCGGTATCTCATTGTGGTTTTAATATGCATTTTCTGATGAATAGTGGGGTTGAGCATGTTTTCATCTACCTACTGTCCATTTATATGTCTTGGGAAATGTCTATTCGGATTCTTTGCCCATTTCTAATTGGGTTATTTGTTATTTTACGATTGAGTTTTTAAGGTTCTTTACATGTTGTGAATGTTAACCCATTATCAGATATATGGTTTGCACATATTTTCTGTCATTACGTACACTGTCTCTTTATTCTTTTGATTGTTACTTTTTCTGTGCAGAAGTTTTTTAGTTTGACGTAATCCCATTTGTCTATTTTGGCTTCAATTACCTGAGCTTTTGGGGTATACATTCTTTTTCTGCTTTCTCTCTGGAATGAATTTGAACTTACTGACAGCATGGGTTTATGTATCAGACACAACTTTGTTGACCCAGTTCCTTGTATGGTGCCTGGCATAACAGAAATAACTGTTTCATGAATGGCCATCACTGTCCTGCAATTTTATGTGCCCCCCAATCTTGCTCTGCCACCTTCATGCCTTATCTTGGTGAATATTAACTCCATCCATCCTAGCAACCATGCCAAGCACATGGAAGTCATCTTCACCACTTTTTTTTTTTTTAATCCTCATACCACCCATTGTGTCCTATAGGTTCCACTGGCTAAAAGTTCCTCAATCACATTCCTTTTCTATTTTTACAGGGTCATCCTGTCTTTTCTGGATTACTGCAAAAACTTCAAGTCCTTTTGTCCCCAATCCATTCTTCACACTGCTGCCAGGGAAGTCTTAGGGTTGTTGTGATGGTTAATTAGAAAATATGTGTTGAACACTTACAACAGTTGTCTGGCATATACTGAGCACTATTTTAATGTTGATTTTTATTATCATGGTCATCATCATCTTTCTAAAATAAAAATCTAATTAAATAATGTCCCAGGTTATAAAACTTTCAGTAGTTTCTAACAGATTTGAAGGTACATATTAACTCTTTGTTAAAAATTCTACCAAAGTACTTGTTGTTCCAATAAAATACATTGGTTCATGCCCTTTACTTTTACATGTATTTTCTGAAAATTTATGATTTATTATTATTTGCCTACCCACTACTCAGATTTCAAAACTTCACCCAAACATAACCACCTCTAAGTCGTTATTGACCTCCATAATCCAATTTGTATTTATTTTCCATATTTCTTTATAGTGACGTATGCATATCTCTCATAATCCCCCATCGAAATGTGTAGCAGTCGCTGCTTTCCATGTTTCCTTCTCTGGGGCTTAATATTTTTCTTTTTTCTTTTTTCTTTTTCTTTTGAGATGGACTCTTACTCTGTCACCCAGGCTGGAGTGCAATGGTGCAATCTCAGCTCACTGCAACCTCCGCCTCCCAGGTTCAAGCGATTCTCCCACCTCAGCCTCCCGGGTAGCTGGGATTACAGGTGCCTGACACCATGCCGGGCTAATTTTTATATTTTTAGTAGAGATGGGGTTTCACCATGTTGGCCTGGCTGGTCTCGAACTCCTGACCTCAGGTGATCTGCCCACCTTGGCCTCTCAAAGTGCTGGGATTAGAGGCGTGAGCTACTGTGCCTGGCCGGAGGGTTAATTTCTTAAGGTAAAAACTACCAGTTATTTGAACTCAGATCGCCTAAACACAACACAGTTAATGACTGAAACTAAACTTTGTAATAAATAAATATACATCAGTGCTGTCTCTGGGCACTATAACTGAGTTCTCCCACACTCTGCCTCATCTCCCATATTTGCTCCTTGCTGCTGTCACTGCTGGATCTACAAGCACCTGTCAGTCCATTGCTCTGCCATTTCTCAAAATATATTCCTTCCCTTGAAATAGAGGCTTGAGTTAAGGAGTGAACATTCTTGTCTCCAGCAAAAGGGCAAAAATCAGAAACTATAGGAGGAAGCCCATGGGAGGTTTTTCTGCTGATTGTGTTGCTAGTAGCTTCTAGATTTGTAATGAGTCACTTCACCAAAGAATCTAAAATAGGAAACCAACTAATTTCCTAAGTCTATTGCCTAGTTTATCTATTTGGCAAAAAAAGCCTTGAGGAGCATTTTCCCTTTGGATCATAGTTGCTAATTGAGGGAGGGCAGAATGTGTCAGAAGCAATGCGGTCATGGCTCTCTAGGGTGCTAGATAGTAAAATTACCAAGCAGGCATTGATGCTAATGTGAACCAGAAAAAAAGCTCATTAATTATACTCATTAGGGCTGTAGCTGATCCAGCCCATACAGAAGAAGCACAATGACCACTGTTCTGGGGAGCGAAGTAGTAAGTCATTTGTTGCTGTCTTGAAAAATTTTAAGAGACTAGCAGGAAGATGTGTAATATATTGGGAACATGCTAGTTTGGGGGAATAACTTAGATTTTTCCTTAAAGGGCCTGGGCCATGATTAAGATATATGGCAACTGCATTCCTCTATACCCCAGGATTTGTATTTTAAAGAATGTGAAACTCTTTCATATTGGAGATTTGGTCTTTATTCCATAGATGGCTTGCAGAAATTAAATTATCTAAAATCTTAGGACGTATTTATGTCACTTCAAAGATGTTGGCTAGTTATGCCTTTTGTCTTATGTTTAATTCAGAAATTGTTGAGATTTTCTTCAAATTGCAGTCTACAAATACATGACAGCAAAGGATTGGAAGGTGGTAATAGGAAAAGTAGCTGGATAGGGAGATAAAATAATGCTCAGGTTGAGGTCTTAAGGTCAAGAAAAAAGAAATTAGAGATATTGCAGAATGGTCAAAAAGGCTATCCCTGGCACCAGTCTTAAGAAGGAATGAAGGAAGAAAGGAAGGAAATGTTTAATTAGGGCTTCTTATAATTCTGGGCTACATTTTTTACTTATGCTGGCCATTCATCTTTATAATATCCCATATTACAGAAGAGAAAACTAAGATTCAGGAGGATTAATGTATTTGCTCAAAGAAAATGCTGAATAAGAATGTGAATTCCATCTCTAGTGCTTTCTTCATAACATAAATTTTTATCTAGCTTCCTTGATCACTGGCTGGAAGTATCTTTACCAACTACATGAAAAATACCTACAAATTAGTTGCAATGATTTATTTAGGTATTAATTTGTTTAATTATAATTTTGTCAGATTTTGAATATTTGTTCTTGCTAGAAACTCTGATGCTGATGTGGTTAGAGAGATGTATATAAATGTTTGGTGCATGGTACAGAAACTTTTGTCAAATGAACAACATAGTCTTTGACTTCTAAGAGCTTAAATTGTACCAGGTAAGAATGATCATTGTATAGAATGATCTAAAATGTAAGAAGTCCAAGAATGTATGTTTCACAAGGGTAAAGATCTTTGCTTTGTTCACTGTTGTATCTCAAACACCAAATAAGGTGTCTCACATTTAGTAATGTATACAATAAATAGTTTTAAAATTGAAATAGTGCTTGGAAACCTGACTTACAGGGAAGTGATTTGAAAGATTAGAGGATCTGCCCTAACACAGGAGAAGGCATTGTTGTTACAAGACATGGCTCCTTGCATGTTCAATGAACTAAGAAGTTCCATATGATTAAAACATTGGGATAAAATCTAGGAATTGGAATAAATGTTCGCAGTGTTGTGAGAGATCTAACAGCCTTTTTCCTTGTCTTTCCTTCCCTTTTTCTTCCTTTCTTTACTTCCCTTTCTTTCCTTCTTTCTTTTTCCTTCCTTCCTCCCTTCCTTCCTTCCTTCCTTCCTTTCTCCCTTCTTCCTCCCTTCCTCCCTCCCTCCCTCTTTCCCTCTCTGCTTCCTTCCTTCCCTCCCTCCCTCCCCCTTCCTTCCTTCCTTCCTTCCTTCCTTCCTTCCCCCCTCCCTCCCTCCCTCTTTTCCTTCTTTCTTTCTCTTTCTTTCTTCTTTCTTTCTTTCTTTTCTTTCTTTCTTTCTTCTTTCTTTTCTTTCTTTCTTTCTTTCTTTCTCTTTCTTTCTTTCCTTTCTTTCTTTTCTTTTCTTTCTTTTCCTCTTTCTTTCTTTTCTTTTTCTTTCTTTCTTTAAAGAAAATTGGAGTTTTACAACATTTGCAGGGATTATTATAGGGTTCTGAGTAAGAAGGTACTTGGTTAAATGTAAATTTAAATGTCTCTGTGATTGCCACTTCTTCTGAGTTGAACTGTTTCAACATCCACCTTACCATTTATTCTCCTATCCTCTCCCATCTTCTCCCAGCTGTTCTCCGTGTTCGCAATGCCATGCCTTCCATTCTCAGGCACCTATATCTCTGTTGCCCAAATCACTCTGGAAAATAATCTCCTCCAATTGCCCTTCCCAAGTCAATAGGATTGGAGGTAAAAATGAAAAACAAAATGAAATAAAACAAAATCCTATAGCTTCCTACTTTGAATAAATTTGTTTCTTCTAATTTCTCCCTTCAGGCTGGATACAAGAGAAGAAAGGCAAACAAAAATAAAGAGTGTCATAAGATATTTATTCTTTTTAAAGAAATACAGATTCTCTTCAGATTCCATAGTTCTGGCTCTAGAGAGGAATCAGTCATGTAGAAAACACCAGATATGGGTTACAGGCGGCCTGGAGAGAAAAAGAAAGTTCATTCTCCAATAAAGATGTTATGAATCAGTTGGTCAGCCCATTCAGTATGTATACTATTTTCATAGTTCTGTCTGCAGAAAAAGTACCAATATATTTTAATTGACACCTAGTATGCATGTGCACATACACAAATTGAAATAAAATATTCATTTTAAATAAGGGCTATTCAGACTGGGTATGCTTTATTCTAATCTTCTCTTCTTATATCTGCTCTCCATTTAAATTTAAAAACTGCTGGGGTTGACCCCTAATTTGATTCTATAACCTCAGTGATGTAATAAACATAAAGTTTCAAAATCACTGTCTTAAAACATATTTGTCTACAAGAGAAAGAGAGCAGTTAAAAGAAAAATAATAGTAAAGAATATAATACCACTAGTTAGAGCACTTCTTATGTAGCAGGTGCTGTTCTCAGCACTTTATATAAATTAATACATTTAATATTAAACACAGCCTGTTTCATAGATGAGACAACTACAATATAGTGAAGTTAAATAAATTGTCTAAGGTTACAGTCACCCAGTGGAAGAACTGGGACCCAAAGCCAAGTTACCTTCCTGTAGATTCCATACTGACATTCATTACACCATAATACTGCCTTTCTTAAAACAAGTACTATTAGTTTGTGTTATGATTTTCAATTTTTCCTTATTAAAAATACATTTTTACATATAAATCTCTATGGGCAACTTTTAAGAAATAGAATATTGGAATAAATTAGATAAATATATTCAAGGATATTTATATATTTTGCTAAATTTCTTGGCATAAACAAAACCAAATTATAATCTTATTAGTAAATTTTTTGTTACTGCCATATAACACCACCACAGCTAATTTGATAAGTGTAAATAATATCTCTACTTTATTTGAAATACACTTCAAGTTAAAATATATTTTTAACAAAATGTTTATATGTTTGATGCATTCTATTTCTATTTTATAAACTGTATGGTTTTATCTGTTTTCTTCTTCAAAGTTTGTTATTTTCTTCATCGGCTTGTAATACATTTTTTATTAATATTAACATTTGAAGAATATTTTGGTAGTTTTCCATTTGTTGTTTGCTTTCTATTCTAATTGCATCTTTTTTGTAAATAAATATTTTATTTTATACAAATTGTCCCTTAATACTGCTTGATAATATTTCATTATTGTTTAAGTTTAGATTTTCAAATTTTCTGTCCAGTGATACAATGTTTTCTAATCCTTTACTTTTTTTGTATTTTATTAACATATAAAATAAATTTTGAATATATGCGTTGAAAATTTAAACTGATATTTAAAATGTATTAAAGATTATTAAGTTATTATTATATGTCAGAAACAGCTTAGATGACATTGAGATGTTTTATATTTTAAATATCATTAAATTTTTGTTTAGGTAAAGAATTAAGGTATAAACTTTCTTCTGATAACTGCTTTAAATTTAGCCCATATAGCACGGTGGCTCACGCTTGTAATCTCAGCACTTTGGGAGGCCAAGGCGGGCGGATCACGAGGTCAGGAGATCGAGACCACGGTGAAACCCCGTCTCTACTAAAAATACAAAAAAATTAGCCGGGCGTGGTGGCGGGCGCCTGTAGTCCCAGCTACTCGGAGAGGCTGAGGCAGGAGAATGGCATGAACCCAAGAGGCGGAGCTTGCAGTGAGCCGAGATTGCGCCACTGCACTCCAGCCTGGGCGACAGAGTGAGACTCCATCTCAAAAAAAACAAAACAAAACAAAAAAAAATTAGCCCATATAGTCTAATATATATAGCTGACATTATTTTCTAGAACTTATTTTATTTTACATTATATTTTCCCTTTGACCCAACACTTGTTTAACAGTATTTTCAAATTATCATATGGAAGAGCTTTCAAAAATATTATTTTCATATGATTTTATTTTTATTGTTACTGATCAATGGTTTTGCTCAAACGTACAGATAGGTTTTCTATATTTTTTTAAAAAATTAAAATTAAAAAATTTAAAGTAGGCTGGGCACGGTGCTCACTCCTGTAATCCCAGCACTTTGGGAGGCTGAGGTGGGCAGATCATGAGGTCAGGATATCGAGACCTTCCTGGCTAACACAGTGAAACCTGTCTCTGCTAAAAGTCCAAAAAATTAGCTGGGCGCGGTGGGAGGTGCCTGTAGTCCCAGCTACTCAGGAGGCTGAGGCAGGAGAATTGCTTGAACCTGGGAGGCGGAGCTTGCAGTGAGCCGAGATCATACCACTGCACTCCAGCCTGGGCGACAGAGTGAGACTCCATCTCAAAAAAAAAAAAAAAAAAAGAAAAGAAAAAAAATTAAAATAATTAAACTTTAAAAAATTAATGTTTTAATTAATGCTTCTTTAAATATATAGGATAAATGTGTGAGATACATTTTAGTCTTTACTGTTTTTGATCAATGTTTATGAGCACTTGGATAGTCATGAATAAGAATAAGATAAAAGGGTGATGGATCATTTCAATGTATAGATACAAGTCTTTTATTTCATAGCATTCTGAAATGCTATGTGTGAAATGGTATCTCACTGTGGTTTTTGATTTGCATTCCTCTGATGATTATTGATGAGCATTTTTCATAAGTTTCATGGCTGCTTGTGTGTCTTATTCTGAGAGGTGTCTGTTCATATCCTTTGCACATTTTAAAATGGGGTTTATTGCTTTTTGCTTGATTTGTTTAAGTTTCTTAAAGATTCTGAATATTAGGCCTTTGTCTGATGCATAGTTTGAATATTTTTTCCCATTCTGTAGGTTGTCTGGTTCAATATATGAAAATCAATAAATGTAATTCATGACATAAACAATTAGAAATGAAATTCATATGATCATTTCAATAGATGCAGAAAATTTCCAATAAAATCTAACATCCCTTCATGATAAAAACCCTCAACAGACTAGGCTTTGAGGAACATGTCTCAAAATAATAAGAGCCATCTATGACAAATCCACAGCCAACATCATATTCAACAAGCAAAAGCTGGATCTATTGTTGGGAACTGAAACAACACAAGGATACCCATTCTTACCATTCCTATTCAAAGCAAGAGAAAAAAATGAAAGGCATCCAAATAGGAAGAAAATGTCAAACTATTTGTCTCCATTGTTGATATTATTCCATATCTTGAAAACTAGCTTAAAGACTCTGCCAAAAGCCTCCTAGAACTGATAAATGACTTTAGTAAAATTTTAGGATATAAAATCAATCTAAAAAAATCAGTAGTATTTCTATACATCAATAATGTCCAGACTGAGGGTCAAATCAAGAACACAATTATATTTCAATAACCACAAAGAAGATAAAATATCTAGAAATGCACCTAATAAAAGAGGAGAAAGGTCTCTACAAGGAGAACTACAAAACACTGCTCAAAGAAATCAGAGATGACACAAATAAATGGAAAAACATTCCATGCTCATGAACTGGAATAATCAATATTGTTAAAATGGTCATAGTCTCCAAAGCAATTTACAGATTCAATGATATTCCTATCAAACTATCGATGTAATTTTATCAGAATTAGCAAAACTATTACAAAATTCATATGAAACCAAAAAAGCGCTCAAACAGCCCAAGTAACCCTAAACATAAAGAACAAAGCCAGAGAGAAGCATCACACTGCCAACTTCAAACTATACTATAATGTTACAGTAACACAAACAGCATGGTTCTGGTGCAAAAACAGACACATAGACCAAGGGAACATAATAAAAAACTTAGAAAGCAAGCTGCACACCTACAGCCATCTGATCTTCAACAAGACTGACAAAAGCAAACAGTGGAACAAGTACTCCCTATTCAATAAATGGTGCAGGGATAGCTGGCTAGCCATCTGCAGAAGAGGGAAACTGGACCCTCATCTTTCACCATATACAAAAATTAACTCAAAGTGGATTAAAAATTTAAATGTAAAACCTCAAACTCTAAAAATCCTAGATGAAAACCTGGGGAATATTATTCTCAGTATCAGCCTTGGCAAAGAATTTTTGGTTAAGTTCCCAAAAGCAATTGCAACAAAAACAAAAATTCATAAGTGGGAGCTAATTAAACTAGAGCTTCTGCACAGCAAAAGAAACTATTGAGAGAAGAGATTCTTATTTCTACTTGTTAGAACCTGAGGGGAGGTTTAGGTGCAGTAATTAGAATAAATTTCATATAAGTTAATTTTATTTAATGGGATTCTACCTGACTAAAAAGTATTCTTGTCTTCTCTCATACTAAGATTTAATTAACTGTTATTAGACAATCAAAGGTACACTACATTGCTTTCACTTTTTACTGAAGAAAAAAACTATTGTAAGTTTCAAACCCCAATTTTCATTTTTTCATAAACCATACACAAAGTTTTTCCTAAAAGCAGTTTACGTATCAGAATTCAATGACTCTACAACGGACCGTGTTTTATTTAAGGCATGTTGGACTCCATGTGTGTCTATAGATAAAGATGGTGGGTAAGGAAAGAAGAAAGGTGATAAGGATAATTCTAGTCACTTCAGAAAATACTTATTCTGCATATAAATGCAGATAATTAGTCACATCTGTCTGCTTATTTTTCTTGAATGTCTACATTATAGTTGTTCAAAGTGGGGAATAAGTGATATTAACCTAACTCAATCCATATATATTGAGCTCAACAGAACCTATCTCTCAACCTTCTGTTCAGGCATATAATATCTTCTTTTGTAAAATGCGTTTATGGTTATTTTAATTATTTTTACAAATATAACTGGGCATTACTAGAGTGGTAAACTTTAAGTTATCGGCCTGAGAATGCAAATAATCAACTTACAATTATTTCTATCAACAATCTTCAAAGAGCTGTGATGTGTTCCAGAAACACTTAAAGATCCTAGAGTAGGACTAAAATGGTGACAATTAAGTGGATCACAATGCTCCAAAGGCCTCTATTTGGTGATTAAACTAGACACATTTGGGCAATTCTGATTTCTTTTCATATAAATTTTATAATCATCTTATCAATCTTTAGAAGAAAAGCCTGCTGGGATTTGTTAAGAATTATGTTGACTACACAGACCAATTTGGTCAGAATTGCTCTTTATTTTATTACATCTTTAAACTCATGAACATGGGTGTTCTTCACTCAGTCATATATTTTATAATTTAACCCAACAATGTTTGAGAGATTTCTCTGTATATGTCTCACACTTTTTTGTTAAATCTGACACTAAGCTTTTTTATGATACTGTGAATTGAATTGTTTTCTTAATATCATTTTTAGATTGTTTGTTGCTTGTTGTAGTAGGCCAAATAATGAGCTCCCAAAAATGTCTACGTTTTAATCACCGGAACCCGAGAATATGTTAGATTATACAAGCAAGAGGAATTAAGGTTGCAGAAGGAAAGTCAACTGACAATAAAACAGAGATATCATCCTGTATTATTCTGATGGGCCTAAAGTAGTCATAAGGGTTCTTAAAATTGGGAGAGAGAATCAGAAAGCCAGAGAAAGAGATGTAACTTTGTTGACTTTGAAGATGGAAGAAGGGGACCATGAACCAATGAACATGAGAGGTAGCTAGGAACCGGAAAAGGTGAATAAAAGGCAAGATTCTTCTTTGTCATCTCCTGAAAGGAACAAAGGAGTGCATGCCCCAAATTCTTATATTCACATACCTGAATATGTTTTACTTCTTTCCCTCTTTGCAGATCTTGGCAGAAAACCTCACCATGGTCACTGAATTCCTGTTGCTGGGTTTTTCCAGCCTTGATGAAATTCAACTGGCCCTCTTTGTAGTTTTTGTTTTTCTGTATCTGGTAATTCTTAGTGGCAATGTCACCATTATCAGTGTCATCCACCTGGATAAAAGCCTTCACACACCAATGTACTTCTTCCTTGGCATTCTCTCAACATCTGAGACCTTCTACACCTTTGTCATTCTACCCAAGATGCTCATCAATCTACTTTCTGTGGCCAGGACAATCTCCTTCACCTGTTGTGCTCTTCAAATGTTCTTCTTCCTTGGTTTTGCCATTACCAACTGCCTGCTATTGGGTGTGATGGGTTATGATCGCTATGCTGCCATTTGTCACCCTCTGCATTACCCCATTCTTATGAGATGGCAGGTGTGTGGAAAACTGGCAGCTGCCTGTGCAATTGGTGGCTTCTTGGTCTCTCTTACAGTAGTAAATTTAGTTTTCAGCCTCCCTTTTTGTGGTGCCAACAAGGTCAATCATTACTTCTGTGACATCTCACCAGTCATTCGTCTGGCTTGTACCAACACAGATGTTAACGAATTTGTGATATTCATTTGTGGGGTTCTTGTACTTGTGGTTCCCTTTCTGTTTATCTGTGTTTCTTATCTCTGCATTCTGAGGACTATCCTGAAGATTCCCTCAGGTGAGGGCAGACGGAAAGCATTTTCCACCTGCGCCTCTCACCTCACTGTTGTTATTGTTCATTATGGCTGTGCTTCCTTCATCTACCTGAGGCCTACAGCAAACTATGTGTCCAACAAAGACAGGTTGGTGACAGTGACGTACACTATTGTCACTCCATTACTAAACCCCATGGTTTACAGCCTCAGAAACAAGGATGTCCAACTTGCTATCAGAAAATTGTTGGGCAAGAAAGGTTCTCTAAAACCGTATAATTGAAATATTATTACATTTTAGATTTCTCAATAAATAATGCCTTTTTATCACATGAATATTATAACTGTAACAAATTCATTGAAATAATAGGAGTCCTTAAGATGCATGTCATAAAATATGTTTTTCTCCTTACAGTCTCTTTAAATTTAATCCATAGGCTAATGTTTTTCATTTTCTTATATGGAATCTCAGGGAGCTCCTCAAATTTAAATGCCTAGTCCACTGTGATAACTGAAAATTTAAACTTAATTTAAAGCTAAAATTTCTGCCTTTTCTGGGTGTTGATTTTTGAATTGGGAGCCTTCATTGATACCAAAGAAGGTTGACTTATATATTAGCTTTTTCAGCAAATACTTTTCTCTCTACTTATTTCAGTGACTGACCTGTCAAGCATTACACGGGGGAGGGAGGGGTAGGTGGAGGGAACGTCCTGCCTGATTGCCACTGTCATGCTCTGGCAATAGTGCTTTCAGATGTTGCACACTGAGTCTTTCTTATGCAGGGAGCTTTCATGGCTGCTGAAATAATTCCTTACTCAGAACTTCTACCACATTTCCTGTGATATGGTTGAATCTGCCTCTAGCTGACAGCTTGTAAATTTTCCTCTTAATTCTGAGGTTTCAACATTTATCTGGGTCCCATGTTTTCTAAAGATCTTATTGGACAAAATGTTATTTTTAAGTGATTCCACAATGACAATTTCTCCTAAATGGTCAATATGTGATCCAAAAGAAAATTTTGACAATCCTTTCTACCCATAGTCAGTTGAAGTGCAGACATCTTTCTCTGTGTACTGGTATTTCAGGCCAGTGACGGCAGATTTCTACATTCAGATTTCTCAGGTGAGCTCAGATACCAATCCACTGTGTTCCTTTATCTCCAGCAGATATATATCAATCTCTTGAAGCAGTTTTCTACTCTTGGGGAGAGATAAAACATTAAGAAAGTCAAGAGCTTCCTCCAAAGATGGTATTTCTTCCCCTTTTTTCTCAAAATTTTTATTTTTTAAGAGTAGTTCACACATTTTATTCTCTCAGCTTTTGTGCCTCAACTGAAACTAAGAAAAACTGTGTTTTATGATATTGCTGCATGTTTTTCCTATAGCTTAAGGTGTTATGATGGTGTTTATTGGTAAACGTTTAGTTCATAAAGTTACTCTCTGTATACAGAGTCAAGTAGTTGGCCTGATGAGTGGTATAGCCATAAATAATTACCTTAATCACTTTAGATCACATTTTGCAGCACATGGTTTTTTGAGAATCTGTTATGTATCGAATATATGAAAGTCTCCTCATGCACATATAGAGGGAAAAAAAAAACTTGCTTACAATCTAAGGAGTTTACATAGTATACAAAGTCCATCCCTAAATCCAATTCATGGGAGTTCTTGTTCATGGCCAAAGTCATATAATCCATTTAAATTTGCTTTCATCATTTTACCTTTTCTTTTTACTTTTAACTGTTTGTTGTAACTTTTTTTTTACCTGATTAAAAGATTATTTATATCATCATGTCACAGAGTTTACATGTTTTATAATTTTATTCTAACAGCAATTTCCTTTTTAATATCAAATTTCAGAAAAATTTACCACAAGGTAAGCAGAGAAGCTATCCTGGTCAAGATAGCATATTTAATTAACTGGAGTATTGCTATTTTATGTCACATTCATTAAAAATTTAGGAGAAGCTACTGTGCGGTCTAACATTTGAGGTTTTTAAATACAGAATATGTATAAGTTAGGAAAACTAAATTCTATACTGTGAAAAGAAATGACAAGTAAGCAGGAAGTTTCAGAAATAAACTCCACTTAACATCTTGATCAACTTTCATAAAAAGTAGCTGATTTTTGTGTCCAACACTAATGTATAAAATATTTTCTGCAGCATGCTGACATAAGTGTGATTCAAAACATTTTTTTCTATCTTACTATATGGCTCTAGTTTCCTACCACCCTGGCATATAGGTCTCATGAATTCCTTTTTTTATTAGTAGAAACAAGGAAGAGTTAAAATTATGTTTAAAAGGTATTATAATAATAAACCGTAGAATAATACTTCTACAGAAAAATAATTTGCAGTGACAAAATGGCCTTGTTTGCCATCACCATACTGTAGCCATCATTAATTAAATAGGCAGCAGAAGATAAATCTAAATTTGCCATTCTGTGCACCACATTCTTTTACTTACAGCTTATAAAGTGGGATCCTATGGAGAATGGTCCTGTGCTGGCCTAAGAATCAAAAAATGTCTTAGTTGAAAAGATTATCTCCTTATTTGCCCAATGTCTACCCTCAAAGATTTTTTTTTTATTTTCACGTATTTCATGAAGTATTGCCTGATTTCCATTCTTCAAAACACCATAGCAATGTAAGCTTTACTTATACTTCTTACTGAGCTCTGACATATTGAGCTGACTGTGTACATATCTTATTCTCTCTAATGGACAATCAACAATGTGAAGGAAAGTAATTTATTATACCGATACATTAAATCCTCCTAAATGTCTTCTATATCCTTGACATTCAGGAGATAACTAATACATGTCTCTTAACTTTAATTGAATAAATGACTGCTTGGTCTAGCTAAGTAAAACATCTGAAACTACACATGAAAGTATAGCAATATTTATGTCCCCCATAGCAGTAATTAAAAAATAACAATGATAATTTATTTTGCTCATTAATCTCTTAAATGAGAGAGGGCTTGTAAGACTGGCTTGTCTCAACTCCATACAATGTCAACTGAGCTGCTCAACTAGAATTGAGGGACCCACTTCTATTTGGCTCATTTACATGGCTGGCAAAATGATGCTGATTTGTGGTGGAGCTGAGTCAGGGCTATAGGTTGTGAGAGTCAGTTTCTCTTCATGTGGCCCTTTCCATGGGGTTCTATCAACTTTCTCACAACATCATGACTGGTTTCAAAGACTAAATGCTCCAAGAAACAGAGGAAGCTGCTAGTCTTTTAAGGCATAATACCAGCAGGTTGTCTGCTCCTGACACGCAAAAAGACAATGATGTGATGAGCATAGGAATAGCAATGGACATTCCCTCATGAAAAAGGGAGGAAATTAGACACATCGCAGTCATTGGTCCACAGAAATTCTGAAATTCATCTGGACACATGTTGTCAGTCCTATTTTCTGGGAATGAATTCTATGACTCTTAGATCTAACCTGTGATGCTGCTTCCCCACTTTCTGATCATCCTTTTTTATCCACAAGACATAGCTACAATTTGCAGACATGTCTTTTCTCAGTCTGATACCTCCATGGAAGAAGTTGAGGGTCCAAAGTTCTATTCATTTCTGTTTGCTCTGTAGTCTTTAGCACATGTTGATAGAATGCCTTTTTAAAACTTGGTGAGTTTCTTATGTTTCAGTTTATAAATTAATTCCATTAGATAAAAGTCACATCCATATTCATTTCTTTATTATGGGTCACTTGTGAGGTAGTAGTGTTAATAACTGCTGTATGGCGATTCCCTTAAGATTTTTAAAAAGACTTACTGCTTAACTTTAAGGATTCAGGCCCTTAGGATATTTATAAATCTTGTTGGGTATAGCCTAAAATATTTCTGAGTTCTAACAAAAGGTATTACAGCTACATTCTTAAGAGGTTTACCCTGGGGCATTTGTTTCCTGATAGCACCTTGGATTTGATTTCTTCCTTGAAGCCATTTTGTACCTTGAGAGTCTTTGTTGAGAGAGACTGTGCATGAGAAACATCTTTATTTGCAAACCCAACAAGTTTTGTTTCTTTCTGTTTCCTCTAAATTCTCAGAAACTCAAGACACTTTAAAAAATTATGTACTTTTTAATTGACAAATAGTAACTGTGCATATTCCTTAGGTGCATAATAATATTTTGATACAAATGTTATAGGGATCAGATCAAGGTAATTAGCATATCATCATCTCAAACATTTATCATTTCTTCGTGCTGGGAATGTTCAACACCCTCCTTCTGGCAATTTGAATCTATATATTATCATTAACTATAGTCATCCTACAGTGGTATAGAACACTGTAACTTATTCCTTTATCTAGCTATAATTTTGTATCCTTTAGCAATTCTCCACCTATCCTTCCCTTTTCTCTACTCTTCCCTTCCTCTTGTATTCTGCTTTCTACTCTCTTTTCATATTTTATCATTGGTTGGAATTTTCTATAATCTTCCTAGAAATTTACCCAGGAAGATAATGAGATTACTAAATAGTCTATTTTCCAGGCTGTAGCATGTGGCCCTGCTGCCAAACTTTCCAGCAATGGATAATAAGTATCCATGTTTTACCTAACTATGATAACAGTTTCCTCTCTGTCCTTCAAATATTTTTCTCTCTGTGCTTCAAAGCCTTACCAAGAATTGCCTCATGATCCTTTCACCTTTTAGTAAGAGACTCCTTAAGCCCTTATGGATTATTTATACCACCAATTGCAAAATTAATGCCAAATTTTTAAATGTTGAGTATAACAGCACCCTGCCTTTAGATACCAAATTCTGTTCTCATTATTTACTGCTGCATAATCAACTATCTACAACTTTAGTTGCTTAAATGAGCTGTAATTATTTTGCATACAAGTCTGCAATTTTGGCAGGGCTCAGTGGGGACAGCTGGAGTCTGTTCTTTGTGCCATCAGGTTGGATGATTCAACTGGGGCTGAAGGATTTACTTTCAAGATTGCTCACTTATGTGCCTGTTTTATTCATGTTAGCTATTGGCTGTTTGCTCAGCTGGGGCTATTGGCCAGGAGCCTTGGTTTTTTACCATATAGATTCTCCAAGGGCTGCTTGGGCTTCCTCAAAACATGGTTACTAGGTTACAAAAGTGGATGATTCAACACTCCATAAGTAGCAGCTACAAGAGTTTAGAGACTAGGGTTAATAAACATTTATTATAATTTATTGGTCAAAGTAGTCACTCTTCCTATCTGGATTCAGGGGAAGGAGGAAGCCACCAAAAGTTCCTGTCTGGGTTAATCACTTGGGCGTTTCTCTTGTTTTCTCATCCCTGCAGCATCTTTTAAAAAAAAAAAAATTAATTTAATTTAAAGTTCTGGGATCCATGTGCAGGATGTGCAGGTTTGTTACATAGGTAAACATGTGTCATGGTGGTGTGCTGCACCTATCAACTCATCACCTAGGTATTAAGCCCAGCTGCATTAGCTATTTATCCTGATGCTCTCCCTTCCCCTGCCCGCCAACCATAGGCCCCAGTATGTGTTATTCCCCTCCCCGTGTCCATGTATTCTCATTGTTCAGCTCTGACTTATAAGTAAGAACATGCAGGACATGACTTATACAAGAGCAGTTCACGTGAGCACCGCAGAGAGACGTCCATGCGTGTCTAGCATTTGACCCATTTCCAGCCCAAGTGGATGGACTCACTGTCAGAAAGAATCGATATGTGAGCTGAAATGGGGAGAAAGCTGATGGGCTTTGTGAAAACCTACATGAAGGCACTGTCACACTTTTCTCTATAACCCAAACTGTATTCGTATACTGAGGAAATATTTACCAAATTCACATTATATTCCAGAAGCAAACCTGTTTCTAATGTATCTGAAAGATTCTGCCATTCTAATATTGTCCTCTATTCTTTATATCTTCCTCTCTTTTAGCTTTCAGAAATAGGAATGTGTAGCAGCATAAAAAAGAATACTTTTCTTCAACTTCAGAACGAAACTCTAGAGGCACTATGTAGGGAAATTCAAAGGTGATGGTTTCATTGATGTATATTTTAACACATGATGCCTGGAGAATCTCCACATCTCTGACTCCTTAGAGAATTTCTAAGAGGAAGTCAACTAATCCCCATGAATAACAGGGCTTTTTCTTTGGCCAATGAATTCTCATAGTGTATTATCATGGTTCCACATGCTAATTAGGAAAATTATGACAAGTGTTGGGCACAATGTGGTAATTAGCTCCCTGTGGAGATGGCGAGCTCACTTACCAACCAAGGCATTGAGACCATGGCTAATGTAAAAAGGAAAGGCCATTGATGACACCCATTGAGGCACTACCTGAAGTACCCATGGAGACAGGGCACAGGTAACATTTTTCTGTGGAGTAATGCTATTTTCTTATTTTGGTCTTGGGAGTTGCTGAAAGATGAAGAAGAACCCTGAGGCATCATGACAGGGAAGGCAATTTTGGCAAATTTCACTTAGAAACCCTTTACAGAAGTTTCTAGGAAGTGCCTGAGAATGAATTAACTGGCAGGTTACAAGGCACTAAAACTCTGATTTGAAGAAATGTAACATTTTAATTTTTATTTAGAGACCTTGATTTTTTTATTAAGAAGACCAGTGACAGTCATTTATCTGTATGTCAAATTTAAAAATTGTTGAGTTTTTCCATGAGCTAATGATCTGTTTATCCC
Source organism: Nomascus leucogenys (assembly GCF_006542625.1). Taxonomy (NCBI): domain Eukaryota; kingdom Metazoa; phylum Chordata; class Mammalia; order Primates; family Hylobatidae; genus Nomascus; species Nomascus leucogenys. The sequence continues at coordinate 42,866,825 of NC_044392.1, read as the reverse complement.
TAGTTATTAGTAATGAAAAATAGAAATTGTGACCAAATGACAGAAAGAAAAGCTGAATAGTGAAAAAAATAAGGATAAAAATTGAGACCAAGGCCAAGACAAAGGCAGAGACCCAGGCTGTCTTGATTATTTCATAGGGTGGGGGTAGTATTAGTCTTAGAAAAGAAGAATAAAAAATTTACAGTAAACATAGAATGTATGAGGAAGACAGAAGTGTTTCTCACTTAAGAGGCACATGGTAGTGCCTCTTAAGGAAACCAAGTTACTACAAAATAAACTAATTGGAATTATTATTAATTCATTAATAGACATTCATTTATTCATCAAGTATTCATATCTCATTTATTTAAATATTGGATAAAGTTGAGGATACAAAGGGAATAAGATGAGGCATTTATCATTGAGGCTCATAAATCTATTGGAGAGACCAATAGGAAAAAAAAATTAGATATAACATGTTGAGTATTTTGATGAAGACATACTAGACAAGCTTTAGATTACTAAGAAGGGAACAGCATACCCTCCCTAGACATATTGGAGAAAGTTCAATAATTGATGACTCTAAAAATGTGAGGAATAAGTGGGCCATACATGAAGTGGAAATGATATTGGAGGCTGAGATCTCTCTCTCTCTCTCTCTGTCTGTCTCTCTGTCTCTCTGTCTCTCTCTTTCTCTCTCTTCCAGTGGAATCTTGAGACACAAGGGCATATAAAGGAAATTGTATTTCAGTACAATTCCTGTGTGATGAAAACTTAGAGGATTAGATTGTAAATGTGTGTGGGACAGAGAATCAGATGTCCTATGATTCAGCTTAAGGAATTCTGACTTTACCTGTAGATGATAAAGAGTTACTAAGCAGCATAATGTGAAAATATCAATTCACAATTTCTACTTGTTAAGAAGGTGATCTCGTTACTCTATTTTTCTTTTCTTTTTTTCTCTTTCTCATTTTTCTAAGCTTTTCTTTCAACCTGTAATGCCTTGCCTTCCAAACTCATGTCACTATCTCCTATTTACTAGTTATTTTAAGCAGTATCCTAGACTGAGTTAAGTAAAGTCAAAGATTTCCATAGTAAATTTTATTTTTCACTATTAGTTCCACAAGGGTTCCAAGGATGAGTTTGAAAGAACAGATGGTTGATGGGGTAGGAGTTATAGAGTAAATACTGAGTAATGTGACCTTACTTTTCATTCGGGTGCACCAACTTTATTTGCTTAGTTTGTCACTATTAATACTGGCAATGAGCCTGTAAGTGAGAAAACACTCCAAGAAAGGATATATGGAAAGTGGAAAGGCATAGATGATGTCTCAGGAAGAATGTTAGTGAGGACTCTGTTTTGGTCAAATGCATGGTGTATATTCTTTATTTATAAAGTTTAAAGATAAACCCATTCAAAGATATATAGAGATAGAAAATAAAACTCTTGGTTCTAGTCCCATTTCAAAATTTTATTAAACATTTGCCTAAGCAAAACAGCAAATATTGATAGCAATTTAGTTATCTGTAAAGGACTTCAAGCCCCCAAATCAAGTGTTTCTAAAATTAAAATAAAAAGTTTAGCTAGTGAGATAATGGAGGAAACTATTTGATCATCTTGATCATCAGAAATGATAAATAAGATAGCAACATTTTTTACGGGATTTTTTGCTCTGCATTCAGAGAATAATGTCAGAGAGATTTTTCATCCTAAAATGTTGAAGCAGAGTGTTAATATTACAGGCTAGGTTGATATTAAGGTAACAAGTTTTGAAAATCCCTGGAATCAAATATCATCTACTTGAGAGTTTTGAAATGATTTAGAGAGTAAAGTGATATCATTGGTCATTTATTCTTTTAACAGGTTTTGAAGCACTTAGTATATGTTGGGCATCATTGTATGTGTTCGAGATACAGTTTCTGTTATCCGGTAAGTTATAATTTGTAGAGTCAAAGAGAATCTTATAATAGTAGTTTGTGGCAAAGCAAGTAAGATTCTAGTGATTACTCAGGAAATCCAGAAAAAATGGTGCAGCATGATTAGGAAGCTGTAGGAAGGATTCTATGAGTAAAGTCATTTTAAATGAAAAGTAAAAGGAGATCACAAAATTAGAAGCAGAAAAACAATAAGTATAAAGCAGAGACTATTTCCGGATATAGAAAGTAGTATGAAAAATGACTTGCTTGTGTAAAAATTCTCACTGCTAAAGTACATATGAAGGAATCTATAATGGCAGTTATGAGTGAAAAGGTGAAACTGGGAAAAGTGTGAAAGACCTAGAATATTTTATAGGTAACTGAGAGTCAGTTGTTGTGGTAATATAATAGAATTTGTTCTATATAAAGACAATTCTGCTGCTATTATGAAGGATTACTCAGAGTGGAAGAGAGAATCTGGGCAGTTCACTTATAACACTATAGTCCAGGGAAGGGATAATTGCTTGCAAAAAAATAAGAATGAATCCTAAAAGTGAAGAAAAATGGATTGAATGTGGAGGATTAGAAAAATGGTGAGTTTAAACATATCTTAGAAATTTACAGCTTAGATGGCTTAAGAGTATTTTGAAACTATTTATTGAGATACAGATCTAGATAAAAGAACACATTTAGGCAAGAGGTAGCACAGAATAAGAATGTTTTGATTAAAATGTATATAATTCAGTACCAGCAATGATAAATATGTTGGAGGCCTTAGGGAAGATAGCTGAGCCCACTTATTCAGAAATTTAGAGACAGCTCCTTGGAATGACAGCCTTTTGGGCCTCCAAGTCAGGTACATCAAGGATAGGACATAAAACAATGGGCAACAAGTGAATGCTGAAGCAAAACTAAAGATTCTAGCTATGTCTTTTCTGTAAGGAGAAATCAGGCCTATAATTCTGTAAGAGTTTGTAGAGTAATCATAAAGCTAGTCCTAAAACAATAGCAATAGTTCAAAACCAATTTATTTGTAACAAATGAATGCATAAAAATTGGTTATATAATTGGTTGTAAAAGGGAACTGTGCTCAAGTAACACAAAGATCAATGGATGTTTCTCTAGATGGGGAAGGTAATAAAAACAGGGGTAGAAATGTGAATTGTCAGACATTGGTGCTATTGCTTATTCATGCTATCACTTATTGACATATGTATCAGTAATCAGGATAAAAGTGTGACCATTGAAAATAATAATTAATATAGATAAAGGATTTTATAACATTAGATTACAAGAATCCTCTCTAGTCTGCAGGGAATATGTTCCAAGACTCCAATGGATGTCTGAAATTGAATAGTACTGAACTCTAAATATACTATGATTTTTTCTATAATACATGCCCACAATAAAGCTTAATTTATAAATTAGGCATAGTAGGATATTAACAATAACTAATAATAAAATAGATCAACAATAACATTATATCAGCATCACTACTCTTGAGCTTTGGAGCCATTATTAAGGCAAATAAAGGTTACCTGAGCACAAGTTTGGTGATACCATGACAGTTGATCTAATAACTGGACGGCTTCTGAGTGACTAATGGATAATAGCATATACAGTCTGGATACACTGCACAAAGGGATGATTCTTGTCCTGGGCAGGAAGGAGCAAGAAAGTCTCCAAGTAGGGGACCTAATAGATAGGCTTTATTTGAGCAAACGACTGTACACTTCGTGTGTACATATGTCCCCAGATTCACTGCTAAAATCAACAGCAGAAAATAGCAGTTTGAATGCATGTCAATTTAGAAGAACTTCTGGTTAAATTTACAATTCTTTTTTCTCTCTCATGCTTGTTGTTTCTCATTCAAACAAGACTGGCATAGCTACTTTATGAGGGTAAGTCTCCCTGAATTTTAAGTTCCAAAGATCTCTGGACCTGATCATATTGACTTTATTCCGTGGGATCAACTCTTCATGGCCAATTCTTCCTCTGTCACTGAGTTCTTACTGCTGGGCTTCTCCAGCCTTGGGGAATTGCAGCTTGTCCTCTTTGCGGTCTTTCTCTGCCTCTATTTGATTATCTTGAGTGGAAACATCATCATCATCTCAGTCATTCATTTGGATCACAGCCTCCACACACCCATGTACTTCTTTCTAGGTATTCTTTCTATCTCTGAAATCTTCTACACAATTGTTATTCTGCCTAGGATGCTTATCAACTTATTCTCTGTATTCAGGACACTCTCCTTTGTAAGTTGTGCCACCCAGATGTTCTTCTTCCTTGGTTTTGCTGTCACTAACTGTCTGCTTCTGGGAGTGATGGGTTATGATCGTTATGCTGCCATCTGTCAGCCTTTGCAATACGCTGTTCTCATGAGCTGGAGAGTATGTGGACAACTGGCAGCAACTTGTATTATTAGTGGCTTCCTAATATCTCTGATGGGAACAACTTTGGTCTTTAGCCTCCCTTTCTGTGGCTCCAACAAGGTCAACCACTACTTTTGTGATATTTCACCAGTTATCCGTCTCGCCTGTGCTGACAGCTACATCAATGAACTGGTCATCTTCATCTTTGGGGTCTTGGTGCTTGTTGTGCCCTTGATATTTATCTGCATTTCTTATGGCTTCATTGTCCACACCATCCTAAAGATCCCATCAGCTGAAGGCAAACAAAAAGCCTTCTCCACCTGTGCTTCCCATCTCATTGTAGTCATTGTCCATTATGGTTGTGCTTCCTTTGTCTACTTGCGACCCTCAGCCAAATATACATTAGGCAAAGATAGGCTGGTGACAGTGACCTATACCATCATCACCCCACTCTTGAACCCCATGGTATACAGCCTCAGGAACTATGATGTGCAGATGGCTATTCGGAAACTGATTGGAAAGTCTGGGTTTTCTCTTAAGACTCTATAATCAGAATACTTTCTAACAGTATGGACACCATTAGACCAATTGTGTCACAATTATTTAAATCATGAGATTATCTAGTCTATTTATCTAACTAACTGTGAGGCCTTGGATTAATTGTTTGACATTTGGGGCCTACATGTTCTAGGTAAAGCAGAGATAGCCACATTTTCTTCCTGGAGTCATTGTAATTAAGATAGATTACAAAATATCTGGCAATAAAACATAACTCTCCTCTTTCTCTTCTTCCTCTGGATTTACAGTCCTCGAAAAGGTCTTAGCAGCCATCATTTTTTGCCCTATATTTGTCTTGCTTGACCAAAATCCCTGACTGTACTCTGTTTAAGGTTATGTCCAGCTTAAAATGAGGTGTCCAGGCCTGAAGGTGGCTTAGATCTAGTTGTATGATATGGCAGGGAAAACTGTACCATACAGGTAATTAGATGATTTAAAACTGGACACTGGTTAGGTCATGACTGAAGCTTTGACTCTTCTCTGAATCTAAATTCTAAATATGGAAGGTAGGGATAATGTAATTTCCCTGTTCTACTTCATGGGGGTTTTATTTGTATCTTATAAATAGTATAAAAGAAAGTGCAAAAGCAGTGCAAAATGTGAAACCATATACAATGTAGAGCTCATATCAAACAAGCTTTGCATGACTGAGAGGATTTTATTTCTTTCAAGTTTTTCAAAACAGGTATTTTGGAATGGCTTTTCTGACTTCTCCTTTGAACCACTTCTGATGTAATGTAGAAGTTATGCTATGTAACATAGAAGTTATGCTTCATAATGGAATGGAAAACAATATTCAACCATTCTGTCCCATCTTGGGCTAAAGGTATCTACATGGCTTTCCACACTGAATTTATTAGGAAGAGGAAGCTACCCAGTTTCAAATTTATCATGGGAATATATAAGATTTGAGAGAGAAGTACTTTGTTGATCATCAGATCCAATCTCTCACCTGTACAGAAATTTCTTCATCAGTATCTCTAAGGGAAACACTTCTCCACTGATTGGGCATCAACGACCTCACAAAATGTATATTCCCGTTGCACTCAGCTCATACTATTATTCCCTCTCATTTTAGCTGATGTTTGCCTCTGCTTTTTATGCATTCTATCTTTTGTGTCATACAGTAAGTCGAGTCCTGATTCACAAATGTTTGAGACAGTTATGATGACAGTCTGAACATTTTCCATAATTTATGTGACCTGAATTTCAGATGCCTCACTATCCTGGGTGCAGTTCTCTAGCTATGCTCTAGATTATCAGTAATCTTTTAAAATAATAATAAATAAAACTGAAGTTCATATTTCATATGCAGCCTCTTTTTTCTGGGGTATAATTTAACTGTATTCTTACCTGTTAACCTTATTTAGATTTTCAAATTAAAATGTGTCAAATCACAAATAATGTTTTCTTATATTTAAAAATTATAACCTCTGTTCCAATTTTTATCTCCCTTTTCCAGTTTTTGGCCTAGGTATTTTTATTTATTTTCATTTTACTTCATTTCATTTTCATGGTTAAATAATTAAGGCATTTCAAGTACAACATTGCTTATTGCCATTGTTTTCTTCTGTTCTTTTTTTTTTCTAATGGGTTTATATTTCTCATTTATTGACCAAATGTTATTTAGGAATGGAATGTTTATGTATTATAGATATATTCTTGCTGATATTTAAATAACTTCTGTTATTTATTTCTAGTTTAGTTTTGTTTGTGGGAGAATGTGATTGACAGTTCTATTTTTACAAATTATTTTGTTTTATTAATGATTTATTATGAATTATGCCCAGTGAAGCACATTCATTTAGATTAAAATTTTGGTATGTGTAGATTTTAAATTTATTTTGTGAATTAAATTTAATTAAAACTATTTTAGTACACTATATTGTTATTGGTGTGTATATAACCTGTCATGGTTTTATAGTGCTGAATTAAAATGCTTCACTGCGTTTTAGAGCTTATTAGAGTTTTATTACACTTCTAACAACATTGATGTTGAATTTTGTTGTGAAATCTTTTATTACATACTAAGTAAACCTCTTGGGATTTAACATGTATTTCTACCTAATAAATGCACTAAAATAATAGTAGGTGTATTAAAAAAATACATATAAGCCCTCATCAAGAAGATAAACAGGAGAGAACAACACAGGGGAGACATCAAAACAATTATAGAAGCAAAAATAAAAAGGATGATTGACATGGTTGTAAGAGAAAGAGAGAAAGTTGAAAACACACCTGCAAAACGGGGAAGCCAACCAGTTCACAACACCAAACTGTATCTGGACATTCTTGTCACAATTGGGTCACCCAGATGACATTGGAAAGAGTAAGATTGGCTTACTATCTGAATAAGGAACTCAACCTCTCCATCAGTGCTTCTCAAATCATCTACAGTAAAGAACCAGTTTCTTTTTACATTTCGTAGAAGGCCAATACTTCAGTAAAATACAATAAAAATCAATTACTAGAAAAAAGAAATGAAAAGCACCTGAGCTACTCTATATTCTGTTCCAAAAATGTGTCTGATTGTGTGCTTGTATGTCTCAGTAATACCAAGTTTTATAATAGTTGCTTACCACGGGTAAGTAACAAAAATATAGTTTAGTTTCTATACCTGTCTCATTACAAGCCAATAACAAAAAGCTCATAAATCAGCACTATACTGCCAACTCCCACTGGAGTAGCATTGCTTTGTATCTGTTGCATGCCAGGTTAAGATTGGAGGTTACGTTTTACAGCAGTTAAACTAAGGACTTCTGACTTCAAACACTCGGTAGAACAGAGGCAAATGTAAGGGGCTATACTTCAAGCAGAGGATTAAATGTGAGTGCTTTCATGCTATGAGGCACCACCAGCCTCTTTCCCAACACTCAGACCCCAGATTGACAGCCAGTCTTACACCTTTCACTTAGGTAGTAGGAGTGTTTCTTTCTGGAGAAGGTAATGAGAAGTTAGGAGTAATTTCAACAAAATGAATAGCATTGCTTTGCCTGACTTCTGCATTGGAACCCACCAGTTCACAAGGTCTACCCATGTACAGAGAGCTTCAAACAGGCTTTTTAGTGCGGTGGTCTGGAATATATTTGAACATTCAAGAGTTATCAGGCATTTGAAGAAGGCTTTAACATGAAACACAGACACCTAAAGATAAGAGAGAATCCCCAGGGGGATATACAGAAAATGCATAGAATAAAAAATAAAATAATTGATATCTTGGTATAAAATATATTGGAACCATGAAAGAAGAACAGTATACCATGTACACTTTTTGATCAAAACACAAACACACAGAAAAGTGTACAAATTATGATGAATACATCAATTAATTATCACAAAGTGAATATATGTAGGTCAAAAAATATAATATTCCAAATACTTCATTACCCACTACCTATTCTCCAACAGAAACAATATTCATGACTTCTAATATCATGCATTAGTATTTTCATGCCTTCACTCTTTATAACAATATAATTACAGAGTTATATTCCCTAGTATTATTATTTTCTTTTACTCTAGTTTCTCTTTTCGTATCTTTTGCTGTTATAGCCTTATCCATCATGTTTTTTGTCTTATGTTCCTCCAAGTTTAACCTTCATTTATGAAATAATTTTTCTTTCATTTCCAACTGCTTCCTAATCTATCCCCTCTTACCAAAACTTCTCCTCTATTCAGTCATGACTGAGTTTATGATTCTGATCTTTGCTGTTATTTTGTATTTTCTATCACTTCTTTAACTTCTTTGACTTCATTTTGAAATATTTAGTTAGAGTTTTCATCGATTTTGAAGTCATATCTTCCCAGCTATTGCAGGTTGTGCTCCCTGGGAAGCATATTCTGAGATCACTTGGCATATAGAATATTTGTTAATAAATGCATGGGATTAACACCTATGGAATGTGGGGGGAAGTATCGGGTACAGAGAGAAGTCAAGCCGAATGTACTCCTAGTGACAGCCTCAGCTGACCCAACAGTGAGTTCTGTAGCTAGAATGACCATTCAGAGGCATCCTGAGCTGAGCCGTGATGGCCAGGGCTTTATTAATCTGCATATTTTTGTTTGGGTGTAGTCTGCTCCACGAAGCCTGTTACTTTCGACAAGGTGTCTGTGTTGCTGACACAATGACTAAGTTGACAGCTAAAGTCTGCCTACTGACAGAGCTACCATCAGCTGGGGGACAACAAGTCCTTTATTTGAAGGAGAACCTGGGCAAGATATGTTGGTTTTCACTCAGTAGGTGCACAGTTATTCTCTATAGTAATATTGTACTGCTGATGATTTTTTTTTTCTCATAATAATTTCATATGAGGTATAGGCATGATGTTTTCCTGAATTCATGTTTAGTGAGATTTGTTTTCATGTACTTTTGTAAGGGGAGGATGGTATTCCTAGTTTTGCAGCTGTTGAGCTCCCTCTTGTGTTGTCTTCAGAAAGTATTCGATTGTTAATTGGAGCCTCTAAACATTCCTTGTTTTGGCTAATATCAAATCAGCCAACTGACTTTTTAAGTTATTACCATTGGCAGTTGTTTTTTGTTGTTCTTGTTGTTCTCCCGATATTAGTACTTCCAGAAGTTGTTCTTTTGCTCTTCTTTATCACCATTTCTAATACTATACTTAGAGTTCCTTGTGTGTATTTTGTTAATTAGATTTTTAAAAAACATGGTCATAAGGATTTTAAATTTCTCTTTTACATTCACTTTTTTCCTTATTTTTAAATTAAGGAATAGTTTACATTTAAAAATTTAAGTATTTTAAGTGTCAGTTATTTGAGGTTTTACAAATACATTCACCCATTTAACCACCCCCACCAATCAAGAAATATGATATTTTCATCACATCCAAAAGTTATCTCATGCGAATTTCCAGGTGACTCCCTACCCAGAGACAACACAGAATTGATTTTTATCAATATAGTTCAGTTTGCACTTCTTGAATTTGAGATATATGTAATATTATAGTAGGTACTCTTGTGTGTCTAACTTATTTCAGAAAACTTAATGCTGATGAGATTCATCTATCTTACTGCATGTAAAATAGTTTGTCTTTTTATTGATGTATTCACCTGAATGGATATGCAAAAACATATTTATTCATTTATCTGTTGATAGATATTTGGTTCATTCTAATTATTGTCTGTTATAAATAAACCTGCCATGAACATATTTTGAACAAATCTTCTGTGGACATTTGTCCTGTCTCTTATATGTTTAGGAGTAGCACTTCTGGGATCATAAGGTAGGTACACATTTAACTCCATAATATGATTCCCAAATGTTTTCCAGTATGGATACACCACATAACTTTCCTACCAGCTGCTTCACATTCTTTCCAACTTTTGGCACTGCCTGTTTTATGTTCCTGTATTTTTAATATATTAATAATTCTAGTGAGGGTAAGTAGTACCTCATTTAGTTTTATTTTGTATTAGCCTGGTACCTAATTATGTTGAACATTATTTTATCATTTGCCTATTGACTATTCATTCCTTTTTAGTAAATTACCCTAGTCTTCTGCTCATAAGATTATTTTAACATTATTGAATCCTATTATTTATATATTCTGAATTAAGTTTGTTTGGAAAACATATGTACTATGAATATTGTCCCCAAGTCTGTGGCTTGCATTTCTATTATTTAAGTAGTGTCTTTTAATGAGGGCAAGCTTTATAGAATTTTGATTAATTAAATTTACAATTGTTTTCTTTTATATTTAGTACTTCTTGTGTCTTGTCTAATAAATGTTTTCCGAAACTGAGATCGAAGAAACCTTCCCTTATATTTGTGCCTAGAGCTTTATAGTATGAGCTCGTATGTGTGGTGCAGGTTCATTTATGTTTTATGTCTGAATCAAATATATTGAGACATAATTTATATACAATAAAAGACACCAATTTTAAGTGTATAGTTTGATGTTTTGACATATATGTAGAAACATGTAACCACCACCATGATCAAGATATAGAACATTTCTTTGCATGTAATACAGAAACAAAGGGTTATCAGTGACAGTTTCTACCCTACATCAGGCTCAGCCTCCAATGTGTTTCTGCATTATATTTGTATTGTACTTATTACTTATTTATACAGATAAGTAATTTCAAGTTAAAAGAGAGTTATTTATTTTTTTATATTATCCCTTCTTGCAATGCTTTTCAATTAAAATCAGATATAGGCAAATCTTTAACCCCAGACTTACCCAAAGCAACTTTTCTGCTTATTTCAAATGTGTTAAAAGTTGTACAATAGAATATCCAGTCTGTATTTGTTTTAAAATACTTAAAAAAATCAAGAAATTTTTATTAAGCTACACTTTAAAAGACAGTTTATATTAGTATAAAGATGAACAAATAGATGAATAGAACAAAACAGAACATTCAGAAATAGAAGCAGATATGTACAGTTAATTTTCTACAAGGCCCTCAAGGCAATTTTTCATAAAAATGATACTGAAAATGAAAAAAGATATAGAACATTTCCATTACTCCTAAAGTTTCTCACATGCCCCATCCCATTGTGTCCCCTATACCACCGTCAGCCCCAGGAAACCAATGATTTGCTTTCTATTGCCAGAATTTAGTTTGACAATAAAGAATCTTATCAAAATAAAATAACAATTTGCTTTCTAACTTCTTATCACTAAGCATACTTTTGAGGTTTATCTGTGTTGTATGTGACTTCGCAGTTCTTTCTTTTTGTACCATTGTGTATGTATACACAAAGGTTTTATTTTCTTACACTCCCAACAGAAACATATGAGAGTTACCAGTTGCTTAACATTCTCAACAAAATGTGTTAGTCTTAATTTCATACATTAAGTAGATGCATAATAGTATTCAACTGTGGTTAGAATTAAATTTTTTTTGATGACTAAAGATACTGAATATATTTTTTTGTGTGTATATTGGTCATCTACATATTTTTTAGTTGAGTGCCTTTTCAGATCTTTTGTCCATTCCTCAGAGGCATATTTTCTTCTTTCCAATATTTGAATTGGTTCCTTTGTCTTCATAGTTGAAATGTAAGAGTTCTTTATGTTTTCCAGGTATATATATTTTTGTTACTTGTATATTATGCAAATATTTTCACTATATTGTAACTTGCTTTTAATTTTCTACCATGCCTTTTGAAGAGCAGAAGTTTCCTTTAGTTTTGATAAAGTCCAACTTATTGACTTTGACTTTTATAGTTTGAGTGTTTTCTGTCATACTTAATAAGTTTCTGAAAAATTCAAGCTCACTAAGGTTCTATCTAGTGTTCTTTTTAATAATATTAGTTCTTACAAGCAGGATGTGATTCATCTCTAGTTAATTTTTGTAAGTGGTGTGAAAAAATGTCAAGATTCTTTTCTATCCAAATGCATTATTATTGGAAAGAGTATTCTTCTACCATTAAATTGCCTTGAGGCCTGGTAGAAAATTAACTATACATATGTGTTTCTATTTCTGAATGTTCTGTTTTGTTCCATTAATATATTTGTTCATCTTTATACTAATACTAAACTGTCTTTTAAAGTGTAGCTTAATAAACATTTCTTGAAATCAATGTAATGCCCTCTGGATTCTGCCCTCTTAGTCCTCATGGGAAGCCATCCACAAGGAAGTGCTATAGTTTAGAACTTGCTGGAAAACCACTCTCTGAAGTACTCTGCGGGTGGGGGGCATCTATGGGAAGATGATTTTGTTTGCAACCTTCTGGGAAAATACCTTTGATGATGGTACCAAGTAGCGCTACTGGGCGTCCTACTTGTTATGAGACTTCACACACAGCATGTCCAGGCAGATGAAAGCAGCCAGAAATGGGAAGAGAACTCCATTTTAACTTCAATGTCCCTTCACACCTTCTACAGAAGAGCTTAACATCATGTCTGCTGGTAAAGGAGAAACATTCCAGTAACACAACCAGGACAAATAAAGGTAGATTTGGAGCTAAAAGGCAATTACATTCTTAATTTTCTTTCTTTTTAAAATTTTGACAGAATTTAGTTTTTATTCATCTCTATGAGCCCTGGAATTATGTTAATGTCAAGAGATGTTTATAAAGTATACTCCACTAAAATTTTTCTGAAAATTCTAACAAGGACGTTTGAAACAAGAGTTACAGAGGTCAAGTACAATTTCACTCAGAAAAAACAATAGCACTCTTGATTTATTCAGTAGTTGTTTTTTAATATAGCATGGGTCACAGATATGCTAGTTTTTCAACTAGGTCAACACTGACTTTTTTTGTGTGTGGTAAGAACATTTAACATGAATCCACTCCCGATCAAAAGGTATTGGTAACTGTAATCATATATTATGCATTCTTGCATTGCTATAAAGAAATACCTGAGATTGAGTAATTTATAAAGAAAAATGGTTTTGTTGGCTCACGATTCTGCAGAATTTACAGGAAGCATGGTGCTGGCATCCACTTGGCTTCTGGTGAAGCAGGAGTGGGCACATCACATGACCAGAACAGGAGAGAGAGAGTTGGGGGAAGGTGCCACAAGTTTTGAAATGGCAAGATCTTGTGAGAACTTACTCACTATCATAAAAATAGACCAAGCCATGCGAAGTTCACCCCCATGACCCAAACACCTCCCACCTTCAGCACTGGTGATTACAATTCAATGTGAGATTTGTGTGGGGACAAATATCCAAACTATATCAATATTTCTCTGGCTCCTCCCAAATCTATGTCCTTCTCACATTGCAAAATATATTTATGCCTTCCTAACAGTCCTCCAAAGTTTTAACTTGTTCCAGTGTTAACTCAAAAATCCAAAGTCCAGAGTCTCATCTTTGACAAGGAAAGTCCCTTTCATTCATGAACCAATAAAATCAAAACCAAGTTATTTACTTCCAAGTTACAATAGGGATACAGGTATTGGGTAAACATTGCTATCCTAAAAGAAAGAAATTGGCCAAAAAAAATAGGGGCTACAAGCCCCATGTAAGTCCTAAAGGCAGGAAGGAAGTCATTAAATCTTAAAGCTCCAAAATAATATCCTTTGACTCCATATTCTACATCCAGGCCACACTGCTTCAAGCTCCTCAGGGAGGTGTCAATCATGGCTCTCAAGGCTTAGGGCAGCTGTATCCCTATGGCTTTGCAGGGTTGAGTCCCCATGGCTGTTTCCATGGGTTGGTGTTGAGTGTTCTTGGCTTTTCCAGGTGCAGAGCGCAAGCTGACAGTGGATCTTCCTTTCTGGGGTCTGGAGGATGGCGGTCCCCTTCTCACAGCTCCACTAAGGAGTGCCCCAGTGGGAACTCAGAGGCCGGGGCAGGGCAAACCCACATTTCCCCTCTGCATTGCCATAATAGAGGTTCCCTGTGGGGTTCCCCACCCCTGCAGCAGGCCTCTGTCTGGGCACTCAGGCTTTTCCATATGTTCTCTGAAATCTAGGCAGATGGTGCCAATTCTCATTCACTCTGAACTCTGTGTGCCTACAGGCTTAAAACCATGTGCAAATTGCCAAGGCTTACAGTGGCTTGAATTCTCCAAAGTGGCATGTTGAGCAGTACCTGGGCCCCTTTGAGCCCCAGTTGAAGCTGGAGCAGCAGGATGCAGGGAGCCGTGTCATGAAGCTGTGCGTGGCAGTATGGATTCTGGGCCTTTAATGGAAGGGGCTGCCACAGAGTTCTCTGAGATGCCTTCAAGGCTTTTACCCCATTGTCTTGACTATCAGCACTTGGATCTTTTATAGTTATGCAAATTTCTTTTTTCTTTTCTTTTTTTTTTTTTGAGACAGAGTCTTGCTCTGTCACCCAGGCTGGAGTGCAGTGGCGTGATCTTGGCTCACTGCAAGCTACGCCTCCTGGGTTCACACCATTCTCCCCCCTCAGCCTCCAGAGTAGCTGGGACTACAGGCACCCACCACCACGCCTGGCTAATTTTTTTTTGTATTTTTAGTAGAGACGGGGTTTCACCATGTTAGCCAGGATGGTCTCGATCTCCTGACCTTGTGATCCGCCCACCTTGGCCTCCCAAAGTGCTGGGATTACAGGCATGAACCACTGTGCCTGGCCCATTTAGGTATGCAAATTTCTTTAGTAAAGTGGTTGTTCCACAACCTGCTTGAATGCTTCTCCCCTCAAGAGCTTTTTCTTCCTTTGCCAGGCTGCAGATTTCTCAAACTTTTATTCTCTACTTTCCTCTTAAATATAAGTTTCCGCTTTAAGGTATTCCTTTGTGCCCACATCTGAGTTAGGTCATTAGAAGCAGCCAGGCCACATCTTGAATGCTTGTCTGCTTAGAAATTTCCTTCATCAGATACCCTAAATTATCATTTCAAAATTTTAACTTCCGCAGATCCCTAGGGCATGAACAGAAGGCAGCCAAGTTCTTTGCTAAGGCATATCAAAAGTGACCTTTGCTTCGGTTCCCAGTATGTTCCTCATTTCCATTTGAGACCTTCTCAATTTGGACTTCACTGTCTATATCACACATCAGCATTTGGGTTACAACCATTTTACCAGTCTCTAAGAAGTTCTAAACTAAATCTCAACTTCTTGTCTTCTTTTGAGCCCTCCAAACTCTTCCATTCTATGCCCATTACCCAGTTCCAAAGCTACTTCTACACTTTCAGGTATCTTTATAGTACTACCCCACTCCTCTGTACCAATTTCTTGTGTTATCCCATTCTTGCCTTGCTATAAAGAAATACCTGAGACTGGGTAATTTATAAAGAAAAGAGGTTTAATTGGCCCATGGTTCTGCAAACTTTACAGAAAGCATGGTGCTGGCAACTGCTTAGCTTCTGGTAAAGCCTCAAGGAGTTTCAATCATGGCAGAAGGTAGTGGGAGCAGGCACATCACTTGGTCAGAGCAGGAGCAAGAGAGAGAGAGAGTGGAAGGGAAAGTGCAACACTTTAAACTGACCATATCTTGTGAAAACTCACTCACTGTCACAAAGAAAGTACCAAGCCATGAGGGACTCGTCCCCATGATCCAAACACCTCCCACCAGGTCCCACCTCCAGCATTGGGGATTTATAATTTAACATGAGATTTAGGTGGAAACAAATATTCAGACTATATCAAATCACAATATTGTGCAGTTGGTTTCTAGAATTTGTTTATCTTATATAACTGAAACTTATATTCAACAAAATGGAACTCACATTTTCTCCTTCCCTGCATACTGGCAACCACTATTCTACTTCCTGTTTCTATGAGTTTGACTAATACTGTATCAATTTCTCTTCTGGGCATACATTCAAAATAATTAAAATTGGGATTTTAAAGTAACATTAACAATCCCATGTTTATTATAACATTATTCACAATAGCCAAGAAAAAAATAACCTAAATGGCCATGAACAGATTAGTGGATTAAGAAAATGTACTATATACATACACTGGAATATTATTGAATGTGCTTAGTAATCTTATAAAAGACAAGAAAGAACTTGTTGCTCTTTCTCTGTTCTTCACCATGTGAGGATATAATTAGACCCCGACTATCTGAAATCCTGAAGCAAGCCCCCTTATTAGATGCTGAATCTGTGAGTAGTTGAGCTTGGACTTCCCTCCCTGCAGAACTGTGAGAAATAAATGTTTGTTGTTTAAGCCACCCAGTCTATGGTAATTTGTTATAGCAGCTGGAACTGATTAAGACAGATGGTTTTCATTTCTGTGGCATCAATGGTAATGGCTTCTCATTTGTTTCTGATTTAATTTATTTGAGACTTTTTTTTTAGCCTAGATAACTTTTTATCATTTTTTTATCTTTTCAAAAAACTAACTCTTGGTTTTAAATTTTTTTCAATTGTTTTAATATTCCCTATTTCATTTATTTCTGCTTTAATCTTTATAATTATTTTAGGTTTAAAGTTAGATGGTTTATTTGAGATCATTCTTTTTTAATTCTTGCTATAAACTTCTCTCTTACTGCTCTTTTTGCTGCATTCCATAAGATTTTTTTATTTGTCCTGAAATACTTTCTAATTTCCCTTTGATTTCTGCTATGACTCAATGGTTGTTCAAGAGTATGTTGTTTAATTTTCACATATTTGTAAATTTTTCATTTTTTCCTACTATTGGTTCCTAGCTTCATTCTATTGTGGTTGAAAAGATATTTTTATGTGTATCAGTCCATTCTCACATT
This sequence comes from Nomascus leucogenys, assembly GCF_006542625.1. Lineage (NCBI taxonomy): Eukaryota > Metazoa > Chordata > Mammalia > Primates > Hylobatidae > Nomascus > Nomascus leucogenys. The sequence continues at coordinate 42,849,908 of NC_044392.1, read as the reverse complement.
GCTACAAAGAAATACCTGAGACTGAGTAATTTATTAAGGCAAAAGGTTTAATTGGCTCATGGTTCTGTAGGCTGTACAGGAAGCATGATGCTGGCATCTGTTTGGCTTCTGAGAAGACCTCAGAAAACTTACAATTATGGTGGAATGTGAAGAGTGAGTAGGCATATCACTCAGCCATAGCAGGAGCAAGAGACAGAGTGAGGACACAGAGGTGATATACACTTTTAGACAACCAGATTTTATAAGAGCTCACTCACTCACTATCACAAGAACAGCACAAAGGGGATGGTGGTAAACCATTTATGAGAAATCCATGCCCATGGTCCAATTACCTCCCATCAGTTTTCACCTTCAATACTGGGAATTACAATTTTACATGAAATTTGGGCAGGGAGACAGATCCAAACCATATTCATATGATTTCAATCTTCTTTTATTTGTTGAGTCTTAGCATATGATCTTTCCTGAGGAATGTTCTGTGTATTTTTGAGAAGAATATGTATTCTGCTGCTGTTGGCTGCAATATTCTGCATATGTCTATTAGGATCATTTGATCTATTGCACTGTTCTTGTCCACTCTTTCTTTATTGATATCCTGTCTGAATGTCCTATCCTTATTGCTATCACTGTGTATTTCTTTCTTCAGATCTGTCAATATTTGTTTTATATGTTTCTGTGCTTAGATGCTGGATGCACACACACTTATATATAGATTTAAAATTAGTATATCTTCTTATGAATTGACCCTTTTCTTCCTTCCTTTCTTCTGTTGTGTAATCTTCTCTGATAGTAAGTATTAATTTCTTACTTTTTATTTTTTGTGTATTTCTTGTAGATTTTTGATTTGCTGTTACTATGAGCTGGTAAATGACATCTTATAACCAAATATTTTAAATTGATGTCTATTTAACTGGTTATTAAAAAAGAAAAACAAAGAGAAAACATGAAAACTACACTTTGACACTATTCCCCCTGCTTTTTGAGTTTTTGTCATTTCTATTTATAACTTTTTTTTGTAGTCATTATTTTTGATGTTTGTATTTTGTTCTCCCTATTCAAGATATGAGTGTAACCACAGCTACAGTGCTAGAGTATTCTGTATTTGCTTGTTTATTTACTATTACTAGTGAGTTTTAGACCTTTAGGTGATTTTTTGTGGTTCATTAATGTCCTTTTTTCAGATTGAACAACTCTCTTTAGCATGTTTTTGTAGGATCAATCTGGTATTGATGAAATCTCTCAGCTTTTGTCTGTCTGGGAAAGGCTTTATTTCTCCTTCATGTTTGAAGGATATTTTTGCTGGATATAATACTCTAGGATAATAGTCTTTTTCTTTAGCCCCTTAAATATGTTATCCCACTATCTCTTGGCCTGTAAGGCTTCCACTGACAGGTCTTCTGCCAGACATGTTCAAGCTCCTTTATATGTTATTTGTTTCTTTTCTCTTAGTGCTTTTAGGATTTGCTCTTTATCCTTGATCATTCAGTTTTGATTAATAAATGGCTTGAGATAGTTTTATTTGAGTTGAGTCTTCTTAGTGTTCTATGACTCTGTATCTGGATATTGATATCTTTCTCTAGATTTGAAAAGTTCTCTGTTATTATTTCTTTGAATAAACTTTCTACTCCAACAATCTCTCTACCTCCTTTTTAAGGCCAATAAGTCTTAGATTTGCCCTTTTGAGACTGTTTTCTCACTCTTGTAGATGTGCTTTATTTTTGTTCTCCTTTCTCCCTGACTGTGTATGTTTATATATCCTGAATTCAAGCTCACTATTTCTTTCAATTTATCAATTTTTCTGTAGAAAGACTCATGCATTTTCACCTTCTTGATTGAATTTTTTAGCTCCAAAATTTTTGCTTTTTTATTATTTCAATTTCTTCTTTAAGTTGCTCTGATAGAATTCTGAATTCCTTCTCTATGTTATCTTGAGGTTCATTGAGGTTCCTCTAGACAGCTATTTTGAATTCTCTGTCTGAAAAGTCACATATCTCCATTACTCTGGGATTGATCACTGGAGACTTATTTAGTTTGTTTGGAGGCGTCATGTTTTCTTGGATGTTCTTGAGGCCTGTGAATGTCCAGCAATGCCTGGGCATAGAGGAGTTAGGTATTTGTTTCAATATCACCAGTTGGGGCTTGTTTGCACCTAACCTTCTTGAAAAGGTTTTCCATGTATTCAAAGGGAATTGAGGGTTGGGTTGTAAGCCTACTGTCACCACAGCAATATCAGCACTAGGGAGCACCCCAATCCAGTAGTGCTGTGACTCTTTTGGACTCCTGGAGTCACTGCCTTAGTGGGCTTGGGTAGAATCAAGGAGAATTATTTGGATTACCAGGCAAAGTCTCTCACTCTCTTCCTTCATTTTCCCTTCATCAAAAAGAATGTCTCTCTGTACTGGGTTGCCTGGAGTTGGGGGAGTGTTGATGCAAGCACTCCTTTGGCTACACAACTGGCATTCTGCTGGGTGATAATTGAAGCCAAGAGAGTACTAAGTCTTGCCCATGGCCTATGGAAACTATTGCTTATCTACTGATGTTATTTATTCAAAGCCCAAGGACCCTTTAGTCAGCAGATGATAAATCCATGAGGACTAGGTCCTTCCCTTCAGGATAGCAGGTTCCCTTCTGGTCCAAGGTGGGTCTAGAAATGCTATCTAGGAGCGAAGGCCTGGATGGGGTCTTCAGGAATTTGCTTGATGCTTTGTTTTATTGTGGCTAAACTGGTACCCAATGTACAGGACAAAGTTTTTTGTATTCTTCTCTCTCCTTTCCCCAAGCAGAAAGGGTCTCTTCCCGAGCTGTGCAAGCACTCCCTTGGCCACCATACTTTGTGTGTTACTGGGTCTTATGTGCCCCAATTGCATTGCCTCCAAGCACAATATGGCACTAGGGCTTGCCCAGAGACTGCAGTCCTTAGGGCCTAACTACTTCTGAAGTCTATTTTGGGTCCCAGACCACATTAGTGAGCTGGTGGTAGAACCAGCCAGAACTTAGTTCCCTCCTGCCAGGGCTGATCTAATTGCTTCCTCCATGGGTGCTGGCAGAATTCTCTCCTGTGTTGAGCTCTGCTGTGACAGAGTAGCGCTGAGTTTCAATGCATAGTCTCCTAATCACTTTCACTTCACTATCCCTTCCCCAAGCACACAGATTCTTTTCCATGTGGTGCTGCCAGGGATTGGGGGAGAGGTGATATAGGCAAAGGAAGATTGTCTTTCCTAACCTCTTCAGTGCCTCTTTCCTTGATATTGTTAACAACGGGTACTGTGATTGCTCACCTGATTGTTTGGTTCTTATGAAGGTCCTTTCTTGCATGGATGATTGTTCAATTTGGTGTTCCTATGAAGGGACAATTGCTGGATGGTTCTAATCAACTATCTTGTTCCCATGACTCGACATTTTTGTCATTATATAAAGAGCCTCTCTTTCTCTTATGATAGTTCTTTACTTAAAGTTTTTTTCATTTAATATAAGTATAGCCACCCCTTCTGTCTTTTGGTTAACATTTACTTAATTGTCTTTTTCCATCCTTGTACTTTCAGTTCACGTGGGTTCTTAAATCCAAAGTGAGTCTTTTGTAGATAGCATAAAATTGGATCTTGTGTTTTTTAAATCAATTTAGCCTATGTGTTTTAATTGAGGTGTTTAATCCATTTAAGTTTAATGTAATTATTGATAAAGATTTATTGTTGCCATCTTGTTATCCATTTTCTGTCTTATTGTCCTTTTGTTCCTCTTTTTCTCTTTTCCTTTATGATTTGTTAAATTTTGTAATGGTATGCTTTGATTTTTTTTTTACTTTCCTTTTGTGCATATTGTATAGTATTTTCTTTGTGGCTACCATAAAACTTTTATACGACTTTTCAAGGTTGTGGGTGTTAATTTCAAGCTGATAACAACTTAACTTCAATTGCATACAAAACTCTAAACTTCTACTCTTCACCCTTATTCATGTTACTAAAATCACAATTTACATCTTTTTATGTGGTGTTGTGGATACCTTGACAAATTATGTAGTTTTAGTTATTCTTAATAGTTTAATCTTTTCAATTTTATGTTAGAATTAAAAGTGATATTGCTACATCACCATTACAGTAATACAGTATTCTGTATCTGTCTATAGACAGATGATTCCCTATATACAATGTTTCAATTTAGGATTTTTTGACTTTATGATGGTGCAAAAGTGACACACATTTAATATACTCCTTGACATATGATGGGGTTATATCCAGATAAATCCGTTATAAGATGAAAATATTTTAAGTTAAAAATACTTTAACTTTTAACTTAAAATATTTTAAATTTTAACTTAAAAATATTGAAACTGTTATTTTTCCTTATCCTCTCCCTTATCTCACCCTCCACCCTCCAATAGCCCCCGTGTGTGCTCTTCCTCTCTATGTGTCCATGTGGTCTCACCATTTAGCTGTCACTTGTAAGTGAGAACACACGGTATTTGGTTTTCTGCTCCTGTGCTAGTTTGCTAAGGATAATAGCTCCAGCTTCACCCATGTCCCTGCAAAAGACATGATTACATCCCATATATAGGAGACATAAGACTGAGAATGTTTCAGCTTTTTGAATTGCTAAGAACATATATTTAGGGCTTTTACCTTCATTTTTTTCTGTAATTTGGATAAAGCCAGGCCAATGAAAAAGAAATATAGCACATATAGTGAAACTTAATCAAGTAAAACAGAGAAAGAAAAAGTATTTAGTTATTCATTCAACAAATATATGTTACCTTTTTACTATGTTATCAGGCAATATCCTAAATGATGGGGCTAAACATTCAGCAAAACATTAAAAAATCACCCCACAAAACCAGAAAATGGAGATATGTAAAGGAAAACATGTAATCATAATTACACAGAAATTTCTAATATATGTTAAGAATAAAAAGTAAATTATAATGGGGATGTTTTTCAGAGGTTGACCTCTGAATGAAGACTGAGCATAATGAAGTAATTCAAGTCCCTTTCTCTGAATGTAGAAATAAAAGATATTCTTTGTTTGCATATTTGAACTGTGTTGGTGTATTTGCGACGAAATATGTATCATACTAAGTTTACTGGAAACTTGGGTTTAAACTCCAGTTTAAAAAATTAAACTATCTTTAATTTCCTGGAAAATTATCCTCAGGTACATGAGAATGTGAGCAGAGGTAGCTACTGGTTTGGGGTCCTGCCTGAGTTCACCACAAATTGTGTCAAGAAGTATTTCTGTAAGTGTGACTAACTATAGTATTTTTTCCAGGCCTATTTCTGTTCTAATACTTTAGAGGTTTTTGGGCAGTTTTCTTTCTAGAGTTATGCAGTACCAAGGCTGGGGACTTGGCCAGCATCCTGTGGAGAAATGTTTATTTAGGAAGATGCACTGAGCAGACCAGATGTCCAAAAAAACCCCAAAACTCAGCTGCAAATGGAAAAAAAATAAACTTTGTGAACATTTGAAAATTGCTAGAAGCAGCAGTAGCTGCCATGGGATCTCTGTGGGTAACCTGTGACAATGGTTAGTATAATTGGAAAGAAAAAGACTCTGAGACAGGAATCCTCTCATTTGGGAGTTTCTGCTGCTCTTAGAGCACCTGCTGGGAACAATGCCAGGAACGTCTGCTGGGAGCCACTGACAGAAACTGCAACAAATAGAGTCAGGCTGGGGAAGACCTCGATGCTAAGTGCCTTCAATTCTCTCTGCCTTCCCCTTGCGAGTCACTCATAACAAGCTGAGGGAGAATAAATAGGTCAGATTTTTCCTCTGTTATCTCACAGAGGAGGAAGAATAACAATTTCCAGGAAACTTGAAGATATAGATACTGTGTTACCTGAGTCCAGAAATAAAAAGTTCGACTTTTAACGTAATTTCAAATTCAGGGTCGCACAACAGTGGTGCACAAATGTAGACAGGTACTTAATTGTTTTCTCTCCAATCCCAAGTCTCTCTCATCCATCTTGAGTCAGACTATTAGAGAGTTGCAGGAAAGAATGAGAATAACTGGGGGGACTACCCAAGCCCTCTAGGAGGTTACCCACAAAGCTTTACTCCCATTCACAAACGTTGAGGCGGACCCTTGATTAAAGTTATTTTCCCCTCCAGGAAGCTAGAAAAAAGCAGAGTATCACTTCTGTGACCTGCACTTAAGCACTCCAAAATTTGTCTTCGGTCTCTAAATATATATTATTTCCTGCTGTTCTTCAAAGTTTCAGCTGTGTCATCAAAACATTGCTCTTTTCCCCATCCCTCATGCTGTGCTCCTATGCTCCTCTCCTTGGTGCAGCAACTCAATTGTTAGGCTTCAGATGATCACAGACTAAAAGAGAGAAATTTGTTTCTTTTTTGACAATGATAAAGCAAGACTTTGTCCTGATGAAGTCTAAGGAAAAAGCTTCTCCTTCACTAAAAAAGGCCTCATAAAAGACAGGCCTGAATTATCTCCTATAGTATGATTTTTTTCCATATTCACTTGTACTTCCTTAATTTACAATAGCTTTCAGCCTCTAAGAGACACCAGGGAACTTGGAAGAGATGATCAACTAATTATCAATGCCATTTTTTTCCATTTTTTTTTTTGAGACGGAGTCTCATTTTATTACCCAGGCTGGAGTTCAGTGGCACAATTTTGGCTCACTGCAACCTCTGTCTCCTGAGTTCGGGTGATTCTCCTGCCTCAGCCTCCTGAGTAACTAGGATTACAGGCACCTGCCACCATGCCTGGGTAATTTTTGTATTTTTAGTAGAGATTAGGTTTCGCCACGTTGGCCAGGTTGGTCTCAAACTCCTTACCTCAGATGATCCACCTGCCTCGGCCTCCCAGAGTGCTGGGATTACATGCGTAAGCCACTGTGCCCCACCTTTTGTTTTTTTATTTTATTATTTGTTTCTATTAGACCTGTGAGATTTTGGATCTGTGGTGTTTTCTGCATCCCCTTTGCTAAGTGAGAGAAGTACAGAACTGTGCCAAAAATAATATTGCAATAATGACTCCCTGGAGTTTTGGAAAGTATAAGTACCAAGAAACATTTTGGGGCCCTGGCTAATAAGAGACTAATGAAAAGTTTTCCAGTGATGCTTTGGGGGATGCTTCTCAGAATTATCAGAAGAGCAGGTAGGAATACACAGTTTGGGGCATTGAGAGATTAATAGTAGAAAGGAATAGAATAGTGTTATTTCAATATAGAAATGGTTGTGATAATATTAATTTTTGAGTCTCATCTCATTAGAAGATTTCACTGGATTACAATAGCTAAGTTCTAGGGAACATCAGAAAATAACCCTGTTTGGATTATTTTATGTGGGAAATTGAATGAAGATAGTATGTGAATTTACCAACAGAAAAGTACCAGTCACCATGCTCATTTTAGAAATGCTCTTATTCTCCCGTGAGTTTTAGTTTGTTTATCTAGTTACTCAGTGATAGTGAGATAGTATATGATAGCTTGAAAAAATGGAAGATAGTATAGGGCTTGGGGGAGATAAAATAGAGCCTCACCAAATGAGCTACAGTAAGCTATTGCTTCAAGCAAATGCCATGAAATATGTTATATTGAGCCCGTAGCACTGATTACTTCCCTATGAGCCATCTCAGAAAGACTGAGCCCTTAAGCAAGGCTTCTCTGAGTAACTGAAAAAGAAAAAAATGGATACCCATAACTCTCCGTCAAGAATGAGCTTTCAACAGTTCACTCACTTTTCATTCTCAAATGTCACATGAGAGTATTATCTGGTGACAAAGGTATATTAGAAATGTCCAAGCAATGAGGAGGTAAAAAAATGAGTGTCTAATTAACTTGCCATTCTTTACAGACCTTCTGCTGTTTTTGAATCTCACCATCCTAACATTCTGTGGACAAAAAAAATCTACTGCATAAGCCTCAGAGATAGCAACTGGGGAGGTAAATAAATTGCACTCCTCAGGGAAGATCCTGGTGCTATTTGTTTCGCTAGTCACCAGTTAATACATAAAGTATTGTGAAGAGCCAGACTGAGAGACAACAAAGTAAAATAAAAATAAATGCCACAGTAGGGAAATTCATGACAGCTAAATCCAGTTCATATTCCACAACTTCTTGGTCATGTGAAAGATCAAAATGTGGGCAGTACAATTATAAATATGTAATGTGATCTACTAGGTTGCAAACTGGCTCTTTATTCCCATCAATTTCCTTTCGAGGCTTAAAATTCCACCACACCCTTAATGAGCTTAAATAATGCCTTTTACAGATGCCCTTTATAGAATAAAATATTTAATAATCAACTAATTAAACAAATAGCTTTTAGATAGCAATTTGTTTGTAGATGTTATGGGGAATACAAAATTACTCCAAGGCTTTTATGCTCTGATATATGAAAAGTGCATTTAACAGAGATATAGACCAATGGAACAGAACAGAGCCCTCAGAAATAATGCTGCATATCTACAACCATCTGATCTTTGACAAACCTGAAAAAAACAAGAAATGGGGAAAGGATTCCCTATTTAACAAATGGTGCTGGGAAAACTGGCTAGCCATATGTAGAAAGCTGGATCCCTTCCTTACAAAAATTAATTCAAGATGGATTAAAGACTTAAATGTTAGACCTGAAACGATAAAAACCCTAGAAGAAAACCTAGGCAATACCATTCAGGACATAGGCATGGGCAAGGACTTCATGTCTAAAACACCAAAAGCAATGGCAACAAAAGCCAAAATTGACAAATGGAATCTAATTAAACTCAAGAGCTTCTGCACAGCAAAAGAAACCACCATGAGAGTGAACAGGCAACCTACAGAATGGGAGAAAATTTTTGCAACCTACTCATCTGACAAAGGGCTAATATCCAGAATCTACAATGAACAAATTTACAAGAAAAAAAAAACCCATCAAAAATTGGGCAAAAGATATGAATAGACACTTCCCAAAAGAAGACATTTATGCAGCCAAAAAACACATGAAAAAATGTTCATCATCACTGGCCATCAGAGAAATGCAACTCAAAACCACAGTGAGATACCATCTCACACCAGTTAGAATGGCCATCATTAAAAAGTCAGGAAACAACAGGTGCTGGAGAGGATGTGGAGAAATAGGAACACTTTTACACTGTTGGTGGGACTGTAAACTAGTTCAATCATTGTGGAAGTCAGTGTGGCAATTCCTCAGGGATCTAGAACTAGAAATACCATTTGACCCAGCCATCCCATTACTGGGTATATACCCAAAGGATTAGCAATCATGCTGCTATAAAGACACATGCACACGTATGTTTATTGTGGCACTATTCACAATAGCAAAGACTTGGAACCAAGCCAAATGTCCATCAGTGATAGACTGGATTAAGAAAACGTGGCACATATACACCATGGAATACTATGCAGCCATAAAAAATGATGAATTCATGTCCTTTGTGGGGACATAGATGAAGCTGGAAACGATCATTCTCAGCAAACTATCACAAGGACAAAAAACCAAACACTGCATGTTCTCACTCATAGGTGGGAATTGAACAATGAGAACACATGGACACAGGAAGCGGAACACCACACACTGGGGACTGTTGTGGGATGGGGGTAGCGGGGAGGGATAGCATTAGGAGATATACCTAATGCTAAATGACAAGTTAATGGGTGCAGCACACCAACACGGCACATGGATAGATATGTAACAAACCTGCACATGTAGCCTAAAACTTAAAGTATAATAATAATAAAAAAAATTAAAGAAGAAAAAAAGAGGAAAAAGTGCATTTCAAGGTCATGCAATTGACTATTCAATCATTGTATATTAATAATTTTTGTGAATAGCACTGTGCTGGGCACTAAAGAAAAAATAAATTTATATAACCAATTTTATGAATTTAGAGTTGCATATTGTGAACTTAGAGTTCATATCTATCTTCTGTGATTCACTCTACTATAGAATAGAAAGTTGCTACATAACTTAAAAGAAAGGAAAGTTTATATCACCCTTATCTTCAGAGACCGGAGTTGCCAGAGGTTATAGTTCTATTTGGGTCATCAAAAATGAATGCAAAGTGGATAAAGATTTTCCAGATAGAGGGAAAGAGATGAGGAAATCACAGAGGTGAGGTGCTGCAAGATGAGAAAACATAGTCTTAATGTGAAAAAAAAAAACTCTTTTTTTAGTTGGAGCATTTAAGGAGAGTGGTTGGGGACAGGAGAGAACACTTGGTGAAGAAAGTAAGATGCTTTAGCATCATTCCTGATAAGAATTATACTTTGCTTATACAGCCTAAGGAACTTGTGTAATATAGACAATAAGTATTTATTAAATGTGTGTTTATTTAATAAAGTAGTTAAGTTCACATGTTAATTTCCTGTTTGCTATTTAAAGTAGGCAATGTGAAACGATCACCTAGACTAAAACACTATAAGAGATGTAAACATGTCACTGGAAACAAAAGTAATCTGAGTATTTTGAAACAATACAATGAATAGATACGATCACTAGGGCATTTACTACTACAGGTTCTACCCCCTTCTCTGATTTATTGTTTCTCAATCCATAGTGTAACTAACTCTCTGCATCTTTTAGGGTAAACTATCTGTTCTTTCATTTTTGTTCTCTGGAGGTCAATCTCTGGGACCAAGTCAATCAAGCTAACTTCTCCTCTATCAGAGTTTCTGCTTCTTGGGTTCTCCAGCCTTGAAGAAATCCAGCAGATCCTTTTTCTGTCTGCTTGTGACTATATGTGATTGTTCTGAGTGGAAATATCGCCACTGTCACTGTCATCTGCCTGGATCAAAGCCTCCACATACCTGTATACTTATTCCTAGGGATCCTCTCCATTTCTGGGACATGCTATACCTTTGTCATTCTGCCCAAGATGCTCATAGATCTGTTGTCTTTGCTCAGAACAATCTCATTTATTAACTGCCACTCCATTGTTCTTCTTTCTGGGTTTTTCCATCACTAATTTCATGTTCCTGGGCATGACAGTTTATGATTCCTATGTTGCTATCTGCCATCCACTTCACTACCCTGTCCTTATGAGCTGGCAGATATGTAAACAACTGGCAGCAACGTGTGCTGTGATTATTTTTGTTGTTGTTGTTGTTCTCACTGATAGGCTCCTTCTTAGATTTTCAGCTGCTTTTCTGTGGCCCAAACAAGATCAACCACTACTTCTGTGACATCTCACTGGTTATTTGGCTTGCCTGTACTGATACCTACATCAGGGAGCTAGTCATCTTCATTGGTGGAATTCTAGCACTTATGGTTCCTCTGATTTTATTTGCATGTCCTATGGTTGCATTGTTCACACCATCCTGAGGATCCCATATGTGAAAGCAAGCACAAAGCCATCTCTACTTGTGCCTCGCATCTTATTATGGTCATTGTCCATTATGGCTGTGCCTCCTTTGTCTACCTGCGACCATCAGCCAAATAATCATCCAGCAAATAATCATCTAGCAAGAACAGGCTGGTGACAGTGACCTTACACAGTTGTGCTCTATTGTCGAATCCATGGTATATAGCTTCAAGAATAAGAACGTTCAGATGGCCATTTGGAAAGTGATTTGCCAAGGAGGATTTCCTCCTAAAGGTATAATAAGATTATTTCACATCTACAGAAACATTATTTCAGAGGACATAGTGATAATTATAATGTTAATAATACTTTTGTTTTTCATTCACATAGCGCTTTACTAGCCTCATAGTACATGCTTCCACGATATTATTTTAATGAAATTTGTGGGATGCCATCTCAAACTTGGGTTTATTAAAAATCAGGTTCAAGCCTCAAAGACTTTTCAAACTTGAACAAGTAAGTATTTTGATTTCTCGGTATACTTAAAGGATGGTTTTAGTTTCTTTGGTGACAGATAAGTAAAACATCATGGGTGGTAATTTAGTACAGAAGGTTCAACTATTACAACTTCTCTATCGTCTAGAGCAATCTTAGTAAGGCACCTTACAACGAGATTATAAAGAAAATGGAACCAATGTAATGGAATTTTTTTATATAATTATGAGCTACTAGTGTCGGAGAGAACCTAGGGCTATCATGTCCACTTCTCATTCATTGTAGGATTCTCACCTGCAGCATTCTAGCCTCAATTAACTGCTCAATAAGCATTACATCACTGTTAAATATTTCTAAGTGTTACAAAGTTCCACTTTTATGTATCATCCTCCTTTTGCTCCTATTGTCTCTAGAGATATACAGCTTGCATATAATATTTAACCTACACAGCAACAATTCAAATATTTGAAGAAGCATAATGTATGCCTCCATGAAACACTTAACCTACCTGAAGATGCTTTTGAACTGCGTGATATATCTGAGTTCACAGGCTCCTCAAAATCTTGGTTATCTTTCTCTAGATTCTTTAGATACTTTCCATTTTGTTAACAGTGTTCTTAAAATGACTTACCAGGAAATGAGGTAACACTGCAAGTGAGTTAAGATAATCACTTTCCTTATTCTGGAAGTCAATTTTACGTCAATACAGCTTAAAGTTCACTACTTCTCTATCAGTTCTACCATATATGTGCTCTCCTCTGACCCTTAAGTTGCTTAGACTAAAGAGTTTAATGTTATATATCTACAACCCTATGATTATGAAACCTATTATGCTTAGTTTAGTTTAATTTTATCCTTTAAAACAATATTATATTTGGAATTTGTTCCTTTAAATTACTGTTTTTGATTTTATCATATAGTTTCAGAATACGAAGGTCTTTTCACATCCCCTTTATAATATGCAATCTACTGGCTGCCTCTCTTATTGTTTCCTTGTATCTCTTCTAGACTTGAATAATAAACAGTATTTGTATTGTATGAAAACACAATTAATAGTGGTTGTGTGGATTCCAATGCTCAATGGCAAAGAGAACTATGGTTGAAAACTGATGCCTGGCAAGAGGTGAATGTGAATCATGGTAATATGGTCAGATGTTCATACCTTTGTCTTAGATACTCAATCAAATGAAATCACTTATCACTCAGTCTCCACAAGCTTCATTTTGGACACACACCCTCATGCTTGATTTCCTCTCCATCACATAATGGGAATCATTGAAAATATGTTCTTCTTTAACATTTACAAGTTCTAAAATGTAAGTAAATGTAAATGTAATAGATAACCCTTTTAAAAACCATATTCTTGGGCCGGGTGCAGTGGCTCACGCCTGTTATCCCAGCACTTTGGGAGGCTGAGACAGGCAGATCATGAGGTCAGGAGATCGAGATCATCCTGGCTAACACAGTGAGACCCCGTCTCTACTAAAAATACAAAAATTAGCCAGGAGTGGAGGCATGCACCTGTAGTCCCCGGTACTCAAGAGACTAAGGCAGGAGAATTGCTCGAACCTGGGAGGCGGAGGTTGTAGTGAGCCAAAATCGCACCACTGCACTCCAGCTTGGGCGACAGAGTGAGAGTCCATCTCAAAACAACAACAACAACAACAGCAACAACAAAAACCATATTCTTGGAAATAATATAAGTCTCATGGGTGAATTAGAACAGATTAATTCCTGATGCCATAAGAATTACCTGGATTACCAGATTACCTAGGCAACTTCATAATAATCAGGATGGTAGAGGCAGGATCTGTGGTGGATGGGACATGATCTTATGAAGCAAAAGTAAGAAATTACCCGAGGTACCTGGAAAAGTTTCTTCTATTGCCACAGAGAAAAATACCATGGCATTACTTTCTGTCAAGTATCTCATGTCTCCCACTACATATCTCTCATAACCTTCCTTTGTGGCAGTGATATTCTAAAACAGTTATGCCATTTACAACTATTGTTAATGCTTATATTACACGTTTTGTTGGTCAAGATTTGCTTTTCTCTTCATTTTAACAAAAATACACTGTGATAAGAAATGAATAGGAAAAGATACAGAGAATGATATTTCTCTGCTTTCTTTTTCGTGTCTTGAAAACCAGGGATTAAGAATCTAACATTCTGTGAATAAACACAAAGAATGAATGCGTATAAATTGTTTTCAGGTTGGATACTTTCAGACTGGTTCTATCTACCCACACTTACCCTTCAGTAGTAGATCTAACAGAAAGCTGCAGCAACTCAAAAGGAAGCCAAGCAATTAATCCTAGAGGAAGGCACTCTTACTACCCCTTGATTTGTCAAGCTTTTTTTTTTTGAGATGGAGTCTTGCTCTGTTGCCGCAGCTGGAGTGCAGTGGCACGATCTCGGCTCACTGCAAGCTCCGCCTCCTGGATTCATGCCATTCTCCTGCCTCAGCCTCCCAAGCAGCAGGGACTACAGGCGTTCGCCACCACGACCAGCTAATTTTTTGTGTTTTTAGTAGAGACGGGGTTTCACCGTGTTAGCCAGGATGGTCTCGATCTCCTGACCTTGTGATTTGCCCACCTCGACCTCCCTGTCAAGGTTTTATAGGTAGGAAAAGCAGCCTTAGTATAGACATTGGAAAATAAAGGAGACAAATTGACTGACTAATAGCAATTTAATAAATAAATAAAGCTGCCTTTAAGAGTCTATCAATTATTTACTCTTTCATCAACTGTATATTGAGTTTGACAATGGAAGTTACAACAATGAAAGATCCATTTTTTCTGCTTTCGAAATATTGAATCTACTACTTACTTCCCCCAGATCCTCACTCAGTTAAGAGAGTAGTTTTCTTTTTTCTTTTCTGTTGCAAACCTTATTATTATTCCTATTGAACCAGTAGTAACACAATATACGAAGTACATTCTCTTGGGCATAAGGCCAGTATATAGGTGGGAATCCCATAGGGCTAAAAAGAAAAACAATCTAGGATTTCTGGATGTGCTCTGAAGTGGCACCTTCTAAGCTGCAGTATTTTTTCAACAGTGTTTTTCCAACAAAAAAGAGGATGAGCTCACCTGAGAAGCATCCTGAAGGGAAACACCGTTGCACTAGGCAGGGATCAGGAGACCTAGAAATTCTTCTAACACAATCTGTGACTGTGTGCTTGTTTCTTTTATTAAGTAAAAACTGTTGAAAATTCTATTTGTACACATTTTAAGTAATTTTTTTTTCTTTTTCTGTGGCCTCCTTTTCTACTTATTTTACAATTAAAATATTCAAAAATATGTTATGTAAAAGGCATTGAGTAAGTTAATGAACAGCAGTAAGGTAGAGAATCCTATCAAGATGGATTAATATAAATTGTACTTAACTTTCTACATTAAAAAACTAAAAGTTAAAAAAATATGTGACATAGCAGTTTGTAGACATTAGACAAGAGACAGAATAAGACTGTTATTCTTGAGAAAAGAGAAATAAATGATTTCCACATGTTATGACTTAAAAAGTATTCAAAGAGTACAAAGCAAAGAAATGTGGACCCTGTAACAGACCCTAGACAATTCTAATTTTAGTTCTAAAGAAAAACTGAAGATGGAAATGGGAGTTAAGAGAGTGAAAGAGAAAACACAGCCCATGATTAACTTCAGCTGGAATTATTCCAACACTTGTGTCTCAGTATTATCCAGTTGAACATAAATAATTCCATAGGACTTTAGTACTGGACACTGTGTGACCATGATGGACTGAGACAAAATATGTTAAAGCATTTTAAATATAAGAAATTTATACACTTCTTATATTTAAAAATATAACAACACCGAGATAATACTGGATAATACTGAGACGTAACTGATGGAATAATACAAGCTCTGTATGTGTATATATGTGTGTGTATATTTATGTGTTTATATATAGAAAGAGAGAGAAAAAGAGAGAGAGAGAGGCAGCAGAGGATACCAAAATATGTCAAGTAGTCTTACTGAATTAAGGATTAGATTAGATAAAGATTATACAGAAGACTAGATTACATAGATTATTAATGAGACAGATTAGATAAAGATTAGAGTATAAAGAAGACAAAGGGGCCATTTCAAGACAGATAACTAAAGAGAAGGGATTAGCACACACAGAGGGAGGTCTAATAGCTGCAAAGGGATCTCCTCAAATCTTTGGAAGAGTGCTAATTCATTCATTTGTTAGAGTAAACTTCTTGTAGAAGATGAACAACTACTGGAAGCAATAGACAAAACAAGTCCTAGAGCTCACACAGAAGAGTTTATATTCCTAACAGCCATCAAGTATAATTTATAGAAATAAAAAAATTATCTGAATTTTAAAAATACACTAAGCAGGATTAGCTGCAGACACTGCCAAAGAAAAGGTCAATTAACTTAAACACGTAGCCAAGAAAACAAACTGTAATTATAGCAAAACTTCAAAAACCCCAAATAACAACAACAACAACAAAACAAAAACAGAGGCTTGATGACCTATGGTAAAGTGCCAAGCTGTCAAATATTCATGTAATTGAGATCCCTTATAAACCCCCAAACCCAAAAGTCTCAGAAATTTCAAGCAGAATAAAAACCAAAATTATTCTAGAACATATAAGAATTCAATTATTAAAAAGTAATGATAAAAAGAACATTTTAAAAATAGTGAGAGACAAAAGGAGAGAAAGATGGTGAAATAGAAAGTCCACTGCTTATGTTCCTCAACAGCAGCAATAATTTCACAGCCATCAATGGGAAATACCTCTTTGTGGGAGCCTTGAGATTTAGATAGGAGACTGTGAAACCCTAGTGAAGATCAAGATTTAGGAAAGCCATTTTGAGGGGGCAGAACTGCCAACAGTGGTCTCAGCTCTAGACTTAGCAATGGACTTGTTTTGTTGTGGACTTGGATACAGCCTTATTTTGCCATCTGTCAAGGAGCCCAGGAGGAGTCACATATACTAGTTCTTCAGATAACAAGCTTGTTGACCCAGGTGTGGAACTTGAAATGGCTCTGAAACTCAACTCCAGGCATTAATAGCTGTGGTCTGAGAGTAGGCTTGTCCAGTCAAGAACCAAGAGAAAGACGAGCCTGTCTATGACCCTGAGGCAGACCTGCTGCCGTCAGTCTCACAGAGGATCCTGACACAGCCTTGTAACTTGGATTCATCCCCTCTCAGGTGTGGTCTGAGGGCAGTTTTGCCTGACCAGGGACCAGATGGGGGATACACCAAACCTTGACCTCAGAGGCAGGCCTGCAGATCTTTGTCTTTACTGCAGCCCTGTGACTTATATTCATTTCCTCTCAACTGCAGGCCAGGACAAGTACTGCCTGCAAAGGGACCTACCCAGTCACTTAATGGGAGCTGTCCCAAAGACCTGGAGGAAACCATACCCATCCACAAACCTAGTAACAGGCTTACCATCTGTAGACTCTGAAATGGATCCTCATTCTAGCACCAACCCTAATGCCCAATGTACTGGAGGTAATTCAGTCCTCCCGGGGACCAGAAAGAATCCATACCCACTGGAGGCCCTGGTAACAGGTTTATTAAGCACAGATCCCATTATAGATAAAGAGGCAGCCACATGATCTAGCTCAAAACCCACTTTACTAGGCTTCTGGGGGCAATCTCACTAGCATAGACGCTAAACAGGAGAAAGCTTTTATCTGCCAAAAGCAGCGTTTAAATGCCAGAAAAGATGTTTATTCAGATATCAATGCACAGACATCAATGCAATCTACACAGATAACGAAGAATTAGGCAAACATGACACCAACAAAAGAAACTAGTAAAGCTTCAGTAGTAAGTCACAAAGAAATAGAGATCTAGGAATTGCCTGAGAAAGAATTCAAAATAACCATCTTAAAGATCTTGAAGGAATGCAAGAAAACACACATAGAAAATGAATTGAAATTAGAAAAACAATAATAAACTATGGGTGTCTCAGAAGGAAAAAGAAGCAAATAAAGAGGCATAAAACTTATTTAAAGAAATACTGGCTGAAAACTTCCAAAATCATGGAAGAGATATAGACTCAATACAGTTTCATGAAAATCAAAATGTCCAAACAATATCAACACAAACAGTAACACTCTGAAGCACATTATAATCAACTTATCATAAGTCAAACACAAAAAGAGACTTTTGAAAGCAGAAGTGAAAAGAAACTTGCCACATAAAAGGGAACCCCTTTAAGGATATCAGCAAACTTGGCAAAAACAAAACAAAATAAAACCTAAAAAAAAAAAATTTGTAAGCCCGGATGGTGTGGGATGATATAGCCAAAGAGTAGAAAGAAAAAAAAAACTGCCAAAGAATACTATATGTAGAAAATCTCTGTCAGAAATGAAGCAGAAGTAAAGACACACCCAGACAAACACAAACTGAGGAAGTTCGTAACCATATGACCTGTGTTATAAGAAATGCTAAAGGTAACACAGGAATGGAAAACCAAACATTGCATGTTCTCACTCATAAGTAGGAGTTGAACAATGAGAACACATGGACACAGGGAGGGGAACAACACACACCATGGCCAGTCGGAGGTTGGGAAGCAAGGGGAGGGAGGGAGAGCATTAGGACAAATAGCTAATGCATGCAGGGTTTAAAACGTAGATGACAGGTTGGTAGGGGCAGCAAACCATCATGGCACACATATACTTATGTAACAAACCTACATGTTCTGCACTTGTGTCCCAGAACTTAAAGTAAAATGTAAAAAAAAATAATAATAGTAAATACTAGATTTCTTCAAGTTATAACAAAAAGATGTTAAAGCCAGGTGGCGTGGCTCATGCCTGTAATCCCATCACTTTGGGCGGCCAAGGTGGGAGGATCATTTGAGCTCAGGAGTGTAAGACCAGCCTGGTAACATAGCAACATCACATCTCTAAAATAAAGAAATAAATATCATGAAACACTTTTAAAAAGTTAATAGTTAAAAAAAGCCATGAGTAAAAGTAAATAATCAAATCCAGAATAATCTAATACTGTAATGATACTGTGTAAATCATTTAAATTCTATCATAAAAGTTTAAAACACAGAAGTATTGAAAATAACTATATTCTAATTTGGTAATGAATACACAATCTAGAAAGATGTAAAGTGTGACATGAATAACATAAAATGTGGACAGAGTGAAGTAAAAGCGTAGAGCTTTTGTATTCAATTTCAGTTGTTAGCAGCTTAAATTAGAATGTTATAATTATAAGATGTTTTACATAAGCCCCATGATGACCAAGTAGAAAAATGCCTCTAGTTGATACACAAAAAACAAACACGTGAATCAAAGTGTGCAACTATCAAAATTCAACAAATTATAAAGACAGAAAGGAAGATTGGAAAAAAGAAATACAAGAACTGCAAAGCAGTCAGCAAAAATCAAAATGCCAGTAGTAAGTCCTTTATGTATCAATAATTACTTTAAATATAAATGAATTACATTTTCCAGTCAAAAGATACAGATTGGCTGAATGGATTTTAAGAAAGAAAAAAAAGAAGCTAAGGTGCTTCAGCATCCTGGTACTGCTGCGCTTTGGAGCCCATGCGGTCCCTTAGCCAAGATGCCTGAGGAAATGCAGACCCAAGACCAATCGATGGAGGAGGAGGTGGTTGAGACGTTCACCTTTCAGGCAGAAATTGCCCAGTTGATGTCACTGATCATCAATACTTGCTACTCAAACAAAGAGATCTTTCTGAGAGAATTAATTTCAAATTCATCAGATGCATTGGACAAAATCTGATATGAAAGGTTGATGGATCCCAGTAAATTAGACTCTGGGAAAGGGCTGCATATTAACCTTGTACCAAACAAACAAGATTGAACCCTCACTATTGTGGACACTGGAATTGGAATGACCAAGACTGACTTGATCAATAACCTCGGTACTATCGCCAAGTTTGGGACCAAAGTGTTCACGGAAGCTTTGCAGGCTGATGCAGATATCTCTATGATTGGCCTGTTTGGGGTTGTTTTTTATTCTGCTTATTTGGTTGCCAAGAAAGTAACTGTGATCATCAGACATAACAATGATGAGCAGTACACCTGGCAGTCCTCAGTAGGGGGATCATTCGCAGTGAGGACAGACGAGTGAACCTACGGGTCGTGGAACAAAGGTTATCCTACACCTGAAAGAAGACCAAATGAGTACTTGGAGGAATGAGGAATAAAAAAATTTTTGAAGAAACATTCTCAGCTTATTGGATATCCCATTACTCTTTTTGTGGAGAAGGAACATGATAAAGAAGTCAGTGATGATGAAGCTGAAGAAAGGGAAGATAAAGAAGAAGAAAACGAAAAAGGAAGAGAAAGAGTCCAAAGACAAACCTGAAATTGAAGATGTTGGTTCTGATGAAGAAGAAGAAGAAAAGAAGGATGGTGACAAAAAGAATAAGATGATTAAGGAAAAGTACATCGATAAAGAAAAACTCAACATAACAAAAGCCATCTGGACCAGAAATCCTGATGATATTATTAATGAGGAGTAAGAATTCTACAAAAGCTTGACCAATGACTGGGAAGATCACTTGGCAGTGAAGCATTTTTCAGTTGAAGGACACTTGGAATTCAGAGCCCTTCTATTTGTCCCACAACATGCTCCTTTTGACTTGTTTGAAAAGAGAAAGAAAAAGAACAACATCAAATTGTATGTACACAGAGTTTTCATCATGGATAATTGTGAGGAGCTAATCCCTGCATATCTGAACTTCACTGGAAAGGTGGTGAACTCAAAGGCTCTCTGTCTAAATATTTCCCTTGAGGTGTTGCCACAAAGCAAAATTTTGAAAGTTATCAGGAAGAATTTGGTTAAAAAATGCTTAGAACTCTTTACCGAACTGGCAGAAGATAAAGAGAAGTACAAGAAGTTCTATGAGTAGCTCTCTAAAAGTGTAAAGCTTGAAATATACAAAGACTCTCAACATTGGAAGAAGCTTTCAGAGCTGTTAAGATACTACACATTTGCTTCTGGCGATGAGATGGTTTCTCTCAAGGACTACTGCACCAGAATGAAGGAAAACTAGAAACATATCTATTACATCACAGGTGAGACCAAGGACCAGGTAGCTAACTCAGCCTTTGTGGAATGTCTTCGGAAACATGGCTTAGAAGTGATCTATATGATAGAGCCAATTGATGAGTACTGTGTCCAACACTGAAGGAAGTTGAAGGGAAGACTTTAGTGTCAGTCACCAAAGAGGGCTTGGAACTTCCAGAGGATGAAGAAGAAAAAAAGAAACAGGAAGAGAAACAAAACAAAGTTTGAGAACATCTGCAAAATCATGAAAGACATATTGGAGAAAAAAGTTGAAAAGGTGGTTGTGTCAAACTGATTGGCAACGTCTCCATGCTGTATTATCACAAGCATATATGGCTGGACAGCAAACATGGAAAGAATCATGAAAGCTCAAGCCCTAAGAGACAACTCAACAACGGGTTACATGGCAGCAAAGAAACACCTGGAGATAAACCCTGACCATTCCATTATTGAGACCTTAAGGCAAAAGGCAGAGGCAGATAAGTACAAGTCTGTGCAGGATCTGGTCATCTTGCTTTATGAAACTACTCTTTTGTCTTCTGGCTTTGGTCTGGAAGATCCCCAGACACATGCTAACAGGATCCACAGGATGATTAAACTTGGTGTGGGTATTGATGAAAATAGCCCTACTGCTGATACTACTGAAGAAATGTCACGCCTTGAAGGAGATGATGACACATCGTGCATGGAAGAAATAGACTAAGCTCCAGCTGAGGGAAGACTTAAACACTGGTTCAGTACTCTACAATTCCTCTGATAATATATTTCCAAGAATATTTTTCTTTAGTTTTTGTTAACATTAAAAAGTCTGTATGGCATGACAACTACTACTTTAAGGGGAAGATAAGATTTCTTTCTACTTCTAAGTGATGCTATGATACCTTAAGCACTAAAGCAGAGCTAGTAATTTTTTTTTTTGTTTCACATTGGCTTATTTTAACAGATCGAGGTAATGTGTGTTGTAGGATGTATGTAACGTGATGTTTACTTTGTGGTCTAAAGTGTTTAGCTATCAATCTGTATTCCTTAGTAGGCCAAATCTTGTTATCCAAGTGTTCCTGAGCTATACCTTGATGTTTAGAAGTATTTGTTATATTTTGTAGGATCTACTTTTGAACTTTTCATCCCCTGTAGTTGCTAGTTCTGTATGAACTAGTCCTCTAGAAATAGGTTAAACTGAAGCAACTTGATGGAAGGAATTTTCCAGAGAGTTCTTGTTTTCCAAAGAAAAGTATTGTTTGGAGGAGCAAAGTTATATGCCTACTGAAGCCTATCACAAAGCTTTCAAAAAATAACTCAGAGTCAGTCTTGTGGATGGAAATGTAGTGCCCGAGTCACATTCTGCTTAAAGTTGTAACAAATACAGACGAATTAAAAAAAAAAAAGCCAAGATATGCTGCCTACAAAAGACTCTTTTTAGCCTTAAGAGCACATGTTAAAAGTGAAGGGATAGGGAAAGATATTTTACGCAAATGTAAACCAAAAAAAACATCTAGGAAAGGTATACTTCCTTTAGACAAAATAGACTTTCAATCAAAATCTGTTGTAAGAGAAAAAGAAAGTCACTGTACAATGATAAAGGGATGACGTCATCTTGAGGATATAAGAACTGTAAAGATAGATGCATTCAACATGGGAACACCTAAACATATATAAAGCAAGTAGTAACAGAACTGTAGGGAGAAATAAACAGCAATATAATAATGAGACTTCACTGTCCTACTTTTAAAAATGGACAGATCATTCAGACAGTGAATCAATGTGGAAACAGGAGACTTCAGTAACACCATTGGCCAAAGGGACCTAATAAACATATACAGAACATTTCGCCCAACAGAAGTTTAATACAAAATTTTCTCAAGGGCACATGGAACATTCTCCAGAATAGATCATGTTAGGTCACAAAACAAATTTTATCAAATTGAAGAAGACTAAAATCATCTCAAGTATCTTTTCTGGCTACAATGATATAAATATAGAAATAAGTAACAGGAAGAAATTTAGAAAATTACAAATAGGTGGAAATTAAACAACACACTCATAAGCTACCAATCGATCAGAGAAAAAATCAAAGGGAAAATCAAATGTATATGGAAATAAACAAAAATTGAAACACTACAGCTTTGCCCAGATGTGTCTCCTCATCCCCATGGAACAGGAAGCTAGGGAACCTGGAACGCCCATCCAGGCCATCACCTGAAATAACAGAGAACACCTGAGAGTAAACAAAGATCAAATTCATAGCCATCTGCTTATGCTACAGCTGTCTCTTACCCTTAAGCGCCATCTACTGCTCCGCAGGTCAAATTGCGCTGCCTAATATAAAAACTGCTAAAAGAAGTGAAAAGGGGTATAGAAACGAAGCCAAAAGACCCTACTTGACATACGCTACAGTCGCACCACTTAGAGAAAAGGGGAAAGGAATAAAATATATACGGAAAGAAAAAAAATCCTATCCACACAAAAATAATTACAAAACTTAGAAGTGCCATCCTCTCCAGATGAAAAGGACCAGGATAAGGATTCTGGCACCATAAAAAATCTGAATCTTGTTACATCACCAAAGAATTACACTAGCTCTCCAGCAAGGACTCATAACCAAAATGGGAGCTCAGAAATGACAGCTAAAGAATTCAAAGCATGAATTGCAAGAAGGCTCAATGAAGTCTGGGGAAATGTTGAAAATCAACACAAGGAAACTACTAAAGCTGTTCAAGAAATGAAAGAAGACATAAACATTTAAAAAGGAATTAATCAGAGATCCTGGAATTGAAAACTCACTTAAGAAATTTCAAGATACAATTGAAAGTTTTATCAATAGATTAAACCAGGCAGAAAAAAAAAAAGGAATTTCAGCCTTTTAAACTAGCTCAGGCAGACCACACACAGAGAAAGAGAGAAGAATAAAAGAAAAGAAAAGAAAATCAACAAAGTCCTTGAAAAATATGCAATTATGTAAAGTGACCAAACCTATGGGTTACTGGCGTTCCTGAGAGAGAAGCAGTAAAAGTGAAAAACTTGAAAAACATATTTGAGGGAATAATTTAAGAAAAATTTTCCAATCTTGCCAGAGAAGTAGACACCTGAGAAAGACTTTACAAAATATATATCAACAAGGCACCAAATTACCAGACTAAGCAAGGTCAACACTAAAGAAAAAAATCTTAAAGGCAATTAAATAAGATGGTCAGATAACTTACAAAGGGATTCCCATCAGACTAACAACAGACTTCTCAGCAGAAACCTTAAAAACCAAAAGAGATTGGCGACCTATTTTCAGTATTCTTTTTTTTATTATTATTATACTTTAAGTTTTAGGGTACATGTGCACAATGTGCAGGTTTGTTACATATGTATCCATGTGCCATGTTGGTGTACTGCACCCATTAACTCATCATTTAGCATTAGGTGTATCTCCTAATGCTATCCCTTCCCCCTCCCCCCAGCCCACAACAGTCCCCGGTGTGTGATGTTCCCCTTCCTGTGTCCATGTGTTCTCATTGTTCAATTCCCACCTATGAGTGAGAACATATGGTGTTTGGTTTTTTGTCCTTGTGATAGTTTGCTGAGAATGATGGTTTCCAGCTCATCCATGTCCCTACAAAGGACATGAACTCATCATTTTTTATGGCTGCATAGTATTCCGTGGTGTATATGTGCCACATTTTCTTAATCCAGTCTATTGTTGGACATTTGGGTTGGTTCCAAGTCTTTGCTATTGTGAATAGTGCCACAATAAACATGTGTGCATGTGTCTTTATAGCAGCATGATTTATAGTCCTTTGGGTATATACCCAGCAATGGGATGGCTGGGTCAAATGGTATTTCTAGTTCTAGATCCCTGAGGAATCGCCACACTGACTTCCACAATGGTTGAACTAGTTTACAGTCCCACCAACAGTGTAAAAGTGTTCCTATTTCTCCACATCCTCTCCAGCACTGTTGTTTCCTGACTTTTTAATGATGGCCATTCTAACTGGTGTGAGATGGTATCTCATTGGTTGATTCATTTTTGGGTGATGAGCATTTTTTATGTGTTTTTTGGCTGCATAAATGTCTTCTTTTGAGAAGTGTCTGTTCATGTCCTTCGCCCACTTTTTGATGGGGTTGTTTGTTTTTTTCTTGTAAATTTGTTGGCGTTCATTGTAGATTCTGGATATTAGCCCTTTGTCAGATGAGTAGGTTGCAAAAATTTTCTCCCATTTTGTAGGTTGCCTGTTCATTCTGATGGTAGTTTCTTTTGCTGTGCAGAAGCTCTTTAGTTTAATTAGATCCCATTTATCAATTGGCTTTGGCTTTTGTTGCCATTGCTTTTGGTGTTTTAGACATGAAGTCCTTGCCCATGCCTATGTCCTGAATGGTAATGCCTAGGTTTTCTTCTAGGGTTTTTATGGTTTTAGGTCTAACATGTAAGTCTTTAATCCATCTTGAATTAATTTTTGTATAAGGCGTAAGGAAGGGATCCAGTTTCAGCTTTCTACATATGGCTAGCCAGTTTTCCCAGCACCATTTATTAAATAGGGAATCCTTATCCCATTGCTTGTTTTTGTCAGGTTTGTCAAAGATCAGATGGTTGTAGATATGCGGCATTATTTCTGAGGGCTCTGTTCTGTTCCATTGATCTATGTCTCTGTTTTGGTACCAGTACCATGCTGTTTTGGTTACTGTAGCCTTGTAGTATAGTTTGAAGTCAGGTAACGTGATGCCTCCAGCTTTGTTCTTTTGGCTTAGGATTGACTTGGCGATGCGGGCTCTTTTTCGGTTCCATATGAACTTTAAAATAGTTTTTTCCAATTCTGTGAAGAAAGTCATTGGTAGCTTGATAGGGATGGTATTGAATCTATAATTCAGCTTGGGCGGTATGGCCATTTTCACAATATTGATTCTTCCAACCCATGAGCATGGAATGTTCTTCCATTTGTTTGTATCCTCTTTTATTTCATTGAGCAATGGTTTGTAGTTCTCCTTGAAGAGGTCTTTCACGTCCCTTGTAAGTTGGATTCCTAGGTATTTTACTCTCTTTGAAGCAATTGTGATTGGGAGTTCGCTCATGATTTGGCTCTCTGTTTGTCTGTGATTGGTGTACAAGAATGCTTGTGATTTTTGTACATTGATTTTGTATCCTGAGACTTTGCTGAAGTTGCTTATCAGCTTAAGGAGATTTTGGTCTGAGACAATGGGGTTTTCTAGATATACATTCATGTTATCTGCAAACAGGGACAATTTGACTTCCTCTTTTCCTAATTGAATACCCTTTATTTCCTTCTCCTGCCTGATTGCCCTGGCCAGAACTTCCAGCACTATGTTGAATAGGAGTGGTGACAGAGGGCGTCCCTGTCTTCTGCCAGTTTTCAAGGGGAATGCTTCCAGTTTTTGCCCATTCAGTATGATATTGGCTGTGGGTTTGTCATAGATAGCTCTTATTATTTTGAGATACGTCCCATCAATACCTAATTTATTGAGTTTTTAGCATGAAGCGTTTTTGAATTTTGTCAAAGGCCTTTTCTGCATCTATTGAGATAGTCATGTGGTTTTTGTCTTTGGTTCTGTTTATATGCTGGATTACATTTACTGATTTGCATATGATTACTGATTTGCATCCCAGGGATGAAGCCCACTTAAAAATATGGAACGCTTCACGAATTTCCGTGCCATCCTTGCGCAGGGGCCATGTTAATCTTTTCTGTATCATTCCAATTTTAGTTTATGTGCTGCTGAAGTGAGCACTTCAGTATTCTTAAAGAAATGAAATTCCAACTAATATTTCATATCCTGATGAACTAAGCTTTATAAGCGAAGAAGAAATAAAATTTTTATCAGACAATCAATCACTAAAGGAATTTCTTACCAGTAGACCAGCCTTACAAGAGATCCTTAATGGAATTATAAACATGGAAACAAAAGAATGATACTGGGTACCATAAAAACACACATAAGTAGCCCACAGACCTAATAAAGCAATTGTACACAGTTAAGACTATAAAGCAGCCAGCTGAAAACTTCATGACCATCAGGATCAAAACCTTGAATTTAAATAGTCTAAATATCCCACTTAAAAGGTACAGAGGGACAAGTTGGAGAAAACACAAAACCGATCTATCTGCTGTCTTCAAGAGACCCATCACTCATGTCATGGCACCCACAGGCTCATAGTAAAGGATTGTGGAAAGACTTATCACACAGAGAGAAAACAAAAAAGAAAGAACAAGGGTCACTATTCCTTTTTTTTTTTTTTTTTTTTTTTTTTTTGAGACAGAGTCTCGCTCTGTCGCCCAGGCTGGAGTGCAATGGCGCAATCTCGGGCTCACTGCAAGCTCCACCTCCCGGGTTCATGCCATTCTCCTGCCTCAGCCTCTTCAAGTAGCTGGGACTACAGGCGCCCGCCACCACGCCTGGCTAATTTTTTGTTATTTTTAGTAGAGAAGGGGTTTCACCGTGGTCTCAATCTCCTGACCTTGTGATCCGCCCGCCTCGGCCTCCCAAAGTGCTGGGATTACAAGCGTGAGCCACTGCGCCCGGCAAGGGTCACTATTCTTATATCAGGTAAAACAGACTTTAAACCAACAACAGTAAAAAAGGACAAAGAAGTATATTTTGTAATGATAAAGGATTCCATTAAACATAAAGACTTA
Organism: Nomascus leucogenys; assembly: GCF_006542625.1. Classification (NCBI taxonomy): domain Eukaryota; kingdom Metazoa; phylum Chordata; class Mammalia; order Primates; family Hylobatidae; genus Nomascus; species Nomascus leucogenys. The sequence continues at coordinate 42,822,472 of NC_044392.1, read as the reverse complement.
ACTATGCTAAATATATATGCACCTAACACTGGAACACCCAGATTCATAAAACAGGTACACCTAGAACTACAAAAATATCTAAGCAGCCACACAAAAGTGGGGGACTCGACACCACTGACAGTATTAGACAGATCATCGAGGCAGAAAACTATCAGGGAATTCTGGACGTAAATTTGACACTTGGCCAATTGGACTTAAAAGGCCTCTACATGGCCGGGCACTGTGGCTCACACCTGTAATCCCAGCACTTTGGGAGGCCAAGGCGGGCAGATCACAAGGTCAGGAGATCGAGACCATCCTGGCTAACATGGTGAAACCCCATCACTACTAAAAATACAAAAAATTAGCCAAGCATGGTGGAGGCCTGTAGTCCCAGCTACTCAGGAGGCTGAGGCAGTAGAATGGCGTGAACCCGGGAGGTGGAGCTTGCAGTAAGCCAAGATCGCGCCACTGCACTCCAGCCTGGGTGACACAACGAGACTCCGTCTCAAAAAAAAAACCTCTACAGACTACTCATCAACCACAGAATATATGCTCTTCTCAACTGCACATAGAATGTACTCTAAGAGTGATCACATGTTTGGCCGTAAGGCAAGTCTCAATAAATTCAAACAAATAGAAATCATACCAACCATACTCTTGGACCACAGGGGAATAAAAATTGAAATCAATGCCAGGAAGATCTCTGAAAAACACATAATTACATGGAAACTAAACAACTTGCTTCTGAATGACTTTTGGATGGACAACGAAATTAAGGATGAAATGAAACAATTCTTTAAAATAAAGGAAAACAGAGATGCAACGTACCAAAATCGCTGGGATGCAGCATAAGCAATGTTAAGAGGAAAGTTTATGATGTTACACTCCTACAACAAGGATTTAAAAGGATCCCAAATTATGAATTTATCATCACACTAAGAGGAACTAGAAAAAGAAGAACAAACTAACCTAAAGCTAGCAGAAAAAAATAACCAAAATCAGAGAAGAACTGAACAAAATTGATATTCAAAAATCCATTAAAAGGATCAATAAATCCAAAAGCTGATTACCTGAGAGAATAAACAAGACCAATAAACCACTAGCTAGAGTGGCAAAGAGAGAAGATCCAAATAATCACACTCAAAAATGGCAAAGATGACATTACAACCAATCCCACAAAAATACAAAAGATTCTGAGACTTTTATGAACACCTCTATGCACACAAACTGGAACATCTAGAGGGAATGGATAAATAACTGGAAGCACACCACCTCCCAAGATTGAATCACAAGGAAGTTGAAACCCTGACCAGACTAATATCAAGTTCTGAAATTAAATTGCTCGTGAAAAGCCAACCACCACCACCACCACCACCATCACCACCACCACCACCAAACAAAAGCCCTAGACCAGATAGAATCACAGCAGAATTCTAATAGACATACAAAGAGAAGCTGGTACGAATGCTACTGAAAATATTCCAAAAAATTGAGGAGGAGGGACTTTATTCCAGCTCATTCTATTAAGCAAGCAACATACTCATACCAAAGCCTGGCAAACACACAACAAAATAAGAAAACTGCAGACCAATATCCCTGATGAACACAAATGTAATAATCCTCAAGAAAATACCAGCAAAGCAAATTCAGCAGCCCATCAAAAATTTAATTCACCATGATCACATAGGCTTTATTCCTGGAATGCAAGTTTAGTTCAACATATGTAAATTAATAAATGTTATTAACCACATAAGCAGGATTAAAGACAAAAACCATATGACAATCTCAATTGATGCATAAAAAGCATACAAAATTATACCATGTCCCTTCATGATGAAAACCCTCAACAAGCTAGGCATCAAAGGAACATACCTTAAAATAGTAAGAGCCATCTATGACAATCCCATGGCCAGCATCATACTGAATGGGCAAAAGCTGAAAGCACACTCCCTGAAAATCAGAACATGACAGATACCCTCTCTCACCACTTATATTCAATACAGTACTGGAAGTCCTGGTCAGACTAATTAGGCAAGAGAAAGAAATAAAAGGCATCCAAAACAAAAAAAAAAAGAAAGAGCAAGTCAAACATCCTGCAGATGATATGATTCTATATCTAGAATATAAACTCTATAGCTTCTGCCTAAAGACTCTAGAACTGATAAACAATGTCAATAAAGTTTCAGGATACAAAACAATTTACATTTCTCAGAGGATATACCCAGTGATAGAACTGCTGGGTTAAATGGTAGTTGTAGGTTCCTTAAGAAATCTCAGGCTGGGCATGGTGGCTCACACCTGTAATTCCAGCACTTTGGGAGGCTGAGATGGGTGGATCACCTGAGGTCAGAAGTTTGAGACCAGCCTAACCAACATGGAGAAACCCCATCTCTACTAAAAATACAAAATTAGCCTGGCTTGGGGGCACATGTCTGTAATCCCAGCTACTTGGGAGGCTGAGGCAGAAGAATCACTTGATCCTGTGAGGCGGAGGTTGTGGTGAGCTGAGATCATGCCATTGCACTCCAGCCTGGGCAACAAGAGTGAAACTCCGTCTCAAAAAAAAAAAAAAAAAAAAAAAGAAATCTCTACACTGGTTTCCACAATGGCTGAACTAATTGACATTCCCCCCAGCAGTGTATAGCATTCCCTTTTCTTCTCAATCTTGCGGCATTCATTATTTTTTAAACTTTTTAATAATAGCCATTCCAACTGATGTGAGATGGTATCTCATTGTGGTTTTGATTTGGCTTTCTCTGATGATTAGAGATATTGAGCATTTTTTCATGTGCTTGTTGGCCATATGTAAGACTTCTTTTGAAAAGTGTCTGTTTATGTCCTTTTTGACCTTTTAGTGAGGTTGTTTTTTGCTTCTTTAATTGTTTAAGTTCGTTGTAGATTTTGGATATTAGATCTTTGTCAGATGCATAATTTGAAAATCTTTTCTACCATTCTGTAGGTTGCTTATTTACTCTATTGATAATTTCTGTTGCTGTGCAAAAGTTCTTTAGTTTAATCAGTACCCACTTTTCAATTTTTGTGTTTGTTGCAATTAATTTGGGAGACATAGTCATAAATTATTTGCCACGGCTAATGTCCAGAATGGTATTTCCTAGGTTTTCTCCTAGGATATTTACAGTTTGAGGTCTCACATTTAAGTCTTTAATCCATCTTGAGTTAATATTTGTTTATTGTAATAAATCAAGGTCCAGTTTTTTTCTTCTTCATATGGCTATCATTTGTCTCAGAACCATTTATTGAATAGGGAGTTCTTTCTTTATTGTTTATTTTTGTCAACTTTGTCAAAAAAGAGATGTGAGGCTGTGTTTTTGTATTAGAATCATGCTGTTTGGGTTACTGTTGCCTTGTTGCATAAATTGAAGTCTGCTAATGTGAGGCTTCTGGCTTTGTTATTTTTGTTTAGGATTGTTTTGTCTATTCAGGTTTTTTTTTTTTTTAGTTTCATATGAATATTAGAGTAGTTTTTTTAAAAAAACTTTTATTTTAAGTTCTGGAGCACATGTGCAGGTGCAGGCTTGTAATATAAGTAAACTTGTGTCATGGTGGTTTGTTGTACAGATTATTTTGTCACCCAGGTATTAAGCATAGTACCCGTTAGTTATTTTTCCTGATCCTCTCCCTTCTCCCCATCTGCACCCTTCAATAGGACCCAGTGTGTGTTGGTCCCCTCTGTGTGTCCATGTGTTCTCATCATTTAGCTCCCACTTGTAAGTGAGAACATGTGGAATTTGGCTTTCTGTTCCTGAATTAGTTTGCTAAAGATGATGGCCTCCAGCTCCATCAATGTTTCTGCAAAGAATATGATCTCATTTTTTTATAGCTGCATAGAATTCCACAGTGTATATGTACCACATTTTCTTTATCCAGTTTACCACTGATGGACATTTAGGTTAATTTCATGTGTTTGCTATTGTGAATAATGCTGCAATGAACCTATGCATGCATGTGTCTTTATAATAGAATGATTTATATTCCTTTGGGTATATATCCAGTAATGGGATTGCTGGGTCAAATGGTATTTCTGTTTTTAGGTCTTTGAGGAATCACTACACTGTCTTTGGTTACATTGGTTTTGTATCAAAAACTATCAATTTGGAGTTCTTTAGCCAGGAGAAATATCTTCAAAAATTAAGATGAAATAAACTCTTGTTCAGACTGTCCAAAGCTGTGAAAATGTATCACTAGCATACTTTTACCACCAATAGATACTATATATAGCTTCAGGTATATAAGAAGTTATTGGATGAAAATTTGCATCTACACAAAAATATGATGAGAAAATAACATGCTAGATAGAAGTGTAAATATAAAATTCATTTTCTTTCATTTAAAAAACCTTTGAAAGATAATTGATGTCTTAAAGCAAAAATAATAATAAAGAATTGTATGTTTAGAATAGTTGAAGTAAAATACGTAGCAATAATAGTATAAATAATAGGTAATAAGGATTTTCATTATATATTAAATTATATAATATTACATGAATGGTGGCAGTTATATATTATACATCATATCTAGAGCTATGTTAGCTAATGAAGTAATCTTTAGCTACATGTATTTACTTTTAAGTTAATTATGATTCAATAAATGTAAAAATTTAGCACCCTGTTTATATTACCTACATTTTAATGTTTAATTAATAGTCACATGTTGTTGACACTGTATTGGAGTGAACAGACACGGAATATTTCCATTATCCCAGAAAGTTGCCCTAAACAAACATTAGTAAGCCAAAAGTGAGGTAAGTGGAAACATTAAAAGAATACTTAATTAATGCTTTTAAGAAGGCGGTAAAAAGAAAAAAATAGTTTAAGAGAAGATGTTGTCAGATTGGATTAAAAACTAAGACCAACTTATTTATACATAACCTATAAGGATGGTGTAAGTCTCTAGAAGAATCTTAGGAGAAAATTTTTGTGACCTTAGACAAAGATCTTTTAATCACAGATGTTAAAAGACGAATTCAATACATTATACTTCAAGAAAATTAAAAACATTTGCTCTTCAAAAGGCCTTTTAAGGAAACAGATAAAGGCTACTAAGTCAAAAAAATTAGCAAAACATATAACTGACAAATACTTGCATTGGAATGCAAGAATAATTCAAATACTTAAAAAGAAATCCAATTTAAAAATGGGCAAAATACTTGATTAGATCTCAAAAAAGATGTTTTACAAATTGAAAATAAATAAAAAGATGTTAAACCTCAATAGTCCTTAGGGAAATGCAAGTTAAAATCAACAAGAGACCACTATATGCCCTCTAAAATTATCACATCTAAAGACTGACATTATTAATCATTTGTGAAGTTATAGATCAATGGAAATTCTCACAGATTGTTTGTCGGAATGTAAAATCATTCAGCCACTTAGTAAAGTTTTCCAATTTTGCAAAACGTAAGCATAAAATTTCATATTTTCCACTTATAATCTCCCCAACCAACCCTCATCTCCTAAAGAGAAACAAAAGTCTGTGTTCACAAGAAAACTTGAATATTCATAGCAGCTTTATTACTAATAGTCCAATGTTGGGAAAAAGGCTTATGGGGTGGCTGTATAAACTGGCCATAAAAATATGAGACAATAAGTTGTGGAAAGCCACAGGAGGCCTCTGAGAAGGAAAGCCTCCTTTTTGCTGTCACATTCCCATGACCAGAGCGTGACCTGCTCTCTTATCTATAAACACTGTGCTCAAGGAGAAAGACACTCCTTTGAAGCATTGGAATGTGGCCAGATATGCTGGCTCCTAGTTAAGCCCACTCCCCACAGCTGCTCTCCGGTAAGTTAAAGAATAAATCAGTAGTTAAGTTTATGCAGCTTCAGCACAAAGAAAATTTACCTAAACCGCCACTGCTATAGATTAGGTGTATGACACACCATCCCCCTTTCACCGTTTCACCCCTAAACATCTGCTTCTTAGATCTAAGTGATTGTACTCAATAAATATATTGTGTGGAGACCAGAGCTTGGCGCCTTTGCAGCCTCCAAAATGCATTGGCCCCCTGGCACCCCACTCTTTTTGTATTCTTAACCTGTCTCTTCTCATTCCTTTTCTTTGTCACCAAACTTTGGATACCCTACAGGTGGTGTTGAGGCTGGTCCCCAACAGTCCAAACTAAAAATCACCCAGATTTCTATTAACTGATGAATAGAAAAACAATTGTGTTACATCCATATGATGGAGTTATCACTCAGTAATTCCATGTAACTGATGCATGAAACAAAGTGGAAGATAGTCTCAAAGACATTATGGTAAGGGAAAGTAGCCTGACACATAAGACCACACATTGGATGATTCCATTTATGTGAATTGCTATAGGAGGCAAAGCTAAAGGAGCAGAAAGAATATTAATTGCTGGTGACTAAGGGTAGGGGGATGGGTAGGAGATTTGATGTAAAGGGGCATGAAGACACTTTATAGGTTGATGAAAATGTCCTAAAGAACAAAAACATTCATATTAATTGTTTTTGCTTAAGAATATACACATTTTCAAAATTTGTTGAACAGTAGCCTTAAAAAGGTGAATTTTATTGAATGGAATTACCCTAAAAACATATTTTTAAAAAGGTATTATAATATCAATGAGAAAGAAGTGAAAAGTAATTTCTAGTAAAAACTCTGATGAGGAAATATAGAAAAGCTTCTCTTTTAATGCTTAAAATCTTGAAAATATAATGATGTACTTTCTTAATTTTTATTGGTGTTTCCTGAAGCTTGGGCCATTTATTGACTTTGAACTTTCTCATCTACAAATGAGTCAATTATAATTAGATGGTGAGTTTATTTTAATAAACAAATGTCCGTGTCTTTATAGAAAAATTGACAGGGTCAGAGAAAGTGGAGGGAGAGAGTAAGGAAATAAAAAAATCTATAACTGAAAAGATAGAACAAAAATATAAACAACTAGAAGAGATGAAAAACTAACAAATGACAAAGTCAGAACAAAAACATTCATAAAGGAGGAATTGGAAGCAGCAAATAGTCAAAATGTATTCAAAATTCCCATTTTCATTTCTATGTCTGAACATATACTTATTCAATTATTCTTTTGACAAATTTATTGAGGACCTAATGTGTGCCATAGTTGAATGTACACATGAAATATTAGTAAACTAAACAGACAGAAGTTCCTCCTGGAATCTGCACTTTAGTGGGAGAAAATTATAAACATGAACAAATACATACATGTAAGGGCAAAACAGTATTCTGAAAACAAAAATAAATAAACCAATGAGAAAATTGATAGCAGAGACAGGGTGGTTCAGGAAGCCTTCTTTAATGGCGATTTTAATGAAGTTAGGAAATCATCCTTGTGTATTCTAGGTCAAGGAAGCAAGAGAAAAGAAACTAAGGCAGGAAGGGGCTTTGATAGTTTTAGGTACAGAAGAAGGTGATTTATTACATAACTCTTATTCTGTTTTAGATCTTTCCACTGCAACGGGGTTAGCCTCTCCAAAGAATGCTAGACTTATAACCTCCTTCCTCCCAAAAATTCAGGTATGTGGAAATTTCATGAGATATCACAACAGGGAGACAATAGTCAATAATAAATTAATTGTACATTTTAAAATAACTTAAAGAGTGTAACTGGATTGTTTCTAACACAAAGGATAAATGTTTGAGGAGATGGATACTCCATTCTCCATGATGCATTTACTTCACATTGCATGCCTATATCAAAACATCTCATGCACCCAATAAATTATACACTTATTATTTACCTACAAAAATTAAAAATAAAAACAAAACAGAAAATTATGAGAAAATTTCAGCTCTGAGAAACTAGCTTGATCAGTGATATTATTAAAAGGGTATCTGGTCCTGGCCTACTTGTCTTGCTCCAATGTCCTTGACACCCTGGCTAGTCTCTTCCCATTCTTAACTTGACAGTGCGTTTGGGAAAGAGGTCAAATATCCTGAAAGAGATGTGCAGCCACCAAAACTTCTTCCAACTTAAGACCTGTTGGAGTGTGAGAACCTGAACAGGAAAAGAGAATTTGAATTGAAATTTAGTTTGGTTATTTGTTGACTTGACAACAAATAATGCTTGAGAAGTTAGATTCCCTTTGTGGTACTATCACAAAAGAACAGAGGTGGGGTCTAGGATTCTAATTTATAAGAGTAAGCAGTTACTGTATTTGGGTCTAGAAATGTGTGACCTCAATCCCTGAGAGCAAAAACTGTCTTTATGTGGAAGAGAGAACCACACAAAAGAAAGCTGGTCTAATATCCTCTATGTCTTCCCTTCTTGGGAATTTGAACCAAGCATTATTTTTTTTGTTTTTTCAGACATAGACAAATTGGCATTTTGAGGATTTCTGAAGGTAAAGATTCAACATGGTTTTCAAGAGCGCACAGGTATAAATTCTATGTCAGCATTCTGAAATGGTTTCCAGGGTTATGAAGAAAATCTCGGCCTTGATCATTTAGGGCCTAGATTTTTAGTGATAGAGTTGGACTATTTGTGAGGACATGGAACGACACAGTATCAGGGCTGAATAAGATTTAGTTTAAGCTTTCAATCTAAGATAAAATGACAGGTCTAGAGAAGTCTGGGGTGGTCAGTTGTCAGGCTCTGAATGTAGACATTATCTTAGGTCACAAATTTTGTCTCTCTGCCTTTCTCTCTCTCTCATCTCTCATCTGTCTAGTTTATTATTTTTAAGCATACAATTTCAGCAGTTTTCACTGTTTGCAAAGTTCTGCAACTGTCATTATTTAATTCCAGAACCTTTTTATCACCCTCTAAAGAAACCTCATACTGCTTAGCAGCCACTCCCCACTGCCCTCTCTCCCTCCACTCAACCCTAGGCAATCACAAATTTACTTTCGGTATCCAAAGATTTGCTTATTCTGAACATTTCATATAAATTGAATCATACAAAATTTGGTTTTCTGTGTTTTGCCATTTTTACTTACTATAATGTTTCAAGGATCATTTATGTTGCATCATATGTCAGTGCTTAATTTATTTTATGGGTATATCATGCTTTGTTCATCTGTTCATTGTTCATGGATACTTGGCTTGTTTTCATTTATAGCTATTATAGATAATGCTGTTATAAACACTTGTGTATAAGATTTTTGTGTACTTGTGTTTTCAACTCCCTTGGGTAAACCTAGCAGGAAAATTACAGGGTAAACTAATTTTTTGAAGAATTGCCATGCTGTTTTCCAAAGCAGCTGTACCATTTTATATTCTCATCAAGATTACAAGAGAGTTCCAATTTCCCCACCTCCTCACTGAAGCTTGTTACTATCTTTCTTTCTTTTTTCTTTAGACTTAACATCCCTAGTGGATGTGCAGTGTATCTTATTGTGGTTTCAATTTCAATTTGTTCAAAATTAATTGAGTATACATGTAAAGGTTTATTTCTGAACTCTCAATTCTATTCAAGTGACTTGTATGTCTATCCTGAAGCCAGTACCATGCTATCTTGATTACTGTAGCTTCACAGTAAATTGCTAAACTGAAAAATGTAATTTGTTCAACTTTATTCTTCTTTACCCTCAATTTTTGGCTATTTTCTGTCTCTTTCATTTCCATACATACTTTATGATCATTTTGTCAATTTCTGCAAAAAAGCCAACTGGTATTTTCATAAAAAGTGTCTTGAATCTGTATATGAATTTGGGGACTATTGCCATCTATTAACAGTTCTCCAATTCATGAATATAAAATATCTTTGAATTTAAGTTTTCTTTAATTTCTTTATCTGGTGTTTTATAGTTTTTAGTGTATAAGTTGTATTTATTTTGTTAAATTTATTCTTATATATTTTATTCTTTTTGATACTATTGTAAATGAAATTGTTTTCTTAATTTCATTTTGGTTTGTTCATTGTTAGAGAAATACAACTGATTTTTGTGTGTTGACCTTGCAACCTGCAATATTGCTGAAATCACTTATTAGTTCTAACATTTGTGTATGTGTGTGTGTGTGTGTGTGTGTATGTATGTATTGCTTAGGTTTATCTATACACAAGATCATGTCACTTGCAAATGCAGGTAGTTTTAATTCTTCCTGTGTAAAACCTCTGATGCAATGTTGAATGGAAGTAGTGAAAGCAGACATCTTTGTGCCTAACCTTAGGGGTAAAACATCCAGTTTTTTACCAGAAAGCATGATGTTAGCTGTGGATACTCCATAAATGCCCTTTGTCAGATTGAAGAAGTTCCCGTATTGTTCTAGTTTGAGTGTGTGCGTATGTGTGTGTGTGTGTTTTAATTAGGAAGTGGTGTGGGATTTTGTCCAATACATTTTCTGCATCTACTGAGATTATCATGTGATTTTTGTCCTTTATCTTATTATCATATATTACATAGATTGATTTTTATATGTTGAAGCATTCTTGCATCCACTTGTCATGGTATATAAGCCTTCTTATTTGTTGCTAGATTTAGTTTATTAGTATTTTGGCGAAGATTTTTGTGTCTATATGCAAAAAAAAAAGGGAAACAAATTGCCGTATAGTTTTATTGTCTTGTGATGTTGTAATGTATTTTTCTGGTTTATTATCAGGTGATATTGGTCTCATAGAATGAGGTGGAATGTATTCCCTCCTCTTCTCCGTTTTGAAAATTTGTGGAAGTTTAAAATTAATAATTCTTTGAGTGCTGGTAAGATTTGCTATGAAGCCATCTGGTCCTAGTTTTTTATAAAATATGAATTCAATAGTTTTCTGGTTATATGTCTATTTGTATTTTCTGTTTATTCCTGAGTTAGTTTCAGTAGTTTGTGTATTTCTAAAAATTTGTTTACTTCATCCAGGTTAGCTAGTTTGTTAATACAAATTGTTCATAATATCCCCTTATAATCCTTTTTATTTCTGTAGGTCAGTAGTGAGGTCTTTTTTATTTCCAATTTTAGTAATTTGCATTTCTGTCTCTCACTTTTTTTGGTCAGTCTAGCTAAAGATTTGTCAATTTTGTTGATGCTCTTAAAGAACCAAATTTTGAACTTGTCAATTTCCTCTATTGTGTTTTATTCCCAGTTTTCTTCTTTCTCTGGCTTTGGACTTAGTTTGTTCTTATTCTTTGTAATTTTATAAGGTAAAATGGCAAGTTATTAATTTGAGATATCTCTTATTTTTAGTATAGGTATTTTTATCTACAAATTCACCCCAGGCACTGTATTAGCTGCACGTCATATATTTTGTCATATATTTTGAGTTTCATTTTTATTAATCTTCAAGTATTTTTAAATTTCCCATTTGCTTTCTTTTTTGATTCATTAGTTATTTGGGAGCACGTAGTTTAACTTCCACGTATTTGTAAAATTTTTTATTTTTCTTCTATTATTGATTTCTAGCTTTATTCTATTATGAGTTAGAGAACATATTTTATATGATTTCCATGCTTTTTAATTTATTGCATCTTGTTTTATGTCCTAGGTCTGTCTTCAAGTATGTCCCATGTACAGTTGAGAAAATTTATATTTTGTTTTGCTGGAGTATTCCACAGATGTCTAAGTGTATTTAGTTTATAGTGTTTCACTTTTATATATCCTTGCTGTTTTATTGTTTGATTGTTCTATCAGTTATTGAAGTGGGGTATTGAAACCTTTGTCTATTATTGTTGTATTGTCTTTTTCCCCTTCAATATTGCCAGTTTTCAATTCATATATTTTAAGACTCTGTTGTTTGATGAATGTATGCTTACATTTGTTAAGTCTTCTTGATGGATTGAATCTTTTGTCATCATAAAATATCCTACTTTGTCTCTAAAAACAATTTTTGTCTTAAAGTCTGTTTAGTCTGACATTAACATAATCACTACTGCTCTCTTTTGGTTACTGTTTCATGTGGTATAGCTTTTCCATCTTTTTACTTTTAACTAACTTTTGTCTTTGAGTCTGAAATATATCTCTTGTGGAAAGCACGTAGCTGGATGTTTTAATCATTCTTATTAATTCTATTATTGAGAGGCCCTTTTTACCCCAGGATTATGAGGATGACTAACCACACAACACTCAGTGCATTCTGTTAATTTCTGTCTTTAGATTGAAATATCAATCCATGTATATTACTTATAAGACAGATTAAATCTGATATTTTGCTATTTGTTTTCTATATATCTTATGTCTTCTCATTCCTCAATTCCTACTTTTTTTGCATTAAATAGATGTTTTATTGTGTATACCTTAAATTTCCTTGTCATTTCTTTTACTATATATATTTTTAGTTATACACAGTGTTTGACCTGGGGACTGCAATTAGTTTCTTAGTTCACAGCAATCTGTTTCAGATTGATATCAATTTAATTTCAATTGTATGCAAAGTATTTACTTCTATATATCTCTCTTTCCTCCTCTTTGCTTTGTATTATTATTATTATATCAGTTATGTCTTTATTTATGATAAGCCCATCAACACAGGCTCTTGAAATTTTGAATATTATGCCTCTAGATATAGATTTCTTTAAGTTTATACTATGTAAAGTTTGTTGAGCTTCTTGGATACACTTGGGTATATAGATTTGTGCTTTTATCAAATCTGGAAAGCTTTTGCTTATTTATCCAAGTATTCATTCTTCCTCTTTCTCTCATCTCCTTCTAGAACATCATTATGTATATATTGGTCTGCTCGATGGTGTCCCATGGGTCTCTAGGTGTATTAGTAGTCTGTTTTTGCACTGCTATAAAGAAATACCTGAGACTGGGTAATTTATTTTAAAAAAGGTTTAATTGGTTCATGGTTCTGCAGGCTGTACAGGAAGCATAGAGTTTTCTGCTCAGCTTCTGGGGAGGCCTCAGGAAACTTTCAGTCATGGCAGAAGGCAAAAGGGAAGCAGACAAGCCTTACATGTCCGGAGCCAGAGAAAATGAGATCAAAGTAGGAGTTGCCACACACTTTTAAACAACCAGATCTCATAAGAACTCTACCAAGAGAACAGCACTAGGGGGATGGTGCTAAACTATTAGAAACCATCCCCATGATCCAGTCACCTCCCACTAGGCTCCACTTGCAACATTAGGGATTACAATTCAACATGAGATTTGGGCAGGGACACAGATCTAATTCCTATCGCTGGGGTTCTGTTCATTTTTCTTCATTCTTTTTTTTTCCCAGACTAGACAATTTCAATTATCCTCAAGTTTGCTGATTTTTTTTTGCCATTTCAAATTTAATGTTGAGATTGTAGTAAAATTTTTATTTCAGTTATTGGATTTTAAATCAGGAATTTCTATTTGGTTCTTTTTTAGAATTTTTCTCTATTGATATTTTCTTTTTTAAAAAAATTTATTATTTAATTTAATTTAATTTAATTTTTTTTTTTTTTGAGACAGAGTCTCAATCTGTCGCCCAGGCTGGAATGCAGTGGCGTGACCTTGGCTCACTGCAAACTTCATCTCCCGGTTCAGGTGATTCTTCTGCCTCAGCCTCCCAAGTAGTTGGGATTACAGACATGACCCACCACACCCAGCTAATTTTTGTATCTTTAGTAGCGATGGGGTTTCACTATGTTGGCCAGACTGGTCTCAAACTCCTGACCTCAAGTGATCTACCTGCCTCGGCCTCCCAAAGTGTTGGGATTGCAGGCATGAACCACCATGCCCAGCCTCTCTATTGATATTTTCTATGTGATGAGACATTGTTCTTATGTTTTCCTTAGTTCTTTAGAAATAATATGTCTAATTCTTTAAACATATTTGCAATAGCTCATTTAAAAGATTTAGCTAGTAAAATTCATGTTTGGATTTCCTAAGGGACAGTTTCTACTTACTACTTTATCTTTCTGTGTGTAGGCCATAATTTCTAGTTTATATGCATTTTGAAAAGTTGATTTTGACAATTTTTGCCAGTGTTGTTGCTTCTTATATGAAAGAATGAATTTTCAGAGGTTCTTAATCCATCATTCTATTTTAAAAAATATTTTATTTTATTTTAAGTTCTGGGATACATGTGCAGGATATGCAGGTTTGTTGCATAAATGTGTGCCTGGTGGTTTACTGCACCTATCAACCCATCACCTAGGTATTAAGCCCAGCATGTATTAGCTATTTTTCCTAATCCTTTCCCTCACCCAGTCTCCACCCTCCACCACCAGACCCCAGTGTGTGTTGCCATATCTGGGAGGAGGGCCTTCTACACATCCCCATTCTCTTTTTCTTCTCTTTGGGAACCAACAAGTCACAAGAGGCTAAAACATTAGGGGAGAACTGAAGGTGTCTGACTATGCCAGTTCATTGGGTACAGAAGTCTGTCTAATTGGAGGGTTTAGTATTCCTCCAACTTAGCCATAAACACTAATAAAGATAGTTTTTTGTTTTTTTTTTTTTTTAAGACAGGGTTTCACTCTGTCAACCAGGCTAGAGTGCAGTGGTGAGATCACAACTCACTGCACCCCTACCATCCTGGCTCAAGCAATTCTCCCACCTCAGTCCCACTACCCTGACTCAGGCAATTCTCCCACCTCTGCTTCCCAAGTAGCTGGGACCACAGGCGTACACCACCACACCCACCTAATTTTATAACTATTGTAGAGATAAGGTCTTGCTAGGTTGCCCAGGCTGGACTCAAATTCCTAGGCTCAAGGAATCCTCCTCCTTTGGCCTCCCAAAGTGCTGGGATCACAGGCATGAGCCACAAAGTCTGGCCAAAGATGAGATTTTGATTTTCATTTTGTCGTCTGATTTGTTTTACTTCTCAACTGGCTTAAGAACATGGTCAGGCATAAGAGTAGTGATATATGGCTTCATAAAACCCCCAACACAGTATCAGTTACAATCAGGTACTACAAATTACTGAATTTTTATAGTTAATGTAATTTAAATGAAGGAAATGTATTCAAGAAAAACAAAAACACCAGGACATGTTTTCTTTTCCCTCATGTGGTTAATATTTTTGGTGAATAGTAATTATAGAGTTAATACATGTTCATTATAGAACTTTTATAAAATACGGGTAATTATAAAATAAGCCATAACTGTGGAGAAAATAATTTGAAAGTATCACTTAAAATCTCTCTAGAATTTTTTTACATACACACATACACATTTATCTTTCTATCATTAATTATATCTTTATTAATGTAGTTGTTCATAATATCAAACTATGCCACAATTTTATATTCTACCTTTTAATTTAATATGATAATTATTTTGTACCATTGTTTTCTTTCAAAATATGACTTGCAATATCTGTATAGTATTCCCTTTCATAGGTAAACCATACTTTACTTAAATATTCCAATTATTTGGAAAATGTACACGCTTTTAAAATTAAATATGCTTCATTGAATATGTGTGTGCATATAGCTTCATAAATTATAACCCTAATACAGACTCCTATATTTGAAATTATAGAGCCAAGGGAACTATTTCTAAATTGACTTCCAGAGTTTGAAATAATTTATATAACCACAGGCAGTATTATACAATTTCTTATGTCACTTATGTGATGGGTAATGTCTCACATAAATAACCAATTAAAATTTTTGGGTATCTTAATCTTGTTTAAATTTTAATTTTTTAATTTAATTTTTATTTTAAGTTCAGGGGTACATGTGTAGGTTTATTATATAGGTAATCTTATATTATGGGGGTTTGTTGTACAGATTATTTTGTCACCCAGGTATTAAGCCTATTACCCATTAGTTATTTCTCCTGATCCTCTACCTCCTCCCACCCTGCACCCTCAAATAGGCCCCAGTGTCATTGTTCCCTACTGTGTGTCCAAGAGTTCTCATCATTTAGCCCCTACTCACAAGTGAGAATATGTGGTATTTGGTTTTCTGTTCTTGCATTAGTTTGCTAAAGGTGATGGCCTCCAGCCCCATCCATGTTCCCGGAAAGGACATGATCTAATTCTTTTTTTATGGCTGCATAGTATTTCATGGTGTATATGTAGCACATTTTCTTTATCCAGTCTATTCTTGATGGGCATTGTGGTTGGTTCCATGTCTTTGCTATTGTAAACAGTGCTGCAATAAACATACATGTGCATGTGTCTTTATAGTAGAATGATTTATATTAAAGGTATATACCCAGTAATGGGATTGCTGGGTCAAATGGTATTTCTGTTTTTAGGTCTTTGAGGAATCACTACACTTTTACATAAATGGAACTAATATACACTCCCACCAACAGTGAATAAGTGTTCCTTTTTCTCCACAACCTCACCAGCATCTGTTATTTTTTTACATTTTAGTAATAGCCATTCGGAGCGGTGTTAGATGGTAACAAAATGAGACATCACTTCACACCAGTTAGAATGGCTATTATTATGGACACGGGAAGGGGAACATCACACTCCGGGGACTGTTGTGGGGTGGGGGGAGGGGGGAGGGATAGCATTAGGAGATATACCTAATGCTAAATGATGAGTTAATGGGTGCAGCACACCAACATGGCACATGTATACATATGTAACAAGCCTGCACATTGTGCACATGTACCCTAAAACTTAAAGTATAATAATAATAAAATAAAATAAAAAAATAAAATAAAACCACTCATTGTGGTTTTGATTTTCATTTCTCTAATGATCAGTGAGCCTTTTTTTCATATGATGGTTGGCTGCATGTATGTTCTCTTTTGAAAAGTGTCTGTTCACATTCTTTGCCCACTTTTAAATGGAGTTGTTTGTTTTCATCTTGTAAATATGTTTAAGTTCCTTATAGATGCTGAATATTAGACCTTTGTCAGTTGTATGGTTTGCCAAAAATGTTTTCATTCTGTAGGTTGTTTGTTCACGCTGTTGATAATTTCTTTTGCTGTGCAGAAGCTTGTTAGTTTAATTATATCCCATTTGTCAATTTTTGTTTTTTAATATCTTTTTAAAAATTACTAAGGTTTATTGGCTCCAATATTAGTTTCCTAGGGCTGCCATTACAAAGTGCCAAATACTGTCTCAGTATTTTTTGATGTTAGGAATCAGAAATCAAGTACTTGGGAGGGCCATACTCTCTCTCTCTCTCTTTCAGCTCTAGGGTAACATCCTTCCTTGCTGCTTCTAGCTTCTGGTGTTTGCCAGCAATACTTCTTCCTTAGCTTATAGATGCATTACTGCAGAAACATGGTTGCTCTCTGCCCTGTGTGTGTGCACATTGTCTTTCCTCTGTGTGTGTCTGTGTCCAAATTTTTCCTTTTTATAATGACACCAGTCATATTGTCTTAGGGCCCACCCTAGCAGTCAAATTTTAGCTTGATTACCACTATAAAAACCCTACTTCCAAATATGGTCACATTCTGAGAGACTGGGGTTAGGACAACGTACTTTTTTGGAGGGAGGGAGGAGTGGGACATAACTTTGCCCGTAACAACTACCTACTTTTAATATTGTGTTTATATACTTGTTTTTCCATTGACAGTTTAATTTTTATAAGTTTATTTTAAAGCAGTTTTTAATATTTAAGGTTGGTATATGTTATTATAACATTAATAATAAAAATTAGTAATAGTTTTCACTTTGTTATTTGGTATAAACTTAATCTTTTGTTTTTAAAAGCCTTAACAAATTAATCATTTATGTTATTTGGAGGGAAGTGGATGGGGTCTCCCTATGTTGACCAGGCTGGGCCCAAGTTCCTGGACTCAGGGGATCCTCCTGCCTCAGTCTCTTGAGTAGCTGGGACTACAGGTATGTGCCGCTGTGCCTAACAGGCATTAATTTATGTCGATCTTTTTCTTTTACTTCTACAATATAGAGAGTTTAAAAACCCTTTTCTAACCACCTGAGAAATAAACGATGGTTTTATTCTTTATATTTAATTGTTTGTCCTGTCTGGCATTTATTTTGATAAGTTGTGTGGAAAAAGTATTTATCTTCCTCCTTTCCTCCCTCCTACCACCCACTCTTTCTGTCTCTCTCTCTGTGTTTCTTCCTGATTTCAAATAGCTTTTCTAACATTTTAAAACTTTTCTCTCAGCCTGATAGCAGACATTACTTCTTGAGAACATTTTTCTCTGATCATGATTGTGTATACACACACACACACATGCACACGCACACAGAGGAGAGCAGTGTTACAGTACTGGAGATTGGGGAATAACCAAAGACAAGACTGAGGGGGAAAGTGTGTAGTGATCCTCTCTCAGTTCAAGGCTGAAAGGAATCTATAGATTTTTTAACTACTTAAAGCCCCATTTCCCTGGGGCCCAGTTCCTCTGCAATGTATGGTCTTTCTGAGGGCTGCCTTTACTTCACGGTTCCTCAGACAGTAAATGATGGGGTTGAGGAGTGGAACGATGACAGTGTAGAGAACAGATACCACTTTGTTGGAATTGTAGGCATACATGAGTTTGGGACGGGCATAGGTGAAAAGGGTTGTGGAATAGAAGAGAATTACAACGGTCAGGTGGGAAGCACAGGTGGAGAATGTCTTTTGGCAGCCCTGAGCGGAAGGGATCCTGAGGATGGTGGCAAGGATAGCAGCGTAGGATGCCACCACAACACAAAGAGGAATAACAATGACCATGAGGGCCAAGAAGAAGTCCACCAGCTCAGCCTGTGAGGAGTCCTCACAGGAGACGTTAAGGAGTGGAGAGATATCACAAAAGTAGTGATTGATCTGAGGCGTGCCACAGTAGTGAAGTTGCGCTATAAAAACCATCTTAATCATGGCAGTCATGAGTCCACAGAACCAGCATCCTCCAGCCAGTGTGCCACAGAGCTGGTTGGTCATGATAACTGGGTAGCGTAGTGGATTACAAATGGCTACATAGCGGTCAAAGGCCATGATAGCAAGAAGAATGTACTCAGTGCAGACAAAGGTCACAAAAAAGTAAAGCTGAGTCATGCAGCCATTGAAGGAAATACTCTTGTCATGACTGAGGAAGTCAACAAGCATCTTGGGGCTGATGACTGTGACATACCACATCTCCAGGAAGGAAAGGTGGCTCAAGAAGAAGTACATGGGCTTATGCAGCTGCCCATCACTGTGGATAGCTAAGATGATAAGAAGATTCTCCAGCAGTGTCAGCAGATAGGTTGGCAGGAAAATGAAGAAAAAGAGAAGCTGGAAGGCTGGTCTTGTTGGAAACCCCAGAAGAATGAAATATGTTGTCACTGTACGATTATCTGCTTCCAGAATTATGGTGGTCATGATTGGCTGTGGGCACAGACAAAGTCAGTTCCTTCCGTGACACAAGCACTGGTCTATGGTTATTTGTATTGATAGAGCCCACTACCAGCAAATTTATCACAATAGGAGCTTTCTGCTTTTTTATCTTACTGCCTCTTGGATTATGAAGAGAACCAAAGCTTTTGAGAAAAGATGGAATTTAGAGAGCTTATATTTTAACTTGTTTTCAAATTTTCTCAAGAGCAGTAACTTGTCCAAGGTCATACAAAATAGAGGTTATAACTTTCTAAATCCCAGTTCTGTGCTTTGCCAATATATCACTTTTGGGCACATAAAAACATGGTCTCCAGACCATCCTTTCACTACAGGCAAAACATCCCCATCTACTAAATATGGAGAGGAGAAAGAAGGCCCAATTTCCCATTCTTTAGGGGCAATTTGTGTGACTCTGGAGTGGTTGCATGACCCCACTTATCTGTAAAATGGAGAGAACTTTCTTGCTTTTGTCTAACAAGGTGCTTAAGCTTGAATGAAGCAATAGTTGAGCATACCCACAGGATTAACAGCAAAATCAGGTTTGATGCAATTATTCACCAGCTTTTCAGAGAACGAAATTGAATGGATAACATGAAGGGTAATAGTTTCTTCAATACAATCCATTGTATAAAATGCTTGCTTAGGAGTTTGACAAAAGTGCATTCAAATCCAACTTTTGTCTTTGTATAGCTAAGTGAGAATACCACATAATCTTTTAGAATATTAGTTACTTTATTTCTAAAATGGGGATAATACAATGGGGTTCACATTTTGTGAACATCAAATGGGATTTAGAGTTTAAATTCAGTTCCTATGATATTTGCTGTTACCTTTCCAGGCTACTCTACTTAACCCACATACATAGCTCCTCCTCCTTTTAAAACAACACACACTCCACCCCACACAAAGCTTCCCCCACCCCAACTTCGACCCCTGCCGAAAACAGCAAAAAAACTGGTGCAAACAGCAGCCATTGTTAACGAGAAAAGGGAGAGGACTGTGGGAATTTTCCAAGGGTAATAAATTTAAAAACCGTAATCTGTTGGGAGTAATATCAGAGAAAACAAGCAAGAATTCTATTAGTGACTCTTCTGCATTTCTGTTCATTAATTTAGCAAAATGTGTGACCTCTTTTTGTGTTAGGCTGATAATCATTCCCAAACCTATTGATACTAAACACCTTCCCATTTCAAGTCTTGCTCTGTGTCCTATTGCTTCAATTCTCTTTTCTGCTCTTCTCCAGAGCCACAGTCACTCTTGCTCCCCATTTCTCAACAGCTCTATTTTATGGCATAAATATGTAGGACAACTAGGGGAGGGGTTTTTTTTTCTAAGTAATGATCATGAGGTTGCAGAGCCAGAAAACTACTGCCCATACTATCCATTTCCTCCTCCCACTTGGATTTCAGCTTCAGATTCCTGAAAGAAAGGCAGAATAGAAAGGCAGGATTATTCCTTCTTAGAGAGGGAAATGGACACAGATAACTCAGAAAAGGCAAAGAATATATAACAGTGTAAATGCAAATAATTTTCTTTTCTTTTGGAATACAGTTCCTGAGAAACACACACACAAACACAAACACACACACAGTCAACACAAAACTTGTCCTTGCTCACCGCAGCTTGGTATTCACTAGGCAGAGTGAGAGTGGGACTTACAAGCAAGGCAAGATTTATGAATCCTCCTTATCTTTTTCTTTATCCTGATTTAAAAAAGTATCGTTGAGTCCAAAAATTCAAACCAACTTAAAATCTATTTGTGAAGAGTGTAGGCCAGTCTCCATCTTGCTCTCTCTTACTACATCACCACCATTTATAATGAATTGATGAAATGAACATGTTTCTAGCTATTGAAGGTAGTATTACTGTTTGGGAGGCACTTTCTTGGTCCATAGTAATAGGATACCAGTCTCCAGAGCCATGTTCTTGGGCTTAATCTTTGCGTCTATTTTTAAAAAATATTCTGGAAAACTACAGGCAAGACATTATACCCTAATGTCCTCTTTTCTTGGAACCACCCACAGTGTCCTGTAGAAGATGCCTAGCCTAAAAAGCATAGTTAGAATAATTCTACTAAATAATGTAATATATTCTCCATTCCTTTGCAATAGATATTGTCATTCTTGGGTAGCTGCTTCAGACATGAAGCTGGAAATAAAAACATCTAATTTAATTTTAAGAATAAGAATAAGTAAATAAAGTAGGGGATATTTTCACAGAAATATGCATTCATTCATTCTTCCTCTAACTCCAGCACAGTCCAGATGAAGCTCCACAAAGTAAAAATACAAAGAAATAAAAAGGAAAGGGAGTATACAGTATATATAAAGAACATCTGATTAAGCAGCTTTATCATTTGAGCATGGAATTTAGCTTTGAGGTCCCTAGCAGTCAAGTAGAAGAGGAAAACAATTCAGAGCACAATATGCTCACATTCAAGTTTCAAAATTATTCACACATATGTATATAGAGAATTATATTTTGATAAGTGTGAAAGTTAATGTATAAAAAGCTGGAGTACTTTATCAAAAGGCACATACATTGTAGCTATAGTAAGGGGTCTAGATTCCTAATTTCTAGAGCTAGATTGTCTGAGTCACATCCTAGTGCCTTCTAAGACTGTTTAGATAGTCCATTGGGCAGGCTTGTGAGGAAAAGAGCAAGGCTCACATAGTTAACAGCCTTCCCTCCAGTGGAAGTTTTATAGCAACTGGATTCTGAGGAGGCTATGCTGAATATATGGAAGCATCTTTACTGCCGGATGATAACTCACATTTGTGTATGTGAAAGCACTTTCACATCATTCTATCTGATGTTGACCATCATGGAGTTAGCACCAATGTCACAGTGCTGACTTGACCCAAAGATATTAAATGTCTAGCTGAATGATACACAGCTAAATTGCTTAACAGCAGAATTGAAATTAAATAGCAAATTTATTTTTTATAATCCACTGATTTTTGTGTATGAGTATGTAGAGGATGATCTATGAATTGGGTGAGGCTTTTTTTTTCTTCTGAGAATTAAATTGTACCTTTAAAAATAGTTTTAATGGCACTGTATGAAAGGAATGAAAATTTAAGGAGAATCAAAGGGCTGGGCTGAGAGCCAAGAGTCAGTTGAAGGTTCCAGTACTACGGATCTCAAACATATTACCTAGCAGCAGGTTAAACCATCTCACTTTTTCTTGTAGCCAACTCTCAGTTACGCATTGTGGACTTGTCTCATGAAATAATAGCATTTTAAAATCAGTGGTATTTTAATTCAAACTTCTTTATTTTCCTCAGATAAGGAAATCCCAGAGTGATTTAAGTGATTTTCTCTAAGTTTAAACAACTATATAGTGGCAGAGTAATAATTTATTAATGATTACATTTTAGTCCCTGGCAAGCTTTAATCCCCAATTGTCTTATACAATTCATTCAATTTAATTCCTTCTGTGGCTCGCTGTTATCTTACACAACTTCATTCAAATTAATTGCTTATCTGACCCAATTTTCAAGAAGGACAAATCATCTTAAGTTTTAGCCTGATTTGAATAGAATCATAAAAGTTAGTGCGAGTCTTACAACTATGATTTTCTCAATAAATATATATTTTAGCTTTCACAATTGCTTGTCCATTGTATTGATTACACACACACACGCGCGCGCGCGTGCACACACACACACACACACACACACACACATTGCTAAGCAAGTAGAATGAGATCCTTCAGCTCTAGAAACACAGGATTGTAGGATGGCAAAGAACCTGAGAGGTAATATGATTTAGCTCCCTACCACATTTGTGAATCACCAATGTATAGACACAAGTATTCACCCAGACTTTGCCTGACTTTTTCCAGGAATGGAAATCCAATATCTATAAAACTAGCCATACTTTAAATAAGAGAAACTTTTGATTTGGGAGATGGAAGGCTCTCTCTTCTGAAACCCAATGCACCCACATTCAGGGGTCCTGGTTCTGTTTCTGAAAGTAAGTCTCGTCACCTTTTCAAAGGATAGATTTCACTGTTTGAAAATAGCTGTAAGGTCCATTAAACCTCCAATTGCCCCCCTCATCACCCCCATTACCCCTGTCTCATCATGTCTCCTTTTTTAAATTAAGCCACCCAAGTTCCATATATATGTATGGTTATATATATAGCCAGGTTATCAGTTCCCTGAAGTTTGTGATCATCCTCTTCGGATGATTCCAGCTTAACTGGGACATTTAATGGGGACAAATATCATCAAGCTATGGAAAGTACAATTGGTATTTAAGGCTTAGTTTCACTCTGGAATCAGAGAGTAAGAATATCTTCTTTTTCCCCTTGAGACTTCCACCAGAGAGGACCAAGAGGCTCTCTTTCTGATTTCCCAGGGAGGGTGGATATGACCTTTCCCATAGCTACTGGGCAATGAGCCCAGGATAATAATGGGTCTAGGAAATGACCTGTTGTTTGTGGGAAAATGAGGTATAGGAAAGAAAATGTATATGGTCAAATTGCTCCTGGTAATGGAGGCATTTTAAAAATTGCCATACAAGCTCTGTGGGGATTGGTTTGGCCAATCTGAAGGTCTCAGAAGTCTTCAAAAATGGAACATAGGTAGTGAAAGAAGTAACAGAGCAATCACTTGTGCTCAGTCTAATCTTCTACTAATTCCTGCAGGGAGGTGAGGAAAAAAAACTGTAGGTTAGCCAGAGGTGGACATTGAGGGTCTTGGACCCTCAATAGCCATTTTCTAAAGGGTAGGAACACATTCTTACTCCTTCAAATCAATTTTAAAGCGGTACAATTCTAATCCAGCTCCCTTTTCCTAGGCCTTTTCAGGAACAAATATGCGTCAGGGTGATATGTGTAACAGCTCCTAGGTTTGTGGTAGGACAGATTGCCTTGATGCTATGTAGTAAGCCCCTTTGCACCTCTCTGTTTCTACTGTGAGTTGGCTTTGAAGACTTTAGCGAAAAAATATCTATTTCATATCCCTGATCCTCTATACTTTATGACTTTCCAAAACCATGACTTGTATATTGAAATAATTTAATTTCCAACTAGGTCCTTTGGGAAAAGTGGCTTAATTTCTGTGGGTCTCATTTGAGCATGATTAATCTTTGCATTTTATTTCAGGATTTCAAGTTGAAAATAAATGTGGTCACATAATGTGATGCATTTTTTTTGACTAACCAGGACAACAGAAAGGGAATTTTTCTTGCTCTATGGCACTATCACTAGAAGTGAAATTCTAGTGTTCTATAGCACTGTAGGATGACTGTAGTTAGCAATAATATGATACATAGTTTCAAATAGCTAGATATTTGAAGGAGGATACTGAATGTTCCCAACACTAAGAAATTGTCAGTGTTTGAGAAGATGAATATGCTAATTACTCTGATCTGATCATGGTTCATTATATGGATCAAAACATCACTATATACCCCACAAATATGTACAATTATATATATACATATTAATTAAAAATAAAAGAAAAAATGTAGCAGGAATAATATTATAAGCCATCCGACCCTCCAGACATCATTTTGTCAGTCCCTGCTCTTATTTAACATTAAACACACATGCTTACTCACATACTCATGTTCTATCCACCACTTCTCGCATACATGTATTCATTCATCTACACTGGCCCATTAATTTCATCCTCTATTCCACTTTCTCTTTTTTAGTCCCTTATGTCAGAGTAGATCTGGAATCTGTGCTTTGGAAGGCAGAGTTAGGCAGATGCATTAAGTTGAGGCATCTTCAGAACAGACCTTTGGGAAATTTTCATACTCAGGCCTATTTCACCTAGGGTAAGTTATCACAGTAGAGTCTTAAAATGACATGAGAATCCATATTACACTATATTTCTGAATCCTTAACATATTTCATATGGCTAGATATACATAGATGCTGAAAAAAATCTTTGTTGAACTGAAATTAATCTATATATACACTAAATTCCTCTCCATCTATAACTTGTTGTATCACTACCCATTATAGGCTTAAAGATGACAAACTATCTTTAAAAATCAATAAAATAAAATATTAGATGAATCAGTAATTTACATACAATTTATCTTCAATTATTCCCTACTTTCCTTCATAAAAATAAATAATTAAAAGATGGCTAAATTCCCCTTTGGAAATATCTGAGAGTCTTTTTTTCAACTCACCATTTTTTCAGGAATATAACCCTTTTCCCACCTAGCTTTATCAAGGATGGCCAGCTTGCGCTGAGAAAAGAGAAGAAATCATGTAGACCAAGAGAAGGAGAACAATGTACATAAGCCTAGAGAGTTTCTGGGCAAGTCTGGTTATGTCTCTGCTTGAAGAAGGCACAGAATGGAGCTATTTGTGCTTCTGCCTGCTTTCAAGCTACTGGAGGAGACAAACCAACTCCCTTCTATCCACAGGGACCTCCCAAGAGGCACAGCCTTCAGGCACATATTTGGCCTTTCCAGGGCTCAAGGGGATCCTGGGAGGATATTAAGGAAGAGCTAGCAAGCTAAGTGGAGTCTCCAGGCACAAAAGAGACCTTAAACTGGCTGGAAGCACACACCTGTCCTCCCCAACGAGACTTGGGAAAAGGAAGGTGGCGAGGGGAAATGTGTGTACGTGTGTGTGTGTGTGTGTCCTCTTTCTGAGGAACAATCTCACAAATAAAAAGGTCTTCCAGAAAAAGACAGTGCTATAATCCAAGTAATTCAGAAAATAAAAATGATAAGTACCCTTCCTTATTTGGGGACCCAAAGTGTAGGAGCACATGCACATTTGCAAACTCCAAACACACTCAGATATTGTGCTTATAAGTATACACAGAAGTAACTGTAATGCATCAGTAACTCAGTAGATGTGAATGATGAATATACTGCATTCAGATGGTATCTGTATTTTTTTAAAAAAGTAAGAACATGCTATGTATTTACTTTTTTTTTTTTTTTGAGACGGAATCTCGCTCTGTCACCGAGGCTAGAGTGCAGTGGCACGATCTTGGCTCACTGCAAGCTCTGCCTCCTGGGTTCGTGCCATTCTCCTGCCTCAGCCTCCCAAGTAGCTGGGACTACAGGTGCCCGCCACCACACCTGGCTAATTTTTTTGTATTTTTAGTAGAGACAGGGTTTCACCGTGTTAGCCAGGACGGTCTTGATCTCCTGACTTCGTGATCTGCCTGCCTCGGCCTCCCAAAGTGCTGGGATTACAGGTGTAAGCCACCACGTCTGGCTTGTATTTACTCTTATTATCTACAACTAGTACACATTCAGAAGCATACAGATACTCAGAGAATGTAGATGACAATAAGATTATATGGAAAATAAACTGGCATGGAAATTGGACTGTTATCTCTTTAGGTATATATGTTGCTTCCTGGGTTTGGATACCTGCACATCCAGGATAATTAGCTTTAGAACCACAGACCCAGGTCTATAGTAGAGAGCAGGCTCTGTTGGGTTTTGATATGCACTACTATGAAGGATATTGATCATTGTAGGAGACTGTGCTTTTCTGGAGTTGAGAAAGATGAGAACTAGCCAAAAAAGAATAACTACTCCCAATAAAAAATTAAGTTCTTTATTTTAAAATAACAGAATTCCCCTAAGGAAAATAACAAAACCCTTCAGATTCCAAAGGGCCTAGTTCATATTTTTAGGAGTAACCACTCTTTACTCCTCACCATTTTTCAATTTGATAAAAAATTTAAAAAGGAAATTTTTTCCCATAGAAAACTGGAATAACACTTCATTTATTTCCAGGCAGTCTCTTAGCTCATTACTGGTTCTTTGGTGATGTTCTGTGTTACCATTCTATAGGAACCTGACCATTCATTCAATAAATATGTATTGAGTATCTTCTAAGTGTCAGAAGCCATTCTGATCACATGCCACTACTCTTTTCAAATAGTTTTACTGTAATAGTTTTATTCAGCCCTTAGGAATTTGATGATAGACTTCAAGAACCGGAACCTCTTCTAATAACAGAGGAGTTTCAAACTGAGTGGTATTAAACCTCTGTTTCCTATTTACTGTTATCTAAAGTTCAGTAAGTAGGAAACAGAAGTTTAATACCACTCAGTTTTAATTCTATTCTCTTGAAATAGAGAAGGAAAACATGATACAGATAATTAAAAATTGCTGCGAAATGTAAAAGAAAGAGGACATGGCTTTCAAGTCAGCAAAACATGGATTTGCATTGCTCTTTGTCAGCTCTCGGATGTAAGTAAGTTCTCAAACCTCTGGAAGTATTACATTCCTCATCTTTAAAAGGTGATACGTCAAACCAAAAGTTAGTCTTGAGTACCAGCTCCGAGTAAAGAATCTGCAGCTAGAGTGCCATGGTTGAAATCCTGGCTCATCCATGTCCTATTACATGACCTTGGGAAAATTATTTTGTCTCTCAGTTTTTTTTTTTAATTGGAAAAATAAAACAATAACAGTACTTATCTCTTAGAATTATTGTGATGATGGTATGGGTTATATAGGTAAGCTGTTCAGAATAACACTTCCATACAAATACATGTTTTTATGTGTGAGTATTTGTATTATGTCAAGCAAATAGAAGGTGTTCAGAAAAGTTAATTTAATTTCCAATTTCCTTTACAATTGACTTGCACTTGAACATAAGAATTTTTGCCATTTTTGAAATTTTTAATATATTTGAAAGAAACAATGAAGCTGTTTCTGACTAAGTGACTCATGCATTAACTGGCTTCTTCATCAAGAGATCGGCTCATTTTTCCAGTTTTCATGTGAAAGTGGAGAAAGAACCCACTGTATGCTACTTCTTAAATAAGTTCTGTTGACTTAATTTGTAAAATTTGATGAAATATAGAATGATTGACACTCTTAAAAATTATTTAAAAATTACTGGACTAAGGATTCTCAAGGAAAGAGACTTCTCCCAAGTCATTGCTTTTCACTACAATGTCTGGTACATAGTAGGCACCTAAAATATCTGCTCAACGAGGAAATGAGCTGAGTCCCATTTTATTTAAATGAATAAAATATGTAACTTTAGTGGAGAGAAAAATAAGGAATCGCAGAAGCTCCTGGCTGATTAAGTACTATTGTGGGGAGATTTGTAGAAAAAAATATGGTTACTATCTTAGATCTTTAAAAAAAATCTTCCTAACTAGTATTGTGAACTGAGGAATGAATACAAAGAAAACATGGTCTTTTCTTCATTTATAATCATTTCTCGACACAAAAATATGTAGTTAGAACTATCAGTGCTTAAAATGAAAAAAAATCTGTTTGTTATTATTTTCTGTCAAAAAAGAAATCTTTTTAAAAGTTAATATTAAAAAAGAATAGGTAGACTATATCTACAAGTAGAGTGACAAAAACACATGCTTATATATTGCAAGAAGTTTGGCTCTGAGGAAATATTCAGAATGATTATGCATTTATCTTTGGTGAGAAGAAAGAGGGTAATTTTTAAATGAGTAAGTTAAAATTTACTAGGGACCTATTTTTCGTTTGTGTTAGTATTTTATAATTCTTTCTGAAAATTGTAAAGTTTCTATATCCTCTCTAAAGTCACAAAAATTTTGAAGCAGATAATCATGTCTTGTGTCTTCTATAAAGTGTCTTGTAAATAAAGATCACAAAACTGTTATTTTCTTTTTAAATTTAAGCACATTTTAGTCAATTGGATGAATAGTGCTGCTATTTTAAAAAAGGTAAATTTCATTCAAAAAATCATGATACTGCATTTTCCACAATGTGCTTATTTCACATTGCATGCCTATGTCAAAACATCTCATGTGTCCCATAAATATATACAACTACTACACACTCAAATTTTTTAAAAACAAATTAGATGGCCAAAAAAATAAATAAATAAATAAATCATGATAAACTTCACTGCATGCTACTTTACTGTTCCCTCTCTGTTACCTTTATCTGCTGAAAAGCTGGCTGCACTGAGTACAGATTAAGAACCTTAAAAAATAACAAAACAAAATCAAGTAAAATAAAATAAAACAAAGCACAGTGCAACAAAATAAAACAAAACAGCCTCAGTAGTAGTTACTGGAATTGCACATATCATGTCTGGAAAAAAATAACCTGCTTTTCTCTGGCTAGGCCTTTGAATTGCAACATTAAAGAGACAGTAACTATAACACCTGATAGAAATGGTTCATTGTTGTTGCATAGAATAAGAGAAGACAACACTTCAAAATGACTATTTGTTTTCATTTTCACTCATCTTATGGGGCACTAACTTATTGACCTTTTTCACCTTTCCAGTTTCTTCAAATGTCGAACAACCATAGAATGGTCGACGTTGAGTTCTTTGGCAACTTTTCATGTAGTCGTAAAAGGATCAGCTTCGATGATTGCTCTCAATTTGTTGTTGTCGGCTTCTGATGACCAGCCACTATCCTCCTCATCTTCAAGGCTCTCGTCTCCTTTGCAAAACTTCTTGAACCACTGCTGCACTGTACATTCGTTAGCAGTTCCTGGGCCAAATGCATTGTGACTTGTGAAGAAAAGTGGATTTTATATAACAACTGGCGACAACCAGCTCAGTGGTTGGATGGAGAAGAAGCTCCAAAGCACTTCTCAAAGCCAAATTTGCACCATGGAAAGGTCATGGTCACTGTCTGGTGCTTTGCTGCCGGTCTGATCCACCACAGCTTTCTGAATCCCAGCAAAACCATTACATCTGAGAAGTATGCTCAGCAAACCGATGAGATGCAACAAAAACTGCAACACCTTTACCCGGCATTGGTCAACAGAAAGGGCCCAATTCTCCACCACAACGTCCAAATGCATGTCACACTACCAATGCTTCAAAAGTTGAATGAATTGGGCTATGAAGCTTTGGCTTATCCACCACATTCACCTGACCTGTCACCAAACAACTATCACTTCTTCAAGCATCTTGACAACTTTTTGCAGGAAAAACACTTCCACAATCAGAAGGATGCAGAAAATGCTTTCCAAGATTTCATCAAACCCTGAAGCATGGAATTTTACACTACAGAAATAAACAAACGTATTTCTCATTGGCAAAAATGTGTTGATTGTAATGGTTCCTATTTTGGTTAATAAAGATGTGGTTGAGCCTAGTTACAATGGTTTAAAATTCACAGTCCAGAACCACAATTCCTTTTGCACCAACCTAGTTCAATTTTTCAGCCATACTACTAAACACCCATGATTTTTATATATTTCTGCATCTCTAGCCTTAGTGTGTTGAAATTTTGTCCCATATTTATTACCTTCTAGATGGCTGCTGGAATTCCAGGCATCAAATCCAGGTTCAGAAAAGGAAAAGGGGCAGTGCTAGCATGAGCACCAGCCACCTCTTTCTCTCTAAAAGATAACCTCTCCAGCAGAATTCTATTTATGTTTTATTGGGAAAATATTAAATACACAGCCAGTCTTAGTTTCAAGATAAGCTATCAACTGTATGGCAGAGATGTAGTTTATTGCCCGGGTCAGGCATGTTTTCAGCTTCAAAAAATTAGGTTATCCTAGCAATGAAAAATGAGGTAACTTTTGGCCAGGCAACCAAAAAACAACAACTCATTTTCTTAATTGAAACTGAGTTGCAAATAAGAACCATTTGCAAAGCATGTTTTATATTAAAATATTGGCGTAAAATAGAATATTTGAAGAAATCTATGAAGTAAGTAGTTAGAAACCCACCAACACCAATTAATGCACTATGGGACGCTCTCACAGTAGGGGAAGAATAAATCCAAGGCACTGTGATCTTCCAATGGGAAAAAATATGACTATGACATCATGAGAGTCATAGAAATAGCATGTTTTAATCATTTTTTAAAGGAGGAACTTCACTGACTCAATCTGATGACATCTTGGCCCAATTTTAGATTGTATAATTGGGAATGCTAAACTTTGTGATCAACTTGTTGCCTACTCCACATAGTTACAAAGTTGCTTGTAGCTTTCCTTTCTATATGTGTCTTAGAGAAAGCCAATTCTCCAATCTCAGTTTGAGTAAGAGTGAGTTTAATACATGATTAATGGAACAGGCATATCCTTTAGAAAGCATATCGTGATATATGTAATGATAAAATGATAATAATGATGGAACTTGGCATTTATTAAATGCTTACTGTGAGTTAACGGTATTACATGCCAGAAGGTCTTCTTAGGGTCCAGCAAACAAACTCACATACTATCAAAGGCCTCACCTGGCATAAAATTAACTCAGGGAAACAGGATAGCAAATCCAACATTCCAGAAGGGCAGTTTTAGGAGTTTCTCTTACAGAAAAGAAGTCCTGAAAGCAGTGGAAGGAATAGACTCTGTCATTTAAAGTCTTAGCTCAGATAGGAGGACATAAGATTTTCATTAAGGGGTGCAGAGTCCACCTTAACTTGGAATTTTCAAGCCCTGTAAGTGCCTATATCACTTGTAACAATTTCATGGGCATCCATAGCTTCTAGAATTCCCTGCAAAAGACATGCCAAGTTACAAAAGTAGCTTGAAGCTATTATTTCCCACTAGATATCTATAACACATTGATCATCCTCCCAGTCCAGAGGTCATTTGCTGCTCAGAGATAATTTGTGCCATATGTAATTTTGTGTAGTAATGTTTATTAGGTTTCTAGGGAACCAGAACTAGAAATTAATCCAAGATCAAATTTATCCACAAAGAAAGAGAAAAAAAGTGCTAACCTTTTGCCCACATATGTGTTATTTATTTAATATTCACAACAAGCCCATATGATGGAAAGGATATTATTTTTATTATCAAAGAGAAACTAAGAGCAGAGATGTAAAGTTTCTTGCCTATGATCACATAACTTGTTATTAGTAAAGCCAGGATCAAATTGAAATTTGCTGGTTCTAGGGTCTGAATTCTGAACTCCATGTCTCTCATAATTCTATGAAGGGAGAGGAGAATGTAATGTAAATTGAGCTATGTTCAGAGCTGTTTCTAAGTCTATTTAGAAATTTTATGAAAACAAAAAACTGTTTCAAGTGTCAGGTCTTTTATTGTTATTTTGTTTTTAATACTGGAAAATCTAAAATGATTGTTGATAAAGTAGTTTGCACTGATGGACACATGTCTTTTTCTCCCTCAAAATCTGTCTCAGAATAGGCAAATGTGCACTGACCAACAATCCGTGTTTATTGGAATTTGTTCCAATATGCATATTTATTGTTATTGCATATTTATTTTGTTTCACATATCCCACATCTAAATAATTATTGAATTTGGTTCAATATGCAGAAATTTGCATAAATGAGCCTAGATTCAAGATAAGAAAAATTTCTCTGAGCAATTCGAGTAACTTTACAAAAATCAAAGAAACTTGCTAGAATACCTATGAATCAGGCTATGAACCCGAGACATCCCAATTGCCATAGAGATATCTGCATCCTATCTATGGCTCTTCAATCTTCTTTCTTATGAAGGCATTTTCTGTTCTTACAATCCTTTGACTAGGAACACAATTTAAAATATTTCACAATCGGTATAGCCCTGGCACTAATTAGTTAAAACTGGTGCTGGCCATAGTGAAGGAGAAGAGCTGTATATAAGCTTTCTAGAACATTTTACCTACTACCTGGTCAATATTTGTTAGGTCAACCAGCTTTATATGCCCCTGAGATTCAAAGAAGTGAGATGGAGAGGACAGTTAGCCACATTAAGTCATGAATATATAGCTGAATATCAGCACTTCATCTCTCTCTGCTTTGACTTTCAGTGAATATGAGTTTTGTAGATAAGATGATATGAAATTAGGTCTTGGGGTATAACATACTTGTGCAGTTTCTTATGAAAGTGGGATTTAAGAATCTGGATCTTTGAAATTGTTACATTGAAGTCTACCAAATTTTTTTCTTGGCATGTCCACCAGTAAGTTCCCTTTTTTTCTCATATTATATTTTCTCACTTATAAAATAATGGGTTTGGTCTAGACTGGGGAATCCCAAACTGTCTATGAAATAGGAATTCCCAGGAAGTTTTGAAAATTATTCATGGCAGGGTTACATTCCACACATACTCACTCAGTAAGACTCTCCATGTATTTTTTGGGGGTATCTTTATTTTAACAAATTCTCAGGTGATTCTTCTGTAGCTAGTCCAACCTTAGTTTGAAAACCCCTGTAAAAAATAAATGATTCATAAACTTTCATTTGTATCAGAAGGTCCCAGACAATATTTAGAGAAAATGTTGGCAAATTATATTTATGTTCCCTTTAAGCCCATTCTGATTCCTTGAGGAGGTTCTATTAAGATTCTGCTATTTTCACCTCTCCCAGGACCTGTTGTATATCAGTCTGGAACATCCCTAGGATAGTGACATCTGCCCATCACTGTCTTCCTGAAGGCCTCTTTCACCTCCTTGTTCCTCAGGCAGTAGATGGCTGGGTTGAAGAATGGTACAATGATAGTGTAGAGCACAGAGATAATCTTGTTGTGGTTGAAGGTGTACATGGCCTGGGGCCGTGCATAGGTGAAGAGAGTGGAGGAGTAGTAGATAACAACCACTGCCAAATGAGTGGCACAAGTGGAAAAGGCTTTGTGGCGTCCCCTGGAAGTAGGGATCCTCAGGATGGCTGCAATGATGGCAATGTATGATGAAACCACAGCCAGTAGAGGGAGTAGAATCATCACCAGGGCCAGAAGGAAGTCTACTAGCTCTGCTTGCTCCTTGTCAGAGCAGGTGAGGTTGAGTAGTGGGGAAATATCACAGAAAAAGTGGTTGATAATGTTGGGTCCACAGTAGGACAATTGGGAAATAAAAAGAAACTTCATCATGGAGCTGAAGAAGCCACTGCCCCAAGAGGCGGCAGCAAGGCGAGTGGCCAGACTGGAAGGCATGAGACTAGGGTAATGGAGGGGTCCACAGATGGCCAGGCAGCGATCATAGGCCATAACTGCCAACAGCACACATTCAGTACAGGCTAAGGCAATAAAGAAGTACAGTTGGGTCATGCAACCTACGTAGGAGACTCTACCATCCCGGGTAAGAAAGGCTGCCAAGAGCCGAGGAATGGTGACATTGATGTACCATAGCTCCAGGAAAGAGAGATGGCCAAGGAAAAAGTACATGGGGCGATGAAGGCTTGGAGTGAGCCATATTGTGAAGACAATGAGTGCATTCTCCAACAATGTCAGAAGGTAAATTGCAAAAAAAAGGACAAAGAGGAGCAGCTGGAGGGGAGGAGTGGCAGGGAAACCCACCAAGACAAACTCCTCGACGTGGCCTCCACTCAAATTTCTCATGGCTCTCTGTCCAATTGAGTGCCTAAAATAAATCACAGGAAGAACAAGAGATTTGAAAGATAGGTGCAACAAACCACCAACATACTCTCACAGGTTGTAACCACTGAAGATGCTTAGTGGTATATTAATTATTATATCATTTTTCCTCTTCACTTTGCTGTTTTTACTCTCACCTTATAGGAAAAGTTAACAGACCTGAGTACTCAATTACATAGCGATCTTAACTACAGTGGTTACTTGATAAATACTTTCTGAGTGATTTCAGAACTGCTTGGCATTTTGATTCTTGTTTTCTTGTCCAGGACATGCTCTTCCTTTACGTCCCTTAGAAACAACAATAAATTCCTAAGCCCACAGCACCTTTACTCAGTATCTGTTGAATGAGTGAATAAAAGAATCTGTGACCTCAAGCTAGGGCCTACAAGCTTATTTCTCAAGGGAAATTGTACTAAGGGGAAGTAATAACTCAAGGAGATTGCTTGAACTATAATGCAAGGCAACATGGCAGTATGAAGATTGGTTTGAAAAATATTCATTTCCAAATAGAGAGACAATTCAATACAAAGGAGATAATGAAGCTCTGCTCCAGAGAATAGTTATTTTTCCATTCACCTTACATATATTTTTGAATACATTTGTAGTGCTAGAATTAGACAGTCTTATTTCTAGGAGGTATAATAGGTTAAAAAATTGAACTTCTGAAAGTTGTACATGTCTTAATTCCTGGAATCTATAAATGTTACATCATATGGCAAATATTTTGCAAATGTGATTAAATTAAGGACTTTGAGATGGAGGGCTTATCCTGGGTTTTCTAGGTGGGCCTTAAATACAATGAAAAAGGGCTTTACAAGACAGAGATAGAGTGAAATTTGAAACACACACACACAGGAGAAGGCAATGTAAAGATGAAGCAGAGAGAGATTTAAGGATGCTGGCCTTGGAGACTGCAGTGATTTGGCCACAAGATCTTTATCTTGAATGAATGCCCACAGCCATCAGAAGCTAAAAGAGGCAAGAAGAATTTCTCAAGAGCCTCCAGAGGGAGTGCGGCTCTGCCTATGCCTTGAATTGAGCCAAGTGATACTGATTTTGGATTTCTGGCCTCCAGAATTGTGAGAAAATAACTCTCGGTTGTTAAAACCCACCATATTTGTGGCAGTTTGTTACAGCAGCCATGGGAAACTGATGCAACTGGTGAGGCAGGAAAATGAAAGAGGAAGTCATTTTCCCAACCATTCTTCTGTGCTTTTCCAGTCTTCTATTAACATTGCCAGTGACCTGACATCTCCAGGGAGACCCTGGTAAAATTACAAGTCTGACTTGAGATTGGGTGACAATGTCATTAAGCATTTTTATTTTTGGTGTGATTTAAGTACCTGTCTTTAAACATTATTTTCCTCCAAGAAACTTTAAAAATGATATACTAATTTGCATAGTTTTAACTTGACATCAATTTTTTTTTTTTTTAAAGGATGAGTCCTTGCTGTGTTCTTCAGGCTGGACTCAAACTCCTGGGCTCAAGGAATCCTTTCACTTCAGCCTCCTGTGTAGCTCGGACTACAGGCACAACATCTATTTTTTATCAGACATTTATGTAGCCACAGGGAGTCTAATTTTTTACTGCATTATGAGAATTGAACTTTTAAATGAAACTATTAGATTACTTCTTTATGTGTTCAATGAAATCTAATGAAATCTAAATATCAGTGCTATGGTAATGATATCCACTGAAACTTGTTTGAACAAGTACACAAATGAGCATATCTTTTTAAAACTGGAAATTTTAAATCATTTATTTCACCAAAGTCACAATTCATGGTATTGTAATATATTTATAATTGCAAGTCTTTTATTGATTTCTCTGTATCTACCTACATGTTTATTGTTTCCTGTACTTTTAAGACTATGAGTGCTTTATAGAAGATTTTCTCTAGTTGTTATATAATTAGCATACATTTACCTAAAGCAATATAAATATAAATATAAATAAACACCTAAAAATATATTGGACAAAAATTTTTAATTTTACTGGAAAACTATCTCATAATAATGTATATTATGCTTTTGTCCAATGTTTGTGTGTATTGTAAGACTTATTATCACAATGAGAAATATTTTAGCATTGATTCTATTCTGAATTTTCATTTTGGAGGTGTAAACACTAAGAAAACTAGTTCACATATAAGTGATATTGATGTACCATAGCTCCATGAATGAAAGTTTGTTTTGTTACAGAAATAACACTAGATTATTTAAACTTTTTATTAGTTGTGTGCCAGAAAATATTCAGTAACATATCATCAAAATTATTTTCATTCATCTATTAGCTGACAACTTGATTAGCTTCTATTTCAATTGCGTTGAAAGAAACAGATTGCAAACCACTGACCTGCAAAAGGATTTGATACCCGGTTATTAGCCCTTTATTTTCTCAACACTGACATTGGCACTGGCATTAACTTACACTCTTGGACACTTCCATATGGCAAGATTTTGCTATGCCTTTCCTTGTTAAAAAAAAGAAAAGAGAAGTGGGAAAGGAAAAGACACTTTCTCTAGCAGATCAATTTTAAGAGCTCTTAAAGGAGTTGAAGATGAGAGAATCAGTCCTTTGGAACTATTCTTGCCTGGACATTGGAAGATTTTTATTTTTATTTTTATACCCTCAAGTGTCCAAAAAGTCCAGTTTGGAAAGAGTGACTTTAATGCATCAGATACTTTTCTGAGTGAGAGTTTAAAGAGAAGGTATGCGTGGTAAGGTTAGGGACAGGATAGGAAGGAAGCCCAACATGCCTCAGGAGTAGGTAATAACAGAGGATGGGAAAAATTTGAAAATGATGGCTGGAAACTCTCAAGAGACAAGGTAAGGGAATTGAGATTCTAAGGCAGATTGAACAACGACAGAACATCTGAAGAGGGACTTGTCCGCACCCCTCTATTATCAGTGTAACAGAGCAGTAGCAAAACATAGTAGGCACTCAATAAATATTAGTGGAATGAGTTTCAGTCTTGATTTGTATAGTCTTGAATTTACATCATTCAGATTCATATTATACTTTGAAAATATAGATAATTGAACTAAAGGAAAACTAGGGTTCTTTTCCAGTTATTGCACTGCATAAAATTGGTTGAAACTCCAACTTACCAGCGTCAGTCCTGAGGGATGTGGGAGAGAAGTTGTTGGAAAATGGAGTGAAGGGTGGGAAGGAGCCTTAGAAATTTACTGACTTTTCACAAGTTTGTTGGAAGCCAATCTTGCTCTGTAGCCTACTGTGGCTTAGATTGTCTGCTGATTCAAAGACAAGACTGCAAGTTGGTCCCCTTGTGCCCAGAGGTGCCTATACCCCTACCTCCTGCCCAGTCCTCAGCAGTATTATGTCATCCTCTTCATGAGTTTCAAGCTCAGTTGCTGAAAACTGAACCCTTTTTGCTATTCCACCTGGCCTGCTACTGCCAAGAACTTTCTTCTCCAACCAAGGCAACTTCAGCCCCTGTTGTCCACCAGAAATGGTCTGTTCTTTTAGTCTTTTCCTGCTCCCAGTCTGCCCTCCCTTTTTGAAGAGGCCCTTTTCGATAGACTACTTCTGAATCGTAGTACTCAGATCCCTTCTGTAGTTCTGAGTATATATCACGGCACTGTGCCCACTGAATTCTTCTTGTATTTGTTCTTTTTTTTTTTGTTTCTTACTTGCCTTAACTTCTAGGTGTGTCTTCTCCATCATCAGTCTGGGAGCCCTTCTCCCTCTATTAGCGCTACAAAATTTTTATATCGGGGAGGATTCTACCATCAGGGCAGCAGAGTACAGCTTAGCCTGCAATGTTAACAGTCACGCAGTGATGATCTCTTTAAACATAAGCTTCTCATTTGGCAACTTAGATTCCAAGTAATAATTAATGAGGAACAGCTTGAAGATTTCTCCCATTGCATTTTCCCTCAGAACCAAAAACAGCTCTTTATGGGTTGGTCTTCTCAAGACTAGATGATATTGATGCTATTATACACTTTATTTTTTATTTGCCTTTGAATGCTCCCCTTCAACATTACCCTCCCCTTTACTCCTGTTTTCCATTCCTCTTATTTATTCCTCTAGTCACATCAGAGTTCTTCAAGACGCCACTCTGTTATTTTACCTCTGGTCTTTTGCACGTGAATAAACATAATAAACAACAGTGCCTCTGTGAGGACTTTGTCCAAAAGGTCCTTCACACTCACAGCTGCTATTATGCCCATAACTCTATTACCCCATAGATCTATATCTATGGCGTAGCTATGTCTCTTCCTGGATTTTTCCTCCCTGGTAGCAGAGATCTCACTCATTGCTCTACTCTAGTTAAGTTCATCATTTTGGCCATATTACATAACCAATGCATATTTATCAAATTAGTTAAGAAATAAATAAGGTAATACTTTAAGAACTTGGAAACCTAAAAGGTAGAATGTCGTTTCAGGGGTAGAATGTCAAACCTGTTTTATTATTTGTGTAATAGTTCTGCCGCTGCCGCTGCTGGTAATATTTATCATTCCTACTTCATTAGGCTATATCACATTAAAAGAGATAATTACCTGAGAATTATTTGCACATAATATGAAACAAGTTATTATTGTAAAGCACATTGGTGATGCCATAGCTCTGTGGGCCTGAAACCATATAGATATCACTTGGATCATCCAAATTAGCTATTCACACCAGCACATTTGCCTGGATTCCTGTTTAACCCCTACCTTCTAGATGTTACAAAAGTGAAGGTTAGTAGTAGATTGCCTGGTGTTCAGTGGTGCTCTATGGGAAGCAACACAAATCTTCATCTGGAGACACATTGGGCAGAGCCCCGTGCATAGGCATATCCCACTCCCAGAGAAAACTGCCTGTTTTGTTTTTCTTTGTTTCCCTTGAATTCCTCATTTATCATCACAAATTGAAGAATCTTAATGCACCTACCAAAAAACTGGTGAATTAACAACTAAGGACTGTCTGAAATTATTATAATTACTGTCTTTGTCTCTATCTATCTACAAGGCATATAAAGAAGATACAATAATAATTGATTACTCTGTGCAGGGTAGTGAGTATTTTTTATATGCTAACTTAATTCTCACAACAGCCCAGTGAATTTAAGCACCATTGTTTCTATTTGTAAATGACACAGAAAGATGAGTGATTTTTTCCCTCAAGATCATACATCTTGAAAATTGTAGAAGTGGAATAAACTTTGATAATCTCGCTATGAAGGCATAGTGGGAAATTTAACCTCTATCCTGTACATCTTCCATGGAAATAAGTAAATGTCCATGGGTATAGCCAAGTGGACTCATTTATATAACAACAAAGAGTTTTTGTTTGTTTGTTTGTCTTCTCTGTGTATGGCAGTCAAATTCATTCAATAGTTTTTTTTTTTAATCTCGTTCGAATTCGTAGATATAGACTTAATATGATAGGTATTTCTTTGGGTCTTGCCTTAGGGCAAGGGAAGTGTTACAGCCTAAACACACAAAGATTGGCTTCTGCCTCTCTTATCATGGCTTTCTGCTTTCTGGGTTCCCCTTTCCCACACATATTTTCCTGCCCTGATCAATGCCTTTACAAATCTCTAACATTTTACCTCATCGCCACTTAAAAAAAATCTCTCACCCTTGTGAACATTTCAGATGCATTTTTCAGGTGCTATCTCTAGAATCATAAACACATGAACAAAAGATTAAAATGACAGGGTACTCACTCTGAGATGTTAGAATGATTAAGTTTTTTCAAATTTTAAGCACATCGTGTATCTTGAGAAATTCAAGCAATTTTCAGGATTATAAGGAATTGAAAATCGTAGGGAATGGATGAAGGATTTGAGGGTGTCTAACCTGAATAAGGACAAAATTTGTCACACAAGTTCACCTACTTCTTTGCTTGCCTGTCTTCCACATTCACACACATACCCTGCCTTTTGATATTTGTCAATAGGCTGCTTAACTTTTGCCTCTGGGCAGGTAGGGTTTGCCCTAGAAACTCTTCAATAAAGTTGATACTTCATGCTGGTATCTAAGTTGTTTGTGGCATGGTAGGGCTGAGGTTTTGCAGATGGGGCCCTGAAGCAAACAGAGGCAGCAGTAGCCAGCCCTTATTACATTTCCCTTATTTTATTCTCATCAGGGACATAGCTCCTTAGT
Organism: Nomascus leucogenys; assembly: GCF_006542625.1. Lineage (NCBI taxonomy): Eukaryota > Metazoa > Chordata > Mammalia > Primates > Hylobatidae > Nomascus > Nomascus leucogenys. The sequence continues at coordinate 42,782,046 of NC_044392.1, read as the reverse complement.
GTGCATTGTCATGGTGACCTACCTCTCCCCAACAAGACTGTGTCCAAGTCGCCTCAGGGACCATTTGTTCTAGGGCATAGGTGATACAATGAAAAGGCATTGTCCAGAGGGACACGGGTGTGCACTGAAGTGGAGTAAAGTCATCGGGTTCATTGCCTGAGTGTCATCCATGTGATGCTTCCACAAACCCTATTTTCAGAAGTGCCTAAGAGGCGTCTAGATATAATGATAATTCAAGACTAAATTCTGTTGAGGAAATAACACAATAAAGTAAGAGTTACGGACAAATTAATCCTGATAGGTTATTTAGACTACTACATTTTCTGAGAAGATGTTTATTTGTTAAACTCTGTTCACCGTTGCCTCTTATTACTTGTTTGTGCTTATGTATGAGGGAGAGATGCTTTATCTGTCTTCCATAAGTCTACAAGCTCCATGAGGAAAGCCTGTTTGCTGCTTGCCCTTCTTTACAACCCTTTGTAAATAAAACTTGGTGCACGGGGAAGATCTCAGGATAACTGGTGGGAAGACGTGTAGAGGAGTGCTTGTGAATTCCTGAGTCCTGCCTCAGATCTGAGTCTGTTTCTGAAAATAATGGGGTTTTCTTTCTCTTACCACTCTGGTTTTCCTGACTGTCATTCATACCCAGGTTGCTTCTTTGCTTCTTGGTCTACTGAACTGTAGCAAATGGAGTAGGGTACCTCGTGGGGTATGCGCTAAGCAGCCTGCCACTGAAAGTGTTCAAGCAGAGCCCAGATGACCTGTTTAGGATGCAATGTTGGAGAGGAAGTGCCTGCAGTAAAAATGATGGCTCTCTTCTCTTGGCAATAATGACAATTTGTTGTTACTGCAGAACAATGGAGTTATAAGTAAATACTTTGCAAAAGATTAAATGATGCTATAAGGAGTTGGAGAAATGCAGTTATTGCCGAGATTTTAGCTCAAAGTGGTAAGGAGATGGTGACTTTCAGAAAACACAGAAGGCAGAACAACATGAGAAAGCCAGGGATGAGTTCAGTCTTGACATATTAAGCTCAAGGGAAAGGCAGATATATGCAGCAATAAATCAGAAATATTGGCTTGGATCTTAAGTCTGTTTTAGTTTATAAACTTGGGAGTCAGCATTAATAAATATGTAAAATCACACTTGATAAATGTTACCAGAGGAACAGAGTTGAGAACAAAAACAAAGAGAAAGATGGAAAGGAAATGCTTGAGAAATGCAGACCAAAGAAGGAAAAAGACCAAAAATTGTCCAAGAAAGGAATTGTAAGAGTACAGTGTTTTCTGGAAGTTAAGGGACTAGACAATTTCAGGAAGGTGAGGGTGGTGATAAAACAAGAAAAAGTATTAAAATAAAAAAGAGAGGAAGCTGTTTTTACACTTTTTCCTATTGGTGCAAAAAACACACAATTGCCATTCACCGAACAATCACTGTATACTGGACATTTTGCTAAAAACTTTATACATATTTTATTTAATTATCTTAGCAATACAGTGTAGCTATAATCTAAACTACCAAGTTTAGATTGGTACAAAAATACAACTGCTTAAATAAGATAGAATTTATTTCTCTTTCATATAGCCCTACAGTGATGAGTGGTCCATAGTTGGTAGGGCCTGTGGAACAGCTTGACTTCACAAGATTGTAAAAAGCACAGGCAGATGGTTGGTCCTCCCAGACTCAACAGAAGGCTTCTATTGGAAGTCCAAGGCACTGTTCTGTTTTTCCATGTCCTCGCCATCAGGAAAGCAGAAAGAGAGAAACTGATCTTCAGAGAGATATATAGAAGTTTCACCCATCATTTCCACTTATATCTCATTGATTAAAAACTTGGTCACTTAATAGTCAAACCTGGCCACAAAGAAAGCTAGTAAATTTAGTAACTAACTGGCCATCTGTGTACTTAGCTAAAATTCCAGAGAGTTCTATTACTAAGCTTGTAGCAAGAATATATATTATCACTGGCAGTTTCAGATACAAGAAATTATGATCCTGTTAAAGAGGTAAAAATGATGCTTAAAAAAGTAAGTGATTATCACAGAATCACACACTTAGTATATGGCAAAGACAGAAATTAAACTCAGATCATATTGATTCTGAGCTTATTTTTAGATGACTGTAGATTCATATGCAATTATGAGAAATAATATAGAAAGATCTCATGTATCCTTTACCCAATTATCCTCAAGAGTAATATCTTACAAAACTATACCATGCTGTGACAGCTAGGATGTTGACATTATTACAGTGAAGGTACAGAACATGTCAATCACCACACGATTCCATTCTGTTGCTCTTTTATAGGCACATTAACTTTTCTCTCACCCACATTCTTAACTGTTAGCAGCTTGGCAACCACTAATCTATTTTCAATTTTTCATTTGAAAGATGCTATACACAAACACACACACACATATCTCTGTGTGTATGTATATATATGACAGAATCACAAACCTAGTATGTGACAAAGACAGAAATTAAACTGAAATGTAAATATTTATATATTTATAAATATAGTATACATATAATATAGTATATATTTATAAATATATATGTATATACATAGCTGTATGGATTTATAAATATACATGTATACATTTATAAAGGTACATACATATATTTTTTAGTGCTCTTGTGAATTTTTCTCTTCAGTGATTATACTTCCAACTCTAGAGTTTTCATTTGGTTCTTATTTATATTTATTTATAGTATGTATGTTTAATGATATTTTTCATTTGGTGTAATTGTCTAGAGATTGATTTATATTGTGTGTTTCTATCAACAGTTTGTCCCTTTTCATTGTTGAGTAATATTTCAAGATATAGATATATTACAGTTTAAGTAGTTTCTTCTTGAAGAAAATTTTGGTGGTTTCCAATTTGTGTGTGTGTGTGTGTGTGTGTGTGATGCAGTTTCATTCTTGTTGCCCAGGCTAGTGTGCAATTGTGTGATCCTGGGTCACTGCAACCTCTGCCTCCTGGGTTCAAGTGATTCGCCTGTCTCAGCCTCCTGAGTAGCTGGGATTACAGGTGTGTGCCACCATGCCTGGCTAATTTTGTATTTTTAGTAGAGACGGTGTTTCACCATGCTAGTCAGGCTGGTCTTGAACGCCAGACCTCAGGTGATCCACCTCCCTAGCCTCCCAAAGTGCTGGGATTACAGGCTTGAGCCACCACGTCTGGCCTCCAGTTTTTTATTATTTTAAATGAAGACAATTTTAAAATCCCTGAGATTGAATTCTTAGTTGACAAGTTTTGTTTTGTTTTTTGAACACTGAGTATGTTATCCCACTTTTTGGTCTTCATTGTTTCTGCTAAAAAGTCATCTGTTAAACTTATTGGGGCTAACTAGTAAATAATCAGCCATTTTTCATTTGATGCTTTCAAAATTTGCTCATTGTCTTTGACTTTCAGCATTTTTACTATGATGTGTCTTTTTGTGTACCTCTTTGCATTTATCCTATGTGAAATTTGTTCAGCTTCCTAGATGTGTAGCTTTATGTTTTTCAATAAATTTGGAAAGTATTCTGCCAGTATTTCCTCAAATATTTTTTTCTTCTCCTTTCCCTTTGCTCTTTCTTCCTGGTACTCTCATTACACCAGTTTTGGTGTGTTTGATTGTATCCCAGACTTCTCTAAGCCTCTATTTTTTTCATGTTTTCTTTTTCTTGTTTTCCTTTGAGCTGCACAATCTTTATCACTCTAACTTCAAGTTCATTATTTTCTTTTCCTGTTAGTTCTAATTTATTGTTGAGTACTCTTGTAAGCTTTTCTCTTCAGTGGTTATACTTTCAATTCCAGAGTTTTAATTTGTTTTTTATTTATAATTTCTGTCTCTGTTGGTATTCTGTATTTGATGTGATATTGTCATTTATCTTCCTTTACTTCTTTAATCATGATTTTCTTTAGATCTTTAAATATATTTACAATGGTTACTTTGAAGTCCGTCTTTTAGATATGGCATCTAGTCACACTCTCACCAGCAGTTTTTGTTGTCTGATTTTCTTTTTTTCAGTATGGGTCATATTTTTCTCTTTCTTTGCATAGTTTATAGTTTATATGGGAAAGTGGAATTTTGTATAATATACTATAGAAACTCTGGTTACTGGTCTTTCTCCCTTCTCTCCCCACTAGGTCTTGTTTTCATTATTTGCTTGTTTACTTGTTCAGTTACTGGCTGGATTATTTTTGTAAAGTCTATCCTCCCCTATGCTTCTGCTGTGTTAAGTCTTTGATGTTGCTTTTCAGAGGACACACGTATGCCTAGTCACCTTGGGATGACAATAATTTTGGCAGAGCTTATGTTATCCTTTTTCCTGACTACATCCAGCTTTTAATCTAATAATTACCTGCTGATTGCTCCATTGTTTACAAAATGCCCTAGAACATAAATTTCTTTACTGAGTAATCCAATAAAATTCAGACTTCTTTGAAGGAATGATTACTGAGGTCAGTGTTTGCGATTTGTTATTACCCAAAGAGGGTTCCTCCTGGCTCTTTCTTTTTCCTGTTTAGAGGATGTATTAAATGATATTCAGGTGGAACAGTCTATTCTGAGGATGTTAGGATGTTGGCCAAAAATATGGGTAAATTCTATAGTGATCTTATGTGGGTACTGTATCTCCTGAGTGCTCCCATAAATCTGTATAAACCTTAACTCATATTGCATCATAATTTCTTAGCCTCCCCACTAGTAGAATGTAAGTTTTTTGAGAGAAAAAATATATCTTGTATGTTTTTGTTTCCCTCATGGTTAGTGTAGTGCCTTGAACAGAATGAGTTATTCATATATATAGATGAGACAAATGGACTTTTTTCACAAAAAGCAATCTACATTTAGATGTGGAACAGAAGTAATTTATCTCCTATTTTGATTCTTCAGTAATGTCTTACTATATTGCTTATTGACAGGAGAGAGAGAATATTTTCATTTCTTCCCATTAAAGAAATTTCTTGGGTATAAAAATTTAGAAAACCCTAATGAGAAATTGGGTCAGAGACAAAGTCTTGAATCATAATAATATCTTAGATTACAGAAGAAAGACATGATATAAAAAGGAAAAAAAGAGTTTCACATGTATGCTGAAGTATGTAGCTATAGTTTATTCATTTTTATTACTGCATGCTGATACATACATTAATATGCCATAGTTTTTCTATCAATTCTGTAGTATATTAGCTGAGTAATTTTTGGCTTTTGCCATTTTGCAAATATTGTGTCTAAGGACATCTATGTATGTCTTATGATACACATGTGCAGACTATTCTTTAGGGCATACACATAAGAGTAGAAAAGTTTAACCACAGAGTATGAGAATATCCAAAATAAGTTTATAATACAACTGTTTTCTAAAATGATGGAAAAGTATACACTCTTATTAAGAGCACTGAAGGCCGGATGTGGGGGCTCACGCCTGTAATCCCAGCACTTTGGGAGGCCGAGGTGGGTGGATCACCTGAGGTCAGGAGTTCAAGACCAGCCCGGCCAACATGGTGAAACCCTGTCTCTACTAAAAATACAAAAATTAGCCAGGTTTGGTGGCAGGCGCCTGTAATCCCAGTTACTCGGGAGGCTGAGGCAGGAGAATCACTTGAACCTGGGAGGTGGAGGTTGCAGTGAGCCGAGATCGCACCATTGCACTCCAGCCTGGGTGACAGAGCAAGACTCATCCCCCTCCCAAAAAAAAAAAAAGGAGCACTGAAGAGTTCTCGTTGCTTCATGTTTCTTTTTTGACACTCGTTAATCTAGCCTTTTAATTTTAGCCATTCAAATGAGTATGTGGTAGTACCTCATTGGGGTTTTAATGTTCACTTTCATGCTTACTAATGAGACCAAGCACCTTTTAAGGTATTTATTGAACATTTGGATATTCTCTTTTATAAAGGATCTATTTGCATCTCTTAGAAACTTTTCTATTGTCTTTTAATTTATTTTTTGAGAATTTTATTTCTTTTAGAAATTATTTATACAGCCATATACCACACAATAATGTTTTGGTCAATGAGAGACCACAAAGACAATGATGGTTTCACAAGAGTATAAAACCGTATTTCTACTGTACCTTTTCTATGCTTAGATATGTTTAGATACCTAAACACTACTGCGTTAGAACTCCCCACAGTATTCAGTACAGTAACACACTGTACACATTTGTAGCCTAGGAATGTTAGGCTACATCATACAGTCTATGTGCACTGTAGGTTTGTGTAAGTACATTCTGTGACGTTTACACATTGACAAAATCACAAAATGACACATTTCTCAGAATATATCTTCATTGTTAAGTGACGCATGACTGTATATACCAAATGAGGGCCTTTGCCAGTTACATGTTGCAGACTTTTTTATCTTTCTGTTCATTGCTTTGTTTAATCCTTACATTATAAAATAAAATGTAAACATAGAAAATTATCTGAACAAATACATAGCTTAGTGAATCTTTCACGGGCAAAAACCTTTGCAATTACTACCTAGGCCAAGGAAAAGAACTTTGCCCATCAGGAGTTTTTCATGTGCCCCTCGTCCTGCCCAATCACAGACCCTCCTTCTAAAAGTAATTATGATCCTAAATTTCATACTTATCACTCTCTGAAATTTCTTTATAGCTATGTGATTTGGCTTTCTTTTCCACTCTCTCAATAGTGTCTTTTTGATGAATAAAATGTCTCAATTTTGATTTAATCAGCCTTTTTCATTTTAGTTAAAAATTTTACATACAGTTTAAACAGTATTTTCTATCCCAAGTTGGTGAAGATATCTTCTTAATTACCTTTTAAAAGTTTTATTGCTTCACTTTTCAAATTCAGTTTTTGATTTCCAGAAATTGATTTTTTTTTCAGATTTTGTTTTTCCCATATGGATATGCTATTTTCCTAACACCAGTTATATTGAAAGTCTATCATTTTCTCACTGTACTGAAATGCTTTGCTTGTCATAAAGCAAGTGCCCATATGGGCATGAGTCTTTGGGTATTTTCAGCTTCCATTTACTTACTTATTTCTGGCAACTAGCAATCCCCACCACAGTCACTATATCAGGCACAAGCAGGCTAATTGGTCCAAATTTAGGTTCAGGATCTTGAGTCTAGACTTGACGTAACATCCTCTGCATCCATAATAAGGGAGTAAATAGTATTTATTTTTGAGACTTTTAGCTTCCCTAGATTGAATAACCAATTGTCAGGAGTGGAACCAAAGTAAAAGAAAACGCTTGCCACTAAGTAATGGCTGCAGATTGAAGGTAGCAGAGATTTTTGTCTGCATTTGTGTCATGAAAATAATCACAAAGAAAGAGTGTCATGGTCCAGGGTAAACTTAATCAGTTAATGTGCATTAATAAATTTATCCATTATTTCATTTATTTCATAACATTCCCATAAGTAACAGAACTCAAAATTACATCAGTGCTCTTACATCTCTTATCAAAAAAGATTTGTCTCATGGTAGGTGCATTTCAGTGCTTCGTAATATTTGCCTAAAAAAATCCTTAACTTTTACATCTTTTATTATTATTATTATTATTGTTATTATTATTATTTGAGATGGAGTTTTGCTCTTGTCACCAGGGCTGGAGTGCAACGGAATGGTCTCTGCTCATTATGCCTCCTGGGTTCAAGCTATTCTCCTGCCTCAGCCTCCTGAGTAGCTGGGATTACAGGCACCCACCACCACGCCCAGCTAATTTTTGTATTTTTAGTAGAGATGGGGTTTTACCATGTTGGCCAGACTGTTCTCAAACTCCTGGCCTCAAGTGATCTGTCCACCTCGGCCTCCCAAAGTGCTGGGATTACAAGCCTGAGCCACGGTTGACATCTTTAGATATTTAAAACATCTCTCAGTGCAGTGGATTTATATGCTGTTTTTTCCTTCTACACTTTTTACTCAATTCATGAATAGTGCAGGACACCCGGAAGTTGATTATCAGAATCTTATATCTGCAGGGACATTCTTCTTCTGATACTGGATAGTAGAAGGGTTGGACAGCTTCCCTAACAAGCTAAGTAGATGCCTGTGGTGACTTAGTTCCCAGTCTGAGTCACTTGCTTCTTATATCCCAACCTCTGGAACAAGGCAAATGGTATAGGTTTCTCCAGGGGTCACAGGAAAAATTCCCCTGTTGAATTCTGGGGACACTGAGCCATTCTTCAAACAAGCAGCAACAACCCAAGATTATTTTTTCAAGGCAACTGTGTTTCCTATCATTCTTCTAAATGCATTTTTCATGTCCTTGTTCCTCAGGCTGAATATGATGGGGCTGAGGAAGGGGGTTATGACAGTATAAGGGACTGCTATGAGTGTATCATCTCCTGAGGCTTCTGGCTTCAAATAAACAATAGATGCAAAACCAAAGTGGATTATAACCACTGTGAGGTGGGAGGCACAGGTGGAGAAGGCCTTCTGCTTGCCCTCAGCCGAAGGGATCCTGAGGACAGTCGAAATAATGAAGACATAAGTCAGGATGATGAGCAGAAGGGTACCCAGCAAGCCAGACACTGAGATCAGTGTTACAATGAATTCTGTGAGGTTACTCTCTATACAGGACAGCCTAATAACTGCCCGCATATGGCAGAAGAAGTGTTTGACAAGGTTGGGTCTGCAGAAAGAGCCTGTGCAGTCTCTTTAAGAGAGACAAAGAAGCCTGCAGTGCAAGCAGAGGCCGCAAGTTGTCCACATACAATGTTGGTCATAAGCAGTGGATATCTTAGAGGGTTACAGATGGCCAGGAAGCGGTCATATCCCATCAAAGTGAGAATGATACAGTTTGTGCCACCAAGTCCCGAGAAGAAGCACATCTGTAAGCTACAACCTATGACTGAAATGCTTCTGTCCTTGGCCAGTAGATCTTCCAGCATCTTGGGGACAATGGTCAGTGTATAGCAGGTCTCAGAGAAGGAGAGTGCACTAAGGAAGAGATACATAGGGGTGTGGAGGGACCTGTCCACCCAAGTTAGACCCATGATGGTCAGATTACCTGCAAGGGTGTGAAGGTAGAGACAAAAGAAGACCACAAAAAGAAATGTCTGAACATGTGGGTACACAGGAAAACCAACAAGAATGAATTCCTTCAGGATTGTCTGGTTGATCTTCATCGTTTGAATGGCTGAAATTTGAAAGAAACAACAATAAACATTCAACTCCATTATCTTTTGATACCATCAAAGGAAAATTGTGATGACTAAGATAAATCATCAGAATTACAATTACCAGCTGCTTTTTCATGTAGTTTAGCAAAACTATGTATATGTAGGTAATGTGTTTTTCTCATTTTCATCCATTCATTTTTTCCTTTATTCAGCAGCTAATTAGTGATGACTTAGTATATGACATCACTATGTATATGACAAGAAGGCTTTCTCTGGCCTATTTTTAAAAGGATTTTATGAGCAGGTGATATAATACGGGAGGAAACACTCTGGTTGATGCTCAGATAAAGGAGGTTCAGATGCATTAGGTGAGCTTTATTTGGATGAGCTTCTCTAAACTCAGAGAAAACTGTTAAGTGGCTAATAGAGTCAGGGTCCAACACAGAAACTTCCACACAATGTATGGTCTATAAATATTTACTGCGTAAATATCAAGAATTGATTTCCAAGTAATTTTAGGACAAAACTTGGACAATCACTTGCAATTGTTGGAGAAACCCAAAGTCATTAACCCTTCTTGGAGAATATATTTAGGTCCTAGAATTTTAAAAGAAAGTTAAAAAAACATGTGTCATTATTTCTGCTTTGAGAAGAGGGAAAGAAGACAGGGTAGCCTAGGCCTCTTAGGATTAATAGTAATTAATTAAATCTGTGGATGGTTTTGATAAGCAGACTATACAAGCATAGTGCAGGTGGCAATTGAAATTGTGTCTATTTTGTTAATTCCAAGCTCAGCATTCAAAGAAAATAAGTGGCATTTAATAATTGTATAAATTTTTCAATAATGCGACATCTGATTTAATCTCATAGTCCTCTGATTTCTATAGCATGTTGTTTGTCCCTATATTTAACACATTGTTTCAGCCCTGTAGTATATTGAGCTACTGTTTTCCCTGTCCCTTATGTCAACATATTTAATAACTAGCATTTATGGGGTTTATATTTTTCCAAATTATTTCAAATGTTTATTGATTTTACTCTTCACAGCATAAATATAAAGTGCATGGGAGAGCTGTGAAATGGGTAGGACAAGAGTGATTACTTATTTTAGAAATAAAATTATGTCTCGGAAGTGGCATATTTGTGACTAGAAGCAAAGAGTTTTGACTTGAATTGTATATTCTTTTCATTTATCAATGCTCAGTGCTTCAAGACAGAGACCATAAGTCTTATATTTTTGTATTTTTCAGGGTAATGACATGGAGCACTTTAAGAAGGTAATAATTCCTGGTGAATGTTAGATGGATGAGTTAATCATCAAAAAAGTGCTTAGTATATAAATGATCTTTGTTTTCCTTTGTTATTCAGCATTGTATAGCATTTGATTTTTGAGCATGGAGGTTAATAGACTTTCCACTCTAATTAGGTTTTGTTTAGGCTAAAATTAAACATTTTCATGGCAGAGTCTAACTTATCACTGACAGTCAGAAGACACAGTAGAAAAATGATCTGAATTATAAGTGGTTCCTGAAATAATCCACAACTCTTTGGACTCTACTTTAAAGGTCCCTTTGGTTCTTTGTCTTCTTAGACCTTACAAGATTCTTACTCTCTGACAGTCATACATGAATCACATGACTTAATCTTTTCTTATCTCCTACCAACTCTTTCTCCATTCTGTTTCCCTTTCACTCACTGTATCTACTCTTGTTAGTGAGCAGTCATTTCCCAATAAGAAGACCATTTTTCTGTTCTCTTACCTAAGGGAATATTATAGAGGATCATGTCTATTATAACCCGGGGCTTCCTCTTGAGGCCTTTTGGTGTGAGCCTCTTTAGTAACCACATTCAGTGTGAGTATCTTTGGTTTCCAAATCTACTTGCAGATGATTGTTGCACTTTTTTCTATGATCAGCATTCTGCTACATTTTCAACTATTTCAGAGCCATCTTTTTCCTTCCAGAAATATTAGGCTTCAATAGGTTCCTTCTGCTTATTCCTAAACCACTGCAAAAAATTCCTCTTATCAGTAGAGCGCTTCATACACCAAGGCTCCCAAGCACTCTTGACCCTTCACAGTAACTCTGTAAGAAAGGAAATTATGTGGATTCTAGAACTAAAGGATTAAATATAGCAAAGGGTAAATATGAAATAGATTAGCAAAACAATAAGTTATTTTAGTACTTGATGTCCTTGGTACAAAACCCAAGGTTTTTCTAACATACTACCAGAAAAAAAAGTCTGATTTTACATGTGTTCTACCTCTTCCAACACAGACCTGGGATTTGAGGCAGGGACTAGGGGGCAGCGAGGGGGTTGGAAGAGGTGCTGTTTTTAAAGTCACCGTTAAATTCATAAGCATTTTGAAAATGCAAATAATCACCAATACAAATTCCAAGATAGGTCTTTCCTTGTCTAGTCCTTACTTGACTGTGTGCTAAATATTTCCTTGGTGAATCATCAGTAGTAGAGTATAAATGTCAGAATCTCTACTTCCGGTATATTCTAAATGTGTGCGTGATTCTGTGTGTGTGTGTGTGTGTGTGTGTGTGTGTTGTGAGGATATTATGTCCCATCCTACCTCATCTATCTCTGAAGTTGTCCGTAAATCCACCTGTGTCAAATTTAATTTGGGTTATGAATCCACTGACATATATATATGTCATATATGACATACATATAACATACATATATACATACACACACATACTCACACATACACACACACACTTTCCAAAGAGAAATGGTGATATGGAAAAGATACGTAATTTTATCCCAATGACTCTTTCTTTTTGTAGTGACAATTAGTTATGAGGAGAAGAGAGTAAAACCATCTAGAATAGTTTCCTACCTTGTTTATTTTATCAGGCTCCAAAGCCAATTCACTGTCACGATTATATTTCAAAAGATAATCTTCACAATATTGCTGGAAGCATACTTTTTTCACCACTCAAAAGAGACAGAGATTGATTTAATATGAAAAACACTGGTGCTAGCTTAGTGACATTGGGAAAGCTGCTGCATCTTCTGGATTTGAGTTTCCCCAGATGGGAAGTAAGAAAAAAGGTACAGAGTTTATGCAAGCTTTAATATTCCATGGCTCTAGAGTTCTGTGACATGAGTTGTGAGGTTAGGCCATACGTGATGTAATCAACCCCCACTGCCCACTAAATTACAGTGGTTTAGAACATTCCTTTCTACTGATTTAGAGGTGTAGTTTGATTATTATAAGTGCTTGAGATTCCTGAGCTCTAGAGGTTTGGTTTTGGTTAGGAGATCCTAAGGGATTCCTCTCTCTTTCATCAAAGAAAGCAGATAACTTCCTCACCCAACTTTGTAATTTGCTCTCATTAGTTACAGTGCTTTGTGTAACATGTGACTTGTAAAACTCTTTTGGGAGTCTCTGGAGATTTTAAACTTGCAGAGTTTATATCCTGCCCATAAACAATGCTTTCTGCTACTTTATAAGTTTTGTTTTGGAAGGGAGAGTGAATAAAATTTGCAACCCTAATGCTTATTCGATTCATTCTTTCGCTGACAAAAATGCTCGCCTGGACCAGACTTTAGTCACACTCCTTTAAGCTCTCTTCTCAGCTGGGCTTCAAACTGTCCATCCTTGTTGAATCTGTACCACCTAGTTGCAGCAAGAACTTTGCTAAGTCAGTTTGGAGAGAATCCCTTACCCTTGATATTCAGTCACCCTCAACATCTAATAAAATTCCTCATCCTCCACCATCCTCTGGGTAATATCTAATCATCCTGGCCTGTCTTCAGCAAGTGTCCTGTTACATCAGTTCAGTGAGAATTCCCCCTTACTCCTGAAGTGGAGTCCTGTTCACTGACTCCACTACCCATCCTTTGGCTATGGATCCCCACTTTTCCACAATGTATTCAAAACTGAGCCCAGTATTAAATGAACGTCTGTTTTTCTCTATTACAATAGCTCCTGAATAAAATATATTTTGCTATCTTAACTACTGCATAGTTCTGGATTTCATTGACACCACTCATCACAAATATACTCACTATTTCCCTTTCATCACTGACTCCCTTTCTGGGTACTTAAGAAAGATCTACAGTGTATAAAAGACTGCTCCAAGCATTTCAGGAGAACTCAGAAAAATACAAGAAATGATATCTTCTTACAAGAGGTTTATACTTCTTTGGAGGAAAGAAGGTTGTGCCTACGAAAAGTGTATTGTATTAAGCAGCACTGTAGTAAGCTGAGAACTACAGCAATGATTAGATGAGGTAAGATAAAAACAATTGGACCAGGTTGTCAGAAAGACATACAGAGTAGGGGTGTTAGGAAACACTTCTAAAAATAAGCAGCAAGTCGGTGGTATTTGCTCATGCCTGTAATCCCAGTGACTCAGGAGGCTAAGATGGGGAGGATTGCCTTAGGCCAGGAGTTTGATACAAGCCTGTATAACATAGTGAGATCCCATCTCTAAAAATAAATAAAATAATAAATAAACTAGAGTTGAAATTCCAGTTTCTGTTGTACTATAAGTTGTACTATCTTGTGGCAGTTCAGTACAAAGACTTAATTAGATGGGAAATAAGTACTTGAAAAGATACTCAGCCTTATCTTTTTATCATTTATTAGACAATACAAATTAAAAACACAATATGATTCTACTACATAAGTGTTCAAGTACTTAAAATTAAGAAAAAAAAGATTGACCATACCAATATTGGTGAGGATTTGAAAGAACTGTAACTCATACACTATTCTTAGAGATGTGTAAGTGATAAAATAGTCTGGAATTTTGAAAAATAATTTGTCAATCTCTTGAAAAGTTTAATCTATTCAGGTTCCCAGACAAGATGACGTGTATTCGCTATTTTTCTGTCCTTCTCTAAATACAACCAAATAACCTGGAAATAATTCAATAAACAATTATAAAATGACTCTAAAAGGTGAAAAAGAAAGAGAAGGTGGACTGACCACATACCTCAGGACTTGAAGAACAACACCACAGTAAGCTCCGTAGGATTTATTTTATCTCTCATTTATTTTATATCTCATTCCAGATTGGGATGTGGAAAGCCCTACAGCTCAAAACCTTGAACTGGCAACAGGCATAGACAAAAACAAAGACAGGAAAGGTAAAATCCATTGTCTTTGGTCAAAGGAAAAGAAAAATGAAGCCCAACAGAGGCTTCATAGGGACACTCATCACCAATGGCAATGAGAACTCTAATCTGTTTGTAGCTACAATAACAAGAACGCTTGAATCCTAATTCAATCTCCATCTTGCACCAGCTATTTAGACCTCATCTGCCCATAGTTGCATGGCCAGCAGTGCCTAGAAGAGCAATCTATCCTCTGCCTCACACAAGCTGACAGTAGCAGGATGATCATTGCCAGAAAAACCTGGGAAGCTCAACTTGTCTCTTGGCCCAGTGTTGATAGGTGGTGAGCTCTTTGGCTCCAGAGTCTATGTCAACAAGGCCCAGGATGGTTTCTAGAACCTACACACTAAGCCTAAATATGGAGACCTTACCATAATATTGAACATGCCAAGATTCAACTGAAAATCATCCCTGATACCAAGAACCAATAAAATCTCAAGTCAGTAAAGACAACCAATTGATGCCAGTACCAAGTGAACCAGATAGTAGAATTGAAAATGATTTTAAAGTAGCCTCCATAAGATTGATTCAATAAGTTATTACAAATTTCCTTGAAACATATGAAAAAATAAAAATTATAAAAGCAATAACAAAATGGGATTACAGAAATGAAAAATATAATAAGTAATATCTCAAGTTACTTCAGATCTGCTTGGGAAGTTCCCTTTATATTGGGGACTGCTAAATATTTATTTACATATGGAGATAAATACCTATCTATCATATATTATATATATTACTGTTTAAGCTCATTTAAAAAAATGTATTCAACGCAATTTAAACGCAACAGTAATTTGTTGTTTTACGTCTTCCATGAAAATATATCTTATTTTTCTTTTTGAACATTTCTAATACACACACACACACACACACACACAAAATACATATATGTTTTATGTGTATACATCTTCGGTTGACTGCCTTATACCTTTACTTATACTTTTCAACATTTACTTATAGTTTTGAACATTTCTAATACGCACACACACACACACACATATATATATATATATGTGTGTATATACATCTTTGGTTGACTGCCTTATACTTCTCTATAACAAAATGTTTATTGGTTGATTGTAAAATAAGTTTTTATTATACATTATATAAAAGAGAAAATATTAAGTGTGATAGTTAAAATTTTAAAGTAAAATTATCCCTGAATAAAAATACTGCTTTAAAACTACTTCATATATCCATGACTAGTATTTATTTTTATAAAAACAAAACAGATCAGAATCAATTTTATTGCAAAATGTTTTATTTTTACAGATAGAAACACTGGAAATGATTATTTATGGTAACATGAAGAAAGTCATTAAAGGAGCTTTAATGAATTTATTTTTTTAATAGTAATGCTACTTGATTCTTTGAATTCCATCCAAGTTATATACCATTCATAGATTAATGATCTATCACTTAAAGTTCAATTTAATAATTTAATTGGAGGATAATTTATCAGTTCCTTTTTCTATGTTCCCAAAATAATAAGGACTCTACTTGACCTGTAAAAAAAGGTATTCACTGTTTTTCATTAACATTCAGTTTTCTTTCAGTTTCTGAGTAATTTGTCATAAGTTTTCCAGTTATTATCAAATGATTGTTAGGTATGATTGTTCAGCTCTTTCTTCTGAACACTTTGTTTAATGTTTTATGTCCAGAAGTTTGGGAGAAATGAAAATACTATTGATTTCAATCACCTTGGTTCATAGACATTTTGGTAAAATCCTTTTAGCCTACAATATGCTTTAGCTATTTATACTCTTCTATTCACCCCATCTCCCATGGAGGTGTTTGTGGAGACCATGTAGGAACCTGGGATTTCCACCCTTACTTGGAAGAAGCAAGGCACTCCGTGGTGTCAAAGACACCTACTGCAGAGTCAGGACTTTCACCACTTCCCAGAGGTAATAAAAGTGAAGTAGAAGCTCCTCTTCAAAGGGACTTTCCTCCCAGTCAAATTGAGAATAAATAGTAACCTCTCTGAGAAGCAAAATTTACTCAAATACCTGTGCTAATATTCTTAAATATCTGCTAGCCATAATAAAGAAATCAAAATACTTTGTGTTTTTAGCTCCTACATTTTAGCCTAAGATATCTGCTCTGGCATGCCTAAACAGGTCCAAGCAAGCATTAGGTCATAGCCTGTTCCTCTTCCTTATTTGGAGGTGTTTTTGCCTTTCTCAGTATTCCACAAGTTACTTCCTCTTGTCCTTTGTTCTCCTCTGCTTTCACCTCTTTGGGAAAGTTCTAAGTTGCTAGCCAGTCGGGACAAGGGTAGAATGTAAGGTCTTGTTCCAGCTGATGGAACCTGGACACAGCCGTAGGGTGGATGCACCAGGTTATAAATGACCCTGTCTCCTTTGTTCGTGTGTGCTCTCTTGGCAAGACTGCTAGCAAGTGGCACCCTTTCTGCAGAAAGTAAATTAGCCTTGCTGAGAGATCCTTTGTCTCAGTGTCAATTCTTATGACACCGAATACCCATTCCCAACATAATCCTCAGTGATGTCAGTGGAGGCTAAGGGAGCCCTAAAGGGGTACCCCTTCGAGATGGTCTAGGTAGGGTAAGCCAAAGAGAGTGGGGAGCTGGAAATCCCACCCAGCCCAGCAGTAAGGAGGATTCTGTCACTGTCCCTGAAGTCAACAAAGGCTGAATGGAGAATCTGGACTTCTAGCCTAATCTAGTAGTAAACATCAGCACTCCCACTTTCCCCTGTTGGAGCAGTGTTAGAAGAAGCCAGGTAAAACAGAAGGTTTAGGCCGGGCGCGATGGCTCACACCTGTAATCCTAGCACTTTGGCAGGCCGAGACAGGTGGATCACGAGGTCAGGAGATCGAGACCATCCTGGCTAACACGGTGAAACCCTGTCTTTGCTAAAAATATGAAAAAAAATTAGCCAGGCATAGTGGCAGGTGCCTGTAGTCCCAGCTACTCGGGAGGCTGAGGCAGGAGAATGGTTCACACCTGGGAGGCAGAGGTTGCAGTGAGTTGAGATCGTGCCACTGCACTCCAGCCTGGGAGACTGAGTGAGACTCTGTCTCCAAAAAAAAAAAAAAAAAATTAAAAACAACAACAACAACAACAAAAACCAGAAGGTTTAAATGAGATCCAAAGTGTCATAACAAAATAACTCAAATACCCAGTTTCCAATAGAAAATAGCTCATCATGCTAAAAACCAAGAAAATTTCCATTTACTTTTTCTGTTGTTGTTGTTGAGCAAATACTAAACAGGATAAAACCAAATAATTCTATACCAAGACACATCATAGTCGAACTTCCAAAACACTAAAGACGAAAATATCTTGAAATTAGCAAGAAAAAGTGACATTTTACCTACAGGGAAAAACATGTTTAGCAAAGAAGTGAATATTTTTGGCAGTTGGTGAGTGATATGTGTTTTCAGTATTCCCTTAAAGCATGAGCCCTTAACGGAAAACTAAATTATCAGTTTAGCCAACAGCTCCAGCTTAATATCATTTAATTGTCTGAATATCAGATACAAATGGTCTAACTCTGACAATCATCTCATTTCACGCTTTTAGCATCAAAAAGAATACCAACTCATAAGTGAGACACATTGAGGTATAGTTATAATGCAGTTTACTTGTCTCAAAGAACATACGTCTTTTTTAGGAACTAACATATATAGTATTTTATTTAACTTAAACACAAATTCACATATTTACTTTTAATGGAAATAAGAGTTAGGTTTATGACAGTCATAAAAACAGAGTTGACTCATCCAAAAGTGAACATCACATTTCATTTTAAAAAGCATCATAAACCAACATAATTTTACAATGTATCTTTTCTCTAAACTGCAAATATTTATTGATTCTGTCTTCAATGGAAAATTGTTTCCCTGGCTATTAAAAAGTCAAAAAATAACAGATGTTTGCAAAGTCGTGGAGAAAAGCAAATGCTTATACACTGCTGGTGGGAATGTAAATTAGTTCAGGCACTGTGGGAAGTAGCCTGGAAATTTCTCAAACACCTAGAGGCAGAAATTTGACCCAGCAATACCATTACTGGGTATATACCCAAAGAAATATAAATAATTCTACCATAAAGACACAATCATATGTCTGTTCATCACAGTACTATTCACAATATGAAAGACATGGAGTCAATCCAGATGTTCATCAATGGTAGAGTGGATAAGGAAAATATGATACATGTACACCACGGAATACTACACAGCCTTAAAAAAGAATGAGATCGTGTCCTTTGTAGCAACATGGATGAAGCTGTAGGCCATTATTCTAAGCGAACTAACATAGTAACAGAAAACCAAATACTGAATGTTCTCATTTGTAAGTGGGAGCTAAACACTGAATACACATAGACACAAAGAAGGAAAAAATAGACACCAGGGCCTAACTGAGGGTGAAAGGTGGCAGGAGGGTGAGGATTGGAAAATTATCAGGTATTATGCTGATTACCTAGGTTACAAAATTATCTGTACATCAAACCCCTGTGAAACCCAATTTACTCATGTAAAAAAATTGCACATATACCCCTTGAACCTAAAATAAAAGTTGGACTGTAAGCAAACAACAGCAAAAAACCTAAAAAAAATTAGCGACAATACCACATGCTGACAAGGCTGTGAAGACACAGAATCTCCCATAAACTGCTGGTGAGAATGCAAAATGGTGCAGCTACTTTGGAAAAATAGTTTGTCAGTTCCTTTTTAAACGAAACATATACTTACCATACCACCTTATAATTATTTTGGGCTTTTCTCTCAGGGAGATAAAAATTTACATCTATACAAAACCCTGTATTCAAATGTTAACAACAGCTTTATTTGTAATAGCCCAAAATTGGAAATTAAAAGATGTCCCTCAATAGATGAATGGTAAAACAAACTGTGGTATATCCATATCATGGCATATTTCTCAGCATTAAAAGTAAATGAACTATTGATACTGATTTAGATGAGTCTCAAGTGTATTACGTTGAGGAAAAAAATTGTAAAAAGTCACATACTTTATGATTCTATTTATATAAAATTCTGAAAATAGCAATTATAAAGAATGAAAACAAATTAGTGTTTGTCAGGGGTCATTAATGGTGAGGGTAGGTGGTGAGTGTGACTATAAAGAAGTAGCACAGGAGAGATGGAATACATCTTGATTTTGGTGATGGTTAAATAAACCTACGCATGCCATAAAGTAACATAAAAATATACTCATATTCCAATATCAATTTCCTGGTTTTCTTATTGTCTTATAATTATGAAAAATGTAATGATTGAAGTAAACTAAATTAAGACTTTAAAAAAAGAATCATTTTCCAAGGTGACCTTGTCAAGCTTTTGTATCTGCAATTCACATCAAGAAGACAATATATTTTAAAACTGAGATATTATTTAATACAGTAGGATGCACAGATCACGAATGTAGAGTGAGTGTTGACAAACTCATGTGCACAGGAAATCAAATCTGAATGCAAGATCCAGAACATTTTTATTACTCCAGAGAGATCCCTCATGTTCCTTTCCAATCAAAATGCCAGAGATAATCACTGAGCTGATTTCTGTAACCATTATAACATTTTCTTGTTCTGTAAACTCACACATGGATTCACATTGTATATGTACTCTGTTGCTTCTCTCTTCTTTCACTCAACATGTTTTTCAGATTTATCCATGCTGTTGCATATTGATTCTTTTTAATTGCTAGGTATTATTTCATTGTACGAATATTCCACAACCTATTTATTTACTTGCTTATAAACATTGGGCTATTTCTAGTTTTTCATTATTATGAATTAAACACTAAAACTTATTTCTACAACTATGTGGAAATATATATACTCATCTATGTTTAGCTAAATAGAAATGGGTGTTTCTTATAAAGTAGTTATATAATTTCCTCTGCCTTTCTGCTCCTTGATGAGCAGTTTTTAATTTTCATAGTTCCATTTATTAATTTTCTAAGTCTATGTGTTTTATATTCTGGCTAAAAAATCTTTTCCTACCCTACAATAATGAAGATATTCCCCTATGTTGTATTGTAGACACTTTATATTTTTGTTTCTTCATTTGGGCCTGTGCTCCATTTTGTACAACTTGTGTATATAAAACAAAATAGGAATTAGGGGTTTGGTTTTGTTTTTCTTATACCAAAATGCGGTTATTTCAGTACCATCTGTTGGAAAGATTTTCCTTTCTTCATTTCATTGCACAGGCACATTTGTGGAATTTAAATTGGAATATATGTATGAGTTTAGAATTAGCCTATGAATTTCTATAGCAAAGTTTGTTGGCATTTTGATTAAGAAGGCATCAAATATATGGATAAGTTTGAGGGATTCATATGTTTACAATATCAAGTTTTTAAATAAATTAATATTGCATGTATTTCCATTTTTTTGGGTTTAACTTAACTTTTACCCATTAATTTTATAGTTTTAAGTATAGGATACTTTATCATTTTTGTTAAATTTATTTCTAATTGTTTTATATTTTTGATGCTACTAAAATTGACATTTTACAAGTTCATTTCTTATTTCTGTTACTAATATAAAAAATTGATTTGGTCTGTCATCTATTTATTTACCTATCAATCTATCATAACCTGAGATCTTGCTAAATGAACTTATTAGTTCTAGTAGCTATTTTTGTAGATGTAGTGATATTTTCTAGGTACTCAGTTACATCATCCGCAAATAAAGTTTAATTATTCCCTCCAAGTAATTGTATCTTTTATATCTTTTTCTTGCATTAGTGCACTGGTTTGGGCTTTTAATAAGACATTGTACATAGTTGGCAACAATGGACATCTTAGGAGAAGGAGTTCAATATTTTGCAATGAAGTGTGATGCTAGCTTTATATTTTTCATAGAAACAAAGTATTTACCAAGAATAAATATTGATTTTTACAAATACATTTTTTCGCAAATATTGAGGTGAATAGATTAATGTTTCACCTTTTGTTCAGTTAGTGTAGTGAATTATATTAATGTATTTTCAAAAAGTAAATCAGTCCTGCACTCTTAGAATAAATCCCCTTCGACATGGAATATTATCTTTTATATATATTGATGTAATATGTTTTCTATTATTTTGTTAGAAACATTTTTGAAAGTATTTTAATATATTATAGTGGTCTCTAATTTTGTTTTTGATAATATGCTCCTTGGGTTTCAGTTTTAGTGCTATTCTGGTTTCATAAAATAAGATATTAATGATTCTCCAACATTTTATTTCCTGAAAGAATTTGTGTAAGCTTGTTTTATCTTTTTTCTTAAGTAATAAAACAACCTTGGACTAGAGTTTTCATCCTGGGAAGTTTTATAGTTTAAAATCAATTGTTTAGACATATTTTCTATTTTTGGTAGGCTATGGTTTTAAGAGAATTTGTTAAAATCTAAGTTTTCTCATTTATTGACAGTAACTGGTTCCCAATATTTGTAGGACCTGAATTAATATTCTCTCTTTCATCACTGCTTTTGTAATTTCTTTCTTTTTATTCCTGCTCAGTCTTCTTAGGGATTTATCAATTTCTCTAAGAACTGCAAAAACTGTGATATTGCTGATTTTCTTTTTGCTCTTTTTTAATTGTTTACTTTTCACATCCTCATTTTCTTCCTTCTCCTTATTTTTGGGTTAAATTTACTTTTTCTTTTACATTCTTAATTTTAAGCCTAGATTATTATTTTATTACTATCTTCTTTACTAATATCAGAATTTAAAACCATCTCTCTTCACTGACAATATGATTCTATATCTAGAAAACACTAAAGACTCCACCAAAAGTCCACTAGAGCAGATAAATAATTTTAGTGCTATTCCTACCAAACTACCACATCATTCTTCACAGAATTAGAAAAAAGGTATTCTAAAATTCACGTGGAACCAAAAAAAGATCACAAATAGTCAAAGCAATTTGAAGTAAAAAGACAAATCTGGAGGAATTACAACACCAAACCTCAAACTATACTATAAAACTGTTAAGACTTTAAGAATCTAGTAACCAAAGAAGCATGGTGCTGGTACAAAAGCAGACACATAGATGAATATAACAGCCTCACACCTACAACCATCTGACCTTTGACAACACTAACAAAAACAAGCAACGGGGAACGGACTCCCTATTAAACAAATGGTGCTGGGATAACTAGCTAGCCGTATGCAGAAAATTGATACTGGACTCTTACTTTTCACCACATATAAAAATCAACTAAAGATGAATTAAGGATTTAAAGGTAAGACCCAAATTATAAAAATCCTAGTAAAAAATCTAGGAAATAACCCTCTTGATATTGACCTTGGCAAATAATTTTTGGCTAAGTCACCAAAAGCAATTTCAATGAAAACAAAAATGGACAAATGGGCCTAATTAAACTAGAGTTTCTGCACAGCCAAAAATAAAAATAAAATAAAAAACACTATAAATAGAGTAGACAGATAACCTACTGAGACCTGCTGCATGGGAGAAAATATTCACAAACTATGCATCAGACAAAGGCCAACTATCTAAAAATCTATAAGGAACTTAAACAAGTCAATAAGCAGAAAACATATAATTGTATTAAAAATGAGCAAAGAACATGAACAGATACTTCTCAAAAGAAGACATACGATTTGTCAATTAACATATGAAAAAACGCTCAGCATCACTAATCATCCAAGAAATGCAAATCAAAACCATAATGAGATACCATCTCCCAAAAGTCAGAACGGCTATTATTAAAAAGAAGAATAGGTAATGTTTATATACTGTTGGTTGGAATGTAAATTAGTTCAGCCAGTATGGAAAGCAGTTTAGAGATTTTTCAAAGAACTTAAAACAGAGCTACCATTCAATTCAGCAATCTTATTACTGGATATATACCCAAAGGAATATAGATCATTATACCAAAAAGACACATGCACTCATATGTTCATCATCATGCTATTCACAGTAGCAAAGACATGGAATTAACCTAGGTTCCCATCAATGGTGGATTGGCTAAAGAAACTGTGGTACATATACACTATGCAATACCAAGCAGCCATAAAAAAGAACAAAATTTTGTCCTTCGTAGGAACATGGATGGAACTAGAGGCCATAGCCCTAAGTGAATTAATGCAGAAACAGAAAGCCAAATACTGCATGTTCTCACTTATAAGTGGAGCTAAACATTGAGTACACATGGACATAAACATGGGAACAATAGAAAACTGTGGACTATCAGAGGAGGAAGGAAATGATGGCAGCATGGGTTGAAAAACTACTTATTGGGTACTATACTCACTATCTGGGTGCAATACACTCATGTAACAAACTTGCACATATACCCCCCTCTATTTAAAATAAAAGTTGAAATTAACAAAAAAATTTAAACTATAAATTTTCCCTTAAGCAATTTTTAGGTGCATTTCATAAACAAAACAATTTTTGTTTTTATTATCGAGGTAGAAATGTTTCCTTATTGAACTTGTGTATTACTTTTTGGCCATAAACTATGTAAAAAAAAAAAAGAGAGAGAGATAGTTATTAGCCTGGCTTTCTTCATTTGCCCACCACTTGTACCAATTACTGCATCCAGAGACTTATGTACTCAGATTGGCCCAGTTAATATTAGGTGGCCCTCCTAGATTGAGACATGGGTTGAGAGAAAAGGATATTAAGCAATAAATATGGGGAATAGGGATGTTGTATATGAAATAAAATAGAGATAGTAAGAATGGAGTGAAAAGGTCCAGTTATTCCTCCCATAGGTAAAAATTATGAAACATGGACAAAAGCATTAGAAACAATGATTTGAAGTCATTAGAAAAAACAAAGGCAGTCATGAACTTGAGGAGCAGTTAATATTAAAATATTGATATTTTATATTATCAGTAAGAACTGTGGGTTTGAAGCTTTATTGTTTAGGAATGGTCTCCAGCATACCCTATGCAACCCCTAAGAGGGCAGATTATAGAGTTTGAAGCAGACACAAAACTGGAAATTTAGAAGGGCCATTTTGTAAATGAGAGAGCTACAGAAGAGCTAAAATACCAAATCTGACTATTATCTCTGCAAAAGCCCTGACTTATCACGGGAAGCTCAGTGGAAGATAAAATACATAGACAAGGAAAAAGGAATATACTCTTGAAAGACTGAATGACTTTTGGTAATATTTGCGAGTTTGATAGTTTATAAGCATTGCCTGAGTGTATTCCTCTGGTATCATATAGATTTGAAGGCTGCAAGTGGACACCATATTGGCTTAAGTTGTTAGACAGCAGAATTCAGAAGTGTTAAAGGAACTACAGATCTAGGAAAATACAGAGAGAAAGAGTCTCAAGATCTGAGGATAGATTCTGTACAAATATTTGCTGCCAGCTAAGCTATATGCAGATAGCTAAACTCTACATTCAGTGGAGATAATCAGGAGGCCAGACTAGAAAAGAAAGATAAAAGAAATAAAGCAGCATCTTGAAGCCAAACAACATGAAAAAATACACAAATTGCTGCAAGAAGTTGGTAATAAATATTTTTCATTGGTCCAGAAAAATGAACTGCCTGTTAGACACAAAAAAAGAGTAACTCCCAAAAAATCAGATTTTAGAATTGCTACAATTTCTTTTTAAAATGTTCAGTTTTCAACCAAAAATATTTACTAATACAAAGACTTTGTAAACTACTTATACACAAGAAAAAATGTAGCCTATAGACATTGATTTCAAGTGAACTCACAATTTGCATTTTGCAGTATTCACATTCACGTTTTTGAGAAATATGCTCAAAGAATAAAAGGAAAATATGCCAATAAGAGTAAACATGTAGATTATTAGTAGAGCAGTGGAAATTATAAAAAGAAACCAATTGGATATCTGGAGCTTACAAGTCCAACAATAGCTGAACTGCAAAGTGTGTGAAATGGCCTCAACAACAGATTAGAGATAGTAGAAAAAAGAATAAGTGAATCTGAAGCAATTTTAATAGCAATTATCTAATCTGAAAAAATACAGAAGAGAAAATATAAATAAAATAAACAAATCAGACTTTTTCTTTTTTACAGGGTCTCACTCTGTTACCCAGGCCAAAGTGTGATCATAACTCACTGCATCCTTGACTTTCTGGGCTCAAGCAATCCTCTTGCCTAAGCCTTCTTAGTAGCTGGGACTACAGACATGTGCCACCATGCCTAGCTAATTTTTTGATTATTTGTAGAGACAGAGTTTCACTATGTTGTCAAGGCTGGTCTCAAATTTTTGGAATCAAGCATTCTCCTACCTCAACTTCCCAAACTGATGGAATTACAGGTGTGAGCCACCATGCCCAGCCTCTTTTAGACTTTTGAGACAATATTAAATGATCCAACATATGTGTAATTGAAATCTCAGAAAAAGACAAAAAGAAAGAAGACTTCAAGATGGCTGACTAGAATAATTTCAGGCCTGTATCCTTCATTTAGAAGAACCAAAATAGCACGTAGACAGTCACACTGCACATGCATTATCCAAGAGGGAACACTGGAATTCAACAGAGAAGCAACAGGAAACATCAAAAGCAGAGAAACAGAAGGGAGAGTGGTAGTGTGCCTGGCCAAGTTCAACTGGGAGCCAGGAGTGACCTCCCATCATGGGCAAAGGGTAAGTGAGAGACTTCTAGCAGCCCACATTTGTACAATGGAATCATACAAACCTGGCCACAAGAGAATTCGTTGATCCTCCCAACTCCTAAAATGAACATAGGGAGCTCCTGGGAGACTGTGGGATGGAACTGCTCCAGAAAGGGAACTCATGATGAGTCTCACACCCTGTCTGAGACATAATTGGCTACAGTAAAATGCCAGCTTCAAAACTAATCTTTGGCAGACTCCCATGCTTTCCTGGGTCCCAGAAATGCTGGGACTGAGGTATTTCAGAAATTCAAGCTATCACTTCTGGAATGGAATAATGAGCTGGGGGTACTCCCAACACTGGAGCTAAGAAGTGAACAAGGTGTGGGATACAGCTGCCAGTGCCAGGAAGCAAGTGCTACCAGGACAGAGATGGGAATCTGAGTGGGGCACAAGTTGCCACTGAAACTTGGTCACTAGCTGGTTGGGGCTCCTGTAGCAGGAGCAGGAGTGTGAGCTAGTCATGGGCTATCACCACTAAGCCTGGGAAGCAAGCCTTGTTGAGACAGGGGAATGAGAGGGACACTCTTCGCTGGCCTTGGCAGTGGTCACTGAGGATGGCCCAACCCTCTCCACTAGCAGGGCCTCAACATGGATGGTACTACCCCTCACTGAACACTCCACCTGGGGCCTGATGATTGCCTCTCCCAGCAGGCTAGTGCCTGCTGTCATCATTGGTGGGGCTGGAGCACTGCGTGACCAAACCTGGTTTTGCCCCCCACCCCAAGAGCACATCTCCTGAAGTCCTGGAAATTGCCCAATCCAATCCACCATGTTGGACACCTGAGCACTCCTGGGTGCCCAAGTTTTGGTATAAACTTCTAGCTGTTACCACCTGTATTCATTTTCATACTGCTATGAAGAAATACCCAAGTCTGGGTAATTCATAAAGAAAAAGGCTTAATGAACTCACAGTTCCACATGGCTGGGGAGGACTCACAATCATGGTGGAAGGTGAAGGAGGAGCAAAGTCACATCTTACATGGCAGCAGGCAAGAGAACATGTGCAGGGGAACTGCCCTGTATAAAAAACCATTAGATCTCATGAGACTTATTCACTATCATGAAAACAGCATGAGAATAAACTGTCTCCATGATTCAATTACCTCCTCCTGGGTCCCTCCCATGACAAATGCTGATTATGAGAGCTACCATTCAAGATGAGATTTTGATGGGGACACAGCCAAACCATATCCAGCACCTCAGATGGCACCTACCTGAAGGCCTGAAGACTGGCCCACCAAGCCCATCACATTCAGTGCCAACATCAACACATACCATACAGGACCCAGAGAATCATCAAACCACAGCTATTGCCATCACTCACACCATGCCAGCGTCCCTGTGTCCTGAGAACCTCACCACTCACCTAGTCTACTACTGCCACTGCTGAATCCAAATAAGTCACACGGAGGCCAAATAATTGGCTCGCCAGTAACTGCTAACACAGGTGTCAGTATATACCACCCTGGTGCATAAAGATAGGCACTCTCATTCCACAGCTGCCACCACTGGGGCCTGACGACTAGCCCAACTGGCACCCTAGACTGCAGCACCATTTAGCACAGCCTCCTTTAATAACCACACCTTAATCCACCAAGGAAATCACAGATGCCACTAACCCTATTTGTAGGCAAAGAAATCATACAAAGACTACACTAATGCACACACCTAGATTCAAAGCCAAAGTACCCTACCCAGCCAACACCATAGATACATCTTCAGGAAAATTCCTCCCCTACAAAAGTAAATTAAAAATTGAAAGAAGTGATGGTTATATCAGATGAGCAGATATAAATGTAAGACATAAAAAATATGAAAAATCAAGGAAATATAACACTTCTAAAGAAACATGTTAAATCTCCAGCAATAGATCTTAAATTTTAAAAAAATGTTAAAAATTTTTTAAAATTCAAAATTCAGGAAAAAGAATTAAAAATATTTATTTTCAAAAAGCTCAGTGAGACCAAGAAAAGTGTGAACAACAATATAAAAAGCTACAAAAATAATAAAGGCTGTAAATAAGAAATAGATAGGTTGTTTAAAAATAAACCAATTAGAAACTCCAGAACTGAAGAATTCATCGAAGGAAATACAAAATACATTTACAAATGTCGACAATAGACTAGATCAGGCAGAAGAAAGAACCTCAGAACTTGAAGACAGGTCTTTTAAAAATAATCCAGCCAGACAAAAATAAACAAATAATAAAAAAATGAGCAAAGACTTTGTAACATTTGAGATAATATAGAGCAATCAAATATTCAAATTATCAGTGTCTTCTAAGGCAAAGAGGCAATAAAATAATTAAAAAACCTATTTTAACAAATGATAGATAAAATCTTTTCTACTTTAGCAAGATATGTAGACATTCAGATATAAAAGGCTCAGTGATTCCTAGCAAGATATAATGGGAAAAGTGCTTCCCCATGGCACATTATAGTCATATTTTCTAAAGTCAAAGAAAAAAGGTGAATTCTAAAAATTGGAAGAGAAAAGCATTGAGTAATCTATAAAGGAAAATCCATTAGATGAAGAGTGTATTTCTCAGTAGAAACCTTATAGGCCAGAAAAGAATAGGATATTTTCAAAGTGTGGAAAGGAAAAAAAAAAGCTAACAACAAATAATACTATGTCAAGCAAAATTATCTTTCATAAATGAAGATGAAATAAAGTCTTTCCCAGATAAGCAAATGCTGAGGAAATTCATTGCCATTGAACTGACCCTAAAAGAAATGCTCAAGGAAGTCCTAAACCTGGAAGCAACATCATGGAAACACATGAAGGTATGAAACTCACTGGTAAAGTAATGGCACAAAAGATAAAGAGAAAAGACTCAAATGATACCACTACAGAAATCCACCAAATCACAAAGGTAGTCAATACAGGAAAAAGAAAGCAACAAAGAATATAGAAAACAAACAGAAAACAACTAATGATATGACAGCCTCACAATTACTAATAACCTTGAATGTAAATGGATTGAATTTTCTATTTAAAAATATAGAATGGGTGAATGGATTTAAAAAAACATGATCAAACTATATGCTGCTTAGAAAAAACTGGCCTTAAGGAAAAACTTAAGAATTTTTTTTTAAATCATGAAACAAGTGAAAATGGAAGCACAACACACCAAAACCAGTGGGATACAGCAAAAGTAGTGCTAGGAAGGAATTTTATAGCAATAAATGCCTACATCAAAATAAAAATAGAAAGATAACTTAACAGTCTAACAATGCACCTCAAGGAACTTGAAAGGCAAGAACAATTCAAATTTAAATTTAGCAGAAAAAAAGAAGGAATAAAGATCAGAGCAAAAGTAAATGAAATAGAGACTAAAAAATTACAAGGGTCAACAAAATGAAAAGTTAGTTCTCTATAGAGACAAACAAAATTGTTAAACCACTAGTTCAAATAATAAAGAAAAGAAGACAGAAGACTCAAACAAAATTGGACATTAAAAAGAAGACATTTCAACTGGTACGACAGAAATTCAAAAGATCGTCACACACTATGCTGACATATATGCTGACAAACTGGAAAACCTAAAGGAAATGGATAAATTTCTGGAAATATGCAACCTCTCAAGGTTGAGTCAGGAAGAAATAGAAAACCTGAACTGCCCAATATCAAGTAGGGAAGTTGAATTGGTTATAAAATGTCTCACAACAGAGATAAGCCCAGGAGCACATGTATTCACATGTATATTCTACTAAATGTACAAATAACTAATACCAATTCTTTTGAAACTATTCTAAAAAATTAAAGAGTACGAAATTTTTTTCTAACTCATCCATGAGGCCAGCATCGCCTTGATATTACAACCAGATAAGGACACAACAACAACAACAGCACACAATAGGCCAATATCCTGATGAACACAAATGCATAAATCCGCAACAAAATACTAGCAAATGGAATCTTGGAGCTCATAAGAAATATATATACGATGATCAACATATTTATACTGGGCGTGGAAGGATAGTTCATCATATGCAAATCAATAAACATGATACTTCACATTAATGGAATGAAGCATAAAAACCATATGATCATCTCAATAGATGTAGAAAAAGCATTTGCTAAAATTCAACATTGCTTTATGATAAAAACTTTCAACAAAGTAGGCATAGGAGCAACATATCTCAAAATAATAAAGGCTATATCTGATAAACCCACAGCTAACATCATATGAATGAAGAAAATGTGAAAACCTTTGTTCTAAGATATGAAACAAGGATGCCCACTTTCCCCAAAACTATTCAACGTGATACTGGAAGTTTCAGCCAGAGAAATCAGGAAAGAGAAAAACCAAGGCATCCAAATTGGAAAAGAGGAAGTCAAATTGTCCCTCTCTGCTGTTGATATAATCTTATATATAGCAAAATCTAAAGGGTCCACCAAAAACTACTAGATTTAAATGCAGTAAAGTTGCAGGGTACAAAATCAATGTAGAAAATTCAGTAGCATTTCCATATATCAATAATTATCTAGCCGATACAGAAATCAAAAGGCAATAACTTTTATAATAGCTACCCTCCTCCAAAAAATACAGAGGAATAAATATAACCAAGGAGGTAAAAGGTCTCCACAAGGAAAACTATAAAACATTGATGAAAGAAATTGAAGATGACACAAATGAAAAAACATCCCGTGCTCATGGATGGGAAGAAATAATAGCAAAGAACAAGAAAAAAAATACTAAAATTTACATAAGCCCCAAACAAGCCTGAATAGCTAATGCAATTCAGGGCAAAAAGAACAAAGCTGGAGGCATCACATTATTTGACTTCAAAATGTATAACAAGGATATAGTACCCAATACAGCATGCTGTTGTAGAAAAACAGACACAAAAACCCATGGAATAGAATAGAAATTCCAGAAAGAAAGCCACATACTTAGAGCCAAATGATCTTCAACAAAGCCAATGAGAACTTACATTGAAGACAGGACATGTTCTTCAATTTATGGTGCTGGAAAAATTGGATAGCCACATGCAGAAGAATGAAATTAGACCCTTATTTCTCACCATAAACTCAAAATTGATTAAGGACTTAAACATAAGACCTTAAATGATAAAACATTACAACAAAACCTAGAGAACTATTTCCTGGACATTGGTTTAGGCAAATAATTTATGAGTAGGACATCAAAAGAACAGGTGACAACAACAACAAAAAAAGGGACCACATTAAACTAAAAAGCTTCTGCACAGTAAAGGAAACAATCAAAAAAGCAGAGAGCAATCTTTTGAATGGGAGAAAATATTTGCAAAATATTTGTCGTGCAGGGAAATTATATCCAGAATATACAAGAAACTCAAACAACTCAGCAGGAAAAAAACCCCAAATAATCCCATTAGAAAGTGGGCAAAGAACATGAATAAACATTTTTCAAAAGAAGACATACAAACGGCTAACAAGTATATGAAAAAATGGTCAACACCAAAAATCATCAGATAAATGCAAATCAAAAGCACAATGAGATATCATCTTACTTCAGTCAGAATGGCTATCATTAAAAATAACATGTTGGTGAGGATGTGGAGAAATTTTCACACATTTGCTAGTGGGAATGTAAACAAGTACAGTCACTATGAAAACAGTATGGAGAGTTCTCAGCTATTTTATCCAGCTATCTCACTACTAGATACCTACATAAAGGAAAAGAAATGGATATGTCAAAGGGATAACTACTACACTCACATGTTTATTGTAGTACTATATACAACAGCAAAGATATGCAATCAATCTAAGTGTGCATAGATGGATGAATGCATAAAAAACAAAAATGTGGTAGATATACACATTGAAATAATATTCAGGCATAAATGGATGAAATCATGCCATGTGCAGCAACATGGATGGAACTGGAGATGATTATCTTAAGTAAAATAAACCAGATACACAAAAAGTAAATATTGCATGTTCTCACTTCCATGTGGGAGCTAAAAAATTTGATTCCATGGAAGTAGATAGTGGAAAGATAAATTAAAAATACTGGGAAGGGTCAGGATGAACGGTTGCATGAAGATAATTCTGTTAAATAGTGTTAGTCAGGGTTCTCTAGGGGGACAGGACTAATAGGCTAGATGCATATATGAAAGGGAGTTTATTAAGAAGTATTGACTCACACAATCACAAGGTGAAGACCCAAGTAGGTCATCTGCAAGCTGAGGAGCAAGGAAGCCAGTCCGGGTCCCAAAACCTCAAAAGTAGGGAAGCTGACAGTGCAGCTTTCAGTCTGTGGCTGAAGGCCTGAGAGCCCCTGGCAAACTAATGGTGCAGGCCCAAGAGCCCAAAAGCTGGAGAACCTGGAGTCCGATGTTCGAGGTCAGAAAGCATCCAGCATGGGAGAAAGATGGTGGCCAGAAGACAGCCAGTCTAGTCATTCCACACCCTTCTGCCTTTATCCTACCCGCAATGGCATCTGATTAGATTGTGCCCACCCACATTGAGGCTGGGTCTGCCTCTTCTAGTCTACTGACTCAAATGTTAATCTCCTTTGGCAGCTCCCTCACAGAGACACCCAGGAACAATACTTTGCATCCTTCAATCCAATCAAGTTGACACAATAATAACCATCACCCAGTGCCAATATACAATGAGATGGAGTAATGTTTGATATCAGAATAGGGTGACTATACTTAACAAAAATGTATTGTACTAGGGTGACAGAAGCCCTGAATACCCTGACTTGATTACTATGCATTATGTACATATAACAAAATATCTCATGTACCCTATACATTCATACAAACAAAAAAGAAAAAAATAAAGAAAAATATTGAAGAAATAATAGCTGAAAACTTCTCAAATTTGATGGAAAATGCTAATTCACTAGTTCAAGATGTTCAAGAAGCCACAAGTAAGAGAAACACATAAGGTACATTCAAGTAAATTTTAGTTAAATTTCTTATAGTAAAGAGAAAATATTAAAGCAACAGGAGAAAAATGACACATTATATAAGAGTGGAAAAATGATACAATTAATGGTAGCATTCTCAATAGAAACTTTTGAAGACAGAGACATTGAAAATGGCATAGAAAGATGAAAGAAAAAATCCCTGATGACTAGTAATTTTATATCCAGTAAAAATACATTTCACAAAGAAAGAAAAAGTGAAGATATTTTCAAATAAATAAAAATGTAGATAATGTATTGCTAGCAAAACTACACCATAAGAAATACTAAGAGAAATCCTTAAGGATGAAGGAACATAAAATCTGATTATACAAGAAAGAATGAAGAGCACTGAAAATGATAAACATTGGTTAAATATAAAAGATTATGCACAAACGTAATTTTCTCTTGATTTCTTTATAATAGCATATGCCTGTTCAAAAATTATGACAACGTGTTAGTAGATTTACATAATTGGGACTAAGACATTGCAAATTTTCTACATTTAACTGGAAATAATTCAACGTTAAGTTTAAGTAGATTATGTTAAAAATACATGCTGTAATTGCTAGATCAACATCTAAAACAACATTGCAAGAAAAATAGTTATAAAATCAATTGTTATTTTGTTCCAACATCTAACTCATCTTTTGGATCTTCCTAACCCCAAAGCAGGGTCCTGGGAATAGTGTGGTAAACAAAAGAAAGGCTTCTTAAGTCTACTTGCTCCTGCATCACCAATTGACTGTGTTATCTTGGGTAAGTTATTTAATATTTTTCATGCCTCAGTGTTCTTATCGGAAAAATAGGAATAATAATAATAATACTAACATATTTTATTAAATTTATATAATGAAATTAGTCGATCTATGTTGATGAATACATGTTGCCAATTATCATTGTTCTTTCTATTAAATCAGTCAATGAGTGAAGATGTATGTTGAAGGTGCAACTATTCACACCATTAGTATATCAGAGAGACATGCATTTTAAGAGTGACAAGTCAGATTAACCTAGTTGTAGGTAGACTTTTGGGATATTTTAAGGTTTCAGAACATTCTGAAGGTGAAAAGTATATCACATGTCTGGATGCAGATATTGCAGCATTGTTGAAGCAAAGGAAGAGGACGAAAATAAGGTAAAGTTGCTTTTAAAATGATGCATCTGAGAAAAAAATGGAATAGACAAATGAGGATGCAGGAATAAATTAACCCTGAAAGAGATCAGAATTTTCTTCAGAATGACTTTGAAACCAGACACATATCCAAAGTAGTTATATCAAGCTCTTGAGACAACAGTGGGGAACAGCTGAATTCTTGTTTCATTTTTAAATTATACATCTTATGGTATAAATTTATAAGCATAAGTCCTTAGTTCTATAATTTTGGACCAGTTATTTAAAGTCTATTAGGCTCAGTTACACTTCTATAAAGTGTAACTATTAACACTCTCTCACTCGGCTGCTGTAAATTTTAAGAGATTTATCTTGTGAAAAAAATTAATGTAATACTTAGCACCTGATACCATACTTATTATTTAAATCATGATTCTAGTATCTCTTGTTCACATTCCCCTTTCTGCTTTCCCCAAAAGGATATTCCCAACTAATGACAAAAAAAACACAATTAGACGTGCTTCCTGAGACAGCACCCATTGGGACTAGAGAATCCTCTGAGAAAGAAGCTGTTTGGATGGAAGAAGATATTATTTACCACCTGGAACTAGGGGTGTGGAAGACGGTTTCTTGGTATCATTTGGAGACATCACACTGCTCAGAATGGGAGATTTCAAGATGCATCTCAGGTCTTTCTCCTGTGGGCTAGCCTGCTGGGAGGCAGTCTAGTGCATGGGAGCTAAAAGGCAGGACTTGCTTTTTGAGCCTCTTCAGGTCAGTGTGAGTCTGTTCAGGTGAGTGGAGAATCCTCCCTTGACTTATGCTTTGGCTTCGAGTAGAGTTTTTGGAGGCAGCAGTACCTGATTTTGGTCTGAGAGATGCCTGCTGCACAACCTGCCTTGAGCCCTGGCTTTTTCTTCAGTGCTGAACATAGATTCACAGGTAAAAGGAGCCTGCCCTACTCTGCCGAAGGAATTTGGAAAGGGTAAAATGGCTTGGAAGAGGGGTTGTATAGATATAGAGATTATTGTTGAACAAACTATTTCTTATTTCATATTCATATTATCGTGTGTTCCATAGTCTCTAAAGAGAGTCATCATTGTAAGGGGAAAATAAGGATAGATTAAGACTCACCATACTTGTTCTCTAATCCTGGTTCTGTGTGACTTCAAGAAAGTCACTTCACCTCTCTTGATCTTTGTTACCTGATCTATAAAACAAAATCCGTCAAGATCAAGTTTCCCTACCTCCCCCCAAAGTTCTAACAAGCAATATGAGTGTGTCCATATGTGTATTCTTATGTGATTGCGTATGTATAGAGACAATATAAACGTATATGTGGTGTGTGTATCTTTATATGTGATGTATCTACGAATTTGCATGCTATCTAAATACATATGTGTTTGTAATGTATGTGCATGCCTGATATATTTGTGCATATGGCCGTTACTAGCAAATGTACAATTTATAGTTTTGAATGTGTAAGATATGCATAATTATGTGTGAATGCTATAAAGCATATATACACCTGCATGTATGTAGTCATATATATGTTCGTGTGCAAGTATGTGCATATGAATGTCTGTGATTTTGCATCTGTGTATGTGTATATGAACATACAGTCAAATGAGAATGGACCCATACATTTGTGTCTAATTTAACAAATACTTTTTTGAAGTTTGAGTAGACTCTAAATCAGAGCTTCCTTTTTAAGTTACAACAGGAACAAGAGAAAAGGAATCCATATCATTCACCTTTTAAAGAAGCTAGGCATCTACTGGCAAGCTGGAAGAAATCAACAAATCTATCAGGGATATATCTCTCAGAATGGGGCAGACCAATGTAACCTCCTGGAGGGATTTTGTCTTCCTGGGCTTCTCCAGTTTTGGGGAGTTGCAACTCCTTCTCTTTGTCTTGTTCCTCTCTCTGTATCTCGTCACTCTGACCAGCAATGCCTTCATTATCATAGCCATCAGGCTGGATAGCCATCTGCACACCCCCATGTACCTCTTCCTTTCCTTTCTATCCTTCTCTGAGACCTGCTACACTTTGGGCATCATCCCTAGGATGCTCTCTGGCCTAGCTATGGGGGACCAGGCTATCTCCTATGTGGGCTGTGCTGCTCAGATGTTCTTTTCTGCCTCATGGGCCTGTACTAACTGCTTCCTTCTGGCTGCCATGGGCTTTGACAGATATGTGGCCATCTGTGCTCCACTGCATTATGCCAGCCGCATGAATCCTACCCTCTGTGCCCAGTTGGTTGTTACTTCCTTCCTGATTGGATACCTCTTTGGACTGGGAATGACACTAGTTATTTTCCACCTCTCATTCTGCAGCTCCCATGAAATCCAGCACTTTTTTTGTGACATGCCGCCAGTGCTGAGCCTAGCCTGTGGGGATACAGGCCCCAGTGAGCTGAGGATCATTATCCTCAGTCTTTTGGTCCTCTTGGTCTCCTTCTTCTTCATCACCATCTCCTACGCCTACATCTTGGCAGTGATACTGAGGATCCCCTCTGCTGAGGGGCAGAAGAAGGCCTTCTCCACTTGTGCCTCACACCTCACAGTGGTTATTATTCATTACGGCTGTGCCTCCTTCATGTACCTGAGGCCGAAAGCCAGCTACTCTCTTGAGAGAGATCAGCTTATTGCCATGACCTATATTGTAGTGACCCCCCTCCTTAACCCCATTGTTTATAGTCTAAGGAATAGGGCTGTACAGACAGCTCTGAGGAATGCTTTCAGAGGTAGATTGCTGGGTAAAGGATGAAGGTTACCCCAATAGGACACTTTCTTCTGTGTAGGCTGGGCATAGACCAAGAACCCAAGCCAAAGGGCCAGGTATTCAAGGCCTCAGGCCAAAGCTGTCCTACCCCCAGTCTTCTGGAAGAGTCTTATCCTGCCTTTTGCCCTTCCCCCCTCACCCCCTACTGCTTGGAATTCGGAGGTGGGGCTTCCTGCTCTGCTCACTGTGCACAACTCAAAATGAGCCCAAAATCTGAATTTTAACTTTCAGCCTCCTAGATGCCACCCCTAGTTACTGAAACCCATTAAGAATTAAAAATTTAATTAAGATAATCAAGAATTTTTTAATTGAGCTGAACAAAATGAGGGAAGTTTGGAGTGTTCAAGTTCAAGGCAGGGCTGGCAGGAGCCCATCAGGGATACTGTAGAGATTTCCAAAATCATTACATAATTAGACTATTTGACCTGTAATGTTCTTCCAAGATTTGACACCTGGGGAATATCAGCTTGACAGGTTAGTTTAAAGCTTTGTTAAATGAACAGGTGGGTCATTTTTATTCCCACTGGGTGTCTTTCATCTTTTTATGTTTTTATTATTTTTTTAATTTCAACTTTTATTTCATATACAGTGGGGCACATGTGCTTATAGGTTCCTCACTGTGCTATTGACAGTAGCAAAAACATGGAATCATCGTTTTATATAGTTGTCCTCACTATCTCTGACTCTGTTACTTTGCCCTTTTTGTTTTAATTGATTTTCCAAGCTGGGTGGATTCTATTTCAGAAAATATATTTACTTCCTTTTTTTTTTTATAATTGTTAATGTTCTCTGGTAACTTCAGAATCTTGAGTGTCAAAGACCCTTCTCATTTAGGTCACTCACCAAACTGGATACTGTTCTTTTGAATCTATTGCAGAACTATCTATTCTGCCTATTTCACTTTCCACATATAATGTGGTTATATATAGTGGCAGACATTATTAGAGAAAGTGTAATGAACTCACAAGACCGTCAGGCAGGAGTTTGAATCCAAACTCTTCAACTTACTAGCTGTGTGACTCTAGGTAAGTTATTTAACATTTTTTCAGCTTCCGAATTCTTATTTTTACAGTGGTTGTAACTTCAGTTTTGTGTTGGTGACTAAACAGGATCATGCATACAAAGAATTTAGCACAACCCTTGGATCATAGTGATCTTCCAATAAATTCCAGTTGCTATTAAAATGTGTGAAGGAAAAAGATACTGGCTTTTAGTTTAGGTAGAGTTTACTGTAGGTGGAGGATCAGAGAAGACTTCATATCTTAAATAGTATTTGAACTTGTTCCTAAAGGATGGGTGACTGGGGAGAAAGTACATTCTCAGAAGAGAGAACGTAATAGCCAAAGGCTTGATGGTAAGACAACATAGGCCTGTTTCAGAGTGTGTGAGTTATTCAGAGGGGCTGGAAACACCTCACAAATGATGCTGAGAAGTTAGTTTGAGTCAAGACTTACTTGTTGAAAGAATTTGAATACCTTGCCTCAGACATGGTCCTTTTGTCTATAGGAGATAAGGCACAGTAAAACGTTGAACAGAGAGAGGCATCTGGGAAGGGATTCAGGAAGATTAATCCAGCAGCAAAGGGGATGATGATTTCAGCAGAGAGAAACCAGAGGCAAGGAGATCAGCAAGAAACCCATGGATATCAGCTTAAAGAAAGGCAAAGAGGCTTGAATATGGATAGTGACATTCAGAGACTGAAGGAAATCACAAACATGAGATTTTGAGAAGGTAGAATTCATAGGATTTGGCAGTGAGATAGAAGTGGGGCATGGCTTGAGAGACAAGGAAAGACCTTAGGCCAAGAAGATATTTTTCAGACAGAAATCCACATTTTTTCATGCTCTCAGGAAAAAAACACATCCTCTAATTGGAATTTGATGAAAACTGAATTTGAGAGGAAGGAAGCTAGAGCTCAGAGAACAGGATGAAGACAAGTAGATGAGTTAGTCAGATAGCCAAAAGGGCCTCATCAGGGGAGAAAGGCCATCTACTCTAGAGTTCTCAATATTGGGAGAAGTAATCCCTCATTGAACTGAGGCCATGTGAGCAAATTCATTTCACCAATTCATTCAGTCTGCCCAGAATAACATTGCCTAAATGCCCAGTGACCAATGGTTAGTAAAGACGTTTCAAGTATTGCTAAGTAATACTTAAAGGTCTAACTTCCACATGTAGTAGTCTTAAGTATGGAAGGGTATAAAATCACTTGGAGGGATTTTTCCAAATAGGTGTTTCTGGAATCTATCTCTATTTGTTTCTACCTTGAAACAATTGATTTGGGATAGGGACAACATAATAGTCTTCAAAATCTCATTTGGTGATTCAAATTTCCTCTCTTGATTAAGTATGTGACTATGTGCTTAAAAAGGGCAAACTCTTCTAAACCCACTAAATGACTAATAATTTGATTTAGGCCTTGAAAATTTTTGGCAGGGTTAGCATTAGGGGAATGGAATCACATCCACCTTTGCTTGTGATTATTTTCAGCACAAATAGTTTTAGACTATCCATACGTGGTAAGTGTGATATTAAACAATGCTAATTTTCGATGGCCTATATCTTTCCTAACTGTACTATTTTTGGTAACTTATAATCAGACAATTTAGACATTTGTGAACATTAATTTTGAAAATACTTTCTGCTTGTTATATTCTATAGTATTTGACTATTTAAGAAAAGAATCACTAAAATACCTGTATGTTGTTAGTATCAATGATAACTTTTTAGCTTTAACCAATTTTTTGTTTAAAAAAGGCTCCTATGACAGGATTTGTCCTGCACAGATTCATTTCTATGCAGAGGAAGGGACTGGGACTTAAGATGGTAATCGAGTGGCAACACGAATGGATTGGTAAGTGGGGACTATTTGTGCAGAATGCTGGCAGTTTTATACACAGCAATTAAGAGATCTAAGAATTCTCACCAGCAAATGACACCATTACCTTTTATAAATCAAATCAGAATGTCAGCATGTAAACCTGTTCAGAATAAACCTGGCCTGAAAATTTTTGAAGATAGTATCACCTCTTATTTTTTTAAAAATAATTCTTAATTTTATAAATAATTCTATTAACTGTTACTTTAATAGGATATTGAAGTATTATTTTTATTACATTAAAACTTAAGAGAAAATACGGGAGCTTGGAGGACAAGAGAAAGCCCTGCTATGCTGGAATTTTGTCATTCTGAGAGTAATAACATCTACAATAATTTTGAAGTATGGAAAAAAAACAAGAAGAAAACAGGTGTTATGCTGATCTGTGTGTTGTTTCATTGTACAAACTAAAATATTCATGTTTCCCAGAAAATCAAATATCTTTATTTTCAAATTTAAATTTAAACACATTCCAAAGTTTAAAAAAATTGTTTGAAAATTGCCTTGGATTTTATTTATCTACAAAACCATGGCCCTTCTTTACAGTAAAATTTGCCCACTCTTATATAAGTACAGTTCTCAGAAATATAGAAGCTAAACATTTTACTTAACTTTGCCCAAAAAAATATTTTTAAAAAGAATTACTTTATTCTGTAATCGGAATAAAGCCAAATGATAAAGACATGCAAAACAGAAAAAATAAAAACAGAAACTTTGACACCCATCAGCAGTGACTAGTTGCATACAAAATAGCTTCCACTCCTCCAACTCTATTAACCTTTCTATCTCCCACCCTTGAGATTTTTTAAGATCCTACAATAAATGTAATATGCACACAAACACAAGCACACACACACACGCACACACACACACACACACGAGGCCATCTTTATCTTCCACATTTGCCTTTACTCTTTACCCCTCAGTAAATTTCCCACGACACTAAGATATTCTATGATCCACGAGGAGCTGCTTATTAGTTGCCGAAGTAGGAATTGGTGAAGCCAACATAGTCATAGCCAGAGAGATGGCTTCGACCCCGTGGGTCCATATATTGCTGCATATGTGTGGCACAGAATGACACTTGCTCTGGGGTAAGGGCCTGAAAAGTATAAAAAGAGAAAAATACAGTTATAGGGATTCAGAATAGCTGGTTCCTTGGGGCTCTCCATATTACGCCTTAAATGCAGGAAATGGATAGTCTCTGGAAGACGCAAGCCCTATTTCTATTACACACAATTTTTTTCTCATAAATTTATAATTTCTAATGAGTAACTTAACTTTTAATCTCAGCCCTTTCTTGAAAAAGAGAGCTTACTCACTTTGATTATTCTGTAAATCTCATTCCCTAAAGTTGTTTTATTAAATAGAAGGAATTATATGCCTAACAACATTTGTTGTCCACTTGATCTAGTTCATCTTCCTGGCTGCTTTGAGATGTGGGGACTAGCATGTTTTATGAGTAAGGTAAAATACTCAAGACGGTAGAATAACTCACCAGTGGTCACACTGCCAGAAAGTGGCAGAGCTGGGACTTGAACCTATGATCCTCTTAAGCCAAAGAGTTCCTCTATTCACTGTGCTGTTTGACTACCAAGTGGATCCCTAAAGAATCCAATAAGAGCATGTGGGTGGGTGGATGGTGGGCTCCAGATAGTGTCTGGAAGACCACATCATTTTCTTTTTGTAACAGCTTTGTTGAGGTATGATTGATAAAGAATTGCACCTTTAACATATACAGTTTGATGAGTTTAGACAACTGGATGAGTTTGTGCAAAATGATACCATCATGTATGCGACCCTTTGTAATCTGGTTTCTGCTTAATTGTTTTCCCTTTCACTTCCTGTTACTATCTTCTTACTTTATGCTTTAGGTATTAGGAAAATCTGTTTTTTCAAGTTCCTTTGCACACACACTTGACTTTGCCTGAAACACTTGGGCTCTCCTTTGGTGACTTGATGAGTTCCTACACGTCCTTCAACACTCACCCTGTGTTAATCATAGATGATACCTTCCCTGATGCAAGTATTTTAAGGAGAGGAATGAAGAAAGCTCTTGGAATCAGAGAGAAGAGAGATTACTTCTGGTTGTAATAAAATTCCCCACATCTTTGTTCCCATGACAGATGTGTTTGCTTCTGTTACAGTGTTTTTAACTTGTAAAGTTCTGTCTTCTCCACTACACCTGAATTTAGGGATTGTGTCTTACTAAAGTTTGCACTCCTCGTGCCTGGAACATAGTAAGCACTCAATAAATGCTCTTTGAATTAATGAGAAAAAAAAAAGAAGTAGCCTTAAAAACTGAGTTGCAGATTTTGAACTGATTCTCACATTCAATAGAGTACCACAGTACGTTTTTGAGTTGGGTCAAGACAAAATGAAGTGGTTACCAAAGCAAATGACATTTTGTGAAAGGGGAGGTCTGAAAAAAAAAAAGTGAGTGGGTTTTTTCAAAGTAGGCCACTGGGCCTGAGATGACCAAAATTCAAATTAGAATGACAGTGTAGTAGGGGAAGCAACCAGAATCGGACCTGCTTCATGTCTTCTTTGGTAATATATGATTTGCCCTCTGCCAGGGCTTGGAAGGCATTCTCTATTTCATCACTGGACTTGATGTTTTCTGACTCCTTGTCAATCAGGAAAGCGGTATAGTCCTCCAGTGAGACATAGCCCTTCCTGTGGGAGAAATGGATCAGGAGCTGAGCCTTCTCAAGGCAGAGAAGGAAGGCCCCTTTTTTATCCTATTCAGTGTCTCAGAAACAGAGGAAAGCCAGATTCTCCAAGTGCCTCTTCCAACTAAGCTTTCTGGGATGAGATGGGTTATGCTCTCCATTTTGGCTCCCCTTCATCACCCTCTTACAGACAAACATTACTAAGCCAAATATTACTAAATATTACTAAGCTCCAGACTGTTTCAACATGGGTCATTCAGCCTGATTCTCGGTGAATTTTGAAATTTCCCATCAGCACCAGTCCTCAAATAATTTCTGGTCTTCTTTGGTTTTTAGTATTAGCAAGAATTATTCCCTAACAGTAACTTAATCTCTTGATGATTCTAACACACTCCCATAAGCACATAACAACCCCAACCCCATGTGTTGGTCTCTGAATCACCTATGTCTCCTTAAAATCTCACATACATGAAGGGATTCTTCTCTCTAGTCTCATCCTCAGAAGTAGCTGAAATTCATAGATTGAACATAAATCATGAATTGGAGAAATTGTAAAGCTATGAGTTTAAGTTAGCACCATTCACTGCTGAGCTAATCTTGAAAGGGCACCAAGAGCTGCCTAATTCATTTATGGTTGCCTATTTCTTCCTATTTTCAGATGAGTTAATTTCATGTTTTATGGATCATTTTACTCTCTGTGCTTCTCCCTCCAAACTCCCATCCCTGCTGCGGTCTGACCCTTAGTCTTGTTCCTACCTCCCTGGATCCACAGCATCCAGGAACTTCTCAAACTTGGGCTCACGTTCATCCTCCTCCACCATGGGCAAGTAGTAATTGAGTCCTCTCAGGCAGGACCGGAACTCTTTGTGAGTCAGGCGCCCTGTCAAATTCTCATCAAAGTGTCTAAAGAATAAAAAAAGAAAAAAAATTGTCAAGTTCAATAGAAAAACCAAGTGAGAACAGAAAGGAATATGTCTTATTGTGCCAGCTGAAGCTTTATTGACCTGTCATAAAACTATCAGAGGACTGAATAGAAAGCCTGTCTGTGTCATGTACATTTTTTTTAACCTAATGGATAGAGAGAAAAGCATAAATCACTGAGAATGAAGAAATGTAATTTTTGAAGTCTGAAAATCTCACAGAAAGCCATGACTGGAGCTAATGAGCATATCTAGATCTTCATTTAAGATTCCACCAAGCCTCATAGAGTGAGAGAAACATTATTTGTAGACTCATTCTGAATAGTCTGAAAAACAAAGAAGCAGTTAACTATGAAATTATACTCACTTATAGATTGTGCTAAACTCCTTTAGAGTCTCTTCACTCACACCTATGGTGTCCCTGAAAGAAAAAAAAAAAAACATGAATTTACCCTGTAAATAAAACACAGGTTAGCAGAACAAAAGCCACATGGAAGAGAGAGGAATTTTAATGGACAATTTGCTATTTGAGTCATCTAGTTCAAGAGCTGGCAAACTATAGTCCATAGGCCAAATCTAGGCTGCCACCTGCTTTTGTACAGTCCATGAGCCCAGAGTAGATTTTACATTTTCATATGGTTGAAGATAATCAAAAGAAAATTTTTTGAAACATGAAAATTACATAAAATTTAAATTTCAATGTCCATATATAAAGATTTATTGGAACATGGCCATGGTCATTCACTTATCATAGCTGCTTTTTTCACTACAACAGCAGAATCAAGGAGTTACAGCAGAAAATATATGTGCCTTACAAAGTTAAATTATTTATTATCAGACCATTTACAGAAAAAGTTTGCCAATCCTAATCTAGATAAAAATGTTGCCAAAATGCCATTGAGACCTAGAGCTGCTTTGATATAGTGAATTTATCTAGAAAATGAGTTTCTGCCCTTCTGCTCTATTTGGCCACACTTTAAATGTTTCTTTTATTTTAGACATTATATTTTAGATAAAATTCTATGAAAGGGAATGGTTTCCTAAGAGATCACATAAGATGGTGAAAGAACTCTGAGAAATTGGGTATAAAAGTCAGTTGTTGTCCAAATGGGTGATGAGTAGGCTCAGGTGGATGGAGCGCACTGTCTTTTATTTCATGATGGATTTCAGTATAAAGAGAAATAGTCATTCCGTGGGGCAGTAAAGACCCAGAATATTGGTTCTCTGAAGCAACTCTTTTATCTAGTGCACCAAACTCTCGCTCTTAGTTAAGGTCCTATCACCTAACACCACCTGCACCCCTCCCTGCTCTGGCCGCACGCCCTCAATACTTGGCCTGGATCTGTTGCTCCAGGTTGTGTTGCATCCGCAACCCAAGCTGGTAG
This sequence comes from Nomascus leucogenys, assembly GCF_006542625.1. Taxonomy (NCBI): domain Eukaryota; kingdom Metazoa; phylum Chordata; class Mammalia; order Primates; family Hylobatidae; genus Nomascus; species Nomascus leucogenys. The sequence continues at coordinate 42,737,558 of NC_044392.1, read as the reverse complement.
AGCTGGTCCCATTGCTGGGCTAATCCAATGGTGCTGTATTTGATATCAAGGATGAGAGCATCTTCCAAGTTGTCCCCCAGGTCCTCAATCTTGGTTAGTTGACGCTTCATCGCCTGGATCTCCTTCTGTTTTCTCTGGAAAAATGACAGAGAAGAGAGACAGTCAGTCGCCCAGGTTACCAGCTCAAAACCTAGAAGTGGAAGAGGAGGTAACAGGCTGATTTTATTTTCAGGGATCTTCTTGTTCTCTGTGAAAAGATGAACTACTCGGGAAAACCACTTCACTTCTGTAGTCCTCATTTATAAAATAATGGGAAGTTTAGGTGAATAAAACTTGTCATTCTGGTATTCTTTAATATATAAATCTAAGAGTTAGTAGTTATACACACACACACATACATCTATATCTATATATTCTTTCTATCTATCATCTATCTGTCTGTCTGTCTATCATCTGTCATCTGTCAAGAGAGCCAATAAATAAAAATAAAATTTCCAGAGTCCATGCATCATCATTGGCTCACAGTGATCTGCACTAGGACTTATCTGCAACACTGATTGTGGCTGAGTTCTCAGGCTCACTGAAGCTCCACAGTGTTCACTCCTGGGCCGCTTTCATCAACTTGGGATGATGTTCATGTGCTGCTCCTGCCACGCAGACGTGTTTTATGCCAAATTTCTGCATCTTGCCCATGCTTTCTCAGTGAGGGAATATTGCTCATAAGGGTAAGTGTGAATTGATTCTGATGATTGTGGAGTGCAGTGAAAAAAACGTGGTATATAACAAAGCTTGTAGCCCTTCAAACGTCAAATTTGCCTGACATCTTTTTTTAAGTTTTATTTATATATAATAGATGTACATATTTCAGGGTATACAAGACAATTTAATACATTCATATAATTTGTAAAGATCAAATCAGTATATGTGGGATGTCTATTACCTTAAATATTTGTCTTTTCTTCATGCTAGAAACATTCACAGTATTTTCTTCCAGCTATTTTAAAATATACAAGATATTATTGTAAACTATGGTCACCCTACTGATCTATCAATTACTAGTCTTATTTCTTCTATCAAACTGTATATTTATACCCAATAATCAACCTCTCTTCATTCCTCTATCTCCCCCTACCATTCCTATCCTCTAGTAACCTCCAATATACTCTCCATCTTCATGAGATCCATTTTATTTTGCTCCCACCTACGAGTGAGAACATGCAATATTTGCCTTACTGTGCTTGGTTTATTTCACTTATTATAATGACATTCATTTCCATCCATGTTACTGAAAATGTCAGAATTTCATTTTTTAATGGACAAATAATATTCCATTGTGTATACCATGATTTCTTTATCAATTAATCCATTGATGAGCAGTTAGGTTGATTCCATATTTTGGCTATTGTGAATAGTTTCCCTGTTACCTCCTGTCATAAACATGGGAGTGCAGATATTTCTTTGATATATTAATTTCCCTTCTTTTAGATATATACCCAGTAATGGGATTGCTGAATCACATGGTCTTTCTCCTTTTAATTTTTTGAGGAATTTCCATACTGGTTTCCATAGTGGCTGTACTATTTCCACTTTCTCTACATCTTCACCAGCATCCATTATTCCTTGTTTTTTTGATAAAAGCCACTTTAACTCAAGTGAGATGACAGTCAAAACTACCCGACATCGTATTCTTTAGTATTTCATTTTTTTGTTAGAAAAAAATTAAATGTAATTACTTAATTTTTTTCTCCTGCAAGAATAATAGTAAAAAAAAAAGTTGAGAAACACTGTTCTAACCCATTACTTCGCTCAATTGTCAAGAGATGATTAGATTCAATTGTTTCATCTTACTACATCATATAATAACAGAAATTTGCCAGTGTTAGGCACTTTTACATTTGCTCCTTTACTTCATCATCAGGTTCTAAATCCTTTGTAGCCACAAAACATGAAACCACTCACCCACTGTTCCCAAAGCCTCTCCCACTCTGGGCAGATCAGAGTCTCCCATGAAATTCTTTCTTCAGGGCAAACAGCGACTCTACAATGGGTACTAACTCTATTGTGAAGATGCAGAAATTGAAATTCAGAGATTTAAGTAGACTGAGGTTTATATTCATATGTGATGGCCTATGGTTAAAATGGACTTTAGGTGATACATACCTAAAAGTATCACCTGGGTTTCCCTTTAGTGATTATTTTTACACTCCTTATAATTTTGGCAATATCTTCAGCTAATGAAAAAACAATACTTACTTTATTTGCTTCCAGCTGGGATTCCAGAGTTCCTGTTTCTTTGAGCAATGATCTAGTTAAGAACCGAAGGAAATCATTATGCATCACATCACATGTCAATATTTCACACATGCATACCAACTCGAAGCTCCTCTGTTTCAGCTTCTCAAGGTTAGGTGGCTTCCATGAAGCAAAATTTCACAGAGCCAAATTTTCACAACCTTGCCAGACTGATGAGAAGGGAAGACTTTCCCCAGTTCTTCTCTGACTAGGAGAAGGCTTTCATGTACCCCTCTTGATTATTCTTCTTAAATACACACTTAAGCAATGTAGGCAAGATTCCATCTAGTGAAGTATAAGGGCCGAATGAAATATGATGAGCTTTTCCTTCTCACTCCACATTTTTATTTACATACTACCAGATTACAATGGAATGAAGATGCCTCAGCACTAAGTCTTTCTTAACAAATTCTTCCAGAATAATATAATAAAACAAACATGATGATAACATAAAATACTGACCCATCCAGAAAGTAAGCCCTGGACATGGAGGTCCGGAACAGGAATCACATGAGAGAAAAGGGAGATGATATGTTAAAACGGATTACTTTAAAGATCTCATTTCCTCAGACTTATGAAACATTTTAAATCTTTTGTTGCCGCAAAACATGAATCTGTCCACCCACTGGTTCCCAAGGCCTCTCCCATTCTGAGAAGATCAGAGTCTCCCATAAAGCTCCTTGCTTCAGGACAAGGAGCACCAATGTCAAGGAATATGCTTGGTGTTGGACACACACCGCCAGGATGTGATGAAGTCACCAAGAAAAGAGGAAGAGAAGGGTGTTCTGTGTCTTCTCTACCTTCTGTCAGATGGTTTAGACATGGTATAGGATTTCTTTTTGTTCATTTATCGTTGTCAGTGAGTATGTAGAAAAGTATATATCATGAATTGTCTAAACCACCACAATAACCCTCAAAACACCACAGTTTTGACCCACCTACTGGATACAACTTTGACCATGTATTCTAACATATTACATCTTCTAAGTCTCCTTTTTCTAGGTCATTTACCCCAGAAGATGTGACATATGTTATCTTCCAGTACAGAACAGTTTGCTATTAATAAGCACAATTAACATAATTATCTCACTTGATTCTCATTAGAACTTTAGTAGGTACACAACAGAATAGCTTCATATGAGGTATTCATAGAAGATTCTGCTTCTGGTTGTGCCAGTAAATACATATGTGACCTTGAGCAAGGAAATTTATCTACTTGAACTTTCCACACTTGGAAACAGAGCTAATAAGAGCTGCTCTGTATGCTTTTCAAGGTTGCTCTGACAGTTAAGTGAGGTAATGGATATGGAAGTACTCTGTAAAGTGCAATGTGGCATGCAAACATAAGAAATTGTTATTATTTTGGACTGAAATTACAGGCAACAGAAAGAAAGGTGAGAGTATCAAGGAGAGAATATAGAAGTGTACATAATAAGCAGGAAGATGAAATTGTCATTTCTTGGTTTTCCAAGAATTGATTCAGAAAACAGTCAACTCCAAATATAAAGCATAGGCAAGATATGGTGATTTTAGGGCAGAATACATGCTGTCGGAGTCTCTCCTCTTCCCTTCAAACATGTATTTCATCCCTATGGCAAATGGTGGTGGCATAGGGGTCATGGTTTGGGATGTAGCATAGCACACCTGGTTTCCAGGATCCACTGAAGGAAGGTACTGGCATTCTGTTCAAACTCCTGACACATCTCAAAGTTCTTGACCTGTCTTGCCTCTTCCTTTTGCAGCTCCTGCTCCCGTTCCTAAAACCCCAAATCACAGACAACGTGACTGACATTGAAGGCCTTTCTTTGCCATAAGAGAATTGGTTTCTAGGCTCAGCTGCATATCTTTCCTCTCTCAAGTCTAACCTATCTTCCACAGGTATGTGCCTGTGTGCTCACATTTCATGCAGTCAACCTCTCTCACCTCTAAAATGTAAAGATAGCTTGTATATTTCCCAAGAGTACTTGCAGGGTCCTCTAAGACCAAGTCCCATAACAAGTAAGCTAGTAATAAAAGCAAACCTCCCCTCTTTATAATTTCTTTTGGGGAAATTTAATTTAAATGAACACAAAAGCAGCCTTAAAGGGCTTGCTACCCTTAGAAACAATAGTTACTATCTAAAAATGGTGACATTGTGGTTAGTTTTCTATTGCACTATTTTATGTTTCATAGTTTCAATAATGAACATTATTAACACAGACAAAAGTTAAAAATACATACAAAGCAAGGCACTTTTGGAGGTGTATATAAAAAAGAAAATGCCTTGAATGAGGGGGATACGCAGACAATGAATACATGTATAAGCCTCATGAACTATTCATAGCTCATCATTAGAACCACGTCTTGGGGCTTCTTTTTGCTTCTCAGAATCATTGTTCAATACTCAGAAACAGGAAACTGCCCAAATTATGGGGCATAGGGTATACCTATTATAAACATATTTTCCAGTTTTTCTTAGACAGTCATGTTTCACGACTGCTGTCCCAGTATAATTATTAATAGTGTTCCTTCTATCTCAAAAGTCTATTTACTTGGATAATAAAGTGGTTATGTTCACTGTAGCGAAAGGAATTTTCTGCCGTGTTCCAGGTTACCTCAATGATGTCAGATAGGTGCTTCCAGGTCCTTTCCAGCACCTCCACTGTTAACCAGGTATAAGGGCTAGAAGGCACACCTAAGGCCTTAATCTGCTGGTCTAGCTCCAGTAAACATTTAAAGTCTGCTTGAACCCCAGCCAAGGAGGCCAAGAAGTCCTCATGGTCTTTCTGCAGCTGCCGAATTTCATTCAGGGAGACACAGTGCACAGGCTCTGACAAGTTTTCTTCCGCCTTTTCACACCAGTTGTTGAAAGCTGAAGCCTTATGTGCAAATTCCATGAACAGGTCCTCAGCCTGCAGAGAGAAAAAAAAGACACTACCATCTTTCCTGATAAAGCCTCTCAGCAGAAGAGAAGATTGAGGATAAAAATAATGCCTATCTTTAAATATCTGCAGGGCCACCAATCTAAAAGGGCAGAACTAAAACCAGTAGGGACTGTGTACTCTGATGGTTGAACATGTGAGTTAGCGGTATGAACCCTGGTTCTGGCACTTTCTCATTGTGTGAAATTGTTTAAGTCTTCCACCATTTACAAATGAGGGATGTCAAATTATTTCTAAAATTATTTCAGTTTTAAAATTCCAAAAGTAGCAAAGGTAGGTTTCAATTATGTGATTTCTTATTCTGAAGTCTATGCTCCAGTTCTACCTGGCAGGTAGTAAACATGAAAAAAAAGGCATTGAATGAATGGATGAAATAATGATTGAATAAACAAACCAAGAAAATCTGTTATCTCCTTTATCTTATTATCCGACAAGCTTCTATAGACCACACCCAACTGACTTCTCTTTGACAAGGCTACGTCATTTTCCTACCTTCCTTTTAAACCTTGTTCAGGCCTCATTTAATGTCCAAAGCTTTTCAAACCACTGCTTAAAGTTATTTTCTACCCTCTAACCTGTATCCTTAGCACAAATATATGTATAGTTGTATTACTGTCTGGCGTTATCCAAGTGCTCTGAATAGCTCTGAATTTTCTGTATTACTGAATGACAGAAAAAGCCTGAATTTTTTCAAACAGCAAGTGATCAACGATAATTTTATACTTAAAATACATCACAGATTTTGGGTCAGCAGATTGTACTTCTAAAGAGGTTTGTCTTGAGCAAACATAAAAATGAATTTTTCATTCCCAAATACAAGAATTAAAAAGAAGAAAACTGGCCCAAATGGAGGGAGGATTTCAAAGGTATTAAACCATTACATCTGACCCTGTACTCATTTCAGCAATCTATATGCCAAAATAGATCAATGCAGAGAAAATTAACATGACCTCTACACAGAAAGGACACAGAAACCTATAAAATATTTAATATCTTTTTCATAATATTATAGATTGAGTGAATATTTTAGAAATATTTTGTAATCAGAAAATAAAATAACAAAATTCGTTGCAGTTTGAAATTTTTTTAAAAAGAAGATTAAAAATATGAAGGAGCTTCCTATGTAGAATGCACATATATGTGTAAAGTTGCCCACTTAATTGATTTAATTTTTCACCTAAGATTTATTTGATGTAGGCTCCATGTTTTTCAAAAGTGTAGAAATTAACTAAGAATAGAACTTGACTTTTACTCATGTGTTATTTCCTAAATTCCCTAACTCCTTGACTTAATTAGTTATCAAGTACAATGATTCTTAGGGTCTAGGAGTGCTCAGTAATTCCACTGACCATTCTGATTTCCTTTTATTTATTTTTTGAGAAGGAGTCTTGTTCTGTCACCTAGGCTGGAGTACAGTGGCCGTGATCTGGGCTCACTGCAAGCTCCGTCTCACAGGTTCATGCCATTCTCCTGCCTCAGCCTCCCATGTAGCTGGGACTACAGGCGCCCACCACCATGCCCGGCTAATTTTTTGTATTTTTAGTAGAGATGGGGTTTCACCGTGTTAGCCACGATGATCTCAATCTTCTGATCTAGTGATCTGCCCACCTTGCCCTCCCAAAGTGCTGGGATTATAGGCGTGAGCCACTGCGCCTGGCCTCCTTCGATTATTGATATTTTTATGATCAATATCCAATGCCTTAGCAGCCAACATTTGAAGGAACATTTTGATTACATATTTATATGGAATTTAGGGGTTTATATTACACTTTTAGATTCATTGTCTTTTTTAATAGTAATAACAGAAAGGCAGAAAAGAAAGGTGATGCTACTCTATTTTCTAAATGGGGATATCAAGGTTTAGAGATATTAAGTGACTTTTATAAGGTCTTCAACCTAGGAAAGCTTGCTATAAGGTGAGAACATGTTTTATGACAACTTGTCCAGTGCTCCTTTTATTTGGGTTAGGAAAAGCACAGGGACAACTTTGACTTTTGCCTGACAGTTTTAATTCTATCATACACAAAGACCTCGCATCCTCTTGTTCCATCTACCTCTTCCACTATATTTGCCTGGCTTCCATCTCAAGTTAGTTATGCAACTAATCAATCAATCTAAAAAATTTTTTTAAAGCTTCTTTTCAATCTACTTTTTGCTCAGTAAGAATGTCTTCCTGACATCTTTCAATGCAATAAAAGGTTTTTGTATTATCCAAACTGAGTTTCCAATATCTGTTTCCAAATTTCATGGCTCATATACAGGTAACAGAGAACTGATCATGCCTCATAATTTTTTTAAACCTTCTGTAGAGGCAGCTGTTTTTCCAGCAATTTCTGTCTGTGAACTGCCGAGGCTTCCAGCAACTGTTCCCAGCGCTTCAGCAGGGCAGCATAACGCTCTTCAATGGCTTTAGACTGGCTGTGTTGAGCAGCAATCAGTTGGTCCTTCAGGTCAGTGATCTCGGGAAGTCTCTCTTGCTGGAAACTCTGCAGACTGGCATCCAGAGTGTCCTGAGAAAGATCAGGAGAGAGGCCATGAACAGGAAAATGGTGCAAGGGTCATTCACATCTGGGTTCCACCAGATTTTAATCATAGATAAGCTAGGCAAGAATTAAGATGATGATTAAGAAAAAGGAAATATAACTTAGAGATGTAAGCAAACATTTGGGCCTGAAAGCTCAAGTTTATGTATATTTTACAATTAGATTTTATGTTAGATATAAAATTAATTGATATGGTTTGGTTTGACTGTGTCCCCACCCAAATCTCATGTTAAATTGTAGTTCCCATAGTCCCCACATGTGGTGGGAGGGAGCCAGTGGGAGGTAACTGAATCATGTGGGCAGTTACTCTCATGCTGTTCTTGTGATAGTGAGTGAGGTCTCACAAGATCTGATGGTTTTATAAGGGGCTTTTCCCCCTTTTGTGCAGCACTTCTTTCTGCTGCCTTATGAAGAAGGATGTGTTTGTTTCCCCTTCCGCCGTGATTATGTTTCCTGAGGCCTCCCCAGCCATGCTAAAATGTGTCAATTAAACCTCTATTCTTTATAAATTACCCAGTCTTGGGTATGTCTTTATTAGCAGTGTGAGAACAAACTAATACAGTACATTGGTACAGCAGAGACTGGAGTGCTACTATAAAGATACCTGAAAATGTGGAAGCGACTTTGGAACTGGGTAACAGGTAGAGGTTGGAACAGTTTGGTGGGCTCAGAGGAAGACAGAAACATGTGTGAAGGTTTGGAACTTCCTAGCGACATGGAGGGCTCAGAAGACAAAGAGATGTGGGAAAATTTGGAACTTCCTAGTGACTTGTTGAATGGCTTTGACCAAATTGCTGATACTGATATGGACAATGAAATCCAGGCTGTGGTGGTCTCAGATGGAATTTGAGGAACTTGTTGGGAACTGGAATAAAGGACTTTCCCGCTAGGCTTTAGCAAAGAGATTGGAAGCATTTTGCCCCTGCCCTAGAGATCTGTGGAACTTTGAACTTGAGTGAGATTATTTAGGGTATCTGGCAGAAGAAATTTCTAAATAGCAAAGCATTCAAGAGGAAGCAGAGCATAAAAGTTTGGAAATTTTGCAGCCTGATTATGCAATAGAAAAGCAAAACCCCTTTACTGGGGAGAAATTCAAGCCAGCTGCAGATATTTGCATAAGTAACAAGTAGCTGAATGTTAATCACCAAGACAAAGGGTAGGGGGGAGGAATGTCTCCAGGGCATGTCAGAGACCTTCATGGCAGCCCCTCCCATCACAGGCCAGAAGGCTAAGGAGGGAAAATGGTTTCCTGGGCTGGGACCAGGGCTCCCTGATTTGTGCAGCCTAGTGACTTGGTGCTGTGCATTCAGCTGTTCTAACCATAGCCAAAAGGGGCCAAGGTACAACTCAGATCATGGCTTCAGAGGGTGCAAGCCCCAAGCCTTGGCAGCTTCCATGTGCCATTGAGCCTCCATGTACACAGAAGTCAAGAATTGAGGTTTGGGAGCTTTATAGATTTCAGAGGATGTATGGAAACACCTACATGTCCAGGTAGAAGTCTACTGCAGGGGCAGACCAGGTAGAAGTCTACTGCAGGGGCAGAGTCCTCATGGAGAACCTCTGCTAGGGCAGCACAGAAGGGAAATGTGGGATTGGAACACCTGCCCCTGACAGAGCCCTCACTGGGGTACTGCCTAGTGTCCTCCAGACTCCAGAATGGTAGATCCACCAACAGCTTGCAACATGGACCTGGAAAAGCTGCAATCAATGCTAGCCCATGAAAGCACCTAGGAGGGAGGCTGTACCCAGCAAAGCCACAGGGTTGGAGCTGCCCAAGGCCATGGGAGCCCACTCCTTACACCAGTGTGCCCTGGATGTGGGACATGGAGTCAAAACAGATCATTTTGGAAATTTAATGTTTAATGACTGTCCTATTGGATTTCAGACTTGTATGAGGCCTGTAGCCCTTTCTTTTGGCCAATTTATCCCATTTGGAATTAGTATATTTACCCAAAGCCTGTACTCTCATGGTATTTAGGAAGTAACTAACTTGTTTTTGATTTTACAGACTCATGGACAGAAGGGACTTGCCTTATCTCAGATGAGACTTTGGACTTAGACTTTTCAGTTAATGCTGGAATGAGTTAAGACTTTGGGAGACTGTTGGAAGGGCATAATTGTGATTTTAAATGTGAGGACATGAGATTTTGGAGGGGCCAGGGGTTGAATGATATGGTTTGGCTGTGTCCCCACCCAAATCTCATCTTAAAATGTAGTTCCCATAGTCCCCACACATCACAGGAGGAACTCAGTGGAAGATAATTTAATCACGAGGGCAGTTATCCTCATGCTTTTCTTATGATAGTGAGTTCTCAAGAGATCTAGTGGTTTTATAATGTGCTTTTCCACCTTTGGGCTGGCACTTCTCCTTCCTACCACCATGTGAAGAAAGATGTGTTTGTTTCCCCTTCTGCCATGATTGTAATTTTCCTGAGGCCTCTCCAGCCATTCTGAACTGTGAGTCAATTAAACCTCTATTCTTTATAAATTACCCAGTCTTGGATATGTCTTCATTAGCAGCTTGAGAATGGACTAATACATTAATATTAAGGAAATATTGGAGTATGATATGACATTCTAAATTTTCACAATGAAAACTAAATATTTCCTACAGCACACCCTTTCCAAGACTGTCTTATATTACTTATTATATTCTTTGTTCTAATTAATAGCAATGCACTAGTAGGGGCCTTGGAAGTACACTAACAAAAGATATCCTACATGTGCCAATTATACAAATACATTTTTTTGCAGAAATATTGGTATCAAAATCACACAAAATTTGGGAAGTTCCCCTTTCAGTTTTGATAGAGTGGCTTGTATTTGGCTAATTGGACAACTTTATTAATAGCTAGATAAAGGTACAAAAAAATCAGCTGCTTGAAATGGATCAGAATGAAACATAGGTAGCTGCAACTCAAGGGACTAAAATTCCAGACAGAAGGGAACATCACTGAAGTCAAAATAATAGTCTCTCCACATTTCCCTTTAAAGTATAAGCTGTACAAGTTCTTATACATGGAAGCATTAGAGGGTGAGGAGTAAGAATTGCTCAGAGCATTTGACAACTTCATGGAGCTAAAGAGACATAACTTGGCATAATGGGTAACTGTGGCAGCCAGGATTTGAGGGGCTATAATAAGGAAACTACAGAAAAGTAGTCAACATTGTATTTTCCCCTCAAAGCATTTTAGATGCCAAAACTGTATAGGACACAAGTCTAGAAGCCAAGCAGAAATGGTAGCTAAAAATGTAAAATCCTAACTAGAATTTTCAGTAGTGACACAGTGCTGACTTCAGGACCCATCAGGTAGGAGCAGCCCTGGTTAAAGGGCTTCCACTGAAATGCCTGAAAGGCCACAGGGGCAAAGTGAAAAAGATGAGTCTTCAAAGAAACTGAAATTATGTCCTGGATCATTTCAATCCCTGACCAAAAAGTAGGGGTTGGATGGCAGAGGGTGTTTAGTTATAGCTTTAAACCAAAGTTCATGAGTTAATTATAATACTTTAAATATAAACAGACTCACTTTTTCCTTAAAATTATCAAATTAAGTAAAGTAATACTCAACTATATAATATTTACAAAAGACACATACAAAATATGGAGATAAAAATGTTTTAAAAAGCCCTAAAAAGTGGAAATAGATATTTCTGCAGACACTAAAAAAATGTTGGTGCAGTATACTGGTATCTGAAAAAGTAGACTTTAAATCAAGAAATGTAATTCAAGATAAAGAGGAACATTTTATAATTAAAAGTATCAGTTTATCAAGATGATTTCACAATTCAAAATGTCAACACAACTTTTAGCCTATCCTCAAAATTTATAAAAATAATGAAGTATTTAAACAACATGATTAAAAATGAAAATCTGGTTGGTAATACAAACCACTGCAAAATACACATTCTTTTCAAATGTACGTACAATATACAATAAATAGACTGTGGTTAGATATAAATCAACTTTCTGAAAAATATAGAATATATTTGTAAAATATAGTGGAATTAAACTAGATACAAATATCAAAAAGATAATGAGAAAAGTCCCAAATATTTGAAATTAAATAATACACTACCAAATAATAAATAGATAATAGAATAAACCAAATAAGAAATTTCAAAAAAAAATTAACTGAATGATAGAAGAAATGACAAAATTTGCAGAATGCAGCTAAAGCTTTGCTTTGGGAAAAACTTACATATTTAAAATCAATATGTTAGAAAAGATGAAAGGCTAAAATTTTGATAATCTAATTGTACAACTCAAGAAATTAAAAGAAAACATTAAAGTAATTCCAAATAAAGTAAAAAAAGATAATAATATAAAAATCTTTTAATGGAATAGAATACACAAAAAAAAAACTGAGAGAAAAATTAAAAAGCTGAATGTTGGTTCTCTAAAAAAAAAATTGATGAAAACCCAGTAGCAAGATTCATGAGAGAGAGGGAAAAAATAATAATTAGGAAATTATTAATATTAAGAAGGGAAAATCTTACAGAGGCTACAGACAATAAAATCCCAAAATTCAGAAATAAATAATCATGGAGGATGAGCTTCTGTGTGAATTAAGTCTTGGGCTTACCTAACATCTATCAATCTCACCTGTTTTGCCAGGAGAGTGAGGAAGTCACCAAGGTCTGCACCATTGCCATTGGTCTTTAGGCTTGTTTCCTTATCAGCTAAAAGGCAAAAATAATTAAGAAGAGAAAGACATTTGGTCTTGTTTGAGTCCTGGGAAGCAGAAAAGGAATATTTACAATACACAACAAGAAAGCTTCTTGACTCTCAAAGTTGATGATTCATTGGAATATGTGAGCAGTGGGACCAATGGATCATTTTTCTACCTAGGCAGGATAAAACTTAATGAAACAGAGCTAGGGTCATGAGAGCTTTTGAGTACTTCATAGAAAAAAAAAGAGAAATTGTAGATTAGATATGAATTGTAAGTAAATCAAACAAACATTTTAGATTGTTTCTTAGAACATTTTGCTATGGCTTTCCCTTTCTGAATGTCACACACAAAACCTCCAGATCCCCAAAAATGTGTTCTCTGGAGTTACGGTACATAATTAACTGCATCATCATATCTATCTCTTTCTCAATTTTTGTATGTGTGTTTATGTGTGTGTGTGTGTGTGTGTGTGTGTGCGTGTGCAAATGTGAGTGTAATTCTGTCCAGAAAGGATAGGAATGAGTAGTGATGGAAACACCTCTTTTCATACAGTAAAAGTCCCAGAGACCATTCTACACATGGATGGGATTTATTAGGATTTCTCAAACCCAAGGGACCCTGAACCTGCCACATCATACCTATCCAAGCCTCTACCACATCAGCCTTCCAGTTGAATTCCTGAAAGGCATAATCATCTTCCAATTGCAACTTCCAAGCAGCTATTGCCTTGGCCAGAGAAGGGGTCTTTTCATTCAGAGCCTCTATCTTCGAAGAAATCTCTTTGTTCTGACTTTCCTCCTGCAACACCTGTGAGAAGGGGAGAGACAAATATATTTATAAATGTGCAGGGCTAGAAATGTGAATCCATTAGTACCAATAGAAAGCACTCATCTCTCTCATTTCAAATATATAACCACAGTCCTCTGGTCTAGTGTAATTATTTTATTATTCATTCATGTCCAAGAAGGTCATTTCCATTCCAGCATTTGGATGATCTTCTCATGTTTGTCTATGTAAGTGTGACCTTCTTAGTTTGTGTAAGTTTCTAGGAGGTAGGGACCCATCTCTGTTTAATGGTCTTTATATAGCAGTTAGATCAATGAGGATTTATTAAAAACTACGTTTAAAAAAAGAAATGATTCTCAAATTTAAAAGAGGTTTCAGTGTTGTTTTCCTCTTAGAGGCTTAGAAAGCAATTTCTTCAAATTCTTATAATATTCTATGGCCAAAGCTAGTGATAAGACTTTTATAAACACCATGTTCTGTACAGGACAACAAGATGTCAACAAAGGATTTAAGGAAAACTGAAATGTGTATGTATAAGAACTTGAAAAAAGAATTACAACAATTGAGTAGATAATTATTTGCTAACCACAACAACAACAAAAGGCAGTTTAGAAGAGATTGTTAAAGTTCTGCATATGATCTTAGCACTGCTCTCTGCATATGATCTTAGCATTTCTACATTTGGGCCAGTCCCTTTCGGAGAATGGAATTTTGAGCTGGAATTCCTGAACTAGCTCACCTTATTTAGGATGTCTTCTCCTTGTGCACACACATTTTGTACTCGGGTCTCATGGACAGCAAAGTCGTTTTCCAAAGCTTCATGCTTCGTTAGCAAGCTCTGCATAAATGAGTCGGTGAGAATCAAGATATCCAAAGCTGGAAAATCTATATTCACTCATATTCAGACTCACTGTGATACTATTCCCTAGGGTTGATGCAATGAAATTGGCAGACTGGGTGAATGCCCACTTTTTCTGGAACAACTATACTCAATTGCTTTCTCAAATTCTCACTTGTCACTGAGTGCAACTTACTGGAAAAAAGAGTCAAAGATATACAAGTGACACTCTTTCTAATTTATTATGTGACTAATCTTATTTTGATTTTGGAATGAGGGTTTTGACTGGGGTCATATACAAAGATTCCTCCATATTGATATTTATCTAATTCAATGAAACAATGTGTCTAGCAGAAAAAAATTTAGTATCAAGAACATCCTAAACTAAGCCCTGATCCTAAAGAGAAGTTAAGGGGAACATGGAGCTGCCATGGACAATTACTCCAATAGTTCTCTGCTTTCTGGAAACATGATGTCTGTGTAGCTGGCAGAATGAAAAGAGAAGTGAGGCTGAAGCATGAAGAGTGGTACTTTGTCTTCTGTTGTACCTTCCAGAGAAATATCTATATAAGCCCATAATCACCACCATCATGACCACCCACCACTGCCACTGCTCCCACTACTGCCTTCACCTCCCTCTTGTCATAAGAGCACTCTGTCAATTTTTTTTCCTATACAATGTAGTAACTCAGGTTAAAGGAAGAAACAGAATTTCTATGACTATTATACTTTTCCAAAATCCCTTTTGAAGATAAAAGAACTTTCAGTTCATGGTGTTGAGGCACTAAAAGAAGATGGTTACTCATTGTAAAACAAGATGGACTACATTATATATTATGACTGTATTACATTTCATTTTTTGAAGAAATGGTAAATGAAAACTGGAAAGGTGATTGACTTTGTGTGACTGAATGCCTGAATGAATCACGTTTTTATATATGTATACTGCATGAAATAAAGTATCTTTAACATCTTCACCTTCACCTTCTATTTTCAAATAATAAATTCAAAAATAAAAGAAGAAACATTAGAACTGATGTCAAAGAAATAAAAGAGATCACAAGAAATGATTACAAACAATTATATGCCAATAAACTAGAATATCTAGAGAAAATAGATAAATTCCTAGAAACAGACAACTTGCCAAGACTAAATCATGAAGAAAGTCCAAACAGACATATAACTACTGTGGAGACTGAATCAGAAATAAACCTCTCAACAAAGAAAATCCCAAGACCAGATGGCTTCACTGATGAATTAAATCAAACATTTAAATAATTAATACCAATTCTTCTCAAACTGTTTCAAAAAATTTAAGAGGAGGGAACATTTCTAAACACCTTCGCAAAGTCAGCATTACCCTGATACCAAAGCCAGGCAATAATTCTCTCGATAGATAGATAGACAGATAGATAGATAGATAGATATTCATATCTATCCATCTGAATGCCTGAATGAATCACGTTTTTATATATGTATACTGCATGAAATAAAGTATCTTTAACATCTTCACCTTCACCTTCTATTTTCAGATAGATAGATAGATATTATATCTATCACCTTCTATTTTCAGATAGATAGATAGATAGATATTCAGATAGATAGATAGATAGATGATAGATGATAGATAGATAGATAGATAGATAGATATTCATATCTATCTATCTATCTATCTATCTATCTATCTATTTATCTATCTATCTGAATATAGAGGGCCTAATATCCTTAATATCCTTATTGAATATAGATGCAAAACTCCTCAACAAAATACTAGCATATTGAATCCAGCAGCACATTAAAATGATTATATACCACAAACAAGCGGAATATATCCCTGGGATGCAAGGATGGTTCAACATATGCAGATCAATAAACGTGATACAACACATTGACACAATAAAAGATAGAACCAAATCATCATCTCAGTAGATTCTGAAAAAAAAATGGACAGAATTCAGCACTCTTTCATGATAAAAAAACATCAACAAACTAAGAACAGAAGGATATTACTTCAACGTGATAAAGTACATGTATGAAAAGCCCACAGCTAACATCATATTTAATGGTGAAACTAAAAGCTTTTCCTTTAGGTTTATGAACAAGGCAAAGATGCTCACTCTCACTATTTCTATTCAAGATAGTACTGGAAGTCCTAGTAAAAGGCATCTAAATAAGAAAGGAAGAAGTAAAATTTTCTTTGTTTGCAAGTGACATAATCTTAAATACAGAGAACTCTGAACACTCCATAAAAAACTGTTAGAACTAGTAAACCAGTCAGCAAAGTTACAGAATAAAACTCAAAACATAAAAGTCGGTTTAGAAATTGTAAACAATAAACTATCTGAAAAAGAAATTAAGAAAATAATTCCTTTTACAATCACATCAAAAATAATAAAATATATAAAAATAAATGTAACCAAGGAGGTGAGATCTCATACACTGAAAACTACAAAACATTGATAAAAAGAAATTAAAGAAGCCACAAACAAATGGAAAAACATTCTGTGTTCATGGATTAGAAGATTTAATATTGTTAAAATGTGAATACTACCCAAAGTGACGTACAAAGTCAGTGAAATCTCTATTAAAATCCCAATGACATTTTTTACAGAAATAGAAAAATCAATTCTAAAATTTATGTGGAATCAGAAAAGACCACAAATAGACAAATCAATCTTGACAAAGAAGAACAAAGCTGAAGGAATCACACTTCCTGACTTTAAAATACATTAAAAAGCTACAATAATTAAGAGTATGGTACTGGCATAAAAACAGACATAGATGAATGAAACAGAATAGAGAGTCCAGAAATAAACTCATGTATATGTAGTTAACTGTTCTTTGGCAAGGGTGCCAAAAATATACAATGGAGAATAGACAGCTTCTTTAACAAATAGTGCTTGGAAAACTGCTTTTCACTTGCAGAATAATGAAATAAGACCCTTATGCCATACCCAAGAATCAACTCAAAATTGTTTAAAGACTTAAACGTAAGTCTTGAAACTATAGAACTCCTGAAAGAAAACATAGGGTAAAATCTTCATGATGCTGGTCTTGGCAATGATTATATAGATATGACACTAAAAGCACAGGCAACAAAAAGAAAAAATAAACAAATGGGAGTATATAAAGCTAAAACTTCTGCACAGCAACAGCAACAATCAACAGAGTGAAAAGGCAACCCACTGAATGAGAGTTAATACTTATAAATGATTTCTCTAATAAGGGGTTAATCTCTAAAATATATAAGGAACTAATATAACTCAATACGAAAAAGTAAATAAGAAATAAAAATAAAAGTAAAAAACCCCTAATAACTTGATTTAAAAATGGGCTAAAAACAAACATGAAAAAAGGTTCAATATCACTAATTATCAGGGACATGCAAATTAAAGCCACAATGAGATATCACCTTACTCCTGAAAGAATGGCCATATTAAAAAGTCAAAAAATAATAGATATTGGTGTGGATGTGGTAAACAGGGGACACTCTTACACTGCTGGTGAAAATGTAAACTAGTACAACCACTATGAAAAACAGTATGGAGATTCCTTAAAGAACTACCATTCAATTCAGCAATCCCACTACTGGGTATCTACCCAAAGGAAAAGAAATCATTTATGAAAAAGACACATGCATACTTGTGTTTATAGCAGTATAATTTGCAATTGCAAAAATGACCAACCAACTTTTTGCCCAACTAATGAGTGGATAGAGAAAATGTGGTATATATACATCATGGAATAGTACTCAGCCATGAAACAAAACAAAATAATGGCGTTTGCAGTGACCTGGATGGACTTGGGGGGCCACTCTAAGTGAGGTAACTCGGGAATGGAAAACCAAATGTCTTACGTTCTCATTTATAAATAGGAGCTAACCTATGAGGATGAAAAGGTATTAAAATGATATAATGGACTTAGAGGACTTGAGGGAAAGGGTGGGAAAGGGGTCAGGGATAAAAGACTACATATTGCATATAGTGTACACTGCTCAGGTGACAGGTGTACCAGAAATTTAGATATCACCACTAAAGAACTTATCCATATAACCAAAACCACCTGTACCTAAAAAAGTATTGAAATAAATAAATTTAAAAATAATAAAAATGAGCTAAGAAATTTAATAGAAATTTCCCTAAAAAGGCATGTAAATGCCCCTCAGGTATATGAAAAGATACTTCACGTTATTAACCATTAGGAAAATGCAAATAAAACCACAATGAGATATCACTTCACACCTGTCAGGATGGCTATTAACAAAACATAAAAGGCCAGTGTTAGTGAGGATATGCAGAAATTGAAACCCTTTCACATTGTTAGCGGGAATGCAAAATGGCACAGCTGTTATGGAAAACAACATGAATATTCTTCAGAACATTTAAAATAAAACTACCTATGGTCCAGCAATTCTATTTCTGGGTATTTATCCAAAAGGATAAGGAAATAGTGATTTCAATAAGATATTAGCATCCATATGTTCATTGCAGCATTATTAACAATAGCCAAGATATGGACACAACCTAAATGTCCATCAACAGATGAATGGATGAAAAAAAGTGGTATATTCATGCAATAAAATACCATTTATTCTTAAAAAATAAGAAAGTTATGCAACATATGACAACATAGATGAACCTTGAGGACATTACGCTAAGCAAAATAAGCCAGTTATAGAAAGATACATGCTATATGATTCCACCTATATGAGGTAGACAAATTCATAAAATCAAAGAGTGGAATGCTAATTACCAGAGGCTGAGAAAAAAATTGAAGTTATACTAATCATAAGGCATAAATTACAGTCAAGCAAGATGAAAACACTCGAGAGCATTTCTATACAGCCACAACATTGTACCTATAGTCAACAATAATATGTCATACACATATAAATGTATTAAGAGAGTAGATCTCATGTTCAGTGTCTTGTCACAATAAAACAAATCAAAATGAACAAACTAACAATTCAATTAGAAAATAGAGACATTTCACTGAAGAAAATATACAGATGTCAAATAAACACATGACAAAAAATGTAAAACATCATTACCCACTAAGGAAAATGCACATATGAACTACAATGAGATATCATTATATACCTATGTGAATGGCTAAAATAAAAGTAGTGACAACACAGAATACTAGCAGGAATATAGAGAAACTGCATCATGTATGTATTGTTGTTAAGAGTGTAAAATGTTACAGCCATACAAACAGGAAAGCAATTTGGCTTTTTTTTTTTTTTTTTTTTTTTTTTTGGTCCAAAACTAAATAGGCAGTTACCATGTGGTTCAGTGATTGGGGTCCTGTACATCTATCCCAGAGAAATAGACTTATGTTTGCATTAAAATCTGTGCATGAATATTTATAGTGGCTTTTCTCATAGTCATGAAAAAGTGGAAACAGCCCAGATACCCCTCAACAGGTGAGTGGTTCAACTGTGATATACTTATACCACGACACTACTCAGCAATAAGAAGGAATGAACTATTGTTATACATAATAAACAGAATTAATCACCAGAGTATGGTGCTGAGTGAAAAGGTCAATCTTCAAAAGTTACATACTATATGATTTCATTTGTACAGCAGCGTGGAAATGACAAACTTATAGAAATGTAGAACAGATTAGTGGTTGCCACAGTTTGAAGAAGCAGGAAGAGGAGGTGGCTATAAAAAAGCAACAACAGCGATCCTTGTGATGATGGTAGCTTTCTGAATCTTAACTGAATCTTGACAATGTCAATATCCCATTTATGATATACTGCTTTTCTGGATGTTTCCATTAGAGAAAACTTGGTAAAGGACATGAGATCTGTCTGTATTATTTCTTATAACTGCATGTGAATCTATAATTCTCAAAATAAAAAGTTCTGTTTTAATGCCTGTAATCCCAGCACTTTGGGAGGCCGAAGTGGGTGGATCATGAGGTCAGGAGATCGAAACCATCGTGGCTAACGTGGTGAAACCCCTTCTTTACTAAAAATACAAAAAAATTAGCCTGGCGTGGTGGCAGGCACCTGTAGTCCCAGCTACTCTGGAGGCTGAGGCAGGAGAATGGCATGAACCCGGGAGGCAGAGCTTGCAGTGAGCCAAGATCACGCCACTGCACTCCAGGCTGGGAGACAGAGTGAGACTCCGTCTGAAAAAAAAAAAAAGAAAAGAAAAAAGAAAAAGTTCTGTTTTAAAGAAAGGGAAGTCTTTGAGAGCATTTGATAGGAAGCCTTAAAATGCTTGAACATGTGCAGTGGGGTGCACATGCATGATCCTAAAGACTTACACACAAGAGGAGCTGATAATTTGAATTATATGTTGTATAGGTTTAAGCTATCTTTTGCAAGTCTAAGCCTTTCCTTATGTCATCACATTAAAGTGAATTAATCTCTACAAAGAGTTCTTGGTAAATTCCCAATTTTTAGGGTTACTAGGCACAGTTTCCAAACTCCTAATACATTATTGTTTTGTAATCACTCTCAAAAGCTGTCAAAATTTACACTAACTCAAGATCACACTGATTACTTGTTCATTTCTTTATAGAGAAACCCAATCCTGCATTTAAAAGGGTGTCTATAAAATGTGGAACTATTTTGTCCAGTAAGCCCTTCTTCTTAAAATTATATTTTGTTGAAACTGCAGCCAATGTCCAGACATAAGAAGATTTTTTTCCAAATCAATGTAACATGAAAATTTAAGGGAATCCTTTCAAAATCTACAATCTACAAGGAATCTAACGTAAGGAAAGGTCTTTAACCATTATTTCTTTGACTCATAGATCACAGATTATGGAATTAAGATTTGAGTCCTGCCTTCATGCCTGATTGGTTCCATAATCTTGGGCAAGTCACTTACATGCTTGGACTTTAATTTTTCGTATTTAAAACTGTCAGGATTATTCGTATTTCCTTCATCTTCTTTCACCAGAAAAATGTCCTAATATTACAGGTAAAAACATTGACTACCCAAGAAAATAACCAAATTGAAGAGAAGAAAATTGATTCATTCTTCCTGTTCCTCACCTGAGTAGCAGCTAATGTATCTCCAGAATCTCCTCGGACAGCCATAGCATTCTTTTCATTGATCCAAGCTTCCTCTTCCTCAGCATTCTGCATGAATTGCAAGTATTCTAGGGATTCTTCCAACTTAAGTCCTCTATAACAAGGTGACAAGCCCCAGTGAGAATAAGAACAAACTGGTAAGCAGTGGGAGTACAGTGGGGTGGCACAATCTCATTCAGGCAGACCAGCTTATTCTCACAAGGCAGCCACAGCCTCAACACAATATAATACATGCCTACTGCTGAGTGGTGAAGATCTGCTGTGAAATAGAGGAGACGCCTGCTTTAGAAGTTCATTTTGTGGCACCATCTACTGTCTTAAGAAACTTTGTTGGAGGCAGGAAACCCACCCTAGCCAAAAAAAGGGAAATGATGACTTCAGTGTTGGAGAATATCAGCAGTGACACAATGTCTCTTTCTACTCTGAGCACTGCCTTCTTTTGTATATGATGAAGACACCACAAAGTGCCAGAATCTCCCTTTTAGCCCCCCAGGAAAAATGGAATTACAGACAGAAATTGTTATATTTGGCTATGTGTGTGATATGGTTTGGCTCCGTTTCCCCACCCAAATCTCATCTTGAACTATAATCCCTATGAATCAGGGGAGGGGCCTGGTGGGAGGTGATTGGATCATGGGGGCAGATTTCCTCCTTGCTGTTTTCATGATAGTGAGTGAGTTCTTGCAAGATCTGATGGTTTAAAAGTGTTTAGCACTCTCCCTGCCCCCGCCCGCTCCCTGCCTTGCTAAGATGTGCTTCTTTCTTTGCGTTCTGCCATGACTGTAAGTTTCCTGAGGCCTCCCAATCATGCTTCCTGTACAGCCTATGAAACTGTGAGTGAATTAAACTTCTTTTCTTCATAAATACCCAGTCTCAGGTAGTTCTTTATATCAATGTGAGAACTGACTGATACATTGGGTATGTGCTTCAAATTGGCTATATGGCTATAGGGAAAAATAATTATTCATCCTTACATTACTAAGGGCTGCATATAATATGAAAACTGGGAGATAAAGCAAAACAGATGTCTGGCTAATAACCTGATATGAAGGATAACACATGTAGGAAAACAATAATAAAAGACAGCTGCATGTAAATGCAGAAGGAGAGGTAGATTTAGAACAGAGGCAGGGATCATTATGCCTGGAGTATATGGAGGAAAGCTTTGTGGTAGACTTGGCATTTGAGAAGGGACTTAAGGAGATAGGTAGTTGGGGTTAGTAGACAATGCTGAGCAGGCACTTAAGTATCCTCCCAACACCTGCCCAATATCCAAAATCCAGGAAGGGAACTTGGCCTCCTGTACCCCACTCACCGGGCCTTGGCCAACTCTTTGAGCTTCTCCCAGTGTTCAACAAACTGAGCCAGCCGCAACTGGATCTCCTCTTGCCCCACAGCAGCCTTGTCTTTCAGCTTCTCTGCCATATCCAGCACATTCTGAAGAACAACCCCGATTCATGTTCCATTACCCCACAATCTCTCCCCATTTAGCCATAGTTCCTGAGCAAAGTATCTAGCCCATCCTACCCTCCAGATTATTTATAAACTCCACGGGACTTTGTGAGGGTCCTGAAAGTCCAGGGAGAATGATGAAACCTGCAAGAAGATTTGCTATGCTAAGCTTTCCCAAGTATTTTGCAAATATATCAGTACTTGCACTAGTCTACTCTCCATAATCTGCTTTTTGGTCTATTCACGGTCACAGAGTGACCCTGCTCCCAAGTCAGACCCAGAGTTGCCTTCTTCCCAGTTGGCTCAAGTACAGTTTTCCCAGATGTCCCAACCTGCATCCCAATTGTCTATCACTCCCCAGGAGTGTTAAAAGTGCTTCTTCCAGGGAAGAGCATGGGTTTTTGTTCAGAACTCTTCTACTTATAGGAGACTAAATGTGGAAGAGAAAAGAATATTTGTAAACTTTTTCACTAACTCTCTCTGACCTTGACATCCTACTTTCACATTTTGTAGCACCCTCTTATTTATCTGTAACACGAGGGGTTGCTATAAGATGATTTCTATATTTTCAGATCCGGTATTCTATTCCTACCTGGATGGCAGGCTCATGCGCCACCAGCTCCCCCTCTAGGCGTTTGTGCTTCTTCAGCAAGTTCTGAACGCCCTGAAGATCTCTCCCATAGTCCTGGGAGCTCACTCGTATCAACTTCTCCCTAAAATCAAGGAAGAAAACAGGAAGTTTGGAGTCTAGATATCTAAGGTCATCCTACAGCAATAGCTTTCTATGACTATGTGTGTGGCTAGTGGTGAGGGTGGTTGTAAATTCTGTAATACCCTGTTGCCAATGACCAAAAATATAATTAGTGGAAGAGGCTTGCAGCAAAACTTCTGACTGAGCCAATACAAATTAAAGTAACATACTGATCTCCACCATAGGCACAACTGTAACAGTCTTTCCATTAGTCGCTTTGCCTGTCCACCTGTGTATTTTCTCTTTTTTGCTCAAGAATATACACTAATGTTTCCTATTTCAAAAAAATGTGAAAATTATATATGACCTCCATGGCTTTTGTTATTTTCATTTATTAACGTCAATAATAAATTCAGCTAGAATGGGTATGAAGAGCTGATTTCATAGGAGTCATGGCAGTTGGGATGCTTCCAAGTGTAAAATGTCTGAGCATCACCATGAAGCACAGTCGAAGACTACATGGACAAGATTATTCTATTTTATGGTCTTATCCAAAAAGGTTTTTAAAACATGTTATTTGTTGCCGTATGCACTGTGCTTCCCTCTAATTTATTGATTACTCATAATAATCAAGCAGCTTTGTAGAAGAGAAGCATGATGAGGCAGGTTAAATGGGAAGTAGGCAAAATACTGTAATTTGCTAAGATTTTCCCAATCATATTTTACAACAAAAATAGAATCAGTAATGAAACCATGGCAGATACTTTGTAATATTCGCTACTGAGTGTCCAATTCAGTGTCATATAAGATATACTGGGTATAGAATGACAAGGATCTGATCAGCTGTGTAAATGCCCAGGTGTCCCTGTGAGTATGGCATATCATTCTATGAACTATAGAGCAAATGCAGATGGCTTCTTAGTTTTGTTCCTTTCATGTATGTTAACTGCTCCTCACTTCCTCCACACCTGTCTTTCTCTGGCTTGCATCCAGTAAGGGAATTTGGGAAAAATAAAAACAATGTTAATTTTAAGCTGAGGCAAACATGAAGTAATGCTGTCTTCAAGAAACAATTACACATTTCATTTCAGCATAAATTGGAACAAGTTTGGTGGATTATCTACTCGCTTGGATTATCCACACATATTGAGCTGGTGGCACATACTCTATCCAGGATTCTTCATCATCTAGATCCTGGAAGAACTGGAACAAGGCATAGGCCTCTTTCAGTTTTTCATGGTGTGCAGCTGCCAAGTCTTGGACATTCAGGAAACGCTCGTTGACACTATCTTTTTTCTCCATAATCTGATCAACGTTGAAAGTCCCGCTGGAGAGCAAATCTGCAGCCAATGTATTCAGGTCCTTGAGTGCATCCTAGAAAGTCTCAAGATACTCAGTGAATAGCATAGTACAGGCATTACTCAGATCCCACACTAACAACAGCTGGTCTGGCTCAAAGATAGGGCCAAATGGATTGCTTTTAAAGATATGGAGTTTAATTATGTGTTATACACGTTCACATATGTTCAGGTTGGAGAAGGGCCATATGTGGGAACAACAGAGGTAGCATGACTACATTACTCAAACTGTACGTTTAGCCTGTGTCCCGTTTCTCCTTCTGATGTTTTCAGTATTTGCCTGCTCTCCCCAACTAAAAAAGAAAATCAGCCAGGTGTGGTGGCTCATGCCTGCAATCCCAGCACTTTGGGAGGCCAAGGCGGGTGGATCAAGAGGTCAGGAGTTCAAGACCACCATGGCCAACATGGTGAAACCCCGTCTGTACTAAAAATACAAAAATTAGCTGGGCATACTGGCATGTGCCTGTAATCCCAGCTACTCGGGAGGCTAAGGCAGGAGAATTGCTTGAACCAGTACCAAAAAAACAAAAGGAAAATCTTGGTGGGCAATCATTTGTTCCCATACAAGACTGTCTTATACTGACTTTGACAGCCACAGATTGATTGATTTGATAGTACAAACTTTGGCAGCCACAGATTGATTGATTCAATATTCAACAAGAACTACTCTACGGGCAACATCCTTAGCTGCTCATTGAACACGCCTATCTCTTCTGTGTCTACTCCTATTCTAACCCAGCCCCTTAGTGATGTCACAGGAAACATCACCAAGTCCCAAGGCCTTTGACTTCCTGCCTTTTCTATGTGTATCTGTATTATCAAGTAAAATGATAATTATAAAATTCTTTAGTATAAAATTAACAACTGTCAGCATTTTTATCACTGCTCTCAGGACAAATTTTTGGTTGCTATTAGGATGCAACTGGAATCCTTGACAGGATTTCCAAAGTGTATGTGTGGTTCAACTTCATTTCACATGCCCCCATCTGATTTTTTGTTTGTAATTCTTTAAAGTAAACTTCCACTTTCTTTCAAATACCGGATCAAATATATAGCTTAAAGATAATTGGCTTATATGTATGCATCAGTAAAAGATAAAAAAGATAGGTTTTAGGGTCCACTTTCTGGAATCTTAGAGTCTATAGTTTAGTGATAATTGATTATCAGTGACAGTTTTAATGTCTTCACAGCCCGTTAATTTTACCTAGTTAAAATGACTGCTGGTTGAGAACACTAAGAACAATTTTGCAAGGCTATGTTTTCAAATGGTCTCCTAAGATGGGAGGGAGAAAAGCCAGAAATATTTCTATTCTGCCCAGAGGAGAGGGATGCCAGCACTACTTACCTCTCGAGCCAGCATCTCAGTCTCCAATAGCTGATGCTTCTTGAGTAGGTTTCCTGCTGAAGCCAAGTCCCTGGCCTGATCTTTCATGGCCAGCAATGTCTCTGCCTGGAAATAGAGAAATAAGCAATAAAGCTGCAAGGTGAAACTGCCTTTAAGGAGAATAAGATCAGCAGCTATGTCCCCAACCTTTTCCCAGGAAGGTTCAAGGAAATTGCCCATGTATAAATTCATTTGTCTGACAAGTGTGTATTAAACTCTTGTGCCTCTACTGTTTCCAGGTGCAATTACCTCTGAGAGCCAGAACTCAAAGTCCCGGATGCTTGTGTTGAACCTCTGTTGACGACTGGCCTCATTGAGCTTCTGCCCTTTGTCAGTTGTTCTCTCAAGCAGATGATCCCAACGTTCCTTCAGCTGTTCCAGTTGCTCCTAACCCAAGGATAGTGAGGAGCCATTACAGTCTTTAGGATCCTGGGCCCTGTGACTACTTAATAATGTAGGAAGGTTGTGAAGGTAGGAACTAGCCAGAATTTGCTGATACTTGAATATCATACATTTCAAACCAGTTATACTTAATCTGGGAAAACAATAGGAGTTGTTGGACAAAAGAGAAAGTTTGAAAAAAGGGTCCTGTGTTGAGTAAAGAGACTGACACACAAATGCCAAAAAACTATTGGCAGAAGGGATAGAAAATGTAAAACAAGCATAGTAAGACTTTGGAATTAAGCCTAAAGCTTTCTTAAGAGTTCCAGGTACTGAGTATGATGGGAGTGATAAGGTCTGGGCATCACTCCTTTTCTCCTTCTTTGTGCAACAATCAGAGGGAAGACTGTTTTTCTGTGATATGGTCACAGAACATATTTTATATTTCTACTCATGGAACATTGAAAGAGTAAATGATTCCTCTTTATGTGCCTTTGTAACCCAAAACTCATCCTGAGCTTTACCCTCATGGCCTCTTCATTGCCATCACAAGCGCTACGCTCAATCAGGGAGTTCCCCAGGTTGATGACGCCATCCACCTGGTCAGCTCGGCCATAGACTTCATTTGCAAAGGTCTGGTGTTTCAGGTATTTCCTCTGAAGGGAAAACAAAACAGAAATTATATTATCTTTTTATTTATGGAGACAAGATTACATAAATTATATTTAAAAGGAAGGGCTAATATTTCTATCATAACTGAGGTGATGGTGACTTCTGAAGAACCTGCTCCACATCAGACTCTGAAGCCTCTGAGAGCAGGCATGGTAGCCTCAACAGTGAGAAAGTGCTGAAGTATCAAGGGTGATGACTATCCAACCAACAAGCTCAGAATGGTGAAATTTTCCAAGGTTCCTATTTTGGACTTGCCTGAATGTTAGTGGGATCTTTGTAGGATTCATCACAGGCTGTGGGCAGCATCTCGCTGATCCATTCTTCCAGCTCCTCAAGGTCTCGGTAGAATTGTTTTAGGTCGGCATAGTCTCCAAGCTTTGTCCGCTCAGCAATCAGTTGTGCTTTGAGAGCCTTCCACCTAGAGGATGGAGCCAGATCACTCTATGCCCTCCTCCACCCTTCCCATGCTCTGATGCCATATCCATAAATCTTCCCATTTGCCAACATGCCTCTTTTCTTCTCATATAGTCTTATTATTTTCATTATAAAATGCAGTGCTAAAGCCAGTTAATTTCTAAGATATCTTTCATCTTTCATGTCTTTCATTCTATAAATCTAAGAAAGTCTGCATAGGTGTCAAGATAGTTTCAGGCACCTAGAAATGACAGGAAGTCAGAGTATTCCCGCATCTCAGTGCTAGCAAAGAGGTCAGTTTGCTACATCTTCCTGTAGCACATAAAACAATCACTCAGGCCTGACCTGTCTAATACACGTTGGAGCCGAGTAGCAATCTCTTCTTTGGCATAGTGTTCATCGGCAATGAGGCGCTCAGCAAAATGTTTTAGGTCAGTGATCTTCCCTTCCTAAATAAAGGAAAAGGAAAGAGCCCAGATGCCTGGAGATTAGGCCCTTGGTGCAATCCCAGACTCCCTCCTAGAAAAGAATAAAGGTATTCTTTGTGGAATCAGAAGATATACTCAGGGTCAAACAATAAATGCCTTACAGGGAGGCGGGTTTCAACTTAATAGGAGAAGAAACATCTAATAATGGGCTACTTGTGTGGTACTGAGTTCCCTAAAGAACAGACACTTCTCATGACCATTGTAGAGGGTGAATCCTGTATTGAGTGAGATGATGAAATGACTATTTCATCAATCCTAAAAGTCAGAGTTTAGAATGCTGGATTTAAAGTAAGAGAGTCCACTTCTGCCTGTGACTTGGGTGAAACAATGTCAAGTGTCAGGCTGCCCTGCCTGCCTCAGTTTTTCTGTAAGAAGCAAACAAGAATCAGGGCTGGGCACAGTGGCTCACTCCTGTAATCTCAGCACTTTGGGAGGCCGAGGTGGGTAGATCACTTGAGGTCAGGAGTTCGAGACCAGCCTGGCTAACATGGTGAAATCCCGTTTCTGCTAAAAGTACAAAAATTAGCTGGGCCTGGTGGTGAGTGTCTGTAATCCCAGCTACTCAGGAGGCTGAGGCAGGAGAATCACTTGAACCCGGGAGGCAGAGTTCGCAGTCAGCCAAGATCACGCCACTGCACTCCAGCCTGGGTGACAGAATGAGACTCCATCTCAAAAAAAAAAAAAAAAAGTAAATCAAAATGTTTGTAAATTATAAAACCAGACAAATGTATAGGATTTCTGTTATTATTACTATGGATTATTATTTTAACTCCTTTACTAGTCATTATTACCTGGGCAGTGATTGCTTTGTCCAAATCATCCCGTTTCTTCATTAAGGCCTCCAGACTGTCTAAGGAACCTTTGTCATCTGACCTCAGGGAATTCTCACGTGCCACCATCCAGCTCTCAACTTGATCACAGTTCCCTTGGAACATCTATGAGGAATTAAATGAGAGGGGTATGGTATAGTCCAGGTGGCATGGAAGAAATGATGTTACACCTCTTTCATGATCGTGACACAAAGAGTTTTGCAAGGAGTACTTACCATCTTCCAAGAAACAGTCATGTGACAAATCTTAGCTGTACTGGAATTTTTCCTCTTTTCCAAACATGTACTTTATGTTTATGTATAAGCTACCTCCAATTCCTGGGGTGCTATTTCCTATTTCTTAAACCTTGTTAATACTGGCTGGTCATTTCCTTAAGACTCTGTGAAATGTTATCCTGCAGGGTAGCCTGTGACACAACTGCTGACTTCCCCCAGAAGCTTTAATCACTTCTTGTTCTTTAGCCTCAAAGCACTCGTACATTTTGTTTTATTAATAATCACCTCACTGTACTAGTAAAATCCACCTATATGTCTAATTTCACTATTTAAGAAATAGGAAACTATCTTACTAATCTTCATGGCACTCCGAGCCTCCACAGAGTAGAGTCTCAACAAAAATCAGCCAATCAATTCCTCAATCAATCAACAAATGATAATCAACCCACCTCATGCTCAGGACTGATCACCATCTTGTTTGGCTCTTCTAACAGGAAAGAGCAGAGAATATGACAATGATCGGTATAGAAAGCATAGTACAATGCTAGGTAATTAAGAGATGAGCTCCCTTTGTGTTTATAACATGGAAAGTCTAGTGAACTGAGCCTGTAATGACCATATAAAATTGCATAGAAGAAACAGACTACTGAACCTGCCTAACAATTGGGAAATTTGCTGTACCTGCAACTCCAGGCACTGGTCTAGGATCTTCTTGCGTTGTTCCCAAGCCTTCTCCAAATCATCTCTCTCTAGCCTGACAGCTTGAAGCTTTTTGTCAATTTCAGGGCTAGCATAGTGCCCACTATCTATAAGTTCTGCACCGAAGTCCTCTAAGGCCTGGAAGGTGGGAGCCTCTGCCTCCATGTCAGCACGGTGCTCCTGTGGGAAAAAGGGGGAGGAAATCAGCGAGGCCAACTCCATTGGAAATTTTAAAATTAGTAGAGGTTTCAGGTCAAGTGATCAGTGGCTATGGCTTTTGTAGTTTTACCTGATGTCTCTCCAGCAAGATCTCTATGCCAGTTAAGTCTTCAGCCAGCTCCTGTGATGATACCATGCCACCAATGCTGCTGATCCAATTCTGCAGATCCCTAGATAAATAGACACATTGGAATTGACAAGAAAATCTTGCAACTTGCTACAGTGCTGTTTGTCCTACAGTTTTCCATTCTCTAGAAAACATTTCCAGAATAACATTTTTCATCTGGCTTTATATGCTTTACAGATCTTAGGTTTGCTGTTTTTATTATATCACCTAATGATAACAATCCCTTGTATTTGAAAGCCTCTTCACTTTTATTATATTTTTCAATTCTTGCAGTAATCCTGCAGAGATTCTGGGAATTTTTTGTTTTCATTATGGAGATAAAGAAGTCAACTTAGAAAAGATAATTAATTTGCCTATGTGATATAACTAAAAGCAGACATCTTCAATAGAACCTAGACCTCTGGAATCCTTGACTGTTATATATTTCATTACTTCTGTTGGTTACTGTTCCTTTTAAGTGGTTTCTAGGGTTTGAAGATACATCTTATTACAGGGTCTCAAAGAAATCATGTCTTTCCTCTTACTTTTATTCTCAAGAGAATCTAGCACATATTTTGGCCAACATACACATACACACACAGGCCTCCACACTGTTGATTAAATCAAGGTCTATTTCCCTACCCTTTTAGTAGTCAAGAAGTTAGACAAGCAAAACTAAGGTCTATCTTCTTAAAAGGCAAATTTTAACCATGCATTAACTTTAAAGCATATATGGTGGATAAATTAAGCATCTCATAAAGAATGTCATTACTCTTGTTTGCTCAATAGGAACCCTTAGCTCTAGGAAAGAGAGGTCTTTTCTTTTGTAAATTTATTTATTCAAGCAACTAAGTTTTATTCGGTGCTTACTAAGTTACAAACATTGTGAAAAAGGCATATCTGTGCCTTCTAGGAACTCATACTTTAGGTTAAGAATGCAAAAAAAACAAAACAAAACAAAAAACAAACAAAAAACAGAGCATAGGCACTAATAGCTATTAAAAAACAAAACTGAAAGCAAAAGTATCATATGGGGTAAAATAAGATATTAATGTTGCTCAGGGGTGGGAACACTACTTTGAAATACTGAGGAGTACAGCTTCATAAAGGGAAGGAAGCACCATTGGAATGGGTGTGGGTGCTATTTATTTAAACTGTGTCAAAAACTATAGCTTTCCAGTGCTGAACTGGGGAGGGGATTTCCAAGAGGAACTACAGTCATTTGCCAAAATTTGCCTCCTTTTTTCTTGAAAAGCATTGCACTGAGAGCTACAACTTCCTGGACCCTAAACTCTGATGCTCCTCCCAGCGGACTGATGTGATAGAGCCGAACGTGGGAACTGTTCCACAAACTATGTTTGAGAGTTGAATTTTGGATTGTGATAATGTCTAGACTTTAGTAAGATATTCACAGTTCTCTGGAATTTGGTCCCAATATTTTTAAGTTTATCTCTTACTACTTCTCCTTACTACCCCCTCCCCAAACATGTTCTTATGCTTATTCTTCCTTTCTCATGATTATGTCTTTGTTTGCACAGTTCAGTCTACATGAATTGTTTTCTCTTCTGTTAAAAGTTTGACTGATAAGGTGTAATAAAATGTTACTTTATCTGCAGTGCATCATCTATTCTACCCAACTCTGAATTCGCACTGCTGTTTGTTACAATGTGTGTTTTGGGCCTCATGATGTTCTACCATAGTTATTTGTATTCAACAGAATACTGAATACAGTAGAAGACTGAATACTGAATACAGTAGAAGACTGAATAGTAATGTCTCTTCAGTAGAACAAAAAAGCTTCTACATTATAGAAGCTTACTTAATTGGCCTAGATGGCTTCATACTCTTTCAAACTTTGTATTTTATTGCTTCTAGTTTCAAACCTGAAATTTTTTATGCCTTGCAAGAGGTGAGACTTGAACTTAGTGGTGCTCTCCAAAACCAGCAGTGAACAGCATCTGTACCCAGACTGCTCCTAGACAGTTTACTTAGAGGCCAGACATGGAAATTACCCACCCCACTCTACCTGGCCTTGCTGAGGAACAGATAGAATTTCTGGGCCTCATTTAGGCTCTCCTTACGATCCTTTGTACGCCCCTGCAGGTCTTCCCAGGCCTCATTCAGCTCCATTTTTTGTCTCTGCAGGTCCTCAGTGGCATCTGGATGGGACTCACTGAGCCGCTCTGCTGTCTCCCCCAGTATGATCACCTGGGGAGGTACAATACCTCTGATAGTCAGCCTAGAGACACACCTGAATCTTAGCAAAAGGAGAATCCTGAGTCCCAGTATTCAGCTCCTCAAATAGACATCAGTGATGTACAAGTATGTCATAACACTTTACAGAATAATATCAACCTTTTAGTCCACATAACTCCCTAAGGTAGTTACAATCGGCATTACCATACTTCTTTTTAAAAATAAGAGGGTTGTGGGGAAGAGTGGTTAAGTGACTCTGCTGGTTAGTGGCAACCTCAATTAGGAACCCCAAGGGTCTTGATTCTTCATGCGAGGAGCTTCTTTTTGCTCTGCATGATAATGCCAAGCCTTGAGAGTATCTGACAAGCTCCAGAGTACACTTTTGGGTTGAAACAGAATTAAACAACTCATTCAATTCCTTGCTAAGAAAAACATGCACCATACTCAGATATTGGCCTGATTATCCTGGGTATGGACATTTGCTATTTCTCCTGGGCTACTGGCCTCCCCCTAGCTGCCACAAGATCTGGTCACTTGTAACCCACCAAAGAGGCAAGGGGATATAGGGTGCTCACTCAGACAGCAGGAGTTTAACAAGTTTTTTCCCCATGTTAATGGTCATGGGGCATATCCTTTTCATGGTCTTGCCTTAGGGACAGTGTACAAGAATAAATATGGCACAGGACAAAGAGAAATATAAGAATAAAAGACTGAAAAAGAGAACCAAAGAAGAGGGCATTGGTATAGGGCTAAATATAAGGTGGAAAGTGTTGGAAAAGCTTTGAAGGACCTGTCTCACCTTATCTCCCAGGGGTATGAGGTCCCTTTCAAAGCCCTCATGCCGTCGCTGAAGAGCCTGAACACTGAACAGATCTGAGCCAGGGTCTGCAGCACTGAGGGCCTGGCATTTCTTCTCAATCTGCTCCTTCGTGTCATCTGCATCTCTGGTACACAAGAGAGTAGAGAGTTCAAAAGTAAGGATATGTTCCAGAGGCAGTCTAGTGGGGATCACAAGAAAGTTATCATCACTACCACTCACCACCCTCCCAACACCCCCATCCCAAACAATTATCATCGTTTTTTATGTGCTAGAAACTTGGGCTCATTTAATCTTCACAACTCCAAGAAACATAGTTACTATTACTATTCCCATTATATAGATCAGAAAACTGAGGACTAAAGAGGATAAGTATTTTCTCAAGATTATACCACTGCTGAATGGTGGAGCCTAAGCTTGAACCGGGCCTTCTGACGGCAGTCACATGCTTAACCATCATATTTCCATAGCTTTCTATCTTAAGCGTTCTACACACACAGACCTGTCTGAGTCTGTTTTCCCTTCCCTGCATCATCAAAAATGCATTTATACACAATGAAGGTGTTTGGTTTCTGTTTTGTTTGTTCGTTTACTTGTTTGTATGTGTCTTTGTGTTTCTTAGTTTGAAAATCAAACAAGAAAAATGTTGAATGAGCTGATAGTCAATGTGATGTCTGTTGCCCTGTACTGTCGGCTTCTAGTTCAGAAATGTAATTACTTAAACCTCTTGTTTCAACTTCAAGTTTCTTTCTTTCTGTTTTGATTTTAAAGATAGGGGTCTCACTCTGTTGCAACAATAGGCTGGAGTGCAATGGCGTGATCAAGGCTCACTGTAGCCTCGGCCTCCTGGCTCAAGTGATCCTCCCAGCTCAACCTCCCAAGTAGTTGGGACCATAGGTCTGTGCCACCACACTGGGCTAATTTTTCATTTTTTATTTTTTTGTAGAGACAATGTCTTGCTTTGTTGCCCAGGTTGGTCTACAACTCTCGGCCTAAAGCAATTCTCCTGCCTCGGCCACCCAAAGTGCTGGGATTACAGCTGTGAGCCACTGCACTCAGCCTAAGTTTTATTCATTTTCACGGAAACATATATAGACTACTAATTATGTTCCAAGGCCCAAGCCTAGGCTTTAGAAAATTGAAGCTAGTTGTCTGGGAGTATCCTGTTTGCGAAGTGAGAATTATACTACTAAAAACCCTAATTTTCTATTGGCACATTGTCTCCATCTCAGGAAGAAAGATTATACCATGGTTCCACCATAGTAATAGACTTAGAAGTTTAGTGAGTGGGTTTTAAAGCAGCACTGCTTTTCAGAGTTATAATTATTACCTGTGAAACACTTCAACAGCATGGGCACTGCCCAGCAGCTGCCGCTGTTCATCTGCAAGCCTCTGCAAGGAACCCCAGCGGGCATTCAATTCCTAAAAGGGCAAAAACATCGGACTTGAGACAGAGAAGTAACTCACATGGCTCAGTGGCGTCTGAAGACCAGACAAGATTTAAACCATAGTTGTTTTTATGTTATTTTCTTCAGAAATTGCATAGCTTTGCTTCTTTCTTGGACAGCTTGAGCTTTGGCCTCATTTTTGCCAGTGCAGCAGAGAAAGTGATTTCTTCCCAAACTGGTGTTAAAGGGTGAAACCATCAACTCTGGAGCAGTAATAAGTACTTGCTATTACAAAGACTACACTGTAAACTCCAAAAAATGAGTGGAAAGTGTTGCCTTGGTAGTTAGAAGTGATCACATTTCTCTAAGACAAACAATTCTGTATCCTGAACTGAATAAACCAGGTAGCCTCTTAAAGCCCTACTTTCTATAGGGGGTAAGTACATTGTTCCCTTTCGTATTTCTTCACCTTCTTATCCCATAACAACCACTACAAAAACAGGCAGAAAACTCATCCTCACTGACTTATGGCAATCCAGAGAACTAGACTGAACATTTATTAATGTTCATTAGATCTTTTATGGAATCATAGATCCAGATCTGAATAAGGTCAAGAATGGCCTCT
This sequence comes from Nomascus leucogenys, assembly GCF_006542625.1. NCBI lineage: Eukaryota > Metazoa > Chordata > Mammalia > Primates > Hylobatidae > Nomascus > Nomascus leucogenys. The sequence goes on along the minus strand of NC_044392.1, from coordinate 42,702,516 downwards.
CCTCTATCTCTACTGACCTATATTCTCCTTCTTCAGCACGTTGATCAGAACCTGTGTCTTCCAGTAAACTTTCTTGATCAACCTCTTCCCACTATCATAGCTTCTTTATCTGCACTGTCTTTGCATTCATGTAATTGAGAATTTCTTGTGTGTGTGACAGTGAAAGGGAGGTGAGTATGTGTTGTAATTTAAGAATTTTAGGTCAGTTCAAATGTATATATTCCAAAATTGCAATTCAAATTCAATTATATTACTGGGTGGACATGTAAGGAAAAAACTTTACATTTAATTTGGTATAGCCTGGTACAGAAGATTAAGAGGAGGTTTGAATATTGTAATTTCGATATTGTGCTATCCAATATTTGCTTTTCAGATATAGAAACTGAGGTTTTTGGAAATGAAGAGACTTGTCTGAGGACACACAGTCAGACAAGACTACAGCTATGACATAAATCTAATTTACCTAATGTCCAGTGTAATATTATCTAAACCTCCTAATTCTGCCTCTTAAAGCTACATCTTAATTTCTCCTACCAATACTTTTGTCTCCTTTCCCACCCCATCCAGGAAATGACATATGTGAGGGCATGGAGGACACTCAATATATGTTAACAAATGAGCCTGCTTTAATTAAGTTAATTTAGACAACAAAAATACAGGGACTATTTGGGCTATTGTCTTTGGCCTTTCCTGTAGCTAATTCCATACTGCTGTTACCTTCTGCATGTTCTAGTGGATCTGCGGACTATAAAGTTCCATGTTGAAGTGAAATGAGGATTCCCAAAGCCCAACTTGGTAGTGAGGAGGAATGGAGGGAGCCTTAGTTACCTGACGGATTTGAGCTCCTTCTGGTGTTAGAAGTCCTTCAAATAGTAGATCATCAGCTACCTTGTTGATATCCCTTAGCCGAGGCTCATTGGTCTTCAAATCCTGAATGGGAAAATTCATCCCAAGCAGTGTAAATCCCCTCATCAAGAATCTACCATACTTACCTGTCCATCTCTGCCCCTACTTGGCTAAATAGCAAAACATTGCTAACATCACCGTAATACACACCAGGCTCCTCTCCTGCAATCCACCACTGAGAAGAGTATCCTTAAAGATCTTGACAACTAGTGGCTGTCCAAAATTTGTCAAGATAACTATTATTTATCTGCAGTATGAAGCATAGCCATTTTTCTAGATTTCTTAAAATCTCCCCTGGATTAAGTTACACCATTAGAGGGATTGATACCTGAGCTGTGTAACACCCTTTTCTACCAGTACAAACTCCAGCTTTAAAGATTTCTTTAATTGAGTTATTATCTGCCTATATTATGAGATATTGTAAGAAACAGCTCTAGCGAGTGCTCTCTCTCTCTCTCTCTCTCTCTGTGTATGTGTGTGTGTGTGTATGTGTATGTGTTAAATCCCGTGTGGAAGATATGAAAAGAAAAAGAAAGAAAAGAAGGAATGTACACTCACTGCTAGTTAAGATAATGGAAAAAATCTAAGGGAAGAAAGAATGTTGAAAGGGTTTTAGGTAGGCAAAAAATTAGAAATTGTTTGTCAAGTCAGGTTCTTCCTTTTTCCACCCCAAACTCTGCCCCATAATTAAACTTTACACATGGTACAACAATACCTTATCCCAACCTGGGCACTGGAAACAAAGTATAGAATAGGGCAAGTTGTGAAGAATTCAGGAAGACCAGCACTCCAGGGAGGATTTTGGAGTGGCAGGCACTGAAGGCTGCAGTTAGGGTAACTAGTTTTCTCTGCATTTCCCTTCCAATTATTAACAACTACAATACCTAGATGGAAATCTCAGCCACAGAGTCGCCAATAGCTTTGGGGAGAATATTTAACAAGTGTGAAATAAATTAAAAGATCATGTAGGATACGCTGTGGGATAAAAGGAAACAATGGCAACCTTCAAAAAGGTGTCTGGAGAAGGTTCCTCTTTCTCACCTTTTGGAACTCATCAAACTTCTTCTGCAGCTCCCAAACATCATCTAGTTCCACTCCAGTGTTTTCTGCCTTTTTCTCTTGAATCCATTCGAGCATGTCTCCTGCCTCATAGGCCAATAAAAATTCGTTATAACGTTGCAATAGACGACGTCTGCGTTCTTCTGCCCGATCCAAGAGGGAGCGGTATCTGGATGGAGAATTGGGAAAAGTGGAATAAAAGAAGGAGAAAATACAGAAGAGTAGAGGCTGAGTGACAAACATAGAGAAAAAAGGAACAAAAATGAAAGGGAAAACAAATCAAAAGCAAAAGAATAGTAGAAGAGAGGAGGAAATAAACATAGAAGGAAAACAGCCTTGGGGGCAAGAAGATAAACACATAGTATTGCATTTAAAAATAGTAAAAATGCCAGTGACCCAATGGGATGACTGGCAACACTCCTTTCCTATTTCATAAAAGTGACATTTTTACATGGTAACTGACAACTAAATATGAAAAGCCTGGCATAGTAAACAAAGTTCATATAGATGTCAGGAGACTTTAATAACCTTGAAAGAATGTGGGGCAGAGAATCAGAAGGGCTCTGTGCAGTGTCTGACCTCAGGAAATTGATGAAATGATTCTGGGGTTGCCTTTCCTCAAAAAGAAACTGAAACATTTAAAAGATTCTAGGTTTACTTTCAATTCTTAAAATCTTCAAATTTTCTGTGGCATCTCAAATTTAACAGATGCAGGGTCATGAGAAGAAATGTCTTCTGCCAAAAATGTCTGGCCAAATACTGTTCAGTTCTCCAGGCTCCAGAACTTACTGGTTCTCAATCTGCTCCTGGCGCTGGGTGATGTTGCCTGGCTCTTCTCGTCGCCGCTGTGGGAGCATCGGGAACTCATCGTGGGCCAGTCTTCTGACATAGACAGCTGGGACAAAGCCCTGATGATCATCAGCTTCCACCTTCCACCAGTCCTGAAGGGAGAGCAGATCCCCACTCCTTCATTAATTCTTGGAAAAGCAACAAACGGGAGAGACTTCAACACTAAGTCTCTTGACCCAGGCACAGGTTAATGGCAAAGACAAGCTAACCATGTCTAATGAGTGGCACATAATTTTCATATATGACCAAGAAATGAAACGAAGAATTGCATAGACAAGCCCCTGAAATCAAGTAATTTGATACCTGATGTTAGACCCTTAACTTCGGAGAGGTTTTCAAACACCCAAGACAGCTCTTTTAATGATGGGGCACTTTGTTCATGAGGAATTTACAAAAAACACATAGAGCCAGGATCTAGCTGGATTTCTTGGTAGCGGAGCGTCTGTGTAAGAGGATATTGCACAAAAATGTCTTCTCTCCTACTCTTCTTGCAGAGGTCTGAAAAATGTGAATTGCTCTGACATTCATATACCTGAGTGTTATTTTATTTCTTTATTTTTGAACTGTTGCCACATCTACCAAAACTCTGAGGTTAATTTCCTCAAAAAATAATGAAGAGCCTAGACAAAGAAAAAAGGGACTGGCACACATTATTTGATAATGAAACATCTGCCGCTCCAAACATTTACTTGCCTTTGGAATAACTATAGCCCAAACTATTTTCTTTTCTTCTTAAGAATTTTTGTAGATGAATTAGGTATCAGAGTATAAAAAATTACTTCAGTTTTTATGAAAAATATATTTAAAAATCTCAACCAATATTTTATCACTGTTCTCCCAGGCACAAGATCTAAAGAAAATCAAGTCGACAAAAGACTCATCTTTTAGTAGGCTCCTTCTAACCCCAGACATTGTTATTTTATCACTAGAAATATTGGCACAGAAGAGGAACAAGCAAAGAGGAAGAAAGAAAGAGACAGCTTAGCCCTTTAAATATATTATAGAATTTCCACTCATACTTTCTATATCTTTGGGCTAATTATATAACTTCAATTCTTTATGATTTTAACTGCAACACTGGGATTATAATTCCAAAAGATATGTGTAGGGTCCTGTAAAATATCTACAGGAAAAATACTGCTTAATCAGTTATAGTTATCCAAGAAATAAAATAATAAAATAAATGTTAGATGGTAAAAATATGAACATCTGGCAGGATTGGGAGAGATGGTTCTGAAAGAGCCACTTTTTGATGGAAAGATTAGAAGGAAAAGTCACCTTATTGATGGAACTGAGCAGCGTTAAGACATCACCTTTCTTCATGGTGACTTCTCGGGGGCTGCGGGCCTGGAAGTCATATAAAGCCATGACTCTTTGTTCTCCAGCAGCTCCCTCCACTGGTGCAGCCTGTTGTTGCTGAACAAAAACAGGAAGCAGGTGTCAGTTGCACACTGGAAATATCTCCCTGTACAGCTTACCAGGGGTGAGCAGTCCTTTAGGCTTCCCAGGAGAAAAGAGCCTCTGGCTGGAACCTCTTACTTGGCTGCAGAGATTAAAGTATGTGGTCTTCAGAGAGACTGCTCCATTCTGACACTTATCGGGGACAGGCAGGTTGGGAACTATAAACCCAAAGCAAGGAAGCAAATACATAATTTGTCAGAAACGTATTAAATGCTCTAAGCTATCAGTTCTTAAAATGGGAGGAGTACATTTTAAGAATTGTACTCCCTTAAGAAGGTCCAAAAGGATTATACACATCAACATTTCAGAAAATTGTTTGAGAAAGTGAAAAGACCCGCTGTCTGTCATCACCTCCAGTGATAACTCTTCCCACACTTTCTGGCCTTCAAGTTACTATATCAGCAGCTCCGGACCTTCTATTTGAGATATGAGTGATCAATAGCACAGGAAAGGCCACAGAATTTTAAACATTGAGAACATTAACTGAGATCATTAAAAATAGCTTGTGTCTCTGTTTAGTAAGCAGCCTGCATTCTAAGGTAGAATTTTCTCTGATTTTTACTTTCTGCCAATTTCATGTCTCTGAGAAATCAAGCAAAACATACCCCTCTTCCTAAGGAATGACCCACCCCTTCCTCAGGTTGGAGTTGAATATGCACCTCTGCCGATAGAGCCCTCTGATGTCATCTCCTTTAGGTAACATGTTTCCTCGTACCACACAATGTATAAATCCTTCTTTTCTTGTTTAGGCACCCACTGTGCAGAGCCTGGTGAAGGCACAGTATAGGAGTTCTGTAAATGTACACTGATTTGACAGACTGAGTCTATGTCTTTTGTTTACTCTGAATGTGTGGATTAACAACCTCTCATTAGAAAGAATTCCTTGAAGGCAAGAAGTGTGTCTCTTTTTTTCTACCGCTACATACAGTAGACATTGTTATAACATTTATTTGATTCCAGTTCAATTAATCTTCATGACACCCAGTTTTGCCTTGTACCTGAGCCATTCTCATATTCTCAACCAATTGCATCTTCCATTCTCACATTCTTAACCAATTGCATTTTCCACAAAACTTGATTGTTTTGTGCCTCAGTGCATTTGCTCTAGTGGTTTATTGACTAGAAAAACCCTTATCCTCTTTCTCTGCACAGTAAACTACCCATCTGTCTTTCCTTAATAATTCAGATCCGGTGGTTTCCCTTAGCTTACGAAAATTTTCCTATTTTCCAGTACTGTTATTTCAAGATAACACAAGAGTTCTTTCTTTGAGACTCTTTGTCCTGTTCATACATCTATTATATGCACTTACTGTTAAACATCTGGCCTCCTAATAGACTGTAATTTTCCTGCAAATCAGGATTTTTTATTCATACTTACATATAGTAGACATTTAATAAGTTTTGGCATTAAAAATTAAGAAACAAAAGAAGGGAATAAAGAAGAAAGATAAGAAAGAGAGATATAAATGAAGAAAAGTAAGAAAGAAAGAAGGGTAGAAATATAAAAGGAAGGAAAGAGGAAAGCCAAAAATACATCAGTGAAGACATGATACCATTTATCAAAAACTTCTTTTGGACAAAGTCTCCTTTGGACTAAATTGTGGATGCTACATTTCCTGCATACAAGGGTCATAGAACTTAGCGTTTTCTTTGTCATTGTTTTTGGGGCTGTAGAAAGTAAAAAATCAGCAATAAAGACAATTTCTTTTTCTCTTTGGTGGGAAGTGTGAATCCTGTCATCACTAAGTTAGTCTTACCTGGCAGGCATTTGCCTGATTCCGTAGAGCTTTCATACTGTCTCCAAATGAATTGAGATCTAATAGAAAGGCCTCATGCTTCTTTAGAAGAGCCTGCATTTATTGATGGAAGATCGTCAGAATGAATATAGGAGGAACACTATTATTTCAACTACTATTATTTTGGGTTATGCCATTTGTCTTAAATCCTGGTAAAAGCTACTTTCCATCTATTATAAAGTTCTTTTTAATCCTAAATTTGCAAGCATGAAGGAAATAGGAGTTAATAAATTATAATTTCAATATGTTTACTAAAATCAAAATTAATTCAAACTTGCAAAAGTGTTTTTATCAACACTGAAAAAGGGGATGAAAAGAGGATGCTGTTGATACTGTTACTTTATAGGATAAATATTAGCGTAACTTAAAATATGCATACCAATTATTTCTAGTGCCAAAGGTTTGTGAAATACTATACCAGCTTCCTATAGGACAATGTGCAAAACAAATAAATGGATAAAAAGTGTGATTATAACCTTTGCGGTTCTTCTTGCCCCAACATATCTGTCCAATTTTATTTTAATCAAGTAATTAAGGTGTCTCTATCTTAAAACCATGATTAATTTATATATGCTCAAGGTTACTCTGGAAAGTTTAGGATGAGATTATGACTATGACTCTGATCACACTTTCTTGATTTAGATAATCTCTAAAGAATATATGAATCTCTATGAGATGAGAAAAATGTAGCACATCTTTTGGGATTCCTGTCAACTCTGAGGGAGTCTCAGCAGATGAAGGCCAAAGGCGACCACTCTGGAAACCCCAAATAATCTGGCAGAATCTGTAGCTGTCCCACAACCTAAGCAAACCCTAAATTGATAATTTGGTTGCATTTGTTGAGGATTCACAATGTTAAACCCACCCCCACCTTACCCCAGCTACTTCTTCATCAACCCCATAGTTAGTATTATCTACGATAGGCTCCTTCTCTTTGATCCATGTTTCTGCTTCATGCAGGTCAGCCAGGTACTGCTGGAACTGGACATTGGCTTCAAGATCATTTTGTCGCCTAGCAGCTCGAGCACGGAGAGACTCCATATTCTGGTTCAAACTCTTGACCCTAGAGGCCACATCTTCTGCAGCAAAGTGTCCTATGGAGTAATTATAGAAAAGATGAGTATGATCCTCATGAGTGTTTACCATACTCTAATCCTTTTGGTACCTTGGAAAAGAGAAAGGAAGTGATAAAAATGGTATCTTATTTAGTCAACGTTATATTTTTCTTGAGTTACCTGGGAATTGAAATATCCTAAGTGAGATTAAGTAACAAAAGGTACTAATGGGAGATATGCATGTGGTGGTGAATGGGTTGGTATTGTCTGACAAATACAGACTTGAAAACAGAATACTAATGTGTGGGTGATTGAGAGTTCCAAAATCATGTCTTCTTTACATGAAGCAGAAAAATCAGCTGATTTCCATTTCTTCCCATAAAGGAGTTATTATTATGAGAGTTGCTCTTCCACCCTAAACAACTAGAAAACAGGAAAAGCTGTAAGATAAAATGATTTTCAGACAATGGAGAGAGGACTGTGATTCCTGAGAGAAGGGAAATAAATGAGATATGTTCTATAATTGCCAAGCTTATGCCTCAGGAGGTTTCTGGGCTATAGGCCTGGGGAACTAACCCAAATAGAACCACCAGTCACACTGAATTGAGGACACAGAGATCAACATTTGGGAAAGACAAGAGAACTAGAACTTGTGAGGTTGAGTGTCAAAGACAAGGGTGTTACAGAGAGATAGAACTTTTCAGAGAAGTTCCCTAGAGTATTTGTCTGATTGCTCATATGCACACATGTATAAGGAAATCCTGGAGGGTGACAAAAGAGTGACTTAAAAGCAGTGGCCAAACAACTTCTAGGCCTCAATTAAGAATGAAAATAGTTAACATTCCACCCATCAAAGTGGAAAAATATTGTAATATATGAGATAGGGTCCTCAGAAGAGTAACATATCTCAATATTATGCTCGTCTCTAAATCAGTCCCCAAATAAACCCTGCCCCAGGAGTACCACAACAAAACAGATCCAAGAAGCTCAACAATCACCGAGCTGAAGAAACAAGGAAAACCCCATCAAGTTATAACATAATCAAATTGTTTAATACCAGTGATAAAGAGAAAAGCTTTAAAACAATTAGAGGGGGAGAAAAAGACATATTACATACAGAGGAGCAAAGATCATGATGACAGCAGACTTCTTATCAGAAGCTTGCAAAGTCAGAAGACAAGGCAGTACATCTTTAAAATACTGGGAGAAAGAAGTTGTCAACCGAGAATTTCATATGTAGTGAAAATATATTTCAAAAAGGAAGGTAGAATGAAGACCTTTAGATGAACAAAAGTCTAGAGAATGTATGGATAGAAGACCTGCAGTATAAGGAATGTTAGATGAAGTTCTTCAAGCAGAAGAAAAATAATACAAATGAAAAAATTAACCTAAAGAAAGAAATGAAGAACACTGGAAATGGGAAATATGAGGGTGAATTTTTTCTCATTTAATAATCTCATTCAAAACCGGTTGACTACCAAAGCAAAAATAATGATGTTGAATTATAGGGTTTATAACATGTAAAAATTTAAAATATGTGACACCAATAGCACAAGGGTGAAAACAAATGGAAGTATCAATTTAAGAATCTTATATTAAACATGAAATGCATAATATTATTTGAAATTGTGCTTTTGGGATCCCTTTGCAATTTTAAAAATTACTAAGGATGCAAAATATCTTTTGCTTATATAGTTAGACTGATTAATAGTTCCCATATCAGAAATCAAAACAAGAAGCTTTGAAAGAAAAGAATGTACAAGTATATACTCCATTAGACAGAACAGTGACATCATCACCCATCTGTAGGCTCTGGAAAACTCCATTCTATGCTTATAAAAGAATAAGTCTGTAAAAGAAAATAATAGCTTAGCATTATTATGAAAATATTTTAACTTTGTGAATCCACTAAAAGTGTGCCAGAGACCGTAAAAGGACTCCAAATCACAATGGCAAAATCACTGTGCTATAATAAACATACACACACAAACACAAAACAGCAATTGTAGCTAACAGGCCAATTTGAATATAAGATGGAATCACAATAAATACAAAATTGATCTAAAGGAGATAAAGTGATAGATAAAAAGAAAAAATATAGCAACTTGCCAGATTTAAAATAAACCATATTGATCATTGCACTAAGTGTAAATTGTCTAAATATCACAATTAAAAAATAAAAATTACCAGATTGAATAGAATAAAACCAAGGCCTGATTATATGCTATTTATAAGAATCCCACTTTAAATATAAGAAACAAAGTACAAGCAAAAAGATGGAGAAATATGCACGATGCAAAAACTAATCAAAAGATAGCTCATGTGGCTTTTATTAAAGTTTACTAAAGGCTTCAGAACAAAGAATTTCACCAGGGATAAAGATTGATATTTCATAATGTGAAGATTTACTTCATCAAAAAGATGTAACAATACTAAATGTATATGCATGTAATAACAGAGCTTCAAAATATATGAAACAAAAACTGATAGAACTGCAAAGAGAAGAAGATAAAATCCACAAGTATAGTTGAAGATTTAAAAAACAGGCGAATTTCTACAGTTGTTGGTTTGAATTACTCAGTTGGGATCTGAAGTTTTGCTCAGCAAACTGAATTTTAACCTATGCTTTTGAAAACTAGATATTGGTTGGCATCAACTGATTCTTCAATCAACAGAGGGAAAATCCCAGTGTAATCTGCACTGCTTATACCATACCTGGCTTATGGTGTTCAGAACTGAACATCATACTTAAGCATCAGGAATTTCTGAATTGGATGAAAAGAATGAACAGAGGTATTGAAACTGTATGAAGTGGGAAGCTAAAGAAATGGAACAGTTTACTATAAAAATAGTTCAACACTGCATAACTAAGATCTGCCTTCACAGATCTGGAAGCTCCCATATGGAAAAGAGACCTGATTTAATTCATAGGGCTTTGTAAATTAGATTCTGAATTCTGGAACTTCTACAGAGAAGCATATTAATGATTAGGATAAAGATATTTTACTTTAATAATTTTTGTTTTACAAATAGTGGTTCACAGGATTGGAATATTCCTGTTATTGAAATATACAAACAAAACCATATGCCCATTTGTCAGAAATGACAAAAGAGAATTAAGTGGGAAAATGAGTCAGATATTTTTAAATTCCCTTGAAACCCTAGGGTAGTACAAACTTCTTCCTAGAAGTCTACCCTGGTGATGTTTTGGCCAACTGAATCTCAATCATACATACCTTCCTCTATCATTTTGTTTCCCCTTTCTGTTATCTCTTGAATGCGTGGTTCATGGCTGGCAATGTTCTCCAGGATGACTCTGTGCCTGTTCAGAAGCTTTTTGGAAGCAATCAGGTCCTTTCCTGCAGAGGAAAGGAATTTCAAAGTTTCGGATTATCCTGGTGTATGGAAGTAGCATACCTCACTTTTTTAGAACTCTTGGACCCACAGGTTCTTCCCTTTGAAGTTCTAACCATTGAGTAAGATTCTTTAAATTTATATCATCTGTCTGAATTCACTCTACTTATCTTTGTTCTTCCCTTGGCCTCTTTTTATTAATAAATTTCAATTCACTGTTATACAACAGATAATGAAAACATCATTATTTTTGTTGAAAGATAGGTACGAAGGCAAGTAACTTCTAAGTTCAAATGTCCAATATTATGCACACAATTGTCTTTCAGCATATTGTAATGTACAAGGAAGGAACTTCTACTTGCTAATTTCTGTGGACTTCAGAAAGTTTTTAAATCTTCTATGCGCAAGTTTTCTCATCATGAAAAAGGCAGAGTGTAACTGGTTTCAAGATCTATTTGTAATCATTAGAAATAACTTACAAAAAGTGCCTCATTGATTGCATAGGATTAACAAGCAAACTATAAATACTACTTACTGTGAATTTCCTTCATCTTCTAAGATCCCGAAATCCTGCTGTCTGCTTTATGTTCCCTGTATCCTAACCGTGCTTTATCTCTTTTCCCTCTAAACTTTCTTTCTTACTACTTTCCATTCAAAATATACTCTCTAGAAACTTTCTATGCCTTTCCAATAAGCCTCAGGCTTTTATCTTCCAGGAAGTTTTCCAGACTAACCCTTTCATTGTCCTCATTGTCCAGCCTTTCATAGATGTTTCCAAAACATGCATACTAAGTTGCACTGTATTTGTGTACACCTTTTTCTCTGCCTCAGTAGAAGTGTACTGGCTTTGACATTGGTGAACTAGCAGCTTCTGAAGGAAAGGACATGTGCTTTATCTGCTACTTCACCCCTGCTATTGTCAGAAGAAAAAGCTCATACAATTTATAAGAAGGGGCTAGCTACAACCTAAACACAAACACTTAGTATATCAGACATTAACCACGACTATTCAAAGACCCTCACAGTTTTAGAGCAAGCAACAAAATGCTGAGCACTCTAGCTCTTCCCGGGGGCCCTAAATTCATGGCATTGCTCATGTCTAGTTTTAGGAGGTGTAATTTTTTAGTATAATTTTTAAAAATCTTTTTATGAAGGACTGGACACATTTTCATGAGTGTGAGAAGAAACAGCTAAGAGCAAGCTTTCTAGACTCCAACTACTGTACCCCAGACCTCTCTCAATCTATAGACCTTGGTCCTTTCCTAATGGCTCAGCCTGCTCAGGCTGTACTAACCAAGGTAGGTGGAAGTAGCTGAGGGTTCAGTCTCTTCGATCCAGGCCTCCTCATCCTCTGTGTCTCTACAAATCCGCTGCAGACGGAGAAGGTCTAAGAGCTTCTTCTTTCGGGTGGCCAGTGGCTCTTTCAGAGCTTCAAATCGGCATACCAAGGACTCCTGCCTTGCCCTTATGTCCTTAGAATCAGGATGGCCTATTTCTTCAAAATATGCAGCCAGGTCTGTAAGGGTATCCACCTGATCCTAAGGGAGAAATAGAATGAATGCCAAGAAATCCCATCATTTAGTAGGAAGCAATAGGAGTTTGTCATGGTGGAAATGGGGTCATGGGAAAATCAGTTTCCTTATGCACTGTGTTCTGATCTCTAATTAAATCAGTGAAATGGAGTTGGAGGGGTTGCTACATTGGGGACCACCACATCAGGTGAGGGCTATTCATATGAAAGTAGCTCTCAAAACATACTTTAGAAACATCAAAATATTTATAGAATGCTTCAAGGAAATCAGAAAAATTAGAACTGCAGAGTTTGATTGTTTAAGAGTATTGATAAACTGGGCCCCAAGGAAAAAACTGGAAGTGTTTTTCTATCTCAGTTCACCTTCTGTATTCTTTCTCTCTCTTTAAAATGAGCTATAACTGCAAATAAATGGAAACTCCTCAGGCTTAAGTTTGTTGCATAGCAGAAACAATACCTATGAGATGAAATGTGATGTTATAAAAAATTGTCAGAAGCTCAGAAAGATAAATTTAACGGAATGCCTTGCCACCAGCTAGCTGTCCTCCTTTGAGCCATATCTGAGAAAGGAGGGATACAGAAACAGGATTTTGAAGGCTCTTCCTAGAAATCAAATTTTAGTTGTATACCTATATGGTGAAATAGATACAATAGGTACACTACATTTTTATTAGTGAGGTAAACTATACCTGGCCTGGCAGACACAGTACCCAGGATTTTTTTTGCTTGTTTTTCTCGTTTGTTCATTGGGTATAAGAATGGCACATAAACAAGTAAGAGGTAGCATTAGGACAAACACCTAATGCATGCAGGGCTTAAAACCTAGATGACAGGTTGATGGGTGCAGCAAACTTGCCTCTGTAACAAACCTGCGCATTCTGCACATGTATCCCAGAACTTAAAGTATAATAATAAAAAAAGAAGTTCTTCAAGATACAGAGAAACATCTGGCATTTTGTTTTATTTTAGCTATTTTGCCATTCAGTGCTCAATCTATAAAGGGTTTTATCTATGGCTCCTCAATTTGGAAAAAAGTTTAAAAATACGGACTATCAGTAACTTCTTAAAGCACATACTCACTTCTCCATAAAAAATTAGAGGCCTTACATTTTTACACTGTGGGTAGGAGTGTAAATTAGTTCAACCATTGTGGAAGACAGTTTGGTGATTCCTCAAGGATCTAGAACCAGAAATATCATTTGACCCAGCAATCCCATTACTGGGTATACACCCAAAGGATTATAAATCATTCTACTATAAAGACACATGCACATGTATGTTTACTGTAACACTACTTACAATAGCAAAGACTTAAAAGCAGCTCAGATGCCCATCTATGATAGACTGGATAAAGAAAATGTGGCACATATACAACATAGAATACTATGCAGCCATAAAAAAGAACGTGTTCATGTCCTTTGCAGGGACATGGATGAAGCTGGAAGCCATCATTCTCAGCAGACTAACACAGGACTGGAAAACCAAACACCGCATGTTCTCACTCATAAGTAGGAGTTGAACAATGAGAACACATGGACACAGGGAGGGGAACATCACACACCGGGGCCTGTCGAGGGCTTAAATACCTAATGCATGCAGGGCTTAAAATCTAGATGACGGGTTGATAGGTGCAGCAAACCACCATGGTACATGTATACCTATGTAACAAACCTGCACTTTCTGCCCATGTATCCCAGAACTTAAAGTAAAATAAGTTAAAACCAAAAATCAGATAACTTATAAGGAAATAAAATTAAAATCCCCCAGTAGCCAACTGTTCTCATTTCTTAGGACATTTTTGCAAATCAGAACATAATGGAAGGATTTTCAAACATAATCATTATCATCATCACTATAGATCCACGGTACTCTTTGAAAACCTCTAATGTAGTGCAAGATGCACCAGGCGAGGGAGAGAGGATATCTGGCTCATATACTTGGCTGCCAGTCCATTGCCATTTGATCTTGGGGAAAGTTCTTTCACCTGTTTTGATCTTAGTTTCTTAAACTATATAATGAAAACTTTGGGCTAGAAGATATTGAAGATCTTTTTCAACTTTAACATTCTATATCTAAAATTTCCCTTGCAAGTATCATTTCTTTGTCTCTACCCACATTAGGAGTTCCAATTCCTGGTGACCAGCCACCCTAACTTTCCCAAATGGTGTCACACACTCCTATTTCTTAAGCTCTTACACATACAGTTTATCTTCTTCAAGATGTCCTTTTTTGTTTGCTTTTAAACAAAAAAACAAATTAAACAAATTATACCCTTCCATCCTTTGAAACTCTGTTCTCGGGGTAGATTTCAAAGCTATATTTGTATGATTTTTCCTACTCCAATCTTTTACTTTATTTAAAGCCCCAGAGAGCCATCTCTAAAGGTATACGAATGACTTTTTTCCTGTTTTCTGTAGATTCTTCTGTTTTTTTCCATTTAACTCAGTGTGACCATAGAGTAGGCATCATGAAAGTGTATTTTTAAAAGGCAGATTAGTGGGATCTTCTAGGGAATGGCGGAATCATTTTTAAATACAAACTAGGATTCCTGGGATGAGAAATTGAGTTAGCTGGAAGTGGATTTCCACTGAAATCTCCCAAACCTCACATAGAATGTCCACAACCTAGGAACTTTTGGAATAAATTCATTTTAAATAAGAGTCTGGTATGATGTTGGAGAAAATATCTCTGAAACTAGCAACCTCGACATCAGTTCCTAGTTCTGGCTTTGTTGTTAATTTTCGCTGTGACATTGGGAAAGTCACTTTACTTCTATTGGTTTCAATTTTCCTTATTAAAAAAAAAAAGGTAGGATTTAAAATATTTTTAAGCTTTGAATCACAGAATACCTGAACAGGAAAAGACAACTTTATCCCAACCCCTTATTTTATAGGTGAGGACAGTGAGGATACTGAGATGCAAAAAGTGAAATGACCTATCAAAGATCACGTAACTAGTAAGCCACAAGGATGTATATACAACCCAGATTTCTAGATTGAGAGAAGAGTTTATGTTTAGAAAAGTCAATAAAGCCTTACACCAACCATGAGGTTCTGACCAAAGGCACTGAGCACCCAGCACACCTGGCTAGATTGGAGGAGATTTTGGGAAAAGGCAATTAGTTTACTAAAAATTTTGAATTTTTACCTTTGGTTCTTTGCTCTTTTGCTCTCTGAATAATAATAATTACTTATTACTTAATAATGAGTGTGCTCAGAGCATATACACCCATTGCTTATTATTACTTTTTAAGCAATTAATAAGTAATAATTACTTATTACTTAATAATGAGTGTGCTCAGAGCATATACACCCATTGCTTATGGCTGGCCAAAGAGCTAACAACAAACCTGACGAGCAGCCACAGCCGACTCCAGGAGGCTGTGTTTCCTGAGTCGATTCTGCACATCGGCCAGGCCTTTCCCATAATCCTCAGAGGTGACTTGCCACTCCACCTCCTCCAGCCAGCGCTGCAAATCTTCTGCATTATTTTCAAATTGCAGCTGCTGGTTGGCCTCATACAACTGGGTCCCTGGGAGAAGACATCGGGTAGAAGACATTAGGTACCATAACTATTCCTCTTTACACTACAATATACCTTCCTCCAGTTGAAGGATCAATATAATATTTTAATATTGCAAAGAGGGAAATATAACTGTCTCACATGTCTCACAAAAAGTCATCTTAAATTTGTAGAATTCTGATAATATTTGTTTCTGAATATAGTAATGTTCTCAAAGCAAAAACAAGTAAGAAGTTATATCGCCTGATAAGATATAGTTCTGCTGTGTCAGATTTTAACCATCTTGGGTGTTTCCTTATGTGATTTTTACTCTCTATCCAGACCTCTTTTTCAAAGAAATTCAAATCCAAACACTATATTTTCTAGGAGAAGCATAATGAGGTTGGTTCAGTTTGAAATTTGTAAGTTTCTTTTTATAAAATTATTTCACTGAACTTTGCTTCCCCCCCTTAGTGCCTGTCTTTCATCACCAACTGTTCCCCACAATTTTATCTTCCAGAAAATGTCTTCATTCACACTCTGCTCAGATCGATTCTGTACTATGATCTTATTGCAATTATTTGCATTATTTCTGCAAAGGAATTGCTTTGTCTCCTGATGGTGAAGAGTAGCAGTGATATATTGTCATACCAAGTTTGATTTTGTTTTTCTAAACGAAAAATAAGGATGGTATCCAAAAAAAATCTGTATGACATATTTATTCTGTAATCAAGGAAAAGTTATGTTTATACATGATGTTTATAACAAGGGGCACACGAATAGAAAACTCATTATTTGTGTTAATTACTAAAAATTGATTAATTTTCCAAAGTAAGGGGTAAAATATAAGTGAAGACTCTCCAAGAAGACATGTGGGATTGTTTTAAGAGCTTATAGCAGAGCCTAAACACTTTCAAATAGGTTTAAAAAGATCAACAATGGCCGGGCGCGGTGGCTCACGCTTGTAATCCCAGCACTTTGGAAGGCCGAGGCGGGCGGATCACGAGGTCAGGAGATCGAGACCATGGTGAAACCCCGTCTCTACTAAAAATACAAAAAATTAGCCGGGCGTGGTGGCGGGCGCCTGTAGTCCCAGCTACTCGGAGAGGCTGAGGCAGGAGAATGGCGTGAACCTGGGAGGCGGAGCTTGCAGTGAGCGGAGATTGCGCCACTGCACTCCAGCCTGGGCGACAGCGTGAGACTCCGTCTCAAAAAAAAAAAAAAGATCAACAAGTCATCAGGCTCTATAAGAATAAAATGTAGGAAAATCACGTGTGACATCAACAATTTTTTAATGTCTAATGTAATAACCTGAGTCATAATATCTTGTCCAGCTTATAGAACCAAAATATGTAAAACTCATGGTTCAAAAATACTTGTTCAAGGGAAAGAAAAACAACAAAGTAGGAAAAAAGTGTGGAAAACAAAAGCAATTTCAGCTCACCTGCCACTGCCAAAAAAATTTTTTTTAAAAACCCTACACACTTGAAGGAAACATAAAATTGTGTTAATATATACTGTTATAAATTCAGGTTGGATTTTTAAAATTTTACCAATAAAAGAAAGACACATGGAAGCAAATGAGTAGTATACCTTCTCACAGAGGCCACCAGATAAATGTACAGTGGTAAAGATGTAGTAGATTTCAGAATTTAGAAGATGACCTTTCACCAAAACCTCTGCTTTTTACCTTTCTGTTTTGTAGCCTCCAGCAACTCCTCCCAGAGGCTGGTAACTTCACTCAGACGAGTGGTCACATTGTCAGAGGCATAGTGACCACCCTCAATCATCTCTTGGCCAGTTTTCTGTATGTTTTTCAGCAGGGTCTCATTAACTGCCAATTCATTTTCAAAGACTTGCTGCTTTTGAACCCTGCTCTTCAAGTTCTGCGTGTCCTGAGATAAGATGAAAAAAAAAAAAAAAAAAACATTACTTGAAGAATGAGGGACAGAAATTTTGAGAATAAGAGGTTATTTCTCACTATAAATCTAATGATGCTAACAAGAAGATAAAAGGAGAAACTTTCCTAGTCCAACGTTTGAGAAATTCATGCAACGAATCCCTCTTTCTACATGTGGCAGACATGGCAAACTGATCTGGCAATTTTTTTTGCTGGACTTAGATATGCTTTGAAGATCATTTTGAATATGACACCCCATTCAAGCACTAACAATCAGAGCTGTCATGAAAGGTGAAAATTATCTTCCATTCCTCACCGCATACATGAACCTTCCATCCATTTGACCCATATAGAGATCTGTTTATAAAACATATACTGGATCCATAACTCATCTAGTGAATGCAAACACATACAAACAAGCTTCACAAAATGAAATGCAAGGATAAGATGTTCATAGCTCTATCAAGATATAAGAACAAAAGGATCAGAAGTATACATTTAAGACTAAATAATATCAGGAAAATAAATACTTTCAGTAGATACTGGCCTAGAAATCAAAAGCCTAATTCTCGTCCTGATGGTAAATGTGAAGGTTTGTAAACATACAAGTGTGTACATAATAGTTTATATTATATAACATTTTTGAGTGCAATATATGTGTTAGTACAACCCTAAGGAAGAGGAATCTATGGCACAGAGATAATTCAGGAATTTCCATAAACAAACTAAAGCAAAAATCCAAGCCCAAGTTTACCTGCTCCAGAGTTCATGCTTCTAACTTTTTGTTAAACCACCTTCTAAATAACTGGGCAACTCACTTCCCAACTTAGCTCCTAGTTTCTTTAACTATAAAATAAGGGGCTGTTCTCTTCCAGCTACAACATTTTATAAGTTTATATTATACCAAATAGTTAGGTTACTTTTGAGTTCCTAGTAGTTTTCACAAACTTTAAATGTATTGGTGGGATTAGACACAACATTTACCTACTATAGGGATGCAGAGGGGAGCAGAAAAGCTGAGAAAAGGGCAACAAGCAGCTCAGTAAGGAACATTCCCTACCTTTCCCCATTTGGCTAAGAATCACCAGAAATTGTGCCAGAGGAAAGAGGTGAAGAACATCAGAGTACAGGAAAACCAAAATCTAGATCCTTGATATTTAACTGTATGAATAGCCTTCAGGGAGTCATTGCCCTTTTCTGAGCCTCTGTTTTGTCATCTGTAAAATGAGGATCACCAGCTGAACGCTAAAGTTCATTTTACTCCAAGACTGTACTTCCAATGAAAGGAACTCCTGATAACTACATCCAGCTCCTGAAAACTCTGCCTACCTTGTAATCATCATCTGCCAACTTTTTCTTCTTGTTGATCCAGTTCTTTAGGTCATCTGAGTCCTGATACAGTTTTTGCAGAAGCAATGAATCCATCAGCAATTTACGTCTAGTGCCAGCCTTTTCACGTAGGGCATCCCGCCGGGCTAACAGCTGCAAAAACCACGAGTAAACTTACTGTCAGCAAAACCAAATATGGACACGTGAGATTCGCTGACCACCCTGGTCACCATGCCCACAAAAACTCTTCTTGATTCTGGTGCATAGGCACACAGAAGCTCTAGGCCCTTGGACATACCCCATCACGGATAGCAGCGATGTTCTTTGAATCATAATGGTCATCATCAATCAATTTGGTTGCAGTCTTGTCTACAGTCTGAAAAAATAAAAATAAAAATGAATGCTATTCCGTCAGTGACCACTGAGTAAGTGGCCACAGTTTGGGTAGCTGTTTAAAGATGAAGCATAGCAATGTGGGAGGAGAAGTTTGAAGGCCAGCAGATGTAAGTCCTTATTCAGGTTTCTGTTATAAATTGTATTTCAAAATATATACCTCAGGGCATGTCAATTACATTTTCTGTACCACAATGTTTTTTAAATACAGGTTACAGTAAATGAATGCAGATGTCGCTATGAGATGACTGATTTATTCTTGTCTTCAAGAGGAAGCACTACCAATGATATAGCCACGTCTATGGCCAGTCTGTCCATCCATCTATCTATCCATGTATTCATCTCTCAAATATATCTCTATCTCTATCTCATCTCCACCTCTATCTCTATCTCCTTCTATCTCCAGCTCTAGCTATATCTCTATCTCTATCTTCAGTTACATAGGAGAAGAGTCAGAAATTGTAGAGGTAAGTTTTCACCCTTGTTTAACCAGAAATCCCCCAAATTACTAGAGCTCAGAATTAATTGATTGGAATAAGAAAATGATCTAAAATAAATGATAACACTTTATAAACAATAAATTATTTTACACTGTTAGCTTTGACCAATGAGAATCAACAAAAAGGACATACATATCAATTAATGAGGGACTTGATATTAATTGGACTTCCACCTCTTCACCATATTGATTTAAGATTAACAGAGAAGACTAGGAATTTGCCTGTTATTTTTGTTGTTGCTGCTGCTGGTGGTGGAGGTAGTGGTATGTATGTGTATGTGGCAAGGGTGGTGTTAAAGTCAGCATCATCCTAGGAACAGCCAGAGACATACAATGTATTGGACCCATGAAGCCTTCCTTTCACTTCTCTGAGTCCTGCCATTCACCAGCTTTCTGGGACATTGTAACTTAAGGCTCACAGGAAAACTCTGTAGTCATATTTGATGAAAAACATAGATAAAGATATACTATAAAGGAAAAATATGCTGTAAAGGAAAAGCGTAGACAGTACTTAGATATCTAGATGTTACCAAGGAAGAGAAAATTATATTAAGATATTGCTAGAGAGGAAGAAATGAAAAAAAATAAAATTTATAAGTAATGATTCTATACTGAATAAGAATTCCATAATTTCTATTTACACTGCAGAAAATATAAAACAAAATCATACACTTCATCAGAAAAAAAAAACATGGCCTACCATCTAGAAAAACTTTCCAAATATGCTTTGCAGAACAAGAATTGTGTGATAAAAATTGGTATGAGTATTTTTTGGCTATTGTCACTTTTTTTCTAAAGATTAGTATTAAGTTTTGGCTTTCTCACTATATAAACATTTTATGTTTATAAAATTAAAGAGTTTGAAAAACACACAAATAAACACACCAACAACGAAAGAAGAGATGCAACTTGATTATGGATAATCCTCGCTATGTCTGGTAGTTACAGGAGCAATGTTGTCTAGGGACAGGTATTGTGTAAAATTATGTATACAGAGAGGGAGCCAATGCCCAAACTAGGGCCCATTTCTTACTGTGATCTTCTCTTCCTGGGCAGTAAAGGCTTCCTCAAAGTCATCATGCTTCTGAAGAAGGGCTTCTGCACTGCCCAGTGAGTTTCCCAGATCCTCGTTTTCCAGGAAGGCCTGTAGAAGACAGAAAGACACGCCTAAGCTGTGTCTGACCGGTAAGAAACATTCCTCTTGGCCTATCTCTGAGACAAGGACTAAGGCAGGAGAGAACAAGGTGGGAATTAGCACACATTATGATAATGGGTAAAGATTAACTTTAAACAGTGGGAGCTTCAGGCCTCCTTCCTGATACTCTCATACAATTTTCTCACCTATGTTTCTGGGTCTGTCCACATGGAATTCCTCAACCAGTCTAGACATTATTCTGAGCTCTCAAAACTGCCTCAAGTGGCCTACTCACCTCCACTCTGATGTACCCTGCCTGACTCATCAGTTTTCTCTTCCTGACCCTTTACCAATTTGATATTTATTTTGCCTTATTTCAATTGTAGTTAAAGCCTCTCTGCTATGTATTTAAGTATATATGCTTTTGTTGATGAGGGAATTGTAGGAGCCTTATAGAAAGGGCCCATCTTTTCTTTTTCTTGTGGATCACCCTCTAGTTCCCAAGACAAGCTTTGACTCACAGGAGTGGTTGTGAGGGAACTCACGGTAGTCATGGTGGCAAATGAAGGGTGAGAGAAATGACTTCTAAAGATGGTATGGACCCCTCCCGTTACCTCTTGTCTACTCATCCAACTGTCCACTTGCTCACTGTCTCGGTAGAAGAGATGAAAGTCCAAGCACTGCTCATACTGATGATGACGCTTGCCCCACAGTTCTAGCAGGGCAATCCAGTTGTTGGCAAGTATTTCCATCTTTGGAAAGAAGGAGATAATGTATATGGAAGATAATTAATTTATTTTATTCTATATTTATTGAGCATATAATAAATGCAAAGCCATTTAAGGATACAAAAATAAACAGCAAATGGGCTTTTAAGATTCCAACATTTAAGCAAATGATTGTACTATAGGAAGAATGGGATAAATTCCATAAAAGAGGTAAAACACTATATGTATAAGTAAATGAAAAAGACTAATTCTAATTAAGAGAGCCAGGAAGTAGAAGTATGGGAAAGCATGGAAAATCTCATACCAAACAGAGATTTAAAAGGTAGGGAATGGGTATCAGGACTTAATGCCATAAGCAAATGAACTGCAAGTAATTGTTAGGTAATGTAATGTGAGCTAGAGAAAAGTGCAGTGTCTAAAAAAGTGTAGACAGTCGATGAAATCCAAGTTCATAGAGCACATAAAACATCACACTGAGAAGTTTGCATTTTATTCCCAAAACAAATCAAAACCATCAGGGAAAGAGAGAAGAGACATTCTCAAACACATGAAAAAGCCTTTGTTTCTGGTCAAGCATATGCCCAAGAATTTCCAACTTGTTACACCTGCAGCTGTATTATCTCCACCAAAAAAGCAGAATAGGGCCAGCTGTGGTGATTCACGCCTGTAATCTCAGCACTTTGGGAGGCCAAGGTGGCTGGATCACTTGAGGTCAGGAGTTCAAAATCAGCCTGGCCAACACTGTGAAAGCCGGTTTCTACAAAAAAAAAAAAAAAAAGTAAAATAAAATAAAAATACAAAAATTGGCTGCATGTGGTGGTGCACACCTCTAGTCCCAGCTATTCAGGAGGCTGAGGCAGGAGAATCACTGGAACTCGGGAGGCAGAGGCTGCAGTGAACTGAGATTGGCCACTGCACTCCAGCCTGGGCAACAGAGTGATACTCTGTCAACAACAACAAAAAAGCAGAATAAACTATCAGAATCCCAGGATAACTGTTACGTTTTTAAGGACTTTGAGTTCTGCTTTTTCTTTGACAGAGCCTTGTTAAAAAAAAAAAAAAAACTATATTATAATGTCCCCACAGAGTTCTGCGAGAATTCAAAACTTGGTTGTCTCAACCTCATCCACTGCACAGTGCTAGAGGTTGTGCTTGGAATCTAGTGAGATGCAAAGAGGCATGCGGATCTTACTGTAACTATCATTCCAAGGTGTGCCTAGACTCTGCCACTGGTGCAAAATGTCTCTGGGTCAAGGTGCAAAGGTGAAGCCATGTGATGTAGGCGGTTAGGATGATGGTAAAACTGATTTCTTCATTCTGTGGAATGCTGGGTGTTTAAGATTGCCCTGTTATTTAATGTAAATTTGAAAATCACAGATGCAGGAATGTCAGCTTAATTTGAGGTTGTATAGAGGAAAGAAGAACATGCACAGATGTCAGCCATGCCAGATGCTGTACTAGGCACTGTGGGGGACCCAGAGATGAATAAGGTGCAGTCCTCCTGGAGTTTACAGTCTAGAGATGAGCATGGGAAGGTCACGAAACTGGGCATATGTCAGGAGGCAAAATGGAATGGAGGTTTCAAATTAGGTAGAAGTCAGAGGGTTGATGAAATAAAGGCTCGGAGATGAGGAAGCACACATCATGTCTTGAAAATTTCAAGTGACTCAATTTAGCAAAACAGTAGAGTTAACTCCCCATATCTGTAGGTTCCACACCTGTAGATTTAACCAACCATGGGTATAAAATATTTTTTAAAAATTCCACCTGTACTGAACATGTACAGACTTTTTGCTTATTCCCTAAATAATAGAGTATAACAATTATTTACATAGCATTTACATTGTATGAAGTATTATAAGTAATCTGAAGATAATTTAAAGTGTACAGGAGAATGTACATGCATCGTACGCAAATATTATGCCGTTTCTTGAGCATCTGCAGATTTTGGCACCTAAGGGAGGTCCTGGAACCAATGCCCCATGGATAATAAGTGACAACTGTATATGAAAAGAAGCAGTGTAAAAGTTTGATTCATATTATTCACACGTTTAAATGACTTCTATCCTTTACCCATTCAGAGATTATCATATTATTGTGAGATTACGTAATGATTACATATATAATTGGAATTTGACAAACTTTATTAAACTAGATTACCTTTTCCTGAACTTCATCGGAGGCTTCATGATTGGCATCCAGAAGGTCTTTACCAGTCTCAGCAGCAGATTGAAATCGGTCTTCGTAAGAGTCAATCTCATGCTGTGGCCACAAAACAAAATGTCTCAAAATGCAGCAAGAAACCTGGCATTTCTGGCATTCCTGGCGTTCAGCCAAATAACCTGCCCCCTCCTCCTACTGGGGAGCCTTTCTTCTCTACCTTATGCTGCTGATGCCTGTCCAGCAGAACTTCTCCACCAGCCACATCTGTTGGCAGCTCATCAGCATTGATCGCAGCAGTCTTCTCCTTCATCCAGCCTGAGAGTTCATCAAAGTCAGATGAGAATCGATGATACCTGTGGGAAAAGTGAGGTAAAAGACAGGAAGGAGAAACCAGATGTGAAAGGACATTGAACAAAGATTTAGGTTTGGGGTGAGGTAAGATGTATGAGATGCTCCTAACTCTAATCCTAGGTTCCCTTTTTCCTGATTATTTCCTGTTATTTACAGTCAGAGATTAGTGGTGCAGGTTGTAAGTCCCTCACCCCAGGTATTATGTTTCTAGGGTAGGTATGTCACTGTGGGATGTGACCCATGAGCATTACACCTCCACCACCTCAAGGTCACACCTACCCTAGAGGTACTTAAAATGGAGTAAGGTGCTCACAATGCAACCAATAAACAATACATGTTGTTATATAAATAAGAATCACCTTGTGGGAAGGAAGAACTAGAATTAGCATTAGGATTCCTCATGTATCTAGCTCATCTTTAACCCTGTTAATAAGAAACAAGAGCTGCAAAACAGTTACCTATTTTAAAAAGTTAAATGCTCATCTTTTGTTTTGAAATCATAACCATATGACAAGCACTGTCCTCTGGTTATTTAAGGACTAACCATAAGAATTAACACTGAAATGATGCCTGGTTATTAGGGGTTTTTGTAAGCTTATAACCCACATTCAGTAAATAATACTGAAGTTATTTTGATGCTCTTCAGCTTGTATTGCATGTCCTTCAGTTCCTTATCTAGAGCCAGAATTTTGAAATGTTTCTTCAGTTGCTTTTCCAGCTTCTTGAGCCACTTGATAGCATCCCACAATAATACAAGCAGGGGAAGATGGAAATTTGCAGATGAGTGGAGGTGTGATGCTGATCACAGTAGGCTTCCTTTATTTGTGGGAGATACATTTCAATATGCCCAGCAGATGCCAGAAACTGCAGATAGTACCAAACACCCTATACACTATGTTTTTTCTTATACCTATATGCCTATAGTAGAGTTTGATTTATCAATTAGGTACAGCAAGAGATTAACAACAATAACTAATGATAAAATAGAACAATTAAATAAAATAATAATTACTTAAACATAAGCACTGTGATACTAAGACAGTCAATCCATAACTTAGACTGCTACTAAGTGACTAGCGAGTGAGTAGATATACAGCACGGATATGCTGGACAAAGGAATGATTCGTCTTCCGGTGGGACAAAGTGGACCAGCCAGAAATTTTATCATGCCTCTTAGAATAATAAGCAATTTAAAACTTATAAGTTATTTATTCCTGGAATTTTCCATTTAATATTTTCAAACTGTGGTTGACTGCTGGTAACTGAAACCACAGATAAGGGGATACTACTATATTATATCAGTCACAAAGGACTTCCTTTGGCAACTTAAATCTTTTGTCTCTACTGAGCAGGCAGGAGAGCTGATTCTCTCATTATTTGACTCCCTTTGCTCTTATTTCTGCTCTTGCTATTACATCTGGGCCCTGTGGAGATAGGTAGAGCAATAAAGGGGAGGGATTTCCCACCAATAAGTAGCCTGCAGTTTTTCATATCTGCTGGTGGCCAGGGCACGAATGTGCTCCCAGTTGGAGACCAGATCTTCTTTCATCTCCTGGATCTGAGGTGCATCTGAAGGATGGGAAAGTGTCAGCTTCTCTGCTTTAGCACATAACTCCTTCACCTTTGGGATGAAAAAGAAACCTAGTAGGAAATCCAAGTACTCTGACTCCCCTTGGCAAAGCTTTGTGGGAGAGGTATAAAAAATCATGTGAATAATAATAATTTAGAAATAGACATATGAATAGATTTCTATTAATATACTAATGTAGTATATTGATAATTACAATTCACTAAGTACTTTTCAGTCTCTCATTATGCTAAGTACTTTATATGAATGTTCTCATTTTATATTATTGATTTAATAATACCATGAGGTAGCAATTATTCTTTTTTTTCTTTTTTGTGAAAACTGAGAGATTAAGTATTTTATTTGCTTAAGATCATTCAGCTAGAAAATGTCAGAAACAAGGTTCCAAACTAAGTTTTTCCTTCCCCACCCCTCTATACCATTTCCCTAAATATTACTGTGGGAGGCAGAAAGACATTTCTGTCCACAAGGCCAAGAAAATGTCAGTAATGCTGGATCATTTTCAGCACAACCTCTGAGGAGCAGGGTTACTAGGACAAAATGTGGATATGAGTGGCTTTTCACATGTTATTAGCCCTTTCATTATACTCAATTATAATCAGATGATGTCTAGGGATTGGAATTTCAATACCATTATTTGTCAAATTATGGGTTTTATTATTCATTATTAGGGAAAAAGACCAAAAACAACAACAAAAAGGAAGAATGAAAGAAAAAGTAGAATGGTGGAAGTTTGCAGAAACTGGACACAGGGATAGGCCTAAAATTAAATTACAGCAAATGTGGATCTTTCTGTGGCCTGACTCCCCTGTGCACTCTCAGTGATAATTGGTTTATGTTCTGGCTACACTTGTGAGGGGGAAGAAATAAAGGATGGAAATCATTTAAGAAAATAGGCTTGTTCTAAGTTCTAGTGTGCCTGAAGTTTTCCAGGTTTTAAAAGGAAACCTAAAGGTAGGTTTAGCATTAAGTGTCTTGAAGTTTATTTTAAAAGGGGAAGAAAATGTTTTTCTGATCTACTGAGTACAAAAAGAATCAGGATTCAGCTGCAACAGAACAAAATGTGGTTAGATGAAAGGGTAGAGTCTGGCCACGGTGTATTTTACTCAGTGAGATTAGGAATCAATCTTGGAGGTATATGTTTTTTTGTTTTTAAATTGTGAAATAAGTTAGGAAAACACAAGAGAATATAAAACATATGTGTATATTTAAATAAAAATAATTAAAATGAAAATAAGGTATATCCAGTATCCATGTATGAGTTATGAACTAGAATGAAGAAGCTATTCAAGTGCACACAATTTCTTCTTCATTGAAAACAGTGAACTTATTGTGCCCTCTGGAGGCATAGTAATAGGCAAGATAATCAAAAATTGCCTCTTCTAGCTCAACGGGCTAGCCATTTCTCTAACAGCGCCTTACCTTGTCACTCATGACTGCAAGATTTCTCTCAAGTCCCTTGTGACTGTGAAACAGTCCTTCAGAGGCAACAAGGTCTTTGCCATAGTCCTCAGAGGTGAGTACAGGTTCCTTCTCCTTGATCCACTGGATGGCTTCAGTCACATCCCTGCAGACATTAACAAGAGCTCCAACCAAAGAAGATAGCAGGCATTACAGGGCAAACGGTCCAACAGAACTCACAGCAAGGACCATCCTAGTTGACCCAGGAGCAATTACCCTTTCTTCCTACATACTAGCAAAAAGTAATATAAAATGTTCTTGCTTAATGGTTATTTCTATTGAGATGTTAAGGTCCTGGGCTTCTTGACAGCTGAGCCTCTAGAGATATGTTCCATATCTGGGTCAGCTCTTTACGAATGCATTTCTTCTTCCTAACTCCACCTTCCATTTAATTATTAACCTGCTTCCCTTCCCTCTGCAGTGCTTCCATTCCTAAATCACCAGTGCTACTTTTTTAGTTATTTTGATCTCCAATCTCTACATCCTTGGCCATAGAGTGGGTCACAGGTTTCTTTACCTTCTCCTTTGCTGTCTCAAAGGCAAGTACATGATCCACTTTTGTTTGAAGTGTTGACCACTAATTGCTAACAGAAGTAGAAAGAGCCTAATACAAAGACACAGTTTTTATAAAGCACTTCAAAGTTTTCTATAAAGCAGTGGCCAGATCCATACCTTTTGAATCGCTGTAAGTCTGCAGCATCGTACAGAGCTTTCTGTCTCTGGAGAGCCAGACC
This sequence comes from Nomascus leucogenys, assembly GCF_006542625.1. Lineage (NCBI taxonomy): Eukaryota > Metazoa > Chordata > Mammalia > Primates > Hylobatidae > Nomascus > Nomascus leucogenys. The sequence goes on along the minus strand of NC_044392.1, from coordinate 42,674,723 downwards.
ACGAAGGCGCTCCCAGGCAGCATTCACCTCATCTTGCTTAAACTGAATCAAGGGTAGGTCAGGATGGTTTTCCTGTTGAAGGAAAACAACACTGGAGTTATACAGAGAAGAGATTATATTTAAAAAATTATTCAAACACTTTTCATTTTACATTGGTTCATACTTTTTCAGAAGTGAAAACTGACCATTGTAGCCAGTCACTGAACTTCATCATAGCCCTGCTCCCTAGCTCCAGCTTGATGTACATTACCAAAACCTAGAAAAACCACCTTCCAGATGTTGCATCTGTGCCCATAGCAGTGGACTAGCCTATTAGCACAGGTTGCCCAGCCCTGATGTTATTTTTAGAGCTCTACCTTGTCAATGCTTGAAATCTCCTTGAAATCCTGGAAACCAAGGAAAAGAAGAGGAAATTCCTTTTTATGAAATATGACTTAATTTTCTCAAAGACTAGTACTGTGGGTCTTAACTTTTTTGTGGTCCTCACACCTTTGAGAATCCAATAAAAGCTATTTTTCTCTTCGCAGAATTATAGACACATGCTTTCACTTATGATTTTGCATAAAATTTCAGGCATTTTTGCAAACCACCCAAAGTAGTGAGATCTGTGAATACAAGATTAAGCTAGAAGCATCAGTCTGTTTTGATACTTTGCAATTTTGAGGCATTCCCATATGCCTAAGTTTCCTTACTCTTCCTGTCCCTGTTTCTCTCCATTTTCATTCCCATTCCCAAGTCTCTCCAGACAGAATTTTCTATATTCTCCTTCTCAAGTACATGGTTCTTTCTATTACAGCAGTACAGGCCCCACTCAAGAGCACAGAATATAATCCAGCTGTGTTGGATTTATTCTTTCTGTGACAGATTGGAAAAACTGGCATGCTGTTTTGCTGCTCATCCCTTCAAAAGGTGGAGTATGTTTCCTCAAGTCTTGGATCTTGGATGGTCTTTAACTTACTTACTGATAGAAAGTAGCGGAAGTAATTTTCTATGAGTTCCAGCACCTAGGCCTCAAGAAAACTTTCATTTTCTATTCTCACACTCTTGCAACACTGGTATGTAAGAAGCATGGTCTCCTGCATGATGAGAGGTCACCCAGAGTTCTCCTCAATCCTCCCAAATCATCTTCACCAGGGCCTCAGATGTGGGATTGAGCCCACCTTAGGTCCTTCACCCCAGCTGAGCCACCCGATAACTTCAGACACATAAAAATGCCAGATAAGATCAGGAAAACAGCCCAGCAGAGCAGCTCAATCATCGGACTCACAGAGTCATTAACAAGTAAGATGTTAAGTTTCTTGATTAGTTACACAGTAATAGATAAATGAAAAACTTCCACAGCAAGAGAAAAGTGATAGAGATAGAAAACTTAGAAACTACTGGAAATATGGCCTGAAAGAAAAATAGGAAAACATAGGTTATTTTTCCTACTCCAGCACTCATTCATTCTGAAGTCTTCTTTTTATTAAGTCAGGACAATCATTCTCACTATAGAGCTGCAATCATAATGAAACTGTAAATGGAAAAGCAAAATATAGACAACTGTTGGAGTTTATTTATTTTACATATATATACCTACATATACATGTAAACTTATATATATATATATATATATATGTAAACTTATATATATATATACATCACAAACAAGTATTTTCTTTTTTTTTTTTTTTTTTTTTTTGAGACAGAGTCTCGCTCTGTCGCCCAGGCTGTAGTGCAGTGGCGCAATCTTGGCTCACTGCAAGCTCCGCCTCCCGGGTTCACGCCATTCTCCTGCCTCAGCCTCTCCGAGTAGCTGGGACTACAGGCGCCCGCCACCACGCCCGGCTAATTTTTTTTTTGTATTTTTAGTAAAGACGGGGTTTCACCGTGGTCTCGATCTCCTGACCTCATGATCCGCCCGCCTCAGCCTCCCAAAGTGCTGGGATTACAAGCGTGAGCCACCGTGCCCCGCCTAAGTATTTTCTTAATAAAAGTAAAACTGCTTCCTTTCCTTCCTCAATCCTCCAAAACAATCTTGTATAATGATATTACATATGCATATATATGTATAAATAATGATAGCTCAACATTATTTTATATGCTCTGCTGCTTTATTTTTGTGTTTTTTCACGAAGAAAGAGTGCCCCATTAACATGAGTAATCAGTGTACTGCATGGTACAGGAGTTATTATAAATGGCAGTAGCTTCACTGCCCATTGTGTATTTAATTCCTCCAAACACACAAAACCACACTCTCTCTTTCTCTCTCAACCCTCCATTTCAATAGACTTGTAAGGGGTGGGTCCAGAGGGGAGAGGAAACTGCTCAGAGTATGTTACTCCAGGGACATGCCAGCCTCGATTTTCTCACAATGCCCCATCTCCTTCATATCCATCTACTAATGGCCAGAAGTTATTCTTAAGGATCAGAACCCTTTGCACGGAGTGAATATTTTGCTCCCACCTCACCTCGGCACACTCATTGGCATATTGGTTCACTTCATCAATTCTCCCTTCTTTAGCTACCAGCTCCACTTGGAAGTCTTCAAATTTCTTATGCAGAACTTCTGTGCGCTCCCAGTCTTCACCTAGCTCCACTGATGTTGCTATAGCCTCCTGTAGACACATAAGTTTATTCAGTTGCCAGCAAACATTTAGGAGTTTCTGTAGGTCAAAAACGCAAAACTGCTTGCATTCCCAGGATAACTCAAATGGAGATACTGGGGGAGACTGGGAGAAGCTATCCTGGGAAAGGCCAGTAGCAGAAGTATATTTGTTAAGGTAGCACCTTGGCACAAGGCAAAGTGCTCTTTCGGGCATTTCTTTAGCAAGTCTGTGGCATTATTGGCAAGAGACCCTGAAAGTACCCTTTTGTGTTTTGAAACATGAGGGATAAATTCATCCTGTTTCTACTCAATTCAACAAACTCAGTATCTACGAAAGTATTTTGTTAGGCATTTGCTTATCTAAATCTTTAGTCCTAACTATTAAATTATTCCTTAAGTATTTAGAAAGATAAAACCCTCCATCATTATAGGCACTGAGACACAAAGGATTAGAGAAAGAGCTGTTAATACTCTTGGCCAGACCCCAGAGTAAGAGCAAAAACATAGGAGAAGGAGTTAAAAATCATGGAAGTGGAAGAAGGATGAGCCTAATTATCTTTCAATGCATGGTCTTTGTGTAAGTCTTGCCTTTTTCATATTCAGATCCATATGTTCAAACTTACTTCCATACAATGTTAACCTCCAGACACCCCTAAATTTTGGCCCCAATTTCCTCTTGTTCCAAAGAACAAAGTCTGCAGTAATTTGCTATGGGGTACCTGGAACAGAGGAGTGGGAGGCCCGATGTGATTGCTGTTTTAAGTTCGATACCTTGTCTCCAATCCACTCTAAGATGTCAGCACACTCCTGTACGTACTGCTGGAACTTCAGGGCCCGCAGCAGCAGGGCACCCTTCTCCAGGGTCAGCTCTAACAGCAGGTCCCACAGGCGGCGTAGCTCCTCTATATGGGCCTTTAGGAAAGAGGGGCAGAACCACTGAGCCACAGACATTGGGAGCAGAGAAACACTCAGAGGCTTGTGCAGAAAGAGACCTGGATAAAAATTCTTCTCTCAGTTACTCATGCATTAGTTGCTCAACAAATATTTAAAAGATGAAATGGGATAGATATATGGAAATAGCTAATAAGCCAAGCCAAATGTGATCTTACGTAAGAGAACATTTTGTAAAAATGCTTTGCAGTTTTAAAGGATGGAATAATTACAAACAATAAGATGGGAAGGAAGAAGAAAGAATGGAAAAGTGTTCATTTGAACTGAGCCTTATGGAGCAGAAAGATTTTTGACAGGTCAGTGATAACCATAGCATGTCCTAAGAAGAGCAAACAGCAATAGCAAAGGCATAGGAGAAACTTCGCATGAATTGTCTGCCAGAAAGTGTGAGAGCTATAATTTTTATAAGTTATAAGGAAATCATTGGCACCAAACAATAACTGTGTTTTGGGACTATACAGTTTGAGACTCTACAGAGGGCTTTGAATGCCCGATTAACTCAGATCATTATGTATTACCTGTTTTATATAACTGAAATTGCCACCTATGTCATATCTTCAAGAATCTTATATTTTTCAACTACTCCATTGCTCTGGGTAGCATGTGGACCACATAAGTCTTCAAACCCTGCAATGGTACCATTTGCTATAGCCCCAGTGATTCTGACAGAAATGAAGATGTTTCAAACGTTTCTCAAATATTTTAATTAATGTAGATGCCGGTTACATGCAAAACTGTGCATAATACAAAAGTTAGTTATACTTTATACAAATAAACAAGCTTTGAAATTTTCCTTTTATGGGTTCTTCTTTAAAATAAGATACTATTCTGGCTAAAATCTGTGTTCCTTGACCATATTTTGATGACAGAATGGGCTAGAATTTTTATGCTATATATAGAAAGGCCAGACCCAGTTTTAAGATATATAATGCAAATTTGTTTTGAGAATTTAAAAAATACATAAACAGTAAAAAGTTCACTCACAAAAAAACTGAATTGACAATATTAGCACAAACATTTGGAAGAGTTCATAGATTAAGTCCAAAAATAGCTGTTACATTAATAATAGGTTACAGAGTATGAATGCTTATTGAAATAGTGATGATCTTCACTTCTAGAAGTTCAGAGAAAATTTTCTGAATACATGACATTTAGGAGTTTTTAGAAGTGATAAGAAGGGACAGTTTGGAGAGGTGCAATTGTAGTCATAGGGTATGGTGTATGAAAAGAAAGAGGCATCATAGACAAAGGAAAAATATTTTGGAAAACATTCAAATAAGAAAGCACTCCTTGTTTGGAGAAGTTAAGAGACAAGGCCATTGAGGTTAGAGGAAATAATTAGAAAGAACATTGGAAAAAATTAATTGATCTGGGTAATGTGGAACAGGTTTAAGTGGGCTTGATCTTGAGCCAAATTATCCTGCACTGTTATAGGAGGAATTTTATGCCATTTAATGACAGCTTTAATATCACAGCTCTCTTCACCCCAAGAAACACAAAGATATCCCATCATTTTTTCTGCCTCAACCCCAGGGGAAGATAAGAGGCAGGAGTCCTGGGTACAAGCCAGCCACCTCAAGGTTTATATCTCATATAATCAATTAAAACCCTGATAACATAATCAATAATTGGAAACTTCCTCAAGGGCCCATACATATACCTTCGTTTCTTCGTGGGCAGAATGACCCATAGTAAATCGTTCTTCCCTTGTTTTTTCCAGTTCAGACATGAGTCTTGATTTTGTTTGCACCTCTGCTTCAAAGGACTGATGCTTCTGATATTTCCCCTAAAGTTTAGAAATCAGAGTTTTTGGCTAATGAAGCACAGTCTCCATGTTCACTCTATGTAGAGCCACCAAACACAGGTTCTCAAAGGGTCCCAGACTCAGAGGCCATAAAGAGTATTTTCTCGTCCCCACTGGCTTTAGGAAGTTTTCAGTAAATACTATCCTGAGCTATGTTGAGCCTTATGATCTATGCCGAGCCTTATTTTAAAGGCTCAATAGACTGCCATAGGAATAAAAGAGTGTAACACACAGTATCCTTCCTCATCAGAAAAGAGGAATAACTGATTTTTTTGGAAGTAGAGCACAATGAGAAAGATGATAGTTATAATAATGGTTTTTTAAAAAAAATTGAGTTTTTTTTTGCATGCTGTGCCTGTTCTTGTAACCTATAAATTGATCCATTCAATATAGCACATTATTTTGCTCTTGTTCTAGGTGTTTCCTGTCCAACATCAATTGCTTCTGATTATGACAACACCACATGCTATAATTTTAGGTGAACAGAAAGGGGTAGGCGCTTTCACCAAATTTCTTCTACTGAAACCTCTCTTTTGAAGTTAAGAGCCATGAATAGCAATTTAGGGGGAAAAAAATCTCTGGTTAACTCATCTTTCTGAGAAGAGTAGAGAACAGGTATCACATGCTATAATTTTAGGTGATCAGAAACGGGTAGGAGCTTTCACCAAACTTCTACTGAAACCTCTCATTAGAACTTGAGACCCATGAATAACATATAGCAATTGAGTTAACCAGGTTAACTAAATTGGATTTTAGTTAACCTGGTTAACTCATCTTTCTGAGAAGAGTGGAGAACAGTTGCTTCAGAAGCATTGATGACTCTTCACCCCATTTCCCTTCTTAATGTCCCAAAATATGAAAAATCACGTTTTGTCAGAAATTTCTTGAATTTGCAGTTGCTGTTTTGCCTGTAGATCAATTTCAGATGAGTATTGTAACCATCAAATTCTATATGGAATAAATCTCCTTTGCAAATAACACCCCGATGTTTATGAAGCTGAAGACATGGACTATTTAGAGGCAGAATTACTGTTTCTAAAAGACAGTCTAATTTTTCCATTACATCACTCCCACTACAGTTAACCAGATATACACTTACATTACCATACTGTCTGTGCTGGATCTGAAAAAAAATTGATGTAATTTTTTACTTTTGGCATTGGTGAATGCTTCACCATGAAAACATGTAAAGTATCCTATGCCCTTATCAATAAACAATATCCTTGGTTAATGATTAAAAAATGTATATTCTGAATGGAAGTTCATTGTAAGAAACAGTTCTGTGCTTTCAATAACTGAAAAAGTGCCGCTTTTTGTTTGATTCTTATTTTCTCAGTCTCACCTCTCCAACTTCATAAGGGAAAATGCACTTTTAGATTTTCTATTAATTCATTTCTTTAACTTCCCACTCCACTGACTTATTTTTGTTTCTAAATGGAATCTAATTGTACCCACACATACCCATTAACATTAACATAAAGAAAAACCTATTTCCTTCTCTAGAGATCTTAAGGTCTGCTCTGGGGCAATCAAGAGAACTAAATGACCTGTATATTAGTTGGGTCTTCATAGCTCTTATCGGTTAAAATATTGACTTTCTCCATGATCCACTTCCCCAGATCATCTGCATCTCGCTTGAAAACTTGTAAGTGATAGGAATCCTCAAGCTTCTGACCCCTCTCAGCGACCCGCTCCTTGAACCTTTGATACCGAGTCAACACTTCCTGACGCCTCTCCTGGATCTCTTCTGCTGTTTCCAAAACCTTTGGCCCACTGCTCTCCACAACCTGCAAGTTAAAAAGATTCCGTTAATTGCTAGTTCTTAAATATTTAATGTGTTGCCCCGCTTATATGTGTCAAGGTGTTTACTCGTGTTGGACCTATATTCAGATATCCTGAAGTCTGTAGGGACTATTGTCAGAAGAGCTGTAGTATATTTACGTAATTTTTAACCAGACATAGCTACTGTTTAGGTTAAAAATTCTTGATTATCCAGAAGACTCTCCCCACTTTTTACATAAATTTATGCTAGCATTTAAGTTCTATAGATAGAATTAAATTGGACTGATCATGGAGCAAGTTTAAATTAGCAAAATCACATAATTTCAGACAGATAAAAAGAAATGTAATGTTACTGCTTTCAAGAGCTAAGAAGGTGTTGAGAAGTGCTTATTATTTTTAACTTAATTTAATAAATAATTAAGAATGGCTTGCAATTAATATAGTTAATGATATATGCAACAGTTTGAAAATTTTGTTTTCTTCATACTTAAAAATAAATCTCAATATATTTACTCTTTACTTGCTTTACTCACAAACACTATAAATCAAAAGTTCAGCTATCTTCTGCCCAATTATCACAAATTTCAAATTATTAGCATGTCTGCAATTGATTTTTGAAATATAAAACCTTTTACTGTAAAACAATAGATAAGTATCATTTTCCCAGAGAGGGAGCCAACCTGTTTGTGACAATATCCAGCAAAATCACCATAGGGTTCACCTTCATTCATCTGGATATGGATACCATTTTCCCTAGCTTACCTCAGCCAAAATGTTTAATATAGAGTTTAAATTTTAATCTCCCATTATTCCTCCTAAGTATAATTGCTACTCTGTGAATTGCCATTACTGGCATGGCTATAGAATTAGATCATTCCATGGAGACTTACGTTGTTACTAGGTGTTATTTTGCTTCAAGCTCCCTACTTATTCTGTATGGGAACCGACTTAAGTCATTACTGGGTCTTGGTGCTGCACAGACATAAGCTCAAGGTTATTGTTCACAAAAAATAGTTAAAATTAAAATTATCTACTTGTTAAAAGCCAAAATAATTATTAATGTTCCTGGGAAAGATAGTATAGAAAGTTTAAAGGAGACATCTTTCCTAATAATATTAGTGACAAATTGCACGGAAGAGAAATATGTACTCACGGTTTCCTTTGGGAATTGCTCCATTTTTCGTAAAGGTTTAGAACCTGGCAAGATAAAATGTGTCAGAGAGAGAGAGAGAGAGAGAGAAATAATTCAAATGGAACTGTCTAGTCGAATTCAAATAGAAATACAGAAACTTTAAGTATGTGGGGAAAAAAAAAAAACCTCTTGCTTGGTCCTAGAATCCCATCAGCCATACACAATCGACATTATCTTTAGAAGACATACTCAATTGAGGCAACTGCTAACTTTTACAGATACTGGGTGACTCAGCAGCTTTGGGAGGCTCTGGCTTTCAAAGTGACTCAATAAGACTTAAAAAATGAAAGTAAGGATTTTAGATGAAAAATTTTAAAAAAAACCCATATATTTCTAGGAAATACAGCTCAACAACTTCATCCAACTCAACTGCAGATTTTTCACAGTCTTTAAGTCAACGAATTATCCTGGCTTTTTCTATAGAGTCTTTCACAAAATAAGATTTTATTTCTAACCTCATCAATTTGGTCTTTAAAATCTGATTTAGTTGTACTCTTAATGATTTAAATGGAAGGAACAAAAAAAGTTATATGATGTGTTCATTAATATTTTGTAAAACAAAAATTAGGATGCCTTATTTGACAAACTAATGATGTCACAAAAAAGTTGAAAATATGGCTGACTTCTAATATATATGGTATAAATCATCCTGCTGTATGTATTAATTTTAATGGAGAACAAAAGGAGGTAGACTTTTTCCATAGGCATAGTTATTTTAGACTAACTTACAAAAATGATACAAACAAGCAAAAAGAAAATAGTGGGGTGCTCTTAGACCTTTCTACAAGACAGTGGGGCTATCCATGCCAAACTTCATTCCAGTGTAAATACAGCTTGAATAATCTAACTTCTATGATCTACAAGAGAAGATTTTGATTCTACATTTATGGTTTCCCCTGTTCTTGGATCTCACATAGAAAACCTGAGAGTCTTTACATTCTCTTCTTGAAAGTCTGGATTACTTTACTTTTCCATATAGTTTCATTATATTCAAGTCAAATGTAGTAGTAAAGGCAGGAACGTAATTTTAGAGACTGCATTATAACACATGCACTGAGGAGCATTTGTCTGAAGTTGGGATAAGGAGAGGAAATAATTTTATCTTTAAGAGAAAAGAACCAACATCTATGAAATATTTATATATAAACATGATCAATTTACATTAATTTCTAATCTTTAAAAATTCTGTGAGGCAGGTATTATCACACCCATTTCTATATGAGAAAACAGTCCCTAAAAAACAAAGTTTCATTCTATGGTTATTTGGTTTGAAAGTATTTAAATAGTCAAATCCATATCAATATGACTATCATGGCACTCTGCTCCTCATTTTTTAAGTGAATCTTCTCTTAGTCCATCAATGTTATTTGTTCTGTTTCCCTGTTCCAGAATCATCTTAGCAACAATGCCAAACATGTGATAACATTGTGACCAAAGAAATAGTATGGCCCATTGTGAATAGTGCCACAATAAACATATGTGTGCATGTGTCTTTATAGTAGAATGATTTATAATCCTTTGGGTATATACCCAGTAATAGGATCGCTGGGTCAAATGGTATTTCTGGTTCTAGGTCCTTGAGGAATTGCCATACTGTCTTCCACAATGGTTGAACTAACTTACACTCCCACCAACAGTGTAAAAGCATTCCTATTTCTCCACATTGTCTCCAGCATCTGCTGTTTCCTGACTTTTTAATGACCGCCATTCTAACTGGCGTGAGATGGTATCTCATTGTGGTTTTGATTTGCATTTCTCTAATGACCAGTGACGATGAGCTTTTTTTCATATGTTTGCTGGCTGCATAAATATCTTCTTTTGAGAAGTGTCTATTCATATCCTTTGCCCACTTTTTGATGGGGTCATTTGTTTTTTTCTTGTAAATTTGTTTAAGTTCCTTGTAGATTCTGGATATTAGCCCCTTGGAACCAACCTGAATGCCTACCAATGAAAGACTGGATAAAGAAAATAGGGTACCCATACAACATGGAATACTATACAGCCATAAAAAGATGAGTTCATGTCCTTTGCAGGGATATGGATGAAGCTGAAAACCATCATTCACAGCAAACTATCATAAGGACAGAAAACCAAACACCACATGTTTTCACTCATAAGTGAGAGTTGAACAATGAGAATATATGGACACAGGGAGGGGAACATCACACCCTGAAGCCTGTTGCGGGGGTGGTGGGCTAGGGGAGGGATAGCATTAGGAGAAATATCTAATGTAGATGATGGGTTGATGGGTGCAGCAAACCACCATGGCATGTGTATACCTATGTAACAAACCTGCATGTTCTGCATATGTGTCCCAGAACTAAAGTATAATCATCACAATAAAAAGAAAGTAAAAATGCTTACTAATTCTATAATGTTTATTTAAAAAAAAGAAATAGCATAGCCCAATCAGTAGAACTGATCACAAGGAAATAAAAGTGTCTTTTCAACATATGTGTTGGAAAAATTGCATATTCACATAAAAAAATGAAATTGGACCCTTATGTTATGTACAAAAATCAACTCAAATGGGATTAAAGACTTAAATTACAACCTGAAACTGTAAAACTCCTGAAAAAAAAAAAACAAGGAAAAAGCTTCATGACTTTTATCATATATAGTAAGAATTATATATTTAGTATTTTATACAGTTTTAAAAGGGTGGGGATAATTTGGAGGGCTGTTGTATCTGGCCATGGTTATCACCTCAGGGAGGGTTTGTACTTTACATAGTAGTTTAATCAGCACTGAACAGCTTGCCTCAGCCACTGCTCAGGCATCAGAGCAAAGTGATCTGTTTGGTCTTGCCAAGTACTTCTTGGATACGGTACCAGAAACAAAGGCAACACAAGCAAAAATAGACAAATTGGACTACATCAAACCAAACATCTTCTGCACAGCAAAGAAAACAATAAACAACAAAAAAAAGTTCTCTTATGGAATGGAAGAAAATATTTGCATACATCTAACAAGAGGTTAAAATCCAAAATATACAAGGAGCTTCTTCAAATCTATAACAAAATTGAAAATTAAAAAATGAGCAAAGGACTTGAACAGATGATTTTCCAAAGAAGATATACAATTGGCTAACAGGTATAAGAAAACATGCTCAACATCACTAATTATCAGGGAAATGCAAATCAAAGCGATACCGAGATACTATCTCACATCTGTTAGGAAGGCTATTCTCAAAGGAATAGAAAAATAAGTATTGCTGAAAATGTGAAGAAGTTGGAACAATTGTACACTGCTGATAGAAATGTAAAATGGTACAGCCACTGTGGAAAACAGTGTAGCATTTCCTAAAAACTAAAAATAGAACCATCATACAATCTAGCAGTCCCACTTCTGGGTATACAGCCAAAAGAATTAAAATCAGGATTGTAAGGAGGTATTTGCACTTTTGCACTTTTATGTTTATCGCAGCACTATTAACAAAAGCCAAGAAATGGAAACAATGGAAATGTCTATGACTGATGAAAGTGGCATGTACATACAATTGAAATAATTCAGTCATAATAACAAATGGAATCCTGTCACATATGACAACACGAGTGAACCTTGATGAAATTATGCTAAGTGAAATAAGCCAGTCGCAGAAGGACAAATACTACATGATACTACTTATATGAAGGATATAAAATAGTCCAACTCATAGAAACAGAGTAAATAGTGCTTGTCAGAGGCTGAGGGAAGGAAAAATAGGTATTAAGTAGGTATGAAGTTTTATCCGTGAAAGATGATTGAATTCTAGAGCTGTGCTGTACAACATGTCACATAAGTGTTAACAATACAGTATTGTACACTTCAAAATGTGTTAAGAGGATAGATCTCATGTTAAGTTTCTCACCACATTAGAAAAAAAAGTGTATAAGAATCATAGTTTTTTTTTGTTTGTTTGGTTGGTTGGTTGGTTTTTTTTTTTTTTTTTTTTGAGATGGAGTCTCACTCTGTTGCCCAGGCTGGAGTGCAGTGGTTACTTCACCGCAACCTCCGCCTCCCAGATTCAAGTGATCCTCCTGACTCAGCCCCCTTAGTAGCTGGGATTACAGGCATGCACCACCATACCCGGCTAATTTTGTACTTTTAGTAGAGACAGGGTTTCATCATGTTGTCCAGGCTGGTTTCGAACTCCTGACCTCAGGTGATCCATCTGCCTCGGCCTCCCAAAGTGCTGGGATTATAGGAGTGAGCCACCGCACCTGGCCAGAATCATAGTCTTTAGAGCAAAACTACAATATGGAAGTACGCAGGAGACATTCAGGGGAAAGTTTTGATACATAAAAACTGGTGAGTTCCTTGAGTTTTCCGTCATTGTAGGCAGCAGAGATTCATGGTAAAGTTTGCTCTGACAGTACTCTGGCTGCTACTCTGGCATTTAGTGACTTAAAATTCAGTCCCAGCCTGCACTCAAAGTCCCTTGAAACTAGCATTGATTCTCCAGTCTCTAAGCATTGTTTATGATTATTAGTCCACATAACAAGGCATTCACTGAGATAGAAGGAAGGGAATGATGAAAAAGTCTTATACCTTGGTGGTTTAACACTTGGACCTCTGACTTTCTTCTTCTACTTCTACAATCTCCTGAGAATATTCATTGGCTCTGATCACATAGAGACCCTTATTTAAAAGGACTCAGGAAAGAAAAAATGAATGGCAAATACCATGGAAGTATAAAAGGAAGTACAATCTATAAAACTGCATGCCCCAAATGCCCATCAATGATAGACTGGATAAAGAAAACGTGGCACATATACACCATGGAATACTATACAGCCATAAAAAAGAATGAGTTCATGTCCTTTGCAGGAATGTGGATGAAGCTGGAAATCATCATCCTCAGCAAACTAAAAGAAACAGAAAACCAAACACTGCATGTTCTCACTCACAAGTGGGAGCTGAACAAAGAGAACACATGTACCCAGGAAGGGAAACATCACACATTGGGGCCTGTTGTGGGGTGAGGGGCAAGGGGAGGGAGAGCATTAGGACAAATACCTAATGCATGCGGGGCTTAAAACCTAGATGATGGGTTGCTAGGTGCAGCAAACCACCGTGGCACATGTATTCCTATGTAACAAACCTGCATGTTCTGCACATGTGTCCCATAACTTAAAGTAAAATAAATAAAATAAAATGAATAAAAACTGCATGCTATGCTATATAAATTGGTGCTGAGAGGTTACAGGAGACACTAGGGTTTGTTACAGACAGATTATTTAAAGAAAAAGTTGGAAAAGAGTTCTATTTTTTTATTAGAGAATTACAAACTTGAGTAATAAGTAAATTTTCAAATAAAGTTAAGGGATAAATAATCTTAGAGGATCTGAAGTGAAGTTAAAGTGAATACAGTTATCTGAAAAAAAAAACTTTATTTTTTGAATTTTATTATCTAAATGCTCTGGCCCATTTAGAAGTCAAAAATTAGAGAGATTTTAAATTGAGAGTTATATATTTAGATATATTTTACACCACTTTACAAGGGCAGGAATAATTTGGAGGGCTGCTGTATTTGGCCATGGTTATCACCTCTAGGAGGGTCTGTACTTTACATGATAGTTTAATCAGCACTGAACAGCTTACCTCAGCCTCTGTTCAGGCATCAGAGCAAAGTGATCTGTTCGATCTTCTCCTAGACTCAGAAACTTTAAGAGATGCTTATATCCAAAAATTCTAACGTCTTCTCAACTGGAATCACTAAAATCCATACCTGTTTTCTGTGGATCTTTTGGAGTTCAGCTTTTTCTGCTGATTACCAATAAAGACAAATATTTTAACTTAAATGTAAACTATTTTTTCTCATAAACTTTTTATTATTTTAAATTTTTACTTTGTGTTTCTCCAGAAATAGTTTTTGTTTTAAAATTCCTCCAGTTTTGACTTATAAATGGGTTAGAACAGTAGATAATGTCATTCAAAATATTTTACAAGGCCTTTTGCCGTTTACTGTAGCCACCTTGATTTATCACTTTCGGTGTTCTAAGGTTATTTGTCCCTTGCCTCTTTGCTTACAGAAATGCAAACTTGAGCAATATATAAGTTATCAGATGTACATATTGCTCATTTATAATTCTCTAATCAATGAAATAGAACTCTTTTCCTATCTTAATCATCTCTCACTTTCTTATTTATTTTATTATTTTTCTGTTGACTTATTTGGCTTTACTGCTTTGAGTAAGAAAAACCCTAAAACCATGGTTTTCTTTAATGCAATTAACCATGTAATTGAAATTGGAAGACAGCTTAGGCCAACAGAACATACACTGATTTAAGTTCTGGTTCCAGCATTTAATGATCAGATGATTATTAGAAATTTACTTAAAATATATTAAGCATATGATAAGTACAGTAATGACTAATCCCTATTCCAGAAAATCATTATATAGCTCAATTTAGGTGGCAGACTAAAAAGAATTTGCATGTAAGTCTACATAGTAAAATAATTATTATTGTAAACTGATTTGAATAATGTCAACCACATATATTTAAGCCTTTAAATTTATACATTTAATTCTGAATCATTCAATTTTGAAAATCAGAATGTAAAGGGCAGGGATTTGATATGGGATAATTTCTCATAAAGCTAAGTACTTATCTCTTAAAGAATAATTTTGCAATGTATCATTAGCATAGCTTGCATAAAATTGCTTCATGCTCCTGTCCACTAATAATTATCTCTGATTACAGCAACCCTGAAGGGAATTATCTAAGCCTAAATTATCAGAAGTTTTACAAAACCAGCATACTTGGTGACATGGTCCCACTCAGGGAAATAAACTTAAAAAGAGCTCAGTGGAAGAATATAATTTCTCATTTGAATAGAGGCAAGTAGGAAATAAAGCCAAGTGTGGAACTAAATGTATCATTGCCTTCAAAGCCATGACTAAACTATGAAGTTTAATTACTATGTTTATGGTACTAGAGTCTCAAGATATTAATGAAAGCTCCATTTAACATCTAGGTTTATGTCAGTCATACAAATCTAAGTGGATTACCTGTTGTATAGCATCATTTTACCATTAAAAATTGTCTCTGTGGGCCAGGTGCTATGACTCACGCCTGTAATCCCAGCACTTTGGGAGGCTGAAGTAGGTGGATGACTTAAGGTCAGGAGTTCAAGACTAGCCTGGGCAATATGGTGAAACCTCATCTCTACTAAAACAAAACAAACAAGCAAAACAAAAATTAGCTGGGCGTGGTGGCGAATACCTGTAATCTCAGTTACTCAAGAGACTGAGGCATGAGGTTCACTTGAACCCAGGGAGGCTGAGGTTGCAGTAAGCAGAGATTGTGCCACTGCACTGTGGTCTGAGGGACAGGGCAAGATTCTGTCTTAACAAAAAATAAATTGTCTCTAAGTGAAAATATACTCTGCATCTTATCTTTACGCATTCTCTCCCCTATCCCTGCCATTTTCTGTTGAATATGAAAATAGTCTGAGTTTCCTTTTCTATAATGTATAGCTTCAAGAGATAAAGACTGCCTCTAATTATTCATTTACTCATTCAGCAAACTATTATAGAGGGTTTCTATGGGCAAAGCATTCTGTTAAGCATTGGGAAGGTGGAGATAAACAAAGTAAGATACCTTCTTTCAAGTAGCATACAAATTAGAAAAACATAAGATATATAAACTGTGACATAAGAAAGTATAAAAATCATGCCAGATAGAGGGTCCAAACAATGTGTTATAGAAACAAAGAAATGTGTGTTTACTGCTCTATGAATAGGCTGGAGAAGACCTCAGGGGAGAGACAATATTTTATGACTCTCACTGAATTCAAAAAATAATAAACCAAGGACCTGTGTACAGTTTTATCTTACTTTCTTTGAATTCTATGGTTAAGCAACCTCTGAGGACATTTACTAAGTCCACAGAGATAATAAGAACGACTAAACATCATTTACTACCTGTACACCAAAAAAGGAAGCACAGCAGCAACAAACACACTGAAAGTATTAATGTAAATATTTGCATAAATATTCTTTGATAATTAAGAGGTGTGTATTTGGTCTTATTTGACACGATGTGTACATATCATTGATTGGCACATGTGCTTTTTTATTTCTTCCTTTATCTCTTTATTCCTCAGACTACAGATAATTGTGTCGGTGACAGCACTGCAAACATTAGGCTGATGGTTGTGTCCCAAAAAAAGGAGTACTTGGCAGAGAAGAGCAGGTACATCAGGGCTACACTTCCAAAAAAGATGAAGAAAATAGCAAGGTGGAAAGCATAGGTAGAAAATGCCTTTTGGCAACCATCAGCAGAGCAGTTTCTTAGGATCACTGCAATAATCTG
This sequence comes from Nomascus leucogenys, assembly GCF_006542625.1. Classification (NCBI taxonomy): domain Eukaryota; kingdom Metazoa; phylum Chordata; class Mammalia; order Primates; family Hylobatidae; genus Nomascus; species Nomascus leucogenys. Next base: position 42,658,106 of record NC_044392.1, on the reverse strand, counting down.
GACGTAAGCCAAAGTCACAAGCATTATAGCTGTGATGATCTCCACAGAATGTACAATGTCCACAACCTTGATTAATACAACTGGGCCAGTGTCCACACATGCTAGATTCAGGATAGAATCAAGGTCACAGAAAATATTCTGAATTTGATTTGGACAACAAAATGGCGTGTGGATATCCAAGCAATCTCAGGGAGCAGTGTGAAGAAGCCACAGATGCAACAACCTAGAATCACCTGAGTGTAGAGCTAAGGTGTCATGACTGTGGGGTAGCAAAGGTGATTACAGATGGCCAGGTATCTGTCCATAGCCATGGTGGTGAGCAAGCAAACCTCAGTGATGCCGAGGAGTGAAAGAAATACATCTGCAAGAGGCAACCATCCAGGGAGGTGGTCTTCTGCTCACTGGCTAGGTTGAAGAACATCTTGGGGATGGTGATGGTGGTATACCAGATCTCTAGGAAGGAGAGGACACTGATGAAGAAATACAAGGGGCTGTGCAGGCAGAAATCCAGTTTGATGGCAAAGAACACCATAAGACTGCCAATGGTGGTGAATAGGTAAATGAGGAGCAGAAGGATAAAAAACAAAAGCCAGCCGGGCGCGGTGGCTCATGCCTATAATCCCAGCACTTTGGGAGGCTGAGGCGGGTGGATCACCTGAAGTCAGGAGTTCGAGACCAACCTGGCAAACATGGTGAAACCCTGTCTCTAGTAAAAATACAAAAATTAGCTGGGCATGGTGGCAGGCGCCTGTAATCCCAGCTACTCAGGAGCCTGAGGCAGGAGAATCACTTGAACCCGGGAGGTGGAGGTTGCAGTGAGCCGAGATCGTGCCATTGCACTCCAGCCTGGGTGACAGAGTGAGACTCTGTCTCAAAAACAAAAAACAAACAAACAAACAAAAAACCCCAGCTCACCCTCCTGCAAACAAGGAAAGCCAGTGAATACAAATTCAATCATGGCTGTCTAATTCTTATTTATCATCTTCTCAGCTGTGAGGCAAAAAGAAGAAATGAGGCTCCTGGATGTCTAGTTTAGAAAACTAGTTGGATATTCAATTTATTCATTTATTACATTTTCATTAGTTTATCCAAATATTTAGCAAGTGCTTACTATGTTCCATGTACTGTATAATATGCCAGGATGAAAAGGGCCACTATTTTAAAAGCCAGCATTCCAAATACATAAATTGCTGCATTTGTCCTAGCCAGCCACACCATGAGATTCACCTCCAGTAGAGGTGGCAGGGGGGTGAAATGGACTCCATGAGGGTTCTTACCTTTGGTGGTTTAATGCTCTATTTTAAGCTGGTTGGCGTCCTGCCAGTAGGTGGCGCTTTCCAAAGAGCATTAGCTGTGGCAGTATGGAGAGGGACTGATGGTGGGTGGGGCCCTAGAACACCCAAGGTTATAAGCCCTTTGCCTTCGGCTACCAGAGTGGATAGGGAAGGACCATCAGGTTGGGGCAGGGCTAGGCGTGTATGAGCTTACACTCTCCCTGGGCGGGTCTAGTGCCGCTGCTGTTGGGGATCGGGGTGAGGTTCCCAGGTCAATGGAGTTGTGTACCTAGGAGGATTACGGCTGCCTCTGCTGAGTTATGCAGGTCGTCAGGGAAGTGGGAGAAAGCTGGCAGTCAGAGGCCTCACCCAGCTCCCATGCAAATGAATGACTGATCTCACTACTTCCACTGTGCCCTCCCAACAGCCCCGAGTCTGTTTCCAGGTAGTGGGCAAGCAGGGCTTGAGAACTTGCCCCAGGTTACCCGCCTCTAGCTGCGAAAGAAAAGGGCTTAGTTCTTCCCCTGCCTGTGGAATCTGCATACCAGATTCGTGCCCTCCCCCAAGTTCTGGCCAGGAGATTTCTCACCCCATTCAAATTGTTACAAAGTTCAGCTGGGGATTTCCTTCTCCCTGTGGTGTTTTCTCCCCTGCTCCTGTGGCCACCCTCCCAATGGATTCCTATGTTGCCAGACAGGAATGACCTGCCTGGGGATCCAGCAAGCTCCCAGGGCCTTTCTGCTGCTTCCTCTACCCCTGTATTTCACTCAGCTCTCTAAATTGACTCAGCTCCAGGTAATGTCAGAAACTTCTCCCATAAACAGATCTTCAGTTTCTCCGGTGGGGGCGTGTGTTTGGGAGAGGAGGTTCTCATTTTCCCACTTCCGCAATTGGGGCACTCACAGTATTTAGGGTGTTTCCTGGGTCCTGTAGGAGCAGTCCACTTCCTTCAGAGGGTCTATGGGTCCTCTCGGGATTGCTGGTTTGTTCTTGCAGTTGATTTTGAGCTAAAATTCACAATGTGCATCTCCACACGCTGCTTTGTCTGTCCGAGTCGGAGCTGCAATCTGGTCATGTCTCCCGTCCACCACGATGATCTCGAGTTTTCTTTACTTTTTGATGTCTAGATTCTATTTTTTAATCCATCAATTTCCACCTTCCTTCTCTAACATGAAATCTATAAAACAGGATGATCCAGGCAGCCTATAGAGCTTGGAGAGGTGCAATAGGCATGATCCATTCATTCCTGTGTTCCCTCCTTAGAAGGGTATTTATTACCTAATCTCACTGGAAAGTTAGCTTTTCTACTGGAGAGAATTTTATTACATTTTATCTTTGATAGAAACTTTCATTTATTATACTAACCAGAAAGCATAAGGAAAAAGAGTTGAGACTTCCATGAGCTTCCAAGAAAAGGCCTAATAGTAGTATGTTTTTGCCTGTTTGCTAATAAATGTTCGTTTGCATGGCAGAATTCTGACTCTTCACTTGGTACTGAGGTAAAGATGGGACATCTAAATGGAGAAAGCTACTGATATCTACCAAAAAGTCAGACAACTGTGAACTGCCAATGGATACAATAAATAAATAAAATTATTTGGAAACCACAATACCAGAGGCTATACACAAATAAGAACCCAGCTTGGCATATGGCAACCACAATTTTTTTCTCTTGCTTTTTATACATACAGCAAAATAGTAAGTCTATGTTGAAACAGGAAAATATGAGGTGAAAATTCCCTTGTTTTTCTTTAAGAAAACTTTTACATAAAAAATAGAGGTTCATAAAAAGTAATTTATACTCTAGCAATTTTTATCTTAATTACTCTTATCTGGGTTTATTGTTTCCAGACTTGTCTTACTACATCTCACTCTTCACATAGCTACTGAAATAATCTTTCCTAAATGCAAAGCTGTCAATCCTCTGTCTGAAAACCTTATACTCGCTCTCTATAGGGTTCCGAATCAAACCTGAGCCTTTAAGCAGAACAGATAATATGGCTGTATATGAGATTTTAAAATTATTTTGTCATCCCAATATCTTATGACTGTATTATCCCCAACAGGCTTTCCTAGTATGATAGAAAATGATACCCATATAATTGTTCTGTGTTCTGCTTACAGAGGCAGTAGGGAGATAAACAGGGAAAGAAGCATTAAGCTCTATGTCCAGTACAGTTTGGAATTAGAAAATTGAAATCTGGAAATTTTTGTTAAAAAGGTAGGTCTTTAGGAACTTGAGTCTTTAAGAAGGAAAGAGGATGCCTGTAGGAAGGCAATTTGATGTAGAGTCTTGGGAGCAAAGTTATACCTAATAGGACTCTCCTATTTTCTGTAGAAATGGATACCCCAGAGTCTCAACCAGAAGCTCCACTAGTTGTCCTGACATTCCTTTATTCTTAAGAGCCTGTCCTGATGCCACTAAATACAATACAAACAACCTAGATTAGAATTTAGCTCAGAAAATAGTAGAGTTGTGAAAGTCATAGAGCTAGTGGGCCAGACACAATCTGATAGATTTAGTCCGGGTGTTTGTTATCTTATGACAATCTCTAATTGTAGGACAAACACTCACCAAAGCCCTCCAACCCTAAGTTATGGTCCTTTCCTCTACCTCATGTGTTGTCACAATCTCAACAAAATTTCCACAAGTCCCTCTTTAAAGTCCAATAGGAAATAATACGGTTACGTGACAATTGTCCCCCAATATCTAGTAAACAAAGTCATTCACTCATATCTCAAAGTAGAAAGTCCACCCATCAGGCCATGGGTGGACCAACAGAAACCAACAGAGCCACCTCCTCTTTTCCAAATGTCTCCATCTTCATTGCTCTGCAGCCCAATAAGTAGGAAGGTTGTAACCACAGCCACAACTTTAGGCTTCACAGGGAATTACTAAGTGGGAGAAAGGCTTTCTTCTAAAGGACTCTTTCCTGGGGGGCTTAGGGAAAAGCAACTGTATGCCCCATGTGACTAATTAGGAAAACACTTGCTGCCACACTCCCCTTTCATGAGGTCAACACACCTATGGGAAGCTAGGTTTTTAAGTCAGGCTAGAAATCAGATGAAAAGAGTACTTGGCTTTCCATTCTGTCCAAGGAGTAAAAGAATGGTTTAAATTACAAAATCTGCTGAGAAAGGGGAAGGATAAGGAACAAAAGGAATGAAACTAACGCAATGTGGTTCAAAGGCAGGAGAATTTTCTCTACTCTTTGGAATAGTTTAGTGATCACACAGCACAACCCTGAAGTGTATTGCAGAAGATTCAGCCAGCTGCCATCCAGCACCGCTTAGCAGAATTTCTTCAGAAGGATCCAGGGATCACAGGGCCATTTGCAGTAGTGGCTGGAATGAGGGGGCTCTCATGAGATTCATGGGTTTCAGGGGTTCCAGCAGCAGATATCCCAAGTGTATGGAGTCAGGAAAGGATTGAAGGGCAACCTTTCCTACTACATGAAAGCTGTATTGATGAGCACACATGAGCTAGCCCTTGGACAGACCTGGGGGTTGGGTGGAGGGGGGAACAGTCCTTATATAGTGGACAGGAAATAGAAGCAAAAGGATACTTTTCTTTCTTTTTTTCCTACTTTTTAAAAACTGAAATTGGACTTAATATTAACCTCCAGGTGAGTAAAGGCAGAAGAAATAGACATATACAACATATAAGATTTTTTTTCTTCTATCACAAAAAGAAATACAAAACAATCATGAAGTGTTAAATGTTTAGTGGAATAGTAGCAGTGGATATAGAAATGCAACAGAATTTGAAAGCAGATTTGAAATTAGAAAAAAAAACTGATGGGACACAGGCATAAATGGTGCAAAAAATGAGTCAGAGCAGAGGTGACTTTTGACTCTGAATGATTAGAGTTTTAATAGGCGATTTTTAAGGCAGACCCTTGAGTGGAGGTAGGGGGACCGATTGAGGTCCTGAGTTCGAGGCTGCAGTGCACTCTGATCGCCCCTGTGAGCAGCCACTGCACTTCAACTGGAGCAACAGAGTGAGATTCTGTCTCTAAAAAATAAAAATAAAAAATAATAACAATAAATAAAGACAGTCCCTCAATAAGCATTTGATTAATGGATATGTGGCTAAATAAATGAATAATTGAATGAATTGGTGAATAGCTAAAGAATCAGATAGTGACCCAAAGATAACCTAATTTGTAGCCACAATGATGTTTACCTTTTTGACCCTGATTTTATCCAGTCTTACCATTTAAGATAAATTCCTCCTCTTATGCTTTGAACCTATTTATCTCATCTCATGCAGAGACATTGTTCCTTCAGTTGTCTCACTTACCTATATATCCTCCAAATTTTCCTCTTTTTAGTCTGCTTATACAGCTTATGAATATACTCAAACATATTAAAGTATATACTCTTTCTCATTTTCATTGTTGCTCTAAGTCTACCATACTGCCGTTCTCCTTCTCATTCTTATTTTCCTAAAAGCATGGTTGGTTCACTCTTTCATCAGTATTTCTGCCTCCACTTTTTCACCTCTTGTTCACATGAACCTATAACCCCACTTAAGACATAGAATATTATTAATAACTTTGAAGATCACTATACTCCCCTCCCAAATCCAGTTCTGTCTTGCCATATTACATATTACCATTCACCTGAATTTTGTGTTTATTATTCTATTTAGCACATGTATGCACACTCAAAAACAATATACTGTTTAGTTCTGTCTGTTTTATTCTATGTAAATAGAATTGTATTTTACGCATTACTTTATAACTTGCTTATTCACTCAACATATGTTTTGAGAATCATTCATGTCAATGTATCTAGCTGCAACTTTAAAAGAAAATCCACGCCGTCTTGTATAAATGTAGCACAATTTAGTCATTCATTAGCCTTCAACGTTTTGTATTCTGGAACATTTGCATCTTCAACTTCACTGGATGCTGCCAAATTGTTTTCCAAAATCTGTCTACCATCAACAATGCATTCGTTTTTATTGTTGCACATCTTTTCTAATGTTCTGGGTGGTCACATTTTTGCTACTTGGTTGTTGTGTAAACAATATGCTATTGCTTTGATTTGCAGTTGAATGTTGTGTGTGTATGTGTGAGTTTGTGTGTGTGTGTGTGTACCCCTCATTTTGTTGTTTATCTTTTTCTTATTACTTTGTAGAAGCTCTTTATATATTCTGAATAAAAATAAACAGTTATATACGTTATTACAAATACACACTCCTAGTGTATATCTTGTTGTTTTACTTTTTAATGATGTTATCTGATGAAAGGAACTATTAAATAGTTTTATTCATCAGTCTTTAAATTTATGGTTTATATTTGTATGGAATTGAAGAAATTTTTAACTGAAGTTCCAACACAATTGATTAAACAATGCACCTTTTTCCACAGACCTGTTGTGCTAGCTGTGTTCATCTTTTCCCCAGTGACTTGCTATACCTACTCTCACATATGTTAAAATCCCATATATTAGTTTATTTCTTTGCTTCCATTGGCTGTTTACTCCCACTGGTATTTTATTGCAAATATTGCTTCATAATGACTTTTAATAAATAGTAAGACAAGTGCCACCATTTTAATCTCCTCCTTTGAAATGTCTTCTTGTTGGCCCTCATTCTTACATATCTCACTGCTTTCTACTCAAAATGAGATTTTGATTGAAATTGGGTTGAAATTATTGACTTGTAGATGGTTGGCATGTTTATGTAACTGAGACATCCTATTCATTCATACAGTATATGAATCAATGTATTTATGTTTTTGATATATTCCAATACAGTTTTATAAAGTGCTATGTTTAGATGTAACATATCTTTTATAGTTTTTTATTTTTGTTGATACTTCAAATGGCATCTTTTTATTAAACTTTTTGTCAACTATTACTGATATACAATAATGTGATGTTAAATATATCCATTTGTGTCTATGCACTTATAAACTTTGTGTTATAATTTGTCCTTATTTTCATTTGGAAATTTTATATCATCTTTAATTTCATTCTTTCTTTTCTATGGTCTTAATGCTGTGTGTTTCTTTTTCTTATTTTCAAATGAAGTTTTACCTTTTATGATGGACACCCATTTTTAAATATGTATCTCTTTATATAGGTATATATACATATCTATGTATATAATTTTTTAATGGGGATAATGATATATATATTATATAATATATTTAAATTTCTAGATGCTGAATGTTACAAATAATAATAGAAAAATTATGCTGCTATAAAGACACATGCACACGTATGTTTATTGCGGCACTATTCACAATAGCAAAGATTTGGAACAAAGCCAAATGTCCAGCAATGATAGACTGGATTAAGAAAATGTGGCACATATACACCATGGAATACTATGCAGCCATAAAAAATGATGACGTTGTGCACATGTACCCTAAAACTTAAAGTATAATAAAAAAAAGGAAGAGCTAGTCGATTTCCCTATTTCACCCAGTGATTGTTTCTTTGTTCCTGTAATTCTCTCATTTGATTTCTGTAATACATCATTGCCTTGATTCTCTCTTAGTTTCCTGAACTCTTTGGGATAAGACAATAAGTTAGACCTAGGTTCAAATTCTTACTCTGCCACCTACTTAGCTACCTGACTACAGAGAAGATACATAGTCATTACACTTTAGTTTTCTCATCTGTTAAGTGGAAATAATAATGACTAATTTACAGAACTATGAAAGGATAAAATGAGATGAAATATAAAAATTCCCTAGCATATTTTATCACATATTTAATAAATGAAAGTTATTTACTATTAATACCATTTTTCTCTCACCTACCAATTGTAATCCTCCAGTCTCTTCTCATATTCCCTAAATTCTTTTTCAATTATCTAGTGCATTCTCATAGTTCAATTATAATCTCTACTTAAATAACAGACATCTGTGTCCACAGATGTGTCTAAGAAGAGACTTGTCATCTCTTCTGAAATCCAGTTCTTCATCCTTAATGACAAATAGACATTTCTACTTAAAAGTTCTCTCACATTTTCAAGATAAAATATCTATAATTCATCTTCTTATAATTGCCCCTACAAGCTTTGCTTTAGCTGGTCCTGTATCTGTCCATAGTGCCATCTGACAGACTGACTCAACCTTATGAATCTGCTACCTTTAATGTTCCTTTTACCAGGATGGCACAAATATAGTCAGGTGTCGAGTTCTATTGATTATTCACAATTACTCCTGTCTCTTCTGTCCTTTAATTCCATTATTACAGCTCTATTTTAGGTCTTTACTCCAGATTATTGCAGAATAGGGTCTGAAGTCTGATAGGTACTCAATAAATGTGAGTTGAATAAATAATACTTCTTACTTCCATAATTTCTCTACTTAAATTCATTCTACATATCACCAATGCAATTTTGTGCATTAATTCCAACTCAAAAATTATCTCATAACTTTCTGTTATGTGAAAAATATGTTTTCAAAATCCCAATGTCTGACATTCAAAGACCTCCACACTCTGCCAAACCCTACCTTCCAGTTCTGTCTCTTCCCTATTACATTCTACATGCCATATGATTGAAGCCAGGAATATGTGATAAATAATCTATAAACATGGATCTTGTATTATCACCTCAAAATCCTAGTTGATCCTCTTCTATTAAACATACATTACCTGAGTTTAGGTAAGTCTTAGGGCTATGCATTAAAGGTTAAAATATAAATTAATATTGATAGATAATCATCAAATTTCTTAGAATCTAGACTTATAACTAGATAATTTTAACAACAGATGTAGGCACTAGATGCTTTACAAGCACAAAAAAGAGACTCCCTGGCCGGGGACGGTGGCTCACGTCTGTAATCCCAGCCCTTTGGGAGGCCGAGGCAGGCAGATCACCTGAGGTCAGGAGTTCAAGACCAGCCTGGCCAACGTGGTGAAACCCCGTCTCTACTAAAAATACAAAAATTAGCTGGGCACCGTAAGTTCCCGCTCTGGTCTGAGGGACTGGTAGCCCAGCCCCCAGTTTTCAGGCCTTCCCTGGCTTGAATGTGGGATCTTACCAGGGACCTGCCCCCTTCTGCCCAGGAACCTGTCTGCTTCCTGTTACTACTCATGGCTCCCAGGCTGCAGGTGTGAAGGGGGGCCTGCATGCCAGCTCTGAGATGCCCTCTGTGCCCCCTCGGCTTCCCTCCTATGCTTCTTGGTGCCCAAAGTCTGGAGGGGGACAAGGCATCAAGGGGCTGGTGTATCAGCACTGCTCGTAACATGTGCACACCTGGAAAGACTGCAATAGTACCAGGTCTCAGCCCCTACTTTGCTCCTAGATTGGAGTGGACATCGACAGCAGGGAGAAGCCAGGCAGCAGAAGCAGGCACTTTCAAACCTGCAAGAGAAGGGGGACCTTCCCAGGACCCCAGGAGTGCAGAGGTACCTGGGTCTGCAGCCGTGGTTTGGGTGGCTACACTTGCATGGGGGAGTGGGAGGCCATGATCTGCAGTCATGACTTGGGTGGCTGCAGCTCGAACCTCCTCGGTGGGGTTTCTGCCTGCTCCATGGAGCAGGTGGCCCAGATCTATAGCCTGGGTTTGGGTGGCTGCAGCTGCGCCTAGAGAGCGGGGCTCTCACCTGCTCCTTGGCCTCAAGAGCACAAGGATGCCTGGGTCTGCAGCAGTGGCTTGCAGCGACACCTGGGGTGCTCCCACCCCAACTCAGAAGGCGCAGGGCTCCGCCTTGTCCCTGGCTCCTGCCCAGACCACACCTCCCTGCTGCAGCTGGCCTGAAGGCAGTGGCCACTCCATATGGCCCACTGCTGCCATCAATACTGGCAATATATTCCCAAGTCAGGGAATATATACTTGAGACTAATCAGTAGAGATACAATTGAAAGGTAATGCTAGTGTTTAACTAGATTTGAATTTAGAAGATTAAGGTTCAATTTCTTCCATGCCTTGTATTGCCTGTGTGAACTGCAGAAAGCTTTTGGCTTCTCTGAGCCTCTACATCTGCAAAATGGGAATCACTGTAGTTTTGCTTACCTTATACAAAGAGGTTTTTTAAATGTGATTAAAAGCAAATCACATAAATCTTAACCATGTTAACTATTTTTTTCAGCATACAAATAGGTTTTTTAAAGGATCAAATGAGACTTGCATTTAAAAACTTCTAAAAATATGATGATGTTGATTATATCAACAGAGGGAATAGAAATCATAGTGAAAATGAATAAAAGTGGAGAGGAAAGAGTGTTTACTGATTGAGTATTCCAGAGAATCATGATCCTGGATGAAGTTTATTCTGACTCCCATAGCTATGCCCCATTGCCCAGCTTTATACTCTATTCCTCTATGAGAGATAAGGTTTTAGTCCCAGGACAACTTTTGAAACCTGACCCTGGGGAATGTCTAATTACTATGTAGCACTTTTCTTCTAATTTGTCCCTTAGAGGGGAGAGAAAGATACATAATTTTCCTTAGACATTGCATCATCCAAAGAGAAACTCCCAGGAAAGACTACCTTTCCATTCTAGTTATTCCTGGAAGAGGCTTCAGAGACATTTGTACCCTTATTGATGAGCTAGGAGAAGAGGTGGCTGCAGAGATTTTGAGGAGCATTCTCATGGTGTCAGGCAGGGTAAGTACAAAAGACTGCATTGAAAGGGCATCATCCAACCTCCTTTTACTTCTACTTTGCCTGCAATAGCTTCCTTACATCCTCAACTCTTCAGAACCCAACTGTTGCCCTACTCTTTCATGGCAAAGTGTCATATTTTAAGAACTTTGTTACATGAGTAAAATATTATAATAAGGGTAAATGAAATCGGGAAGGGATAACAGAAAGAATATGGTTCAGCTAACAGTATGAAGATACTGATAATGTCTAAGGTCTTTTAAACATTAAATCTTGTTGAAACCCTAATAATTGTGGACTCTTGAAGAGTCACAGAGAAAGTTACTGCTTTTCTTCAAAGTCAAGTCTAATCTAATTCAAGTGTCTTTACGTTATACAAGAAATATTTTTAGATTGAACTCCTTGGACACTACTAAATATCTTTAACAGTAGGATTTTATTGATGGTTCTTTATGTATTTCAGAAACAAGAATAACATTTATTTACCTTTATATAGCCCTTGAACCTATGGCATCATTGACACATAGCAGAAGATCAATCGATATATGAGTGTTAGTTGAATAAATGTACGAATGATGAATAATGATGCAGCTTTGCTACTGAGAAGGGCCCCATGCATACAGCAACAAAATAGTCACTCTGTCTGGCTTTTATGAGCCACTTAGCACCTATTTTCTTGTATTTTGTTATAGCCCTATGTTTCCTTCTCTGTCCTTCCATATTCTCTATAATGACTACTCAGCACGATTATTCAATGGCTTAGAAAAGAAAAACACAGGAAAGACAGAGAAGTGGATATTTTAGTCAGGAGACAATTCCAATCTCTTACACCTTTCCCCTTGGAGGCTCAGCCTTTCTGCTGAGCATTGTTGCTTGTTCCCTTCCAAATCCTGCCTCTCCTATCTACCTTCCTCAAAGTTTAAGGTGCAAGGCAGAGGCATCCTTTAAAAATTAATTTTCCTAGTCTGACAGGAGAATTGCTTGAACCTCGGAGGCGGAGGTTGCGGTAAGGTGAGATTGTGCCATTGCACTCCAGCCTGGGCAACAAGAGCAAGACTCTGTCTCAAATAATAATAATAATAATAATAATAATAATAATAATTAATTTTCCTAGTCTGAAATGCTTTTATTTGTATCTGCTTTTGACCTATTGAATAAACCATGTCAGCTTTCTCACCTCACGCCCAGGACAGACAGACATTAAGAAATGACCAAACCTACAGAAAATATTTCCAGATAATGAAATTTGTGTGTTGCTTTGCTTTTTGCACATCAGTTGAAAATGTTTACCAGAAAAAAAAAGGTCATTTAGGGGTCCAACAGCAAATATTTCAGATGATTTTGGCATGGAGCTAAAGCTTAAGAGATATTTCTAACTGGTTTCTTCAGGATTCCAGAATCAGCTTGAGTAACTCATTACAGAAAGGAATGAAGCAATATTCAGTGGGTAATCAAAATTCCAATTATAGGAGTCTCTTGTTTCCTTTTCTCTGTTCACAGATGACACAGTTGATGGCCAGTGGGAATCAGACAATGGTGACTGAGTTCCTCTTCTCTGTGTTCCCGCATCCGCACAGAGGTGGCCTTGTATTCTTTATTCCCTTGCTTCTCATCTATGGATTTATCCTAACTGGAAACCTAATAATGTTCATTGTCATCCAGGTGGACATGGCCCTGCACACCCCTTTGTATTTCTTTATAAGTGTCCTCTCCTTCCTGGAGATCTGCTATACCACAACCACCATCCCCAAGATGCTGTCCTGCCTGATCAGTGAGCAGAAGAGCATCTCCGTGGCTGGCTGCCTCCTGCAGATGTACTTTTTCCACTCACTTGGTATCACAGAAGGCTGTGTCCTGGCAGCAATGGCCATTGACAGGTACATAGCTATCTGCAATCCACTCCGTTACCCAACCATCATGATTCCCAAACTTTGTATCCAGCTGACAGTTGGATCCTGCTTTTGTGGCTTCCTCCTTGTGCTTCCTGAGATTGCATGGATTTCCACCTTGCCTTTCTGTGGCTCCAACCAGATCTACCAGATATTCTGTGATTTCACACCTGTGCTGAGCTTGGCCTGCACAGATACATCCCTAGTGGTCATTGTGGATGCCATCCATGCAGCGGAAATTGTAGCCTCCTTCCTGGTCATTGCTCTATCCTACATCCGGATTATTATACTGATTCTGGGAATGTGCTCAGCTGAAGGTCGTCACAAGGCCTTTTCCACCTGTGCTGCTCACCTTGCTGTGTTCTTGCTATTTTTTGGCAGTGTAGCTCTCATGTATTTGAGATTCTCAGCCACCTACTCAGTGTTTTGGGACACAGCAATTGCTGTCACTTTTGTTATCCTTGCTCCCTTTTTCAACCCCATCATCTATAGCCTGAGAAACAGGGACATGAAAGAGGCTATTGGAAGGCTTTTCCACCATCGGAAGAGGGCCGGTTGGGCTGGGAAATAAACACAGATCCTGGAGACTTCTAAAAAGCCTCTTGGAAGAGCAAAATTTCCCTGTTACTTATCTTTTCCATGTCTATCCTCTTTCCCTATTGCTGCAGCTACTTGTTCTATTATTTTTAAAAAGAATGATAAACTGCTGTATACAGGCTGTGGATGGTAAGTGGATGGCCAGTTTACATCAATGCCCCTACCATCCTTGTGACAGCTGAAGCAGTATAGATCGACTCTCTTGCTTTTAACACAGGTTGGCTTCCTCCTCGCACTCTAGCAGCTAGGCTCCTGCTAGTCTCTTCAGTGATCTGACATGCTAGTGGGGCCAGGAAGCAGAATAGAAGAGGCATGACAGACAAGAAAGTTCTGAGAATTGCTACTGCTAACTTCCCCAATTCCCTTTCTGGAAATGTGTCCCCTGTCATTTGGCATTCCATATAAATAAATCGTTTCCTGATACTAGAAAGAGATCTTCTCTACTTTTAGCTCATTTAATTCCCAAACTCATTTCAGCAAACGTGAACTGACTATGTACATGATGTGTTACAGAATTTTAGACCCCAGGAGGTTCCACCAAAATTAATAACAGTAACAGTCCACTATATGTCTTGAGCACGTTACTATTTAAAATATTTTTACAAAGATAAATCCTCTTGAAATCTAAAATACCCTGAAATAAATAGGTCAGGGATCACTATTATTTAAATGTTAAAACTAAAGCTCACAGGAGTTTAATGACTTGCTTAAGGTCATATACGTAGTGACAGAGCTGGCATTTAACCTCAGGTATTCCACTATATTCTCTGTCCCCATTAAATATATAATTTTGTGTAATTTACTTGATGTTCAAAAAACTAAATTATGCAAACTTCTTTTCCCCAAAGTTTAATGAAAGCTTACCAGTTTTCAATGAGTCCTAGGAGTTAATGGTTCTTTCCTCCATGAATCCTCCAGCCCTCATGTGATTGTGGCATCATGGAAAGACTATGGGACAAGGAGATTTAAGGACTGTATTTTATACCTTTTTCTGACACTAAGTTGTGCCATTTTGGATGATCCACTTAATTTGCTGGCCTTCAGCTTCCTCTATAATTATGTGGTTGGATTAGATCAGTGATTGCTCAAACTGATTGTCAACATTTGTGGTTCAGAAAATCTGAAAGTGAAGCCTGGCCATTCGCATTTCTAAAAATCTCCCAGAAAATTCAGATGATGGGTAAGATTTAGGAACAGCTGGGCTGGATGATAACTAAGTTCATTTCTAATCCTGAGGCTATTTAATACTCATTTTTAACAATTCCCTAACATGTATTATCTCATTTATCATCAACAATTCTACTTAATAAATATGAACTTCTTTTTACATGAGAAACATGATACACAGAGTTGCGATAACTAGTCCAAGTACACAGAGATAATTATTATGAATCTTTAGGCAGAAATTCATTATGTCTGGTCCCAGAGTCATGTCTTTATTGTCCATGATCTCATACCTAGTTCACAGGCTTTCATCCTAATCACTAAACTTAATAAAATTTCTAAAGGAAATACAGTATTCAATAAGTAAATGTAATTACAAATTATCTTACATTAAGTGGTGAAAGAGTTTATTACTCGAGTCATCAAGATTGATTTATTTTTTAAAAATTTGAGTAGGAACTCTTTGTCAGGCAACCTCTTAGGTGCAGAGCATCCACTTAGTGGCTATCATATGAATGGTCTTGGCTTTGGAGGCTTCGGAGTCTAATGAATCATTATTGCTGCTATTAAAGAGAATGTCATTACCCATAAAATTTACTGTTTTTCTTGTCATGAGATGGGATAATCCCTATGAACTCATTGTTCCCAGGCCATTTTATTTCCTCTAAGTCTTCTGAAGTTTTTGTGTGTGTGTTTGAAACCTCTTTAGTTGGTACCCTTTTTTATTCTCTTCTCTCTCTCAACCCTGCACATTGATTCTTTTCACAAAGATATCCTTAACCTTTACGACTGAACCTTAGACATAATTATTTTTAATATTGTTGCCTCCAGCTTCTCAACCTGGTTCCGAATTACTGCACTCTTCAGGAAAGATTCCTCACACTAATATCTCTGGCACTGATTTTAGGACCAATATTGGCCCTTATTTTGATATGATTTTTTTCTTTTTGTTTCTCTTGCTATTAATATAGTTTTGTTTGTCCCACATCTCTCATTAGACTAAGTAGGGGTCCACAGATAGCAGAAATGTTTTCTCATCTTTCTGATTGCCGGAACACAGAATATAATTCTGCAGATTATCTGTCAACTATCCAAGCTTTGTTCTTGATTTAGGAACAGCTGGGCTGGATGATCACTGAGATCATTTCTAGTCCTGAGGCTATTTAATACTCATTTTTAACAATTCCCTAAGATGTATTATCTCATTTATCATCAACAATTGTATTTAATAAATATGAACTTCTTTTTACATGAGAAAAGTTAGTGCACCAATTGATTGACAGGTTGGGCTGGCTGAGAGAATCAGTGGATCAAGGCCTGTGGGAAGAAAGGAGATAGAGTGAGAAGGGGCAGCCTTTGATGTCAATAATAAGCAGTGCATGTATCAGCCTAAGAAAATAGAAGGAGAAGGAGTAAAGAATGGAAAATTTGCCACCCAGGTGGAAGCAGAACTCAAATGAGCCAGGCTAAAATAATAAGTCTGTCCAGATCCTTCATTACTTTATTTTCAGGTACCCCCTTTAACTTCTTCTTAGTCCCAGCCCTAGTTCAGTATAAGGCTCTCTCCTATTAGTTTGATGTTGTTACTTTTTCCTTAAGGTCATCTGTGTAAAAGAATAGCCATTTTTCCTCATTTGCTCTGAACCTGAAGTTACCTTGGAAGACATCCAGTTCTGTCTTTAGGTCTTTGAAGAATCACCACACTGTCTTCCACAATGGCTGAACTAATTTACACTCCCATCTATAGTGTATACGCATTCCTTTTTCTCTACAGCCTCGCCACCATCTGTTATTTTTTGACATTTTAATAATAGCCATTCTAACTGGTGTGAGATGGTATCTGTTCATGTTCTTTGCCTACTTCTTAATGGGGCTATTTGTTTTCTGTTGTAAATTTGTTTAAGTTCCTTATAGATGTTGGATATTAGACCTTTGTCAGATGCATATATACCCAAAGAATATAAATCATTCTATTATAAAGACACATACATGTGTATGTTCACTGAAGCACTATTCACAATAGTAAAGACATGGAATCAACCTAAATGCCCATCAATGCTAGACTTGGTAAAGAAAATGTGGTACATACACACCATGAAATACTATGCAGCCATAAAAAGAAATGAGATCATATTGTTTGCAGGGACATGGATGGAGCTGGAGGCCATTATCCTTAGCAAACTAACACAGGAACAGAAAACTGAGTACTGCATGTTCTCACTTATAAGTGGGAGCTAAATGATGAGAACACACGGACGCATGGAGGGGAACAACACACATTGGAACGTTTCACAAAGTTGAGGGTGAGAGGAGGGAGAGGAGCAGGAAAAATAACTAATGGGTGCTAGGCTTAATCCCTGGGTCATGAAACAATCTGTACAACAAACCTCTATGACACAAGTTTACCTATGTAACAAACCCGCACATGTACCCCTGAACTTAGAATAAAAGTTAAAAAAAGACATCTATTTTTTTCTACACTTAAATATATGAACTCCTCATCAGCATATGACAGAAAAGGTAATTTAGCCTCTGCTTGAACATTTAACTAAGGTGGCCTTCGCAGTGTTAACTAGTTCCAATAACGAGAAAGCTTCTCTTTATTAGAGTAGACTTAAGGTCTCACTAAGACTGAGAACTTCAAAATCCTACTGTCCAAACATGAATCATGGCTTTTCCGCTAACCAGCTATACAACTTTGAAAACTGACACAGGTGTTCTGAGTCTTAATATTCCTATCTATAATATGGGAGTTTCATAGATTGTAAAGACTATATATATAAAATATATATTATATATATAATCATATATACATATAAATGTACTGAGCACAAGTGCCTATAATGTTTAGCAGTTACTTTTATTATTGTTATGAGACAAAAATTACTCATAGGGCCAACATGTTGGAAACCTCCGGAGGATGCTATTAAATCTTTAATTTCTGCTTTCTGAAATCCTAGTAGCAATAGCTGAGTTCTCCAAATTTCAGAAAGTGACTTTCTTAGGGCCAAGAACTGAAACTGTTATATAATATTTTGACACAAACAAAACAGCAATTTACCATTTCACGGTAGAAAATGCTGTGGCTCACGCCTGTAACACCAGCTACTTAGGAGGCTGAGGAGGGAGGATTGCTTGAGGCCAGGAGTTTGAGGCTCCAGTGATTCTATGATTGCACCAGTACACTCCGACCTGGGCAACAGAGCAAGACTCCGACTCCGAAAAAAAAAAATAGAAAGAAATACAGCCCCATTTATGATGCAGCATTGTTCCTTCACGTTAGAAATTTACTAACTTTCCTAAGACACAGTTATTTTTATTTTGGACTTGGAAAATTATCAGTCTTGTAATTGAATGCTTTAGCAAAAGAGTTAAAAAGCAGAGTATGGGGTTAAACAATGCTTCTCTAAAACTGGGGTAGAGACCATCATTCTCTCAGTTTAAATCATTTTCTTTAAACAGGGAGTGAAGTCCCAAGGAACAAAGCACCCCTGGCAGCCACTCAGCCACTGCATTTTTGTTTCCAAACCCATAACCTGGTTGTTATGTTTTAAACTATTACTTTCATATATTAGTCCTTTGCCTTTCTTTCCCTGGGCCTTTTAAAGATTAGAGAAACATAGCCTGGAAGGATGAACACTTTTCTTAATTCAGAGTCCCTGACTCTGACTTACTCTATAGTTTTGGCAAGTTGTTTCATCTACCGAGTTCTAAATTTCTAATATTTCAGAATAGATATAATAGTTGTAGCTGGGTACGAGTGGCTCACGCCTGTAATCCCAGCAATTTGGGAGGCAGAGGCAGGCAGATCACGAGGTCAGGAGATCGAGATCGAGACTATCCTGGCTAACACAGTGAAACCCCATCTCAACTAAAAATATAAAAAATTAGCCGGGCGTGGTGGCGGGCGCCTGTAGTCCCAGCTACTCAGGAGGCCGAGGCAGGAGAATGGTGTGAACCCAGGAGGCGGAGCTTGCAGTGAGCCGAGATCTCGCCACTGCACTCCAGCCTGGGTGACAGAGCGAGACTCCATCTGAAAAAAAAAAAAAAAAAGAAAAGTTGCTATGCATACTTTCATAAAAATGGCTAACTGACATATTCTTCAGTTTTCAGTTTAAATGCAACTTTCTCAAGAAGAGAATGTATGTTTATCTTAATACTACTTCCCACAATTATAATTAATTATAACTAATTATAAATTAATTATAATTTTAATATTTATATTCTCAACTCTTTTAAAACACCCTAAAGGTAGGACCTGGACATATATATGTCTTGTTCATTGCTTTTATAGGGTTGACACTGCATCTGATATATAGTAAGAGCTAAATAAACGTGTTAAATTGAATGCATGGATGGATGAATACCTTTAAAAGTGTGGTATTAAAAATATTTTGTAGTCTTCTTAGGAAGTTCTATAGAATTCAAAGATTTCTTGTAGTTAATATTTGATCCTCCATTCATGGAAGGATACATAAAGAATACATAATATTAGCTATTAATTAAATCCCCAGATCTCTCATATGCTACCTTTTAGAATTATTTTTCACACATTTCAGGAAATAATTAGCTTACAATTAAATAACGAAATGGCTCCATGTAAAAAGTAAATCCTATTTCTTGCCACTGACTCAACTCCTATACTTTCATACATTATACTGGCCATAGATATTAGGACCACTAAGACAGGTACATGAAACTTGTCAGAACAGAACTGTGACAAATTATACTTTTCAAGTATAGTATACTTGTATACTATACAAGTATTCCTTCTGGCTGGTTTGCTCCTTTCCTTTGGGGAAAATACCTGGAAAGTATTTTTATTTATTTATGTTTTACTAGATATTGTTCTAAGACTCAGAGTAATGATGAGAGGTCTTCGCAGAATAAAATAAATAAAAATAAGTCCTTATTTATTTACTATCACCTACGTCAGACACTGTGCACTGTGGTTTACAAATCTTAACACTAATATTCAAAACACTCTTCAAGAAAATATCGTTATCAAATAATGAAATTAAGACTCAGAGATGCTAAGTTACTTTCTAAAGATTAAGTAATTAGCAAGTGACTGAATAAAATATGATTTAAATCCAGATATATGTGAGTTCAAAAAACATGCTTTTTTCTACTGTACCAGTCTTCTCCACATGAAATGATTGCAAGTGGTACAAAAACATCATGAATTTCATGTTCTAAATTTTATTTAGCACATTTTGTTTAGGACATGACTGAGTATATTTATATTGTCAAATAAATTTGAAAAATGCCTATATATATATGTTATATATATATTAGGTAAGACACAGATTTTTAAAAAATCCTAAGTATGATACATAAACACCTGAGTTTTGAAAATCACTGCACCACATCATGTTGAAGGGATGTGTACTTTCCCTAGTCTCTGGTCTCAAGCCGAATGTGGCTCCAGCAGACAGTATGAAGGTCACCATAACACTAAAAGTCAGTCAGCACTTGCTGCAGCTCCACCATCCCACATAGAAAAGCACTGAATTTTTGGTTTCTCGCCTCTGGCCACTGTTGATCCCTCGGGCCACCATATCCTCAAGCCCAGCCTTGGCCTACTCCCAGCCCCAACTCATGCCGATATCCCAATTCTCTTTAGCTGCCTCCTCATAGCCTCCTTCACCTCCATGTTGCGCAAGCTGTAGATGAAGGGGTTGAGGAAGGGCGTGAGCACTGAGTAGACCACTGCCAGGGCCTGGTCATAGTCCAGTGAGTAGCTCTTCTTCAGCCGCACATACATGAAGAGGATGCTTCCATAGAAGATGAGAACCACAGTGAGGTGGGAGGCACACGTGGAGAAGGCCTTCCTCTTGCCGGCAGCTGAGGGAATTCTGAGCACTGTGCAGATGATGTGCACATAGGAGCAGAGGATCAGCAGGAAGGTGGCTAGGATCTTGCAGGAATTTATAACAAAATCTACTAGGACATTTATAGACGTATCAGTGCAAGCCAAACTCAGCACAGGAGGAAAGTCACAAAAGATGTGCTGAATGCGATTGGGGCCACAAAATGGGAGGCGTGAAATCAAGGAAATTTCAACTACTGGCCCAGCCAAGCCTCCCAACCAACAGCCAATGGCAATCTCTGCACAGAGTGTTGGGGTCATGAGGGTTGGGTAGTGGAGGGGCCGGCAGATGGCTAAATACCTATCGTAGGCCATAGCTGTCAGGAGATAGCACTCAGTCGCTCCAAGAGAGTGAAAGAAATAGATCTGCAGGAGACACCCAGAGAAGGAAATGGTCTTTTTCTCACTGAGCAAATTTGCCAGCATCTTAGGGATGGTGGCAGCTGTATAGCCAAGCTCTGAGAAGGAGAGAATGCTGACAAAGTGGTACATGGGTGTGTGAAGCCGGGAGGCCAGGCAGACCACCAGGAATATCAGCAGGTTTCCCAACACAGTCGTGAGGTAAATGAGAAGCAACAAGAGAAAGAGATAAATCTGGACACCCTGGAGAAGGGGGAAGCCCAGGATGATGAATTCTGTTACCTGGCTCCAGTTCCCTGTGTCCATTGTTCATCATTCATGTCCCTAGATGTGAAGTGTGGAAGGATAGGAAAGAAAATTGAACTGTAGAGGTTCTAACAAGAAGGCAACCCTCAAATTTCTATTGCCCTCCCTTCACTCACCTCCAGAGTAAATCCCTCTCAGTAAATGCTTTGAGAGGTCAACATTTCAATTCCATTTCTCCCTGCCCTTCCTGTCAACAGCCTCCTTCAAACTATTCACCTTTATGTTTAGTCTTCCCTGATTAACACAGCTCATTTTTGGCCTTCCTAATCCATCCTGTAACCCAGTTGACTTTCTCAATAGAATCTATATAGATTTTAGAAATTTAAGTATTTCTAATCCAAGGTATATATTAACATTTATACATATTGTTCGTCTAAGGTACAAATCATCATTTATACTGATAATATATTGATACTGTACTGGACCAAATATATATAATTTGAATATTATTTTCTAATTTCTCATTTTAATTTGTTTTCTTCTTCAACTTTCTGGCTACCAAAGAATCAATTTTTTTCCCTTCTGCTCCCTCCTATTCCTTTATGAGAACTCAGTTCTGCTAGCATCTTTCAGGGGCATGTAGGTCTGAATTTAGACCTCTTTTGGACACCGGTGAGAGCTCCAGCCAAAAATAAGAAGGTTGGAGTAAATAAAAAAGCCAAAGAAAGACAGGAGGCAAATCTATCTTTCTGCAATTTCAACTTCAGACTGTGGCCACTTCATCAATTCTTCCTCCCATTTCCCCCTCTATCAACTTCAAATGCTCTTTTCTGGTTTATTGCTTCTGTAGATATTAAATATACATGCTCTACTGTGTTGAGGTCAATGTAACAATATTGATTATTTTCAGTACTCTAGGTATTATACTTAGAACAGGGACTAAACAGATAAATAAAATGTGGCACCTGATGTTAACAAACTAATATTCTAACACAGAGTATAGAGAAACAACTATCATACAGCTCTTTCATGGAATACTCTATCAATGTAAAAACATGCTATTATTCTCATTTACTAAACAAACAAAAAAGCAAGAGCCTTAAATTCTTTCTCTTTAATCATGCCACAGCCACTGCTCTATTTCTTTCTATGCCCCTAACAGAAAACTCTTCCAAGAGTCGGCTATACGCATTGCCTTTAATGCCTCTCTTTAAGTTTCTTCTTAAACCCACTCTAATTAGATTTGCACTACCACCACTCCATTAAAACCTCCTTTCTCATAGACATTAATTATCTAAGATTTCCTGGATCCAATGGTCATCCTCAGCTTGCTTGAACTATCTATGTTTCTTGACAGTGTTGATTTATCCTGCCTGTTCACACACTTCCTTCACTTGATTCTCGGGGTACTATACTTTTGGTTACTTTCTGTCTTATTAGTCATTCCTTCTCATTCTCCACCATTAGTTCCTCCTCCATGCCCCACCCTTTTAATGTCACCGTGCCCATGGTCAGTGTTTAATCTTTTTTTTTCTCTTCTATATAAACTCAACTCCTCTGCTAATACCATCCAATACCAGAGCTTTAAACACTATAAATTTGTTGAAGACATCTAAATCCATATCTCAGGCAATATTTTTCTCCCCTACTCCAGACTCATATATTTCACTGCCTACTCACATCTCCTCTTCGGAGTCTAAGAGCCATCTCAAACTGAACTCCTGGGGGCTCTACCCCTAGTCTTGCCCATCACAAATGATGGCAATTGCAATCTTCTAACTGACAAGCTAAACTCCAGCAGTCTTCCTTGTTTCTATCTGTCTCTCATATACCCAGGAACTGATTATGTTTTACCACCTCGGTCCAAGTCACTTTTATCTCACCTCTCTTACTGTAATTGACTCCTAACAGATCTCCGTACTTGCATTTGTCCGCTTGTAGCCTCATCTCAACACACCAGAGTGATCCTGTTACATTCTAAATTAGGTTTCTGCGTTTCCACTGATCAAATGTGTTTAGTGACATGTCATTTAACAACCTTTGCTGTAGTTGTTTCCTTGTTCTAGTATCTCTTTCACCACTTGGATAGCTCTTTCATTTATATCATCTTTGCTCAAATTTCACCAGCTCAACTACCTGGGCCACCCTATATAACTGCAGTGTGCCTCCATCCTTACATCTATATTCTGTACGGCTATTGCCTTTCTCTACTTAATTTTTAACTTTTTTTCCAGAGGACTTATCATATTCTAACCTGTAAAATATACTTATTTCTTATTCCTATTGTTTATTGGGTCTCTCCTCTTTGAGAGTATTAAGTTCCTTAAGGGCAAACATTTTTTTCTTTTCTATTTTGTTTACTGGTGTATGTCAATTGCCTAGAGCCATGTCTGAAATATAGTTACAACTCAATAAATATTTATGTAATTAATATGCAAATTTATTAAGATAACTGCTAATTTGCATACGCAATAGGAGTTACGAGCCATGGGCTGGAAATGGAGATAAATCAGGAAAATTTCACAGAACACATAATTTATTTTATTATTTTTGGAGACAGCGTTTCACTCTATCACCCAGGCTGGGGTGCAGTGGCAGGATCTCTGCTCGCTGTAGCCTTGACTTCCTGGGTTCAAGCAATCCTCCCGCCTCCGCCCCGCAAGTAGCTGGGACTACAAGCATGCACCACCACGCCTGGCTAATTTTTGTGTTTTTGGTAGAGACGGAGTTTAGCCATGTTGCTCAGGCTGGTCTTGAACCCCTGGGCTCAAGTGATCCACCTGCTTTGGCCTCTAAAAGTGCTGGGATTACAGGCATAAGCCACCGTGCCTTGCCAGAAGATATAATTTTTATTTGAAGTGAAGAAAATGTCAGAATTTTTTAGATGGAAAAATGAAAAAAAAAAGTATTTGAAACAAAAGGGAGTGCTTGTACAAAGGCAGAGTTATGAAAGACACCGAGTCTTCTCTTTCTGCCTTCCAGTCTTCCTATCACTTCTTCCCTCTCCAGGATCCTGAAATTCATCCAAACTAACTTTCTTTACTCTGATTTTTCTTGGCATTTTTCTAAACCTAGGGAGCATGTCCATCCCATATACAAAAGCCTTTCTCAATCCAAGACTTAATATAGGATGTTTCTCTGCTAAGATTCCAGAGACCTACTTCTGGGCCAAACTTTTATATGGGTGATTTTGCATCAGCATAATTACTTTATTGTCCAAAATTTCTTTGTCTTAGTTTTTCTCACTGCATATCCATGCCTATCCACTGCCCAATTCTGCCTTCTGTTTCCTTCAAGTCTTGGATGCATACCTGCCTTCTATAAAGGATTATCCCTAAATTTCTACTTCTTCTCAGACCCTTATTTTCTAGATGTTCTGTATTCCTTCCCTTCTAAATATAAATAAAAGGTTCTATTCTAGAGCTGCGTCTTTCCTTCTCTGGCCTCCAGTCCCACTCACAGATGAGTTGTCTAGACTCTGAGCCCTTAACTAAATTTTCAGATCTACATGGATGGCTGGTCAGAAGATTGAATATGAGAAGCCAGTACCTTGTCCTCTCCTTTCTCAGAAGGTAAAGTTTCCACATAACTTCAAAGACTTATTATCACACTATACATTGTGTCATCACTCATTAATGACCTGCTGTTGTTCACTCCCTCCATACTCCGCCTAAGCAATCAGCCATCAGGATCAGATCAAGTATTATTTGCCACGGAAAACTAGCACCCCCAACTCCCTCATCTTCCAAGCACACAATTCTCAGAGGTTTGGACCATTTCCTTCTCTTCTTCACACCCCCTTTAAGATGGCAAAAAATACTGATGGTTTTCCCTTTTTAAAAAATTTATTTTATTATTTCTAATTATGATTGTAACTTCTAGTACTGATAAACCTTAAGTTAGTGTTGAGAAAAGCTTTAGAAACTATCACTTTCCAGTGGCCCCCGTAATTTTGGATTTCAATGGATTGCTAGAATATCTTAAATGTATTATATATTTCCAACAGTTCATAAAAAGAAAAGACCTTTAAATATCACAAAAAGGAAGGCTAAAATAGAAGGATAAATCATGTGTATCAAACTTCATGTTGTACTTATGTTTCTAATTTTGATTCAGCCCAGCAAAAACTCATATCTTCTCACTCATAGAGGAATCCATATCCCCACAAATGGGCATCAACCCTCTGCCTGGATTTACAGAACTGGAAGCTTCCTGACCCATAAGACAGTTCTCTCCATTTTTGAAATGTTTTAGTTTACAACTGTCCTTTCCAACGACCAGAAACCTGGCTTTCACCATTATTCTTTGTTTTGCTCTGTGAAACAACCTTATTGCTCTGGTCCAGAGTCATGTTTTCAAACATTCTTTTCATCACTATTATAGCAATTTCAGTGTTTGCCAAGTGGGTTTCTGTATTTAGCCTAGACTCCTTTGTTTGCAGTGTACCCTCACTAGAAATATGTTTTATCTTTTGTCAATCTGAAGACACTTGAACCATTTTCTACCTCAAGTCTGTCATTTTTTTCCCTGACCATCTAAGTTAAATACTGTTCTTTCACACTTCTAAATTTTCAGTAGTACTTTCTCACTGTCCCTCCAATTATATCCTGCAATGCACTGCAATTATTTTCCAGGCATATGTCTTATCACTCCAAGGCAACTCTCTGTGAGCTTTTTGAAATTAATGAGGAAACTTCATACCATGTCCTACCTCCTAGAGTACTTAGCACAATGCCTGATGTATCAGAGTTATGGTGGGTAATGAAAAAGAGGGCAATTGAGATGACTTGTGCAGCTCTTTAGCTCATCAGTTACTCATCTACTCCTATTCCTGATATGGGAATCAGGGCTCTCATAAATCCTACCACATATACAAATTTACATTTATCTTACTTAGGTCCATTGAAATCATAGTTTATTCCCCTAATTCTAGAAAACTTTTAGAATATGTGCCTTGCATTCTTTTCTTCAGATACCACAGCTGCACTATTCATAGTTCATAATTGTTTAGGCATAGGGCCAAAGATCTGGGGGTAAGAAGGGAGATGCAATTTTAGAGATTATCACACTCAATGTCTTCATTTAAAAAAAGAAAGAAACAAACAAACAACAACAACAACAAAAACTGGGATCCAGAAAGGGGAGAAGACTTGTTCCAGTTTACACAGTTAGTTAAAAATATAGCTAATTTGCTAGTTTTGAAGCCAGACTCTTCACTATAGCATTTGAAAAGCAGAATATCTGTTTTTAAAAATAGTTTCTGTGTTTCAATTATGTGTTTTATGGACCCTGATTATCCAAAAGCCTCTCCCTATTTCTGAATCCTCTAGGTCTCTTAGTGATCAAACTAAGAAGGAATGTGAAGATGAAAATGCCTGCTTGATAAAGTCTTACCTAGAGATTGTTGGCGGGGAGCGCTCTGCTAGAGCTTGACTCTGGAAGCCCAGCCACTGCTCAGAGTCCGAAGTTTGAAGAGAAATTCCTGCTTACTTCCTATGTCTCATTTGCAGTATTATACCCAGCCACTCCTGAGGCCTGGAGGGGTTGAAGTTTATCACTTTGATGGAACCTGTGGGAATAAGTTAAACCATGAAACAAATTCTTCTCCCATAAAACCTGGATTCTTGATAGGGTCCTTATAGAGGCAGAAGCCCATGGGCCTTCTGAGCAGACCTCCTGGGGTCACTGAAGTGCTCTCTCAGGAAGGGAACTGACATACAGCAAGTTCATTAGCCAGTAGTCCTTCATTACCTATTACTACAACAATAACTACCAGTCCAAGTTGAGATAGAACATGTCCAAGGCAATTACTTACTTTAGTAAATAACAATAACTGGTGTGAAAACTAGGTTCAGATGGGTTCCTGTATTGCATGACTTGGGAGTAAGCATACAACTTTCAATTATGATAGGATCTTTATAAAATTTGACTGACCTTCTTTGATCCTGAAAGGGTGAGGACAGGGAGACACTGGGGACATAAATACCATCAAGGCCGACTCCTAATCTTGTCTGTTGCTCATGTTAATTAATAGCAGTTATATGTTGTGTTACACACTGCAGTCTCCTCTCTACTCTAGTGTTATCTGCTCTGTAAAGAGTGCTGCTTCAGAATCTTGGATTCAATCGCAGCCATTCTTCCAAATACTTATGAGACATTAGGCACCTCATTGAGCCTTGGTTGGCAATATTGCCAGAAGGGTGGATTTTAAATACTCTTGCCACAAAATAAAAATGATAAGTACTATGTGTGAGGTGATAAATATGTTAATTAGCCTAATTTGATCATTCTACTCTGCATACATGTATCAAAACATCACATATATAATTATTATTTGTCAGATAAAAAATTTAAAAAGTATAAAGAAGACTTACTTTCCTCATATAAAATTAATAATCAAATGTGATAATGTAAAAAAAAGTACTTACAAACTATAATATGAACTATGAGAAGAATTAAATAATTTTTGTCACTTTCTCCATCCCACCCACACTTTCAATATTCTTCTTCCAAGTTTATATTTTTCTATCTCCTAATTGATTTCTGGAAGTTTTTTTTTCCAAACTGAGTTGAAAGTATTTAATATTTTGTTTGTGGTGAATAGATTTTTAACTAATAACTTAATTTTTGAGTCAAAGTATTATTTTGTTTTTTGACTAGTATACATAGAGTTTAAGTAATAATTTTATGCACTTAATGACTAGAGGTTTATTCAGGTTTTCTAAATCCCTATAAGGCAATTAAGAGTTAAATAACCACTACCTTTTAAATAAAATTTTCCACCTCTGTCAGTTTCATTTCAATTGCTTCTTTTCTGTGAACTAGAATATCCTCTATTCCTAAAATATGTCCATCAATTCTGCTACCCTCCCCTCCAAATGATATTCTGTCTCTACTTGTGTTGGGGTAAATGTTTAACAACCGACTTTCCTCTAACAAAGATTCTCTACTTCATTGAACTCTAGTTCTCTTTTTGACTAAACCTCAATCTTGGCTTACAAAATCTATAGACTGTCAGCAAAAATGATTTCATCCACCCTCCCCACCTTACCTCCCCCACCACATGTATTAAAAGACTTAAATAAACACTAACATAGTTTCTAAGAGCTCAAGGCCATAGACGATCCTAGCACCTCTTTAAGTGCCTGCCTGAGAAAATTCAAGGCTACCAAAATAATTTATGTCTGTGTGTGTGTGTGTGTGTGTTTGTGTGTGTGTGTGTATTTGTATATTTGTATATTACTGATTAAATCTGTCCTTACCACTTTAGTGCCTGCATTGTTTAGCTTTGACATAGCCTGCTGTTTTTAAAAAGGTCCTGATTTATAACATTTGCTGATTGGCATAGTGCTAATACTCCCACTGTATCTGATTCCAAGTATTGGTTCTACAGAATTTCTAATAAGTTGTCAATCATTTCCCAAAAACTATGAGCAGACTTCAGCACATAACTGCCTGTCTTTTTTATGGGATCACATTTCTTGAACCTGCAGCTCCATTGACTTCCTCAGTTCTCACTAACTTCTCACCCTCTTGCAATGTCTTTTACCGCCACTGTTTACAGAAAATGACTGTATATAGCAAAAATAGTAGCGATGTACTGTGTGTTTATTTTACAAAAATATATGATAAAGTAGTGTGGGTGACAGCAGGGAGGATTTGGAGTAAAGGACATACATATATATGCAAAGGTTCTCTACCTAGTTCATAAATCAGCTGAGACAAAACACACAACAAATCAAGAAAAGCAGATTTGTTACTCATAGACACGCAGCAATGAGAAACAGAAGCTGGGGTTCATCACAAGCCCATTCCCACAGTTCAGGAAAGCTGCCCAGGCTGAATGAACTCTCACTACACATGCCCCACATTGCACCACAGCGGAGGGACCCAAAAAGCACTAGTCTTTGGAAAACAGTTAGACAGTTAATTATAAACATACATTTCTCATGTGACCTAGCAATCCTATACTTACACATTTTCTCAAATGACATGAAAATTTATGTTTACACATAACCGTATCATGTTAAAAATGAATATTATCTAGAGATGGCTTACATGCCCACCAAAGTTTGTGAGTAAAAAAAAAAAACAATGCAGATCCAGAAAAGTTAACCTAGTATGATGCACAGTAGCTAAGTAAGGACTAGTTACCAGTATTATCCAAGGAAATTCAAAAGGCAGATGTGAGACAAGTTGAGGTGGGATGTGCAGAAAACTGGTGAGTACAACTAGGGAAGACTGATGCATTCTATAGAAGAGTGGGCTTCAGTAATGATTAGAATCAGTATGTCATTGTTAAAGGCCAAATATGTTATTGACCAGATGTGGGTAAGATTTATTACATGTTTCATTCATTACAATAGCATTGAATACTCATCCTATTTAGGTGCTGTGCTAGATTCTGGACATACAACAAATAAAAAATCTGAAATAATTTAAGATCAAATCTGGTTTATAGATACTTGTAGGAAAGAATGACCAACTGTATCTATCTATATATACATAAATGTCCACAAACACATAAATTGCCATACATATTTTGAAAAGAAGCAAAACATACTTCAGAGATAAAAATGGGTGACATAAATTAGACTGAGTGTTCAGAAGTCCTCTCAAAGCTAGCGTCACTGGAAATTGATATTTGGACAGAAAATCACACAGTTAGGAGGAGTGAACCAAATGAAATGTTGGGGAAAAAACAGGGTGAAAATCCTGAAGCCAGAAAAATCCATAATGTATTTGAAGACCTGAAAGAGTAATCATGTAGCTAGGGAAGAGGGAGCTGAGGGAGAAGAGGTATGACTCTATGTTGAAGAGGAAGGCAGGGAAGAATTTTGTTTATAGCCTTATAAAGTATGGTGAGGCTTTGAATTTTATCTTAAGGGCAATTGAGAATTTCTCATGTTTTTATAAAGTGGTATATACAATTCAGATTTCAAATACATTACTTTATATTTTATGTGGAAAATATATTAGAATAGAATGAGAGTAGGAGAAAGGAGCATGGGTAGAATATTATTATATTAATCCAGTTGATAGATGTTGGCAATTTACACCAGGGTAGAAACACTAAAGAAAATAAGAAATAAATTGATTTAAGAATATATTTTGTGAAAAGATTGGCATACATTAATAATTGATTGGAATTATGGGTGTAAGAAAAGGAAGCAAAATAGAATATTTAAAATTTTCTAGAAGAAACACAGGGAAACAAAAGCATCAAGCTTTCATGGTTAGAAATTTTAAGAAATCAATTTTGACATGTTAAGTTTTAAATTATTGGGAATTCCAATCCAGGCAGTGTTGATAAGTAGGAAGTTGAATATATAAATCTAAATCTCAGAGAAAAATTGTGCTTTGGAGATAAAAATTTAAGAGCCCTTGTGATAGACAGAGATCATATTTAAATCCATAAGAATAACTCTGAGTATCTAGGGAGATAGCACGGCAGGACAACGAAGGCTGGGAAAGACTCACTAGAAAGATAAGAAGAAAATTGGGAGGTAATGATGTCATGAGAGTTAGGGAGAGTTAAGGAGTAAAATGTTAGGAGAATTGAGGCATAAAAACTGGTCATGTGTGTCAACAGTTCAGGGGGGGGGTGGAGCCAAGATGGCCGAATAGGAACAGCTCCGGTCTCCAGCTCCCAGCCCCAGCGACACAGAAGACGGGTGATTTCTGCATTTCTGCTTGAGGTACTGGTTTCATCTCACTAGGGAGTGCCTAACAGTGGGTGCAGGACAGTCGGTGAAGCGCACTGTGCGCGAGCCGAAGCAGGGCGAGGCATTGACTCACTCGGGAAGCGCAAGGGGTCAGGGAGTTCCCTTTCCTAGTCAAAGAAAGGGGAAGCAGACGGCACCTGGAATATCGGGTCAGTCCCACCCTAACTGCGCTTTTCCAACGGGCCTGGAAAACGGCACACTAGGAGATTGTGTCCCGCACCTGGCTCGGAGGGTCCTATGCCCACGGAGTCTCGCTAATTGCTAGC
The DNA here is from genome assembly GCF_006542625.1 of Nomascus leucogenys. NCBI lineage: Eukaryota > Metazoa > Chordata > Mammalia > Primates > Hylobatidae > Nomascus > Nomascus leucogenys. The sequence goes on along the minus strand of NC_044392.1, from coordinate 42,627,137 downwards.
ACAGCAGTCTGAGATCAAGCTGCGAGGCCGCAGCGAGGCTGGGGGAGGGGCGCCCGCCATTGCCCAGGCTTGCTTAGGTAAACAAAGCAGCCAGGAAGCTCGAACAGGGTGGAGCCCACCACAGCTCAAGGAGGCCTGCCTGCCTCTGTAGGCTCCACCTCTGGGGGCAGGGCACAGACAAACAAAAACTCTGCAAGAACTTCCACAGACTTAAATGTCCCTGTCTGACTGACAGCTTTGAAGAGAGTAGTGGTTCTCCCAGCACGCAGCTGGAGAACTGAGAACAGTCAGACTGCCTCCTAAAGTGGGTCCCTCACCCCTGAGCAGCCTAACTGGGAGGCACCCCCCCAGTAGGGACAGACTGACACCTCATTCAACCCGGTACTTCTCTGAGACAAAACTTTCAGAGGAACTATCAGACAGCTGAATTTGTGGTCTCACGAAAATCTGCTGTTCTGCAGCCACCGCTGCTGACACCCAGCCAAACAGGGTCTGGAGTGCACCTCTAGTAAACTCCAACAGACCTGCAGCTGAGGGTCCTGTCTGGTAGAAGGAAAACTAACAAACAGAAAGGACATCCACACCAAAAACCCATCTGTACATCACCATCATCAAAGACAAAAAGTAGATAAAACCACAAAGATGGGGAAAAAACAGACCAAAAAAACTGGAAACTCTAAAAAACAGAGCACCTCTCCTCCTCCAAAGGAACGCAGTTCCTCACCAGCAACGGAACAAAGCTGGATGGAGGATGACTTTGATGAGTTGAGAGAAGAAGGCTTCAGACGATCAAACTACTCTGAGCTACGAGAGGAAATTCAAAACAACAGCAAAGAAGTTAAAAACTTTGAAAAAAAATTAGAAGAATGGATAACTAGAATAACCAATGGAGAGAAGGGCTTCAAGGAGCCGATGGAGCTGAAAGCCAAGTTTCGAGAACTACGCGAAGATTGCAGAAGCCTCAGTAGCAGATGCGATCAACTGGAAGAAAGGGTATTGCTGATGGAAGATGAAATGAATGAAATGAAAAGAGAAGGGAAGTTTAGAGAAAAAAGGATAAAAAGAAATGAACAAAGCCTCCAAGAAATTTGGGACTATGTGAAAAGACCAAACATACGTCTGATTGGTGTACCTGAAAATGATGGGGAGAATGGAACCAAGTTGGAAAACACTCTGCAAGATATTATCCAGGAGAACTTCCCCAATCTAGCAAGGCAGGCCAGCATTCAGATTCAGGAAATACAGAGAATGCCACAAAGATACTCCTCGAGAAGGGCAACTCCAAGACACATTATTGTCAGATTCACCAAAGTTGAAATGAAAGAAAAAATGTTAAGGGCAGCCAGAGAGAAAGGTCGGGTTACCCACAAAGGGAAGCCCATCAGACTAACAGCTGATCTCTCAGCAGAAACTCTACAAGCCAGAAGAGAGTGGGGGCCGATATTCAACATTCTTAAAGAAAAGAATTTTCAACCCAGAATCTCCTATCCCGCCAAACTAAGCTTCATAAGTGAAGGAGAAATAAAACACTTTACAGACAAGCAAACGCTGAGTGATTTTGTCACCACCAGGCCTGCCCTAAAAGAGCTCCTGAAGGAAGCACTAAACATGGAAAGGAACAACCGGTACCAGCCACTGCAAAAACATGCCAAATTGTAAAGACCATCGAGACTAGGAAGAAACTATAGCAACTAACGAGCAAAATAACCAACTAACATCATAATGACAGGATCAGATTCACACATAACAATATTAACGTTAAATGTAAATGGGCTAAATGCTCCAATCAAAAGACACAGACTGGCAAACTGGATAAGGAGTCAGGACCCATCAGTGTGCTGTATTCAGGAAACCCATCTCACTTGCAGAGACACACATAGACTCAAAATAAAGGGATGGAGGAAGATCTATCAAGCAACTGGAAAACAAAAAAAGGCAGGGGTTGCAATCCTAGTCTCTGATAAAATAGACTTTAAACCAACAAAGATCAAAAGAGACAAAGAAGGCCATTACATAATGGTAAAGGGATCAATTCATCAAGAAGAGCTAACTATCCTAAATATATATGCACCCAACACAGGAGCACCCAGATTCATAAAGCAAGTCCTGAGTGACCTACTAAGGGACTTAAACTCCCACACAATAATAATGGGAGATTTTAACACCCACTGTCAGCATTAGACAGATCAACGAGACAGAAAGTTAACAAGGATATCCAGGAATTGAACTCAGCTCTACATAAAGTGGACCTAATAGACATCTACAGAACTCTCCACCCCAAGTCAACAGAATATACATTTTTTTCAGCACCACACCACACCTATTCCAAAATTGACCACATAGTTGGAAGTAAAGCTCTCCTCAGCAAATGTAAAAGAACAGAAATTATAACAAACTGTCTCTCAGACCACAGTGCAATCAAACTAGAACTCAGGATTAAGAAACTCACTCAAAACCGCTCTACTACATGGAAACTGAACAACCTGCTCCTGAATGACTATTGGGTACATAATGAAATGAAGGCAGAAATAAAGATGTTCTTTGAAACCAACGAGAACAAAGACACAACATACCAGAATCTCTGGGACACATTCAAAGCAGTGTGTAGAGGGAAATTTATAGCACTAAATGCCCACAAGAGAAAGCAGGAAAGATCCAAAATTGACTCCCTAACATCACAATTAAAAGAACTAGAAAAGCAAGAACAAACACATTCAAAAGCTAGCAGAAGGCTAGAAATAACTAAAATCAGAGCAGAACTGAAGGAAATAGAGACACAAAAAACCCTTCAAAAAATTAATGAATCCAGGAGCTGGTTTTTTGAAAAGATGAACAAAATTGATGGACCGCTAGCAAGACTAATAAAGAAGAAAAGAGAGAAGAATCAAATAGATGCAATAAAAAACGAAAAAGGGGATATCACCACCGATCCCACAGAAATACAATCTACCATCAGAGAATACTACAAACACCTCTATGCAAATAAACTAGAAAATCTAGAAGAAATGGATAAATTCCTCGACAAATACACCCTCCCAAGACTAAACCAGGAAGAAGTTGAATCTCTGAATAGACCAATAACAGGTTCTGAAATTGTGGCAATAATCAATAGCTTACCAACCAAAAAGAGTCCAGGACCTGATGGATTCACAGCCGAATTCTACCAGAGGTACAAGGAGGAACTGGTACCATTCCTTCTGAAACTATTCCAATCGATAGAAAAAGAGGGAATCCTCCCTAACACATTTTATGAAGCCAGCATCGTCCTGATACCAAAACCTGGCAGAGACATAACCAAAAAAGAGAATTTCAGACCAATATCCTTGATGAACATTGATGCAAAAATCCTCAATAAAATACTGGCAAACCGAATCCAGCAGCACATCAAAAAGCTTATCCACCATGATCAAGTGGGCTTCATCCCTGGGATGCAAGGCTGGTTCAACATACGCAAATCAATAAATGTAATCCAACATATAAACAGAACCAAAGACAAAAACCACATGATTATCTCAATAGATGCAGAAAAGGCCTTTGACAAAATTCAACAACCCTTCATGCTAAAAACTCTCAATAAATTAGGTATTGATGGGACGTATCTCAAAATAATAAGAGCTATCTATGACAAACCCACAGCCAATATCATACTGAATGGGCAAAAACTGGAAGCATTCCCTCTGAAAACTGGCACAAGACAGGGATGCCCTCTCTCACCGCTCCTGTTCAACATAGTGCTGGAAGTTCTGGCCAGAGCAATCAGGCAGGAGAAGGAAATAAAAGGTATTCAATTAGGAAAAGAGGAAGTCAAATTGTCCCTGTTTGCAGATGACATGATTGTATATCTAGAAAACCCCATTGTCTCAGCCCAAAATCTCCTTAAGCTGATTAGCAACTTCAGCGAAGTCTCAGGATACAAAATTGATGTACAAAAATCACAAGCATTCTTGTACACCAATAACAGACAAACAGAGAGCCAAATCATGAGTGAACTCCCATTCACAATTGCTTCAAAGAGAATAAAATACCTAGGAATCCAACTTACAAGGGATGTGAAGGACCTCTTCAAGGGGAACTACAAACCACTGCTCAATGAAATAAAAGAGGATACAAACAAATGGAAGAACATTCCATGCTCATGGGTTGGAAGAATCAATATCGTGAAAATGGCCATACTGCCCAAGGTAATTTATAGATTCAATGCCATCCCCATCAAGCTACCAATGACTTTCTTCACAGAATTGGAAAAAACTACTTTAAAGTTCATATGGAACCAAAAAAGAGCCCGCATCGCCAAGTCAATCCTAAGCCAAAAGAACAAAGCTGGAGGCATCACGCTACCTGACTTTAAACTATACTACAAGGCTACAGTAACCAAAACAACATGGTACTGGTACCACAACAGAGACATAGATCAATGGAACAGAACAGAGCCCTCAGAAATGATGCCGCATAGCTACAACTATCTGATCTTTGACAAACCTGACAAAAACAAGAAATGGGGAAAGGATTCCCTATTTAATAAATGGTGCTGGGAAAACTGGCTAGCCATATGTAGAAAGCTGCAACTGGATCCCTTCCTTACACCTTATACAAAAATTAATTCAAGATGGATTAAAGACTTATATGTTAGACCTAAAACCATTAAAATCCTACAAAAACCTAGGCAATACCATTCAGGACATAGGCGTGGGCAAGGACTTCATGTCTAAAACACCAAAAGCAATGGCAACAAAAGCCAAAATCGACAAATGGGATCTCATTAAACTAAAGAGCTTCTGCACAGCAAAAGAAACTATCATCAGAATGAACAGGCAACCTACAGAATGGGAGAAAAATTTTTGCAACCTACTCATCTGACAAAGGGCTAATATCCAGAATCTATAATGAACTCAAACAAATTTACAAGAAAAAAACAAACAACCCCATCAAAAAGTGGGCAGAGGACATGAACAGACACTTCTCAAAAGAAGACATTTATGCAGCCAGAAAACACATGAAGAAATGCTCATCATCACTGGCCATCAGAGAAATGCAAATCAAAACCACAGTGAGATACCATCTCACACCAGTTAGAATGGCCATCATTCAAAAATCAGGAAACAACAGGTGCTGGAGAGGATGTGGAGAAATAGGAACACTCTTACACTGTTGGTGGGACTGTAAACTAGTTCAACCATTGTGGAAGTCAGTGTGGCGATTCCTCAGGGATCTCGAACTAGAAATACCATTTGACCCAGCCATCCCATTACTGGGTATATACCCAAAGGACTATAAATCATGCTGCTATAAAGACACATGCACACGTATGTTTATTGCGGCACTATTCACAATAGCAAAGAGTTGGAACCAACCCAAATGTCCAACAACGATAGACTGGATTAAGAAAATGTGGCACATATACACCATGGAATACTATGCAGCCATAAAAAATGATGAGTTCGTGTCCTTTGTAGGGACATGGATGAAACTGGAAAACATCATTCTCAGTAAACTATCACAAGGACAAAAATCCAAACACCGCATGTTCTCACTCATAGGTGGGAATTGAACAATGAGAACTCATGGACACAGGAAGGGGAACATCACACTCCGGGGACTGTTGTGGGGTGGGGGGAGGGGGGAGGGACAGCATTAGGAGATACACCTAATGCTAAATGACGAGTTAATGGGTGCAGGAAATCAACATGGCACATGGATACATATGTAACAAACCTGCACATTGTGCACATGTACCCTAAAACCCTAAAGTATAATAAAAAAAAAAAAAAAAAAAAAAAAAAAAAAAAAAAAAAAACAGTTCAGGGGTGAGGAAGGAAAAGAAGTTTTTCATGGATTTGGCAGCATGGAGGTCAATAATGGCCTTCACAAAATATTAGTTGGAAGGTCTGAGCCAAAATAAGATTGGAATGGGTTGAGAAGTGGATATGAAGTAAAGAAGAGGAGATATGGTGTGTTGAGAAGTTTGACTGGAAAAAGGAACAGGGAAATCTATCTCTAGCTGGATGGAAATGTGTGGGCCTAGGAAATATACGTGCTTTTTTTTATAAAAAAGAATGTAGATACTAAAATATTCTTAAATGCTGACATAAGTGATTGCGTAAAAAATGGAAGAAGTAAAGATGTAGAAAATGAGAAAACCATAAAGAAATGAAGTCTTTGAAGAGGTGAAAGGAAATGAAATTCAGAGCATGTGTGATGATGGGAAGATTATTCAAGGAACTTTTATGAATTGAACATTGAGGTGAGAAAGGACATAGGAAGAAAGTCAACGATGAGCAAGACTAGCTTTATCTCCCTTCTGGAAGATTGTCCTCCTGATGGCTTTAATGAGTTCCTTGTTACGAAGACTGTAGATAATTGGATTGACCATTGGTGTTAGTATGGAGTAAACTATAGCAAGTGTTCGGTCAAGGGTCAGGGAATAGCTCTTCTTTAGCCACACGTACATGAAGATGATGTTCCCAAAGAAGATGAGGACCACAGCAAGATGTGAGGCACAGGTAGAAAAGGCCTTCTTTCTTCCTGATGCTGTTTTTATCTTCTGCCAGCCCCAATGATCCTTGCATAAGAAATCATGATAAAGAGTAAAGCGGTAAGAATTATGAAAGCATTAATGGCAAAGTCCACCAGAATGTTAGTGGACGTGTCCTTGCAGGCCAAGCTCAGCAAAGGAGGAAAGTCACAGAAAATGTGTTGGATTTCATTGTAAGCACAAAATGGGAGCTGGGAGACCAGGATGACCTCAGAAATGGGACATAGGAAGCCACAAGTCCAACAAGCAGCAGCCATCTTGGCACAGAGTGTAGTGGTCATAATTACAGGGTAGTGGAGGGGCCGACAAATGGCCAGGTATCTATCATAGGCCATGGCTGTAAGAAGGTAGCATTCAGAAGCTCCCAAGGAGTGGAAGAAGTAGGTCTGAAGGAGGCATCCTGCAAAAGAAATGGTTTTCTTCTCACTGAGAATATTAGACAGCATTTTAGGGATAGTGGTAGCTGTATACCACAACTCCAAGAAGGAAAGAACACTGACAAAGTGGTACATAGGTGTATGCAGAGCTTCATCCAGTCGGATGACTGAGAAGATGAGCATGTTGCCACAGATGGTGAACAGGTATGCCAACAGCAGCAGGACAAAAAGCCAGCCCCTGACATAGCCCACACTGGCAAAGCCAAGGAACACAAATTCAGCCAGGCTTGAATGGTTGCATTGATCCATGGGAGGCTGAGGCAAAGAAGGAAAGAAGAAAACATTGGATTGAGATGACTGCTGAATCCATGCCAAAACTTCATTTCTCTCTCTCTCTTTTTAACTTAAAAGTGGCACTGAAATTACTACTGTTGCTCTCACTACTATTACTATTACCGTAAAAATATTAATAGCTAACTCTTATTAGCACTTACTATTCATCAAACATTTTTACTAGTGTCTTGCATTCAATATTTACTAAATTTTTATACTTCAGTGAGATAAGCACCATTGTTCTGCCTATTTTGCAAATAAGAAAACTCGGGAATAGAGAGAAGGAAGTAATTAGAACACTTTTGTATTTCCTATAGATACTATTTCACAGAAACAACATTTAGACCATCCTCAAGCATTTCAGCTCTATACTATATGACTGTTCCCAAACATTCTAACTCCTCTTCCCAGGTCGTAGTTTTTCCCTCAGTAAAGCCTCAAAGAGTGAATTTTGGGTATGAGATTAATATAGTAGCAAATCTTTTCTTATTGTTCAATTCACCTCTATAAACATTTATTGAACAAATATGTATCAGGCAGAAAGAACACAAAATTCAGCAAGGTACAATCTCTGCCACCAGACAGCTTACAACCCTGTAGAGAAGCAGACATCTTCTCTAAAGTACTGTAAAGCACAGAACACTTCAGTGTGCCTGAGAAGTGGCTCATTTCTCAGGTCAAGATGACTGAAAAAAAACTTTTAGAGGAAGCCCGTAAGATGAATTTTCCAAGAAGATCTGGGATCAGCTGCATAAAAGAGAAAAAGAAATATTTCAGACAAAAATAAAAATATCGAGGAGCAAGCAGCTCACATGAAGGAAACACATGTTCCCCTCTATGGTAAGCAAACTGGGAAAGCTCACTCAATGCTTTAAGACCTTAGCTCCATAGATGCAGGGCATCACTGAAGAATGTTTGATAGATGAGTGACCTGGTCAGATGTAGATTTTTAAAACATAACTAAAATTTAACTATTCTGACCTCAAGCTCGGAGATGAAGGTGTGAATTTGCCTTGTGGGTATAGCCGACAGCAAGATGGGTTAGGGTGGTTAGCATGTTTGGTGTTAAGAATGCAGATTCGGCCGGGCGTGGTGGCTCATGCCTGTAATCCCAGCACTTTGGGAGGCTGAGGCGGGCAGATCACGAGGTCAGGAGATGGAGACCATCCTAGCTAACACGGTGAAACCCTGTCTCTACTAAAAATACACAAAAAAATTAGCCGGGCGTGGTGGCGGGCACCTGCAGTTCCCATCTACTCCGGAGGCTGAGGCAGGAGAATGGCGTGAACCCGGGAGGCGGAAGTTGCAGTGAGCCGAGATTGCGCCACTGCACTCCAGCCTGGGTGACAGAGTGAGACTCCGTCTCAAAAAAAAAAAAAAAAAAAAAAGAAAGCAGGTATGTGGTTTGTGATTTTTTAATCCATTCTCCCAATCTGAAACTTTTAAGTGGAGCACTTAGATCATTTACAGTCAATGTTAATATTGAGATGTGAAGTACTGTTCCAGGCATCATGTTGTTACCTACTGACGTTGTTTTCTTCATTGTGTTATTATTTTATGAGCCCTTTAGGAGCTTCTATTCTGATGTATATTAACCTTTTTTCCCCAAGATTTAGAACTCCCCCTAGCATTTCTTGCAGGGCTAGTCTAGTGTTGACATATTCATTCATCTTTTGTTTGTCTGAGAATGATTTTATTTCTCCTTCATTTATGAAACTTAGTTTTACTGAGTACAAAATTATTGGTTGACAGTGAAGTTATTCTGTTTAAGGAAACTAAAGATAGGACCCCAGTCTTTTCTGGCTTGTAAGATTTCCACTGAGAAGACTGCTGTTAGTCTGATAGGTTTTCTTTTATAGGTTACCTAACGCTTTTGAGCTTCTTTTATTTGAATGTCTAAATCTCTAGCAAGACCAGGGAAGTTTTCCTCAACAATTACCTGAAGTGGGTTCTCCGAACATTTTGCTTTTTCTTCTACTTCAGAAACACCTATAATTATTAGGCTTTGCCACTTTACATGATCCCATATTTCTTGGAGACTTTGTCCATTTCTTTTTTCTTCATTTTTGTCTGATTGGGTTACTTTGAAACCTTGCCTTTGAGCTCTGAAATTCTTTTTTCAATTTGGTCTAATCTACTGTTAAAACTTTTCTCTGCTTTTTGCAGTTCCTTAAATGTGTTTTTTATTTCCAGAAGTTCTCATTGTTTTTCCTTTAAAGTATCAGTCTCTCTAGAAAATTTATTCATATCCTGAAGTGTTTTTTTAATGCTGATTTTCATTTTTCTTTTGTATCTCCTTGAGTAACTTAATAATCAACCTTTTGAATGCCTTAACCGGTATTTCAAAGATTTCATCTTGGTTTGAATCCACTGCAGGAGAGTTAGTGTTATCTTTTGTGAGTTTTATAGAAATCTGTTTTTTTATATTGCCAGAATTATTATTTTTGGGTTCCTTCACATTTTGCTAGACTATTTTTTCTAATTTTTTTAATTTAGTTTTGATTCTGAGTTTCTTAAATTTATATTTTCCCCTTTAGGATGTGACTTTAATGTTTATAGTTTGTTGGTACTTGGCTTTGGCTGTGTATTTTCAATGGCAAAGACTCTATGAATTTCTTGGTTATAGAGAATCTTTGTACAATAACTTTCTCAGATGCTGGTTGTAGTATCTATGTGCTGGGTGTGTAAGCAGGTTCACTGTCTCCTGTGGGGCTGGAATGCCAGAGGTCTCATGAAACTTATTTTATTCCTCAGTGGTGTGCACTTTAAAAATTTTTTTTCCTAGCATTTTATTCACTGGGTTGAACAGTTTAGGCTTCAGGCCAGTAGGAGGTGCCCATGGGTAAAATCCAGCTGCAGCTAAAGCAGGTGGGTAAATGCAATACCTCAATGGTGAGCAGAGGTCCCAGCCTTGACAGAAGTAGCTGGGGAATCTCTCAGTGAGATGCACTAGGTCTTTTCAGGAGGAGGAGCAGGAGCCACCACAGCTCTCCTTCCCAGCCATCGGAAAATTGATCCTTCTTCCAGCCACACTCCTAACGTGATGTTCCAGCTATTCAGATTAGAAAGGCACTTCTTTTTATCTGCAGGAATCCTGATGTTCTATGTAGAGGGCGATTGTGACTCTACCTCTCACACAAGCCTGAACCTGGAGGGCACTCCTTCTATGGGGATGTGTCACATCAAAGTATTTCAGAAAGGCTGTCTACAGATGTACCCATGCTGATTTCCCATAGCAGAAGTCTCAGCTGTGTTTGCAGTAGTAATCAGTGGGGAGAAAAGTCCCCTTCTCCTATACTCTTCACAAGGATCAGGGCTGCCTGCCTGTCAGAGTAGATTTACAGACATTCCCCAACTAGCTCAGCACTGCACCTGTGCCTCTTCAATCCCATAAGCGGAAAGTTCAGGGACTTAAGGCCTGCAATATGGCATCTTCTCTCTCATGGGATGATCTCTCAGTGTGATGCACTCCCCCTTCCCCTAGGAGTAGCAGTCCCTGAGGGCCAGTCTACTGTGAATCCTGCTGCTCCTCTGGGTTGAGCCACCCAGTGGGGCTTCCACACTCAACGCTATTGCCGGGGAGTGTCTGCAAGGCACCCTGTGATATGAATTTTCCTTTAGTCTCCCAGCAGCAGGTACCAGCACCAGCTCTTATGGGGATAGGAGGGAAGTTAGTAGACTCTAAGGTTTCCTTAGTTAGAAATAGCCTTAGTGTGTTGGCTTTCTTGAATGTTAGCTGTAGAAATAATGTATTGAGCATGTGGATAGATTCAAGACCTCTTGGCTAGCCAGGATGATGCAGTCAATGGCAATAGCAGAAATTACACAAACGTATTCTCCTTCCTAAACACAGTATTGTTTTGCCTCCAGATGTTGTAAAAGGCTATCATGGTTGCTTCTAGCCAGGAGGTGGTACTCGTAAAAGAACATCAGCTGCAGTAATGGCAGTGGAATTTGTGCTTTCCATAAGTTACCCAGGGAAGGTGATCTGGCATCTCAAGCAATTGGTGGGTGTCCCAAGGCTCCCACGGAATTCCTAAAGATCTCTATACATTGTGGTACACTACCAAGGTGGGTCTAGGGGCAAAGCCAGGCGGGGGCTGAGCCAGGTAAGTCTGTACTCTGGCTCCCCACGTGTGGGTGCAGGCAGTGGCCACGGAGGGCAGTTCCCTGGCTGCTGGGGTAATGTTCCAAGGAAGAGTGTAGCTTCCTCTGCTGCACAAAAGACTCCAAACAGTCAGGGGGGTGTAGTAAGTGGAAATAAGCCCCACTTAGCTCTCACACACTTGGCAGGTCAGGTCTCACATACACAGTGTTCTGCTGGTAGCAGCTACCTGAGTTCCAGGCAGCCTTCACTCAGAAGGCGTATGCCCCAAACCATAAGCCTTCCCCAGGAAGACAGAAACCATGGCTTTCAGGCCACGCCCCTCCTGGTTTGCTCATAAAGCAGGGGCATCCAGCTTCTGTGCCCATATCTATAGCACACTTCTCACTTGCTTGCTGGTTCTGGCCACCGGTTCACCCCTACTCAGATTATACTGCAAATCTAAGTTGGGAGCTTCTCTCAACATGTGACCACTGCCTGATACCAATAGACTTCTGCAAGGTCCCCTGTGAGGTAGGATCAGGAATGGCTTCCCTCCATCTCCAGTGGCATGTGGGAGTGCATGCAAAGTATGTCCCCATGCTGTTCCTTCTCATATTTTGCCCACTGCTCCCTAAATCAGCCCCAGCACTGAGTAGGACTAAGGCCTTCCCCCCATGGCCTGGATTGCCCAGCTCCCCTCTGGGAATGTGTGTCATGGCAACAGTCTCCCCACTGTGGGAATGTGTGTCATGACAGTGGTCTCCCCACTTATGCTCTGGAGACTCATAGTTTTCTGTTTGGTTCACAGTGTAGGCTGCTGCACACTACTTCTTTCACAGAGTTTGTGGCTTCTTTCAGTTTTCCTGTTAAGTTCCTGTGCTGCTCTTGGAAAAAAGTCCACAGCATGAACCTCTGCACACCATTTTGTCTTTCTAAGTGGTAGAATCACGTTAACAATGCCTTCAACCTGCCATTATGGAAAAAAAAGTAAAAGTGTGGTCACCATGTTCTAAGGGCCAGCCATTATCGTGTACTTGAGGTCTGACTCCTAGTATAACCTACAGTCAGAAAACAGTTGGTGCTGTTCTACAGCATTGTCTCTGCCTTCATAAAACCCATCATCTCCAGCCTCAGGAACAAGGATGTAAAAGGGGCTTCTTGGAAAGTACTTAGAGTCAAAGGGACAGCTCAATGACCCAGGATGCTTCAGAGTTTTCCATAATCATGGGCAAACTGGAGGGGTCTTATTTGGTACCTTAAAGGTACATCAGTTATCTTTTCGTTAAGCTGTCTATTCTTTGCTCATGCTCAGCTCCCTCTTGAACTTCAATTTTTTAGATGTGCTCCTCTGAGGTAATTTTCTATGTCTTGTAGGCTTCCTTCATTTAGTTTCATTCTTTTTTCTTCTCTGACTGTGTATTTTCCAACACCCTGTCATTGAGCTCACTGGTTCTTTCTTCTGCCTGATCCATTCTGCTGTTGAGAGCTTCTAAATAATTTTGCAGTTTAGCAAATATACTTCTAAGTTCCAGGGTTCCTATTTGATTTGTTTTTCATTATTTCAATCTCTTTGTTAAAATTTTCTGATACATTTCTACGTTGCTTTTTTGTATTATTTTGAATATCTATGAGTTTTCTTAAAACTTCTCTTTATTCTTAATCAGGGAACTTCCCTATTGCTGTCTTATTAGTGTTGGTTACTGGTTCCTTGCTTTGTCAATTTGGGGAGCTCATGATTTTCTGTTTGTGTATGTACATTTATGACTTTGAATTGAAAAATTATTTATTCCAGTCTCCTTTATCTGATATATTGTTGTTTTTATTGGATATGTTTGCTTAGCGTTTTCTTTACAATTTACTTTTTTTTTTTGTTAGGTCACTGCCTCCTTTTCAGCACTAAATGGCAACTAAGTCCAGGTTTACCTCTGTTTTAGCAAGTGTTCAGAGTGCTGCCTGTCCAGGATGGGGGAGGTCCCAAAGGGGATAATGCAGCAGAATGGGAAAGCTGTCTAGGATTTTGTGCCCAAGAGACTAACAGAACATACCTCCTACAGTGAGGTTCTACTGAACACTAATTTGGCAACTCCTTCAGCCAAGATACAGAGAGTTTCCCAGGCTGGGGATGCTGCTAGCCCCATCTGCCCCCTTTGTCTCTGTCAGTCTTCAGGAATTTTTCTCCATTCAAGTACTTGTGCAGCTTTCTGTGTGTTGAGGCAGGAACATGTCTCCTGCCAGGAAACCCAAGATGTTGAGAAAGCTGGTTGTCCATCTTAAACTTACCTTTTCCGCTGTAATAACTGTGAATCAGGGGAAATTTCCCAAATGCCTGGTTCATGGCAAATTGGGGGAAAAGCGTTATAGTTATAAAAATCCAATTCTATTACCCTCTGCACAGCGTTTTTACTTCTCTGCAACCCCAGAAACTATCTCATCCTTCTATTTGGGTTCTGGGATATCGCTAGTGATAATTTCTGCACTGTATATGTGTATTTTGTTATTTGTTTTTTATTTTCTATGAGATCGAGGGTAGTGGAGCCAGGTTGTTTCTACTCTATCATTTTGGTGACCTAAGTCATATTTTTTCTGTACAATATTAAATAAAAGTAATATTAGTAATTAATCTTGTTTTGTTCTTAATGGGGATGATTGAATTTGGCTTAGGAATATTTGGAGGAAGAATTTTGTGTATATGTTAATGAATGATGTTATCTATTTTTTCACATTACTAGTTTTATTTATTTTGGAATCACTGTTAGGCTATCTTTGTAAAATGCACTATTGAGCTGCATTTCCAGTGTTTTAATTCTCAGAAGAATGTTTGTAAAAATAGGAACTATGTTTTTCTTCAATATTAGGTAGAACTCACTTATTAAGCAAGCTGCCACTGACGTTTTCTTTCTAGTGATTTTTTAACTTCTAATTTAATATTATTTAGATTTTATATTAATTTTGACATTGATATTTCTAATTTATAATTTTCTAGAAATGAATCCAGCCAATTTTAAATTTTAATTAACTGGCATATATTATTAATAATATGTTATTATAACTTTAAACTTTGATGCATCTGTAATTCCGCCAATTGTTCATTCTTAATCTTTCTTATTTTTGCCCCTCTCTCTCCTTTATTTTTTATTAGTCTTGTCAGGAGTTTATTTCTACTTTTAGGAATCAACGTTTTTATTAATATATCATTTTTGTCATATATTTATTTTTATTGTATTAATTTCTGCTCCCAGATTTTTTCTTACACTTTCTTTTTTCACCCTAACATTATTTTTCTAATTTTTAAATTTGAATGCTTATTATTTTTATACTTTTTAAATAACATTAAATTTAAGGCTATAAACTTCTAAAAAGCACTTTTTCCCAAATATTTTGAAATTATACTTTTTGTTATTGTTCAGATATAGATGTTTTCTACTTTTCCTATGATACTTCTGAGAGTAAGTTGTATGGAAGTATTTTCTTTAAATATCAAGCATATGGACATGTTAAATTTATCATTTATTTATTTCTAATTTATTTATATCACTAGTAGAAGCAGAGGTCTATATTACATTAATATTATTAATTCTATTAACTGTATTGACACTTGTTTTATGGCCTAGCATTTGTTTAATTCCACTGTGCTTGAAATCAATCTTTATTCCATATGCCTCCAGTAGGTGGACCTTGTTAATTATTCTACAAATAATTTATATATATACTTATTATTTATTTGCCTGGTGTTTTTATTCTTCGGGGAAGAGATTTCAAATGTCTTACTCTGATAGTGGGCGTGTTAATTTTCCTTATGGTGCTTTTACGTGATTACTGTGCAGCATGGAAAGCCACAGACCTCATTCTACTGCATGGCAGAAAGCAGAGCAGAACGCACAAAATGGGCAGGCTGGCTCCCTGGGAGAAGAGCACAGGAAAGAACCGTGCTGCATATGCCCAGCTCCTCCTTTCAATCTCACCAATTGGCATAGACGGCTGGTTCTCAGACTTTAATTTGCATGCATAACATCCTGACGTTTATTAAAACACCAATTACTAGACCCCACTTTCAAAGCATCTAATTTAGTTGATCTGAGATAGACATTCTCATTAAAATAAAATCTTTTTCTGTTGCTAAAGTTTTTACCTGAGAAGATTCCAGGTGACTTGATCCCCATTTATCCCACACCTCATCAATGTTTGGAGAAAGCTTAAAAAGATTGTACGATTTGTTCACTATGTTAGCCAAAAAAATGACTAACATACCCATAAAATATTGGCATTACGTTTAGACCTTAATAAACATAGACAAATAATACCTTCCCAATAATTACTCTGCAGGCTCATATAAACCATGTTTAAAAGGATTTTCTTTCTAGCCAGCGTTTCAGTAGAAGGTCATTCAAGTGAAAGGTCATATGTAGGCTGACTTGTGGGATCATATATGTTCTAAAAACCCACAGTTGTCAGGGATGGTAAGGAGGGTGAAAACTCAGTCAACATGATTAGATCCTCTTGGTTTTTAAATGAAAGTTAAATCTTTTGGATTAAGTTTAGAATCTACCTACTAACTAATGTTGAAAAGACATTTATCTATTTACCTTCTGTGGGAGATTTAATGAGAAAATAGACAAAGGACATCTAACTATAAATCGTATGTTTGTGTAATCAGGGATCCTTGTATAATCAAGGATCACGAAATTAAGCGAGAACATGGGATGGTTTGTGAAGTATGAAACCCAAACTTACTTCTGGAAAGGAAAATTGAGACTGCAGGAGTCTGAGAGAAGAAAGGCTGGCTGGACAAGACTTGTGAACCTCCACAGCCAGCCGTGTTCTCTAAAGGTATGAGTTACTCTATGGGAAGATAGAGCCCTAGAAGAAGTCTGTGACTCATTGTATCGGCTTTCCCGCCTACATCTGCTGCATGGTGCTTGGTGCCAGAGGCTTTCTACTTCAGATAAAATGAAAAAAAAAAAAAAAAAAAAGAGGCCGAAAGGTATACTGGAAAGCGTTAGAAAACGTTGGTGCTATCCCATTCTCAGTCTGTTTCTAAATTGCCATGCAAACTTAATTAATTAAGTTATTCCCTACCTCTTGATTTCAGTTTTATGTTTTGTAAAGACAGAGGGGTTTAGACCAGATGACTTCTTAAGCACCTTCTAAATCAGAAGTTCATTGATTCTCAGTGACTTCCTGGTGGAATTCACCTAGCTGCAAATGGCGTTTGCTCAAAGCAAGTCTTCAAAAGTTATGTGTTGGCTTACCCCAACACTTGAACCTATCTACCCCATACCACAAAGGAAAAGTTGCTTTTACCTAGGAAAGAAAGAAAAAAAATCACGGATTTGATTTCTACTATTTTTATGTTGTTGTTTTTCTCCACAACATTAATTTTCAAGGTTTGACAATATTAAAATTGGTTTGCCCTTATTTAGGATCCACCAAATGTCAGAAAAGAGAATATAGTCCATATCTGAGCTGGATGTCCAGGGAAAATTTACCTGAGGGCATATTGTCATAGAAAAACCTCATATTGGACAACTTATGCACATTTAATAGGTGGGGATCCCAGAACATTCTGTGATCTTAGTCAAATTTACTAAATTAAGAGGGAGATAATGCTACTGTATGCTACTCCACACACATTGTCCTCCACACATACCTTTTCTCTTAAAATAAGCTAAAATAAATACCAAGTCATACCTGCATTTGGAAAGAAAGCATTTCAACATCATTTTTCAAAAACAGGAAACCCAAAACTTACGCTATCACTAAAAAGAAATTTTAAAAGTTTACCCAGAGAGTTTTTATTTGAAAAATAAGTTTTCTTTTTGTATCTTCAATAAGCTATGGCTATGTTATCCTCAGACAGGGAATCTCCTAGTAGGATCCTACCGTTCCACACCTGGTTTTCAGAGAACCTTCATAGAAGTACCAAATGGGTGCCCAGTTAGCATTCCAAAGTCTGAGGCATGAGGAGAGATCACAATACACTTCTACACTTCTGCGAGGCTTTCTTTTGTTTTGCTCATTCACTTCTCACCAATCCATGCACTCCTTCCCACCACTTTTCATGACCTCCCATCACCACAAAAGTACATAGAACAAAACGAAAAAAAAGTCTGTTTCTTGGTGTTAGTCAGTATGTTGCTGCACATACTGGGGTGTGTGTGTTTGTGTGTTTGTGTGTGTGTCTGTCTGTGTGTGTATGTGAAAAAGAGAAAAAGGTGGGGGTGGAGGTGGGGAGAGAGAGAGTGGGTTGGCTCCTTAAAACAAAATTGTTAAGTGCCAGGATTTTTTCCCCACCCACCCTGCCAGAAAACAGGAGAGACAGAAAAATTTCCATCTAGTCCCTAAAGAAATGTCCCATCTCTCAAAGCTCAGAACTGCAGGGCTACATGAAGAATCAATGAACAGACAAAGCGCATTTTAAAGAAGGATTCCTAAGGCAGACATGCATCAGGAATTCTCAAAGGGAATGAGGAGAGAGAGGAATTGGTAAGGTAAGGCCCCTATATTGTTGGTCTAGAAGGGCTGTAGCACAACAGAAAAAGCATTCTATTTCTAAATTGACTTTGTAAACTTGTTTTGCCACTAACTCAAAATGAACATTGGGCTTAACCATTTCTCCTTTCTTTACTTCAACTTCCCCTTCTCTAAATAAATATTGTATAAAGCCCCTCACTACCCTGGTAGTCTATGGATCTCTAACGCCATTGAAAAATATTTCTAGTGTGGATGTAGAGAGATGGGTGGTCTATATCAATGTCCCTGGAGTTTTCTTTCCATATTCTAATAGACCTTATCTGGGAAAGATCAAAGCCTTTACCTAGTTCTCTTTTTTAGATACTCTAATCTTTTCTGTACCACTCCTGCCCATTACCTGATGGTTTTGATGACATTAGAACTTACAACATCCTCCTCTGCATCTTTTCTACCCCAAGACACTCCCTTACTTATATTTCAAGCTCCTGGAAATGTTGGCCTCCCAGGGGCTCCTTGTTATATGTTCTCTGGAGTTGCTAACTGTGTAAAGTTTTTTGTAAGTGCTCCTCTGGGGTAGGAAGTTGGACACAGAGAAGTAAAGCAGCCCAACTCTCTTTCAAATGGCTTTTCTGCAACCCTCACTGGCTCTAGAATCCAATCCCAGGGACACTGCCTCTTCTGGGACACTAGAACACTAGAAGTTCTGCAAGTCCCTCATAGCTTTTTTTTTTTTTTTTTTTTTGAAATGGAGTCTTGCTCTGTCGCCCAGGCTGGAGTGCAGTGGCGTGATCTCAGCTCACTGCAACCTCTGCCTCCCAGGTTCGAACGATTCTCCTGCCTCAGCCTCCCGAGTAGCTGGGACTACAGGCATGTGCCACCACACCCAGCTAATTTTTTGTATTTTTTAGTAGACGCAGAGTTTCACCCGTGTTAGCCAGGATGGTCTTGGTCTCCTGACCTCATGATCCACCCACGTTGGCCTCCCCATCATAGCTTTTTATGAGAAGAGACAATCCAACTTGAATACATGAAGAATAACATCTTTAGGACCCCAGAGGTGAGTTTCATCTTAAAAGCTTTCTTTGCAAGGAGATTTCTTATCCATCCCTACTAACCTCACCACATTACCATATTATCACAGTCAGCACAGGCACCACTATCACTTTTGTGCTGACCATCTCTACCTTTGTTACTCTCACCACTGTCCCTCCCTTTGCCATGTCAGCTGTCTTTAGCCATTGTTCCAAATCATTGATTGTTGAATACCGAATACACTTGTCTAAGTCTCCATCACCAGTATTGTTACCATTATTTACATTATCACCACCATTATTATTACCCAGGCATCTTCATGAGACTAATCTACTTTTTCATTATTACTTTTATTTTTGTCCATATTCTTAATATGCTCATCAAACATCCTAATCTTGACATCTGAACTCTTATCTCAGCTGTGTGTTCTCTGTGGGCATGTACTTGGATGGATATGGAGTCCAGATAAATAATGGAATCACAGCATTTATCTGTCAGAAGTAAGGTATTTGAAACATTCATAGCCCCAAATGTACTTTTATTTTTCAGAATCAGAGGTGGAAAGAAAGCAGTTGCTATATTAAATTTAAGATAAGGAGGTAACCATAAAAAGATTAACAAGTAGATCATATTAAATGGAAGAAAAACACCAAGTGTTCTGAGATCAAATTGGAAAAGCTTTCCTGTAGGAGATGGAAAGTTTTTGAGCCAAAGGAAAGGAAGATATGTGTTTCTGAGATTACTAATGTGACTTTAGGATTGGAAGAGTCTCTCAAATATTTGGACAATATGAGCATCTCATTCAACCTTAATCAGCATTTAGCTTATGTCCCACTTATTCTGAAATACCTAACCTTTCACAAAGATGGATAGTTGAAACTATCCTTCACTAAATTACTGCATCTCCCAGTCTCAAGCACCAGAAGACCTTTGTTTTCATTTTTATTTCATGGATATATAGATTAGCCATCTATCCCAATTCTCCAAATGAATAATTGTTCTGTACTCAAAGTGGCCACTTTAATACTCATTTTTATTCCTCCCTGTACCACATCACATTGGTGTTCCTACATTCCTCTTTTCCTCTTGTGAGCCAGACTCTGAGACAGACTTTCTGCATCACTTGTATTGTCTAATTGTATATCTGTATGGCTTAACATTGACTGAGTAAATTATAATGCCCATGCACGATCCCTCAGAAGGCTATCAACATGACACATACCTGAGCATAAGAATTGTAAACCTTACCTAGAATCAGTTAGTGTAGATATGCGTACTAAATGATCGAGGCTTCCAAGTTTAGTTCTTGCCTAGTCAAGAGCATTGTTTCTTCTCTTTTATGTCACCACTTGTCAGTAAAGAGTGCTTACTTGGCATTTATTCTGTATCAGAAATAGAGTGAGATAAAATGACAAGTTCTGGTATTACTATGCAATGAGTTCACTGTCCCATGAGCTTAGAAGCCAATACTGTGACAGCAGCTTTTAAGAAAGGAAAAGCCTTATTTCAAGGTTGACCAGCAGGGAGGCAGGAGGCAATATTCAAATCTGTCTCCCCAAACTGAGGTCTGGGGACAGGTTTTATAGTCAGAGAGCAATTAAGAGAGAGATAGGAAAATGCAACAAAGCGTTATCTGATTGGTTCCTGAGAAGAGGTTATGCCAGGTCCTTGACTTTCATGATTGTGCTGCAACAAAACAGGTCATCCTTTCCTTTTTAATTTGATCACCATTCTTTGGTCTGAATACTTAGGTTCTGCATGTGGTTTACTTTTTTGTTCTGGTTGGCTCCAGGGTCACAAATCTGGCACACTTGGTTCATCTGGGCACGCTTGGGTTACTTGCAACCTGAGGGTCCATTGCAACTAAAAAACGAGTCATCATTTTGTTGTATTTTGTTATTGACAAAGTTAAAGCAGATTGAACTTGTTCGGTGGTTACACTGATATTTTCATCAAGCAATTCATTATTTGAGGAGAAAGATGAGATCTAAAATTATTTGTTAAAATCTTAAGTGAAAAAAGTAGTATTCAACATGTTCAAATTTTCAGAGTATCATTGCTACTATTTGGAAAAACAGCATATGCTTACTAGAATTTAGAAATAAATAGAGAAATAATTTTTCAAGTAATGGGATTATAAGTAATTTAAATTTTTATTTATGTAAACATTTAATGTCCTATATTTATATGTAATACATTATTTTTAAAAGTGCTTTTAATGTTAGAAAAAAATGATATGAAATGCAACTAACATAATGTGAGAAATAGGGGAATTCACAATAATTCATTTATGTATTTATTTAATACATTTTTGAAACAGCTTTTATGTCCCAGACTTTATTCAAGGAACTGGAGAAAATGGGATGCGTATAACACTGTTGCTTCCCTTAAGATATTTATTATATAGAGTGGGAGGAGACAGATTCTCAAATCACCTGATTTTTTTTAAAATATAAGTTTTTTAAACATGTAAGAAAAAATTTCAATTTCACACATAAGATGAATTTTTGAACCTTTTAGAGATATTATTAATTGAAGCAAATAAACTTTTAAAACAACTATGTAAATGAAGTGATACATCAAGGTCACATGCCTTTGTTTGCCCAATACAACTGTGGTTTATATCTGTTGTCCCTGGATACATTGACAGTATTTCCTTTTGTTCTCTGATGTACTTGAGTTTGAATGTCCTATGAGACAGAATGTCAGCCTTGATGCTAGTACCAAGTGAATGGTCTGATTATGCTGCCTTTCAGACGTGACTGCTTCTTACTGTCTATCTTGCTAGAGTCAATATCCAATTGTCACCATGGGAGAAGTGGCCAAAAGTTGGACCTTACCTTGGGGACTTACCCCAATATGTTACACTAAGGCACTACTTCTCAAACTTTTATTTTCATATCATAGCACTTATAAAAGTGATGGTATCTGTAGGACACACTGAGGTGAACAGAAAGTCCACTTACTACTTGAGGCAACCAGTCCAAGGTCTTCAGTTCCCTTAGGTCCTATCTGACCATTCATAGGGTGTGCGTTAGGGGCAGGGACTCAGTAACTCAGCACATCTGTTATTTATATCTGTTGAGAAGCTCTGCGCTAAAGATGACCTGCACTTTATGTTCTAAAGGAAATACCCAAGGAGATCTCAAGAGAAAAAAGAGTATAGAATAGAGTACAGAATGAAAGGCAAGAGGAGTTTGCAGCTATAAATGGATCTTAAAAAAATACCTTCTGGTGGAGTTTCAGGAGGGTAACTCTATCTCTATCACACCCATTTGACTCTTAAGAGTTTGTTCATTCATTCATTTGTTCAAATATGAGTGGATACCATGCATTGCAGTACAAATTAATAGTGAGATATAAGCCACTTTGAGAGTTAGATGACTACTTATGTCTTCACTACAGGATAGTAAGTCCCCCATGTTCACTGCACAGTATGCACCCAACAGACATTAGTAATTAACAAGAATTGCTGTAACAGTTTTAGTAATTATTGTTACAATAATGACCTATTAATTAATGTGATCTAAGCCATTTCAATTGGAGCCATCGTCTAGAGCTGCCACCACAGGGAAAAAAGAGTTTCTGTTGGGCCCATAAGAGTTCGTGCAAAAAGAGTAGTCTGAGTGAAGTGAGGTGCAGAAGGAGAGAAAGAAAAGGAGCCCAAAAGCAGTAGACTCAGACTGTCAGCAGAATAGAGTTTTGCACCACGTATTTGGGGAAACAGCGTAGACTTCTTGAAAGCAGGGACTACTCAGTTTATGACAAGATAAATTTGGACCCTTAGGTCAAAAGAAGATGCCTCATTTGGAGAGTTACGAGTCTATTGTAATAACAACGTGAGATAGGTATAAAACTAAGCATTATCAAAGAAATAAATGCCCACTGAAGACATTTATGTGGAAAACTTTGAAGTAACAACGATTAATATTTACATGCTTAATGTTCTTTTATTGTCCCCATTTTGCATGTAAGGGAACTGAGGTGGAGGGAATTTAAGTGTATTGCATATGATCACACAGCAAACAAATGGTAGAATTGACGCAGGCAGAGAGACTTCAAAGTCCATGCTGTAAGCACTATACTGTCCTGATTCTGGTATGCTGAGACTAACTTGCTTATGAAATACTTAGTATGTGTTATTTAACTTTAGAACACTTTGATGTAGTTTTTTTTTTTAAAAGGAAAACAAATCTGGCATTAGAGAGAGCTTATGTTTTTTGCCCAGAATCATAGAGGCAAAAATGGCAACATCTGAATTTGTACCAACACCTTTTTATCTCTGCTCTGCAAATTCAGATCTTACACATCTGGACTTAGTTCAGGTCCTGCTTTCCTAAAGAAGTGCTATAGGTGCCGGTAATCCCAGCTACTCGGGATGCTGAGGCAGGAGAATCGCTTGAACCCGGGAGGCAGAGGTTGCAGTGAGCCGAGATCGCGCCATTGCACTCCAGCCTGGGGGACAAGAGCAAGACGTCATCTCAAAAAAAAAAAAAAAAGTACTATAAGCATAGAATCAAAACTCCCTAAGCTGAGAGGAATGTGAGCACTCATTCATTGCCAGCCTTTCATTTTGCAGACAGAGAGAATGAGGCTGAGGAGGGTAACTCAGTCAGCTGAAGTGGAATTTAGGGTTGAATCTGTCTCTCTTTACTGCAAGTTCAATAATCTTTATAATTTTATTACATAAATATTGGGATGTTCTTCCTTCTTCAGAGGGATATTATAAAGATTAAAATTTTAAAAACATGAAGGCAGCTGTAACTATTTCTGGCATAGTATAGACATACATAAAATAAAGCAGTAAGATCTGTAAGAATGAGGAAAATGGAAAGTATTCAAGATTAGGCAATACTTAGTCTCTGCCAAGATCTGGTCCTATTTTCTCACTAATTTGTCTGACCATACTCTAGCAGGTACTTGGGCCCCAGTTCAGACACCATCAAGGAATGGGAGATTACTCTGCTCAACAGAGGAAGTAATAGAGGAGCTGGAGAGAAAAGAAGTGTGATCAGAACTTCAGGTTTTTTCTCCATCAAACTACATTTGATCACATAATAACCCAGAATTCCTGGATGCCACAAATTGATAAGCATTCTGCTCATGGTGCACTGATCTACATCTGCAACTTTATACAAGCTAAAATTTTAGACTCGTTTTTTCCAACCTAGTTTTCCACCTTCTTAATCTTTCTCCAGGAATCTTATCTTGACTAAACCTGCCACTCCTAGCTTTAATTTGTCTTCTTTCTTTCTGTATTGCACTGTCTCTCTAAGTCATAAATACAGCTTAACCACTTGTTCTGCATCCCTGTTTTTTCTCCCTTTGTTGCATTTATTTCCCATTAGAATGGGGTAATCAGAGACCATAACCCCTTTCTCTTTACATCTTCCAACTTTGACCAGTTCAGGCATGGGTGTGTGCAGCATGTTTGACTACTGATCTTTTTTATTTCTTTACTGGTGTTTTTTTTTGACTCTGACCACATGGTTGACAAGCCAACCAGCTGATTCCCACAATTACCAACAAGCTGGGCTATGACAAATTAGATCATTGAGCTTCCCTTAAAATAATTCTGATCCTGTCAATGACTCTCCTTTTTTTTTTTTTTTTTTTTAAGACAGAGTCTTGCTCTGTCACCCAGGCTGGAGTGCAGTGGTGCGATCTCGGCTCACCACAAGCTCCGCCTCCTGAGTTCACGCCATTCTCCTGCCTCAACCTCCCGAGTAGCTGGGTCTACAGGCGCCCGCCACCACGCCCGGCTAATTTTTTTTGTATTTTTAGTAGAGGCGAGGTTTCACCGTCAGGAGGTCAGGAGGTGTCGATCTCCTGACTTCGTGATCCACCCACCCCGGCCTCCCAAAGTGCTGGGATTACAGGCGTGAACCACCGCGCCTGGCCATGACTCTCCTTAAAGCCTTCTTCACCTCCTTGTTGCGAAGGCTATAGATGATAGGATTGAGGAAAGGGGTAACAAGGGCATAAACCAAGGCAATAAGCTTGTCTGTGCTCTCAGGTCGACTCCCAGGTGAGCCCACATATACTGTGAAGGCAGAAGCATAAAATAGTGCCACCACAGTCATGTGGGAGGAACAGGTAGAGAAGGCCTTGGCACGACTGGCAGCTGAGGGTAGCTTCAGCACAGCATTCAGGATACCTCCATAGAGTCCCAAAATGAGCACAAAGTTGCAACCAGTGGCCACACCAATCACTGTGCCATGGACTCTAGCATGCCAGCTTGTGTCCACACATGCCAACCGCATTAGCGGTGCCAAGTCACAAAAGTAGTGGGCCACCTCTTTCAAGCAGAAGGGCAGAGTGGCAGTGAGGGTGGCTGGCACAAGTGCAGCTGAGAAGCCAGCCACCCAAGTGGCCCCAGCTAGTCGTAACTGTACCTGTCTGCTCATGAGTGCATGGTAGTGGAGTGGGTGGCAGATGGCAAGGTAGCGATCCAGTGCCATGACACCCAGCAGGTAGCACTCAGTCATCCCTAAGGAATGAAAGACATACAGCTGAATAAAGCATACAGCTGATGAGATGGGTGAACACCCATGGAGCAAGGTGTGCAGCAGCGTGGGCACTGTGGTGCTGACATACCACACATCTACAAAGGAGAGGACACTGATAAAGAAGTACATGGGCATGAACAGTCCAGAATCTAACTGTACCAGGACAATGACAAGAATGTTCCCTGCAAGTGTGAGGAGATAGATGCACAGGGTCCCCAAGAAGGCAAGAGGTTGTAGGGTCCCAGTGGTAGTGAAACCAGCAAGGATAAAACTCTGGGTCCAGTTACGATTGACATGATCCATGATTCCTAGGAATAAGCGATAAACATAGAATATAAATTACTTCAAGCTTCTTCCTCTATTCGTAAAATCTGAGCACCTAAAAGGAACTTGAGACATTATCTAATCAATGTTCCTCACTTTGCACTAGAGGAACTGAGGTCCCAAAAGGAGAAATGGTTGGCCCCATATCATAGTCTGTTGGTAGCAGGGCTGGGACTAGAAACCAAGGCTCCTGATCCCAGTTTAATCCCTTTCTATGTTATAATATTGTGCTCTAGTGATTCAGTGATTTTCTCCCCTATTCCACCATCCAGTAACAAGAGAGCTAGAAAATTCCTATTGCTATCCCTCTGTACTTCCCAATGAGAAAATAACCAACAACATTGGACTGTGGAGAAGGAAGAAAAGTCATGTCCCAAAAGTGACTGTTGAAGCTTCTTTCAGGAAGCCCCTCTGAAGTGTTTAGACTATCCTGATAAGAACTAGAAGAAGAAAAAATGGAAAATAAAAGAAATGCAGAATGTCCAAAAGCTATAATATCCTAGGCCCGTGGTGCCTGATGATAATTCACCCAGCAGATACACTGTGCTGGGTGAAAAAATAATCCCCGAAGGGTATGTGCTAGGAATTCTTAAAAAGGAAAACCATGAAGCCAAGAAGAAGCAAAGAAGCAAAGAAGCCAGAGGTCCTATGGTATAATAGGAAAAGCCTTCTCTGAAGTCAGCGATTTGGTTGCCACTAAACAATTAGGTTGAGCAACTTTTTACTTAACCTCAGCTTCCTCTTAAAAAAAAAAAAAAGAAAGCCATAAGCATTTGTTTCCTAAGACTCTTACAGCACAGGTAATGTATGTTTCCCTAAATTGGAAAATGGTTATGGGTTTTGAGGGGAATCAACACCTATGTCACTTGAGTTTTCCTCCCACACCCTAACAAGCCTCATTCAGGAAGGTCCAAAGCCTTCATCTAGTTGTCTTCTTTGGCTACTCTCATCTTTTCGGCCCCACTCCTGTCCGTTACCTGATGGTTTTGATGACATTAGAACTTATAGCATTCTCCTCAGCATCGTTTCTACCCCAAGACACTCCTCTACTTATATTTCATGTTCCCGGAAATGCGGGCCTCTCAGGGGCTCCTTGCTGCATGTTCCCTGGAGTTGCAAAGTGTGTAAAGCTTTCAATAAGGATTTCTCTGGGGCAAGAAGTTGTGCAAAAGCAAGTGCAGCAGAGCAGCTCTATGTCTCAAATGACTTTTCTCAAGTCTGCCACCCTCACTGTGGACTTTAGAGTTTAATCCCAGGGGCATTGCCTCCTCTGGGCCACTAGAAGTTTTGCAAGTCCCACATAGCCTTTTATAAAAAGAGAACAAATCCAACTCATATATCCTTGTGGATACGTGGAGAACAACACCTTGATCACTCCAAAAATGAGTTGGATCTTCTTAAAAATTACTTTGCAAAAAGACTTCCCAATCAGTTTCATCTCTACTCCCTTCTAGTAAGATCAGCCAAATGACCAGAAAGGAGTAAATAATATGTTTGGCCATTATTTTTTTACTAATGTGTAATACTTTCATTTTAATATCTGTGAGGTACATCTGCAGGTTTAATACATGTGCGGTACATGTGCAGTTTTGTTACATAGGTAAACCTGTGTCATAGGGGTTCATTGTACATATTATTTTATCACCCAGGTATTAAGCCTAGTACCCATTAGTTACTTTTTCTGATCCTCTCCTTCTTCCCACTCTCCACCATCCAACAGGCCCCAGTGCGTGTTGTTCTCCTCTATGTGTCCATGTATTCTCAACATTTAGCTCCCACTTATAATTGAGAACATGCAGTATTTGGTTTTCTGTTCCTGTATTAATTTGCTGAGGATAATGGCCTCCAGCTCCTACCATGTCCCTGCAAAGGTGTTTTTCCATTATTAACCTTACCACAATATGAGAAAGACCAGCAGTGCCATCACTTCTGCTTTGACTATCTCCGTCTCCACAGCAATCCCCGTCACCACTACCCTCACTATCTCCCCTATCGTTTATTCATTGATTTAATCATTGTCAAATACTCTCTATTTGCCGAGCAGTGTTCTAAACCACCACCACCAGTATTGCTGTCATTGTTTATGCAGCCACCATATCATTATTTTATGTGGCATTTACATATGTTTATTTATGTTTTCGTCATCGCTTTCCTTTTCATCACTATCGGCATCATTTTCATAAAAGCCTTATGGTCAGTACATGGACTCTGACCTCAACTGAACACAATACATAAGCAGGTACTGGATGGATGTAGAGGCCGTATAAATAACAGATTGAAGCCCTGATCCACTGGAGAAGAATACATTTGCATCACTTGTAGATACAAATACGGTTTGAAATTTAGGAATCAGAAGCAAAAAAGAAAATCACACAAGATAATAGCAAAATTAAATTGGATATCAGAACATTCACTGTAAAAGATTTTCACACGGATCACATCAATATAGAGGAAACCACTGAGTGTCCTCATATCAACCTGAAAAATTTCCTGAGAGAGCTGGAATTATTTAAACAGCAGGAAAAGATGACATTTTGTTTGGAGAGTTTCACTTTAGAAAATATGGTAACCCCAAGATTGGAAGACTCTCTCCTTGAGTAAAAAACTATCCATGTGCTTGGGTAATTAGGGGTTCTCATTCAGTCTTCTCCTGCCTTAAGCCAAGATTCCACTTCATCAGAAACATGTGACCTTTCTGCAGGATGAATGGTTGCAACTGCCATTTGACAAAATTAGTTTATCTTTCATAGTCTCAAATACTAAAACACCCCTAATTTGCAGCTTTATCTATGGGATTTATAAGACGTATTCTGATACAGACTTCCCCTATGCTTTGCAGTGTATCACCCTATCTTGGCAGTAAAACTGATGGCTGCGTGTTCGCCTTCAGAAAGCAATCAGTGTGATACAAATGCCTGTTTATAAGAAAATTACACACAAAACAAAATCAATCCAGAAATATGTGCTAAAAATGTAACATTGTATATAATGAGGAATGAGAGGTTTGTAAATTAAAAGTAACATGAAGAGATAAAAGTGAAAATGTTCCAAATATAGGCCTTGCTTAGCTAAGAAAACTGTTTAATTTCTTCTCACGAGATCTTCTTCCTGTAAAGTGCTCATTTAACATTTATGCTGTATTAGAAATGAAGTTAGAGAAAAGAATGAGGCCTTCTGCCTGTATCAACAAATTCATGGTTTAGCAAGAGAGACAACTAAGAGTGCTATAGGGTTCGGTGAAGAAAGGAGAATTTCAAAAGTGTCAGCATTGCATAATATGATTGCTAATATTTGAAAAAGCCTACGTTATGAGAAATCATTAAAAAGAAATAGGTAAATAATTGCTTTAACTAATTTTATAAGTGATTTTAAATTTTTTCATCTAAATATTCTATATTATGGACAGACTTATGTGTAATAATATTTTCCAAGAAAAAATGTGATTTGAAGGTTAGAAAAGGTGATCTAAAGTACAGCTAAAAAAAGTGTGAGAAGAGTAAATCTGAGTGATTCTGTTATTTATTCATAAAATACATTTATTGAATACTCTATTTCCCACCCTTATACTAGGGAAAATATGAGATGCCTAACACACAGTTCCTTTCCTTAAAATGCTTAATTTGGAATGGGGGAAACAGACCCCAAGATAGGCATTTATGAAACAGTAGGAACACTTATGTGAAAAGACATTCAGTCTAACTCATAATAAGATGAATGCAATTTTAAATTATTATTAAACAAATTTTCTGACTTTTCAGATTGACAAGGTTCCAGAGGTTCAAAAACATACATTGTTGGAGAGGCTGCAAGGAGCAGACCTTTTAATGCATTGCTTATAAGAGTACAAAATAGCATACATTGGGTGAAAAAGCAAAACTTGTGTAAACTACACATTTATTTGTATTACGACCCAGTAATCGTATTTCTAAAAATTTATCCTGCAGATGTGTATACACACATATATGAAATGATGTATATACAGAGGGTTGTTCACTGTAGTTCTGCTTTTTGTAATAGCAGAAGACTGGAAGTGACCCAAGAGCACTTCAATGGGAGATTTGTTAAATCTCCCGTTTGTGAAACAAACAACGGAAAACCACAGAGATGTTTACCAAAATGAGGAGGCACCTTCCTCAGTGATATAGAAAGAGCTCCAGAGGGCATGTAAGAATATTTATATTTGCTTGTTTTTACATAAAGAAAAATGGAAAGACTGTAAAAAACACACTAAAAGTTGTTTCCTATTGTGAAGATAGAGGCTGGCAAGGGGTAGAAAGGGGCAAATGGTCCTACAAGTTAAAGAAACACTCTTCTATATATACCTTTTATGGATTATTTTGATTTTTTAATAATGTATACTATTGTCTTTTTTTTTTTTTTTTTTTTTTTGAGACAGGGTCTGGGTCTGTCTCCCAGGCTGGAGTGCAATGGCATGATCTCAGCTCCCTGCAATCTCCTCCTCCTGGGCTCAAACCATCCTCCTATCTCAGCCCCACTGGGACTACAGGCATATGCTCCATGCCCAGTTAATTTTAATTTTGTTTTTTTGGTAGAGACAGAGTTTCACCATGTTGCCCAGGCTGGTCTCGAATTCCTGGGCTCAAGCAATCCTCCCACCTCAGCCTCCCAAAGTGTTGAGATTACAGATGTGAGTCACCTTTCCCAGCCAGAGGTACTGTCTATTGAAACAAATACATGAATTTTAAAAATGCATGTCAATACAGTGTTATATTCTGGTTTGCTCTAGAGAGTTTTAGTTAAATGCTTCTTGTCCCAGAATAGCTATTAACAGTGCCCTGTTTCATTCTTAAAATTATTTGGGCTTCACTTGGATGATCAACTATATGAACATCCTAGATGACAGAACCTTAACTTTGATGCCTCTGCAGAGTTTGTGATTTTAACATGTGGGTAAGTATACATATATGTATATTATATGTATATGTCTCTCTGTGTGTATATATGTGCACACCTGTGTGTGTGTGTGTATATATATATACACACACATACATACATACAGTTTCTACCCTTCTAGAGTGTTAAAACTGATGTCAACATAAAAGATAAGGCCAAAGAGTTGGGCCTTAGACAGGGTCTTAGACCTCGTCTTACACAGTTTGAGCTGCTATAACAAACTACCGCAGATTCAGTGGCTTATAAACAACAAAAATTTATTTTCACAGTTCTAGAGGCTTGAAAGTAGAAGATCAAGACATTGGCAGATTCAGTGTCTGTTGAGAGTCTGCTTCTCAGTTCAAAGATGGCTTTCTGCTCGTTATAGCCACATATGGTAGAAGGGGAGAGGGAACTCTCTAAGGTATCCTTTCTAATGTCACTAATCTCATTCATAGGGGTTCTGCCCTCATGACCTAATCAACTTCCAAAGGCCTCACCTCTTAGTACCCTTTGGGGTTAGGTTTCAACCTATGAATGCTATAGGAACATAAATATTTACTCTATAGCATAACCTAATGTATTACATTGATGATTATTTCCCACTTCGTTTAACATCATAGAAAAAAAACTAAAGCAATAATATTTGTATGACACACTGAGGTATACAGAAAGGCTGCTTGTTGACAAATGCAAACTGACCAAGAGCTATAATTTTCTCAGGATCCACTTGGTCATTCAAAGGATGAGGGGCAAAGAGATCAGGTGTTTAGCACACCAGATACCTATATTTGTTGGGAAGCTCTGCCCTAAGGAAGATTAGAGGAAGGGACCCTAAAAGTTTGCAGAGAATAAATGATTGTGGAGTGAAAGAGAGGTAAGCCTGGAGCACTGAGATAATCTAAGAAAGGAAGATGACTCCTGATGTGGTCACAGGAAGGGTGCTTAATCTCTGTCAACCTCATTTAATCCTTAAGAGTCCATTCATCCATTCATAAATGGATGAATATGCCAGGCAACATGAGGTATATGTTGCCATGAGTTGTTAAATAACTACTTAAGTCTCCATGTATATGGTAAGTTTCGCAGGTTCATTGTACTACACAACCTCGACAATGTCAATTAATGTGAGCCAAGCAATTGCCAATGATTTTGCTACCACAACCACCTCTCAACAAAAACAGGTTGAGATAACTGCAATGTAGGAAGACAGAAAGGGTAAGAAGAAAAATCTGGCCCCAAAAGCTATATATTAGGGCCTGGAGTAAATTTCACAAGGGCCCGGAGATATACACAGCATGCTCCAGGGTCACTTTGGCCACCTGGGTCCAAAGTAAATGCCTGATTTGTAGCACTGCCAAGTCTACTAATCCACATGAAAAAATGTGAGGTATATGTAAAACTAGGCATGAATTTCCATTGTAGAAATTGATGTGAAAAAAATTCAACTAATAATGTGTATCTTGTAGATAGTGTTTACTATTTTACATGCTTTACATGTTTATAGTTATTTAACCCTCACAAGTATTCTCTGGAGAAGATCTTATTGGTGCCCTCAGTTTGCAGATGAAGAAATTAAAGAAAAAGGAAGGTTTAAGTGCATTATTCATATTATGCCATTAAGAATATGGTAAACATAGGCCAGGTGCGGTGGCTCACTCCTGTAATCCTATTACTTTGGGAGGCCAAGGCGGTCAGATCACGAGGTCAGGAGATCGAGACCATCCTGGCTAACATGGCGAAACTCCGTCTCTACTAAAAATCCAAAAAAAAAGAAATTAGCTGGGTGTGGTGGTGGGCTCCTGTAGTCCCAGCTACTCAGGTGGCTGAGGCAGGAGAATGGTGTGAACCCAGGAGGTGGATCTTGGAGTGAGCCAAGATCGCGCCACTGCACTCCAGCCTGGGCGACAGAGTGAGACTCCATCTCAAAAAAAAAAAAGAATATGGTAAACATAATGATTGAATCCAAAGAGCCAGGCATTAAAATCTCTTTTCCATACATCCTGTCTCTGGAATAATAAGACTTTCTATTATTCATGACCACCTCTTAAGTGTCAGGAGCAGTGTTAATCACTTTGTATGTTTTGTTTCCTTTAAGCCTTAGAGAACTGTGGAGATGATAATATTTTTAAATATAAGGAAAGAGATGGTCAAAGAGAGATAAATTCGTTGCCCAGGCTGGGAGCAGTGACTTACACCTGTAATCCCAGCAGTTCAGGAGGCTGAGGCTGGCAGATGCTTAAGTCTATGAGTTCCAGACAGCCCAGGCAACAAAGCAAGACCCTGTCCTTATGAAAAATTTAAAAATTAGCCAAGTGTGGTGGCACATGCCTGTAGTTCCAGCTACTTGGGAGGCTGAGGGGGGAGAATTGATTGAGCCCAGAAGGCCAAGACTGCAGTGAGCCGAGATGTGCCCTTGCACTCTAGCCTGGGCAACAGAGCCAGATCCTGTCTCAAAAAACAAAAACAAACAAACAAAAATGTCCAGAATTACACAACCAAAAAGTGGCAACACTTGAATTTGGACAAACACCTTCCCATCTCTGCTCTGGATATTTGGATCTTACCCATATAGACCTAGTTCAGATCCTACTTTCTTTAAGAAGTGTTGTAATCATAGGATCAAAACTCCCTAAGATGGAAGGAATGTAAGCAGTCATCCACTGCCAGCCTCTCATTTTGCAGACAAAGAGAATGCGGTTGAGAAAGTCTTACCACAGTCACTCAGTCTGCTGGAGTGAATCTAGGGTTGAATTTATATTTTCTTAGAGCAAGTTCAGTAATATTTTTATATTCATTATGTAAAAATCGGGATAATCCTCTCTTAGAATGAAGAAATAAATTTAAAGATTATAAAGGTATGAAAAGGGTCTAAAGAGTATGAAGGTATTCAGAAAACAGCCTATAGTTGCTGACATAAACCAGAAATATAAGAAGCAAAAATTGGTTATTGATCAAATATATAATAATTTTTAATAAGCAATTTTATAGAAGTTATTTAAGACTCAACTCCGTGACCTGCCTCTGCCAAGTTCTAGTTTGCCTTAGCTACTAATGAGCTGTGCATCTTTTGGCAGGTCACATTACCTCCTTGGCCCTCAATTCACTCATCAGAAAAGTGAGAAGGTTGAACTAAATCATCTCAGAAGAGAAAGTGCTGGGAGAGCCAGGGGAGAAAAGAGGACATAGGAAATAGCCAGAGCTTCAATTCCCCATTTATGCTATTTTAGTTTGTTTGCTGTGTTGTATTTACCTGCTTTATATATTAATTTTCTAGTGCTGCTTTTTGGCTTGTTCAAAAATATGGAATCAGATTATTTCCAGGGTGTTGTCTTTGGTCTCTCTGTAAAACAGTCTGCTCCATGCAGCAATTGTTGAAGTAATGAGAAGGAAGAGAGAACATCCATGGTTCCGGGAGACCTGCCTACCTGTGGGAGGCATAGGCATGGGTGTAAATCAGAAAAGGAAAATACAGTCTAGTGCCCCAAAGGAAAGAGGCAGCAACACTAGGAGTTCAAGCACATGGGCTGAGGCCCAGGAAGCAAAGGCTGGATAATGGCATAACTTAAAAACTCCTTCTAACGCTTAGGGGCAGAGAATGGGGGAAATTGGGGCAGGTTCTGAGACCCTTGTTATACTAAAGAGTCTTTTGTTTCTGCTGTAACTCAGACCTTAGATATTTCAGGAGACTAAGGATGGGTCCTTTAATAGATCCAGGTGTCTCAGGTCAGGGAAAGTAAAACCAGAGTGATGATGAAGCTTTAACATTTTCTGAATCTATTATCTTTAATTGGGTCTTCCATTTATTTATATACCCCCTATATACTTTCCTCTGTATCCACTCTGGACTATTACTAAATACCGAACAATCTCCCTACTTTCTCTCTATTTCTTTGTCCAGAATGTCCTCCTTCTACACCACTCACCATGCATGAACACCAGACTCATGATTTCTTTTCTGTCAGACTGGACTAGATACATAGCCTTTCTGAGCCTCAGTTTCCTTTATACATTTATATAGCCACTTTAGTGGTCACTCAGTAGTTTTACTGGTATTCTACTAATGTTGGCGGTGGTCAACAAATAGGTATTAAATTAACTTGCTGAGGGTTGGTCTGAATGGGCTAAAAAAAATGGGCAATTTTCAATGTCACTTCACCTGATCTTAATGAGAAGGGTCAGAAATCCCCCTATTGATGTAGTCAGTCTCTGTTCTGAGTAAGACAGGAACAAAGCTCATGCTCAAGAAGTAGGAGCTTGCCTGAGTGGGGAGGCACTACTGAAATATGGAAGTGTTGATGAGCTCTGAAAAGCTGTAGCAATGTGTAGAGTTTGTACAAATTCTGTATATGGAGAGGAGAGATCAGAAGGCATGGGTACCTCTGCGCAGAGGCCCAACAGTATGCAATGCGCCTGGGAATCTTTGAGCAATGTGTACAAAACAGGTCTTAAATATTTCCTTATCAATTGGTTCTGAGGCAGTTGCATTGAACTTCCCTATCCTTACCCGGTCTAGATTTTTTGCTTCCTCTTCCTTTTGGCTAAACAGGGGAGCCTTGGACCCATTGCTGAACTACCACTGTTATACATGGCCTGTTTGGAGGACATGGGTACCTCAGTATCTCATAAACAACATGAGAGCTAGACCTATTCAATGAAGCAAATCCTCCCACAAAACTTTTCTCCTAAGCAACTCAGGGGAATAGAACAAAGTGCTAACAAGCTTTGCTAATGAGAAGGCAAACAAGCTGCTTAATTGAGCTGGGGAAGCTGGGGAAGCTGGGGGAGAAGCAAGGGAACAGTTCCCAGGAGGGAGCTGGTAGCAGCTCAATGATTCACAGCCTCAACTTCTGTAATTATCAACATTTTCTCTTCAGAGACCACCCCCTCCATGAGTTGTGGAGCAGGGAGCTTTGGGGAGGCTCCAGTTTTCTCCTCTTTCTCCCTCAATTAATGCTAATTGGGAACATTGGAATGTAGATCAGGATGCCAAAGAAACAGCTCTAGAATACAGTCCAGCTAGGAGTCCCTTCCCCAGGCCTGATTAGGAGGCTTTGCCTGAACCACACAGAAGGGCATCGTTTCCTACATTCACAGGAGTCACTGTGGAGATGTAGATTGGGAGTCAGGAAGCTTGACTTTTAATCCAGGCTCTGTTACTAACCAGCTCTTGCACAAAGTGGGTCGCACACATTCCTTGACCTTCATACATTTTAAAGTTTTTTTTGAACTATGATAAATGATGTTTTTCATTTTGATACCAGGGTAAAAGCATCAAGAGAAGCAGGTCAAGTTAGTTGCTTGACTCCTTTAAAGTAAAACAAAACAATCCCACACACAAAAAGAGGAATGTATACCATGGGCGTTCCAAAAAAAGGTGTTGCCATACTTGTTTGTTCTTTCAGAGCATTTTTTACACTGTCATTTCCTTTTTAGGAAAAAAAAGCAGTCAGCTTATCTGCCTGTCTGCACATCTCAGCTCATCTGCACACCCATCCACATATACATAGTACTGTTTCTCATGACTCACTCTCAGACGCTACTAAAAGACAAAACCACAAGCACAATTTTCAGTGTTGTTTATAATAGAACATACAGTCAAAAAACTTTGTGCTGAGTTCAGCTCAGTCCGGGAGACCCTAACCCAGCGGCGCTAGAGGAACTAAAGACACACACACAGAAATATAGAGTGTGGAATGGGAAATCAGGGGTCTCACAGCCTTCAGAGCTGACAGCCGCGAACAGAGATTTACCCACATATTTATTGACAGCAAGCCAGTCATAAGATTTGCTAAAAATATTCCTTATAGGAAATAAAGGGATGGGCTGAAATAAAGGGATGGGCTCTGGCTAGTTATCTGCGGCATGAACATGTCCTTAAGGCACAGATCACTCATGCTATTGTTTGTGGTTTAAGAACGCCTTAAGCAATTTTCTTCCCTGGGTGGGACAGGTGTTCCTTGCCCTCATTCCGGTAAACCGACAACCTTCCAGTGTGGTCGTCAAGGCCATCACGAGCATGTCACAGTGCTGCAGAGATTTTGTTTATGGCCAATTTTGGGGCCAGTTTATGGCCAGATTTTGGGGACTAGTCCCAACAACATTGAGTTTTAATTCCAATTCCATAAATCATCATTGTAAATTGTAGAGCAATTTAGCTAACCCTTTTTTGCCTCATTTGCAAAACTGAAAATAATACTTAATTGTAAGCTTGTTGGAAGAATTAAATAGGATAATTTAAGTTGGCATATAGTAGGTATTTAAGAAATAAAATCCAAATTTGTTGATTCCTATTATTGTTAGCATCATAGTTACACATATCATGCCTAACAGAACACAAAGACATGACTCCTAAATCCGTAAGTATATCATTCCATTAAGAAGTTCAACAGAGGGCTAAAATCCCAAACAGTTTTTATTTGTGTGGAGTAACAGTGCCCCTTGAGAAGTCCTGCAATTACTTATAGACCAAACTGCTTAAAAGTGGTCAAAGCCACTTCTGAAACTTCTCTAGAGTCAATTCTCTTTGAGGATATAAACTTCATTTCCAAAAAGGGCAAACAGACCATGGTGCTCTTTTGGTCATGGCCTAGAAAAAAAACTCAGCTAGAGATATAAAATGTTTCAATGTATGCATACCAGCCTTCAGAAGTTATTGGGAAGAATCAGGAGATATGAAAAAAAACTGTGATTAAAGTCTGTCATAGAGAAGAAGTTCAATTAATAAAAGTTCCTGTCTACTTTTAGCAGTAGCCAGACTGCTAAAATCCTATCACAGGGTGATCACTTTTGATCTCACTAACAGGGCTGCTTACAAGCTCTAGTCTTCCTGGATGTTTTATGGCAAAGAAATCTTGTGATCTTTAAATTCCATAACATCTTCTTTTTTGTTTAATATACTTTGTTTTTCAGAGCAGTTTTAGATTTATAGCAAAATTGAATGGAAATTACAGTTTCTATATGCCCCTCACCCCACACATGCACTACCTCCCTCATCATCAACATACCCCACCAGAGGGGTACATTTGTTACAATCAATGAACATGTGTCCAATACTGACACATTTTTACTACCCAAAGTCTGCAATTTATATTAGGGTTCACTTTTGGTATCACACATTCAATACATTTACACAAATGAAAAATGACATGTATCCACCATTATAGTATCATACAGAGTAGTTTCACTGCCCTAAAAAAAAATCTGTATCTGTTCTCTATTAACTCCTTTTCTTCTTACAACCCCATGGCAACCACTGATTTTATTCTCTCTATACTTTTGTCATTTTAGAATTATACAGTAGGTATCCTTTTCGGATTAGCTTCTTTCATTTAATAAGGTTCCTCCATATCTTCTCATGGCTTAATGTCTCATTTCTTCTAGGGTTGAATAGTATTCCATTGTCTGGATATACCACAGTTTATTAATCCACTCACCTACTGAAGGACATTTAATTGCTTCTGAGTGTTGGCAATTATGAGTAAAGATGCTATAATCATCTCTGAAGGCTTCTTGTGTGGACATAAGTTTTCAACTCCTTTGGGTAAATACCACAGAGAACAAGTACTGGAATGTATGAGTATTTTTAGTTTTCTAAGAAACTGTCAAACTGTCTTCCAAAGTGGCTGTACCATTTTGCAATGCCACCAGCGACTGATAAGAGTTCTGTTGCTCCACATCATCACCAGCATTTGGTATTGTCAGCATTTTGGATTTTAGCTACTCTAATAAATGTGTAGTGGTATCTCATTATTCTTCGTTTGCAGTTCCCTGTGAATATATGATGATGAGCATCTTTTCATATGCTTATTTGTCATTTTATTGCAGATGTACTTTATCAGGTTGATGAGGATCCCCACTATTAAAGCAACTTCTTTGAAGTCAGGTAAAGTGATGCTTCCAGCTTTATTCTTTTTGATTAAGTTTGCCTTGGCTATTTGGGCTCTTTTTTGGTTCCATATGAATTCTAAAATAGTTTTTCTAGTTCTGTGAAGAGTGTCATAGGTCATTTGATATAAATAATATTGAATTTGTAAATTGCTTTAGGCAGTATTGCAATTTTAACGTATTGATTCTTTCTATCCATGAGCATGAAATGTTTTTCCATGTGTTTGTGTCATCTCCGATTTATTCAAGCAGTGTTTTGTAATTCATATTGTAGGGATCTTTCACTTCCCTGGTTCACTGTATTTCTAGGTATTTTATTCTTTTTGTGACAATTGTGAATGAGGTTGTGTTCTTGATTTGGCTCTCACCTTGGTTATTGTTGGTATATAGGTATGCTACTGATTTTCCTACATTGAGTTTGTATATTGAAATTTTTCTGAAGTTGCTTATCAGATTGAGGAGTTTATAGGCAAAGGCAAAGACTGTGTGGTTCTCTAGGTATACAGTCATGTTTTCTGCAAACAGAGATAGTTTGACTTACCCTCTTCCTATTTGGATGCCC
Source organism: Nomascus leucogenys (assembly GCF_006542625.1). Classification (NCBI taxonomy): domain Eukaryota; kingdom Metazoa; phylum Chordata; class Mammalia; order Primates; family Hylobatidae; genus Nomascus; species Nomascus leucogenys. The sequence goes on along the minus strand of NC_044392.1, from coordinate 42,588,130 downwards.
TTTATTACTTTCTCTTGCCCAGTTGTTCTGGCCAGGACTTCTAGGACTATGTTAAATAGGAGTGGTGAGAGAGGGCATTCTTTTCTTGTTTTGGTTTTCAAAGGGAATGCTTCCAGCTTTTGTCCATTTGGTATAATGTTGGCTGTGGGTTTCTCATAGATGGCTCTTATTATGTTGAAGTATGTTCCTTCAATGCCTAGTTTGTTGAGGGCTCTTAATGTGAACAGATGTTGAATTTTATCAAAAACTATTTCTTCATCTATTGAGATAATCATGTCGGTTTTGTTTTTAGCTGTTTTTATGTGATGAATCATATTTATTGATTTGGGTATGTTGAACCAACCTTGCATCCCAGGGATAAATCACACTTGGTCATGGTGGACTAGTGTTTTGATTTGATGCTGGAATTAATTTGCTAGTATTTTGGTGAGGATTTTTGCATCTATGTTCATTAAGAATATTGGCCTGAAGATTTCTTTTTTGTTGCATCTCTGCCAAGTTTTAGTATCAGGATAATTCTGGCCTCATAGCATGAGTGGGTGCAGAGTCCTTCCTCCTCAATTTTCTTGAATTAATTTCAGTAGAAATGGTACCAACTCTTCTTTATATATCTGGTAGAATTGAGCTGTAAATCTGTCTGGTCCTAGGATTTTTTTGCTTGGTAGGCTTTTTATTACTGATTCAATTCCGAACTCATTATTGGTCTGTTCAGGGATTCGATTTCTTCTTGGTTAAATTTTGGGAGGTTGTATGTGTCCAGGAATTTACCTATTTCTTCTAGGTTTTCTAGTTTGTGTGCATAAGGCTGTTCATAGTAGTCTCTAAGGATTGTTTATATTTTTGTGGACTATTGATTATGGCCCCTTTGGCATTTCTGATTGTGCTTATTTGGATCTTCTCTCTCTTTTTTTCTTTATTGATCTAGCTAACAATCTATCTATATTATTAATTTAAAAAAATACAGCTCTTGGATTCATTGATGTTTCATATGGTTTTTTGTGTGTCAATTTCCTTTAATTCAGCTCTATCTTGGTTATTTCTTGTTTTCTACTAACGTTCAGTTTGGTTTGTTCTTGTTTCTCTAGTTCCTTTAGTTGTGATATTAAGTTGTTATTCTGAGATGTTTTGAACTTTTTGATGTGGGCATTTAGTGCTATAAACTTCCCTTTTAACAGTGCCTTAGCTTTGTCCTAGAGATTCTGATATGTTTTATCTTTGTTCTGATTCATTTTAAGGAATTTCTCAATTTCTACCTTAATTTCACTATTTATCCAAAGGTCAATCAGGAGCAAGTTGCTTAACTTCCATGTAATTGTATGACTTTGATAAATTTTCTTGGTATCGATTTTTTTTTACTGTGTTATGGTCCAAGAGTGTGGTTGATATGTGATATGGTTTGACTGTGTCCCCACCCAAATCTCATCTTGAATTCCCATGTGTTGTGGGAACTGGTACAAGGTAATTGAATCATGGGGTCTTGTCTTTCCCGTGCTGTTCTCATGATAATGAGTAAGCATCATGAGATCTGATGGTTTTATAAGGGGGAGTTTCTCTGCACAAGCTCTTTTTTTGCCTGCTACCATCCATGTAAGACGTGACTTGCTCCTCCTAGCCTTCCACCATGATCGTGACGCCTCCCCAGCCATGCGGAACTGTAAGTCCAATAAACCTTTTTTTCTGTATAAATTACCCTGTCTTGGGTATGTCTTTATTAGCAGCATGAAAACGGGCTAATACAATATGATTTTGGTTTCTTTGAATTTGCTGAGGATTGTTTCATGTTCAGTTGTGCATTTGATTTTAGAGTATGTGCCACATGGTGATGAAAAGAACTCTGTTGATTTTGGGTGGAAAGTTATGTAGATTTTCTTCTAGGCCCATTTGAATAACCAAAACAGCATGGTACTGGTATAAAAACAGACACAAAGGCCAATGGAATCTAACAGACAGCTAAAAATAATCCCACATACCTACAACCATCTGATCTTAAACAAAACTGACAAAAACAAGCAACGAGAAAAGGACCCTCTGTTCAATAAATGGTACTGAGGTAACTGACTATCTATCTGCAGAAGATTTAAACTGGATCCCTTCCTTACCCCATATACAAAAATCAGTTCAAGATTAAAGAGTTACATGTAAAACCTAAAACTATAAAATCCCCAGCACATAACCTAAGAAATACCATTTTGGACATAGGACCTGACAAAGATTTTATGACAAAGGTGCCAAAAGCAATTGCAACAAAACCAAAAATTGACAAATGAAACCTAGTTAAAGTAAAGAGTTTCTACACAGCAAAAGAAACTGTCAACAGAGTAAACAGACAACCTACAGAATGGGAGAAAATATTTCAAAACTATGCATCTAACAAAGGTCTAATATCCAAAGTCTGTAAGAAACTTAAACAAATTTATAAGCAAAAGCCAAACAACTCCATTAAAAGTGAGCAAAGGGCCGGGCACGGTGGCTCATGCCTGTAATCCCGGCACTTTGGGAGGCCGAGGCAGGCGGATCACGAGGTCAGGAGATCAAGACCATCCTGGCTAACGCAGTGAAACCCTGTCTCTACTAAAAATACAAAAAATTAGCCAGGCATGGTGGTGGGCGCCTGTAGTCCCAGCTACTCAGGAGGCTGAGGCAGGAGAATGGTGTGAACCTGGGAGGCAGAGCTTGCAGTGAGCCAAGATTGTGCCACTGCACTCCAGTCTGGGTGACAGAGTGAGACTCCGTCTCAAAAAATAAAGTGAGCAAAGGACATGAATACACACTTTACAAAAGAAGATATACGTGGCACCAATGAGGATATGAAAAAAATGCTCAACATCACTAATAATTAGAGAAATGCAAATCAAAACCACAGTGAGAAACCATCTCATACCAGTCAGAATGGCTATTTTTAAAAAGTCAAAAAATAACAGATGCTGGCAAGGTTACAGAAAAAAGGGAATGCTTATACACTGCTGGTAGTAGTGTAAATTAGTTCAGTCATTGTGAAAAGTACTGTGACAATTCCTCCAAGTACTTAAAACAGAATTACCATTTGACCCAGCAATCCCATTATTGGGTACATACCCAAAAGAATATACATCCCTCTACCATAAAGGCATGCATTCATATGTTCATTGCAGCACTAGTCACAAAATAGCAAAAGCATGGAATCAACCTAAACGTTCATCAATGGTAGACTGGGTAGAGAAAATGTTGTACATATACACCCTAGAATACTACACAGCCATAAAAAGAATAATATGGATTGTGCAGCATTATGGCCTCAATAACTAGAGGCCGTTATTCTAAGCAAACTGACACAGGAAAAGAAACCAAATACCACCACTTGTAAGTGGGAGCCAAACAATGAGAAGACATGGACCCAAAGAGGGGAACAACAGATACCAGGACCTACTTGAGGGTGAAGGTTGGGAGAAAGGAGAAGATTAAAAAAAAAAATCTATTACATATCATGCTAATTACCTGGGTGACAAAATAATCTGCATATCAAATCCCCAAGACACACAGTTTACCTATATAACAAACATGTACATGTACCCCTGAACCTAAAATAAACATTTTTCAAAAAGCATACTTTTTATTAACAGAAATTAATATGATTAAAGATGGAAACTTTGAAAGAAATGACTATATTTTATTTGGTTTTGATAATTAAGAAAAAAGAGAAATAAAAATGCGGGCTCAATTTTAATTATTCAATTTAGGTGAATTTTGTGCATGCTCGATTGTACTTAGTTTAGTTCAACCAACATTTATTGATCATCTTAATTTATGTCAGGAAATTGATGACACAAAGAAGATGAATAATTAATGATGACTCTAGTCACTGATGTTTCAATACAGAGCGGGCACACAAACAAGTGAAAAGAAAATTTTAACAAAATGCAGTAAGTGCTAAGACATAGGAATGTGTAGAGTATTACAGAGGCACCAAAAGCTGACCTGTGATAGGTATGGAAATTTTCCAAAGGAACAATGAGCTTTAATATAATCATTTGAAGGAAATGTGGACAGCAAAGTAGAAAATGTATGAGGGGAATTTCAGGATGAGAGATGATTAAATCTACTAAGTCATGAAATAACAATATGTGTGAAATAACATTATGTGTTAGAGATATGGAGAAATTAAACTGTCAGTTGTTATAGTAGGACAAGAAGAGAAAAGACAGAGACTAGCAAGAAATGAGACTAGAGAAATAAAGATATACCAGGTTATGAAGGTCCTTGAGTACCAAATAAAGAATCACTTTATCCAATGAGCAATGCATGTAATGCTGGAGAATTTAAAGAAGTGAAATTAAGTGATCAATGAGCTAGTTAGAATAATTTCAGCCTCAGGAAACATAAATTCTTAAGTTAAATGATTTAAAAAGTAAGAAATTTACAAGAAGGTTTTTTACTTGGGGAGAGAGGAGGGATGCTAGTTAATTCATTGATTCAATAATGTCTTCCATGAAACCTTTCTTCTGCTGTACTCAATTCAACTGCCTCAGTTCATTCCAAATGAAAACACAAGGATAGTTTGAACAAATAACAAGCTATTTCTTCTAGCTCATGTGCTTTGCCTAGTGAAGAAAATATTTTTTTAGATATTTTCCTACTGCAGGCTTCTATTCAGGCACCAGTGGCTAAAACTGGGTCAGATGTCTATTTTTAATCAACTGCTTAAAAAGGATTTAGTCTCCCTGATTGACTTAAGTAAATAATCATCCATTTCCTGGAGCTGAAAAACACCAGCATTCCACAAATATTTAGATAACTAATACTTGAGATGGAAGGGAGCATTATGTGAGCAAAATATAAGTAGACAATCACAGAATATGCTATCATCTAAGTTTTGCAATCTACTTATTGAAATGGTGCAGGGTAGATTTTAGAACTTCAGGCTGGAAGAAAGGAGGTGAGTTAGAACACTAATGGTCCTAGCAAGAGATAGTGAGAACTTGAACCAGAAAAGTGGGAAATAAATATTTGGGAAATATTTATGAGATAAAATCATTATTTGAGTCAGCAGTTTGTGCATTGTCTGGTGGAGAACCAACAGAGGGTATCACTACAAAATTTAGTTTCTAAAAAAGGGCATGTATTAGTCCATCTTCATCCTGCTGATAAAGGCATACCTGAGACGGGGCCTTTTACAAAAAAAAAGAAGTTTATTGGACTTACAGTTCCACATGGTTGAGGTGGCCTCACAATCATAGCAGAAGGTAAGGAAGAGCAAGTCACATCTTACGTGGATGGCAGCAGGCAAAGAGACAGCTTATGCAGGGCAACTCCCATTTTTTAAAAACCAGCAGATCTTGTGAGATCTATTTACTATTATGAGAATAGCATGGGAAAGACCTACCCCTATAGTTCAGTCTTTTCCCACTGGGTCCCTCCCTCAACATGTGGGAATTGTGGGAGCTACAAGATGAGATTCGGGTGGGCACACAGAGCCAAACCATATCATTCTACCCCTGGCCCCTCCCAAATCTCATATCTTCACATTTCAAAACCCGTCATGCCTTCCCAACAGTCCCCCAAAGTCATTAACTCAAAAGTCCATAGTCCAAAGTCTCATCCAAGACAAAGCAAGTTCCTTCCACCTATGAGCCTGTAAAATCGAAAGCAAGTTAGTTACTTCCTATATACAACAGGGACACAGGCACTGGGAAAATACAGCCATCTCAAGTAGGAGAAATTGGCCAAAACAAAGGAGCCACAGGCCCCATGCAAGTCCAAAATCCAGTGGGGCAGTCAAATCTTATAGCTCCAAAACAATCTCCTTTGACTCTGTCTCACATCTGGTCACATTGATGCAAGAGGTGAGTTCCCATAGTCTTGGGCAGCCCCACCCCTGTGGTTTTGCAGGGAACAGCCTCCCTCCTGACTGCCTTCACAGGCTGGCATTGAGTGTCTGTGGCTTTTCCAGTTGCATGGTGCAAGCTATCAGTGTATGTACCATTGTGGGGTCTGGAGGATGATGGCCCTCTTCTCACAGCTCCTTTAGGCAGTGCCCTGGCAGGGACTCTGTGTAAGGGCTCCAACCCCACATTTCCCTTCTGCACTGCCCTAGCAGAGGTTCTCCATTAGGACTCCGCCTCTATAGCAAAGTTCTGCCTGGGCATCCAGTAGTTTCCATACATCTTCTGAAATCGAGGCAGAGGTTCCCAAACCTCAATTCTTGACTTCTCTGCACTCTCAGGCTCAACAGCATGTGGAAGCTGCCAAGGCTTGAGGTTTGCAATCTCTGAAGCCATGGTGCAAGCTCTACAGTAGCCCCCTTCAGCCACTTGTGAATTGGCTGGGATGTAGGGCACTAAGTCGCTAGGCTGCACATAGCACAGGGACCCTGGGCCTCGCCCACGAAACCACTTTTTCCTCTTACACCTCCAGGCCTGTGATGGGATGGGCTGCTACACACATCCCTGACATGTCCTGGAGATGTTTTCCCCATTGTCTTCATGATTAACATTTAGCTCCTCCTTACTTATGCAAATTTCTGCAGCTGGCATGAATTTCTCCTCAGAAAATGGGATTTTCTTTCCTATTGCATTATTAGGCTGCAAATTTTCCAAATTTTTATGCTCTGTTTCCCTTTTAAAACTGAATGCCTTTAAGAGCACTCAAGTCACATCTTGAATGCTTTCCTGCTTAGAAATTTCTTCCATCAAATACCCTAAATCATCTCTCTCAAGCTCTAAGACACATATCTCTAGGTCAGGGGCAAAACGCTGCTATTCTTTTTGCTAAAATGTAACAAGAGTCACCTTTGCTCCAGTTCCCAACAAGTCCCTCATCTCCATCTGAGACCACCACAGCCTGGATCTTATTGTTTCTGTCACTATCAGCATTTTTGTCAAAGCCATTCAACAAGTCTCTAGGAAGTTCCAAACTTTCCCACATTTTCTTGTCTTCTTCTGAGCCTTCCAAACTGTTCCAACCTCTACCTGTTACCCAGTTTTAGAGTTGCTTCCACATTTTCTGGTATCTTTTTAGCAATGCCCTACTCCTGGTACTAATTTACTTTATTAGTCTGTTTTCATGCTGTTGGTAAAGACATACCCAAGACTGGGCATTTTACAAAAGAAAGAAGCTTATTGGACTTAATGTTCCACATGGCTGGGGAAGCCTAACAATCATGGAGGAAGGCAAGGAGAAGCAAGTCACATCTTACGTGGATGGCAGCAGGCAAAGAGAGAGCTTGCTCAGGGCAACTCCCATTTTTTAAAAACTATTTTATAACTATCGGATCTCATGAGACCCATTTACTATCATGAGAACAGCACAGGAAAGACCTGCCCCCATAATTCATTCATCTTCCACCAGGTCCCTTCCACAACACGTGGGAATTATGGGAGCTACAAGATGGGATTTGGGTGGGAACACAGAGCCAAACCATATCAGGGCAGAAAGCTGTCCTGAAACATGGTAACTCCTGTCATGAGCTCTTTTGGTTCCCAAACACTGAAGTGGGGCACCCGATGAGGTTTCCTTTTGTTCGTCTTTACTCTTTACCTTAAGACCTGCTCAAAGCATCAGCATAAGTGAGAAACTGAAACAATGAACACCCACTTGTGTTAGTGGCTGTCATTCTAGATCCTCTTGGTTTTTTCTGAGTTACCCTGCTTTAGTGGGGTTTAGACGGTTTCCAAATCCAAACTTTAACTCTCTCTATGATGCTGGTTTGGATTAAGACAATCAGCTTTATTCTTCTCTGTAGATGGCCTTGGATCATTTTCCCCTATTAGCTGTTTTGGGATCCTTTTCCAGTCATGACCACATTTTGCTTACAGATCAGCTAGTTTGTAACCACAGCACTGTCTGCTAACTGATACCATTCATTTGACAATTCAGAGTTATGATACTTTGTAGTGCACCCACTGTTCTTCACAGAAAAAAAATTGCAGTACAAAGGGTTTATCAGGCCCCCTAACATTCCAGATTTTCAGTGCTCTTCCAGAATTTTCAAGGTTTCAATCATGATATGAATCAACTATCCATAAATAATGCAAAAAACATGAGTAATCATGAATTTAATAATCAAGGTAAGGCAGCTCGGTTATTATACTCAAGAGAGCAACTAGTATGAAACTCTTTCAAATTATTTGAGTAAGGATTTATATATTCATAATGACTTTCTGCCCCTGTCAAGCTCCAGGTGTATCAGTTATTAATAACTGAGTGAATATGTAGGTACTATTTAAACAAAAAAAATTTCATAGTAGACCCGCCCCTATCCAAGAGATGAAGTCAAGTTCTGGTAGCCATAGGCATCTCTACTAAGATCTCCTGCTCCTGCCACTCTGTGGACAGGAAAGGAGAAAGAAACCTTGGTGTTTCGCCTTTCCCAATTTATGTTACAGATCCTTATTCAAGGGGCTACCGGTTTCTAATGACCTATATGTAAGTTAGCTTTATAAGGAAGTTCTGAGTTTGAAACTCCTTTCAGCAAGTATTTGTAAGTCAAAAAAGCAAAGAAGAAGCACCATTTGCTGTCATTTCTCCTTGTGACTGAGATTACTTTTTACAAAGAGGAACTGACCACTTTCTCTGACATCTGAAATAGAAAGCTACAAAGGCTGATAGGCGTGGCCTCAAAATTGTTTCATGATTATATAACTTCTTTCTAGTTAGGAATTAGGACAGTGTGAGAAGCCCATCTACAATCAAGATTTAGAGTGGCTCTAACAAGTGCCATTTTTCCTTGTTAGCTTTCATTTCTCAGCCCTTTACAAGATTAAAATAGTCTGCAGTTTAATCTCTCCAAAGCTTTACGGACAGTGATTCTGTCCTAAACAAGACAGTGACTCCAGGATTTCTGAAGACTATTGTGGAAGAAGTATCCGTTAAGGTGAGATTCCTGGAAAGTTCTTTAGCGAAAGATCTAGGTATCTAGTTGGTAACCACACCATCTCAGTGGAGAATAATTGCCTGAGACCAGAAGTGTTGTTATCAATCATATTCAGAAAAGTAAGAACTGAATCCTTTACCTGTGTAGGTAGCAAATGGATATCTTTTATTCTACCACAATTGGAGTATGAACCAAAAAAATGTATTTTGTCTACAGCAAGTTTTAAAAATTAATTCTTGGGTGTCTTTTCGCATAAATTGATATTTAGAGGAGATACTTGGTTTTCTTGGCTAGAGGATGACTAGAAGCTTGGTGACTGGATTTGGGCCTAAGTTAAAAGACAAGACAGTCACGTGAGAAAATTATTATGAAGTAATATTTAGTAAAAAATAAACCAGGGCATAAATATTATATGATTTTATCTCTATTTTAAAGAGCATAGACATGTGCACACATTAATTTCTCAATTTTACAAGCGTTTACTCAAAAATAATCTTTACATTTTCATGAAACAGTATCATTTTATGCTTCATTTTACAAGTGTAAGAAGAAATAATTCTCTTTTTCAAGTGGTCTATGCTTTACTCAGTCATAGATAACATTTTTTGTGGCAAGGTATAATGAAAAGACAGGGAGAATCAATTATATATTACCTACTTTGGGATACATTTTTTCTTTTTTATGGCTTAGTACATAATGAATGTTTTCTAATTACTTCATGAGTATTTGAGAAGAGTTTATAAATGTTGGATTCCAAATTCTATTTAAGTAAGATAAAGCTTCTTAAGTAAGCTTGTTAATTTTGTTTGAAAAATCTAAATCTAAATCTAAGCTATTTTTTACCTTGTTCTTTCAGTAACTGAGAGAGAGATGTGGTGAAACCTCCAACTCTAATAGTGATTTTGTTAATTTCTCATTGTAGTTCTTTTGACTTCTACCATATATTTTTACACAGAATATGTATATCTAAGTATATATGTTGTGTGTTTTTAGAGAGAAGAAAAAAATTCTATATGCTACTTTATAAAGTAATAACAGATTATATTTATAATTTAAATTATTATATCTTTTTACAGGTTGCATACTTTACCATTATGTGGTGAAACTATGTGCTGATACTTATTGACTAAAGCCTATTTTAAGCTACACTATTTTTCCTAAAAAGTCTTTCTTTAAGTTAGAGTTTGAAGAACATAACTTTTTCCAGCTGTTTCTCAAACTTAAGTGACCTTTTGCTTTATTTGTATTTTGTCAACAACATATAACTGGATTTATTTTTAATCCAAATTGAAAATTTTTCCTCTTAGTTGATGAGTTTAGTCCAGATATGCACATTCTATAAAGGTATATATTTTAACTTGGTTTTGCCATCTTACTTTGTTTCAATGTGTAGCACTTATTCTGTGCTTTCTTCTTCTCCTTTCTTGTCAAGTTTCTTGTTTTTAAAAAATCTATATTCTCCTTAAAGACAAGCCCCTTAGCAAACTCTCACATCTTCTGGTCCCCCAAACATACAACTTCACCTGTAAGAGTATGTTCATATAGTTCCTGTTTTCTTTTCTTTGACTCTGGCTTTACTTATTTTTAAGATAGTAAAAACACTAATTAAAGTATTTGCTTGATCTTACTTCCCTTTTGGCCTTCGACATTTCTTAGATTTATTTTTTTTCATAATGAGTAGTTCTTCACAAAGAGCTGTGGGTATGGATATTTTCATTGCCAAGCTTCTGAAAGCTTTGAATATAATAATTGTTTTCTTTTAATTGTGTTAAGAAACATGTAATGTAAAATGTGTCATCTTAATCAGCTTCAAGTGTACAGTTCAGTAGTATTAAATACATTCATATTGTTGTGCAACCAACCTCCAGAATGCCTTTGCATCTTGCAAAACTAAAACTCTAACCGTTAACCAACAATTTCACCATTCCCCTTTCCTCCAGAGTTTGGCAAACATCATTCTACCTTCTTTCCCTATAAATTTAAAAACTCTAACTCTTCATATATGTTTAGTCATACAGTATGTGTGTGCTTTTTGTGACTGGCTTTTTTCATTTCATGTTCTCAAAGTTCATTCATGTTGTATTGTATTGTGTGTCAGAATATTCTTTCTTCCTAGGGTAGAATAACATTCCATTTTATGTATTTACCATAAAATATGTAAGAAACCATATTTCTTTTTATTCATTCATCCATTGAAGGAACTTGTACTACTTTCACATTTTTCTGTTGTGATTAATGCTGTAATGAACATATATGTACATACATTTATTTGAGATCACACTTTCACTTATTTTGGGAATATATCTAGAAGTAAAATTACTGAATCATATGGTAATTTTATTTTTAAGAGTAAGAATCATATTTTTTTCATAGCATCGGAACCATTTTACATTCCTACCAATGATGTACAAGGTTTCACTTTTCTACTCATTCTCACCAACACTGGTTATTTTCTGTTGTTAATTTTTTTGACAGTACCAAAAAACATCATGCTAGGAGCTCTGATGTTTTGTGCATGTATGTTTTTAATTGTTATATCTCATTGTGGTTTTTATGGGTTTGATCTGTATTTTTCTAAAGATCATTGCCATTGAGCATACTCATATGTACTTATTGGCCATTTGTATAGCACCTTTGAAGAAATGTCTATTCAAGTCCTTTATCAATTTTTACCACAGTGTTTGGATTCTGTTGTTGGGAGTTGATTTGTAGGAGTTTGCTGTATATTCTGGATATAAAGCACTCATCAAATACATAAAGTGTAAATATTTTCTCTCATTCTCTAGGTTCCCTTTTTTACTCTGTTAATTGTGTCTTTGATGTATATAAAAATTAAATGTTGTTGTAATCTGATTTATCTATTTTATTGTTGTTGTTGCCTGTGCTATCGGTGTCATGTCCAAGAAATCCATTGCCAAATCCAGTGTCATGGAGCCTTTCCCCTTTGTTTTATTCTGAGAGTTTCATAGTTTTAATTCCTACATTTAGATATTTGACATACTTTGAGTTACATTTTGTATATGATGTAGGTAAGGGTTCAACTTTTTGTATACAGATATTTGTTGCCCAACAGCATTTTTGAAAAGACTGTTCTTTCTGATTAAATGGCCTTGGCGTCCATGTCAAAAATCAATAAGCCATATCTTTTAGGGTTTATTTCTATGCTATCTATCATATTCCATTGTTCTTTATGTCTGTCTTTATGCCAGTACCACACTGTTTTGATTATTGTGTCTTTATAAAAAGTTTTGAAAGCAGGAAGTCTGAAACCTCCATGTTCTTCTTTTTTAAGATTAAAAAAGGCTATTTAAAGTACCTTTAAATTCTACATGAATTTTAAGACAAATTTTTGTGTTCATGTAAAAAACACTTCTGGGATTTTGCATTACAGATTACATTGCAAATTGCATTGCATTTGCAGTTCCTTGGGTATTGACACCTTAACAGTATTAAGTCTTCTAACCCCTGGACACAGATGCCTTCCCATGTACATTTGTGCCTTCTTTAATTCCTTCAAAGTGTTGTATAATTTACCTCCTTGATTAAGTTTACGCCTAAGTGTTTTACTACTTTAAGCTATTGTATACAGAAAAAGAATTGTTTCCTTAATTTCCTTTTTGTTCATTGTTAGTGTATAAAAACACAACTGATTTGTGTGTGTTGCCTTTGATTCCTGTAACTTTGCTGGATTTGTTTATCAATTCTAAGTATTTACATAGAATCTTTGGGACTTTCCACATATAAGATCATATCACCAGTAAAGAGAGATAATTTAACTTTTTTTCTTTCTTATTTGGATATTTTATATTTTCTGTTTCTTGCCTATTTTTGGGGGGTGGGTGAGTGTTAAACTTTCAGTACTATCTCAAACCAAAGTGAACAAAAAAATCATCCTTGTCTTTTTCCTGATCTTTCAGGAGCAAGAGAAATGTTTTCAGTCTCTTACCATTGGGAATAATGTTAGCTATGGTATTTTTGTATATAGACTTTACTATGTTTAAGTAATTTTCTCCTATTCTTAGTTTACTGAGTGTTTCTAACATGAAAGGCTATTTAATTTTGTCAAATACTTTATTTATTTTTTACATCAATTGAGATGATCATGTTTTTTTTTTTTTGTCTTTCATTCTGGTAATGTGGTGTATTACCTTAATTGATTTTTACAAGTGAAAAATGAGCATCTGTGTATTTTTCCTCATCTTTCAGGAATAAGAGAAATGTTTTCAGTCTTTTACCATTAAGAGTGTTAATTGATTGTTGTATGGTGAGCCATCATTGCGTTCCAGGGATTAACCCTAAATGGTCTTGATGCATAAATAAATTTAATGTGCTATATAATTATGTTTGCTAGTATTTTGTAAAAAAAAATTGCATCAACATGCATAAGGGATATTGTTTAGAAAATTTTATTTTCCTAGTGCCTCTGTCTGGCGTTGCATTAGAGTAATGCTGAGTCATACAATGAGTTTGGAAGTGTTCCCTCCTTTTCAAATTTTGAAAGACTTTGAGGGATTTTGGTCTTAATTCTTCTTTAAATATTTGTTAGAATTTACCAGTGAAACCATTTAGTCTGGACTTTTCTTTATTGAGAGGTTTTTGACTTCTGATTCAGTCTCCTGACTAGTTCATAATGACTGTTTGGATTCTCTGTCTCTTTAGGATTCAAAATTTGCTGGTTGTATTTTTCTAATAATTTACCCATTTATCCATTTCATTTAGGTTATCCCACTTATTGATGTACAATTGTTCAAAGTATTCTCTTTATTTCTGTGAAATCTGTTGTAATGTTCTCTTTTTAGTTTCTGATTTTATTATTTGAGTCTCCTTCCTTTTCTTCTATGTCAATTCAGTTAAAGTTCTGTCAGTATTATTCACATTTTCAGAAAACCAACTCTTGTTTTTATTGATTTTCTTTATTATTTTTCTTATCTCAATTTTACCTCTAATTTTTCTTTTTTCCTTCCTTTTGATGGCTTTGGGTTATTTTGTTCTACTTTTTTAAGTTCCTTATGGTGCAAAGTGAGATTATTGATTTGAGAGTCTTCTTTGTAAATGTAGTTGTTTAAATCTATAAATTACCCTCATCACCATATTCTTTGCATTTAATGAAATGATATGTTGTGTTTCTATGTAATTTCTCTAAATATGGATTTAAATTTGACTTGTGATTCTTTGTACATGTCTCATTGTTTGTGTTGTTTATTTTCACAGGGTCATGAATTTTCTAGTTTTCCTTCTGTTGATTCCTACTTTTATTCCATTATGATAAAAAATATACTCTGTATGATTTCAAACATTTAACATTTATTAACACTTGTTTGGTGTCCTAATTTGTGGTGTATTTTGGGACAATGTTCCATATGTTCATGTGAAAAATGTGTATTCTACTGTTGTTGGCTTTACTGTTTTGGATATATCTGTTAGATATAATTGGTCTATAAGTGGTCTATAATGTTTTTCAATATTTATTTTTTCCTAATTTTCTTCTGTTCTACCTATTATTGAAAGTGAAACATTAAAGTCTCTTACTATTACTTTAGAGTTGTCTATTTCTCCCTTCAATTCTGTAAATGTTTCATATATTAGGAGCTCTGATGTTTTGTGCATGTATGTTTCTAATTGTCATATCTTCTAGGTGAACTGGCCTTTTTAACACTATGTAATATTCTTCATCTCTTATAACGCTTTTTGACTGTTATTTTTATTTTATCTGATACTAGTATAGCAAACTCTGCTCTCTTATTTAATATTTCAATGGAATATGTCTTTTATTCCTTCACTTTCTATCTTTGTCCTTAGATCTCTAAAATGAGCCTCTTGTATGCAACATATAGTTGGATCCCCTGTTTTTAAATTCATTGTGATATATATATGTATATAATTTTAATATGCTTTTTGATTAGTAAGTTTAAGCCATTTACATTTGAACTAATTATTGATAAGGAAGAACTTAGAACTTATTGTTGCCATATTTTATTTGTTTTCTGTATGTCTTAATAGGTTTTTGTCTCTTGGTGACTTCTTTTTGTTGATTTTTTTCTGTAGTGAAACATTTTTATGTTCTTCTATTCCTTTGTGTACATCCTACAGATATCTTTGTGGTCATCATCAGGTTGAATATGATATTCTAAAGTTATAGCAATCTATTTTTAACTAATAACAACTTCAATCATATGCAAAATGTTTACTCCTTTACAGCTCCCCAACACAGATTTTATGTTAATATTACAAATTGCATTTATATAATATGTACCAATTAACATTGATTTATAAATTGTTTTGCTTTCACATTTTAAAACCTATAAAATAATAAAAAATGATTACAAATCAAAATAGCAAAAGTCATGTTTTATATTTATGTATATATTTACCTTTCATGAAGAACTTATATTTTTGTATGAGTTTGAGTTACTGTCTAGCGTCCTTGTTTTTCAGCTTGAAGAAATCTCTTTAGTATTTCTTTTAGGGTAGATATAGTGGTAATGAAACCCTTCAGCTTATGTTTATCTGGGAATGTCTTAATTTCTCTCATTTATGAGTAGCAGGTTTCCCAGATATAGCATTTTTGATGGACAGACTTCTCTTTAAACACTTGAAATGTGTTGTCCCACTACCTTCTGGTCTACAAAGTATTTGCTGACAAAGGTGCTCATAATCCTATTGAAGATTTCTTGGATATAATGAGTTGCCTTTTTCTTGCTGCTTTTTAAATGATTTTCTTTTTGTCTTTGAGTGTTGGTAATTTGATAATAATGTGTCATAGCGTAAGTTTCTTTGAGTTTATCATAGTTGCAGCTTGTTCAGTTTCTTATACCTGTACATTTTTTCTTTTCTCAAATTTGGAAAGTTTTCAGTCCTTATTTACTCAAATAATTTTGTTATTCCTTTCTCTTTTCCATCACCTTTTCAGACTTACATAATGCATATATTGTCCCACTTGATGATGTACTACAAGTCCTTTATAAGTTCTGTTCACTTTCCTTTATATCTTTTAAAAAAGTTTGTTCCTCAGCCTTGATAATTACACACGTCCTGTCTTCAAGCTAACTGATTCTTCTGCTTATTGGTGTGGGCTGAGGAACTCCTCTAGTGGATTTTACAATGCATTCAATGTGTTTTTCAGCTTCAGAATTTATGGGATTTTTTTTTCTGGTAATTTCTATTTTTTGTATATTCTCAATTTTTGTTAATCATTTTCCTGATTTTATTTAATTGTCTGTACCTATTTTCCTTTAACTCTTTGATCATATTTAAGAGTGCTGTTTTAGTCTTTGACAAGAAAGTCCAAGGGCTATGTTTCTTTAGAGAAAGTTTGTGGAGATTCTTTTTTTTCTTTACAATTGACCATGTTTATCTGTTTCTTTGTATACCTTTTGTTGAAAACCGGACATTTGTAAAAACAGCCCCCTCACAACCATTGTTAACTGGCACCATTCAGGGGAGGACTTTCACTCTTCAGCTAAGTATGAAATATAAACGTTCTCTGAGGCCTACATGGACTTGTGTCTTGCCTGGGCTTATGTGTATGCATTTTTTGTAATTCTCTCATATACACACTGCTTTTAAGCCATAATTTCCCTAAAAGCCACACCTGCCTCTTTTCATGACCTTAGATGTTCTACTGTATTCCTCTATCAAAAATCTCTTGCCTTCTGGCATCCAGGGAGTAGCAGATCCCATGAAGCTCTCACAAGCTGGAGCACCCACCGCTACTTTTTGCAGCCTCAAATCTGACATTTAAACTATGCCACCATTTCCATCAATGCTCCAAGTCATGTGAAGGAGATACTAGTCCCTCAAGGAACCTCCAGAGAAGCTATAATGCTGCAAAGCAGTTCCACACTTTTCCTTCTATTACAAAGGAAGAATGAGGAATTAGAAGTTTCCTCCTGATCATGTCACACGATTCAAGGGAGAAAGTTAAACAGGGACAAAGAAAAACACCTAGAAGTTTTCCACTATTTTGAATGTGGCTTAATCTTGGTTTGGAATTTCCTTTGTTGCAACCATTTCTTAACAGCTGAAAACATTAGTTTGGTTCATAAATTGTTCTTTATTTGGTGTTTCCATGGTGTAATGAAAGTCTGGAACTTCCTCATCTGCAATCTTGCTAATGTCACTCTCAGTAAGTAAGAGAACAATTTTTTAAACCATAACGTTCAAATAACATTTTTACCAGATACAAAATTTTAGTTTGAAAAATATTTTTGCTTGAAAACTGATTCACAGCACTTCACCTGAAACTCCTGGGACAACTCTGATTTTTAATTCATTTTTTTAGGGGGAATTTTAGAAAGACTAGTTAATGCATACATTGTATGCATTAAGAAAGACTACTTAATGCATACATTGTATGTAGGCACTGCAAGTGTCCCAGTAGAGGTAATATCAACATCCTAATATCAAATGCATTAAGAGTTCTTCAACAAATCATGTCACTATTCACATTAAAGTGAGATGAATAAGAAGATTAAAAATAGCCACGCTGCTATGAAGAAATATCTGAGACTGGGTAATTTATAAAGAAAAGAGATGTAATTGACTCACAGTTCCGCACGGCTGGGGAGTCCTAAGGAAACTTACAATCATGATGGAAGGCACCTCTTCACAGGGTGGCAGGAGAGAGAATGAGTGCTAGCAGGGGAAATGCCTGATGTTTATAAAACCATAGATCTCATGAGAACTCGCTCACTATCACAAGATGATATTTCAAGATGAGATTTGGGTTGGGACATAGCCAAACCATATCAGCCACGTATTACTTCACATTATATTTCTAATTTGCAAGATGATTTTGCTACCACACTTCCCTGCTAACTCTCATCCCTTCCTAAGCCCCCAAACCCCACAAACCTTTTCATCCTTCTGTTTCTTCTCAGGTTTTAAAATTGCAGACATATAACTATGTAAAAATTACTTTCTTAACCTGCTGCAGACTGTTCAGTCAGATTATTTAATCTTTGTAGGTGTTCTACTCAGTATTTCTGGAAGATTTTATCATTTTGCTTTTAATATTCTTTGGCTTTACTGTATGTGTCCACGTGTGAAATTTTTCTTTATTTGATAGGTTTGAACACAGGAACACTCATGTTCTCCCAAAAGAGAACAATTTACAGCCCTAAGAATTTGGACACTCTAATTATATAAAAGTTGCACAAACACATGGTTACCAACCTAAAGGAACACCCATAAATTTAAACAGAAAATTGGAATATACATTAGGAACTGAATGCCCTTAGGTAGTACACAAGGGGTTAAAGAGGCACACATAAGTGAGAGTGCGAACACAACAGCTCCCAGAAGATAAAGCCTCAATTAAGCATTAAAAACTCTAAGGAAGTATTCAGAGGAAGAAAAGTGGGAATGCTTTCCCAGGTAGCAGGAAGGGAATTAACAGTAAGAAGACCTGAAAAAGAAAGACATATTGTATATTTCTAGAGCATAGGATATAAGAAATTCAAAAGTAACAGACACACACAAAAAGAGAGATACAGTTTATTCAAGGCCTTTCAAGTCATGCTGAGTAGAAATCTATACCAATAAAAATCAAAACTCATTGAAGGATTTCAGGAAAAAGAGTCGTGTCTTTATCCATAAAGAAACCTACTTGGTTGTCTGACAGAAACCTTTAGTAAAAGTAAGACTAGTTGGAGGTAAATAATTGACTGTAAAAAACAAATGTGCAAAAAATAAATGCTGCAATTCCACACTACAGAGCAGATAGGAGGACAGCAAAATGACAATTTTATAGATGCATAGGACACAGAGAACAAGTCCTAAGCCCCAGGGAGACAAAATGCTAATGAGAGCTGATTAGGGAGAGCCAAGAAGGACTCGAGTCCATTCCACAACTCAGAACTGTAGTGCTGTGGCAGAAGGTAATTCACATAAGGTGGGTGGCTGCAGCCCATTTATACTTAGGCCACTTTGGTCATAGTGAGTATGGGAAGAGTCAGGAGCCAAGAGGTAGGCATTGAGGGATAGGCTTAGGCACCAATAAAATATCAAAAGAGGAACCACGGATTTTGACACCACGAAACCCATACTATAAACACTGCAACAATTGCCTGTTTCCAAACATCATTTCACCACATACACCTCTGACCCAACTTATCAACATTAAAAGGGAAGAACTTCACTGAACCTCCTAATAAAGCAAGTCTTGATCCATTGTTCACAGTGACACATCTGGTAACTTAGTCCCTTTTTCTTATATGCATCCAGGGACAACATTTTGGCCTGGGACACTCACTCACAAAAGCATATCTCATTTTTTAAAATTGTCTGCATAAATGTGTAATGTTGTGTGTCATTTTTACTTTATAGGCCAAGCTGTAACTTCAGAAATGGTGAATGAATACAAGAGAATTCTTTTGCTGAAAGGATTTGAGCTCATGGATGATTATCATTTTACAACAATTAAGTCCTTACTGGCCTGTGATTTAGGACTAACTACAAAAATGCAAGAAGAATACAACAGAATTAAGATTTCAGATTTGATGGAAAAAAAGTTCCAAGGCATTGCCTGCCTAGACAAACTAATAGAACTGGCCAAAGATATGCCATCACTTAAAAACCTTGTTAATAATCTTCGAAAAGAGAAGTCAAAAGGTAATAGGGAAAACCTTGCACATAGTTACTCTGCCTTGAGTCTCCCCAGTCTTGAGTAGAACCCCACCTTGGTCATAGCTGGTACATCCCTTTCCCAATTTATAACTCAGCAGTCATGGGAATGTTGGCACCTCAGAGACTGACCAGTTGGCAATTTAGAACATTCTGTTTCATATAAAAGAGATTGATATATTTAGAAGAATGTATTTGGGGTAAGGATAAAAAACCAAAGACAGGGATTTACGAGAGGGTGAGTGTTTCAGTAAATTAGAAATGTCAGAAAATGAAAAAAAAAAGCTACTTTTAAAAATGTATTTTATTTGAAATATTTATATTTAACCAGTTTATGCAGCAAATAGTTCTATTAAGAGATGTGTAGAATTTTTCCGCTTAATAAATCACTGTTCTTTTTTTTAATTCAAAAGCCAGTATTAGCACTTTGCCACATTAGAATTCAGATCATATTTCCTTTCAGTTCATATTTCTGTCATTTGAACACATATTGAACAGAACATGACCAACCTGTCAGCATCATGAAAGCCTTAGATATTTAAAAGAAATGGTAGGAGAACAAGACTGAGAAAGGGTTGACTGAGGCACATGGAGTTCACAGGACAGGAAGCATGTTCTCACTGCAAAGGGGAAGAGTGAGTAAAGCACTGAGGAGAATGAGACAGTGCCTACGCCGACCATGCTACTGTTGGCCTCCTAGCAGCCAGGCTGGGTTCATGCAGTAGAGGTAACAGGAAATCCGAACTCTCATGCAGGAGCTGACAGCAGGTAATATTGAAACTGCTTCAGCTGTCTTAGATAAGCTATTCCAGTCTAGGCCTATTATGCCCTTTTTCTTTTCTTTTGTCAGTGGCTAAGAAAATGAAAACACAAGAAAAAGCTCCAATGAAAAAAATAAACCAAAAAGAAGTGGGTCTTGCGGCACCTGCATCCACCGCAAGAAACACACAGACATCGGAAGCAAGAAAGAGGATTCCTGTAGCTCAGGTAAGCTTGAGAAAGAGGAGCAGGACTGAAGGCTCATAGAAGATACTCTGCTATGGCACGTGGCTCTTCACTAATATCTCAACACAGCTTAGATTTACCAAATTAGTAATTACGGATCACCTCTGTGATGAGTGAAGAGTTAGGCATCATAAAAAGGTGATAAAAAATTTCCGTGACATAAATATATTAGTATCTCCATTATAAAAATGGGGTAATAATCATATTTGATATACATCTTGCCCATCCTTACACAAATCTAGATTTTCTCATTCCAAGTCCAGTGCTCTTCTCATCACACCACAGTGGTGATAACAGTAATGCATCTGTTGAAATCATCCATCTCCTTTTTAGTGCAACAATCTATGCCCAATATTATCTATTGTCCATATCTTCAAGTGACAGGTTGTAATTCCCTGGGGTTTCCAAGGACACCCCATCCAACGTAAATAGAACTTACTATGTTGTAATGAAAAAATGAAAACTTGCTCTGCTTCTTTTAATAATAAACCCCATTAACAGGAAAATTAAACTGCTTTCAGAAAAGAAAAACTCCGAACAAAGAAAAGACTGAAGCCAAAAGGAATAAGGTGTCCCAGGAGCAGAGTAAGCCCCCAGGTCCCTCAGGAGCCAGCACAGCTGCAGCCATGGATCATCCCCCACTACCCCAGACCTCATCATCAACTCCATCCAACACTTCATTTACTCAGGTACACTCTTCCTGGTCCTCTTCTCCATTTTTTTTAACCCAGTCACAGTGCATTCCACTGTTACTATTATTACTCTCATGCATAACTCTTCATATTACTGATTTGCTGTTGGAAAACTGTTTTCCATATTATGATAACTTGTTTACATTGGTGAGAAGCCACATGCAAGGAAAGTCCAATTACCTACAGGTAATCACTGTGTGTAAAACACCAGGACAGACCACTAAGCATTTCCGGTCTGTGCAGGTAAGTAGCCTGGCTCCTAGTACCAGTACATACAAGCCCATGGCTCATCTTTGCTCTCCACACTTCCTATTACAGATCTGCCAACGTTCTCTTCGAAAAGTATTCTGCTGCAACTCAAATAGGCCAGGCCACTGTGGGGAGAGGACATAAGCAATAAACAAACTGGTCGTTTTTTCGTTGTTGTTAGCACTCTAGCCACTGTGAAATGCTGTGTATACACAGTCAAGGACATAGCTGTCACCAGAAATCCTCTACCTGAGACTACTTACATGCCAGCCAGGCCAAGTCTTTCCACTTGTAAAAGCACTGTTTCTTGGGAAGAAACAAACGAGTTGGGCCCTCAAAATGGTAGAGTACACTAGTGATCATTAGAATTTCTAATGAATGTTTGATCGTTAGATAATCTAATGATGTTTGAGGCTTCTGGTTGGCATGGTTCTTCATTTTTAATGCTATCCAAGCTGTTTTCACTTTGTTGATTGTCTTTGATAATTTAAGTAGGTAGGGGTGATATTTGGATTTGTTATTATATTCTAATCTTTCTTTAAAGTTTCTTCACAACAATGTTTTCATCATCTACTACTCCAGATTGTTCATGCAGAAGATCATGCTTTGCTTCAGGAAGATTATTCTGAGTCAATGAGGGTGATTTAATTTCCAAGCCTGTTGTCTGCTACCTTAGACTTTCACTAGCTAAACTTTACCAGCTCATGTGCCTTTCCTTTCTGTTCAGCAATCCCTGTCTAGCCCAGCCCCCAGCTCCAAATATCTGTGAAAGTTGTTGGGTCGAAAGCTCTGCAGAGTCACTTCTGCAGAGTGACTTTGTATTCCTGCTCAAAGTTTTTGTTGCTGTTGTTTGTTTGTTTGTTTGTTTTTGAGATGGAGTCTCACTCTATCGCCCAGGCTGGAGTGCAGTGGTGTGATCTGGGCTCACTGCAAGCTCTGCCTCCCGGGTTCATGCCATTCTCCTGCCTTAGCTTCCCAAGTAGCTGGGACTACAGGCGCCCACCACCATGCCCGGCGAGTTTTTTTGTATTTTTAGTAGAGATGGGGGTTTCACTGTGTTAGCCAGGATGGTCTCAATCTTCTGACCTCATGATCCACCCGCCTCGGCCTCCCAAAGTGCTAGGATTACAGGCGTGAGCCACTGCGCCCGGCCTCCTGCTCAAAGTTTTAAGTTTATTTTCTTGTGTCTGCCCAACACAGAATCAGGAAACCCAGGCCCAACGTCAGGTGGATGTGAGAAGAAATGTTCCCCAAAAGGACCCAGTGACAGTGGTGGTACTGAAAGCAACAGCGCCATTTAAATACGAGTCCCCAGAAAATGGGGAAAGCAGAATGTTTCATGCTACAGTGGCCAGTAAGACTCAATATTTCCATGTGAAAGTCTTCGACATCAACTTGAAAGACAAATTCGTAAGGAAGAAGGTCATTACGATATCTAATTACTCTGAATGTGAAGGAGTAATGGAAATAAAGGAAGCATCATCTGTGTCTGACTTTAATCAAAATTTTGAGGTCCCAAAAACAATTATCCAAATAGCAAATAAAACTGCCAAGATCAATCAACTTTACAAGCAAGCATCTGGAACAATGGTGTATGGGTTGTTTATGTTACAAAAGGTAATCCCTTAATTTTCTTTTAATTTTCTCTACCATTACCTGGAACTAAATGTCTTAATTTGCCAGACTTACTGTCTGAATATTGGAACACAAGAATTTATATTGACTAGAGATAGTGATGAAGTTGTCCCACAAAATAGGAAATAGGACTAAGTGACCTATTAACTTTCTTATGCCAAAATAAATGTAGGGGCTTTGAAAAAGTTGGTAAGAAATATTGGCAGTAATGATCTGTTGTCAGCCACAATGAACTAGGACAATACAGGGTCCAAATCAATGGGAGCAAGCTAATAACATCATCTCTTTCAGCTCCATCCCAATGAGCACTGATAATTTTACTTTGAGTTTTGATACATTTATTTTAAATAATGAATTGTGCTACCAAGGTTGAATTCTGGTTGTGACATATACTTGGAGTAATAAGTGGATTGGCCGGTATGCTCATAAATGCAAATACATTCAACAGCTATCCATACAATCTAAACATTTGTGCTTAGATCAGTTGCTCTTCTATCTTATTTATTTATTCAGTTATTTATGAAGATAGCGTTGAACAACTGAGAAATAGTGAATTCCATGATACTTAGAGGATAAGGCAATCTCGTCATATTATTTACAAAAAAAAATAATTACAAGGCACAGAGTTTTATTGATATGTCCATGTCTAAATTCAAGATGCTAGTTAGGATAATGCATTCCGTTCCTTTCTCCACTCTAAAACATTACACATTTCTATGAACTCAACTAACATTTTATATGATTGACTGCTTTATGACCCTATATACATGTCTTCCAAGATAGCCCCTTAAATTTACCTCCACATTTTCTCACACTCTCTTTAAGAGATCTTGCTTATAAATGCAATTACAGAATTGATGAGTAATAGCTTAAGTATGTGAGACACTACAGAGTATGAATAGAGGGAGTTAGGTCAATGGGGACAAGATATTGGAAAAGAATAAGTAATGAGGAAGGCTGAGAAAGAATGAATGATTGTGTTATAGAAGTTTTTTCCTTTAAAATTTCTAATAATCCAAAGTAACTCAGGAGTGGAAAACCAAATATTCTATGTTCTCACTTATAAGGGGGAGCTAAGCTATGAGTACACAAAGGCATACAGAGTGATATAATAAACTTTCAAGACTCAGAAGGGGGAGGCTGGGAGGGAGGTGAGGGATACAAAACTATATGTTGGGTACAATGTACACTACTTGGGTGATGGCTGCCCTAAAATCTCAGAATTCCCACTATATAATTAATCCATGTAACCCAAAGACATTTGTACCCCAAAAGCTATTGAAATTTTAAAAAATTAAAATAATAATAAAGTGAAATTCCTCATAATCTACTGAATG
Source organism: Nomascus leucogenys (assembly GCF_006542625.1). Classification (NCBI taxonomy): domain Eukaryota; kingdom Metazoa; phylum Chordata; class Mammalia; order Primates; family Hylobatidae; genus Nomascus; species Nomascus leucogenys. The sequence continues at coordinate 42,563,741 of NC_044392.1, read as the reverse complement.
AATAATTGTAGAAAGCATACATTTGTTTTTCCACAGGACCATGAACCAAGAAGTTCTATAGGAATTTTTGATTCCTCTATATCTAGGTGCTTTATTTACTCTCAGCTGATCTTAAGGTGGTAGCAGGAGAAAAAGAGGGAAATATTAATTGTTGTATAATTGCAGAAAGAAAAATACCTTGAGCAGGAAAAAAAAAATGCTGGATAATAAAAGATGGAGCCTGTGAGATGGCAGGCCAAGCTACATGTATGATCTGTACCTGTCATTCCTGTCATGCATATTGCATTAACTGTGTCATGAGACTATTTCTCATGTATATTATACTAACAATCCTCTCAGAAACAGGATGTTAATCTTCTTTTGCAGAAAAGTGTACACAAGAAGAACACAATCTATGAAATACAGGATAATACAGGATCCATGGATGTAGTGGGGAGTGGAAAATGGCACAATATCAAGTGTGAGAAAGGAGATAAACTTCGACTCTTCTGCTTTCAACTGAGAACAGTTGACCGCAAGCTGAAACTGGTGTGTGGAAGTCACAGCTTCATCAAGGTGGGAACTGGATAGAGGAGAATGAGTTTGCTAAAGAGGCAAATAATTTTGCTTAGGCTTTGGGAACACCAGATTCCTCATGTATTACTCAGAGAGTCCAGCGGGTGGAAGGAGAAACTAACAATGCCCTTGCATTTGTAACTGGAAGATTTTCAAAAGGATATTAAGGTAAAGGCATTCATACAGCTCTAGAAAGGATATAATACTAGTGTTAATTGATTTAAACATGTATCTAGGGGCAGGGAACATAGGGCTCAAGAGCAAGGGCTTTAAATAAGACAGATCTGATTTGAATCCTGGATTTAAGAAGCACTAGTTGGCTGATATTGGGGAAATAGTTTCATTGGTCCTCTAAAATAATGGAAGTCTCCACTTCATTGGGATGGTTTAAACATTCAGACAATGCATACATATTAATTATCTCACAGCCTGGCACATCATAATAAACTGATCTGTGGTAGATAGCTTTTTTTTTTGGAAGGTAAAGATATTGGAGGGACTTTTCGGCAAAGGAAATGATACATGAAAATTCCAAAAGTGTGACACAGTGTAATGAGTTCTGTACAACTGAAATTCAGTAGATGCAGAAGACTGTGGGACCCAAAGATTAAACAAAAGGGACTACTGAGGCCCAAAGATAAAAAAGAAATAGAAGTGTGGCTTTTTCAAAAGTAAATTAATGGGAACTTTATTGTTGAAAATACATGAAAAATTGAAACAAAATTATGCAGGAGAATGCCTGATCACTTTGACATTTTAGCAAAAAATATTCCGGTGTCTATCTATGGAGTTGCATTACAGAGCAATTAGGCTTGGGGCAGAGATATCTATTAGAAGTAGTGTGCTGGATTCACTCATATCCTTACTGAAGAGAGCTTATTGTTGGAAATTTAGGAATTGTATGCACTGCTTGTTAAACATGTGGTAGTCTGAAATCAGCCATGTGAAAATATGTATGCCACCAGACTCTGCAAATGTTACAAATCAAAACTTCTAAAAAAAATTGGGCAGTTGGTTAACCAGGATACCACAGTAGTTTATTTCAAAAATCTATTCAGGAAGGAAAAAGACAAACAGAGATTAGTTAATGGGGGGAAAATGAGTTTTTTGAAGGTAGACCTTCATAACTTTGTGACTAATGAGCTTTCATAGGGGATAAGGATAATAATGTAGCCAATGGGAAGAAAAGATATGGCAGGTGAAAGGAGAACTATAAGCAGAGCTTCATTTCAATATCTAGGGTCTCATTATGTCTTTCTTATCTCTCTTTAAAGGTCATCAGGGCCAAGAAAAACAAGGAAGGACCAATGAATGTTAATTGAAATATGAAAGCTGAAATGCAACAAACAACTTCCGCTTTAAACAATTAAGTTGATAATAACTGTGATTTTGTAAATTTCAGTAATTCATTTAAATGATGGTTTCAGTAGATATATTCTAGCATATTAAGAGCTTTTATATCTGAGTGATAGATTAGTTTGCTTTCTGGAATAAAATTTTCTTCTTATACTCTTCTATATTTTTTTAGATATTACATTTTGCATTTATGACATTCACAAGCTAAAAAATAAAATACCTTTTTTTGAAGGACATTATTTTCCTAAAGCCTTGTCTATGTTCTCTTAAGATCAGTAGTGAGCTGTTTGAGTCTGAGTACTTTGTGCACTGTGAAGCACATTCTAGAGATGGGGAGAGACACATGGGACCTTATCCACATTGGAGTCTATATTGTGGTCTTCAGAGGATAAGGCCCCAGTAAAGGCTGTGACTAAATGTATGTAGCCCATGCTTAAATGAACAAACACTGTGGCCTAGGGAAGTAGTAGATCTAGAGGAAAGGATTCCTTTATGCAATTATGTCCTCCAGAAGGAGGCCGTTGGGGTAATTGGTTTCTCTGAAGGGGACAACAATGGTGATTTGCATAAAGGTACCAATATATGCAAGATGCTTTCCCCTCCTTATTTGGTGTGGATTATCATATCCATCATATTCCATTTTTCTGACTTGTAGATACATCTACATATGTATTCAAAATCAGAGCAACTAAAAACATAAAACAAACATTGACGCATCTGAGGGGAGAAATATACAGCAATGTAATTGTAAGAGACTTTAGTATTCACAATAATGAAGAGATTATCCAGGCAGTTATTCAATAAGAAAATAGCAGACATCAACAACTCAATACACCAATGGACCTAACAGATATAAACAGAACATTCTACACAACACCATCAAAATACACATTTGCCTCAAGTACGCATGGAGCATTGTCCACATGTCACATTCTAGGTCACAAAACAAGTCTTAATGAATTCCAGAAGAATAAAATTATAACAAGCATGTTTTCTGATTATTATAGAATTAACCTAGATATAAATAACAAATAAACAACTGGAAAACTGACATATATGTGAAAATTTAAAAACATGCTTCTGTATAGCCAATGGATCAAAGAAGAAATTAAAAGGGCAATTAAAAAAATGAGACAAATGAAAATGAAAGCACAATATACTAAAATGTATGAGATACAGCAAAAGGAGTTCTAAGAGGAAAATTTACAGTTATAAGCACTTACCTTAAAAAAGAAAGCTCTCGAGTAAACAACAAAGTGCCTCAGGGAACTGAAAAAAAGAAAAACAAATTAAGGCCAAAGCTACAAAGACTGAATTAAGAAGAAACAGAACACCCCAAAAAAAACAAATGACAAACAAGGAGATTAAATCACTCATCAAGAAATTTCCAACAGCAACGACAAAAAAGGCAAAAACCTGATCACATCACAGGTGAATTCTACCAAACATTTATGGAATAATTGACTCCAATTTTTCACAAATTATTTCAAAAACATCAAAGAGGAAGGAACACTTTCACACTCTTTTTATATGACGTCAACAACGCCCTGATAGCAAAGGCTACACAAGAACACTACAAGAAAAAAATATATATAGGCCAATATACTTTATGAGCATAGGTGAAAAAATCCTCAATACTAGGAAACCAAATACAACAGCACATTAAGGGGATTATACACTATGATAAAGTAGGATCTATCCTTGAGATATAAGAATCAGTCAACATATGAAAATCAGTCAATCTGATACATGATGTATGTTAGCAGAATGAAGGACAAGAAACATATAATCATCTCAATCAGTGCAAAAAAAGCATTTGACAAAATTCAACATCCTTTCATGATAAAACTTATCGACAAATTAGATAAAGAAGTAACGTACCTCAACACAATAAAGGCCAATTATCACAAGTGCATAGTTAACATCACACTCAATGATAAAAAGTTGAAAATGTTTCCTCTAAAATTAGGAACAAGACAAGGATGCCCATTCTTACCACTTCTATTCAGCATAGTAATAGAAGTCCTAGACAAAGCAATCAGGCAAGAGAGAGAAGTAAAGGCATCTGAATAAGAAAAGAAGAATTCAAATTATCTCTCTTTGCTGATGATATGATTCTATACTTAGAAAATTCTAGAGATGGCCAGGTGGAGCCAAGATGGCCAAATAGGAACAGCTCCAGTCTACAGCCCCCAGCGTGAGCGACACAGAAGACGGGTGATTTCTGCATTTCCATCTGAGGTACCGGGTTCATCTCACTAGGGAGTGCCAAACAGTGGGTGCAGGACAGTCGGTGCAGCGCACCCTGTGCAAGCCGAAGCAGGGTGAGGCATTGCCTCACCTGGGAAGTGCAAAGGCTCAGGGAGTTCCCTTTCCTAGTCAAAGAAAGGGGTAACAGATGGCACCTGGAAAATCAGGTCACTCCCACCCTAATACTGCACTTTTCCAACTGGCTTAAAAAAAGGCACACCAGGAGATTATATCACCCATCTGGCTCAGAGGGTCCTATGCCCACGGAGTCTCGCTGATTGCTAGTACAGCAGTCTGAGATTAAACTGCAAGGCGGCAGCGAGGCTGGGGGAGGGGCGCCTGCCATTGCCCAGGCTTGTTGAAGTAAACAAAGCAGCCAGGAAGATAGAACTGGGTGGAGCCCACAACAGCTCAAGAAGGCCTGCCTGCCTCTGTAGGCTCCACCTGTGGGGGCAGGGCGCAGACAAACAAAAAGTTAGCAGGAGCCTCTGCAGTCTTAAATGTCTCTGTCTGACAGCTTTGAAGAGAGTAGTGGTTCTCCCAGCACGCAGCTGGAGATCTGAGAATGGGCAGACTGCCTCCTAAAGTGGGTTCCTGACACCCGAGCAGCCTAACAGGGAGGCACCTCCCAGTAGGGAAAGACTGACACCTCACTCGGCCAGGTACTCCTCTGAGACAAAACTTCCAGAGGAACAATCAGACAGCTGAATTTGTGGTCTCATGAAAATCTGCTCTTCTGCAGCCACCGCTGCTGACACCCAGCCAAACAGGGTCTGGAGTGGACCTCTAGCAAACTCCAACAGACCTGCAGCTGAGGGTCCTGTCTGGTAGAAGGAAAACTAAAAAACAGAAAGGATACCCACACCAAAAACCAATCTGTACATCACCATCATCAAAGACCAAAAGTAGACAAAACTACAAAGATGGGGAGAAAACAGAGCAGAAAAACTGGAAACTCTAAAAAGCAGACCATCTCTCCTCCTCCAAAGGAATGCAGTTCCTCACCAGCAACGGAACAAAGCTGGACGGAGAATGACTTTGACTAGTTGGGAGAAGAAGGCTTCAGATGATCAAACTACTCTGAGCTACAGGAGGAAATTCAAACCAATGGCAAAGAAGTTAAAAACTTTGAAAAAAAAATAGATGAATGTATAACTAAGATAACCAATGCAGAGAAGGGCTTAAAGGAGCTGCTGGAGCTGAAAGTCAAGTTTCGAGAACTGTGTGAAGGTTGCAGAAGTCTCGGTAGCCAATGCAATCAACTGGAAATAAGGGTATCAGCGATGGAAGATGAAATTAATGAAATGAAGTGAGAAGGGAAGTTTAGAGAAAAAAGAACAAAAAGAAACGAACAAAGCCTCCAAGAAATATGGGACTATGTGAAAAGACCAAACCTATGTCTGAATGGTGTACCTGAAAGTGATGGGAAGAATGGAACCAAGTTGGAAAACACTCTACAACATATTATCCAGGAGAACTTCCCCAATCTAGCAAGGCAGGCCAACATTCAGATTCAGGAAATACAAAGAACACCACAAAGATACTCCTCAAGAAGAGCAACCCCAAGACACATAATTGTCAGATTCACCAAAGTTGAAATGAAGGAAAAAATGTTAAGGGCAGCCAGAGAGAAAGGTCAGGTTACTCACAAAGGGATGCCCATCAGACTAACAGCTGATCTCTCAGCAGAAATTCTACAAGCCAGAAGAGAGTGGGGGCTGATATTCAACATTCTTAAAGAAAAGAATTTTCAACCCAGAATTTCATATCCAGCCAAACTATGCTTCATACATGAAGGAGAAATAAAATACTTTACAGACAAGCAAATGCTGAGAGATTTTGTCACCAGCAGGCGTGTCCTAAAAGAGCTCCTGAAGGAAGCACTAAACATGGAAAGGAACAACCGGTACCAGCCCATGCAAAAACATGCCACACTGTAAAGACCATCAAGGCTAGGAAGAAACTGCATCAACTAACGAGCAAAATAACCAACTAACATCACAATGACAGGATCATATTCACACATAACAATATTAACCTTAAATGTAAATGGGCTAAATGCTCCAATTAAAAGACACAGACTGGCAAATTGGATAAGGAGTCAAGACCCATCAGGGTGCTGTATTCAGGAAACCCATCTCATCTGCAGAGACACACATAGACTCAGAATAAAGGGATGGAGGAAGATCTATCAAGCAAATGGAAAACAAAAAAAGGCAGGAGTTGCAATCCTAGTCTCTGATAAAATAGACTTTAAGCCAACAAAGATCAAAGGAGACAAAGAAGGCCATTACATAATGGTAAAGGGATCAATTCAACAAGAAGAGCTAACTATCCTAAATATATATGCACCCAACACGGGAGCACCCAGATTCATAAAGCAAGTCCTGAGTGACCTACAAAGAGACTTAGACTCCCACACAATAATAATGGGAGATTTTAACACCACACTCTCAACATTAGACAGATCGACGAGACAGAAAGTTAACAAAGATAGCCAGAAATTGAACTCAGCTCTGCACCAAGCAGACCTAATAGACATCTACAGAACTCTCCACCCCAAATCAACAGATTATACATTCTTTTCAGCACCACACCACACCTATTCCAAAATTGACCACATAGTTGGAAGTAAAGCTCTCCACAGCAAATGTAAAAGAACAGAAATTATAACAAACTGTCTCTCAGACCACACTGCAATCAAACTAGAACTCAGGATTAAGAAACTCACTAAAACTCACTCAACCATCAACTACATGGAAAGAAAAAAAAAAAAAAAAAAAAAAAAAAAAAAAAAAAAAACTGAACAATGTTCCTGAATGACTACTGGGTACATAATGAAATGAAGGCAGAAATAAAGATGTTCTTTGAAACCAACGAGAACAAAGACACAACATACCAGAATCTCTGGGACACATTCAAAGCAGTGTGTAGAGGGAAATTTATAGCACTAAATGCCCACAAGAGAAAGCAGGAAAGATCCAAAATTGACACCCTAACATCACAATTAAAAGAACTAGAAAAGCAAGAGCAAACACATTCAAAAGCTAGCAGAAGGCAAGAAATAACTAAAATCAGAGCAGAACTGAAGGAAATAGAGACACAAAAAACCCTTCAAAAAATTGATGAATCCAGGAGCTGGTTTTTTGAAAAGATCAACAAAATTGATAGACCACTAGCAAGACTAATAAAGAAGAAAAGAGAGAAGAATCAAATAGACACAATAAAAAATGAAAAAGGGGATATCACCACCCATCCCACAGAAATACAAACTACCATCAGAGAATATTACAAACACCTCTATGCAAATAAACTAGAAAATCTAGAAGAAATGGATAAATTCCTCGACAAATACACCCTCCCAAGACTAAACCAGGAAGAAGTTGAATCTCTGAATAGACCACTAACAGGCTCTGAAATTGTGGCAATAATCAATAGTTTACCAACCAAAAAGAGTCCAGGACCTGATGGATTCACAGCTGAATTCTACCAGAGGTATAAGGAGGAACTGGTACCATTCCTTCTGAAATTATTCAAATTGATAGAAAAAGAGGGAATCCTCCCTAACACATTTTATGAGGCCAGCATCATCCTGATACCAAAGCCTGGCAGAGACACAACCAAAAAAGAGAATTTCAGACCAATATCCTTGATGAACATTGATGCAAAAGTCCTCAATAAAATACTGGCAAACCGAATCCAGCAGCACATCAAAAAGCTTATACACCATGATCAAGTGGGCTTCATCCCTGGGATGCAAGGCTGGTTCAACATATGCAAATCAATAAATGTAATCCAGCATATAAACAGAACCAAAGACAAAAACCACATGATTATCTCAATAGTTGCAGAAAAGGCCTTTGACAAAATTCGACAACGCTTCATGCTAAAAACTCTCAATAAATTAGGTATTGATGGGATGTATCTCAAAATAATAAGAGCTATCTATGACAAACCCACAGCCAATATCGTACTGAATGGGCAAAAACTGGAAGCATTCCCTTTGAAAACTGGCACAAGACAGGGATGCCCTCTCTCACCACTCCTATTCAACATAGTGTTGGAAGTTCTGGCCAGGGCAATCAGGCAGGAGAAGGAAATAAAGGGTATTCAATTAGGAAAAGAGGAAGATGACAGATTGTATATCTAGAAAACCCCATTGTCTCAGCCCAAAATCTCCTTAAGCTGATAAGCAACTTCAGCAAAGTCTCAGGATACAAAATCAAGGTACAAAAATCACAAGCATTCTTATACACCAATCACAGACAAACAGAGAGCCAAATCATGAGCGAACTCCCATTCACAATTGCTTCAAAGAGAATAAAATACCTAGGAATCCAACTTACAAGGGACGTGAAGGACCTCTTCAAAGAGAACTACAAACCGCTGCTCAATGAAATACAAGAGGATACAAACAAATGGAAGAATATTCCATGCTCATGAGTTGGAAGAATCAATATCGTGAAGATGACCATACTGCCCAAGGTAATTTATAGATTCAATGCCATCCCCATCAAGCTACCAACGACTTTCTTCACAGAATTGGAAAAAACGACTTTAAAGTTCATATGGAACCAAAAAAGAGCCCGCATCACCAAGTCAAATTCTAAGCCAAAAGAACAAAGCTGGAGGCATCACGCTACCTGACTTCAAACTATACTACAAGGCTACAGTAACCAAAACAGCATGGTACTGGTACCACAACAGAGACATAGATCAATGGAACAGAGCAGAGCCCTCAGAAATAACACTACATATCTACAACTATCTGATCTTTGACAAACCTGACAAAAACTAGCAATGGGGAAATGATTCCCTATTTAATAAATGGTGCTGGGAAAACTGGCTAGCCATATGTAGAAAGCTGAAACTGGATCCCTTCCTTACACCTTATACAAAAATTAATTCAAAATGGATTAAAGACTTAAATGTTAGACCAAAAACCATAAAAACCCTAGAAGAAAACCTAGGCATTACCATTCAGGACATAGGCATGGGCAAGGACTTCATGTCTAAAACACCAAAAGCAATGGCAACAAAAACCAAAATTGACAAATGGGATCTAATTAAACTAAAGAGCTTCTGCACAGCAAAAGAAACTACCATCAGAGTGAACAGGCAACCTACAAAATGGGAGAAAATTTTTGCAACCTATTCATCTGACAAAGGGCTAATATCCAGAATCTACAATGAACCCAAACAAATTTACAAGAAAAAAACAACCCCATCAAAAAGTGGGTGAAGGACATGAACAGACACTTCTCAAAAGAAGACATTTATGCAGCCAAAAAACACATGAAAAAATGCTCATCATCACTGGCCATCAGAGAAATGCAAATCAAAACCACAATGAGATACCATCTCACACCAGTTAGAATGGCAGTCATTAAAAAGTCAGGTAACAGCAGGTGCTGGAGAGGATGTGGAGAAATAGGAACACTTTTACACTGTTGGTGGGACTGTAAACTAGTTCAACCATTGTGGAAGTCAGTGTGGCGATTCCTCAGGGATCTCAAACTAGAAATACCATTGGACCCAGCCATCCCATTACTGGGTATATACCCAAAGGACTATCAATCATGCTTCTATAAAGACACATGCACATGTATGTTTATTGCGGCACTATTCACAATAGCAAAGACTTGGAACCAACCCGAATGTCCAACAACGATAGATGGGATTAAGAAAATGTGGCACATATACACCATGGAATACTATGCAGCCATAAAAAATGATGAGTTCATGTCCTTTGTAGGGACATGGATGAAACTGGAAATCATCATTCTCAGTAAACTATCGTAAGGACAAAAAACCAAACACCGCATGTTCTCACCCATAGGTGGGAATTGAACAGTGAGAACACATGGACACAGGAAGGGGAACATCACAGGCCGGGGACTGTTGTGGGGTGGGGGGCGCAGGAAGGGACAGCATTAGGAGATATACCTAATGCTAAATGATGAGTTAATAGGTGCAGCACACCAACATGGCACATGTGTACATATGTAACAAACCTGCACATTGTGCACATGTACCCTAAAACTTAAAGTATAATAATAATAATAAAAATAAAGATAGTCTTTTCAAAAAATGGTGCTGAAAACATAATGACTATTGACTTGAAGTTCATCCCACACAGAAAAATACTATTTGAAGTGAGATCATAGATTAAACATAAAACCCAGAACCATAATTCAGTATTAACACAGAGGAGAAAATCTGCATGAACCTAGGATAGACTACACTTTTTAAGCATGTAAATAACAGTAAATGGAATAGAAAAGTTAATGACCTGGATATCATCAAAATTTAAAATGTCAGTTCTTCAAAAGACATATTTAAGAAAAGAAAACAACAAACTCCAAACTGAAAAAAAACTATTCTCAACACATATTTGACAAAAAATTTGTAACTAGCATATGCAAAGGATTCTTAGAATTCTTCAATTCTATCAATGCTTCAACGAAAAGGCAGCAAACAACTCAATGTAAAATGACACAATATATGAACATTCTACAGAAGATGCGTGGATTATAAATAAGCACATGAAAATTGTTTAGAATCTTTAGTTATCAGGGAAATGCAGATGAAAATCATAAAGAGATACAACTTCTTACAGGAATGGCTGAAATTATAAAGGTATAGTGACTATAACAAGTGTTAGCAAAAACATGGAGCAATGGAAATGCTCATATTTTTCTCTTGGTAATTGTCAAATACTACAACTACTTTATAAAATAGTTTTCTTATTATTTTAAACAAACACTCGTAATATCATCAAGCATTCCACTCTTAGATAACCCAGAGAGGGGAAAAAAATACACACTGACCAGTTTTGTGTGGTGGTGTGTGTCTCTAATCCTAGCTCCTTGGAAATCAGGTAGGAGAACTTGAGCCCAGTAGTTGGAATCCAGCCTGGACAACACAGCCAGACTTTGTCTCTTAAAAATAAAATTAAAATTTGGATTTAAAAACACACACACATTTACCATGATCTTGAACAGGAATGTTCACAGCAACTTTATTCATAATAGGCAAAAGCTGAATAAGTAAAACCAAAGAGAATAAACTGTAATATATTCATTCATGATATGGAATGCTACTCAACAATATAAAAGAATAAATCTGTCATATATATTATGACACAGATAAATTTCAGATTTTGCTGAGAGAAAAGACCAGGAACATGAAACTATGTGTTAATTTTTAAAACAAAATAAAAAGAGTTTCTGGTTTCATTGATTTCTCTCTTGGCTTTTCCCAAATTTTTGTGTTCTTCATTATCTCCATCTTTTCATTTACTATGAGTTCAGTTTCCTAGAGTTCTTTTTATTTATCTGTTTTTTGTTTTGTTTTTTAGATTTCTAAGGAAGAAGCTTAAATTATTTATTTTAAACCTCATATTTTTAATAGAAGTATTTGAAGCCATAATTCTCTCTGAACAGTGAATTAGCTAATCTCATAATGTTTGAAATGTATTGTTTTTATTATTATTTAGTAAAAATATTTCCTTATTTCCCCACATGGTTTATTTTTATGAAGTATTTAGAAGTGTATTAATTTCTAAATATTTATAGATACCTTAGATATATTTTTGTTATTGTTGTTTAATTTAATTTTACACTGATCAGAGAACATACTTTGTATAATTTTTTTGTTTCTAAATTTATTGCTTTTTCTTATTAACCAGAATATCACCTATCTTGGTGAATGATTTGTGTGCAATTGAAAAGTATATTTCTGTAGTTGTTGGTGGAAGTGGTATTAAACACCAATTAGGTGAAGTTGGCTGGTATCATTATTTAATTCTGACTGTATATTTATCTACTTGTTTTATCAATTACTGATAGATTTATTGAAATTTCTAACTATATTTGTAGTTTTATATATTTTTTAAATTTCTGCAGATTTTCCTTCTTTTGTTTTAAGCTCGTGTTTTAAACTCATTTGTTATAGCTCTTTGATGACTTCAACCTTTGTAATTATAAATTGTACCTTATAAATCCTTGATAATATAGTCCTTGCTTGGAAGTCTACTTTTTCTGATATTCATCCAGTCATTTCAGCTTTATTATTATTTGAACTGGTGTGGTAAATATTTTACATCTTCTTATTTTTAACCTGTGTCTTTACATTTTATTTGAGTATCTGGTAAACTGCAAGTATGTGGGTCTTGCTGTTTTATCTGTTCTGAAAGCATTTGCATGTTAATTGGAATGCTTATGTTATTTATATTGAATAAAATTATTAATGTGTTTGGGTTTAATGCTACCATCTTGCTACTATTTATTTTCTATTTATCTGTCTTGTACTTTTTCCTTCTACTACTATTACTGTCTTTTATTACAGACGGTCCCCAAATTATGTTCTTTTACTTGTGATTTTTCAACTGTACATTGGTGCAAAAGGGATATGCATTCAGTAGAAGCTGAATTTTGAAACTTAATTTCCCAGACTAGTGATATATACTACGATACTATCTCACAATGCTGGGAGGTGACTCAAAGCACAGTTCCCAGTCAGCCATAAGATCACAAAAGTACACAACTGATACTATACAGTGTACTAAGTAAAATTTTGATTTATGATAGTTTGAACTAACAGTGGGTTTATCAAGATGTAACCCCATTGTAAGTTGAGGAGCATCTGTATTCCATTTTATATAAGCTATTGGCTTAATAGCTATATGAGTTATATTTTTAATCTTTTGCTCTAGGATCTATAATGTACATCTTTAACTTATTTCAATATACTTTCAAATGTTACCACTTCACATACATGTATGAACTTTATAACATTTTTCTTCTATTTCCTTACTTGTGTTGTTTGTGTTCTTTTTGTAATGTATTTTACTCCAGCTTATTTTACAAACATAATAATATAGAGTTATTATGTGCTTTAAACATTTTATTACTTTTAGAGTATATATTTATACATATATATATAAATGGAGAACATGTCTTCCCTATGTATTCATGTTAATTATTTCTATAATTTTTTATTACTTTGTGTATATTCAAATTTCTATCTGATATCATGTTCCTTCTGCCTAGAGACCTTCCATTAACATTTTAATGTATCTATTTTCAAATGAAAAATACTCTTAAATCTTGTTAGTCTAAAAATGTCTTTATTTTACCTGCATTTTTGAAACATATTTTTAACGTATATAGAAATCTAATTATGTATTTTTCTTTCAGTACTTCAAGTATGTTATTTCCTTATCTTATGGTTTTGTGTAGTTTTGTCAGAGGCATTTGAATAAGAGCAACTCCATCTTGGATAGGGGCTGGGTAAAACAAGGCTGAGACCTACTGGACAGCATTCCTAGGAGTTTAAGGCATTCTTAGTCACAGGATGAAATAGGAGGTTGGCACAAGATATGGGTCATAAAGACCTTGCTGATAAAGCAGGTTGCAGTAAAGAAGTCAGCCAAAACCCACCAAAACCAAGATGGTGATGACAGTAACTTCTGGTCGTCCTCACTGTTACACTGCCACCTGCGCCATGACAGTTTACAAATGACGTGGAAACATCAGGAGGTTACCCTATATGGTCTAAAAAGGGGAGGCATGAATCATCCACCCCTTGTTTAGTGTATAATCAAGAAATAACCATAAAAATGGGCAACCAGAAGCCCCCAGGGCTGCTCTGCCTGTAGGGTACCCATTCTTTATTCCTTTACTTTCTTATTAAACTTGCTTTCACTTGACTGTATGGTCTTGCCCCGAATTATTTTGTGAGTTCCAAGAACCTTCTCTTAGAGTCTGGATCAGAACCCCTTTCCAGTATGAGTTTCTGATAAGAAATGTGTGCTCCTTCTTATTTTTGTTCCCCTGTACAGATTGTGCCTCTTTTCTTCCAGTTCTTTTAAGACTTTCTACTTATCACTATTTCAGCAATTTAATAATAATCTGCCTCAGTGTGGTTTTCTTTGTGTCTAACCTATTTGTGGTTTTTTGGATTCTTTGTATGAGCTGAGGATTTATACTTTTTATTAAAATTGTATTTCAGTTCTGGTTTCTAGCCTAACACAGAAGGAACTTAGAAATTATCATCTACAGAATATAGCTTTAAAAAATTGAAAAATTAACAATTATTTTTAGATTCATGAAAGAATTGAGATCACAAGAAAGATACACTGCCCCAAAAATTCTGACTCACATGCAAGCAGATATGGAGAATCAGAATTACAAGAGCACAAACCTACATGAAGAAATCTCAATGGCAACCAGTATCAGGATAAGAAAACCTTAACTGTAATTGATTAATTGCTGGATGTTCAGTGTGGAGAATTTTGAGGATTTGCATCACAACAGTGCCCTTCTTAGGAAAACCCCACACTTTTGTGAGCTTTACCTTGAAGAGCCTAACAGGTTCTCATTATGATAACCAGAAACAAAGTCCTTGAGTGATTCTGTCAGGGAGAGGGGGAAAGTAGCCAGTTTGAAATATTTCCAGAGCACTCTGTTCTCTGTAACAAGACCTGTCCTCAAAAGACTATTTCACCAGCCCCCTAACCACCTGAGATTTTGCCAGAGCCTGATGTAGGGGAAGGGAAATACCTAACTCCTACCCTCTCTAGCTGTCCAGTTACACCTAACTTTGGGGGAACGGAACTGAGAAGCACTTGTGAAGGTCAGGGCCCAGGGACACAAGCTCCCTAAAAGACTGAAACGTAATCATATGTCTATAGAACACTTCTCTTCCTCCCACCCCTTATACCACATCAATAGGGTTCCTATATAACAGGGCAATACAAATAAAAGATATACATATATCAGAAATTATTTAAGCAATCTCTATACAACCCCACAGATAACTGGGGAAACAAACATAAGGGTTCCAGAAGAATTTTTTAGCCTCTAACACTGATAGCATCAGGAGTCAGACAAATGCCTAAGCAAACAGGGGTGTGTCCCTGGTGAAACTCCACCTTCAAGCTGAAGATAGTTGAAAGCCAAGCTACAAGTCCCAGGTAAATCCATGAACCAGATTAAGAACCCCTCTTCCCATTTGGCACACATTCCTCTGATTGATCCTCACTGGTCACCTATGTTACATATACTTACCCTTCCCTAATTGCTTTGTACACTGTTGTGTTCACTATTGAGTGGTGTCTTTGTTTTAGCCTTTTTTGCATACTCACCAACCAATCAGCACATACTCACCTATTCTGAACTCATAAAAGCCCCAGACTCAGCCACACTGGGGGAGAAACCACTCAATTCTGGACGGTTGACCATTCTCACATCCCTTCTCCACTGAGAGCTGATTTGTCACTCAATAAAATTATTCTCTGCCCTCCTCACCCTTCAATTGTTAGTATATCTTCATTCTTTTTGGATGTGAGACAAGAACTTGGGAACTACTGAATGTGGGTACAAGCTATTACACAGGTGGGCTGGGGGATACACCTGGCCCAGCCACCTGAGCCAGTGCACAAGCCAGGTGCAGCCCACGCAGGCCAAGTGTGCAGGCTGTCTCCTGTAGTAGGTAGCATGGTCAAGCAAGGTCCAGGCAGGGGGACATCACTAGCCAGAGGTCCCCATCTTACAAAGTAACTGAGAAAAATCCTGTGTCTACACCTATAGCTCCAGCAAAGAGTAAACAAAGCCTAACACCTAGCCAGAAAAACATGAAACCTCAGTTATTTTTAACCAGTACTTGCTGTCCTGCTTTCCAAAAGTCATAAGGCATACAAAAAGACAAAAGACACAGTCCAAAGTGATAGAGAGGGCAAGCATCAGAACCAGACTCAGAAATGGCAGTGATGTTGAAATTATCCATCTGGTGATTTAAAACCACACTGATTAATATGCTAGGGAATTTAACCTTAAAAGTGTACAACATGCAAGAACAGCTGTGTAATGTATGGAGAGAAATGAAAACTTTAAGATAAAATCAAGAAGAAATTCTGGAAATAAAAAATGCTATAGAAAAAATGAAGAGTGTATTTGTTGGACCCATCAACAGTTAGGCATTGCTGAGAAAAGAATGAGTGAAATGTCAGGAGAAGCTTCCAAAATTGAAATAGAAAGAGAAAAAGAATTAAGAAGGAAATATCCTGAACTGTAGAATATTTAAAGACATAATGTATGTATAATAAGAATATAAGAAGAACAAAAAATGAGAAAGAAAAATAAATATTTGAAGTAATATTGACTGAATTTTTTCCTCAAATTAATGATAGACACCCAACCACAAACCCAGGAATCTCAGAGAACCAAACAGAATAAATAAAAATGACACCCACACATATACAGACTGGAGAAAATCAAAGATAAAGAGAGAGTCTTGAAAGAAGTCAGAAGAATAAAATACTCTCATTATAGAAGAGCAAGGATAATAATAATATCAGATTGCATTTCAGAAACCATGCAAGATTGTTAAAATTCAACAACCAGAAAACAGTTCAAATTATAAAAGATGTGAACAGACAATTCCTCAAGTAAGATATACAGATGTAAAATAAGCACATGAAAAGATCTTCAACATCATATGTCATTAGGGAATTACAAATTAAAACAAAATGATCCCACCACACCTATTAGAATGGCTATAATCCAAAATGCTGACAATAGCAAATGCTGATGTAGATTTGGAGCAATAGGAAACCTCAATCACTACTGACAATGAAATTTGAGACAGCCACTTCAAAAGACATTTTGGTAGTTTCTTACAAAACTAAAAAATTCTTTTTTCTTTTTTTTTGTTTTGTTTTGTTTGTTTTGTTTTGAGACTGAGTCTCGTTCTGTCGCCCAGACTGGAGTGCAGTGGTGCGATCTAGGCTCACTGCAAGCTCCACCTCCTGGGTTCATGCCATTCTCCTGCCTCAGCCTCCTGAGTAGCTGGGACTACTGGCTCCTGCCACCATGCCCGGCTAATTTTTTGTATTTTTAGTAGAGACGGGGTTTTACCGTGTTAGCCAGGACGGTCTCCATCTCCTGACCTTGTGATCTGCCCGCCTTGGCCTCCCAAAGTGCTGGGATTACAGGCATGAGCCACCGCACCCGGCCCTAAAACTAAACACATTCTTACCACACAATCCAGCAATCATGTTCTTTGATACTAACCCAGAGTTGAAAACTTATGTCTACACAAAAACGTGTATACAAATGTTTCTTGTTGTCAAAATTTGGAAGCAACAAAATGTCCTGTAACAGATAAATGAATAAACAAATTTGGTACATCCATAAAATGGAATATTATTTAATAATAAAAAGTAAAGAGCTATCAAACCATGAAGATACATTAAGGAATCTTAAATGTATATTGATAAGTGAAAGAAAATAATATAAAAAGGCTACATACTGTTTGACTCCAACTACTATATGTTATTTTGGAAAAGGCAAAGCTGAGAAGACAGTAAAAAGACCAGTGGTTGCCAGGAGTTCAGGAAGAGGAAAGAGGAATGAAATAGTGGTGCCAAGAGGATTTTAGGATAAAACTATTTTAATTGATACTATAATGGTGGATACGTGTCCTTATACATTTTCAAAAGCCATAGAATGCATGACATCAGAGTGAATTCTAATGTAAACTATGCTCTTTAGTCAGTAAAACTATATCAAGCCAGGTGTGGTGTCTCATGCCTATAATCCCAGCACTTTGGGAGGCCACAGGGGAGGAATTACTTGAGTCCAGGAATTTGAGACCAGCCTGGGCAACATAGCAATACCCCTACTCTACAAAAATTTTAAAAATTTGCCAAGTGTGGTGGTGTACTCCTGTAGTCCTAGATACTTGGGAGGCTGAGGCAGGAGGATCACTTGAGGCCAGGAATTTGAGGCTGCAGTGAGTTGTGACTGCTCCACTGCACCCTAGCCTGAGTGACTGTGAGACCCCATTCCCTTGCTCAATTATAATAAGTGTACCACACTAATGCAAAATAATAATAGGAAATATTGAAGGTAATAGGTTAATGGGAACTCTCTGTTCTTTCCTCTAATTTTTCTGTAAATATAAAACTGCTCTTGTCAATTAGTTTGATCCTTTTGAGTCTCATTTTTAGGCTCATTTTAGGGTAGGTAAAAATTAGCCTTGATTCTAGAGCTAATATATTCTCGTGTTTAAGTCTTAACCAAATGAGTGACCAAGGTCTCTACCACAAGCTCCGTATTCAGTAAAGCCTATCCAGTTTGGCTAGAGAGAAATCAAACAATCCTTGGCTCTATATGAGCTCTGGGAATTCTTCAACTTACAACTGCCTAATAATGGTACTTTCTCCAGAAGTTTTTCTTTGGCCATCTTGAGGGGTTTCTACTAGGAATACACAGAGTGTTACTAAGTCAAAGACTGAAGAACAACAAGAGATTTCTGTTTGTTTTACTGTTGTTGTTGTTCTTGTTTATTTGCTTGTTTGTTTTCTGCCTAGCTTATTTATCTGTAGTGCTCTGCTCTGTAAATTCTGCCTAAACTTTGATCTCTTGATGCTCTGCAGCAGGACTACTAAATTCTGCCTGGGTTCCCACTCCATTCACCAAAATCTTAAAATCGACTGCAAAAAGCTGAGACCATCACAAGTCTCACCTCAATTGTTTTCCTTCTCTCATGTATCCCAGCCTTATGTTATCTGTTGTCCAAATGTTGTTACAAAAGAACAAGATAAAAATTATGCTATCATTTTTTCTTTATAATAAATTATCCACATAAAATAAGCAGTTCAATTTCTCTAAGTAAAAGTATCAAAATCTAAGAATATTGATAGGAGAAGTCTCAGAATTGGTCCATAATTTCAGTCTCCCTACAGCATAGTACAGTATGAGGATCACCACTAGCAAAGTTTTTAAGTGAGCCAAGCCAATGCCATTTTTTGTTACCTTTCAAAATACTTTTTTTATTGTTATCTTTCAAAATACTTTCACTTTCTTAGCCTTTCACAAGATTATAACATCCTTCAGTTCAGTCTTTAGATGGTTATAATGATTTACCATTCCATTTGCACAAAACAGACAGCTATTCCTACATTTCTTGAAAAAAATATCAAGGTCTAGATTACTGTGGAAGAAATTCTAGTGATGTGACACCTGTAGGGATTTGTAGAGAACGATTTGGGAACTCCTTTGTTAACCACAAAATTACAGAAGAATTTTCTCCTAACTTGGGTGTTTTCTTTCCTCCATTTTTCTTTAACGCATTTTTTTTTGAGACAGAGTCCTGCTCTGTTGCCCAGGCTGGAGTGCAGTGGCACAAACTCAGCTGCCTCTAGGCTCAAGTGATTCTCATGCCTCAGCTTCCTGAGTAGCTTAGATTACAAGTGCACACCACCATGCCCGACTAATTTTTGTATTTTTAGTGAAGATGAGGTTTCATTATGTTGGTCAGGCTGGTCTCAAACTCCTGGCCTCAAGTTGATCCACCCACTTCAGCCTCCCAGAGTGCTGGGATTACAGGTGTGAGCCACCATGCCCGGCTTTTTAATGCATCCTTTAGGTCTCAAACCTCAAAAGAACATTTTATCTGTTGTATCTAAAAATAATGCTACTAATTACTTACTCAAATTAATACATTGAGAATTCACAACAATTAATCTTTTGCTTAAAGATACTTTATCAATGTAAGATCTGTCTTGTGTTGTTCTGTGGGAAGCAGAGAGAGAGTAGTGTCCATAACAAGAAGCAGTTGGGTTCATTGTTTGCTGCTAAATCCTCTTTTATATTTCGTGCCCTTGCTCACTAATCTACTAAAATTTCTTCAACACATCATTCTCTGTCTTCTTAAAGGTTTTCATCTTGCTTCTTCTACCTGAAAAACTCCTAATTTGGTCAAACTCATCCATTTTCTGGGTCTCAGTGTTTGTGTTAATGTCTCCTCCTTAGGAAATCCTGCCTTTGATCCTTTCTCAGGTTAGTAGAAATCTTGTTGGTGTTTACTTTTGTAGAAGCTTTTTTTCTTTTTTTTCCATCACTTAAGACGGTAGTTAATGGATATTTGTCTTTTCAACCAATCTGTAAGTTTCAGGAGTAGAGGTACCCTGGCTGCCTTTTAAACCACTTTATCCCAGTTGCTAGTTCATTATCTGCCTCATAGTAGATTCTGAATAAATACACTTACCAAATGACATAATAAATACCTCAGTGCAGTATGCCCTCCATATCCATAGATTCACCTAACTACCTATTGAAAATATTTGTTAAAGGAAAAGGATTTCCTTTGAACTGAACATGTATCGAATATTTTTCTTGTCACTTTTTCTTGTTTGGGCTGCATTCCACTGTTACTATTGTTACTCTCATGTAGAACAACTATTTACATAGCGCTTATATTGTATTAGATATTGTCATCTAGAGAGATTATCATCTAGAGATAAAGTATGCAGTCGTATGTGTTTAGGTTATATTCAAATTAGATATTATCATCTAGAGATAAAGTATGCAGAGGTATTATCATCTAAAGATCTTATATTATCTAGAGATCGATGCAGAAGCCTGGTGATTTCTGCATTTCCAACCTGGTTCATCTCATTGGGACCGGTTGGACAGTGGGTACAGCCCATGGAGGGCAAGCTGAAGCAGGGCAGGGCATTGCCTCACCCGGGAAGCACAAGGGGGTGGAGAATTTCCCTTTTCTAGCCAAGGGAAGCCATGAAGGACTGTACCTGGAGAAACAGTAGACTCCTGACCAAATACTGTGCTTTTCCCACAGTCTTAGCAATCAGCAGACCAGGAGGTACCCTACCATGCCTGGCTTGGTGGGTCCCATGCACACAGAGCCTTGCTCACTTCTAGCACAGCAGTCTGAGATCAACCTGCCATGCTGCAGCTTGACAGTGGGAGGGGCATCCGCCATTGTTGAGGCTTGAGTAGCTCACAGCCTAAACAAAGAAGCCAGAAAGCACAAACTGGGCGGAGCCCACTGCAGCTCAGCAAGTCCCACTGCCTCTATAGATTCCACCTCTGGTGGCAGGGCATAGTAGAATAAAAGGCAGCGGACAGTTTCTGCAGACTTAAATACCCCTGTCTGACAGCTCTGAAGAGAGCAGTGGTTCTCTCAGGACAGCACTCGAGCTCCGAGAACGGACAGTTTGCCTCCTCAAGCGGGTGCCTGACCCCCATGTAGCCTGACTGGGAAACACCTCCCAGTAGGGGCCGACAGACACCTCAAACAGGCAGGTGCCCCTCTGGGATGAAGCTTCCAGAGGAAGAATCAGGCAGCAATATTTGCTGTTCTGCAGCCTCCGCTGGTGATTCTCAGGCAAACAGGGTCTGGAGTGGACGGACCTCCAGAAAACTCCAACAGACCTGCAGCTGAGGGGTCTAACTGCAAGAAGAAAAACTAACAAACAGAAAGAAATAGCATCAACATCAACAAAAAGGACATCCACACCAAAATTCCATCTGTAGGTCACCAACATCAAAGACAAAAGGTAGATAAAACCACAAAGATGAAGAGAAACCAGAGCAGAAAAGCTGAAAATTCCAAAAAACAGAGCACCTCTTCTCCTGCAAAGGATGTCAGCTACTCGCCAGCAAGGGAGCAAAACTGGATGGAGAATGATTTTGACCAGTTGACAGAAGTAGGCTTCAGAAGATCAGTAATAACAAACTTCTCTGAGCTAAAGAAGCATGTTCTAATCCATCGCAAGGAAGCTAAAAACCTTGAAAAAAGACCAATTACTAACTAGAATAAACAGTGTAGAGAAGACCTTAAATTACCTGATGGAGCTGAAAACCACAGCACTAGAACTTCGTGACACATGCACAAGCTTCAGTAGCCAATTCAATCAAGTGGAAGAAAGGGTATCCGTGATTGAAGATCAAATTAATGAAATAAAGCGAGAAGACAAGATTAGAGAAAAAAGAGTAAAAGGAAACGAACAATGCCTCCACGAAATATGGGACTATGTGAAAAGGCCAAATCTATGTTGGATTGGTGTACCAGAAAGTGACGGGGAGAATGGAAACAAGTTAGTAAACACTCTTCAGGATATTATCCAGGAGAACTTCCCTAACCTAGCAAGGCAGGCCAACATTCAAATTCAGGAAATACAGAGAACAGCACAAAGATACTCCTGAAGAAGAACAACCCCAAGACACATAATTGTCAGATTTACCAAGGTTGAAATGAAGGAAAAAATGTTACGGGCAGCCAGAGAGAAAGGATGGATTACCCACAAACAGAAGCCCATCAGACTAACAGCTGGTCTCTCAGCAGAAACCCTACAAGCCAGAAGATAGTGGGGGCCAATATTCAACATTCTTAAATGTCCAACAATGATAGACTGGATTAAGAAAATGTGGCACATATACACCATGGAATACTATGCAGCCATTAAAAATGATGAGTTCATGTCCTTTGTAGGGACATGGATGAAGCTGGAAACCATCATTCTCAGCAAACTATTGCAAGGACAAAAATTCAAACACCGCATGTTCTCACTCATAGGTAGGAATTGAACAATGAGAACACTGGACATGGGAAGGGGAACATCACACAGCGGGGCCTGTTGTGGGGTGGGGGGATGGGGGAGGGATAGCATTTGGAGATATGCCTAATGTTAAATGACGGGTTACATGGTGGGTGCAGCACACCAACATGGCACATGTATACATATGTAACTAACTTGCATGTTGTGCACGTGTACCCTAAAACTTGAAGTATAATTAAAAAAAAGAAAAGAATTTTCAAACCAGAATCTCATATCCAGACAAACCAAGCTTCATAAGTGAAGGAGAGATAAAATTCTTTACAGATAAGCAAATGCTGACAGATTTTGTCACCACTAGGCCTGCCTTACAAGAGCTCCTGAAGGAAGCACTAAACATGGAAAAGAATAACCGGTACCAGCCACTGCAAAAACATGCCAAAGTAGCTGTCTTGAAGAAGCTCAATAAAATTCAAGATAACACAGAGAAGGAATTCAAAATCCTATCAAATAAATTTAACAAAGAAATTGAAACAATTAAAAAGAACCAAGAGGAAATTCTGGAGCTGAAAAATTCAGTTAAAAAATACATCAGAGGTTCTCAACAGCAGAATTGATCAAGCAGAAGAAAGCATTAGTGAGCTGGAAGATAAGCTATTGGAAAAAGCACAGTCAGAGGAGACAAACGAAAAAAATACAAAAAGAATGAAGTATAACTACAAGATACAGGAAATAGCCAAAAAACAGAAAATCGAAGTTATTGGCCTTGAAGAGGAGACAGAGAGGGACATCAGGGTAGAAAGTGATAAGAAACTAGAAATTCCATTACTGAGTGTATACCCTAAGAAATATAAATTGTCTTAATATAAAGACACTTGCACATGTATGTTCATTGCAACACTATTCACAATAACAAAGATTGGAATCAACCTAAATGCCAATCAATGGTATGCTGGATAAAGAAAATATGGTACATATACACCATGGAATACTATGCAGCCATGAACAGGAATGAGATCATGTCCCTTGCAGGAACATGGATGGAGCTGGAGGCCATTACCCTTCGCAAACTAATGCAGGAACAGAAAACCAAATGCTGCGTGTTTCCACTTATAAGTGAGAGCTAAATGATGAGAACACATGGACGCATAGAGGGGAAACACACATTGGTGGCTATCAGAGGGTGGAAAGTGGAGAGTAGAAGGAGGGCAAGGATCAGGAAAAATAACCAGAAGGTACTATGCTTAATACATGGTTGACAATATCTGTACAACAGAGCCCAATGGCACAAGTTTATCTATATAACAAACCTGCACATGTACTCCTGAAATTAAAATAAAAGTTAAATTTAAAAAAAAACATATAATGGAGCTCCAATATGTCTGGCAGCATATTTCTCAGTGGAAACCTTACACACCAGAAGAGAATGGTATGACATATTTAAAGTACTGAAGGAGAAACCTCAAAATTTTTTATCCTAGAATAATATGTCCAGTGAAGATACCCTTCAAACATGAAGCAGAAATAGCTTCACAGACAATTAAAAGCTGAGGGATTTCATCAAAACCAGAACTGTCCTACAAGAAATGCTAAAGGGAATTCTTCAGTCTGAGAAAAAGCGATGTTAACAAGCAAGAAAATATCATCTGAGTGTACAAAATTCACTGGTAATGCTAAGTACACATGCAAACACAGAATATTGTAATTTACACTGTAATTGTGGTGTGTAAACTACCCATATCTTAAGTAGAAAGACTAAAAGACAAACCTGTCAAAAATAATAACTACAATAACTTTTCAAGACATAGTATAATGAGATATAAATAGAAACACAAAAAAAGTAAAACCTCAGAGGGGATGAAGTTAAAGTGTAGACTTTTTACTAGTTTTCTTTTTGCTTGTTTGTTTATGCAAACAGTGTTAAGCTGTTATCAGCTTAAAATAATGGGTTATGGTAACCTCGAACCGGGAAACATACAACAGATATGCAAAAAATAAAAAGTAAAAAACTAAATTATAACACCAGAGAAAATCACCTTTGCTAGAGGAAGATAGGAAGGAAAGGAAGAAGGAAGAGAAGAGCACAGAACAACCAGTAAACAAGTAACACAATGGCAGGAGTAAGTCCTTATTATCAATAATAACATTGTATGTAAATGGACTAAATTCTCCAATCAAAAGACATAGAGTGGCTGAATGGATAACAAAACAAGACCCAATGATCTGTTGCTTATAGGAAACATATTTCAACTCTAAAGATTAAAATTGGAAATAAAGAGATGGAAAAAGATATTCCATTACAATGGAAACAAAAACAAGAGCAGGAGTCACAATACTTCTATCAGAAAAAAAAACAGATTTCAATAAAAAAATAAAAAGAGACAAAGGTTATTGATATTATAGACCTTATATAAGGTTATATAAATGATAAAGGGGTCAATTCAGCAAGAGATTATAACAATCGTAAATTTATAAGTTTCCAACTTTGGAGCACCCAAATATATAAAGCAAACTTTATTAGAGGTAAAGAGAGAGATAGACCCCAGTGCAATAATAGCTGAAGACCTCAACACCCCACCTTCAGCATTGGATAGATCATCCAGAGAGAAAATTAACAAAGAAACATTGGACTTAATCTGCATTGTAGACAGAATGGACCTAATAGATATTGACAGAATGTTTCATTCAACTGTTGCAGAATATATATCCTCATCCTCAGATGTATTATCCTCATGAATAGATCGTATGTCAGGCCACAAAACACGTCTTAAAAAATTCAAAAAAAATGAAATCATATCAAGTATTTTTTTTTACCATAATGGAATAAAACTAGAAATCAATAACAAAAGGAACTTTGACAACTATACAAACACGTGGAAATTAAACAATATGTTCCTGAATGACCAGTGAGTCAATGAAGAAATTAAGAAGAAAATTTGAAATTTTCTTGAAGTAAATGAAAATGAAAGGAAACAAAACATACCAAAACTATGTGACATGGTAAAAGCAACACTAAGATGAAAGTTTATAGCAATAAGCACCTACTCCAAAAAAGTAGAAAATCTTCAAATATACAACTTAACTATGCATCTTAAAACCTAGAAAAGCAAGACAAAACTAAACCCAAAATTAGCAGAGAAAATAAAGATCAGAGCAGAAATAAATGAAATTGAAATGAAAAAAAAAATTGAAAAGATCAACAAAATAAAACGTTGTTTTTTTTGAAAAGTTAAGCAAAATGAACAAACCGTTAGCCAGACTAAGAATAAAGAGAGAAAACTCAAATAAATAAAATCAGAGATGAAAAAGGGGACATTACAACTGATATTGTAGAAATTCAAAGGATCCTTAGAGACAACTATGAACAACTATATGCCAATAAATTGGAAAACACAGAAGAAATGTATAAATTCCTGGACTCAAACAAACTACCAAGATTGAACCATAAAGAAATCCAAAACCTGAATGGAACAATAAGTAATGAGATGAAAGCCATAATATAAAGTCTCTAGAGTTTCCTCAGAAAATTAAAAATAGAACTACCATGTGATCAAAGAATCCCACTACTAGATATGTATATCCAAGGGAAATAAAATCTATTATGTCAAAGAAATATCTCCACTTCTCTGTTTATTGCAGACTACTCACTATAGCCAAGCTATGGAATCAATCTAAGTGTTTATCAACAGATGAATCGATAAAGAAAATGTAATATATACATATATATATATGCATATACAAAATGGAAATGCAATTTAGCCTCAAAAAGAAGAGAGAAATCTCTTGATTTCTAACAACATGGATGAACTTGGAGGACATGATGTTAAGTAAAATAAGCCAGACACAAAAAGATGAATGTCTCATGATTATACTTATATGTAGAATATTAAAAAATTAATCTTATAGAAATCAAGAGTAGAATGGTGGTTACTAGATGATAAGGTGCCTAGGAGGGAGGTGGGAAGGGAAAAGGATATACAAGTACAGTTCAATAGGAGGAATAAGTGCAAGTCATCTATTGTATAGCATATTGACTATGCTATATGATGATATATTATATCCCAATAAATACAGAAATAATGGATCTTAAATGTTCCCATCCCAAAAATAATACCTATGTGATGTACTTCATTTGTCAATTAGGTAGATTAAAACATTCCACAATATATACATGATTCAAAACACCATAATATACAGAATCAATATACACAATTTTATCCATCAATTTTAAAAAATGACACTAATAATTAACTACTTAATCAAATGTATATACTGAGAATTCACTACATTTTAATCTTTGGCTTCCCCAGGAACACTTGATGAACTTAACATAATCTCTGACTGTAGAAAGCCTTCTCTTCTGTGTAGTTCCAGGGGAGGGAGAGAGAGGTGTAGAGTCCAGAATAGTATAGGTGAATATAGCTGTGGGCTCACTGTCTACTCCTCCCATCTCTTTTACACCTCTTCTTTGCTTACTAATCTGTTCAAGTTTCTTTGACACACAGAATGCTCCTTCTTCAGGATTTTCAGACACCGTATTTCTTTCACCTTAAAACTCTTACTTCTCCAACCCTATCCACTCTCTGTATACCAATATAGACATATCGTACTCAGGAAATCCTCACTTAGACCTCTGTAGCCTAGGTAAAATCTTCATGGTGTGCCCTTTGTGAGGAACTTCTTTCTTTTCTACTATTTATGACAATTGAAGTTAATAAATATTTTACTTCCCTCCTTACTCCGAGTTCCAATGTTAGGTCTACTTTCTCAGTCTGTGGACCACTGTATTCTAGAGGCTATTTCAGTGTCTGCCTCATAGGAAGCTCCCAATAAATATACTTACTCAATTTAAAAAAAAATGAAAACCAAGACCTAAGTTATGACTCAGTCCAACTAAGGAAAGGATCAAATGAAGATCATCTGACACAGGCAAGAAGTTGATACCTATTATGAGACCAGCTTTAATGTATGCATGCATCTAGGCTAACAACTAATTGAAATTCCAATGAAATTTATTCCAAAAGTAAGTGTTCTATATTTACTTGATAAGTAAAGAAAGGGGATAGACTAGCATAGGCCACGAGCGATGAAAGCACAACACCAGCCACAATTTAAACATGCTCTATTCCTCTTTTTCTTATATTACATTTTTTCTTAATGCATAACTCTTTCAGAAAGAGTAGGAAATGCAAAGAACTAGTCAATCAAACTGAAAATAATTAAATTTAAATTATCTGAAAGTCCAGCATCCATATTATGCCCCTCTCAGATTTATTTTTAGGTAAAAATATGCATTTTTTCTGAAAATGGTTTTAAACAATATATTGTCTTATTATATCTCTGTGAATAGTTGCATTTTTTGCTTTATTTTCTGTACCCATCTTTTGGTTGCTTGTGAGGCTGTATATCCCTGTTACTATTAATATTCTCATGGATGAATTTACTGTTACTGATTAACTTGCATTGGGAAAGGTGTTAGGCTGAATGGGTCACATAGATGAGAAGTCAGATACAGTTAAGTCCAATCAACTCGCAGGTGATCACTGTGTATGGTATCTGAGGTCAGACTATACCAGGAGCTACCGGTTTGCAGATGAGGCTAACCGATGCCTCCAGCACTTTTTCTTATAAACAACCTTCCCTTCTTTAATGTATTATGCTGCAATTCACAGGGACCTTGATGTTATCAGGAAAGGATTTTAAAGATAATCCACTCTGAGCCTTGATTTTCTGTAAACATGCTACCTGCTAGAGCCCTGACATTAGGAAATACTGCACTGCTGGCAAAAGGGATAGTGAGGGAGGGCCCTCTGAGAAGGTCTAGCCTAAGGTTTATGTATGTCTGTACAGTACTAGAAGTTGCTGCCCTGCGTCTTGTTTTTGTTTGCTCGTTTTAGAGAGGAAGTCTCACTAAGTTCGCTGGCTAGAGTGTAGTGGCTATCCACAGGCATGATCATACTGCACTGCAGCCTGAAGTTCCTGGACTCAAAGGACTTTCCTACCTCACTGCTGAGAGTAGAGGCATGCCCCATCATGCCTGGCTACATCTTGTTTTTAATCTGTCACAGTCATTTTCTCATATGTACAGCAGTTACTATGTTCTCAGGAACTGAATATTTAGTTTTCACTAAATGATTATTTTATCTATAAAATTCAGGATATAGGAAATAACAATATCCTGCGGAGAGGAAAATGTCACAATATCCCCTGCAAGAAAGGAGATAAGTTTCAATCTCCTTCTTTGAACTGAAAAAAAAAGAAAAAAGAACCAGAGGTCAAAACTGATTTTTTAAACACATAGTTTATCCAAGCAAGAGTCGGATGTGGTTATCCCCTGTATTAGTTATATGCATTATGGACATTTTCTTACAGTGTTTGCTGTGTATTTTCACTGTGTTTACTTTTCCGTGAAAGGCAAAGTAAATACAGTGAAAATACCAGTTTTACAAAGAGTAAATTAATTTGCTTTAAGCTTCAGGAAAACCAGATTTTTGTTGTTTTATATTTAGATTCCAGCAGAAGGCATGAGAAACCAAATGATGCCCTTGTACTCACATTTAAACAGAGAAACTTATTAAAATATATTAGGATGACATTCATTATAGGTTTCTGAAAGATATAAAATTTGTACTAACTAATAAAATATTTGAGGAAATTAAGAGGGCAGGAAACTAATTTAACATCATGGTCAAAAGGATAGACTTCCTCTACATCTGGATCATTAGTTACATGAGATGGGAGAAATAGCTTAAATATTCCTCATGAGATCGGTTTAAAAGCCAAGAAGAAAAACTCGATTACATTTGATTGCATGCAAATTCTAAATTTCTTTATTTAAAAAAAAAGGCAAAGTAAACACAGTGAAAATATACAGCAAACGCTGTAAGAAAATGTCTGTAATGCATATAACTAATACAGGGTATGTATTCACAATATAGGGATGACCACATAGTCTCTTATTTGAACAGCCCATTTGCAAAATGGGCAAAAGATCTGAATAATCACTTTATTCAAATGTTAAATACACATGATCAGATGCTCAACATTACCAGCAATTAATTACTTCCAGAGCATCAACCTATATGGTACAAGATATTAGCCAATACAAGCTAATACAAGATATTAGCCAAGAACAATTTTATTACTTAAAAATGTTTTATTGTATTTGTTCTAGGGTAAAATTTATACACAAAGAAAATTCATGCAAATCTATTTGGTGGCTTCATGACCTCAGGAGTGCACACCCTGTAGTTTGAGAAGTGTAGTGTTGTACCATGCATAATAGCTAACTACTAAATAGTATCTTACTGTTTACAAAATGCTTTCACATGGAGTCTCAAAGATGAAAAGAAAAAACAAAACATTCAGGGACAACTACTTATCTCTGGAATGAGATGATAATTACTTTAAGTACTCAGCATGGAATGCCTGATATACTACACATGCTATTTATTGTAATCTTCCAATGATCACATTTTAAATTAGGTAGATGACTTACCTGAGGCCACACAGCTAGTAAAAGGACTGAACTCAAGTTTTCTGAATGCAGGTGCTCTGTTCTTTCTTTTGCCAACTGCCTTCTTACAATACAGAGTGCAATGGCATATTTTTTTTATTATTAAAAAAAAAAGAAATAAAGAAAAACAAGGTGGGTGTTATTGGCTGTGATTTGGAAGGCACCAACCCAAACATCAAGTCCTATTATAATTGAAGTATTAGCAATTATTTTATTTTCCTAAGTCATTTATCTCTCTTCAGCTAGAATATCTGCACAGCTTGATCCCTCACTTTGTTTAGATTTCTGCTTAATTGACCACTCCTAAGCTTGACCTTCAGTGAACAAATGCTGCAAAATGGCACATGACACCATAAGTCTCTATTACCTTACATGACTTGCATTTCTTCATAGCAGTTATCTACTTGACATTATGGTATATATGCTATTGCCTTTCATTTATTTTTTAATTGGCAGCCTGCTGAAATAGAACAGATTGTGAGCAAGGACTTTGCTATTCATTTCTATACTCCTACCACCTAGAATAGTATTGCACATACTATAGGTATTATATAAACATTTTAAAAAGAAATTTGTGTTAAATCAACTGTCTAGACATGCCTGCCTAAGAATGCAACCCTGAGAATCTCCACTTACTAGGTTTTATTGATACATTTGGTATTAGTAATCTAAGGCCAGAGTTAGTTGAGCATGGATACCAAGTGCCTTCATTGTACATTCTCCAAGAGGGATTTCCAAGCCAGAAATAGCACAGATGAAAAACAGAACAAACCACTAAACCACGTCTACTTGTGGAATAATTTCAAAAAGGAAAAGGTTGAGAAGGCTTTTCAAAATCTAAGACATTATGCCAAATATATAGCACTACACAGAATCAAGGTAGGAAGCTTAGAAACTTCTATCTCCAGAAGGAGTAATCCAACTTCCTATGGTTCCACTGTTCAAGCTACTCCAGATTCTAAGAAGGAAGTAAAACATGGTGTACTGCAGGGAAACTCAAAGTAATTGAGTTTGTTTGAATTTTCAGACTAAGCTGATAGAAAAACATGTGGTTTATTTTAAAGTTTCTGCTATCAGTTATTTTTTCATCATAATTTAACTGGTGAATCTGGTATTTATTTAGGCTCTGAGTGTATTTTTATTCAGGCTATCCGATATGGTTTGGCAGTGTCCTCACCTAAATCTCATCTTAAACTGTAGTTCCCATAGTCCCCA
Organism: Nomascus leucogenys; assembly: GCF_006542625.1. NCBI lineage: Eukaryota > Metazoa > Chordata > Mammalia > Primates > Hylobatidae > Nomascus > Nomascus leucogenys. The sequence goes on along the minus strand of NC_044392.1, from coordinate 42,532,482 downwards.
CATGTCATGGGAGGGACAGGATGGGAGGTAATTGAATCATGAGGGCTGTTGCCCAATGCCATTCTTGTGATAGTAAGTTCTCATGAGATCTGATTGTTTTATAAGGGGCTTCCCTTTTCATCCACTCTCATTTCTCTCTCCTGCTGCCATGTGAAGAAGGATGTGTTTGCTTCCCTTTCCACCATGATTATAAGTTGCCTGAGGCTTCCCCAGCCCTGTGGAACTGTGAGTCAATTAAACCTCTTTCCTTCATAAATTACCCAGTCTTGGGTATGTCCTTACAGCAGCATGAGAATGAACTATACAGAGAGTGGGGTGCTTCTATAAGGATATCTGAAAATGTGGAAGCAACTTTGGAACTAGGTAACAGGCAGAGGTTGGAACAGTTTGGAGGGCTCAGAAGAAGTGGAAAATGTGGGAAAGTTTGGAAATTCCTAAAGACTTCTTGAATGTCTTTGACCAAAATGCTGACATAAACAATAAAGTCCAGGCTGAGGTGGTATCAGATGGAGATGAGGAACATTTGGGAACTGGAATAAAGGTAATTCTTGCTGTTTTACAAAGAGACTGGTGACATTTGGTCCCTGCCCTAGAGATCTGTGGAGCTTTGAAATGGAGAGAGATGATTTAGGGAATCTGGTGGAAGAAATTTCTAAGCAGCAAAGTGTTGAACAGAAAGCAGAGCATAAAAGTTTAAAAAATCTGCAGCTTGACAATACGATACAAAAGAAAAACCCATTTTCTGGGAAGAAATTCAAGCCTGCTGCAGAAATTTGCATAATTAACGAGGAGCCAAATGTTAATTACCAAGACAATGGGAAAAATGTCTCCAGCACATGTCAGAGGCCTTCATGGAAGCCCATTCCATCACAGGCCCAGAAGCCTAGTAGTGAAAAATGGTTTTCTGGGCCCCCACATCCCACTGCTCTATGCAGCCTTGGAACATGGTGCCCTGCATCCCAGCTGCTTCAGCTCTAGCCATGGCTGAAAGGGGCCAACGTACAGCTCAGACCATTGCTTGAGAGGGGTCAAGCCCCAAGCCTTGGCAGCTTCCATGTGGTATTGGGCCTCTGGGTGCATGGAAGTCAATAATTGAGGTTTGGGAGTTTCTGCCTAGATTTCAGAGGATGTATGGCAATGCCTGGATGTCCAGGCAGAAGTTTACTGCAGGGGCAGAGCCCTCATGAAGAACCTCTGCCAGGGCAGTGCAGAAGGGAAATGTGGGGTCAGAGCACCCACACATGGTCCCCACTGAGGTACTGACTAGTGGAGCTGTGAAAAGAGGGTTACTGTTCTCCAGACTCTGGAATGGTAGATCCACTGACAGCTTGCATTGTGGGCCTGGAAAAGCCACACTCAATGCCAGCCCATGAAAACAGCCAGGAATGGGGCTGTACCCTTCAAAGCCACAGGAGCAGAGCTGCTCAAAGCCATGGGAGCCCACTTCTTGCATCAGCATGACCTGGATGTGAGACATGGAGTCAAAGGTGATCATTTTGGTACTTTAAGGTTTGATGACTGCCCTATTAGATTTTAGACTTGCATGGGACCTGTAGCCCCTTTGTTTTGGCTGATTTCTCCCATTTGGAATGGGTTATTTACCCAATACCTGTATCGGCATTGTATCTAGAAAGTGACTAAACTGATTTTTATTTTACAGGCTTATAGGTGAAAGGGACTTGCTTTGTCTCAGATGAGACTTTGGACTTGGACTTTTGACTTAGTGCTGGAGTGAGTTAAGACTTTGGGCAACTGTTGGGAGGGCATGATTGTGTTTTGAAATGCGAGGACATGAGATTTGGGTGTCCCTACCCAAATCTCATCTTGAATTGTAGTAACCATAATTTCCATGTGTCATGGGAGGGATCCAGTGGGATGTAATTGAATCATTGGGGCAGTTTGCCCCATGCTATTCTCATGATAGTGACTGAGTTCTCACGAGATCTGATAGTTTTATAAAAGTCTTCCTTCTTCCCTCAGCTCTCATTTCTCTCTCCTGCTGCCATGTGAAAAAGAACTTATTTGCTTTCCCTTCTGCTATGATTGTAAGTTTTCTGAGGCCTCCCTAGCCCTGCAGAAATGTGAGCCAATTAAATCTCTTTCCTTTATAAATTACCCAGTCTCGAGTATTTCTTCAAAGCAGCATGAGAACAGACTAATACACTTTGTCATAATATTCTGCAACTACAAAGTCATAAACATTTAAATTACTGTCATAAAGCTAAGAAGAAATACCCTGCCATATTCCAAACTCCTGGAGGAGCTCAAGCTCTGCTTTCTAAGTAATCCCTTCTGTGCTTTACTACTCGATGATCACTAAACTAGGATCCCTAAGTGAGATGACTCAGTTACATTGTGGCTCTATCAGCAGCCACGTGGCATTGGCTAGGGAAAAAGAAAGATCAAAATAGTAGGCATTTGCACCACTAATTTTCTACCATCTTGTATTTTCATAATTTGTTATTTATTTCCCTTTCTGACACTCATAAGCTAATACAGTAAACACTGAAGAATATAGGAACATTATTAACTGGGCACATAGGAGTCTTTTTCCTTGTACCAAAAATTCTCAAGCACTAAATCCAAAATATAAAGTGCAATAAAATCCATATACCACTTACCCATCACTCATAAATTATTTTTCTCTTCTTCACATGTTAACACCCAAAATCAAGCAAAAGCTATTAATAAATCTAAGTTCCAATGAAATTTGCTCTTGCTGCTGAACAAATCTAAGTAAATTATAGATAGATATTAGTAACTTGAGGTAAGAATTCCCAAAACTAGATGTATGGGGTGAGGAGTTAACTATTGACAACAGTAGAGAATCTCATTTCCAATTTAAGGGATAAATAATATCAGGGGAAATCCTGAGAGCCAAAAGTGGAAGTACAGAAGTAAAGATGAGAAAATAAATTATTAGCTAGGAAGATTCCTCAATGAATGCTTCCTAGAGTATGGTCTATTACAGATAAATTGAACAAATAGAGGATGGAGATAAGAGAAATTAAAGGCACAGAGTACAGTGCTATGGTTTAAATGCTTTTGTCCCCTCCAAAACCAATGCTTAAACTTAGTACACAAAGCAACAGTGTTGGCAGGTGAGGCCTAATGGGAAGTGTTTAAATGATGAGGGCTCTGCTCTTTTAAATGGATTAATGCCACTATAAAAAGAGCTTGTGGGGGTGAATCAGCTATTTTTTGGCTCTCCTGTCATGTAAGGACACAGCAAGAAAGCCTCATCAGATACTGATGCCTCAACCTTGGAATTCCAACCTCAAGAATTGTGAGAAACAAGTTTCTGTGCTGTATAATTACCCAGTCTATGGTATTCCATTACAGCAGCACTATGCAGTCTAAGACAGTGGGAAAATATGCCTTCTTCATTGCAGAAAGGGTCAGAGAACAATAGTTTTCATGAACGAGAAATGTCATTCTCTCATATATTCTCCATGTGCCATGCAATGAACATGAGATGAATGGTGCCAGTTCTAGCTACGTACAGTATATTAGAACTTGTCCATGTCATCTCTGAAGTTTCCATGTGAATTCACCCTCCCCTCTGGCCCCAATACTAAGCCTCTCCTTTATTCCACTACTTTCCAAAGTAGAGAAATCAACCCTAGAACTACAGAAGCCCTTTCTGCCAACAGAATTTTCTGGAGTTTATAGTATTTGTTCAGGGCAAAAGGAAAATCAGGCAAAACCACAATATGGACTACAAAATTGCAGAGGAGAACTAGGTCTGAGAAGCATTCAAGTTGGAGAGGAAGGAATGCCACAGTTGTGAAAATGTGTTCTGGGTAGGTGACTGCAAAGTGAGGGGTAGAAATGCGTAACCCAACTGGAGAAAGCCTACTGGTGCCAGAATAACTGCTGCTCCCCAGAACACCCACCCTCCCCACTAGGAATGTGGAACAGACTGTAGAGAATCCAAACAACACCCTTACGCAGGAAGTAAATACACTAAGAGTGCAACCAGATGGCTTAATAGGCCATCAGTGACTGTTTTTCCCCTCTTTTCCCATTCCCTTTTCTTCTTATGGCTTAAAAGACCAGTCATGCATGTATTGCAAAGACAGAGATCTGCCTCTTCTTGCTATTACCCAAGATGGCCTCACATGTATCCCCTGAATAAATCTTTGACTACCTACCAATTTGGAGTGGTCTGCTCCTTTCTTTGGTCTGAGCTTGCCCTGTTCTTATGAAGGGTAGATCTTGGTCCAGCAGGGAGTTTTCCCAACAGTCACCTTGCTATTTAACTATATTCACTCACTGTTCAAGTATCCCACTTCCATTATTCCAACTTGTGTACAGAATTCAACTCTCTTTAAAACCTATTATATACATAAATCACAATGTATATGCATTAAGTAGAATACACTCTATGAAATACAGAATAACATGTAAAAAATTGACATAGTGGGGAAAATAAAGCATAAAACAAGATTGAGGAAGGAGATAAGCTTTGGCTCCTAGTTTCAACAGTTCAATGAAACAAAGATCAAAGCTGATATCTGACTTTCATAATTTCATTCAGATGGGAGTCGGATAGACAAGTGTTAGCTTTGCAAAGGATAAAATAATTTAGTTTAGACTTTGGGAAAATCAGACTCCTGTGTTTTAACATAAAATGTTCAGCCCAAGCAGGAAGCATAAGAAACCAATCAATGCCCTTGTGCTAATATTGTAAGTGGCAAGGCTTTGGAATAAGATAGACCTTGTTTGAATCTGGCCCCAACCCTAACTAGTCACATAATTTTGGGAAAATAGCTTAAATGATTGCTACAGACTGAATTGTGTCACCCAAATTCATATGATGAAGCCCTAACCCCCAGTGTGATGATATTTGAAAATATGAAGCCTTTGGGAGGTAATTCTTTTATGACATCAGGGTCTTCATGATGTGATTGGTCCCCTTTAAAGAAAAGGCATCAGATCTCTCTGTCTCTCTGTCTCTGTCTCTGTCTCTCTCTCTCTCTCTCACACACACACACACACACACACACACACACATACACTCTCACTCACTCTCTCTCTCCCTCAACCCTCACCAAGTAATGATCCAGTATGAATATGGCTATCTGCAAGCCAGAAAGAAGGCCCACACCAGAAGCTAAGTTGGCTGGCACCTTGATCTTGGAACCCCAACCTCCAGAACTGGGGGAAATGCCTGTCATTTAAGCTACCCAGTCTATGCTATTTTGTTATAGTAGTCTGAGACTCAAGTCAACTAAGACAATAGTCTTCTCTAAAATGGGGAAACTCTGCCTCATAGGGTTGATTTGAAAATCTAGTGACATAAAGCACATACATTGTATTTTACGGTCTTCTAGTGCATCATGAGAAATCAATATGCGGTAGGAATCATTGTTCTTAGCAAGATAAAGACATTTAAAATATTGATACTATTGAGTATCAATAGTATCAATAGCATTGAGAACTATTTCACACTATTGAGAATTTAGGACATCAGGGTCTTCATGATGTGACTGGTCTCCTTTAAAGAAAAGCCATCAGATCTCTCTGTCTCTCAAAAGTGTGAAATAACTTTTCACACTTCTCAAAATACTCAAAAGTGTGAAATAACACAAATAGTTCCACACAACTGAAACTTTGGTATATGCAGAAGGGTATGGAAAATGAGGTCAGAATGGTAAAATAGTAAGCTACCTTTTTTCATAAAGGGAGGAATGGAAGTTTCATTGTGAAAAAAATAGGTACATAATTGGGAGATTTTATGCAATAAGAGGATGAATTGAAGGCAGAACACTCATTCCTCAGCTAGAAATTAGATAAAACAGATGATGATGATGATGATGATGATGGTATTTATTATTGTTATTATTTTGAGATGGAGTCTTGCTCTGTTGCCCAGGCTGCAATGCAGTGGTGCAATCTAGACTCACTGCAACCTCCACCTCCCGGGTTCAAGTGATTCTCCTGCCTCAGCCTCCTGAGTAGCTGGGACTACGGGCACCTGCCACCACACCTGGCTAATTTTTGTATTTTTACTAGAGATGGGGTTTCACCATGTTGGCCAGGCTGATATCGAACTTCTGACCTCGTGATCCACCCGCCTCAGCCTCCCAAATTGGAAAAAACAGATTATTAAGTATTGAGGAATTTTTCTGCTGGTTGTCAAATATTTTGCATTATAAAGGCATTTATACCACAGGAATTGGCAATTGCTACAAATCAGAGCTCTTCTGTAGTTGTTATAGTTAGATTAATATCTACAGTTTTGCAACTGCATTCTATTTGTTGCATTTGTTCTTTGTTTCTTCGCCCCTTTTTCTGCCTTTTATTGTTTTAACTGAGCAATGATTTTTTCTTTTCTTCTCAACATATGTATTATACTTTTTAAAAAATTTTTATTGTTTGCTTAGAGTTTCAAAAATATAGCTTTAACTAACCAAAATCTATCTTTAAATATTACTATATTGCTTTATGTATACAACACATACCATACAACAGAAAATCCCCATTCCTCCATTTTTTCCCTGGCTCATTTCTTGTATTTATATACTATAATGACTGAATACATCATTACTATTATTACTTAAAAGAAAGTTATCTTTTAAATCAATTCAGAATCAAAATTTTTAAAATTTAATTGACTTGCATTTATGCCTTCTCTGACGGTCTTCTTTTCTTCATGTAGATCTGATCTCCTTCACTTTTGAATAATAATTTTGCCAGATATAGAATTCTAGATTGCCATGCTTTTTCTTTCAATATATTTAAGCATTTCATTTTATCTTCTTCTTTCTCTTATTGCCTCCAGTGTTTCTGACAAAAACTCCACAGTGATTCTTGGAATTGTTTCTCTATATATAATACAATATTTTACTTTTCTGACTTTGACCAAGATTTTTCTTTTACTTTTCTGCAGTTGAAATATAAAATGTCCAGATATGATTTGTTTTTCAGCATTTATTGCAGTGGATAATATCTGAGCTTCTGCATCTGAGGTTTTGGCTCTGGTTGGTTTTAAATATTTTTTGGCAATTATTTCTCCAAATACTGATACAGGAGATAGAAAGATGTTATCTTAGGCAGAGAGTGAGGGCAAAAGAGTCCTTGGCAGAACTTCCCTTCTAACAGAAAGCAGCCCCAAAATCACTTATTTTCTAATAAATAGCAGCCTGAAAGATGGAACTGCAAACATAGAGAAGGAAGCTGGGAGCTTGCATGGGGGGATGCTAGCAGCTGCACCAATAGAAAAGGCTACCTGGTGCCAGGCATATTCACCATGGGGCTCCACCTTTCCTTTTTTGTTAGCATGTGTACAGTAAGAAAGAAATAAGCAACATGGAGTAGCTACCCACCTGCATAATAAAAGATGGGGGTAGGGGCAGTCAGAGATTTGGGCCCTATGCAGATGGCACAGCTGGTCCTAACCAGTTTTTCACACCCTATATAGATCAGACACCGTCTCCCCACTAGCTCATCTATAAAAACCTCTGCATTTCACAGCAGATCAGCAACCATTTTTCCAGGACTCCTCTCTGTAGCAGAGAGCTATTCTCTTTCTTTTGTCTATTAAAATTCAGCTCTAAACCTCACCCTTTGTGTGTGTCTGCATCCTTGATCTCTGTGGCCATGTGACCAAGAACCTCAGGTGTCACACCAGACAAAGAGACCATTTCAGTACTTTTTATGCTTCCTTCTTTCTTTCCTTCTGGCTTTTCAATTACGTATATGCTACATCTTAAGATATCCCACCACAGTTATTAGATATTCTGTGGGCTGGAGGGCTTAATACTTTTTTCCTTTGCATTTAGTTTTGGAAATTTCTATTGATGTATCTTCAAGGTAACATTCTTTTCTAGATTATGTCTGGTCTATTGATTATTTTCAATTTCTGTTACCATTGTTTCACTTCATACATTTTTGTTTGATACCACTCTTAGTGTTTTCTTCTGTCTGCTTATGTTACCCATCTGTTCGGCATGCAGTCTACTTTTTCCATTAGAGCTCTTAACACATTAATCATAGTAATTTTAGATTCCCTGTCAGCAAATTTCCACATCAGGATCATATCTAAGTCTGCTTCTAATGGTTCTTTTGACTCTTCAGACTGTTTTTCCTTGTCTTTAGCATAACTTGCTTTTTCTTTCTTTTTTTTTTTGTCAAAAGGAAGACATATATGATCAGGTAATAGGAACTGAAATAAACAGACCTTTAGTATGAGATTTTTTGTTAGTCTGGCTAGTTGTTAAAATGTTATTTACTTTTTGTCCTGAATGTCGGTGCCAAAGGCTTCAGAATCCTTTACTGTCCTTTTTGTCTCTCCTCTTGACTTTGAACTTCCCTGAGCATCCTCCTCAGAGATCCTACCAAGAATAATCAAGAAAAATAAGGGAAGATAATATAAATGGTCAGTATCAGGAATGTAAAGGGATGACACTACAGATATTAAAATGGTAATAAAAAATTATGAAAAGTATTATGCAAATAAGTTTACTTACTCACGTAAGTCCTGTAAAACAAAAATGTATTACAAAAAAAATCCTGTGAAACACAATTTACCAAAACTGTCTTGTAAGGAAATAAAACAACTAAATATTTTTATATCTATTAGAGAAAGAGAAGTTGTAACAAAAATCTTTCCGTAGTGAAAGTTTTGGGAATAGACACTTTATGAATTCTATCAGACATTTGAGGATAAAAGTTTACCACGTCTATACAATCTGTTTTAGAAATGTCAGTTTGCTGTCACACTAAAATTAAAGATATTACACAGAAACTAAAACAAAAACCAATTCTCACATGAAAATAAATGCAAAAACACTTTTAAAATATTGAAAAATTATACTTACCAATATACTTATCAATATGATAAATTATAATACATCATTAAAAGTGTTTTATCTCAGGGACATAAGATTGGTTCAACATTTAAACCTCAATAACCTTTCCCTCTTCCTTGAGAAAGAGAAATTTATTTACTTGAGAGACAAAAGGAGAAGGCACCTGACTGAGGTGGCTGATGGCCATGAATGCATAAAGCAATCTTGCTAACTGAGGCTCTCAACAAATGGGTTTTGTTCTGACTCTTAGGGATAATTAGAGAAAGGCTTTAACACTCTCCACTTCCATTTTCCTTTCTGAGATCACAAAAATTATCACAAGGCTTTATCCATGGGTTTACAATGGACTTTAAAAGTCCCAAATGTGGTTTCTTGGTGTGATGTGTAAGAGAAAAGCTTCAGCTGAATTAAATTTAAAAGAGTTTAACTGAGCAATGAAGGATTTGTTATTCAGGCAGCCTCCCAAGCCAGAGTAGGCTCAGAGACTCCAGCGCAGCCACATGGTGGAAGATTTATGAAGAGAAAAAGAAAAGTGAGATACAGAAAATGGACATGAGACAGAGAGCTGGATTGGTTATAGCTCAGAGTTTGCCTTATTTGAACACGGTTTGAACAAGTTGGCCACATTTGATTGGCCAAACCTTGGTGATTGACACAAGAGTATACTACAGTCTGTTTACACTCCCATTTAGGCCATCATTCACGCTGTATGAGAAACCTTTAGGCTGAACTTAGAATATGTAAGAAGGCAGCTTTAGGCTAAACTTGATTTAACATTGCTCTTCTACTTACTTTTGCTTTTCTCCTTAGAGGCTTTCTGCTGTCTCCTAGACTGATGACTGGGTACAGATTGACAAACATTTTCTATAATAAGCCATACAGCAAAATCGTTACACTCTGCAGCTGGATGGACTCTGTTGCTAGTCAACTCTTCATTGCACCATGAAGTAGACATTGACAATGCATAAGTGAATAATCACAGTTGTGTTTCAATAAAATTTTACTTACAAAGTGGATGGTGTGTTAGTATTGTCCCACAGGCAGTAATTTACTAACATCTTGGTTAGAACATTAATCTGGCGGGAACTTTTCCTGAGGACTTTGAATGAGCATAGGAATTAGTACTTCAGATGATAAAAAGTCATGAAGGTTCATCCAGACGTTTTCCCCCTTATCAGGAGCTTTTGTATGTTCTATTAGTGAGCTTTCTGTGTGATGGCACAAATTGCAAATTATTGCCCACTGCTTCAGAATCAGTACAAATGCACATTTTTAAAGCATTTCTTTGCTTCATCTATTACAATTTTATCTGCACAGTATGGATTATGGAGCAATGTTCTGAATTGTCTTCACTGGTGACAGTAATTTTTATGTTGTATGCTGGAGTCCTAACCAAGGCATTACTCTACATGAAATGACTACCAAAAAGGGGAAAGAAAAATGTCCTGAAACATCGTAATTTCTACCAAGTATCCTCTACTCCCTGACCTTTGAATTGGGGTAAACTGACCTTCCTAATATCCCTCTCTACCTATTATCTTAAGACCAACTCAGTTTCTCTACATTAACAGCAACATAAACCTATAAAAGAAAACCATGAACACTCAAAGGTATTTTTATGGCCATCCTTCCAGATCCTCCTTGCTTTTTCTTAACTTACTTTTGCTTTGATAAAGTTATCATATGGCTCCAAATCCAGATGTCAACTATCCTCTCCATGACCCTAGTTTGTACTAAGACGATCAGCTTTCTTCTGCTCCATAGATGTCCTCAGATCATTTGTATTATTTGTGAAGCAAACCAAAAATACTTCTCAAAATACTTAGGACTGTTAAGTTAAAAACAGAAAATGGAGGGGAACATGCTGCCTCAGGCACTATTTGCCTGATGACAGGACATAAATCTTTTCAGCCTGGAGAAGGCACCACCAGGAACCTGAGGAATCTGGGAACAGATTTTACTACCTTCCCACGTTTTCCCACTTTTTAAATGACTGGAACTGCTTTCTCCTTTGCTTTTCACTATATAGAATTTATGGCTCTTTATTGAAATACTATTTAAACAAGGTTTCTAAGCCACAGCCTGGAGAGAGAAATACTTTTGAACTGAGGCCTATCCCTTGTGATGGGCAGAGCACACATTAATAAGCTGCTTGTTTTTCTTTTGTTAATTTGACATTTGTTTTCAGGAGAGTGTCAACTAATAACCTAAAAAGGGAAATTTTAAAAAAACTTGTTTTCTCCCCTACAGCTGTATTTCGGGCCCCACTTTCCACTCATGGCCACATCCTGCTTGCAGATCTGCTGCTGGGTTAACACATCATCTGCCAGTTGGTGTCATTTATTTGACATCTTGGGGTTATAGTACTCTGAAGGACACCCACTGCCCTTAACAGAAAAACACTGCTGAGCAAAGGGTTTAACAGGACTCTCGCTCTACCAGAAGTTCAGTGCATTTTCCAGGATTTTCAAGGCTTCGATGCTGTCATGTTGTGAGCCCACTATCCACTTGTGTTTTTCCATGAATAATGAAGGAAACCTGAGTAATCATGAATGTAATCATTGAGGTAAAGTAACCTAGTCATAGTCAAGAGGACAGCTAGTATTAAACTCCTTTATATATATATTTGAGAAAGGATTTATATATTCATAATAACTTTCTGATCTGGAAAGCCCTAGGTTTGTCAACTATTAATAACTGGGTGAATGCTTCAGGTAGTATTTAAACCAATTGCTATTTCATAGCAGACATTCTCCCATGCAGGAGATGCAGTAAAGTACTGGTAGCAATAGATGCTCCTACCAAGATCTCCTCCTGCAACCGCACAGGAAAGGAGGGAGAAGAAACCACCTTGCTTCTCTCGTATTTGACAATCATTCATCGGAATAGAGGTCCCTAATGTCCCACATGTAAGTCTGCTGGCTAAGAAAGTTCTAAGGTTGGAACTCCATTCAGGTATCAACATTTGTAAGAAAAAAAATTTTAAATATAACTTTGATACAAATTTTACTTTGATTAAGATACCTACAGGAAAGAAACTGTTCATTTTCTCTAACAGGATGGAAAGCAAAAAACACGGGTGGGAGGAGTCTGCACGTTGTTTCACAACTCCTCTCTCCCTAGGGCAAAGCAGAGTGTGAGGAAGCCAGCACTGGTCAAGTGACTCTAAGGAGGGCCATTTTCCCTTGTTGTCTTTGAAAATACTTCATTTTCTTAGCATTTCAGGAGATTATAACATCCTGTATTTCAGTTTCTGAGAGCTTTACTGACTGATTTCCCTATTCAAAACAATCCTCATTTCCTACATTTCTGAAGATCTCAAGATCTGGACTACTGTTGAAGAAATTCCCAGTAAGGTGAGTATTGTGGGTATTTTTTATAGAAAAGGTCTAGATGCTTCCTTGAAATCCACAAAATCACAAGGGAAAAATCAATATTGGTTCTTCAGGGCAGTGGGGTGAGGGCAGTAAGGCTGGTATCAACTATATTCAGAAAAGCAAAAACTGCAGTTACTACTTCCAATTCTTTACTTACTTCAGAGATAGATATCCTTTATTCTACAACTGGGGCATGAATGAAGGAATATGCATTTTGACTATTGCAGATTTTAAAACAAATTCTCTGAGTATATATTCTCTGAGGTTAGAAAGCTTGGTGGACATTGGGGTCTGGGCAAAAGACAAGATAACGATTTCATTCTTTTTTATGGCTGCATAGTATTCCACGCTGTATATGCACAACATGGATACAGCTGGAGAACATTATCCTAAGTGAACTAACACAGGAATACCAAATACTGCATGTTCTCACTTATAAGTGGAAGTTAAACATTGAATCCATGTGGACACAAGATGGGAACAGTAGACACTGCGGAGTGCTTGAGAGGGAAAGGTGGGAGCAGTATGTGGGTTGGAAGGCTATCTATCTGGTACTATGCTCGCTGGGATCACTGGACAACAAGCCTCAGCGACACACAGTTTACTCATTTAACAAGCCTGCACATGTACCCCCTGAACCTAAAATGAAAGTAGAAGATAAAATAAGACAAGATAATTATGTGCACAAAGTATCAGGAAATAATATTAAGTAAAAACACATCTAGACATACAGCTGTATTTTATGGTATCTCAATTTTACAAAACATGTTCTCACACACAAACCTATGTGAGAATGTTTTGTAAATAATATTATTCTACAAATGCAAACACATAGTAGAAAATTTATCCATTTTGCAAACACAATTATTCAAATAAATTGTGTCAATATTTTCATAAGTATGTTTAACTTTTACATAAGCATCATTCTATACTGGATGTACAAGGCAGTTTTTATTCATTTTAAGATTACTTCCTGCCCTCCTGAAAGTTAATGATTTTTTATTTTTCTAGTGGCAATGTATAGGGGAGAGGCACAGAAGACAATTTGAAATAAATTTATATTGTCAAAGTTTAGAATTTTTAGAAGACTTTCTGTATAGCCTGGTGCAATATCTCAGTGTACTTGACTAGAATATGAGATTTTAAATGTTGATTTCAGAATTTATATATGTTAGATAAATATTGCTATCAATTATGTTGCTCAAATTTGTAAAAATGTTTTTTTCACCTTGTTCATTTGGTATTGGAAGATATAATATAAAAACTCCTATTATAAGACTGTATCTTCTTGTACTCCTCTCAAATTCATATATATAATATATAGATATGCTCACATGCATAGTTGTATAATGTATATTATGTGTGTATGTGATCATGCATACATGTTTCCAAACATAAACATACACATATAAATATATATATTTGTGGCACTGTGTACATATGTGTATATATGAAGATAAATATATTATATAACATTATATTGTCATGAAGGACTATTCAATAATGAAAAATAATATACATTTATTATTAGATAAATCTATAATTTAAATTATTGTATCTTCCCAGGAATTCAACCTTTTACCATGTGGTATCTGATAATACTCTTTGTCTTAAGATCTTTTTAAAATGATTCTAACATAGATAAGCTGGCTTTCTTCTAGTTTCTCCTTGTGTGATAATTTAAATTTTTTTTTCATCTTTCAGTGATCTTTTACTGACAACATACATATAGAAATTTTAAATCAAATTTGATAAAAGTTGTCATTTAACTAGTTAACCTCTTTATGTATAGGCTAATAATTAACATATTTTGGCCTGTTTCTGCTATCTTCACTTCAATTTATAACACTTCTATATTCTCCTACTTGTCTTTTTTTTTAAACTTATATTTCCATCTCACCCTTTAAGACAATTACATTAGTAAACTGTCATATTCTTTTTCTTCCCTCCCTCCACCATGTTGGTATACTTTCTGTTTCTCTTTTCTTTGATCAGGGCTTTCTTTTTAAGTCATAGGCACACATAATCAAGTTCGTTTTTCATTCTTGCTTGTCTTTTGGCCTGCAGCTTTTTAAAATTTTTTTTTAATTTTCTACTGAAAAGTACTTCCAAAAATGTTTCTGTGTGCATCTTTGTCTGGAAAAACTACTGAGGCCTTGAGGTTCAGAGAATAGTTTTTGAGGATCTTTTGTTTAAATATCATTTTGTTTAGATTGAAATTCTAGTTTTAAAATTATTTTTTCCTTCAAGACAAGATGAGAGCATTTCTTTTGTACCTGGGTGGCGTGATATGTTTTGAAAATCAGAACTTGGAGGTTTATAAAGATTACTTAACGCACATTTTTCTAGAAACCCCAGTGTTATCAGTGTCATTACTACAAAAGCAAAAGCACTAATGTTTCGGCATCAAAACATATGAACATTTGTGTTTAAGTGGAATAAATAAAAATCATACATAGCCTCCTGTAAGCTCACATCTGGTTTCATTTTGCAAATAAATTGTGTTGTGATACTCACAAAACAAATGAAAACTTCCCATTTCTAAACTTTTTGTTTAGCAATTTATATGGGACTTTGGACCAGCATTATATAAAAATGATTCCATTCTCCTCTTTCAAGTAGATTTGTTGTTGAGAATCAGTTTCAATCTAATTTTTGGATCTCTGCAGGTGATCTATTCTTCATTCTCAGAGGCTTATGGAGTATTTATTTGCTTTTTAGGTTCTTCAGTTTCACTGTATGTCTTTGTATATATTTTTTCCTTCATTCTATGCTTATCAATCTGAGGACACTCATGTTCTCTCAAGAAGAAAGCAATTAACAGCCCCAGGAGTTTAAATATCTAAATTACACAAGAGGTACACAAATACATGTTTTCTATAATTAAAATATTTGTTTTTGTAGTTGTTTTTATTGAGATGGAGTTTTACTCTTGTCACTCAGGCTGGAGTGCAGTGGCATGATATCTGCTCACTGCAGACTCCACCTCCCGGGTTCAAGCAATTCTGTTGCCTCAGCCTCCTGAGTAGCTTGGATTATGGATTACAGGCACCCACCACCACGCCTGGCTAACTTTTGTTATTTTTAGTAAAGACGGGCTTTCACCATGTTGGCCAGGCTGGTCTTGAACTCTTGACCTCAGGTGAACTTCCTCCCTCAGCCTCCCAGAGTGCTATGTCAATTTAAAAAGGAAATAGGAATCCATAGCATGCTTTGAGTGTCATCATGTGCTAAAGTGCACTGGTGCTAAAGAGGTCCAGAGGAGTAACACTCTGTCCATAAGGGGACTCTGAAAATTTCTAGAAGACAAACTCTCAGTTGAGTCTAAAATGTTGTAGGAGAGGTAGTCAGAGAGAGGAATGTGGGGATGGCTTTCTAGGCAATGAGAAGAGAATTAGCAAAGTCATGAAGCATGAAAATGTTTTATACTTCTGAAACGTAAGATATGAGGAACACACAAGTGCCAGAGGTTAAAAAAAAAAAAAGAATGCAGATTATTCAAAGCCTTCTGAAACAATACAAGAAGCAAGGAATGTATTGAAAAGAAAATGGGCAAATATTGAAAGATTTCAGTGGGATAAAAATGTGGCTTATAGAGAGAAATGTGGATCTGTGAAATGAAAATGAATTAGACAAATCAAGCCTAAAAGAAAAATCAAGCAACTATTGAAATATTCCAGCCAATAAATCCTGTGTTCCTGCAATAGAGAAAATGTAGATGTCCAGGAAAGTGATAGTTTTATGGGCACAGAGGACAAATATGGCAGAGTCCAACACCAAGGAAGAGGATACTAACGAGAGCTGACAAGAGAAGAGTTAAGGAGAATAGGGTCGGCGCCCCAGCATGAAACTGTAGTGCTGTGGCAGAAAGTTATTCATATAAGGTGGGGGGCTGCAGCCCATTTACACCTAGGCCACTCCAGTCATAGTGGTGGGTGTGGGAAGATTTAAGAAACAACAGGCAGGTTTTGGGGGATAGGCTCCAGCCCCAGTAAAGGATGGGAAGAGGAACCAAGCACTTTGACACTGCACAGCCCATACTCTAAACACTGAGACAATTGCTTGTTCACAGACCTCTCTCTAACACCTGGACCCAGTTCAACTATCCTCATTCAATGGGATGAATTACTTGGACATTGCTAAAGCAACAGTTCTTCACTCAATTTCTGCAGTAACACATTTGGTCATTAAGTCCTTCTTTATCACACATATCCATGAACAACTCTTTCTTTTTCTTTTTTATTATTATTATACTTTAAGTTTTAGGGTACGTGTGCACAACGTGCAGGTTTGTTACATATGTATACACGTGCCATGTTGGTGTGCTGCACCCATTAACTCATCATTTAGCATTAGGTATATCACCTAATGCTATCCCTCCCCGCTCCCCCCACCCCACAACAGTCCCCAGAGTGTGATGCTCCCCTTCCTGTGTCCACGTGTTCTCATTGTTCAATTCTCACCTATGAGTGAGAACATGCAGTGTTTGGTTTTCTGTCCTTGCGATAGTTTGCTGAGAATGATGGTTTCCAGCTTCATCATCCTGATACCAAAGCCTGGTAGAGACACAACAAAAAAAGAGAATTTTAGACCAATATCCTTGATGAACATTGATGCAAAAATCCTCAATAAAATACTGGCAAACTGAATCCAGCAGCACATCAAAAAGCTTATCCACCATGATCAAGTGGGCTTCACCCCTGGGACGCAAGGCTGGTTCAACATAGAAAAATCAATAAACGTAATCCAGCATATAAACAGAACCAAAGACAAAAACCACATTATTATCTCAATAGATGCAGAAAAGGCCTTTGACAAAATTCAACAATGCTTCATGCTAAAAACTGTCAATAAATTAGGTGTGGATGGGACGTATCTCAAAATAATAAGAGCTATCTGTGACAAACCCACAGCCAATATCATACTGAATGGACAAAAACTGGAAGCATTCCCTTTGAAAACTGGCACAATGAACAACTCTTTCTTATGGGCCACTCATTCACATAGGCATACATCTTCTTTTAAATTGTCTGTATACATGTGTAACACTGTATACCATTTTTTCTCTTGCAGGCTCACTTATATCTTTAGAGATGGCAAATAACTACAAGAAAATTGTTCTACTAAAGGGATTAGAGGTCATCAATGATTATCATTTTAGAATTGTTAAGTCCTTACTGAGTAACGATTTAAAACTTAATCCAAAAATGAAAGAAGAGTATGACAAAATTCAGATTGCTGACCTGATGGAGGAAAAGTTCCCAGGTGATGCTGGTTTGGGCAAACTAATAGAATTCTTCAAAGAAATACCAACACTAGGAGACCTTGCTGAAACTCTTAAAACAGAAAAGTTAAAAGGTAATTGGGAAGAGGGAACACCCACTCCCTGCAACGATCCCCACCCTTCCCAACCTTGATTAGAATGCCACCTTGGTCGTAGCTGATACATCCTTTTCCCAATTTGTGACTCACTGGCCATGACAATGTTGGTACTTCAGATGCCAACAAGTTGACAACTTATGGCATTCCATTACTAATGTGGATTGACATATATCGGAGTTGAGGTGCAATAAAAGAACAAAAAGGAGAGGGAGTTGAAGAGAGACTGAGACTTCTAGTACATTCGAAAGATTACATAATAACAAGATAAAATTATAAAAATTGTTGTTTATATCTGAGATATGCACATTTAGCCAATTAATGTGTCCATTCTATTGAGAATATTCAACACATCATCATCCTTTATAATACAAAAGATAACACAGTACTTAAATGTAAGCATTGCTCCTGGAAGTATGAAGACCTCCCCTCTTGTCATATCATTGAGTTAAAATAACTAAAACAAAGTCAGCCAGGCGCGGTGGCTCACGCCTGTAATCCCAACACTTTGGGAGGCTGAGGGAGGTGGATCACAAGGTCAGGAGATCGACACCATCCTGGCTAACAAGGTGAAACCCCGTCTCTACTAAAAAATATAAAAAATTAGCCAGGCGTGGTGGCAGGCACCTGTAGTCCCAGCTACTCGGAGGCTGAGGCAGGAGAATGGCGTGAACCCGAGAGGCAGAGCTGGCAGTGAGCCGAGATTGCGCCACTGCACTCCAGCCTGGGCGACAGAGCGAGACTCCGTCTCAAAAAAAAAAGAAAAAAAGTCAAAACTCACCATATCTCACCTCACAAACATATTTAACATCTCCTTTCACTGGTTTCTGTAATTTAAATAGATCATCCGGAGAATATGACTAAGCAGTCAACATCATGAGAATCTTACATTTTAAAAGGAAATTATAGAAGAATAGGATTGGGAAAGGGTTTGACTGAGCACATGGAGTTCAGAGGACAGGTAGGATGTTCTCACTGCACAGGGGAGGAGTGATGAAAGCACTGAGGAGTATGAGTCAGTGTTTGTGCCTTTGTTTCTCCTGTTGGCCTCCTGGAAGCCAGACTAGGCTAATGCAATAGAGGTAGACTAAAATACACCTGAACTCTCAAGCAGGCGCTAAGAGCAAATAGTATTGAAACTGCTTCAGCTGTCCCCAATCATCTGCTCTGGGTTTCTACATCTTCCTTTTTTCTGCATTGGTTGTGAATAAAATTGAATCCATTCCAGTCAAAGGAATAACCCCATCTAAAAAGACGAAACAGAAAGAAGTGGATCCTGCTACACCTGCATCCACCCCAAGCAACCGTCTCACAGCTAAAGGAGCAGAGGAGACTCTTGGACCTCAGGTAAGCTTCAGGAAGAGGAGCAGGCTTCAGGTCTCACAGTGGAAGCTCTGCTGTGGCTCTTCCACTCCATCTGTCCAGCAGGCAGTTATTTCTTCATATGTTTCCCATCAAGTTTCAGATTTATCAAATTACATAATAATTGATCATCTTTCTGCAAGGCAACAAGTTAAACGCTTTAGTAAACATAATGTAAATATATATAAAATAAATATAATATTTTCATCCCCAATAGAGAAGGATGTTAACTTGAGAGTCAGATAAAAAATGTTTGCCTATGTTTACAAAAGCCTAGTTTTTTAACTGCAAGTCAGCATATCCCAAAGCACAAGTAAGTAAGGAGTGATGTGCGTTACTTTCTCTGCTCCCTTTTTAAAAATGAAACCATCTATGCCCTGGTCTTTCAATTGGCCTGGGGATGTACTTAAGTTTCCAAGAAAAATAATTTATGTATAATAAATATATTACCTTGTAATGAAAATGTGCTCTGCTTCATTTGACACTGAAAATAATTAACTAGAAAAATAAACTACTTGTAGAAAAGAAAAAAACCATCTGAAGAAGAGACGGGAGCCAAAAGGAGTAAGATGTCTAAAGAGCAGACTCGGCCTTCCTGTTCTGCAGGAGCCGGCATGTCCACAGCCATGGGCCGTTCCCCACCTCCCCAGACCTCATCATCAGCTCCACCCAACACTTCCTCAACTGAGGTACACTCTTCCTGGTCCCCATTTGATTCATTTTCTTCAACCCAAAATGTAGGAATCTGATTTCATCTTCTACTGAAAAATGACATCAATGATCAGCCAGTAAATCAAATGTATAGACTAAGAATTCACTGCATTTTAATCTTTTGCTTCCACAGGCATACTTGATGAACTTGACATTATCTCCGACTGCAGGAAGTTTTGTGTCCTGTGTTGTTAGGGGAAGAGAGAGAGAGCTGTGGAATCTGGAACTTTCAGCAATGGACTCACTGTCTACTGCCCCCATCTATTACACACCCCTTCCTTTTGCTCACTAATTTGTTCAAGTTTCTTTGACATACACCATGCTCCTTTTTCCTTTAGGATTTTCACACACCATATTTCTTTCACCTTAAAACTCTTACCTGACCAACCCTATCCACCCTCTGGATCCCAATATTGAGATCTTATCCTCAGGGAATCCTCACTTAGAACCCTGTAACAGGTTAAATCTTCATGGTGTTCTGTTTCCTAGGAACTTCTTTCTTTTCTACTGTTTATGACAACTGAAGTTAATAAGTGTTTATCTTTCCCACCTACACAAAGTAGTTCCAAGATTAGGGCTAGTTTGTAATTCTGTGGACCACCGTAAATTAGGGCCTAGTTCAGTGTCTGCCTCATGGGAAGCTTCCAATAAATACCTTTACTCAATGAAAAAATGAAAACCCAGTGGCTCACGCCTGTAATCCCAGCACTTTGAGAGGCCGAGGCGGGTGGATTGCCTGAGGTCAGGAGTTCGAGACCAGTCTGGCCAACATGGTGAAACACCATCTCTACTAAAAACACAAAAAAATTAGCTGGGTGTGGTGGCGTGCGCCTATAATCTCAGCTACTCAGGAGGCTGAGGCAGAGGAATTGCTTGAACCAGGGAGGTGGAAGTTGCAGTGAGCTGAGGTCGCACCACTGCACTCCAGCCTGGGCAACAGAGTGAGACTCCGTCCCAAAATAAAAAAGTAAAAAAAAAAAAAAGGAAACCATATTCTAAGATATGAAACACTACAGCTAAGCAAATGACAAATGAAGGTCATCTGACTCAGTCAAAGACACCTATTGTGATGCCAAAAGGTTGAAAAAACAAAGAGAAGTGATGGAATAGGGAAGAGAGCTCAGGAGTTTGGGAAAATGTAGGCAGACAGAAGACGATACACCAAGACTTACAAATGAAAGAAAGTAAATTACAATTAATAACTGCATGATTCTGATAATCCTTATAATGCTGTACTCATCTCAAATTTGGACAGGTCAGCCTTACTATATGCATGTATCAGCAATAGTCTAAAAACTAATTGAAACTCTAATGAGCTTTATTATAAAAAACAATGTTCTATATTTCTGATACACAATAGAGGGAATCAACTATGATGGGCAACAAGTGATGAAACCACAACACCAACCTTAATTTGCTCTATTCCCTTTTTTCTTACATTAGATTTTGTATTAATATGACTATTTCAGAAAAAAAGGAATAAACGCAGACAAACAAGATCAAACTTGATTAACTTTACGTGAAATTCCAGCATCTATAACATGCCACATTTCTCTATATACCCTCTCATATTTACTCGTATGTATACACATATTTTTTCTGAAAATATCATCATACAATGTAATGTCCTATTATGTCTCTCTCAGCAGTTATATGATCCCCTTCATGCAGGTCTTGTATTCGTGTGGCTTCTTGTGAGGTTGCATATCAGTTACTATTAATATTCTCATGGATGAGTCTACGGTTACTGATTAAACTTGCGTTGGGAAAGGACTCTTCTGTGTTAGGCTGAATGGGTCGCATGGATGAAAAGTCAGATCAAATAAAGTCCAATCACTCACAGATGATCACTGTATATGGTATTCCAGATCAGACCACTCCAGGAGCTGCTGGTTTGTGAATGAGGCCTACTTATTCCTCCAGTGCTTTTTTTGAAATTGAACAACTTTCCCTTCATTAATGTGTTCTGCTCCAAATAAAGGAAATCTGGATGTTATAGAGAGAGGATATTAAAGACAATCCACTCTGATCCTTGGTTTTCTGTCAGCATGCTACCTCCTAGAGCCTTGACATTGAGAAAGCCTGCAATGGTGGAAATGACACTCTGTAGAGTGTCTGTAGCCTGAACCTACTGGGATGAGGGCATTCTGAGGGGTTTAGCCCACAGGTGTTCTCACCTGCTTTAACAGCATTTATCTTAGGCAGGAAAAGTATGAGTTGTATGCTAAAAATTGCCCTGTCTACATTGGTAATAACTAAATACTATTGATGTATGTGGTTTTTGGTGGACACCCTTTACCATTTTCAGCACTATTTAATTGTATTTTGTCTATTTTTATGCTCTGGCATTTTAAGCTGGTAAGAGTAAAACTACAACTCATTATTTTATCCTAAATTTAATTCATGATAATTGGCTCAGCATCCACTTGTCTTATGTTGCTATTATATCTTACATTTTAAGGATTATTCTGTTTAGAGAAAAGTCTTCTTTTACTATGTGGTCTCCTATATTACTTCCTCTGGCTATGAGACTACTTCAGGATATCCTCTCCTTCCCTGTATCCTGGCCCCAGCTCTACACATCTATAATGTTTTGGGGCCCAATGTTGTGACCTGAGGTCACTGAAGAGCAATTCTGTATTCCTCACTCAAAAATTTCTTTTTTGTATTCCTTTCTTATCATGCACAGAGCGTAAAACCATCGGCCAACCGTCAGGCAACTGCCAGTAAAAATATTTTCCGAGAAGACCCAGTGATCGTGATGGTACTAAATGCAACAAAAATATTTAAATATGAATCCTTAGAAAATGAGCAAAGAAGAATGTTTCATGCTACAGTGGCTACGCAGACGCAGTTCTTTCATGTGAAGGTTTTAAACATCAATTTGAAGGGGAAATTCATTAAAAAGAGAATCATCATTATATCAAATTATTCTAAACATAATAGTCTCCTAGAGGTGAATGAAGCCTCTTCTGTATCTGAAGCTGGTCCTGACCAAACGTTTGAGGTTCCAAAGGATATCATCAGAAGAGCAAAGAAAACTCCAAAGATCAATATTCTTCACAAACAAACTTCAGGATATATTGTATATGGATTATTTATGCTACATACGGTAAGGCATCAAAGCTGTTTTGTGGCATTTTCTACAATAACACGAAATTAAAAGCCCTGATGTGCTAAATGGAAGTTTGCATATTTACTTAACATTAGAATTCAAGACTCTCTCAAAACTACTGACAAGTAGATAAAGTCTTCTTCAAGGTTAAGACCAGGATTAGGAGAACTATTAATGTTCTCATTCTTTCCAAAATATCACCCTGAAGTTCTTTAGTAAAACATTCACTGAGAAACCTTGAGACTTCATCAGCTATGACTATGTATTATGAGTCATAACAATCAAAGATAATGAGGGATCTAGATCCATACAAACATAATACTAAACTTATTTATTTGATTATAATCTCAATTGTAGCAAAAATCACATTGTTTTCATTTTGAATACAGTATTGTCCTTTGAGGCTTGAGTTCCAGTTTTGACAATCAGGGCAAGAAATGAATTGACTGTTTATACCTGGAAATCAATTGCAGAAAACAGGTAGGACAATGTTCTGACCAAATGAAGTGCATTCATCATAAAGTATTGAACGACAGAAATATAAATTTGGGTGATACTTGGAGAATCAGGTAATCTGTACTCGTATGTTAGATATGTCACAAAATAAGAGCAGAATACTTTTTCTGATATGTTACTGTCAAAATTCATGAAACTACTTAGCTTGAGACATTCCAACTCAGAAAACCATCTATACCTGGCTATTGATTCCAGTAATTTCTTAGATGACCGACAGCTCATGATCTGTTATATTTATTTTCTAGAATGACCTCTTATTTTACCAGCATTGCTTTCTGTACACACTCTTAAAGAAATTCTTAGAAATACACATCCAGAACGATGAGTAATAGCCATGATGAGCAAGAAACTGGAATGTTTGAGCTTAAGGACCTGAGTTCAGGATGGGAGCAGATGTTGAAAGAGATTCAGTAAATGGAGAAAGTCAAAAAAGTAATTAGATAGTTACTAGAAGCTTGTTTTTTATTACAGATTCCTCATAACATAGTGAATGATGAGTTGTAACAGATGCCCATTCTTTTTGCATAAGGGCAGAGGCCAAATAAGCCTACCAAGGACTTCAGGTTCCTTTGTATCAAGGTGCTTTGGGAAGCATAGCTGTCTTGGAGGTGAAAGAAGTTGAAATTGGGAAGATAACTCATTGCTCTAGAACTGTAATAGAAATACTTAGAACATTAAGGACTTAAACAAAAAGGATATTGAGGGAGAGCTCTGTGAGATGGTCTAGACTAAGGCATATGTATTGTATGTTGATACAGTACTAGGAGTTGCTGTCTTGTGTCTTGTTTTTAATCTGTCACAAGAGACTTTCCCGTATGCACGGTAGTTACTATGTTCTCACAAACATGATATTAATTTTTTGTTGCAGAAAATTGTAAATAGGAAGACGACAATCTATGAAATTCAAGATAAAACAGGAAGTATGGCTGTAGTAGGAAAAGGAGAATGCCACAATATCCCCTGTGAAAAAGGAGATAAGCTTCGACTTTTCTGCTTTCGACTGAGAAAGAGGGAAAATATGTCAAAATTGATGTCAGAAATGCATAGTTTCATCCAGGTGAGAAATAAAGAAACAAATGTTAGTTTTCCAAAGATGAAAATCATTTGCTTTAAGTTTTAGGAAACCACACTTCTGTTGTTTCACACTTAAAATTCTGCAGAGTTCATGAGAAACCAAATGAGGCCCTTGTACTTACATTTAAATAGAGAAAATTATTAAAATATATTAATACTGACAATTATCTTCTTCAAAAAGACATGAAACTTGTGCTAAATATTAAAATATTTGAAGAAATTAGGAGGCCATGGGCCTAATTGAAGTTAGTTATCAAAACCAAGTTCTTTGCAGTAAGATAGGCTTGGTATATATCTTGCTCATTAGTTGTATGATATAGGAGAAATAGCTTACATGTTCCTCATAAGATTGGTTTGAAAATTAAATGAGATCATGGATATACATTTTGTATCCCATTGCCTTCCTTGTACATTATGACAAACCAGTATGCACTACATACTACTGCTCTTAACAAGGTAAAGACAGACATTGGAAAGACTTCAGGCAGAGAAAATGTTGCATACAAATATTAAAAGTGAGAAACAGCATAGTGAGTTCTGTACAACCTTGGCATATGTGGAAAGGTATGAGAAACTCATGCAAGACAGGTAACAAGCAGCCCTTTTCTCATCTGTCTTATGCCATAAAGACAAAAATGGATTTCATTTTAAAAAATAAGTAAATAAAGATTTTATTTTACTAAGAATGTTAGATCATTTTACATTTTAGAAAAAAAATATTGGCAGTTGCCTGGAAGAATACATTAGATAGAGGCAATCTTTGAAGGTAATGACATCTATTAGAATTTAATAAAGGATGATATTCTCACATATTTAAAGATGTTATGCTTTCCCTAATATTAAAAAACATTAAACAAAAAAATGAATACTTTCAGATACAGAAAAATACAAACCAGAGAAGCCATGACTCCAGGAGCATGGCACTACCCCAGCAACAGAGTCAGCATCCAAAACCTTCAGAGGCTGGCACAACCCTACCTGAAAGCCGTCTCAAGACTCCTCAGATGCCACCAACAACCCCATCCAGCAGTTCCTTCACCAAGGTACAATATCCTGGGTCCCATGCCTCATATCTCCCAAACATATATTACAGGGCTCATTAGACAGTTGAAAGAGTTTCTCTTCTAATCCCTAACTGCGTACAATCTCTTGATAAAATTAAATCACCCATGTATTTACTGAATGCATGCAGTGAGATACTACCACATGATAGTCTTTGCTATCTAAAAGATATTTGTGCAATGATTGCTGATCACAAGAGGGCTAGTATCTTGTGTTGCTCCACCCGTGGGAGGGGTAATGGCCAGAGAAGTAGAGATAAAGACAAAGAGTGTGTTATGACCCACATTCCAATTTCTTTCACAACTTTCCCCTTTGCTTATTGGTATTATTTCTGAATTTATTTTCAGCATTCCAAGTTGAAATAAATATTCGAAGTATATATTTGGAAACATGCTATTCATTGTTGGGAATCTATTTCTCCCATCTCATCACTGGCAAGAATTTCCTTAAATTTCAGATGCCAGCTTAAGTATTTTCCTGTGGCAAGTCCTCAATGATACAAGATAGCAGAACTGTTGAGTCCTCCTATTCTTTGCTTTAACAGGGCCTCCTGTCAATGAGAGTAAATTACTAATTTCACAGAAGTGAACAGAGAGGCTTATCATATAAGATGTTTTCCATACTTCCTTAATCTGGGGTTTCCCTTAATAGGGTCAGTGTAGCACATGATGTATTTGTAGAACAGAAAAAACTACAAGTCCCAGCATAGAACATGTAACAACAATGTTCTATGTTTGAGCACTTAACTAGGTGTTGGGTCTTACATGTTGTTCCTGATGTACATTATCTCATTCCCTCTTCATAACCATCAAGAGGATGCTACTTTCTGTCCCAATTCACATAGAAGAAAATAGACATATGCAAACATAAAAAAAAATCTTCCTCAAGTTCTCAAAGACAGTGTTAGAGTCAGGATTCATATCCAGCCCTATTGAAATGCAAAACTTGAACAATTTATGATTATGTGGCTTTACATTAAAAGTTGAGATATACTAATGTCAGCAATTTATTTTACAAATTTCGGAATTGACACTGTCATTTAATGGGTATGTTTGCATAGCCCAGGCTCTGCAGGGCTTCTCAAAAATAATGAGGTATCCAGAATGAACAAAGTGTACTGTCATACAGAAGCCACTCTCCAGAATTGGAGCCCTCTCATTCTTCTCTATAACAGAGTGGTTTTTATATATTAGATAACTGAATTCTAGAAGTGGTAGAACTATGGAAATTAACCTATTAATGAATGGTAAAAAATCAGTGAAAATAGAGAAAATTATATGATTGAGACCACCTATGTCCTTGCTTTTGGAAAAAAATGTTAAAAAGCAAATGCTCAAGTAGATTGTTAAGTATTTCTAAATATGATTAACAGCCCTGAGGATTCTGGTTAACTTATACAGACTACAAAACAGCAGAATTCTGCATCTGGAATTGTGGATTTGAAAGAATCTTTTTAGCACAGTGATTAGATAGATAGATAGAAACATAAAGCTGGATTTCCTACAATCTAAAGAACAGACAACAGGTACCCATTTGTGTATTTCCTCGACTAGAAAGACTTAGTTAATAAACACCCATCAGACATTTTCAGAGTGAAGTTTGTAATTTCAGTTTCTGTGTATGCAGAAGAAGAGATTTAGGGAATTTACATTTATACAGATATTCCAGAGAACATTCACAAAGACAGGGTCCTGTTAAAATGGATAAAATATTTATCATGTTGTGACTCATATTGAAAATTATTATCCAGAAAAAAATAATCTGTTTTCCTCCCAACAACTAAGGACACAACCACTCAAACTCCTGACCTCAATCTCCTAATTCAGCCCCAGAGCAGAGGCAGCCTCAGCAAACTGCAGTGAAGAACTCATTTCCATAGGGGTTCCAGCATCAGGTTTCTCAGTTATGCCCAAAAACCACATCATGCAGTTTCTTACACAAGATACTATCTTGCATTTCCCATTCCTGTGCTTCACAACATCATAATTACTAGGGTGATGGGATCATGACAGGCACCTCATTGATCCCGACTGAATACAATCTATTTAATAAAATTTATCATCATTAGTTAAGTATATTGAGACCTTATTAGATTTTGTCTTTTGGTGTTTACAAAGTATATGTTCATGAAATCATTCCTGACTCAAGAGGATTACTGTCTTTTGTTGGTCTAGGTGTAGAGAGAGATCGTGGGGATGTAGCCAGATAAAGGAAGATGAATACAAGAATGTGTTCATTATCTATATTCCAGTTACCTTTCATCCTTTCACTTTGTTTATGACCACACCTCAGGTTTTATTTTAAACTATCCATGGTCCTTTCCAAATCAGAAGCTTTGACATAGATTGCTTCCTTTGCTGGGATCATTTTCTCCAGTCTCTTGTCTAGCCCACCTCTCCAGCCTAAATCCCTTCCTAGCACAAGTCCTCACTGGTACCTGTGGGGGTTTGTCCCACAGACCCTGACCCAACAACAGATGAAGAACATACACTGACACAGATATTCTGCTTGTCAGTTTGGCTAAGGGTCCAGACCCATCACAGACACCAAGGAAGGTGCTGTAAAGAGTAGCAGCCACAGCCTCCACTAGCCAGCCCTGCGGGCATTTATTTAGCACAGACTTAATTGACAAAGGCTTTGAGTCAACACACCTGTAGGTAATTAATCTGATCGCACACCCCCCCCCCCCCACAAGTAGAGAGCCATTATGCACCCACGGTTGATCAAAGGTTGGTCTTAAGACCACATGAGTAAACAAGCTATTTAGATAAACTACCTTCCTTTGTACCCACTTTAAGCTATTTACTCAAGGTAAGAATTAGGCTGATTTCAGCCATAGCCCTATCTTGAGACTTTTACAAAACCTTCCAGCCTTCCAAGAAGATTTGTGTCTATGTCCTATAACTTCATTTTAAAATTTTTCCACCAGCCTGACTGAACTACAACATGTCCCCCTTTTCTGTTTTCTGCATCAGGTTCTCTTGACTGAAGCGTACAGATGTGTGCAGCAACAAGTCTGTTGGGCAGGGCAGTCATTGCTTTATTCCGGCTTTGCATCCTAGAATTAGCAAATAACATAAGACAATCATGAATATAATTAGCAGCATTCTTTTCCAGTCAAAGAGTGACCCCCAGGAGCAGGGGTCAAACCAGTAGAGATAATCTTGCACACCCTTCCATATGGCTGTTTGTTGGGTGTGTGGATCTATAGTGTGAAAGGATTCTAAAATTTTAGTTTTAAGTTGCTTTATGTCTGCTGTTAAATTGTCATGAAAGGTTTCCCAGAGGTGTTGTTTCACCTCATTTCAACCATATATTGATTGATTCCATGGTAGAGAAATGATACAGATATGTTTATGCCCCCAGTCGCAGTTTCATTGCTGTCAGAATGCCAGTGCATCTTGTTGCTCCCCGACATATTCTAAGACAGCCTCGAGGGCTTGCAGTAGTGCAAGAATCTTTTGATCTATACCTTGCTGTAAGAGAAGTTTATTAGACACATTTCTGGCCATATTATCTACAAAAGCAGCTGTTCGTACTGATTCAGTAATAGATGCAACAGCCATACTAGCAGTTGCCAGGATAACTATGGCTGAGACCATAAAGGCTATAAGTGTGCCTATGAATCTTTTGAGTCTGAACTGGGACAGGGGACATTCTAAGGTGGCAAGGGCAGAGGAACCTTGCCAATCACATGTCAAATTGACTGGTAGGAATGCCTCAGATTGTCTTAATATCATAACGCTAGCAATATTTAAATTAGATATATTGTCATTAGTGATACATGAGGCAAACCAAGCCTGTCCCTGCACCTGGGTCACAAAGGCGGAGTTTTGGGGTGTCATGGAAATATCAGTTCCCATAAGGAAAACATATGGATGGGGAGTGCAAATTAGGCACTGATCAGTGTGATTACAAGTGAAGGCTATAGTATAATTGTGACTGGAATTATGATATGTCCCATGCCAGGTGTCAGAGGAGGTGCTAAGATGTCCCAGGCACCATACAGTGTCATGGGGTGGCAAGGACTTTACTTGGGGTCTGGGATAACCCATCCCCCCATCAGCCCAAATCATAGGGGAACGTGATGAGGTTACAAAACTGATTGATGCCATGATGGATGAGGACATCAGTAAGGCTGCCCTGCAAACAGCTGTGTGGGCTCCAGTCTAAGATGTTATAATTGCCTAGTTGGAGGCTATGGGCTTGTTCCCCATGACAGACCTCCCAGCTAAAGTGGAATTCATTACTTTCCTGGCTTTGTTCTTTAGCACAGGAAGGAATGTTTGGGAAAGCAGCATTAATTGCATTACCCAGTTTGAGGCTGCCTGCAGCTAAGACTGTCAAGGCAATTCTTTTGCCATGATGTAGTCACAGTTGGGTTTGGGCAGGTACACATTAAGAGTTAGAACCTTTATAACTTACACAGTGGAAGGATAGTGGAGTGATATGTAGTGTTATCTGGCACCTGAGTCCAATGTGTGCCATTATTGAGAGACCCCACTGGGTGTAAATCTAACCCTCCTAGCCAAGCAATCACATTATTAAAGGCTGGAAAGGGAGTGTCTGCCCAAGTGACAGGGCGAAAGAAAGGCAGATCTAAGGTATGAGCCCAGTAGAGTTTAGCAGGTACAGGTTGCAGACAAAGCGAGAGCATAAAAAAGGAACAATACCCTAAGTGAGCTGCAATGTACAACAGAAAGCATAGCAAGAAGCAAATTATCTGGAGTGAATGGTGTCTGTGTCTGGAGCAGGATTCGTTCAGCCTCCTGAGTTGTCCTCTTCAGCATCCCCCAGGTAATGTCCGGGGCTTGTGTCATCCAAGGAAGCCACATCGTCCAGGGCTGTGGGTCCTGCAGGGTTAGTTCCTTCATTTCTGGTACCAGGTTGGGTCCTAGCCACGCCGTGATATGGTTTGATGTGTCATGCTGGAATCCAAAGAGGACCTGAGGGTGTGTGGACACAAGCATACCCTCTTCCCCACGTTAATAATTCACTTGGACCACACCATACATTACCGTTCACATCTTTCCATAAAACTGAAGGTTTTATGCCTAGAGAGGTTTTAGCAAAGTACTTTTCTACAGCTGATTGAAATTTGTCATCTCAATCTTAAAAATCAAGCATAAATAAGGCTTGTGCCAATAGTGTGGCAGGGTATTTACCCATACTCCCCCTTTTCTGTTTCTTGAGCATATTTTTAAGGGTGGAGTCAGCACATTCTACTATGGCTTGTCTTTGGGGGTTATATGGGATGCCTGTGGAATGTTGGATATTCCACGTGTGACAAAATTGTTGAAATTGTGAGCTGGCATAAGCTGGACCATTATCAGTTTTAATTTTTGTGGGCCGTTCCATAAATGCAAAAGTTAATGACATCTCCAGTGGATTTTCCAGGAAGAACGTGTGCACTAATTACATGAATGTTAGTATCAACAGATACATGTACATATCTTAGTTTTCCAAATTCAGGGATGTGTGTAACATCTGTTTGCCATAACTGATTAGGTTCTAGTCCTCTGGGGTTAACACCTGTTGAAGGAGGAGATGTGCCTGTGAGCTCACAATCCGGGCATTGTAGGATAATTTGTTTAGCCAGTCTCTGGATAAGTTGAATTTGCTTAGATAAGTTTCTCCAATTTTGGTGGAAAAATTGATGCGATTAGGTGGCTTGGTCAAGCAGTGATGTCATAACCTGAAGGTCTGCTTGTTCATTGCCATAAGCCAATGGGCCAGGCAGTGAGCTATGGGCTCGAATGTGTGTAATAAAAATAGGATGTGTACGTTGATCTAGCAATTGCTGAAGTCAGAGAAAAAGAGCACACAGGGCGGGCTCCAGAGTGGACTTAATTAGGGCTGTCTCAAAGTTCTGCAATAAATAGAGTAAGCAGAATCGCTAACTATATTGATGGGCTGAGTGGAAAAAGTTTCCAAGGCCAATATCAGAGCCCCAATCTCAGCTCTCTGAGCGCTAGTAAACCCAGATCTAGTGATTGAATTACGTCTCCACCAGACTGGCGCTTTTCCATGTTTACCGGAACCATCAGTAAACAGTGTTAAAGCATTAGGTGTGGGGGAGTGAACTACTTTTGTAAGTAAAACATTTACTATACTTTTTGGGAATGACGAAAATGGGTGAATCCCAAGGGCTATTAAGAGAGTATCATCCATAAAATGAATAACTTTGCAATCAGGAATTTTTTTTTTCTACTGGGGAGCAAAGTTTGCTTTTAATTGCTCCTTAACTAACTCACAGGCCTTTTGTAATTTCTCTCCCTTTAGAGGTTACCGTTTTACTTAAATTGGATTTGGAGAGAGTCAAGTTAGGGATAAGAGAGAGATAACAGTGGCCATTATTAGAAAGAGGTTTTTTAAATTTTAAAATTTTTCTTAAATCTTAGCATAGAATTATAATCTGGGATATCGCTTGTATACAAGGAGCACATGAAATTTTGCCGTGGTCCGCCTGCGGAGCTGGAGAGCTAAGCAGGCGGGCCCCACGGTGGTGGCTGCGTTGTACTTGCCTAGGCGCCGCTTTTGCCTGTGTCGGTTTTTTTGTTTGTTTTTCCTGTGCGGCTCCCTCCTGCTGCCTGTTGGGTGGACCTTCCCGCAAGTGCCTCCTGCCCCTCCCCAGCAGGCTAGCTCCTGCGGCTGGGCCTGGCTTCCTGTCGCGGCAGCTGCGCAGGTTGAGTTCCTGGGAGCATTAGCTGGCTGCGGATTTGTGAGCTTCCCCGCTGCCGAGCCTTTTTTTCTACCTACTGCTTGCTTGGCCGCACAACTCCGGCTTCTAATGCTTTTTAAAATCTTTTTATAAGCGTTAAAAAAAAACGGGTTTATGATTGCCTTGTTGATCTTGCATTACTGGGCAGGTGAACGGCTCCCCTTTTAATGCCGCTTGCTCTTAAGACAGGGTTCCATACCTGGAGCATATCCTGTCTTTTTTCCCATCTATTGGAGGAGGGGGCTCAGGCAAAACCTCCGTTCCTCTTTGTTATTTTGGCTTGGTGTTATTGGGGCTGAGGGAAGAGGAAGTGATAAGGCAGGTGATGGTTCCTCCTCCTTCCCCTTTTTAGGCTCTTCTGGTTGCAATGAACCAGAGCCGCTCTAACTAAAGCCCATAGCGTTAGGGCTGTTACTGGGACCCATTGCCCTTGTTCATAATGTTGTTTAAGATTTCTCCCTACTTGCTCCCAGAGCTCTGCATCTAGCATGCCTTCTTTTAAGAACCATGGATTATGGGTAACAACAGTTTGCATTAGGTCCCTTAATTGAGCCTGTGAAACTGAGGCTCCGCTAGCCTTAAGCAGCTGTTTCAATACTTTTATATACTGTTTCTGTTGAGCTGATAACTTTTGTGCAATGATGAAACCCTAGCCTGAACTATCCCCGCCCCTGCCAAACTTGGAAATCCCAAGCGGGCACTAATGACTTACTGACTCGCTGACCGATGTTGCAGTTTTTTTCACCTTCGTTTTTGGGAGGTCCGTTGCACTCCCTTTGCAGCATTCCTCACACAGGGCACCAGCTGCAGGGGTCCATCCTGCAGACCCTGACCCAACGACAGATGAATAACATACACTGACACAGATATTCTGCCTGTCAGCTCAGCTACAGGCCCAGGCCCCTCACAGACACCAAGGAAGGTGCTGTAAAGAGTAGCAGCCACAGCCTCGACTAGCTGGCCCTGTGGGCATTTATTTAGCACAGAGTTAATTGACAAAGCTTTTGAGTCAACAAACCTGTGGGTAGTTTGGTTGCCGGCCCCGCCCCTACAGAGAGCAATTATGCACCCGCGGTTGATCAAAATTTGGCCTTAAGACCATGTGGGTAAACAAGCTATTTAGATCAACTACTCTACCTTCCTTTGTACCCACTTTAAGCGATTTACTCAAGGTAAGAATTAGGCTGCTTTCAGCCATAACGCTATCTTGAGACTTTTACAAAACTTTCCAGCCTTCCAAGAAGATTTGTGTCTATGTCCTATAACTTCATCTTAAAATTTTTCCCACCAGCCTGACTGAACTCCCACAGGTACCCACGTTTCAGATTAGATGAGGCCCTCCCATTGTTGGTTCTCTCAGGTCCTTCATTTATGAGTTTCCTAGCTCCCTTTACTTTTCATGATAGCATTTGAACAACTGGAGTGAAGGAGTGATTTTCCCCCTTTCTATACCATAAGCTCAGATGGTAGGTAGAGTCTACCCCAGAGGAACAGAATACAAGAGGGAAAAGGTCAGTTCATGCTATGTGCATCAATTCTTATTCCAGATTACCTTTTCCTCTGACATGATGGGGTAGTTACCTGCACTCAGGGTTCAGAAACCTGTATTTATGGTGAAAGGGCAGGAAACTTGGAGGAAAGGCAAATGAATTAAATCACTATTTTTACAATCATTTCTCACCCAAGCCCTAAGCTGCATTCTGACCCAGCAACAGACACCTCCACCACTTTATATACACCCTGGAAGATAAGCTTCCTATATACAAGCTCTCTATTTTGTTTTCGTTGTTATCATTGTAGTTCTTAATTTTAATTAAATATATTGCCTCAATAGTTTATTCAAGTATTATTTGAGCTAGCAGCCTGTGTCTTTTTGCCAACTTGGCACAAGTGGCTATGAATGGAGCCCTTGCTCAATCATTGCAACCTCAGATCCATATTCTCTTGGCCACTTCAATGTCCACTTAAATGAACATCTCCAGACAATGCCTTTCTCACTTACATTGATCGAATGGGATTATGTAGGAATTTCTAAATCTTACCTGCCAAAATCTTAATCACAACCCTTGCTAAAGCTGTACAGATTATTCTGCTGTACCTAAACATCTCTAGAGCACAGGAATCCCAGGAGGATATTATGCCTTTATGGCCTCAAATACCTAAACACATCATGCAGCCATTTATTCTTGGGTGTCCAACTACCACCTGAAAAAAAAAGTATCCAACTACTTACTTATGGCTCACTAGGTGAGCACAAAAGTCTTGTTCCATTCATCATGGGTTTGCCAAAAGATTTTATCTGATATAGGTTCTATATGGATTGGGATTTAAAACAAGAAGCAGCCTATTCTTATCATTGATTTCTTATGTTATGTTAACCTAAAACCAAAAACACAAATTGACATGAATCAGGACTGGGGCCGGGCGTGGTGGCTCACACCTGTAATCCCAGCACTTTGGGAGGCCAAGGTGGGAGGATCACGAGGTCAGGAGATCGAGACCATCCTGGCTAACATGGTGAAACTCCGTCTCTACTAAAAATACAAAAAAATTAGCCAGGCATGGTGGCGGGCGCCTGTGGTCCCAGCTACTTGGGAGGCTGAGGCAGGAGAATGGCATGAACCCAGGAGGTGGAGCTTGCAGTGAGCCGAGATCACGCCACTGCACTCCAGCCTGGGTGACAGAGCGAGCGAGACTCCATCTCAAAAAAAAAAAAAAAAAAAAAAAAAAAAAAAAGAATCAGGACCAGGGATGGTAAGGAAAAGAATTACTCTGAGAAAATTTTTTAATAATTTAAAATACTAGTCAACCAGAATATATATTTTCTCATCCAAATTCCACCATTGTGATGGACTGTTTTATTTGGCTGTTTTTGAGAAGATAATAACTCAAGATGTTTTTGTCAATAAGTGGTAGATATGAATAAAGAAGTTTCTTTAATAAAATACTTTCTATACCAATTTGATCTAGGGTTTCCATGAGAAAGATAAACAGGGAGTATGAGACATAAGTGATCAGAGTAGACATCCAAATCCCTGCAGAATGAGTACGATACCAAACATAAATGATATTCTACTTTCTGAGTATTTACAGGGTACTGGTTTTAAAACCTGCATTCTATATGTATATGTACATTATCACATCCCTTTTTCATAACACAGTCATGAGAATGCTACTCACAGCCTTATACATAAGAGAAAACTGAAATACATGGGATTTAAAAATATTCCCCAAGTTTACAAAGATAGTGAGTGTGCTAAATGTAAATTACATGTACTTTATGTATCTTTTCTTATTTGTTCTTCCTTACACTGCCTCGATGATGTCATTATTAGTCACATTTCATATTTCTAAATACTGAGGAAATGAGAGGTTAAATCTTCATTTAAGATACTGCTTTTGAGGGCCAAGATGACTAACAAGAAACAGCTAGTGTGCACCACTCTTGTAGAGAGAAGAGAGTAGCAAGTAAATGCTAGATCTTCTACTGGAACATCCAGGTGGAACATTGAGATCCACCAAGAAGAAAACTTTATCCATGGAGAATAGAGAAGAGTGTGAGAAGACAACTGCTCACCTGGGAATGGCACGGAGCCAGAGGAGGCTTCTCCACTGCAGGGAAATGGTGAGTGAGTGAGAGTCTCTGGGGACCCATACTTCTGCCACGGACCTTTGCCACCCTGGGCTCAGGAGATACCCCTATGAGACCACCCCACTGGAGCCTTCAGACTGAGAGGGAGAGCTAAGTGGGGCCTGGGCAGAGCCACCACTCAGGCATCCAAGGAACCCTTGGAGCCTTGGATCCAAGTATCCTGGAATTAGCGGCTACAGCTCTGGCAATAGGGGAGGTCGGGCTACCTCACAGGCCTTCAGGAAAGGAGCTGAATCCAGGGGACTAAGCAGCACTGGACTGCAAGCCTCGCCTCCACTGCACCTCACAGGATAAAGTTCACTAGCCTAGTACTCCAGCCACCCCCCTGCCTGGGCTTATGGGCCAGTAGCAGCTCTGCACTTCCCTGGGATGGAGCCCCCAGAGGGAGAGGCAGCCCGCCATTTTTGCTGTTTCACAGCCATTGTCACGGCTGCCTTCAGGCCCTGGAGAGTGTGTGGTGATTAGGGACTGGCTGGATCCCCAGCACAGCACAGATACCTCATGAAAAAGTGTCCAGACTGTTTTATACATGGATTCCCGATGCCAGTTCTCCTCACTGGGCAGGACCTCCTGACTTCAGACTCTAGTTATTCCCTGCCTGAGCTTTGGTGACTATAGCATCTGTATACTTCCCTGGGATGAAGCTCCTAGAGGGAAAGGTAGGCTGCCATTTTTCCCATCTTGCAGCCCTCTCACCAATTGCCTTCAGGTTCTGAAGGATGGGCAGTAATTAGTGATGGGCAGATCCCCAGCACACTGGAGCCACCCCACAAAGAAGTGGTCGGACTATTGTAACCGTGGGTCCCTGTTCAAATTTCTTCTCACTGGGTGGGGCCTTCGGACCTGGGACTCGAACACAACTACCCTGCCCCCTCCTGAACACGTCAGTGGAAAGCGGCTTTGCATTTGTCTCAGGAGAAAATCTCAGAGATAACCCACAACTTCTCCACCATTGCAGCTGCAGTGGCACTGCCCTAACTGCTCTCGGGCAGGGAAAGAAACAAAAGGCCTGGTCACTACACTGGCACCTTCAGCACACAGCAGCAAGCATTGGAGAGGAGTCCAGTCTCTCTTCCCTATGAGTTCCCAGCCCTACTCTTCACCAGACAGGGCTCCTGGCTTTGAACTGCAGAACAGCTGCCCCACCCATGGCTAAGCATACCATCTGCTAGTGACTCTGCGTTTCCATGGGGAGAGGGTCCCAGAGGCAACTGACAGCCCCACTGCAACGGCCACAGCAGTGGTTCTGCCCCTGATCCCCTTAGTCCAAGGAAGAAACAAAGACCCCGAGAGTTTCACCTGCGCTTCCAGCATACCACAGTCACCATACAGGCAGCAAGGCACAGTCTCTCCTCCCTATGAATCCTCAGTGCCCCACTCCTCAATGAGCTGAGCCCCTAGTTGTGGCCAGCAATGTAGCTGCCCATTCCCTAGCTGAACATTCCCAGTAGCAGTGGCTCTGCATTTCTCTGAGGTGCAGCTCCCAGAGGCAACCAAAAGCCCCTCTGCCACTGCTGCTGCAGTGGTACTGCCCTGCTGCCTTCAGACTGGGGAAGGAGCTGCAGTTGCCCTAAGGAGAAGAACTCAGTCTATCTCTCTTGTGACCCACCCGTAGCCCTGCTCTTCACCAAACAGGGACCCTCTGGCTTGGGCCCACAGCACAGCTGCCCCATCTTTGGCCAGTTGCACTGTCTGATAGCAGCACCTCGTTTCTCTGGGGTGGACCACCAAGAGACAAGTGAAAGGCCCACTGCCATAACCACTGCTAAGGTTTCTTCTGCCGCAGCCTCCAAGCTGGGGAGGGAACATAAAATCTGAGTTCACCCCAGAGCTGCAGTGTGCCAAGCTAAGATCTGCAGCCAGTACTCAAGTGGGAAAGGAGCCCACACTTTCAGAGGACTGAGAGGGAGCATGCCCTGCATAGAGCCTGCCTACTGGCGGATATACTTAAGCACCACCTACTGGATCACAGCCTAAAACTTCAACACCAAAAATATTTTGCTAATATAGACCCCTGTGTAACCATGGACAAGAATTTAGCTAGAAATTAAAACCCTGCACAAAGCCTCAGCTCTGTAACAACATCCAGGAAAGAAGGTTTCTAACTACTCAAAAGAAACAGTGCAAGAACTCTGGCAATTCAGAAAGCCAGAGTGTCTTGTTTCCTCCAAATGATTGCACTAGTTCCCAAGCAAGGGTTCTTAACCAGGCTAAAATGGCTGAAATGACAGAAGTAGAATTCAGAATATGGGTAGGAATTAAGAAAAATGACATTCAAGAGAAAGTTAAAACTCAGACCAAGAAATCTAAGGGTTTCAATAAAATAATACAGGAGCTGATAGAAAAAATGGCCATCACAAAAAAGAACCAAACTGATCCGATAAAGCTGAAAAATACATGACAAGAATTTCATAATGCAATTGCATGTATTAACAGCAGAATAAAATAACCTCAGGAAAAAAACCTCAGAGTTCAAAGACTGGTTCTGTGAAATAACTCAATCAGAAATAAAATAGAAAAAAAGGGAATTAAAAAGAATGAAAAAAACTTCTGAGAAATATGGGATTTTGTAAGGAGACAAAGTCTAGAACTCATTGGTGTCCCTGAAAGAGAGAAGAAGAAAGCAAACACCTTTAAAACATATTTCAGGATATCATCCATGAAAAATTCCCCGGCCTTGTTAGAGAGGCAAACTTTCAAATTCAGGGTACATAGAGAAATCCTGTGAGATACTACACAAAAAGACCTTCCCCAAGACACATAATCATAAGCTTTTCCAAGGTCGAAATGAATTTTAAAATGTTAAAGACA
Source organism: Nomascus leucogenys (assembly GCF_006542625.1). Classification (NCBI taxonomy): domain Eukaryota; kingdom Metazoa; phylum Chordata; class Mammalia; order Primates; family Hylobatidae; genus Nomascus; species Nomascus leucogenys. The sequence goes on along the minus strand of NC_044392.1, from coordinate 42,493,886 downwards.
GATAGAGAGAAGGGGCAGGTCACCGGGCAGATCACCTGCAAAAGGAACCCTATCAGACTAACAGCAGAACTTTCGACAGGAGCCTGACAAGCCAGAAGAGCTTGGGGCCTATATTCAGCATTTTTAAAGAAAATAATTTCCAAGCAAGCATTTCACATACAGCCAAACAAAGCTTCATAAATGAAAAAGAAATGAGATCCTTTTCAGACAAGCAAATGCTGAGGGAATTTGTTACCACCAGACATGCCTTATAAGAGATACTGAAAGGAACACTAATTATGGAAAGGAAAGAACATTACCAGACACTACAAAAACACAATTAAGTAGACAGAATAGTGACACTATAAAGCAACCACAAAAACAAGTCTGCATAATAATCAGCTAACAACACAATGACAGGATCAAATCTGCAGATGTCAATATTAACATTTAATGTAAACAGGCTACACACTCCACTTAAAAGGCAGAGAGTGGCAAGCTGGATAAAGAAGCAAGATCCAATACTGTCTTCAAGAGATCTATCTCACATGCAATGACACCCATTGACTCAAAATAAAGGGACAAAGAAAAATCTACCAAACAAATAGAAAGCAGAAAAAAAAAACAGAGGGTGCCATCCTAATTTCAGAAAAAACAGACTTTAAACCAACAAAGAGTTAAAAAGACAAAGAAGGGCATTTCATAATGGTAAAGGCTTTGATTCAACAAGAAGACCTAACTACCTTGAATATATACACAGACAACACAGGAGCACCTAGACTCACACAACAAGTTCTCAGAGACCCACAAAGAGACTTATATTCACATGCAAAAATAGTGGGAAACTTCAACACTACACTGGCAGTAATAGTTTGATCATTGAGGCAAAAAAAAAAAATAGCAAAGATATTCAGGACTTGCACTCAATGCTTAACCAAATGGACCTAATGGACATTTATGGAACTCTCAACCTAAAACAACAAACACACATTCTTCTTATTGCCACATAGCACACACTCTAAAATCAACCACACAATCAGATATAAAACAATCCTCAGCAAATTCAAGAAAACAGAATCATACCAACCACCTTCTCAGACACAGTGCAATAAAAGTATAAATCTATAGTAAGAAAATGGCTCCAACCCTACAATTACATGGAAATTAAATAACCTTCTCCTGAATGACTTTTGGGTGAATAATGAAGGCAGAAATGAAGAAATTCTTTGAAACTAATGAGAACAAAGATAAAATACATCAGAATCTCTGGGACATTGCTAAGTCAGTCTTAAGAGAGAAGTTTGTAGCACTAAGCGCTCACATCAAAAAATTTAAAAGATCTCAAATTAACAACCTAACATCACAACTAGAAGAACTAGAAAAACAAGAACAATCAATCTCCAAGCTAGCAAAAGAAGAAATAACCAATATCAGAGCTAAACTAAAAGAAATTGAGATGTAAAAAACAGGCAAAAGATCAACGAATCCAGGAGTTCATCTATTGAAAAAATTAATAAGAAAGATTGCTAGACAGACTAAAAAAAGAGACAAGATCTAAACAAACACAATTAGAAATGACCAAGGGAAATTACCACTGACCCCACAGAAATACAACAATCCTTCAGAGACTACTATAATCACCTCTATGCACACAAGCTATAAAACCTAGAAGAAATGGATAAATTCCTAGAAACATATAACCTCTGAAGACTAACCCAGGAGGAAATTGAATATCTGAATAGACCAAGAACAAGTTCTGAAATTGAATCAGTAAGAAAAAGTCTACCAACTAAAAGTAGCCCATGATGAGATGGATTCACAGGCAAATGCTATCAGATGCATAAAGATGAGCTGGTACCATTCCTACTGAAACTATTCCAAAAATTGGGGAGGAGGGACTCATCTCCAATTCATTCTATGAGGCCAGCATCATCCTGATACCAAAAGACAGAGACACAACAAAAAAAGAAAACTTCAGGTGGTTATTCTTGACGAACATAGATGCAAAAATCCTCAACAAAATACAAGTAAAAAAAAATCTAGCAGTACCTCAAAAAGCTAGTCCAACACAGTCAAGTAGGCTTTATCTCTGGAATACGAGGTTACATACACAAACAATAAATGTGATTCATCACATAAAGAGAACCAAAAAGCTACATAATCATCTCAATTGATGCAGAAACAGCCTTCAATAAAATGCAACATCCCTTCATGTTAAAAACCCTAGATACTCTAGATATTGAATGAACATACTTCAAAATAATAAGAACCATCTCCAACAAACCCACAGCCAACATCATACTTTATGGACAAAAGCTAGAAGTACTCCCCTTCAAAACTGGAACAAGAAAAGGATGGCCTCTCTCACTATTCCTATTCAACAGAGTACTAGAAATCCTGGCCAGAGTAATCAAAGGCATCCAAGATAGGAAAAGAAAAAGTCAAAAGATAAAGAAGAAAGGCATCCAAGTAGGAAAAGAGAAAGTCAAATAAAGAAATAAAAGGCATCCAAGTAGGAAAAGAGAAAGTCAAACTATCACTTTTTGCGGAAGACAAAAATCCTATATTTAGAAAAATCCATAGTCTCTGCCGAAAAGCTCTTTGATCTCATAAACAACTTCAGCAAAGTTTCAGGATACAAAATCAATATACAAAAATCAGTACACATTCCTATAAACCAACAACATCCAAGCTGAGAGTCAAAACAGGAATGCAATTCCATTCACAATTGCCACAAAAATTGACAAAACGATTTATTGTATTCAACAAGGTTGGAAATCACCATACTACTTTTTTTTCTAGAGCAGGCTATTTGTGGGATGAGAGGGTTTTCTTAGAATGTAGTCTGTTTTGTATATTGTGTCTTATGTGACAGGCACTGTGTACATCACTTTGGATCCATTTTTCTCATAATCTTCCAATCAAAATAATGAGGCAATCATTTCATTTTTTATATGAGGAAACTGAAGCTTGGAGAGGTTAGGCAATCACATAGAGGCTAACCAAGGAGGTAGTTATTGTAGATAGTTCCTATGTACCATAAGAATTACAAAACACTGCTCAAAGAAATGAGGGAACACAAACAAATAGAAAAAATTCCATGTTCATGGACAGGAAAAAATCAATATTATTAAAAATGGTCATATTTCCCAAAGCAATGTACAGATTCAATGCTATTCCTATCAAACTACCAATGACATTCTTCACAGAATTAGAAAACACGATTTTAAAATTTATATAAAACCAAAAATGAACTTGAAGAGTCAAAGCAATCCTAAGCAAAAAGAACAAAGCTGGAGGTATCACTTGACCCAACTTCAAACTGTACTACAAGGTTACAGTAACCCGAACAGCATAGTACTGGTACAAAAACAGACACATAGACCAATGGAACAGAATAGAGAGCCCAGAAATAAGGCCGCCCACCTACAATCACTGGATCTTTGACAAAGTTGACAATGACAAGCAATGGGGTAAGGACTCCTTTTTCAATAAATGGTGCTGGGATAACTAGCTAGTCATATGCAGAAGATTAAAACTGGACCCCTTCCTTACACCATATACAAAAGTCAATTCAAGATGAATTGAAGACTTCAGTGTAAAACCTAAAACTATAAAAACCCTGGAAGATGACCTAGAAAATACCATTCTGGATATAAGGCCTGGCAAAGACTTCATTTTGAAGATGCCATAAACAATTACAACATAAAGAAAAAATGACAAATAGGACTTCATTAAACTAATGAGCTTCTGCACAGCAAAAGAAACTACCAAAAAAGTAATCAAACAATCTACAGAATGAGAAAAAAATTTGCAAACTTTGCATCCAACAAAGATCTGTTATCCAGAATCTGTAAGGAATGTAAACCAATTTACAAGAAAAAAATGAGCCATCCCATTAAAAAGTGGGCAAAGGATGTGAACAGACACTTCTCAATAGAAAACAGGCTCATGGCCAACAAACATATGAAAAAATGCTCAACATCACTAATTATTAGAGAAATGCAAATCAAAACCACAATGAGATAACATCTCACACCGATCAGAATGACTGTTATTAAAAAGTCAAAAAATGACAGATGCTGGTGAGCTGGCAGAGAAAAGGGAACACTTATATACTACCAGTGGAAGTGTTAATTAGTTCAGCCATGGCAGAAAGCAGTGTGACAATTCCTCAAATAACTTAAAACAGAACTCCCATTTGACCCAGCAATCCTAGTACTGGGCATGTGCCCAAAGGAATATAAATTATTCTACCACAAAGACACATGCATGCACACATTCATTGCACCACTATTCACAATAGCAAAGACATGGAATCACCCTAAATGTCCATCGACGTTAGACTGGATAAAGAAAGTGTGGCACATGTACACCATGGAATACTAGACAGCCACAAAAAACAATAAGATCACGTCCTTTGCACCAACATGAATGGAGCTGGATGCCATTATCCTAAGCAACTTAATGCAAGAACAGAAAACCCAATGCCACATGTTCTTACTTATAAACGGAGCTAAACAATAAGAACACATGGACCCAAAAAGGAGAACAACAGACACTGAGGCCTACTTGAAAATGGAGGGTGGGAAGAGGGAGAGGATGAAAAAACAATTCTTAGTGGGTATCAGGCTTAATACCTGGGTGATGAAATAATCTGTCCACCAAACCCCTGTGACATGCAGTTTACCTATATAACAAACCTGTGCATGTACCTCTGAACTTAAAATAAAAGTTAAAAAAATAATTTTTGCTCTTACAGGCAGCATTCAAATCCAGCCTTAATGAACTCTAAAACTTAAGTATTTCATGGTCATATATTGCTTCCAGAGTTAGAATGTAGATGTTAAAATTTCTGAAATATTTTTCTATATATTTAAAGTTAGACATTGTTATGGTTTGAGTTTGTTTCCATAATTCAGGTTCTGCAAGGCTTCTCATGAGAAATTAGGTAACTGTGACTCACTATTTCATTCTTTCTCTTTCACTGCCATGTTAAGACCTATGAATCAGATGCCTATATCTTCAGTGAATGGGCAGGCAACTTGAAGCTAAGGTAAAAGGAAAACTGAGTCACTATCCTCCAATCTAGTGTCTTACCCATTACCAAATTGCACTCTGACCAGCCTTCTTTCTGCATCACTAATACATGTATAACAGTTGAAGACAGGACTCCTATGTAAGGAGTTCTCATTTTTACATTTTGTTTTGTTGCTGCTTTTGTTCTTTTTGACTGGTCAATTCCAATAATTCATATTTCTCTGTACAGTTTCTAAAATTACTATTTGTGGATAGTGCTATCAATCTGCCTATTTGCCATCTTACTTCAGTGGTTAGATGGAGCGCATTCCTGGTCATTATCAGCTCTGATCCATTTACTCTCTGCTACTTCAAAGACAAACATTTAAAGACAATCTGTTTTCTAACGCATAATGGCTTAGACTAAATGGAGTGATAGTTTCTAAGTTCTCCTGTCTAAATACATAATACAGCCATTTCTACATTCATAGGAATTATTCTGCTGTACATAAACTCCCTTAGATACAATAATTTCAGAAAGAGGCATGTATCTCCATGGCCACCTACACCTAAATGCACCATGGACTTTTTCTCCTTTGGTGACCCACTCGAAGGTTGTCTCACCACTCAATCTATGATTCACCAGGTGAGCAGGAAAGCCTTGGCCTTTTACTCATCAAGGGTGCGCTCAAAAATTTGTGTATGATATAGATTCATTACGCTTTGGGATCTAAATACCGAAGAAGACAGAAGCATGACCATCTGTCCTGACTCATCTAAAGCATAGATCACAGAATGGCATGAGTCATGATCAGGGATGGTAGTAGGGAGAAATTACAATGAGGAAAATAATCAGCAACTATTTAAATTAATATTCAACCAAAGCCAAGATCTTAGGCATCCAAATTCTGCTACTGTAATGAAAATGTTTTTATTTATATTTAATTATGTATATTTAATTGTTAATGATTTAGGGTGTACAAGTACAGATTTGTTACATGGTTAAATTGCACAGTGGTGAAGTTGGGTCTTTTAGTGTATCCATCACCTGAATAGTGTATGTTGTACCCATTAGATAATCTCTCATCCCTCACCCTACTCCCACACTTCCACCTTTCTGAGTCTCCAGTGTCTATTATCACAACCCCCGTATGTCCAATATCACTTCTTGGCCTTTCCACTAAGATAACTGTAATATCTGATCTTATCAGTTTTGACTTATTTTGAAGAGATACTTGTTCAATTCACTTTTATCAATAAGATTAGACTACTAGCTTTGGTAGAAGGGAATAGAGACTAGCTTATTTAATATTCTTCCCATACTTCCTCAATGGGATTTTCTACAACTGGGTCAACATAAAGCATAAAGTATCTGTGAATAGAGCAAACACACAAACACTGCATATACTATAACAATGAAAATAATAATGATATTTCTTCTTATTGAGCATTCACTGGATTCTGAAGTAAAGCTGTGTTTATTACAAAATGTATAGCATATATTCTTTATTGCATATCCATGAAGATGCAACCTGTATCTCATTTCACATATGAGAATCATGAGGTTCAAAGAAGTTAGAAATCTCTCCCAAGCTAATAAAGATAATTAGTATTAGTTGAAAGATTCATATTCAACTTAGTCAACTAAAAAGTTTTTGTAGTTGAGGGAGTATGTTCCTTCCAGTGTGAGAGAGTAGATATTAAAATATCTGTAATATATCAATAAGCATTTCAAATAGTGTTGAATTTTACATTTATTTTTATAATCCAGACTCTTCAAGCTTCTAAAACAGGATGAGGTGCACAAAATGGCTAGGGTTTGTTGTCCTCACTAGGAAACCATCATAAGCAAACAGATCTTTCAGCACTTTCCTTCTATCTCCTTAAGGACAAAAGAAAAATATTATGGAAATCTACAAATAGAAATAAATGAGAGCGATTTGATATTGGAAGTAGAATGTCCTTAAGTGCTTTCCTTAGTGCTTAGAGAGAGTCACATATGATTTTCCAGACACCCATTTTCCTTACATTAACAAGATATATATATATAGACATGTTCTGGGAATGCCCTAGTGAAATCTGGAATGGTTGTGATTGCTGCTGGGAATCCTGAAGGATTTTGGACACCTGATGCACATCACTGGATAAACAGAATCCTGACTGGAACTGTGCTTTCAGAGAGTGCTGATAGCGAAATGAAGATCGGTATGCCCAAACAACCAACAACTGATTTTTCTGGGTCCTGAAGTGCAAATTACAGGAATCCTTTGTGTATTTGCTTGATGAAAATGGCTTCCATCCATTTGGCTAACATTGTTCTGAAACTTGCTACCCTTATAACCTAGGAGGGTTATTTAACAAAAATAACTCAAGCAGAGGTGCTTGACCAAGTTAGCCTAGATGAGTTTTCACCAGAAACAGCCAAGGCCCAATCACACACCTATAGAATTTCAGTCAATAAAATGAAGGATGAAATGCCATTTGTAAATGTACAGGTGAAGAGGTTATGATATCTGAATTTATGCTGTTTGCCAGAGAAAATGCAAGAGGGAAGAAAATGTAAAAAAAAAAAAAAGAAAAAAATAAATTAAAAAATCAAAAATCAAAACAGATAGATGATGATACAGATATAGATGATATAGATAGATATAGATATAGAGGCAGATACATAATCAGGCTTCATCTCATAGTGAAACCATTAATCAGAAAAGTCGAGCTTTTCCTCAGAACACAAATGCCAGAATCACCCGAACATATGACTCCAAGAAGATAGTATCGTCTCGAAAGTGGAGAGTCTGCATAGGTAAACTTCAGTCATCAGAGAGCTTCCAACTCTGAGCCATCCTCAGATGTCACAGAAAATGTCACAAACCCCATCTGGTAGTTCTTTAACCAAAGTGCCAGCTTCTTGTTGCCATTCTTTGTGCCTCTCTTTACTATAATTAAAGGGATAATCAGTATCTTGACAGAGCTTTTCAATCAATCTCTGACTAAATACAGCTTTTTATTTTACTATATTTCTCATTCATTTATTAAGTATATAATCAGAGATGCTACTAGATTCTAGGATTTTTATGATTTACAAGGGATACATTGATAAAATCATTCCTGACCTAAAGACATTATTGTGATTTATGGTCCAGATATAGAGAACGAGTGGAGGAGAGTAAACAAAGATGAAGACATACAAGAGTGTGTTCCTCTCTTACATTTCATTGTTCATTCACAGCTTTCCCCTTTGCTTCAGAACCATAACTCACAGTTTATTTTCCACATTCTTACTCTTTCCTACATGTGTTGTTTCATATAATGCTACTCCTTTTGTCTGGAATCTTTTTCTCCTATTCCTTCACTGGCCTTTATATTTTCTGGGCCAGCCTAAAACTGTCCTCAAGCAAGACCTCCTGATAACCCCGTCCAAAAATAAGACAGATCATCTCTTTGTGTCCTTCACATGCCCATTTATTTCCTTTATAATACTTGTCACCACAGTAATTATAGTATATTTTCAACCCTGTAAGTAATTGAGATTATATATGCTACCTGCTCAGGTAAGTAAAAACAAGGGTCCATGAATGAGTTTATATCAGTGTGTGTCAAATCCTATTCCACACTGCATTTTACTTACCAGTAAGTTGGACCGTGTAGTCACCTGCCTCTGTGCCATAGCACCCTCTATCAGCAGTGAATAAGAAGTCAACTTACAGAAAGAAAAGGGGAGTATTAAGTCATTATTCTCTCATCTAGTTTTTCACCCAGGCCCCAAGATCCACACTGACCCAGCCTACAGCCTCAGTGACTCCCCCACACCTATGAGTTGAAAACAGACTTATTCTTTACAGGAGTTTGCTATATGTGATTGGATTTTTTCTTTATTATTTTGTTATTGTTACCCAAAGTTCATATTTTCCTGAAGAGTGTCTACAGATTTTATCTGGTGGATCAGTAAACGGGCAGTGTGTTTTTCTCATCTTGGCAGAATTGGCCTCAAATAGACCCCATGCCTAATCATTGCCAGCTCAGATCCATTTTCTCTTATGCTATAATGCTAGTTTCTGTGTATGCTGAAATGTGGGTTGAGAAAACTAAGTGTATGCCAGCATCCAGAGAGATTAGCAGAGGGAAGATTCTATAAAAAGGGATTTTGAAGCACACACACACACACACACATATATATATATACACATGTATTACATCCAACTTATGCAGGAAAATATTAAGCAGAAAAAACAGTTCTTTCTGTCATAAAGTGAAAGATTGAATTACCCAAATTTATGACTCTAGAAGGATGAAGCCCACGCAGGAGCACAGTCATCGCCTACAAACTTTAGAATCATCTCACCAACTGTGGCCCCTCCTGTTTCTTCTGATACTTCCACCAACCGCCATCCAGAAGTTCCTTAAATAAGGTACCACCTTTCTATTTCCATTCCTGTACCTCTAAAATATAATTGTAAAGGTAATCAGAGTCTTCAAAGGGATTCTCATTTAAACTCTATGTATTATTTCATTATTTTACATTTCTCATTCATTTATCAATATCTAATTGGACATGCCACTGGATTCTAAGTCCTTCAATACTCACAAAATGTGCATTCATGTAATCATTTCTGTCTTCAAGAAGATTACTGTTTTTCATTGGCGCAAATATAGTGTATGTGGGGAGGTATCCAGACAAGGAGAGATGAATACAGCAGTATGTTCGTACCTTCCATTCCAGTTTCCTTTCACAATTTTCCACTATGACTAATGACCATAACTTAGGATTGATATTCAAAATTCCTATTTCTTTCCATAACTAGTGTCTTGACATATGCTACTTCCTTTGTTTAGAATCCCTTACTCTCATCTCTTCATTTGCCCCAATATATTTCTGGGCCAAAAAAAATCCCCTTCCTCAGAAAAATACTGCACTGATATCCTCCTCCTGCCATAGAACACATCATGCCAAGGTGTCCTGAACATTTCTCTTTATTTTATTTAGAACTTTTATTACAATTCTAATAATGGAGTGTTCTTCAACCATACTTGATAATAAGTATAGTTTATAGATTTCTTGTCCAGAAGAACATCAGACAAAAGTGGACTAATGAATTTATATCTAAGTGTTCCAATTAAATCCCAGCCTGCTTTCGGCCATGATATGACCAGTGGAGTCACCTCCACCTAGGGAACAGAAGACTATGATCTACAATGAGAGGGAAGGTGATGAAAGAGAAAGGCAAGAGGAGAATCACGTCACCACTCTTTTAGTTGAAGACATGTCACCATACAGCGTAGTTGAAGACAGATTACCTATATACAGGGGTTCTCAATTTGTGGTAGTTTTTTTGGTTTGTTTATGTTTTTGTTGTTTTTGATAAGCCCAAGCATCATATTTTCCTCAATAAATTATACGTGATTTACTGGAGAGTCAAAGCTAGCATGTCCTCTTTAGCCATCTTGGCTTAGGTGACCATGGATGGAACTCATATGTAGTCATTACCAGCTGAGACTCACTTTTCTGTTACTTCATAGACATAATTGGACATCCCAGGACAACATTCTGGAAAAGAACTTATTTCTCCTACATTTTGGCTTTGAAGGGACTACACAAAGTTTGCCTAAGTTCTACCATTTTAAATACGCATTATGGTCTGTTTCTATAGCCATTAGATTTATTTGACTGCATCTAAACCTCCCTTAGCCCAGGAATCCCAGCTAGGGTCCTATGTCTCCTATACTTAACCACCCATATAGCCATTTCTTCTTTGATATCTAGCACTTCCACAGGATGCCTGGAAAATACGTCCGATTACTTCCTCTGTGATTCACTAGCTCTGAAAGAAGTCCTTGCTTTTATATATTATAGGTCATCCCAAAGTGATTGTTTGTATTTAATACAATCTATGTTTGTATTAATTTTTAATTAATTATTATTAACTTTATAAATTTTTCTATGCTTTTGGATTTAAAGTCAAAAGCAGACCATTCTTATTTTTCATCTTTTGTCATGACTCTCCTAAATCAAAGAGCCCAGAATGGTTGGGAAAACAAATGGAGATATTACTGGCTCAGAATTACTATATGGGAAAAAAAGAAGCTATTAGTTTTATTCCCAATCACTACAACTTTATCTGGGTTTTCCACAAAAGTGTCAACATAAATTATAATTCTTTTCTGGATCAGGTTGACACGCAAACCTTGCATAGTCTTTGAAATAACAATGAAAATAATATTTTTCTAACTGAGCATCTACTGGATAAAGCTGGAAGTGAAAATTATGTTTTTATGTACATGATTGCATTTATTCTTCAGTACACCTCTATGAGCACAGTAGGAAGACCGTGTTCAAGGGAAAAAATGTGTTCTGCTCTAGACAAGTTAAGTTTGAGATTCCCACAGGACATCTAAGAATTATCCATCTGATATATAGAGCTTGAACTTGGATAATTTTGGCTGGGCCTTTTAGTGAATTATGTCAGTATAGATATAGTTGTTAAAACAGTGGATGTGACTGAAAGTACCTAATAGAATAGAAATAATGATGCCTCTCATTTACTGAGTATGCAGAATGACTCAGACCATTCTAAGGGTTTTTCAATAATTATCTCCATTAATCCTTTATAATCCAATTGTTTCATTAACTCATTTAATTCTTTGTGGTACACAATGAACAGAAGAGGGAGTTAAATTTGAGGGTGGTCAACATAGTTCATAACAGTCCTAAATTACCAAGGATGTCCCTAAGCAAATCAGAACACTAAGGTAGCTGTCTTTAGTGAAAAACATCTCTGTGTAGACAGAGATGGTTGGATCTACATGACAAAGTTTATGCTGTTTGTCACATATAATCATGTGGGATTCTTGGAACAAATAAAGGCTAATATTGGAATGCAAAAAGATCAGAATAAAGGCTAACATATTCAGACACACAAAAATGCAAAGGCTTTCTGATTGCTCCAGTTCTCAGGGACATTAGTCAAAATTCCCAAGCCTTCCTTGACAGCAGTTGCACCAGGAATACATTTTGTACACTTCTCCTACGTTTCTGCCCAGTGAGAAGTTTCCCTTTAGCCCTTGTCGTTGGACACACCAGCTCCTTTCTCTATCCTATTGTTCCCTGACATCTCCTGCCCTTTCACTTGGGCTCATGCTGGGTAGGAGTGAATATCGCATTTCATGGTCCCAACAGAGGGGGAAGATGTGATTCCAAGGACAAGAATTCATTAAAGGAGATAGGTGAGAATGAGAAAAAAGTCCTTCAGATGGAAATAGAAGAAGAGATGTGGCTCACAGGGAGGAGAGGCAGTGTAATTGAAGAAAGAACTGTATGGCCACCTGCATCTCAACTGGTTTATTTTTATCTCTTTATGCTTCAAGGTCACCAAGGACAAGGATATCAAATAACTACCATTCAATCTTTACTCAAGTGTGGAAATTTTGCCTGAAGTCCTCTGCCTAAAAACCTGATGCCACTGGTAATGATGTTTATGAAGATAAGATCAAAGCACAGAAAATCATATATGTATATATATATGGTTGAAATACTATATATAATATATATATATACCAGCTATGAATTCTAGGAAATGGAATATTAAGGGTGCATTTTATTTCATTAGTTTTACTTTTATGCATTTTCTTCATATCATATTTTCCATTCAGAATTTTCATAATTTGAAAAAAAATAAACTTTTTTTTTTCTAAAAGAGTGCTTCCATAGGAGTTTCTGTAATCTGTCTGTGAGTTACGTAAAAGCAAATAAACTGTGGCCTGCAAGTCAGGGTGGGGCACACAGATTTATAGTTTGGATGGGATCTTTAAGGAATAGGCCCTGGTCAAGACCGAACTGATTGTGCCCTGCCCAAAGAATCCAGACCAAGGGGCAGGTAGGGGTAAAATCCAGCCTATGATTCTGTTGCAAGCACTGTGTCCTGGGAATGAGTTGCTCTAGCCAAAACTAGAGATATCTTTTCAGAATTGGACTCCTGAAGGGGGAATAATTGGGTAATTTGCTTGCCAAACCAGGCATATTCTGGTGATGTGCATGAAGGCACTTGCCTATGTTAGAGGAATTCCTGGCCCTGTTTGATGTAAATTATCTGGTTCTATACATTTCCTTCAGCACCAACAGCTCCTCAGAAGCTCTCCAACCATATTTCCTCTTCCCACATTCCACTATATGAATCCATCAGAAAGTTGCCCAGGCAGACAGTTAACTTAGGCAAACTGAAGAATAATTAATTTATTTTAGAGTAGAATGGCAAAAAGTCAGTATCTAGAACTTACAATGTATTTATAGATCATATATTTGGCACCTGGTGCAATTATTTTGTGCCACTTAATCTTCACAGCAGCTCTAGAAGGTTGACAGTTTTCTCCTTTTTACTCTCCATATATAAAGAAAAAAGGGCACAGAAAGCAAATTTACTTACCAAGTGACACTTAGGTGGTCTTATATAGTCCTTGATTTAACATCCAGGCCTGTTGTTCTGGCTTGGGTTAGGTGTGCTGACGTTAGGAGAACAGGGATAAGATGCAAATTAAACAATGAATAAGACGGATTCCACCTAAGATGGAGAAAGCTGAAAAGAGCCTCACTCTCACCCTTACAATTATGAAAAAGTAGATAAATGCAAAATAACAATCTTCTGTACTCACCAGAGAACTGTGGTGATCTGAAGCTATATATCCTAATTAATCTAAGGAAAAGAGGCATTATAAATTCTGCCTTTATGGTTTGGACCAACAATCCAAGGAATAAATATAGGTTTTTTTTTCCTCTTGTCCTGCTCCTTTCCGATTATGTCTTTTATCAGACATAAAGGTAAGAAAGTATGATAGATTCAGATACCATGAATAAGTTTTTTTAGACATTCTTTATTGCCAGATATCATTGCTAATATTCATATGTGTGTGTGTATATATATACATATATATGATAATTTGGTTCATTTGGGAAAATCAAATTTTGAAGGATGTTTTGAAGCCACCGAATTTTTTCCTCATGTGCAGTGAAAAAACAGAGATTGAGTGAAGTGGTCAAAATCACATCATTCAGCTAGTTAGGAAACAGATATCATCTTGAGAAGATGTCACAAACTGCTAAAACATCCTCCAAATTCAAATTTGACTTATGGACACTGAGCAAATAACTGCTTTATATACAAATGATATTGGTATTCTGAGCTACTCAAATACACAGTATTCATATTACTTTATGTAAACTAGATATAATGGACCACTCCTGAGTATGTAGATGATGGTAATTAACAGTTAGAGAATGAGTCATTTAGGTGCTTTGTCTAATATGTTTGCTGATTTCTCCCTGAAATTTTAACTTCTAAGGACAGTCATGTCTGTAAATGAGATAAGAAAGAAATTATCTTCCACCCAAAAGAATTAGCCTGTTCACTGTGTTTTAATTTAAACAACGTCAACCTCTAATGCCTTGACCCCACTCTATCTTATATTTTTATATCTTACTACACATCAGAGCTCCTACTTGGGACCACAAGTAGGTGAGAATCTGGGGCTTCCTCTAACTTTGAAATGTGTGAACCAAAGAGAAAGACAGAACAGCTCACAGAGATCTAATCTACCCTCATAGACATCTTAGAGATCAGTTTGTACCAAGAGGTTCTCTGCAAGAGGCAGAGAAATAGCTCTGAGAGAATCTCTAGTGTATTAGCAAATGATTGTGATTGGAAGAGGCAAACCCAACACTGTTAGCAACATTATTTCTCTAAAACCACATAGTGAGGCATGTATTAGAATTTTATTATGATAAACACATGAGATCAACCACTTAACAAATTTCAAGTTTACAATACAGTATTAGGAACTATAAGCGCAGTGTTGTGCAGCAGATCTACAGAGCTTATTCATCTGGCATATCTGAAGTTGTATACCCATCGAATAGCAGCTTCTATTTCCCCCTTCCTCCAGCCCCAGCCAACCACCATTTTATTTTCTGCTCCTGTAAGTTTGGCTATTATAGATACTCTACATAAGTGGACTCATACAGTATTTATTCTCTTATGACTGGCTTATTATGCTTAGCATAATGCCCTCAAGGTTCATTCATGCTGTAACTATTGCAGAATTTCATTCATGCTGTAACTATTGCAGAATTTCCTTCATTAAGAAATAATAACATTCCATTATATATACATACCACATTTTCTTATCTAGTCATTCAAAACTGGGACATTCAGGTAGTTTTCACATCTTGTCTACTTTGAATAATACTGTAATGTACATAGGAGTGCTAGTAATATCTCTTCCACTTCCTATTTTAATTATTTTGCATAAATACCAGGAAGAAGAAATCTTGGGTCATATGGTATTCATATTTTTTCTTCCAACTTTTATTTTAGATTCAGGGGCTACAAGTGCAGATTTGTTACATCAATACATAACATGTTGCTGGGATTGGCGTACAAATGATTTTGTCACCCAGGTAGTGAGCACAGTATCTGATAGGTAGTTTTTCAGTCTTCACCCTCCTCCCACCCTCGACCTTTAAGTAAACCACCAGTGTCTATTGTGCTTCTTTTTGTGTCCTTGCGTACTCAATGTTTAGCTCCTACTTATTAGTAAGAACACGTGGTATTTGGTTTTCTGTTCCTGTGTTATTTTGCTTCAGATAATGCCTTGCAGCTGCATCTATGTTCCTGCAAAGGACATGATTTGTTGCAGGAAGTCAGGGACCCTGAATGGAGGGACTGGCTGGAGCCATGGCAGAGGAACATAAATTGTGAAGATTTCGTGGACATCTATCAGTTCCCAAATAATACTTTTATAATTTCTTAAGCCTGTCCTTACTTTAATCTCTTAATCCTGTTATCTTCATAAGCTGAGGATGTATGTCACCTCAGGACCACTGTGATAATTGTGTTAACTATACAAATTGATTGTAAAACATGTGTGTTTGAAAAATATGAAATCAGTGCACCTTGAAAAAGAACAGAATAATAGTGATTTTTAGGGAAAACAACCATAAAGTCTGACTGCCTGCGGGGTTGGGCAAAAAGAGCCATATTTTTCTTCTTGCAGACAGCCTATAAGTGGATGTGCAAGTAGAAATGATATTGCTAAATTCTTTTCCTAGCAAGGAATGTTAATATTAATACTCTGGGAACAGAATGCATTCCTGGGGAGAGATCTGTAAATGACTGCTCTGGGAATATCTGTCTCATGCAGTTGAGATAAGACTGAGATACACCCTGGTCTCCTGCAGAACCCTCAGGCTTACTAGGGTTGGGGAAACTCTGCCCTGGTAAATTTGTGGTCAGACCTGTTCTCTGCTCTCAAACCCTGTTTTCTGTTGTTTAAGATGTCTATCAAGACAATACATGCACCGCTGAACATAGACCCTTATCAGTGGTTCTGCTTTTGCCCTTTGCCCTATGATCTTTGTTGGACCCTTATTCGTGGTTCTGCTTTTGTCCTTTGACCTGTTCCCTTAGAAGTATGTGATCTTTGTTAGACCTTTACTGGTGGTTCTGCTTTTTGCCCTTTAAAGCATGTGATCTTTGTACCTACTCCCTGTTCTTACACCCCCTCCCCTTTTGAAACCCTTAATAAAAACTTGCTGGTCTGAGACTCAGGTGGGCATCATGGTCCTACTGATATGTGATGTCACCCCTGGCAGCCCAGCTGTAAAATTCCTCTTTGTATTGTCTTTGTTTCTCAGCTGGCTGACACGTATGGAAAATAGAAAGAACCTACATTGAAATATTGGAGGCGGGTTCCCCCAATAATGATTTTGCTTTTTTATGGCTCTATAGTGTACCATGTTGTATACATACCACATTTTCTTTATCTAAACCACTGTTAATGGCCATCTAGATCGATTCCATGTCATTACTATTATGAAAAGTGCAATAAGCATACACATGCACTTTGGGAGGCTGAGGTGGGTGGATCATCTCAGGTCAGGAGTTCGAGACCAGCCTGGCCAACATGGTGAAACCCTGTCTCTACTAAAAATACAAAAACTTAGCCTTTCGTGGTGGCAGGCACCTGTAGTCTCAGCTACTTGGGAGCCTGGGGCAGGAGAATCTCTTGAACCCAGGAGACGGAGGTTGCAGTGAGCCAAGATCACGCCATTGCACTCCAGCCTGGGGGACAAGAGTGAGATTCCGAATCAAAAAATAAACAAACAAACAAACAAAAAAACCATACACATGTACGTATCTTTTAGTAGAACAATTTATATTCCTTTGGGTATATACCAGTAATGGGATTGCTGGGTCAAATGTTAATTCTGTTTTAAGTTATTTGAGAAATCTCCAAACTACTTTCAACAGTGGCTGAAGTATTCAGCAAATAGTGTTGGGATCACTGACTAGCTGTATGCAGAAAATTAAAACTGTACCTCTTCCTTTCACCATATAAAAAAAATGGCATATAATTGACATTTCCACCAGCAATGTATAAATGTTCCCTTTTCTCTACAACCTCACCAGCATCAGTTATTTTTTGACTTTTTAATAACAGCTATTCTGACTGGCATGAGCTGGTATCTCCCTGTAGTTTTGATATGCATTTCTCTAATGATTAGTGATATTGAGCATTTTTCACATGCTTGTTAGTTGCATGGATCTTCTTTTGAGAAAGATCTATTCATGGCTTTTGACCATTTTTAATGAAATTGTTTGGTTTTTGCTTGTTGATTTAAGTTCCTTATGGAGTCTAGATATTAGACCTGTCTCAGAATCATAGTTTGCAAATACTTTCTCCCATTCTGTAGACTATCTTTTTATTCTGTTGATAGTCTAATTTGCTGTACAGAAGATCTTTAATTAGATCTCACTTGTCAATTTTTGTTGTTGTTACATTTGCTTTTGGAGTCTTTGTCATGAAGTCTTTGCCAAGGCTAATGTCCAGAATAGTATTTCCTAGGTTTCTTCTAGGGCATTTACAGTTTTAGGTTTTACATATATAAGTTTTTTTAACTTTATATTTAGTAGATTTTTAATATGGTGAAAGGAAGGGTTCTAGTTTTAATTTTCTGTATTTAACTAGCCTGTTATCCTGACACTACTTGTTGAATAGGAAGTCCTGTTTCCATTACTTGTTATTGTCAACTTTGTTGATGATCCAGTGGTTGTAGGTGTGCAGCTTTATTTCTGGGTTATCTAACCTGTTCCATTGGTCTATGTGTCTGTTTTGTTCTAGCACCATGCTACTTTGGTGACTGTAACTTTGTAGTATAGTTTGAATTTGGATAGTGTGATGCCTCCAGCTTTGTTGTTTCTGCATAGGATTATTTTGGTTATTTGGGATCTTTTTTAGGTTCCATATAAATTTTAGAATAGTTTTTCTAATTCTGTGAAAAATGACATTGGTAGTTTGATCAGAATAGCATTGAATCTACAAATTGCTCTGGAGAATATAGCCATTTTAACAATATCGATTCTTCCTATCCATGAGAATGGAATGTCTTTCCATTTGTTTGTATCATCTCTGATTTCATTTAGCAGCATTTTGTAACTCTTGTTGTAGAAATCTTTTACCTCCCAGGTTAGCCGTATTCCTGTGTGTTTATTCTTTGTGTGGCTATTGTGAAAGTAACTATGTTCTTGGTTTGGCTTTCAGCTTGGGTATTATTAGTTGTATAGAAGTGCTACTAATTTTTGTACATTGATTTTGTATCCTGAAACTTTGCTGAAGTTGTTTATAATTTCCGGGAAATTTGGGGCAAAGGCTATGGGGTTTTCTAGGTATAGAATCATATTATCTGCAAAAGGAGGTAGTTTGACTTCCTCTCTTTCTGTTTGGATGTCTTTTATTTTTTTTCTCTTGCCTGACTGCTCTGGCTAGAACTTCCAGTGCTATGTTGAACCAGGAGTAGTGAGAGTGGGCAACTTTGTCTTGTTCTGGTTCTCAAGAGGTATGATTTCAGCTTTTGCCTATTTGTGATATGATGTTAGCTGTGGGTTTGTCATAGATGTCTCTTATTATTTTGAGGTATGTTCCTTTGATACCTAGTTGTTGAGGGTTTTTAACATGAAAGAATGTTGAATTTATTGAAACCTTTTCTGCATCTATTTAGATAATCACGTGATTTTTGTTTTTAGTTCTGTTTATGTGATAAATCACATTTATTGATTTGCATATATTGAACCAACTCTGCATCCCAGGAGTAAAGGTTACTTGATCATGGTGGCTTAGCTTTTGCTGTGCTGCTGGATTTAGTTTGCTAGTTTTTTTTTTTTTTTTTTTGAGGACTTTTGCATCAATATTTATCAGGCATATTGTCCTGAGGTTTTTTTTTTTTCCTTTGTGTTTCTGTGAGGTTTTGGTACCAGAATAACGCTGACTTCATAGAATGATTTAGCGCAGAGTCTCTGCTCCTCAATATTTTGGAACAATTTTGGTAGGATTGGTATCAGCTCTTCCTTATCTATCAGGTAGAATTCAGATGTGAATCTGTCTGATCCATGGCTTTTGTTGGTTTGTAGGTATTTTATTATGGATTCAATTTCAGAACTTGTTATTGATCTGTTTAGGTATTCAATGTCTTCCTGATTCAATCTTGGCAGGTTGTATGTTTTCAGGAATTTATCTGTTTCTTCTAGATTTTCTAGTTTTTCAGCATAGAAATTGTTCATAATGGTCTCTGAGAGTTTTTTGTATTTCTGTGGGTTCCATAGTAATGTCCCCTTTGTCATTTCTAATTGTGTTTATTTGGATCTTCTCTTGTTTTTTTGTGTGTATTAATCTGGCTAGTGGTCTACATATCTTATTCTTTCAAAAAACCAATTTTTAGTTTTCTTGATTATTTTTGTGAATTTTCACATCTCAATTTTATTCAGTTCAACTTGGATTTTGATTATTATTTTTCTTCTGCTAGCTTTGGGGTTGGTTTCCTTTTGTTTTTTCTAGTTCCTGTAAATGTGATATTAGGTATAAATTTAAGATATTTCTGACTTTTTGATGTGGGCCTTTAGTGCTATAAACTTTTCTCTTAACACTGCTTTAGCTGTGTCCCAGAGATTCTGATATATTGTATTTTTGTTTTCATTAGTTTCAAAGATTTCTTGATTTCTGCATTAATTTCATTTATTACCCAAAAGTCATTCAGGAGTAAGTTGTTTAATTTCCAAATACTTGTATGGTTTTCAGAGATCTTCTTGGTATTGATTTGTATTTTTGTTGCACTGTGATCTGAGAGTGTGGTTGATATAATTTCTGTTTTCTGAATTTCTTGAGCATTGCTTTATGGCCAAGCATGGGGCCAAGCATGTGGCACAGAGTATGTGCCATGTGCAGATGAGAAGAATGTATATTCTGTTGTTGAGTGGAATGTTCCTTATATGTCTGTTAGGTCAATTTAGTCAAGTGTGAAATTTTGTTCCTGAATATCTTTGTTAGTTTTCTGCCTCAATGATTTCTCTAACAATGTTAGTAGGGTGTTGTATTCTCTCACTATTATTGTGAGGTTAGCTAGGTCTCTTCATAGGTCTCTAAGAACTTGTCTTATGAATCTGGTTGTGCCAGTGATGAATGCACACATCTTTAGGATAGTTAAGTCTTGCTTGTAGAATTGAACCTTTTATCATTATGTGATGCCCTTCTTCATCCTCTTTGATAGCTTTTGGTTTAAGGTCTGTTTTTTTTTCCTGAAATAAAAGAGCAACCCCTGCTCTATTTTGTTTGTTTTCCATTTGCTTTATAGATATTCCTCCATCCATTTAATTTAAGCCTGTGTCTTTACATGTAAGATGGGTCTCTTGAAGACAGCATGTAATTGAGTCTTGCTTCTTTATCCAACTTACCATTCTGTGCCTTTTAAGTGGTGTGGTTAGCCTGCTTATGTTCAAGGTTAATATTGATATGTAAGGATTTGATCCTGTCATAGTGTTCTTAGCAGGTTGTTATGTAGACTTGATTGTATAGTTGCATATTGTGTCAGCGGAATATTTACTTAAGTGTGTTTTTTTGTGGCAGGTAGCAGCCTTTTGTTTCCATGTTCAGCACTCCCTGAAGGACCTCTTATAAGTCAGGTCTAATGACAACAAATTCACTTAGTGTTTGTTTGTCTGAAAAGGATTATGTTTCTCTTTCACTTACAAAGCTTAGTTTGGCTGGAAATGGAATCATGGTTAGAATTTCTTTTGTTTAAGAATGCTGAATGTAGGCCTTTAATCTTTTCTGGCTTGAAAAATTTCTGCTGAAAGGTCCACTGTTAGTGTGATGAGGGTTCCCTTTCTACATGATCTGCCTGTTCTCTTTTGCTGCCTTTCATATTTTTTATTTACCTTGATCTTGGAGAATTGGATAACTATGTGTCTTAGGGATTGTCATCTTGTGTAATACCTTGCTGGGGTACTCTGAATTTCCTGAATTTATATGTCAACCTCTCTAGCAAGGTTAGGTAAATTTTCAGGGACAATATCTTCAAATATGTTCTCCAAGTTGCTTGGTCTCTCTCCCTCTCTTTCTGTGATGCAAATCAGTTGTAGGTTTGGTCTCTTTACATAAACTCATATTTCTTGAAGTTTCATTCATTTTTTATTATTTTTTCCTTTATTTTTATCTGACTGAGTTGATTTGAAGAACTGATCTTCAAGCTCTGAGCTTTCTTTCCTCAGCTTTCCTCAGCTTCTGCTGTTAGTACTTCCAATTATATTATGGAATTTTTGTAGTGAGTTTTCAGCTCTAGTAGGTTTGTTTGGTTCTTTCTTAAAATGGCTATTTTATCTTTAAGCTTTTGTATTATTTTATTGGATTTCTTAGATTCCTTTGATTGGGTTTCTGCTTTCTCCTATATTTCAATAATCTTTATTGCCATCTAGACATTGCTGGGTAGGTAGCATGGTAGTTTGGAGGTAAGACACTCTGATTTCCACAGTGCCAGAGTTCTTGCACTGGTTCTTTCCCATCTGTGTGGGCTAATATTTTGCTAGTCTTTGCAGTTGCTGTCCTTTGGATGGGGCTCTTTTATTTTATATTCTTTGATGCCCTTGAGTGTTTAACTGTGCTATAAGGTGGGTTTAGTTGATTGGCTTTGTTTCTAGATAATTTCATGGGTCCAAGGATCAGCTCAGCACTGTTAGCTGTGTGCTCTACCTCTAGAGGTCTGAAACTAGGCCAACACCTTTTTTTTCTGGCCACTTGAGGTAAAGGCCTTGCTGCACTGAAGGGGCTGAGGGGTTCTCAGTCTACTTTCTAAGCCATCTATGTGGGGACATGCTGGCAAAAATGCTTTAGTGGGACAGCAATTGTGGGTCAGTGCAGCCAAGGCCATGCTGAAAGTTGGTGCAGTGAGGCAGAAACTCTGAGAGAGGCCAGCAGATGGGGGCACTCTGATCAAACCAGCCCCACCCTTTGAGCAGATAGCTCATTTCCATCCAGCCCCTGCAGCCAACAAAGGCTAAAGCCACCTAGAGGAGTATGGCAAGCCTTAAGGGATGGGCATCCATGTCCATGCTCCACTGCAGCCATTCCTGTGCAAAACCCTCTGTCTGTGCAATCTGGAGTTCTGTCTCTGCCAACTCCCCTGGCACTTCTAGCCAGCTCAGATGTCTATGGGAGTTATGGGATCTCCTACAGCTAGGATTCTGGAAGTCCATGGTGAGAGTGGGCCACTCTATACCTATTTCACTCAACACTTTCCCACATTTTTAATTTTTTAAGAAACTTCAATAATGTTTTCCTTAGTGATTATACCATTGTGCATTCCCATAAATAGCATATAAGGGTTACAATTTCTCAACATCCTCACCAACACTTATCTTTTTTGTTTGTTTGTTTGTTTGTTTGTTGATACTAGACATCCTAACAGATGTGAGGTGATGGGATATTGTCAGACAGGCTTCCAAAGTGGCTACAACAATTTACATTCCCACAAGCAGTGTAGAAAAGTCCTAATTTCTCCACATCCTCATCAACACTTGTTATTACATAATTTTTTATTCTAGTCAGCCTAGTGGGTATAACCAACCTAGTGGGTATAAAGTGATTTGCATTTCCCTGATGACTAATAATGTCAAGCATTTTCAAAAATACTTATTGGCTGTTTATATATCTTCTTGGAGAAATTTCTATTCAGAGTCTTTGCCTTTTTTTTTTTTTTTTTTTGAGACGGAGTCTTGCTCTGTCCCCCAGGCTGGAGTGCAGTGGCGCGATCTCGGCTCACTGCAAGCTCCGCCTCCCGGGTACACGCCATTCTCCTGCCTCAGCCTCCCGAGTAGCTGGGACTACAGGTGCCCGCCAACACACCCAGCTAATTTTTTGTATTTTTAGTAGAGACGGGGTTTCACCATGTTAGCCAGGATGGTCTCGATCTCCTGACCTCGTGATCCACCAGCCTCGGCCTCCCAAAGTGCTGGGATTACAGGCTTGAGCCACCGCGCCCGGCCTGTCTTTCCCTATTTTTTAATTAGGTTGTCTTTATTATTAAGTTGTATAATTCCTTATAAGTCTCTTATGGAATATATGATTTGCAAATATTTACTTTTATTCTACTGGTTGTCTTCTCATATTCTTAATAATGTTATTTGATACATAAAAGTTTTTAGTTTTAATAAAGTCCAATTTATATTTTTTTGCTTGTGCATTTGATATCATATCTTGGAATCTATTGCCAAATCCAAAGTCATGTGGATTTACACCTATGTATTATTCTAAGACGTATATAATTGCAGTTCTCACATTTAAGAGTTTTGATCCATTTTGAACTAATTTTTTCATGTGATATGAAATAATGAATCCAGTTTATTCATTTGTATGTGACTATCTAGTTGTCCCAGTATAATTTCTTGAAAATGACTAGTCTTTTCTTTTTAGAGAGAAAGCTGCAATACCCGTGAATTTTAAAATAGTGTCTTCCTGGCAAAGCAAATTAAGATAAAGTCTTTACAGTGGGCCTCCATTTCATATGACTATGCCTTATAAAAAGGGAAAATTTGAACACAGAGAAAGACATGCTATGGAGAATACCGTGTGAAGATAAAAACAGATAGAAGGTTATGCATCTATAAGCCAAAGAACACTGAAGATTTTCATCAAACCACTAGAACCTATGGAGTAGGCACAGGACAGATTCTTTCACAGCCATCAGAAGGAATCAAATCTGCTGATGCTTGATCTTGGACTTATAGCCTCCAGAACTGTGAAACCATAAATTTCTGTTGTTTAGGCCACCCAGTTTGTGGTCTTTTCTTTTAGAGGCCCTGGAAAAGTAATAGTTTGGAAAAGTGACATGGAGTACTTTTGTAACAAATACCTAAAAATGTGGAGATGGCTTTGGAATTGGAAAATTGGTATCAGCTGGAAGAATGAGGTATATAATATAATGGATTTAAACTGGAAGAATGAGGTGTGTAATATAAAAAGTATAGGTTGCCTTGAAGAGATTATTGGTAAACATGAACATTAAAGGAGGTTCTGGTATGGACTTAGAAAGAAAAAGAGGACAGTCAAAGAGAAAGCCTCTAAGATCTTTTAGAATAAACATGTCATCATCAACAGAATGTTGCTAGAAATATAAATCTTAAAGATGGTTCTGATTAGGTCTTAGGTGGAGATGAGGTATATGGGGAGAAAATGGGAAGAAAGGCAATCCTCATTATATAGTGAGTGAGGACTTGGCTCTCTTGGCTGTACTGCGTTGTGTTGAATAAAGAGTAGACTCTGTAAGTGATAAACTCAGATATTTAGCTGGGGAGAACTCTAAGCACAATGTTGAAGGAATACCCTAATTTCTTCTTACTGTTTAAAATAAAATGAGGAGAGAGATAAACTGAAGAGAAAAATGTTTGAGAAAAATAAATGAGAATTTGAATACAAGCATTTGAAAAATGCTTATTCTATTCACATTGCTGAGAGTGAGACTCTGAAAAGGATACCAAGAGACACCCCCCTTGGGTGCTGGATAACCACTTGCTAAAGAGATCAGGTATATGACAAGTGGACACCATCAACCATTTCAGCTGACATGCTGTCAGCTTATACCAAACTATGCTGAACATGGATCCAAAGAACCTTAAAATCTAATATAATTTTCTCCACTGGTTTTTGGACTTGTTTGGGACCTGTATCACTTTTCTTCTGTCTGGTTTTTCCCTTTTAAAATGGAAATGTCTATGCTATGCCTGTCAGATCACAGTATTTTAAAAGAGATAACATATTTTCTAGCTTTTCAGGTTCACAGATGGAGAGGACTTTTGCCATGGAATTAGTTATATCCTGAGTCTCACCCATATTTATTTTGATATTTAGTTGAGATTTTGGACTTAGTTAATTTTAATGAATGAGTTAAGACATTGGGGGATGTTGAGGTGAGGTGATTATATTTTGCATTTCATCAGGATATGAATTAGTAAGGGTCAAGAGTGGACTTCTACTGGTTGAACTGTATCCTCCCAAAGTTTGTGTGCTCAATTCCTCACTTCTCATACCTAAAAATGTGACTTTATTTGGAAATAGGGTCATTACTGATACAATGAAGTAAGCTGAGGGCATTAGGCTAATTATCCTCTAATTCAATAACACTGGTGTCCTTATTTTTAAAAAGTGAAATTCCAGAGGCATATTTACAAGTGGAACATCATGTAATGATGAAAGTAGAGATCAGAATAATGCATTCATAAGCCAAAAGAACACCAAAGATTTCTGGCAAACCACCAAAAGCTAGGGAAGATACATGAAACAGTTGCTTTCTCAGAAGAAGTCAACACTACTGACCTCTTGATCTCAGGCTTAATTCCTCCAGAGACATGAAATAATAAATTTCTGTTGCTTAAGCCACCCAGTCAAAGGTACATTGTTACAGCAACCCTTTAAAACTAATACATTCTTAAAGGACTATCTTCCTTTTCATCAGAACATTTATCTCCGTTTATTACATTTATTAGTTTCCTGTTAAAAAAAATAGCTACCTTCCAAGTTCAAGTTCCGTAAAACTTGGATTTGTTTTTACTTTCCTCTTTTATCTACAGAACCTTAAAGAGTCTCTGGTAGCTATTGAGAACTCAATAGAATGGATAAATGCATAAATGGGTGAATGAGTGAATGGCATGCTGGCTTCTCATCAATGCTTCTTTAATGCAGCTGTAAAATTTGGCTTAAGTCCCTAGGCTCTATGGCCAAGTTACATTTCAGCATGAATAGTCAACCTTCACTCATAATGTGAACATGACCATGTATTAAGATGGCCAAATTTAATTTTTTAAGGCACTCTGCTACAGAAGAGCATAAGAGAAATTGTTAGGTATTGTTTCTGATAGAATTTGAGCAGTTCTAGGCTGAAGAAACAAGGTGATCACCTTGCATTTAACAGAAAGAAGAATGATTTAGTTATTAGATTAATTTAATATGACTGTCTAGGGGTGGAATGAGCTGCATTATGAAATGGTGAGTTCTCTGTTGTGACCTTTCTTTTTGGGAGGCCATAATAGTCTATCATTTCTTTTTTTTTTTAATTTTCTAAGTTGACAGATAACATTATATGGTTTTATCAGGTACAATATGATGTTTTGAAGTATATATACATTGTGAGGTGGTTAAATCTCGCTGATTAACAAATATATTACCTCACAGCTATCATTTTTGTCATGAGAAGACATAACATCCACTCTCCCTATATTTTTCAGGAATACAATATTTCATCTTTAGCTGTAGTCACCTTGCTATAAAATAGATTTCTTGATATTTATTACTCCTATCTAACTATAATTGTATCTTTTGACCAACATTTTCCTATTTCTCCCTCCCCTACAACCTCCCTAGCCTCTGGTTACCACCACTCTACTCTCTATCACTATGAGATCAACTTTTTGAGATTCTACATATGAATGAGTGATATGGTTTGGCTCTGTGTCCCCACCCAAATCTCATCTCAAATTGTAATCCCTGTAATTCCCAAGTGTTGAGGGAGGGACTTGGTGGGAACAGGCGGCGGTTTCTCCCATGCTGTTTTCATGATAATGACTGAGTTCTCATAATATCTGATGGTTTTATAAGTGTTTGACAGTTCCTCCTTCACACGCTCTCTCACCTGCCGTCATGTAAGATGTGACTACTTCCCCTTCTGCCATGATTATAGGTTCCCTGAGGCCTCCCCAGCCATGTGGAACTGTGAGTCAATTAAACCTCTTTTATTTATACGTTTTTCATATAAATTACCTAGTCTTGGAAAGTTCTTCATAGCAGTGTGAGAACAAACTAATACAAGGAGATCATGTGATATTTGTCTTTCTGTGCCTGGCTTATTTCACTTAACAAAATTTCCTTCAGGCTCATCCACGTCATCACAAATGAAAGGATTTCCTTCCTTTTTATGGTTAAAAGTATTATATTTTGTATATATATATTTTCTTTCTTTTTTGTGGGGGTTCGGGGATTTTTTTTTTTTTTTTTTTGGCATTTGGGAGACATCATCTTCCTTCCCCAGGAGAGGGCAGAGAGAGTTGCCTGGATGTTTATGGGCAAATGGGTGCCCCAAAAGCCCATGAAAGCAAGTAAGATCATTGGGGATCATGCGATCTTGTGTTCAAGTCTTATGTGGTCTCCACCTTTCCGAGTTTTTAAGAATAACAGCAGAGGTTGCAGTAAGCCGAGATGGTGCCATTGCACTCCAGCTTGGGTGACAGAGTGAGACTCTGTCTCAAAAAAAAAAAAAAAGAAAAAGAAATCTTTGGCCACACATGGTGGCTCATGCCTGTAATCCCAGCACTTCGGGAGGCCAAGGCAGGTGGATCACTTGAGGCCAGGAGTTCGAGACCAGCCTGGCCAAGATGGTGAAACCCCGTCTCTACTAAAAATACAAAAATTGACTGGGCACGGGGCAGATGCCTATAATCCCACCTACTCAGTAGGCTGAGGAGGGAAAAATCACCCGAATCTGGAAGGCAGAGGTTGCAGTAAGCCAAGATGGTGCCATTGCACTCCAGCCTGGGCAACAAGAGTGAGACACTGTCTCAGAACAAACAAACAAACAAACAAAAAACAAGGATAACAAACACAAACACAAGTCTATTACATAGCCGTGCATTTCTTAGCTTTGTCTTTAAATGCAAAAGCTGACCAAAAAGCTAGCAGTACTGCAAATGGAATGACCAGACCAGCACCTCGGGGTTCTGTTCTCTGTTTCCATTACCAGCCTACACATGTGTGGACCTGCCTCACTCCGTTAGGGCAATAGGCATATTCCATCCACCTTGCTAGTTGAGTAAAGCAAATGACCTCTGACCTGGTTTTCTCTACTGGCCTTTCACTTTGGAGTTCACTAGTGTATGTCAAGTTTGTTAATTTAAAACACACAAGCACACACATATATACAATGTATCTCTGGCCAAGGCCAAAGACAGGCACTTCAAAGGAGGTGGGGTTGGGGTAAGAGCTTTATGCTGAATGGATTGGCTAAACATACATATTCAACAGATTACAGAAAGAGCTATAAATATTCATGAAGGTGGTTGCCCAAAGCTGCAGGGGCCCGTCTCTTGCACCAGCATGACATGGATGTGCGACATGGAGTATAATGTTTTGGAACTTTACGGTTTAACAACTACTCTATTGGATTTTGGACTAGCATGGAGCCTGCGGCCCTTTTTTTTTGGTCAATATCTCCTATTTGGAACAAATGTATTTACCCAATGCCTGTAGCCCCATTGCATCTAGGAAGGAACTAACTTGCTTTGGATTTCATAGGCTCATAGGTGGAAGGGACTTGACTTGTCTAAGATGAGACTGTGGAATTGGAATTTTGTGTTAATGCTTGAATGAGTTAAGACTTTGGGGGACTGTTGGAAGGGCATGATTGTGTCTTGAACTGTGAGGACATGAGATTTGGGAGGAACCATGGGCTAAGTGATAAGGTTTGACTCTGTGTCCCTACCCAAATCTCACCTTGAATTTTAATAATTGCCATGTGTCATGGAAGGGACCCAGTGGGAGGATAATTGAATCATGGGGACAGTTTCCCCCATGCTGATCTTGTGATAGTGACTGACTTCTCACAAGATCTGATGATTTCATAAGGGGCTTCCCCCTTTGCTCAGCACTCATTCTCTCTCCTGCCGCCCCGTGAAGAGGTGCCTTCCAGCAAGATTGTAGGTTTCCTGAGGCCTTCCCAACGATGCTGAACTGTGAGTCAATTAAACCTCTTTCCTTCATAAATTGCCCAGTCTCAGGTATGTCTTTATTAGCAGTGTGAGAAAGAACTAATACTGTAAATTGGTAATGAGAGAGAGTGGAGTGCTGCTGTAAAAATAACCGAAAATGTGGAAGTGATTTTGGAACTAGGTAACAGGTACAGGTTGGAAAAGTTTGGAGGACTCAGAAGAAGATAGAAAAATACAGAAAAGTTAGGAACTTCCTAGAGATTTGGAAGGCTCAGAAGACAGAAAGATGTGGGAAAGTTTGGAACTTTCTAGAGACTTGTTGAATGGTTTTGACCAAAATGCTGATAGTGATACAGACGATGAAATCCAGGCTGAGGTGGTCTCAGATGGAGATAAGGAACTTTTTGGGAACTGGAGTAAAGTCACTCTTGCTATGCAAAGAGATTGGCAGCATTTTGCCCCTATCTTAGAGATCTGTGGAACTTTGAACTTGAGAGAGATTATTTAGGGTATCTGGTGGAAGAAATTTCTAAGCAGCAAAGCATTCAAGAGGAAGCAGAGCACAAAAGTTTGAAAAATAGGCAGCCTGGTGATGCAACAGAAAAGAAAAACCCATTTTCTGAGGAGAAATTAAAGCATGTGGCAGAAATTTGAGAAAGTAAGGAGCCAAATAATAATCACCAATACAACAGGGAAAGCATCTCCAGGGCATATCAGAGACCGTCAAGGAAAATCCTGCCATCATAGGCCTGGAGGTCTAGGAGGGTGAAATGGTTTCCTGGGCTGGATCCAGGGGTCCCCTGCTCTGTGCAGCCTTGGGACTTACTGCCCTGTGTCCCAGCAATTCCAGCCATGGCTAAAAGTGGCCAATGTAAAGTTCAGGCTGTTGCTTCAGAGTGTGCTAGCCCCAAGCCTTGGCAGCTTCCATGTGGAGTTGGGCCTGCAGGTGCACAGCAGTCAAGAATTGAGGTTTGGGAACCTCTGCCTAGATTTCGGAGTATGTAGGGAAAAACCTGGATGTCCAGGAAGAAGTGTGTTACAGAGGCAGAGCCCTCATGGGGAACCTGTGCTAGGGCAGTAAGGAAGGGAAATGTGGGGTTGGATCCCCCACACAGAATCCCCACTGGAGCACTGCCAAGTGGAGCTGTGAGAAGAGGGTCACTGTCCTGCAGACCCCAGAATTATCGATCCACCAACAGCTTGTACCATGTACCTGGAAAATCCACAGGCACTCAATGCCAGCCATGAAAGCAGCCAGAAGGGGGTAAAAAAAAAGCCACAGGGGTAAAACTACCCAAAACCAATGGGAGACCACCTCTTGTATCAGCATGACCGGGATGTGAGACATGGAGTCAAAGGAAATCATTCATTTTGGAACTTCAAGGTTTAATGACTGCCCTATTGGATTTGGCCTTGCATGGGGCATGTAGCCCCTTTGTTTTCCCAACTTGTCCCATTCCTAAGGGGTATATTTGCACAATGTCTGTACCCCCATTGCATGTAGGAAGTAACTAACTTTCTTTGGATTATACAGACTCATAAGCAGAAGGGACTTGTATTGTATCAGATGAGACTTTGGACTTGGACTTTTGTGTTAATGCTGGAATGAGTTAAGACATTGGGGGACTGTTGAAACGGCATGATTGCCTTGAAGTGTGAGGACATGAGATTTGGGAGGAACCATGGGCTAACTGATAAGGTTTGGCTCTGTGTCCCCACCCAAATTTCACCTTGAATTGTAATCATTGCCATGTGTCATGGAAGGGACCCAGTGGGAGGTAATTGAATCATGGGGACAGTTTCTCCCATGCTGTTGTTGTGATAGTGAAGGACTTCCTACAAGATCTGATGGTTCCATAAGGGGCTTCCCCCTGTGCTTGGCACTCATTCTCTCTCCTGCTGCCCTGTGAAGAGGTGCTTCCACTATGATCGTAATTTTCCTGAGGCCTCCAAGCCATGCTGAACTATGAGTCAATTAAGGCTCTTTCCTTTATAAATTAACCAGTCTTGCATATGTCTTTATTAGCAGTGTGAGAATGAACTAATCAATAGTCTTGACACATGCACATGCATACTGAACAAACATCCATGTAGTATATGACCCATGTTCACTTTGTGGTGTAGAGTTAACATTGAAATGTATTACAATTAGAACATATACATCAAAAGGTCTTTTCAGGACACAAAGTTACACAAGTGCACAGTCTCTGCAAACTGGCCAGTCAGCCCATGTTTGGTCATCTTCTTATCAGGATAATAATATTGAAATCAGTATTTTGTCCAATCAAAGCTGTAGCTATGGCTGATGGAACAGGGGCTCAGTTAATCAGCACCTGTGAGCTGGATGAGTTGTAATTGTTTTAATATTGCTTATTTCAAGGTCAATTCTTGTTTGGCTGCTAGAGATTTAAAAAAATAACTTTGTCACAGTTAGACCATAGGTTATCCTTTTTTAAGCTTTTATTTTAGGTTCAGGGGTACATGTGCAGGTTTGTTATATAGTTAAACTCATGTCACAGGGGTTGGTTGTACAGATTATTTTGTCACCCAGGTACTAACTCTAGTACCCAATGGTTATTTTTTCTAATCCTCTCCCTCCTCCAACTCTCTACCCTCAGGTAAACCCCAGTGTATGTTGTTCCCTTCTTTGTATCCATAAGTTCTCATCATTTAGATCCTGCTTGTAAGTGAGAACATGTGGTATTTGGTTCTCTGTTACTGTGTTAGTTCGCTAAGGATAATGGCCTCCAGCTGCATTTATGTTCCCACAAAAGACATAATCTTATTCTTTTTTATGGTTGCATAGTATTCCATGGTGTATATATACCACATATTCTTTATCCAGTCTACCATTGATGGGCATTTAGGTTGATTCCATGTCTTTGCTATTGTGAATAGTGCTACAATGAACATTCACCTGCATGTGTCTTTATGGTAGAATGATTTATTTTCCTTCATGTATGTACCCAGTAGTGAGACTGCTGGGTTGAATGGTAGTTCTGTTTTTGGCTCTTTGAGAAATCACCACTTTCCACAATAGTTGAACTAATTTACACCCCACCAACAGTGTAAAAGCATTCCTTTTGCCCCACAACCTTGCCAGCATGTTATTTTTTGACTTTTTAATAATAACCATTCTGGCCAGGGGCAGTGGCTCACATCTGTAATCTCAGCACTTTCGGGGGCCAAGGTGGGTAGATCAGCTGAGGTCAGGAGTTCAAGACCAACCTGGCCAACATGACAAAGCCCTGTCCCTACTAAAAATATAAAAAGTAGCCGGGCGCAGTGGTGGGCGCCTGTAATCTCAGGTACTAGGGAGGCTGAGGCAGGAGAATTGCTTGAGCTTGGGAGGCAGAGGTTGCAGTGAGCCAAGACTGCACCACTGCATTCCACCCTGGGTGACAGAGTGAGACTCTGTCTCAAAAAAAAAAATTAAAAATTAAGAACAAAATAATAGCCATTCTGACTAGTGTAAGATATATCTCATTGTGGTTTTGATTTGCATTTTTCTCATGATCAGTCCTATTGAGCTTTTATTCATGTGCTTTTTGGCCACACACGTCTTCTTTGAAAAACATCTGTTCACATTATTTGCCTGCTTTTCAACAGGGTAGTTTGGTTTTTTCTTGTAAATTTGTTTAAGTTCCTTATAGATGCTGGGTATTAGACATTTGCCAGATGCATAGTTTGCAAAATTTTCTTTTTTTCTATAGATTGTTTGTTTACTCTGTTGATAGTTTCTTTTGCTGTACAGAAACTCTTACGTTTAATTAGATTCCATTTTTCAATTTTTGCTTTT
The DNA here is from genome assembly GCF_006542625.1 of Nomascus leucogenys. Classification (NCBI taxonomy): domain Eukaryota; kingdom Metazoa; phylum Chordata; class Mammalia; order Primates; family Hylobatidae; genus Nomascus; species Nomascus leucogenys. Next base: position 42,461,027 of record NC_044392.1, on the reverse strand, counting down.
GTTATGATTGCTTTTGGCATCTTTGTTATGAAATCTTTGACTGTTCCTATGTCCAGATGGTATTGCCTAAGTTGTCGTCCAGGATTTTTATAGTTTTGGGTTTTACATTTAAGTCTTTAATCCAGCTTGAGTTGATTTTTGTATACGATATAAGGAAGAGGTCTAGTTTCAAGCTTCTGCATATGGATAGCCAGTTCTCCCAGCACCATTTATTGAATAGGGAGTCCTTTCCCCATTGCTCACTTCTGTCAGCTTTGCCAAAGATCAGATGGTTGTAGGTGTACGGCCTTATTTCTGAGCTCTCTATTCTGTTCCATTGGTCTGTGTATCTGTTTTTGTACCAATGCCATGCTGCTTTGGTTACTGTAGCCCTGTAGTATGTTTGAAGTCAGGTAACATGATGCCTCCAGCTTTATTCCTTTTGCTTAGGATTGTCTTGGCTATTTGGGCTCTTTTTTTGATTCCATATTAATTTTAGGGTAGATTTTTCTAGTTCTGTAAAGAATGTCATTGGTGATTTGATAGGAATAGCATTGAATCTGTAAATTGCTTTGGGCAGTATGGACATTTTAATGAAATTAATTCTTCTTATCCATGAGCGTGAAATGTTTTTCAATTTGTTTGTGTCATCTCAGATTTCTTTGAGAAATGTTCTATAACCCTCACTGTAGAAATCTTTCACCTTCCTGGTTACTGTATTCCTGGGTATTTTATTCTTTTATTGGTGGTTGTGAATGGGATTGCATTCCTGTTTTGGTGCTCTGGTTGGCAGTTGTTGGTGTATAGGAATACTACTTATTTTTGTACATTGATTTTGTATCCTAAAACTTTGCTGAAGTTGTTTATCAGCTGATAGAGCTTTGGGGCTGAGACTATGGTTTTTTTAGATATAGAATCACGTTATCTGCAGAAAAGGATAGTTTGACTTACTCTTGCCCTTTATTGTTTTTTCTCTTGCCTAATTCCTCTGGCCTGGACTGGAAGTACTAGAACATTATTTATTCTTTAGGTGTTGGAGTGCATGACTTAATCCTTGCCTGGCAGGGCCCTAGGTCCTGTGTATAATTTAGTATTTTTTTGCCATGAGGAGTCTGTTCTGTCAGTTTTATGATCTCTGTTTTAACAATGCTGATCAGTTGCTGTGCCTAAACCATAAAAGGGAAGCAGGGTATAGTGAGGTGTGTCTGACCTCCCACCCATCATGGCCAGGAACTCAGTTTTAAGGTTTTCCTGGGGTCCCCGTGGCCAAGAAGGGATCTGTTCAGTCAGTGAGGGGCTTAACATTTTACTTTTGTTGATAGGCCACACGTCTTTCTCCATGCTTTTTGTATGTGTGCAACAGTCCTGTTACCTGGACCCAGGTGTTTCTAATTTAGGGGTTCATCAATCATTCCCTGTCAGGTTCTGTAGATTCAGCTAGAACTGGCCAGAGCTGCTGACGCCAGTGTGTGTAGCCTTCCTCAAAAAGGGCCATTTGTCTGGCCACCAAAGCCACCTTTTGCACTCAATGTGCACTGATTCTACCTGGATGTCCTTTCTACCAGGTACCGTCTTACCCAAACAACACTTTCAATTTCCCCAGCCTACCCTGAGGGCACAGACCTGGGCTTTCTTCCTCTATAAAGAAAACACTTTTATCTTCCCAAACTGAAACACAGTTGTCTATACCCACGTCACATGTTCAAAAAAAGAGTACCTATCTTTTTTGTTTGTTTGTTTGTTTGAGACAGAGTCTCGCTCTGTTGCCCAGGCTGGAGTGCAGTGGTGCCATCTCAGCTCACTGCAAGCTCCGCCTCCTGGGTTCACGTCATTCTGCTGCCTCAGCCTCCCGAGTAGCTGGGACTACAGGCACCCGCCACCATGCCTGGCCAATTTTTTTTTTTTTTTGTATTTTTAGTAGAGACAGGGTTTCGCTACGTGAGCCAGGTTGGTCTCGATCTCCTGACCTCGTGATCACCCTCCTCAGCCTCCCAAAGTTCTGAGATTACAGGCGTCAGCCACCGCACCCAGCCAAGAGTAACTATCTTAATTGAAAACCTTTGAGCAGTGGGCAGCCTTCTCACATTTTGGTGATGGCACTTGGGCTGGAATTGATTAAATTTCTGGTCTGGTGTTGACCATATGGAAAGGGTCATATGAACCTGGCAATGAAAGAATCCCATGGTCTGTTCTACATTCTTCCCTAATGGAGGTTAGCAATGTGGTCCAGTGATTTTTAGTATCAATTTAAGTGCATCTGTATGTTTGTCAGTATATGCCTCCACATTTTCTTTATCCATTCATCCACTAGTGGACACTTAGGCTGAATCCACATCAATCAATGTGAATTGTGAATAGTGCCATTCATAACTGTGAATCGTGCTGCAATAAATACGAGAGTGTAGAGAGCTCTTCAACATACTCATTTCATGTCTTCTTAGTATAAGAAGTGGGACTGCTACATCATATGGTATTTCTCTTTTTAATTTTTTGAGGCGCCTCCATACTATTTCCCATAATGGCTGTTTGAGTTTACAGTCTCACCAACAGTGTAAGGAGCTCCTTTTTCTCCACATCCTTGCTGACATTTGTTATCTCTTGTCTTTTTGATAATAGCCGTTCAAACTGGGATGAGGTGAAATCTCATTATGGCCTTGTTTTGCATTACTCAATGTTTGGTGATGTGGAGCGTTTTTCATATACCTGGTGGCCATCTGTATGACTTCGTTTGAGAAATGTCTATTCAGGCTTTTGTCTACTTTGTAATCAGGTTATTTTATTTTGTTTTTGTTTATTTTATATCAAGTATTGAGTTCTTTGAATTCCTTATATGTTTTGAATAATCACATGAAGAAGGATAAAATTAGACTCTTATCTTTCACAACATGTGAAAGTCACTCCAAATGAATTAAAGACTTAAAGGTAAGATCCAGAACTATGAAACTACTAGAAGAAAACACAGAGAAAATGCCTCAGGACATTGGTATGAGTAAGAATTGTTTGACTAAGACCTCAAAAGCACAGGCAGCAAAAGCACAATGGATAAATGAGATTACATCAAACTCAAAAACTTCTGCACAGTAAAGTATACAATCAACAGAATGAAGGGACACCTTACAGAATGGGTTAAAATATTTGTAAACTATGTATCTAACAATATGTCACTACATTTCAAACAATAGAAAGTCATGGACTCTGTCAGGGTTAGTGTAAAGGAATGTCTACTCCAAGAAGTAGTAAAACTAACTTTCAAAGGTAACTTAATTCCATGAAACTGGTTTCAGAGAGGTATGAAGATAAAGTCTCCCTTCTGTGTTGAGAGTATACGAGAAAAAAACAGAGTGAAGGGAGGCCAAGGGAATCAACCTATCATTCTACCACATCACATCAGCCATATTTCATCTCACACACAGTGGTACCGATGCAGTATTTGTGGACGAGTATGTCTGCCCACTGTAAATCTCTTTCTCATTAATAATCAGGTGCAGATTTCTCACTTATTATTTCATTTATCATTTTCAACTTTCTATTTTAATCTTACAGGACTTTTATAGAATTTGATCACAAGCTCTCTCAGCTTCCTTTTTCCAGGCTTAAATGTCCTCATACTTTGTCATCTCTCTTTCCACCTACTGATCTTTCCCATAAAATGATTATTAACCATCTTCATTAAAGATTTCTCCAGATCTCCTCTATCTTCCATGAGGTGAGGTCGTGGGTAGAATACTATATAGTGCTCCTTGTGCAGGCATAGCAATGGTTATGCAGAAAGAACTTCCAAGAAGGAATGAAAGTTGAAACCTACAGAAAACACAACAAGAAACTGGTTTCCTCCAGGGATAGTTAAGGGTAGCATGCGGCACAAATAAATAAATTTGCTACTTTCAAAGTAGGCCTAGGCGTGATCTAGAACAGAAATTTAAAGCTGTAAAGGAACTTAATTGATTTCTGCAGGTCGGTTAGTTGCTTCCGCACATTATGTGAAGTTACTGCCACCTTGTGGCAACACCTAAGCACTACACTTTCTGACTTTGAATAGCCTAGGAAAACGTAATGCATAAGACAAGCCCTTTCGCTAAAGCGCCTTAAATACTGCCTAACAGTTTATATCTGTATAGATCTATGGCTTATATCATCACTTACATGGTCTTATCTCGCCTTCATAGAAATCATGTGAACATAGAAACCATGTTATCCATGTTGCGTGCCTGCGCGCGCACGCACACACACACACACACACACACACACACACACACAGTAAAAGATGTCGTATAAGTTTTGCTGTTAGAGTTGAACTTAAAAATCTCTAAATTGTTACATTTGGAGGCTCTCATTTTGGGGGATCCTAGTGTGAGATGCTCCTTTGTTGGTCAATTTTAATCATACAGACATAAACAAAGGATATATTAATTATACATAGAGAAAAAGATCAGAAATGTAAACAAAATGCAGATAAGATGGAGACATTCAATGATTTGTCCAATAATATAAAAACAGTTTTGTGTGCGGGTATCTTGTTGTCATTAGTGGAGGAAATGGAGAGAAGGATAAATAATATTTGAATTTGAAAGAGCGGATGTATGAATACAAGACCCCCTTGAAGAAGAAAGGATCGTCTGGGACCACAGCAGGCTGTGTGGAAGAACAAAATGACCTAGTATCCCAGTTTATTTTTTTCCAGTGCTATGATTTCTTTCCTTTATCTTCAAATCTTTGGTAAAAGTGTAAATGAGGTCTTGAAAAGTTAAGATTGAAATTCCATGTTTATGTTCGCTGCAATTGAACTGGAGAAGAGAAAAGATGACAAATGGAAATGGCAGCTCTAAGGGCTGGAACAAGAGATACAAAGGCTTGGATGGATTTGTGGAATTTGTAACAAACTTACTAGAAGTGATTTCTCAGTAAAAAGAAAAAAAAAAGAGCGGGGGCAACGAGGCTGATGTACTAAGTTAGCAAACAAATTCCAGCAGCGCACCCTGGAGGACTTTCATGCTGAAATGCAATCCCTAGTGTTGGAGGTAGGGCCTGATGGGAGGTGTCTGGATCACGGGGGTGGATCCCTCATGAATAGCTTAGTGCCATCCCGTTTCCCTCATCAGCATGCATTCCCAGGAATGCCATGAAAGGAAAGGCCAAGTCTTGACTGAGAAAGGGACCGGGCAGATGAGGGACTCCCACATATACCTGTTTCCTGCTCTTCCCGAAGACGTTTTGCCACAAGCATATAATTCAATTTCTGAAAAATATGGTCTCCCTCACTGCAGACACCACGCCAGTGTTTTAAATCAAGTTGGCTACTTGTGCTCTGTTTCCAGAATGTAGTTTGCCTGTGGCAATACTAAACTCATCTGGAAGAAAAAACTTACACCTAACCAGTTCCTCATCGGTGATGTTATCCAGGCCGGTTAACAAGAGTATCTCCTTATACTTACTCTCCATCTCATGACTTTAGGATCAGCTTATAAAGAATCCAAACTATGTAAGATTATACCACCAAAAGTGATTCAACATTCAAAATAAAGCAAGGTGAGCTGTTACTATTTTTTAAAGGGAAAATAAAATGTTTACAGTATAGTGAAAGAGATTTTGGTGAAATATAAGGAAGAACTTTTTAAGCAAGATAGTCCTTCTTCCTGGGAAAGACATCTTCAGAGGGTTTAACACCACCTCCAGAATTAGAAAATGGGATCCATTTTCCTGTTATTCTTAAAGCAGAGTTATTAGAAATGGGATCCATTTTCCCGTTATTTTTAAAGCAGAGTTATTCAGGCATAACTGACATACAACACAATGCACATATTTCAGGTGTACGATTGAAATTTTTTTGACATGTATACAGTAGATAAAGCTCAATTTTTCACTTCTTTCATGGATCATGTTTCTGGAATCATATTTACACGGTTTGGATATTTATTTTCCCCAAATCTCATGCTGAAATGTGATTCCCAGCATTGGAGGTGGGGCTTGACGGGAAGTGCTTGGCTCGTGGGGGTGGATCCCTCATGAATGGCTCAGTGCCATCCCCTGGTTGATGAGTGAGTTCTCCTCTGAGTCACATAGATCTGATTATTTAAAGTGTGTAGCACATTGAAGACCTAATGTGACTAGTAACCCATTAGAAGAAAACAGGATAATGTCAATACGCTGAGGTAGGGGAAGGTGTCCTAAGCACAAAAGGTACAAGTCAGGAAGGAAAAGTTTATTAAATTTGATTGCATGTAAACTCTAAATTTCTTTATAAAAAAGAAAAAATAAACATAATACTTCCAAATCCTGAAAGAAAACATAGGCAATGTATATAATTCAGCATGTGTGTAGGGTTTGTACAGCCCATGTGAAAATGGACAATAGATGTGAATAACCACATTACTCAAATGCCCAACACAACAGGTGCTCAAAATTACCAGTATTTAGTAATTTTACTTTAAAAGTAGCAACCTATATGGTAGAGGACTTGAGCCAAGAACAAGAAAGGATGTTTATGAGCTGAAGATAACCAACTGTGACTTTTAGGGGAGGCTCCCATTGATAGAGACAATGTTAATGAATTCTGAGTTATTACTTTTAATATGAACTTATTTTTTCCTATAGACAGGTGATAGCTAGAGAAACTCTACTTATACATGTAGAATTCATAAGCGAAAATTGGAAGTATTTATAAAGTATTATAAGGAACATTTTCAAAATAAGGAACACATTTCAAATACTTAAAATGATTAAGCCACCTGAACGCCCCTGTCTTACCAGTGAAAGAAAAGAAGGAAACTTGCATTTCCTGAGCATCTATTATATGCTAAACACAGTCAACTCAGCATGTTTTCTACTTATCTATAAGAATGCAACCCTCCTACATCCCTATTAAGTGCTAACATTCACATATCAATAACAATTTATATATAAGAAAATTAAGACAGCTTTTATCACATAAATATAAAATTTGCATTTTACTCCATGATATCTGTTTACTTAAAACACATTTTAAAGTATTTGCTATAGGGTAAAATGTATACACAAAGAAAATGCAGACAATTGATTTGGTGGCTTCATGACCCAGGGGTGTACACACTGTAGCTGAGAAGTATGGTCCTGTACCATGCATAATAGCTGACACTGGGTAGCACCTTACTGTGTACAAAGTGCTTTCACATGGATCCTGGAAGACAGAAAGAAAAGAAAATGTTGAGGGAGCATATAATCATCTGTGAATGGGGATGGTAATTCCTATCTCCGGGTTGTAAATATACAGTATGGTATGCCTGATACAAAACAGTTGGCATTTATGATAGTCTCCCATTGTTACATTTTAAATTAGGTGGCATGAGCTACCTGGAACCAAACAGCTAGTAAAAGACAGTACAAATTACTGAATTCAAGGCTTCTGAATCCAGGAGCTCTGCTTTTTCTTATGCCAACTGCCTGCTTATCATACAGAGAGTATGGAATGATGCCCTGTTTAAAAAAATTAACACTTTGGGAGGCCAAGGCGGGCGGATCACGAGGCCAGGAGATCGAGACTACGGTGAAACCCCGTCTCTACTAAAAATACAAAAAATTAGCCGGGCGTGGTGGCGGGCGCCTGTAGTCCCAGCTACTCGGAGAGGCTGAGGCAGGAGAATGGCGTGAACCCGGGAGGCGGAGCTTGCAGTGAGCCGAGATTGCGCCACTGCACTCCAGCCTGGGCGACTGAGCAAGATTCTGTCTCAAAAAAAGAAAAAAGAAAAAAGATAAAAGAAAAAAAAACTAGTGTTATTTGCTTCGAAAACACCAACCCTCAGATATATAGTAGTGTTACAATTGAAGCATTAGCAATTATTTTCTTTGTCAAATCATTTATTTCTTTTCAACTAGAATATTGGCAAAGCTTGCTCCTTCCCTGTTCAGATTTCTGCTTAATTGTTTTTTTCTAAGCTCATCCTTCAATGAACACATGCTGCAAAACAGCACCCGATACCATTACTGTCTATTACCTCATACCATTTATATTTCTTCATAGCACTTATCTGCTTGTGATATATAAGCATTATATTATATATGACATTATAGTATACATGCTGTTGCTATTTGTTTATTCTTTAATGGCCAGCCTGCTGAAATAGAAGTGCCTTGTGGTCAAGGATTTGTGTGCTGTTTATTGCTGTACTTCTACCACCTGGAGTAGTAGGTCCTCAATAAACATTTGTTAAATAAACATATGTTGAATCAACTGTCTAGGCATCCCATCTAAGACTTCAGCCCTGGGAATCTCTACTTCCTAGGCTGTATTCATCCATATGGCTTGATTACTCAAGAGCCAGAGTTACCTTAGAATGCACAGAGCAAATGTCCTCACTGCACATTCTTGAAGAGGGATGTTCAAGCCAGAAATAGCATAGATAAAAAGCAGAATTGTAATCAAACCATATTTATCTACTTGTAGAATAATTTCAAAAGAGAGCAAAGTTAAGAAGGCTTTTAAAAATCCAAGGCATTATGCCAAATATATAACATATATATAAAAAAAGTGGAAAATTTGGAAACTTCCATCTCTGGTGGGATTAATCCAACTTCCTATAGTTCCACTATGCAAGTTACCCTAGCTTCTAAGAAGGGAGTAAAACATGGTGTATTGCAGGGAAACTTCGAGTAATTGAATTTGTGTGAACTTTCAGACTAAGCTGATAGAAAAACACATGGTTTATTTTAATGTTTCTGCTATTAGTTATTTTTTCACGATAATTTAACTGGTGAATCCAATATCTATTTTGACAATAGATGTATTTTTATTCTGGCTATGTCATAATATTCTGCAATTACAAAATCACATAACACTTAAATTACTGCCGTAAAGCTAAGAAGAAATAACTTGCCATACTCCAAATTCCTAAAGGAGCTCGATCTCTGTTCCCTAAGTAATCCCTTCTCTGTTTTGCTCTTTTGTGATTCTTAGGCTGGAATCATGTTTTGGCTCTATCAGCCTAAGGAGCAGTTAGCCACTGAGTTAGGGAACAAAAAGACCAAGGCCATAGGTATTTGCACCATAAACTTCTCCTATCTTGTATGTCCATAATTCGGTATTATTATTATTATTATTATTATTTGAGACGGAGTCTCTCTCTGTTGCCCAGGCTGGAGTGCAGCGGCATGAGTTCGGCTCACTGCAAGCTCCGCCTCCCGGGTTCACACCATTCTCCTGCCTCAGCCTTCCGAGTAGCTGGGACTACAGGCGCCCGCCACCACACCCGGCTAATTTTTTGTATTTTTAGTAGAAACAGGGTTTCACTGTGTTAGCCAGGATGGTCTCGATCTCCTGACCTTGTGATCCACCTGCCTCAGCCTCCCAAAGTGCTGGGATTATAGGCGTGAGCCACCACGCTCGGCCAATTCTGTATTATTTTGCATCTCTGACACTCATGACTTGATACCTTAAACATTCAAACATATAGAAACACTTATTTGTGTGAACAGCAGTTTTTTTCCTTAAACCAAAGATTGTCAACCCTTAATCTAAAACATAAAAGGAAATAAAACTCAAACACCACTTCTCCATTACTTGTAAATTTTATTTCTCTCTTCTTAATATATTAATACCCAAGTTTGAGCCAAAATATTAAGGATGGATGTGGTGGCTTATGCCTGTAATCCCAGCACTTTGGGAGGCTGAGGTAGGTAGATTGAGCTCAGGAGTTCAAGATCAGCCTGGGCAACATGGCAAGACCTTATCTCCAAAAGAAAAAAAAGGTTAAGAAATCTAAATTTCAATTAATTTTGCCCTTATTGCCAAGTAAATCTGAGTAAATTATAGATGTTAGTAATTTAGGGTAAGAATTCCCAAAACCAGCCGGGCACCGTGGCTCATGCCTCTAATCCCAGCACTTTGGGAGGCCGAGGTGGGTGGATCACTTGAGGTCAGGAGTTTGAGACCAGCCTGGCCAACATGGTGAAACCTTGTCTCTACTGAAAATACAAAAATTAGCCAGACTTGATGGTGTATGCCTGCAATTCTGGCTACTTAGGAGGCTGAAGCAAGAGAATCACTTGAACCTGGGAGGCAGAGGTTGCAGTGAGCCGAGATCGTGCCATCGCAACAGAGCAAGACTCCGTCTCAAAAGAAAAAAAAATTCCCAAAACCAGATGTTTAGGGTGGGGAGTTCATCACTGACAACAGTAGAGAATCTCATCTTCAATTTTAGAGATAAATTATATCAAGGGAAATTTTGACAGCCAAAGTGAAGTCCTGAAATTAAACAGAGTAAAGAAATCATCAATCTAGTAAAGATCCTCAAAGAATGCTTTCTGGAGAATAGTTTTAGATAAAATAAGCAAAGAATGAAGACAGCAGAGATAAAGCTAGAGAAGTAGAAACTATCAATGTTTTTACCCCCTTCAAAAATAATGTTGAAACTTAGTACCCACTGCAACAGTGTTGGGAGCTTGGGCCAAATGGGAGGTATTCAGATCATGAGAATTTCACTCACATAGACTGATTAATGCCACTCTAACAGGGGGCTTGTAGGGGGTGAATTCGCCCCATTTGTCATGTGAGGACACAGCAAGAAGGCCTCACCAGATACTGATGCCTTGACCTTGGACTTCCACCTGAAGTACTGTGAGAAATATATTTCTGTTCTCTATAAAATACCCAGTCTATAGTATTCCATTACAGCAGCACTAAATGGACTAAGACAGTGAGAAAGTATGCATGTCCATTACAAGGAGGGTCAGAGAACAGGAGTTTTCATGAACCAGAAACTTCTTTCATTCATATTTTCTCCATGAGACATGCAATAAACATGAGATGAATGATGCCAACTCTGGCTGTGTACAGTATATCATGACTGGTTCACATCACTCCCGAGGTTTCCATATGCATTCACTCTCCTCTCCTACCTCAACACTGAGTCTCTTTTATTCCACTCCAAAGTAAAGAGGTCGTCCCTAGAACTACAGAAGCTTTCTGCCAACAGAGTTGTCTGGAGTTTATGGCATTAGGTTTGGGCAACAGGAAAAGTAAAATACAAAACTGCAATATAGAAACTACAAAATTTCAAGGAAGGACTGGCTGAGAGAAGCATTCAGGTTGGAGGGGAAGGAATGGCATTGTTGTGAAAACGTGTTCTGGGAACTGACCTTAAATTGAATTGTAGGAGGCTGCAGTCCCACTGGAAAATGCATACTGGCGCCAAGACAACTGCTGCTTCCAGGAATATCCTCCCCCTCCTTAGCAATGTGGAACAGATTGAAGGAAACTGAAACAATCCATTTAAGCAGGAAGTAAATAGTTTAAGAGAGCAACCAGATGGCCTAAGGCACTATCAGTATAGCTATCCCCACCCCTCAGCCGGCCACCAGCTTTTCCTTCCTCTTTTCTTCTCACTGTCTGAAAGACTAATCAGGCATACATTGCGGAGGTGGAGATCTGCCTTCTCTTGTTCCCGCTTAAGACTCCCTCCTATGTAAGTTTCTCCTGTCTAGATCTTTGACTACTAACCAGCCTGGAGTGGTCTGCCTCTTCTTTGGTCTGAGCTTGCCTTGTGCTTATATAGGGTGGTTCTTAGTCCAGCACGGTGTTTTCCCAATAGCCACCCTACTATTTAACTACATTCACCCTTGGTGCAAGTGCCAAAAAAAAAAAAAAAAAAAAGACCAAGGCGATAGGTATTTGCACCATAAACTTCTCCCATCTTTTATGTCCATAATTCTGTGTTATTCTGCATTTCTGACACTTATCTTAGTTTGTCTATAGAATTGAATTGGCCTTTAACCCTATCATATAATAATATACTTTAATTTTAATCACAAAATACATATGTTAAGTAGAACACAATCTAGGAAATACAAGATAATACAGAAAAAAAAATGCATGCAGTGGGGAAAAGGAAACAGCACAAAACCAAGTGTGACGAAAGAGATAAACTTTGACTTCTAATTTCAACTGAGAATCAGTGGACAAAACATCAAAGCCAATATCTGAAATTCATCGTTTCATTCACGTGAGAGCTGGAGAGACAAATGTTAATATTCCAAAAAAGAAAATAATTCGGTTTAGGCTTTGGGAAAATCAGATTCTGTGTTTTAACAGCAAACGTCCAGCCCCAGCAGGAAGCATGAGAACCCAAACAATGCCCTTGTGTTAATATTGTTAAGTGGAGAATCTGTAAAGAGAAAATGACATTCGCACAAGCTTAAAAGGACATGGATGGTTTGCTAAAGAATAAAATATGTGTAGAAATTAGTAAAATCAAGGAAGTAATTTTGCTTAGCAGTCAAGTGCATGGGCTTTGGAATAAGGTAGATCTGGTTTGAATCTGGCTCCAACACTAGTCACCTAGTTTTTGGAAGATAGCTTCAATTATTGCTACACACTGGATTATGTTACCTAAATTCATATGATGAAGCCATAACCTCCCAATGTGATGATATTTGAAAACAAGGCCTTTGGTGGGTAGTTTATGAGGGTGGGGTCCTCATAATGTGATTAGTACCCTTATAAGAAGAGGTATCAGAGAGTGCTCTCTCTCTCTCTCACCACTAGGTGAGGACCCCGCATAAATATGCCTATCTGCAAGCCAGGAAGAGGGCTCATACCAGGAACCAAATTGGCCATCCTTGATCTTGGAATCCTCAGCATCCAGAAGACCCAAGTCAACTAAGATAGTACTCTTCTCTAAAAAGGGGAAACTTTGATGTATAGAGTTGATTTGAGAAACAAGTGAACAACGCATATGCCACAGTCTGTTGCATCATGAAAAACCAGTATGCAATAGGTCTTTTTGTTCTTAGCAAGGTAAAGACATTTGCAATACTGACAGGAGAAATGTCACCTACAAATACGCCAAAGTGTGAAGTGACATAAATGTTTCTGCACAACTAAAACTTTGGTATATGTGGAACAGTATGGAAAATGAAGCCAGAAAGGTAAAATACTAAGCTGCTTTTTGTCATAAAGAGAGAAATGGAACCCTCATTGTTAAAAAATAGGTACACAATTGAGAGATTTTATTCAGAATAATGCCTGATTAATATAAATTTGGTCACTGTAATAATATAGCTACATAATTTATACATGTGTATATATATTCACACATTTTTTGCTTTATCAGGAATTTTTGTATATTCTACTAATGGCTTTTCTGTATGATAGCACAAATTACAATTGTTGGCCACTGCCACAAAGTGGGGGAAAATGCACATTTTTAAGCATTTCTTTGCTTCATCTGTGAAAATTTCATCTTTGCAGTATGAATTATGGAGCATTGTCCTGAATTGCCCTTATAGGTGACAGCAGTTTGTATGTTGTATGCTGGAGTCCCAAATGAGGACATTACTGCATATAAAATGATTATAAGTAAAAGGCAGAAAATGTTTTGAATGGTCATAACTTCCAAGGGTCCTCTACCCTTTGACCTCTGGATTGGGGTTCCCAATGACTGCCCTAATATCCTTCTCTACCTACTGCCTTAAGGCCAACTCAGTGTATCCACGTAAAGAGTACCCTAAAGCCAGTAAAAGATCATCACGAACACCCAGAGGTGTTTATGGCCATCATTCCAGATCCTCTTTGCTTTTTCTTGACTTACTCCTTCTTTGATAAAGTTATTCATATGGTTTCAAATCCAGAATCCAGCTATTCACTTCATGGCCTTAGTTTGGATTAAAACAATCAGCTTTCTTTTGCTCTGTAGATGGCCTTGGATAGTACATATTAACTGTCTATGGGGCCTCTTTTCCACTCATGACCACATCCTGCTTGCAGATCTGCTGCTGGGTTAACACCATATCATCTGCTAGTTGATACCATTTATTTGACATCCTGGGGTTACAGCACTCTAAAGGGCATCCACTGTCCTCAACAGAGAAAAATACACCGCTGAACAAAGGATTAAACAGGCTCCTCACACTACCAGATGTTCAGTGCATTTTCCAGGATTTTCAAGGCTTCGATGCTGTCATGTTGAGAGTCCACTATCCACTTGTGTTTTTCCATGAATAATGCAGAAAACGTGAGCATTCATGAATCTAATCACTGAGGTAAAGTAACCTAGTCATAGTCAAGAGGACAGCTAGTGTTAAACTCCTTCGTATAAATTTGAGGAAGGATTTACATATTCATAATGACTTTCTGATCTGGAAAGCCCAGGTTTGTCAGTTATTAATAATTGGATGAATAATTCAGGTAGTATTTAAACAAATAGCGATTTCATAGCAGACATTTCCCCATCCAGGAGATGCAGTAAAGTATTGGTGGCAATAGATGCTCCTACCAAGATCTCCTCCTGCCACTGCCACTCTGTGCACAGGAAAGGAGGGAGAAGAAGCCATATTGCTTCTCTTATATTTGAGCATCATTTAAGGGAATATAAGTCTCTAATGACTCACATGTAAGTCTGCTGGCTAAGAAAGTTCTAATGTTGGAACTCCTTTCAGCTATTGAATTTTGTAAAAAAAAAAAAAACTTATTTATTTGTGTTTATATACATTTATGAGATAAAAGTGTAATTTCGTTACATGGATATATGGCATATTGGTGAAGGCAGAGATTTCAGTGTACACATCACCCGAAAAATGTTCACTATACCCATTAAAGTAATTTCTCATCCCCCATTTCCCCTCACCACATGCTCCAGCCCTTGCCAGCAGGAAACTGTTCATTGTCTCTGACTAACAGAAACGAAACCTAAAAACACTGGTGGGAGGAGTCTCCACATTGCTTCCTACTCCATTTTCTCTGGGGCAGTAGCAGAGTAGGAGCAAGCCAGCACTAGTAAGCTAACTAAGTGACTCAACCAAGGCCTTTTTTCCTTGTTATCTTTGCAGACACTTCATTTTCTTAGCATTTCTGGAGATTACAACATACTGCGGTTCCGTTTCTGGGAACTTTACTGATTTATCTCCTCCCTCACACAAAATAAGCATTGATTCGTGCATTTCTGAAGATCTCAAGATCTGGACTACTGTTGAAAAGACTTCCAGTGAGGTGAGTACTGTTGCTGATTTTGTAAATATGATTTTGTTCCTTCCTGGAAGTCCCCAGAATCACAAGGGGACAATCAGTATTGGTTATTCAGGGTCGGGGGATGATGGGAGTAGAGCTGAGTATTCAAAAAAGTGAAAACTGTTGCTTGATATGAATCCTTCATTTACTTAGGAAGATAACAGTCATCTTCTATTCCATCACAACTGAGGACTGAACAAGAGAAAATGCATTTTGACCATTGCAGATTTTAAAATTAATTATCTGAGTGTGTATTGGCGTAAGTTGGTACTTAGAAGAGGGCTTCTGTTATTTTGGCTGGAAGAAGTGTTGGAAACTCGGTAGCTATGGTGGGTTCTCAAGATAGTGACATGAAAAAGTATCATGAAAGAATATTAAGTAAAAAACATATCTGAGCATAGAGACGTATTACATGGCATCATCCCAATTTTACAAAACATAAGAACAAATGTACACATAGAGTAGAAAATTTTTTTCAGTTTCACAAACAGTTATTCAAGTACATGGTGTCTTAATGTTTTCATAAGTATGTTGATCTTTTACTTTAGCTCCATTCTACACCAGGTGCTAGGGGCAGAATTTCAATCATTTTGGAATTACTCTCTGCCTTCCTGAAAGTTAATGATTTTTTTTTTCCTTGTGGCAAGGTACAGGGGAGTGGAGGGGAAGGCAATTAGGAAAAGGTTACTATTGTTTACTTTTCAAATTTTTAAAAGATGTTTTCTATAGCCTGGTACAATATTTCATGTGTGCTTAAATGGAATGTGAGATTCTTAAATGTTGATTTCAGAATTTTATTAGATAAATGTTAATTACGTTGTTCAAATTTATTATATCATTACAGATTTTTTTACCTTGTTCATTTAGTAATTGAAACATAAACCGAAACATCCTATTATGAAGTTTGATTTTTTGGCCAGGCACAGAGGTTCATGCCTGTAATCCCAGTACTTTGAGTGACCAAAGCGAGCCGATCACTTGAGGTCAGGAGTTCCAGACCAGCCTGGCCAGCATGACGAAACCCCGTTTCTATTAAAAATACAATAATTAGCCGGGTATGGTCGTGTGTGCCTGTAATCCCAGCTACTCAGGAGACTGAGGCAGGAGAATTGCTTGAACCGGGAGGCAGAGGTTGCAGTGAGCTGAGATTGTGCCACTACACTCCAGCCTGGGCGACAGAGCAAGACTGTCTCAAAAAAAAAAATTTTTTTTTTCCTTGTAGTGCTCTCACAATCACATACATATTATGTGTATATATAATATATATTCACACACAAATATATGTATATATAATCATGTATACAAACAGGTACACACATAGAAATATATGTGTGTAGTGATGTCTGTGCATGTGTGTATATGAAGAGAAATATATACTAATTATAGTACCATGAAGCACTATAAAATAATAATATCATTAGATAAATTAGATAAATTCATAACTAAAACTTATAATTTTCTAGGAGTTGAACCTTTTATCATTATGTGGTATCTGAAGTTACTTTTGGGCTTAAGGTATATTTAAAGTTACACAAACACAGATAAACTGGCTTTCTTTAGTTATTCTTTGCAAGATAATTTTTAACAATTTTTTTCACCTTTTGTTAACAACATATATGTAGATTTCTTAAACCAAATTTGATGAAAGTTGTCACTTAACAGGTCAGACCTTTTAGGTGTATGCTGGTAATTAACAATCTGCTGTCTTTACTTCAATTTATGACACTTCTATATCATCTCACTAAGACAACTGCTTTAGTGAATTGTCATGTTCTTTTTCTTCCCTCCCTTTACTACGCTGTTATAATTTCTGTTTCTCTTATCTTTGATCAGGGCTTTCTTTTTAAGGCATTAGGAACACCTAAAAAAGTTTATTTTTCACTCTTCTTATCTTTTGGCTGTCAGAATTTTTAATTTTATTCATTGTTTTCTTATTAAATATTATTTTCAATAGATATTTTCTTGTGGTATGAGTCTTTTTGTCTTGCAAAAAGACTGAGGCCTTGAGTATCACAAAATAATTTTTGAGACTCTTCTATTTAAATATCATTTTGCCTAAATTAAAACTCTAAATGTAAAATTATATTTTCCCTTAAGACAAGATGAAAGCACCTCTTCTGTGCTGTGGAGCTAGATATATTTTGAAGTTAAGAATCTGGAGGCTTCAGTAAGGCTATTTAGTGTATATATTCTAAATAGTGTCTTACTAGAAACTCCACTGGGATATAAATAATTACTCCAAAATCAAAAGCAGTAATATTGCAAAACAAAATGTGAATGTTCACATTTCAGTGAAATAAAGATTATACATAGCCTACTGTCATCCCAAATCTGGTTTTATTTTGCAAATAAATTGTGCTGTCACACTTGTTGAAAACAAGTGCTCAGTGCCACAAAGAAAAACCAGCACTTAAACAGGAAATTTCTCAGCAAAGCATATTTGCTTCTACAGAAGGGTGCTGCCTGCGTCAGTCACAACGTACAGTCTAAGCTGACCGGATTGGCTACTGCTTTAAATTGTATAGGGCTAATTAGGCGGGAAGGAAGAGACTGCCCCTTACCAATTAGGCGGGAAGGCATGTCTGGGGCGGCAAAAGAGGGAAGGGTTGTTTACAGAACAGGAAAGAACAGGAAAGTTTGAAGACGAACTTATTGTTTCTAGCACACTCACAAAATAAGTCAAAACTTTCCATTGAAAATTTTTTTTTGGTTTTGCAATTGATATGGAACTTTTGACCAGCATTATATTAAAATAACTCCATCGTCCTGCTTCAGGCAGTTTTGATATAGAGATTCACTTTCAATTTGATTCTTGAATCTTTGTAGGTGATCTATTCCTCATTACCGAAGGCTTACAGAGTATTTTTGTTTATTATATTCTTCAGTTTCACTATAAAGTGTTTTTGTATAGATTTTCCCTTCATTCTCTGGACCTTTTCAATCCAAGAATCCTCACGTTCTCGTAAGAAGGCAGCAATTTTTTTTTTTTGATGGAGTCTCACTCTGTCCCCCAAGCTGGAGTGCAGTGGCACGATCTCCACTCACTGCAACCTCCATCTCCTGGGTTCAAGCGATTCTCCTGCCTCAGCCTCCCAAGTAGCTGGGACTGCAGGCGCTTCCCACCACACCTGGCTAATTTTTTGTATTTTTAGTGGAAACAAGGTCTCACCGTGTTAGCCGGGATGCTTTTGATCTCCGGACCTCGTGATCCGACCGCCTCGGCCTCCCAACATGCTGGGATTACAGGCGTGAGCCACCGCACCTGGCCCAATTCATAGCCCCTGAAATTTAGATATCTTGGTTATACACAAAGACATCATTCCTAAAATTAAGAAATTCATTAAGTTAACATTTTTGGAATCCATACCTTGCACTGTCATCATCGAAGCGTACAGGTGTTAAGAGGTCAAGAGGAGTGACACTCTGTCCATAAGGGGACTCTGAAATCTACCAGGAGACAAAGCCTCAGTTGAGTCTTAAGGTTGTATGGGAAGTAGTCAAAGAAAGAAATGTGGAAATGGCTTTCCAGGCAATAAGAAGGAACTAGCAAAGTCATGAGGCATGAAGACACAAGGTGTCCAGCATCTTTGTGAAGCATAGATACAAGGAATACAAAAGTACTAGAAGTAAAAAAGATGCAGCTTATTCAACACTTTCTGAGACAGTATAGGACGCAAGGAATTTTTGGAAAGGAAAAGGAGAAATATTGAAGGATTTCAGTGGAATATAAATGCGGCTTATTGAGAAAAAACTGGTTGTGTGAAAAGAAATAATTAGACAAATCAAGTCTGAAAGAAGAAAAATAAAACAACCAATAAAATCATTTCAGTGAATAAATACTGTGATGCAGCACTAGAAAGCATGCGGATATTCAGCAAAGTGATGGTTTTATGGGTACAGAGAACAGAAGCCATGGTCTAGCACCAAAGAAGGGAGGATGCTAATGAGAGCCAAGTAGGGAAGAGTCAAGGAGAGTAGGGTCGGTGCCCCGGCATGAAACTGTAGCACTGTAGCAGAAAGTTATTCATATAAGGTGGGAGGCTGCAGCCCATTTACACCTAGGCCACTCCAGTCATACTGGGTGTGGGAAGATTTGAGAAACAACAGGCAGGATTTGGGGGATAGGCTTCAGCCCCGGTAAAGGATAAGAAGAGGAACTAAGGGCTTTGACACTGCAGAGCTCATACTCTTAACACTGAGACAATTGCTTGCTCTCAGACTTCCCTCTAACAACTGGACCCAACTCAACTATTCTCATTCAATGGGAATAATTTCTTAGACATTCCTAACACAGCAGTTCTTCACTCAATTTCTACAGTAACACATTTGGTCGTTAAGTCCTTCTTTATCACACATATTCATGAACAACTCTTTCATATGGGCCACTCACACACACAGGCATACATCTTTTGAATTGTCTGTATACATGTGTAACACTGTATACCATTTTCTCTTGTAGGCTCACTTATGTCTGTAAAGATGGAAAAAAAATACAAGAACATCGTTCTACTAAAAGGATTAGAGGTCATCAATGATTATCATTTTAGAACGGTTAAGTCTTTACTGAGCAGCGATTTAAAACTTAATCCAAAAATGAGAGAAGAGTATGACAAAATTCAGATTGCTGACTTGATGGAAGAAAAGTTCCGAGGTGATGCTGGTTTGGGCAAACTAATACAAATTTTCAAAAATATACCAGCACTTGAAAACCTGGCTGAAACTCTTAAAAAAGAAAAGTTAAAAGGTAATTGGGAAGAGGGAACACCCACTCCCTGCAACCATCCCCAAACCCTCCCCAACATTGATTAGAGCCCCACCTCGGCCATACTTGAGTTGTGTTTTCCCCAGTTTGTGACTCAACAGCTGAGACAATGTTGGTACTTCAGAGGCCAACAAGTTGACAAGTTAGTGCATTCCATTACTAGTGTAGCTTGATGTATTTCAGAGTGTATATTTGGGATCAGTGAAAGAACAAAAGTGAGAGGGAGTTGAAGGGGGACTGAGACTTCCAGTACATTAGAAAGATTATATAATAATAAAATCGTAAAAATTATTGTTTAAATTCAAGGTATGTACATTTAACCAATTAATGTATCTCTTCTATTGAGACTATTTAACATATCACTACCCTTTATAATTTAAAAAAATGCAATACTTAAATGTGAGCCTGCCTCTCAGAAGTGTGATCTCCCCTGTTGTTATATCAAGTTAAAAAAAAGGATTTAAAAAAGTCTTAAGTCCAAAATCAGTATATCCTTCCTCATGGAAACCTTTGGCTGGTTTCTATAATTTGAATAGCTTACCTGGGGAACGTGACCTAGCAGTCTGCGTCATGAAAACATTAGTTTTTAAAATGAAATGATCAGAGAACCGCATTGGGAAAGGGTTAACTGAAGCACATAGAGTTCAGAGAACAGGAAGCATGTGCTGAGTGCACAGGGGAGGAGTGAGGAAAGCGCTGAGGAGCATGAGTCAGTTCTTGTTCCTGTCTTGTGACTGCTGGTCTCTTGAGGCCAGGC
The DNA here is from genome assembly GCF_006542625.1 of Nomascus leucogenys. Lineage (NCBI taxonomy): Eukaryota > Metazoa > Chordata > Mammalia > Primates > Hylobatidae > Nomascus > Nomascus leucogenys. The sequence goes on along the minus strand of NC_044392.1, from coordinate 42,440,558 downwards.
TGGGCTAATGCAGTAGAGGTAGACTAAAGCACAGCTGAACCCTCAAGCAGGAACTGAGAGCAAATTGTATTGAAACTGCTTCAGCTGTCGGAGATCGTTTATATGTCTTCCTTTTTTCTGCATTGGTTGTGAATAAAATTGAATCTATTCCAGCAAAAGGATCAGCCGCATCAAGAAAGACGAAGAAGGCAGTGGATGCTGCTTCACCTGCACCCTCCACAAGCAGCACTGTCAAAACTGAAGGAGCAGAGGCAACTCCTGGAGCTCAGGTAAGCTTCAGGAAGAGGAGCAGGCCTCAAGTCCCACAGAGGAAGCTCTGCTACGGCTCTTCCACTCAATCTCTCCAGCAGGCAGTTATTTCTTCATGTTTCCCATCAAGTTTCAGATTTAGCAAATTGTATGATAATTGATCATCTTATTGATGATCAAAGCAATGCACCAATCACATGAGTAAACATAATGTAAATATATATAACATAAATGTGATACTTTCATTCTAGTAGAGTGGAGTGTCAACGTGAGAATCAGGTAAGTAAATACTTTGTCCATGTGTATAAAAACCTAGTTTTTCTAATCCCAAGCCAGCACATCCCATAACAGAAATAATTAGAGAAATAATGTGTAGAACATTCTCCTCTTTCTTCGTTTAATGAAACCATCTATGCCCATCTCTTACAACTGGCCAGAGATGGGCAGCAACCTCTCAAGTTTCCAAGAAACATCTTCTTAGGACTAATAAAACTACTATCCAATAATGAAAATATGCTCTACTTCATTTGGCACTGAAAACGAATAACAGGAAAATCAAACCACTTGCAGAAAAGAAAAAAACCAACCAAAGAAAAGGCTGGACCCAAAAGGAGTAAAGTGTCCAAGGAGCAGACTCAGCCTCCCTGTCCTGCAGGAGCCGGCATGTCCACAGCCATGGGCCATTCCCCATCTCCCGAGACCTCATCGTCAGCTCCACCCAACACTTCCTCAACTGAGGTACACTCTTCCTGGTCCCATTTTGCTTTGTCTTTTTCAACCCAAAGTAAAGGACTGATTTCACCTGTTACTTAAAAATTGCATCGATAATTTGCTAGTTAATCAAATGTACGTATTGAGAAACCACTACATTTTGATCTTTTGCTTCCACAGGGATACCTGATGAACTTGACATTATCTCTGACTGCAGGAAGTTTTCTGTTCTGTGTTGTTTGGGGAAGGGAGAGAGAGCTATGGAGTACAGAACTGTCAGCTGTGGGCTTACTGTCTACTGCTACCATGTCCTTCATACCTCTTCCCTTGGTTCACTGTAGTATTCCATGTCAGACCTCTCCAGCACCTGCTAGTTTGTGAATGAGGTTATCCATACCCTCAGCTCTTTTTCTTATAGATGAAACAACCTCCCCTGCATTAAAAGTGTTCTATTGCAATTCAAGGAGACTGAGGTGTTAAAAAGAAAAGATGTTAAAGAAAACCCATTCTGACCCCCAGGTTTCTGTTAGCATGCTACCTGCTAGAGCCCTGACACTGAGAAAGGCTATGGTGGTGGGAATGACACTCTGTAGAGTGTCTCCAGCCTGAACCAACTGAGATGATGGCATTCTGAGGGGTTTATCCTGCATGTGTTCTCACCTGCTGTAAGCTAACTGAATCTTGGGTAGGAACACTATGAGATGTGCTCTTAAAATTGCCCTGTCTACACTGGTGATAACTGAACACTCTTTGTGTCTATAGTTTGTGGTGGGCACCATTTTTCATTTTAAATGTCATTTAACTTTGTCTATTTTTAGGCTCTGGCACTTTAAGCTGCTAAGAGAAATAGTATAAGAAATTATTTCATTCTAAAATTTATTTATTTATTTATTTATTTATTTATTTATTTATTTATTTATTGTTGTTGCTGTTGTTGAGACAGAGTCTCTCTCTGTCACCCAGGTTGAAGTGCCACGGCATAATCTTGGCTCACTGCAGCCTACACCTCCCGGGTTCAAGTGATTCTCCTGCCTCAGCCTTCCAGGTAGCTGGGATTACAAGTGCCTGCCACTACACTCAGCTAATTTTTGTACTTTTAGTAGTGCCAGGGTTTCACCATGTTGGCCAGGCTGGTCTCGAACTCCTGACCTCAGGTGATCCACCCACCTCGGCCTTCCAAAGTGCTGAGATTACAGGTGCGAGCCACCGCGCCTGGCCCTAAAATTTATTGTTACTTCATGACACTGGCTTTCAGTATCCACTAGTCTTATGTTGCTCTTATGCTTTATTTCTTAAGGATGATTCTGTTTACAGAAAGGTCGTTTTTTCACTATATGGTCTCCTCTGTTACTTCATCTTGCTATTATACCAGTTTAAGATATCTTCTGCCCTGGCTAGCAATCCCTCTCTATCCTGACTCCAGCTCTAAACATCTGTGCAAGTTTTGGGGCCCTGTGTTATACTGAGGTCACTGAATAGCAGTTCTGTATTTCTCAATTAGACATTTTTCTCTGTTCTCCTGTGCTATCATACACAGAACCCGACAACAGTGGCCAGAAGAAGTGTTCTCCAAAAAGGTCCATTGATAGTGAAGGTACTGAGTACAACAAAGCCATTTGAATATGAGACCCCAGAAATGGAGAAAAAAATAATGTTTCATGCTACAGTGGCTACACAGACACAGTTCTTCCATGTGAAGGTTTTAAACACCAGCTTGAAGGAGAAATTCAATGGAAAGAAAATGATCATGATATCAGATTATTTGGAATATGATAGTCTCCTAGAGGTCAACGAAAAATCCACTGTATCTGAAGCTGATCCTGATCAAACGTTTGAGGTTCCAAATAGAATCATCAGCAGAGCAAAGGAAACTCTGAGGATTGATATTCTTCACAAACAAGCTTCAGGAAATATTGTATATGGGGTATTTATGCTACATAAGGTAAGTCCTCAAAGTTGTTTTATTTTTCCATCAACACCTGAAATTAAAAGCCTTGATGTGTGAGATGAAGCTTTGCCTATAAACTGGATATTAGAATCCAGGACTCTGAAGACTAATGACAGGTGGATAAAGACTTCTCTGAAGATAAGACTGGGATTAGGGGACCTGTTAATGTTTCTTTCCCATGTTCTCCTTCCCAGAGCTTTAAACTTTAGTCTTTACAGTAATGTGCACTGAGAAACCTTAAGACTTTATCAGTTGTTATTATCTATGCTAAGCAGTCAAGGACAGTGTGAGGTCTACATCCATACACATATAATATTAGGTTTATCCCTTTGATTATTATCTCTACTGTCATAAAAATCACATTATTTTTATTTTGAATGAAGTATTGTCCTCTGAGGCTTGAGTTCTGGTTGTGACAGTCAGAATAAGAAATAAATTGACTACTCATGGCTGGAAAACAAATACATAAAGTAAGTAGGACAATGTTCTGACCAAATGAAACTAATTCATCATAAAGAAACGGAACAATTGGGAAATACGAATTTGGATGATACTTGGAAAATCAGGTAATCTAAATTTGTCATTTATATATAAATAACCAAAACAAATAGAGCACAGAGTGCTTTTCCTGATATGTTCCTGTCCAAATTCATGAAACCAGTTAGCATGAGACATTCATCCTCCAAAAAAAGCATCTATCCTCTGCTATTGATTCAAGCAATTTCTTATCTGATCAGTAGTTCACTACCCATTATATTTGTTTCCTAGAACAACTAATTTAACCTGCGTTACTTTCTGTACACACTATCTTTTTTTTTTTTTTTTGAGATGGAGTCTCACTCTGTCACCCAGGTTGGAGTGCAGTGGCATGATCTCGGCTCACTGCAGCCTTCGCCTCCTGGGTTCAAGCAATTCTCCTGCCTCAGCCTCCTGAGTAGCTGGGACTACAGGTGTGTGCCACCACGCCTGGCTAATTTTTTGTATTTTTAGTAGAGACGGGGTTTCACTATGTTAGCCAGGCCAGGATGGTCTCGGTCTCCTGACCTCGTGATCTGCCCACCTTGGCCTCCTAAAGTGCTGGGATTACAGGCATGAGCCACTGCGCACGGCCTATATACACACTCTTAAAGAGATGATTCTTACAAACCCAATTCTAGGATTATGAGTAATGAGCAAAAAGCTGGAATGTTTGAGCTCAAGGACTTGGTTTCAGGAGGGGGTACAAATATTGGAAGAGACTCAGTAAATGCAGAAGGTAGAAAAAATAATTAGAGAGTTACTAGAAGCTTGCTTTTTGTTACAGATTTCCTCATAATTCACTGAATAAATAGTCATAGCAGATATCCATTCTTTTTGCATAGGGCCAGAGACCCAGAAAGGCTATCACAGATTTCAGCTTCCTCTGTATCAAGGTGCTTTGGGAAGCATAGCTGCCCTGGAGGTGAAAGCAGTAGAAATTTGGAAGAAAACTCATTGTTCTAGAACTGTCATAGAAATACCTCAGATATGAAAGACTTAAACAAAAAGGATATTGAGGGAGGGCTTTCTGCAAATATCTGGCCTAAGATATATGCATATCTGTACTAGGAGTTGCTGTCCTGCATCTTGTTTAACTTTCTTACAAGGGACTTTAGCCTATATGTGGTTCGTATTAATTACATTCTCAGGAACAGAATATTAATTTTCTGTTACAGAAAACAGTAAATCAGAAGACCACAATCTATGAAATTCAGGATGATAGAGGGAAAATGGATGTAGTGGGGACAGGACAATGTCACAATATCCCCTGTGAAGAAGGAGATAAGCTCCAACTTTTCTGCTTTCGACTTAGAAAAAAGAACCAGATGTCAAAACTGATTTCAGAAATGCATAGTTTTATCCAGGTAAGAATTAAATAGGCAAATATTAGTTTTCCAAAGTGGAAATGATTTGCTTTTAAGTTTTGGCAAAAACAAATGTGTAGGTTTTTTTTACAGAGTTCAGCAGGAGACATGAGAAAACAGATGTTCTCTTTGTACTCACATTTACTTTTTTTAATTATTTTTTTTCTGGATGGAATGATATGATATGATACAATTTTAAAAAGAAAGAAATCTGAACTTTATTGAAAAAATTAAACTCTGAATTTTATATAAACTTCTAAGTGATTGTAGGGTTGGGATTTAAAATTACATGTTCTCCATTTGTGAATTAGAAAATGTCGTGTGTGTGTGTGTGTGTGTGATACCTTCTAGTTTGTAACATTAAAATACACATATGTGTGTATTTAGTCATCCATAAAAATGCCTAATTTGAAAATTAAAATTATTTGCAGTGATCAAAATTATGTCCCACTGACAAAGTTTTATACAAAGGAAGCTCTCCAATTTGTTAATTTGAATTCAAATATTCACCTGTTAAGTTTCGTTACAGTACATGATTTTACACTGTTGCCGTTTTGAATGTTTTTAATTATTTTTTATTTCAGTAGGTTTTTGGGAAACAGGTGGCGCTTCGTTACAGGAATAAGTTCTTTAGTGGTGATTTCTGACATTTTGATGCACTCATCGTCCAAGCAGTGTACACTGTACCCAGTGTGTAGTATTTTATCCCTCACCCCCCTCCCACTCTTTCCCCTGAGTCCCCAAAGTCCATTGTATCATTCTTATGCCTTTGTGTCTTCATAGCTTACCTCCCATTTATGAATGAGAACATACAATGTTTGTTTTTTCCATTCCTGAGTTACTTCACTTAGAATAATGCTCTCCAATTCCATCCAGGTTGCTGTGAATGCCATTATTTTGTTCCTTTGTATGGATGAGTAATAGTATTCCACGGTGTATACGTACCCCATTTCTTTATCCATTTGTTTACTGATGGGCTTTTGGGCTGGTTCCATATTTTTGCAATTGTGAATTGTGCTGCTGTAAACATGCATGTGCAATGATCTTTTTTGTATACTGACTACTTTTCCTCTGGGTAGATACCCAGTAGTGGGATTGCTGGATCAAATGGTAGATCTGCTTTTTAGTTCTTTAAGGAATCTATACACTGTTTACTATAGTGGTTCTACTAGTTTACATTCCCACCAGCGGTGTAGAAGTGTTCCTTTTTCACCACATCGATGCCAGTGTCTATTTTTAAAAATTTTTTGATAATGGCCTTTCTTGCACAAGTAATGTGACATCATTTTGTGGTTTTGATTTGCATTTCCCTGATCATTAGTGATGTTGAGCGTTTTTCTTTATGCTTGTTGGCCATTTACACATCTTCTTTTGAGAATTGTCTGTTCATGTCCTTAGCCCACTTTTTGATGGGATTATTTGTATTTGAAATGCTTGTTCCTGGTGCTGTGAAGAAATAGCATTTGAATATAAATTTAATTTTTTCAGCAAGGCCATTTTTATACTTTTTGTAGAAAGGGCACACTCGCCAGCAGTTTTGCCACAAGAGTACACCGAACAAAGGAGACAGGCTCATTTATAATCTGACGCATCCACCCTACTGCTGCATTCGGTTTCTGTTGGCTGGGACAGGACCTCACGTTCTGTATTTGTCCCTATTGGCTATCAACTTAGAACTTTTTAAAAGAGGGAAAGGCAGAGGAGAACAAAGGAAGGAGGAGGTAACTTGTGGAATGTTGAGAAAGGTAAAAACACCTTTAAATAAGGAAGAGGAACAGGCTATGACCTAATGCTTGTTTGGATCAGTATAAGCATGTTAGGGCAAATATTTAGGCTAAATTGTGGGAGCTAAGAACATAAAGTATATTGATTTTTTATTATGGCTAGCAGATATTTAAGAATGTTTGTACAGGTCTTTGAATAAATTTTGCTTTTAAGAGAAGTTACTATTTCTAATTAGATGCGGAGGAAAGTTTTTGAAGAAGAACCTCTACTTTTTACAATTTCCCCTCTTATTTCATAATTCTTTAAACTTGTTTAATATGTTTTGACTTAATTTTTTTTGTCCTTTTAAGAGAAGTAATTCTTCAGAATAGAGTGGAGGAGAATTAGGAGTTAACTCTGCAAGAGTGGCAGAGATAAGTTTTTGTATAAAATTTCAAAGGCAGGGAATAATATAACAGCCTACAAGAATAAGTACACCAATAACGAGCAAACGAGGTGAGAATTGAAGTTAAATTTTTTTTTATCCACTGAACCAATGTTTTATTATTTTAGAAAAAGAGTTATTTATTTTAGAATTTTTGGCAAGTTTATCTGATAGGGCTGTTAATCCTTGTAGCACTTTTGTTATAGTTCTATCAGGGGCAGTATGATTAGGAATAAAGGTATAACATCGAGTTTTAATTATGACACAAACATCTTCTTTTTTTGCTAATATTATATTTAAAGCTATTTTATTTTTCTAGACCATCTGGCTGGTAGGTCCTAATTGCTTAGCTTTCCCTTTGATGGCGTCCTCAGTGTAATTTATGACTCGTTGCTGATTATAGTAGATATAGTTTATTTAGTCTACTTAAAAAAAAAATTTATAGTTACTTACCAGACCAACATGGATTTAAATTCTGCAGCTATTTGATTTTGTGCTTTAAACTTATTTGGCACTTCTCATAGGACCTTAATAGCATTTATGTAAACCTAAGGATTAAAGGACTCATGAGGAGTTTCCTTTGGCCTGCAGTGTCTTGTTTTTACCTTTTTTTTTTTTCGGTTGGTGAAATGCCAGGGTGAAGGGGATAGCCAATTGGATTAGAGCATAAGTACTGCTCCAATTATTTGGCAGAGTGTCTAGTAAAAGTCCTCTACAGTATCACCATATGTTTGCTTGGGGATGGAATATAAATTTAATTTTTTCAGCAAGTCCATAAGCGTGGACTGATAGGCAAGCTCTTGGAAGGCCTTGAGCTCCTTGCATCCTTTTATGCTTCTAAGGAACACCAAATTTTCCTCTTGCCCTGAGAGGCACAAAGTAAACTTGGCATTCAGAGGTGGAAGCCGGATTGCCCTCTGGGGCGGACCCCCAGAGTATTGAATTTCAGGAAATAGCAGATAGAGAGCTGGGCATGATGGATTATCCTAAACCGTGGGATTTTGCAAGAGAGCCACCATACGTCCATTTCTAGTCAATGAGAAGACCATCCGAGTGGAAAGGGGATAATCTGGACCTCTGGCCTACCATGCATACAAGCGTGATAATCATTTTTATTTAAAGTGCGAAGGGAATATTTAATTAATTAAATGAATATTTAATTCATTCCAGCCAGGCATTTGCATCTTGATATTTTGTCTTGATGGCTAAGGTCTGTCTTAGATCTCTTATTTGTACAATAAACAACCTAGTTTTATTATTAGATGTAGGAGCAACTGGTGTGGGATCTGGAACTGAGGCTACTGAAGAAGGGGAAGATGGGGGAATAATGCGTATTTTAAAAACACCTAGGGGGTCTTTTTCATTTATGTCAATCCCCATACCATAGAAGCGACTAAGGGCAGGTCTAGAGTTAGTTAAGGTGGAGGTGGTGATAAAGAGAAGGACAGGGTTACATTGATAAGGGCTGACAGTTAGAAGGGGTAGTCCTTTTAGTGAAATAGATGAAGGGTTTTAGATCTGCACAAACCTTTTTCGTGGAAGTCTAACTTTGCTCTTGAGTAGTTTAAAGGATGTAGTCCCATTTACTACAAGGTTGCCAGGTTGTAGGAGCAGAAAATGGATGCCTTGGCTGCAGGTGATCACAACGATGAGTGCTGTGGGTAACTGTCAATTAGAGGGCTGGGACATAAATATTTGTGTGAAAAGGCTAGCTGTCGTTAATCTTTTTTTATTTCCACAAAGTATGAGAAAACAAGCATTAAAGACAATGGTCTAAGGTGAGTTAGACTTAGTTATATTTATAACAAAGGAGCTAATAACAAAAGAAAAAATATATAAAAGATATATTAAAATGAAGCTTGCTTTAACTTTAACTTAGTAGGGCTTAATCTTAGTACAGTAACCCATAATTCTAACGAAGAAGATGTTTTCTTGACTCGAATATGATGGGTCCATTCTTTCTCGGCCGTGCGGAAGGCAGTCTCAGTGGTTAACACATAAAATAGGGTCCTTCCCAGGCTCGAGTTTTTTTTTTTTTTTATCTTTTTTTATCTTTTAATAGGAACATGGTTTCCAGGCTGGTGCTGGTGTACTGGAAATTCTAGGGGTGGTACCTGTGCTAAGAGACTTTTAGTTCTGAGGGAAAAGAAAGTGGAAAATAAGTATATAATTTTTGTTGCATATCCTGGGGCTTGAAGCCCCATGGTGACGCCTCCCGCTCCGCTCCGTTCCTGCTCAGCGCCGCCCAAGGGACGCTGCGGCCCTGCCCTCTATTGAAGTCTTGGACTTCTTGTGGCCTTCACCGCCCCTGCATGCTATGGCCTTGGGGATGAGAGGCATTGTGACTTACCTGGCCACCCTTGGGACTTAAAAAAAATAAACATCATTTTATATTTGACTATTTTTTGTATAATTTTATACTAAATAAGTTAAATTTTACCTTTATATTAATGTGCTATTAATGTTAAATTTAATTTTAATAAAATATTGTAGACATTATTTATCCAATTTTAATGTCTGACCATAAAGTAAAACTTCTATTTAATTTTTAATTTTTTATATATTTTTTTCTTGCTGATTTGTTTGAGTTCCTCATAGATTGTGGATACTAGTCCTTTGTCAGATGCATAGTTTGTGAATATTTTCTCCCACTCTGGGGGTTGTCCGTTTACTGATTGTTTCCCTTATTGTGCAAAAGCTTTTCAGCTTAAGTCCCATCTATTCATCTTTGTTTTTGTTGCATTTGCTTTTGGGTTCTTAGTCCTGAAGTCTTTGCCTAAGCCACCGTCTAGAAGGGTTTTTCCGATGTTATCTTCTAGAATCTTTATGGTTTCTGGTCTTAGATTTAAGTTCTTGATCCATCTTGAGTTGATTTTTGTATAAGGTGAGAGATGAGGATCTAGTTTCATTCTTCTACCTGTAGCTTGCCAATTATCCCAGCACCATTTGTTGAATAGAGTGTGCTTTCCCCACTTTATGTTTTTGTTTGCTTTGTCAAAGATCAGTTGGCTGTAAGTATTTGGGTTTATTTTTGGTTCTCTATTCTGTTCCATTGGTCTATATGCCTATTTTTATACCCAGAACCATGCTATTTTGGTGACTATGGCCTTATAGTATAGTTTGAAGTCAGATAATATGATGCTTCCTGATTTCTTCCTTTTGTTCTTTTTCCTTACTTTTGCTTTGTCTATGTGGACTGTTTTTTGGTTCCATATGAATTTTAGGATTTTTTTTTCTAGTTCTGTGAAGAATGATGGTGGTATTTGGATGGGAATTGCATTGAATTTGTAGATTGCTTTTAGCAGTATGGTCATTTTCTTTATTTCTTTTTTTTTTTTTTTTTGAGATGAAGTCTCGCTCTTGTCCCCCAGGCTGGAGTGCAATGGCGTGATCTCGGCTCACTGCAACCTCCGTCTCCCGGGTTCAAGCGATTCTCCTGCCTCAGCCTCTGGAGTAGCTGGGATTACAGGCGCTTGCCACCACGCCTGGCTAATTTTTGTATCTTTAGTAGAGGTGGGGTTTCACCATGTTGGCCGGGCTGGTCTCAAACTCCTGACCTCAAGTAAGCCACCGTGCCCGGCCAATATGGTCATTTTCACAATATTGATTCTACCCATCCCCGAGCATAGGATGTGTTTCCATTTGTTTGCGTCATCTACGATTTCTTTCAGTAGTGTTTTTAGTTTTCCTTGAGAGGTCTTTCACCTCCTTGGTTAGGTATATTCCTAAGTGTTTTATTTTATTTATTTTATTATTTGCAGCTATTGTGAAAGTGGTTGAGTCCTTGATTTCATTCTTAGCTTGGTTGCTGGTGGTGTATAGCAAAGCTACTGATTTTCATGCTTTAATTTTGTATCCTGAAACTTTGCTTGAAACTTTGCTGAATTCATTTACCAATCCTAGGAGCTTTTTGAATGAGTCTTCGGGGTTTTCTAGGTATACAATCATATCATCAGCAAACAGCGACAGTTTGACTTCCTCTTTACCGATTTGGATTTCCTTTGCTTCTTTTGTCTGATTGATCTGGCTAGGACTTCAGTACTATGTTGAATAGAAGTGGTGAAAGTAGGCATCCTTGTCTTGTTCCAGTGCTTAGGGGGAATGCTTTCAATTTTTCCCTGTCCAGTATAATGTTGGCTGTGGGTTTGTCATGGATGGCTTTTATTACCTTAAGGTATATCACTTCTATGCCAATATTGCTGAGGGTTTTAATCATAAAGTGATGCTGGATTTTGTCCAGTGCTTTTTTTTTCGCATCTACTTAGATGATCCGGTGATTTTTGTTTTTAATTTTATTTGTGTGGTGTATCATGTTTATTGACTTCTGTGTGTTAAACCATCCCTGCGTCCCTGGTATGAAACCAACTTGATCATGGTGCATTATCTTGACATGCTGTTGGATTCTGTTAGCTAGTATTTTGTTGAAGATTTTTGCATCTATGTTCATCAGGGATATTGGTCTGTAGTTTTTTTGTTGTTGTTGTTGTTATGTCCTTTCCTGGTTTTGGTATTAGGGTGATACTTGCTTCATAGAATGATTTAGGGAGGATTCTCTCTTTCTCTATCTTGTGAAGTAATGTCAATAGGATTGGTACCAACACTTCTTTGAATGTCTGATAGAATTTAGCTGTGATTCCATCTGGTCCTGGGCTTTTCTTTATTGGAAATTATTTTTTATTACCATTTCAATATCACTGCTTATTATCACTGTGTTCAGAGTTTCTATATCTTCCTGGTTTTAACCCAGGAGGGTTGTATATTTTCAGGTTTTCTACTTTATACACATAAAGATGTTCATAGTTGCATTGAGTGATCTTTTGTATTTGTGTGATATCAGTTGTAATATTTATCATTTTGTTTTTAATTGAACTTATTTTGACCTTCTGTCTTCTTTTCTTTGTTAATTTCACTAACGGTCTATCAATTTTATTTATTTTTTCAAAGAACCAGCTTTATGTTTCATTTATCTTTTGTGTTGTTCTTTGTCTGTCACAATTTCATTTAGTTCTGCTTTGATCTTTGTTATTTCTTTTTTTCTGCCGCATTCCTGTTTGGTTTGTTCTTGTTTCTCTGGTTCCTTGAGGTGTGACCCTAGATTATCTATTTGTACTCTTTCAGACATTTTGATGTAGGCATTTAATGCTATGAACTTTCTTCTTAGCAGCACCTTTGTTGTATCTCAGAGGTTTTATAGGTTGTGTCTCTATTATCATTCATTTCAAAGAATTTTTTAGTTTCCATTTCGATTTCATTATTGACTCAATGATCATATGGGAGCAGATTATTTAATTTCATGTACTTGCATGGTTTTAAGGTTCCTTACGGTTGAGTTCCAATTTTATTCCACTGTAGTCTGAGACAGTACTTGATATAATTTCAATTTTTTTTAAATTTTTGAGACTTGTTTTGTGGCCTATTATATGGCCTATCTTGGAGAATGTTCCATGTGGTGATGAAAAGAATGTATATTCTGCAGTTGTTGGGTAGAATGTTCTGTAAATATCTGTTAAGTCCATTTGTTGTAGGGTATAGTTTAATTCCAAAAATTTTTGATTGTTGACTTTCTGTCTTGATGACCTGTCTAGTGCTTTCAGTGGAGTATTGAAGTCAACCAGTATTATTGTGTTACCATCTGTCTTATTTCTTAGGTTCAGTAGTAATTGTTTTATAAATTTGGGAGCTCCAGTGTTAGGATTGTGACATTTTCCTATTGGACTAGTTCTTTTATCATTATATAATGTCCCTTTTTGTCTTTTTAACTGCTGTTGCTTTAAAGTTTGTTTTGTCTGACATAAGAATAGCTACTCCTGCTCCCTTTTGGTGTCCATTTGCATAGAATATTTTTTTCTACCCCTTTACCTTATGTTTATATGAAACCTTATGTCTATGTGAGGCCTTATGTGTTAGGTGAGTCTCTTAAAGACGGTAGACACTTTGTTGGTGAATTCTTATTCATTTTGCTGTTCTGTATGTTTTAAGTGGAGCATTTTGGCCATTTACATTCAATGTTAGTATTGAGATATGAGGTACTATTTTATTCATCATGCCATTTGCTGCCTAAATACCTTACTTTTTTATTACTGTGTTATTGTTTTGTAAGTCCTATGAGTTTTATGCTTTAAATGTTTTATATTCTATTTTGGTGTATTTCGAGGATTCATTTCAAGATTTAGAGCTCTTTTTAGCAGTTCTCGTAATGCTGGCTTCGTAGTGGCTAATTCTCTCAGCATTTGTTTGTCTGAAAGAGACTTGATCTTTCATTTATGAAGCTTAGTTTCACTGGATACACATTCTTGGCTGATAATTGTTTTGTTTAAGGAGGCTAAAGATAGTACTCCAAACCTTTCTAGCTTGTAGGATTTCTGTTGAGAAATCTGCTTTTAACCTGATAGGTTCCTTTATAAATTACCTGATACTTTGCTTCACAGCTCTTAAGATTCTTTTCTTCGTCTTGACTTTAGATAGCCTGGTGACTATGTGCCTAGGCAATGATCTTTTTGCAGTGTATTTCCCAGGTGTTCTTTGAGCTTCTTGTATTTGGATGTCTAGATCTCTAGGAAAGCCAGGGAAGTTTTCCTCAATTAATCCCTCAAATATGTTTTTCAAACCTTTAGATTTCTCTTCTTCCTCGGGAACACCAGTTATTCTTAGGTTTGGTTGTTTAACATAATCCCAAACTTCTTGGAGGTTTTGTTCTTTTTTTTTTTTTTTTTGAGACACACTTTAGCTCTTGTTGCCCAGGCTGGAGTGCAATGGGGCAATCTTGGAACACTGCAACCTCCACCTCCCAGGTTCAAGCAATTCTCCTGGCTTAGCCTCCCAAGTAGCTGGGATTACAGGTGCCTGCCACCACGCCCAGCTAATTTTTTGTATTTTTAGTAGAGACAGGGTTTCACTATGTTGGCCAGGCTGGTCTCAAACTCCTGACCTCAGGTGATCCACCTGCCTCAGCCTCCCAGAGTGCTGGGATTACAGGCGTTAGCCACTGTGCCCGGCAGCTTTGTTCATTTTTAATTCATTTTTCTTCATCTTTGTCAGATTGAGTTAATTCACAAGGCTTGTCTTCAAGCTCTGAAGTTCTTTCTTCTACTTGTTTGATTCTAAGACTTTCCAGTGTGTTTTGCATTTCTCCAAGTGTGTCCTTCGTTTCCAGGAGTTGTGATTTTTTTTTATGCTCTCTATTTTTTTGGAGATTTTTCCATCCACATCCTGTAACATTTTTAAAACTTCTTTAAGTTGGTATTCACCTTTCTCTGGTGCCTCCTTGGGTAGTTTAATAATCCACCTTCTGAATTCTTTTCTGGCAATTCAGAGATTTCTTCTTGGGTTGGATCCATTGCTGGTAAGGTAGTGTGATATTTTGGGGGTGTTAAATCACCTTGTTTTGACATATTACCAGAATTGGTTTTCTTCTTCCTTCTCATTTGGGTATACTATGTCAGAGGAAACATCTGGGACTCAAGGGCTGCTGTTAGGATTTTTTTGTCCCACAGGGTGTTCCCTTGATGTGGTGCTCTCCCCCTTCTCCAAAGAATGGGGCTTCCTGAGAGCTGAACTACAGTGATTGTCACCACCCAGCAGAGCTACTGTGCTCCAGGCTCCAGGCTGGTACTGGGTAGTGTCTGCAAAGAGTCCTGTGATGTGATTCGTCTTCAGGTCTCTCATCCATGGGTATCAGTACCTGCTCCAGTGGAGGTGGCAGGGCAGTGAAGTGGACTCCGTGAGGGTCCTTGGTTTTAATTTTGTTTATTGGGATAATTTTGTGTTGATTGTCCTCCAGCCAGGAGGTGGAGCTTTTAAGAGAGAGCATCAGCTGCAATAGTATAGGGAGGAAACAAGCTTGCCCTAGGGTCACTTGAAATAAGATTTGAGTTTCTCAGGTGGTGGGTGGGGGCCACAGAGCTCCCAAGAGATTATGTCCTTTGTCTTCTGGCTACCAGGGCAAGTAGAGAAAGACCATCAAGTGGGGGCAGGGTTAGGTGTGTCTGAGCTCAGATTCCCTTTGGACAGGGAAAGCTGATGCTGCTGTGGGGGATGGGGTGTGATTCTCAGGCCAATGGAGGTATATTCCCAAGGGAATTATGGCTGCCTCTGTTGTGTCATGAAGGCTGCCAGGCAAGTTGGGGAAAGCTGGCAGTTACAGGCCTCATCCAGTTCCCACACAGCCTGAAAGGCCAGTCTCACTCCCACCATGCGCCCACCAACAGCACTGAGTTTATTTCCAGGCAGCAAGTGAGCAGAGCTGAGAACTTGCTACCACCCTCCCTGCTGAGAAAGCAAGCAGGGCTTTCAGAGTTCAAGCCTCCCTGCTTGCTGTGGCTTCTGTGCTGGTGTCTGCACTCCCAGATCACCCCTTCCCCTGGGTTCTGTCCAGGAAATTTTGTGTTCAGTCGAAACTTCAGCTGGAAGTTTTCTTCTCCCTGTGGTCTTTCCCCAATTCCACTGGCAGCCCCCCTGAAGGACCTTTGTGAGACAAAGTCAGAAATGGCTTCCCTGGGGACTGAGAGAGCCCACAGGGCTCTTCCCGCTGCTTCCTCTACCCTTGTATCTTGCTCAGCTCTCTAAATTCACCTCAGCTCCAGGTAAGGTCAAATCCTTCACTTGTGATCCAGACCTTCAGGTTCCCCAGTAAGGATGTATGTTCAGGGGTGGATGATCCCCTTTCACACTTTCACACTGTGGGCACTCACAGTTTTTCGGCTGTCCCCTGGAGCCTGCAGCAGCAATCCGCTTTTTTTCAAACGTGCCATTTTGAATACTCTACTCACATTTAAATAGAAAAGCCTATTAAGATATATTAGGAGAATGACATTCCCCATAGGCTTCAAAAGGATATAAAACTCGTGGTAAATAATAAAATATTTGAAGAAATTAGGAGGGTGGGGAACCAGTATAATGCAGTGGCCAAAAGCAAGAGCTATGGAGTAGGATAGACTTGGTCTACATCTGGCCCATTAGTTTCCTGATATTGGGAAAAATAGCTTAAATATATCTCATAAGATTGGTTTAAAAACTAAATGAGATAATGGAAAGACATTTCTTATTCCATTGCCTTGCACATTATGGGAAATCAATGTGCAATAGGTCCTACTGCTCTTAGCAAGATAAAGACAAACATTGGAAAGATTTCTAGGGAGAGAAAATGTCACATGCAAATGTTAAAGTGTGAAACAGCATAGTGAGTTCTGTATAACATTGGTATATGTAGAAAGGTATAGGAAAATGATGCAAGACAGGTAGAAAGCAGCCCTCCAACAAGCTGGCTTTTGTCATGAAGACAGAAATGGAGTCTCCAGTGTAAAAACATCAGTAAGTACATACTGAAAGATTTTAGAAAGAAGAGTACTTGATCATTTCACATTTTAGCAAAAAAATATTCTGACAATTGCCTGGAGGGATACAGTAGAGAGAGACCATGTTTGGAAGTAATGAGACCTATTAGAAGCTAATAAGGGATGGTATTCTCACAAATGAAAAGATGTTGTGCTTCCTCTAATATTGAAAACCATTAAACAGAAAATGAATACTTTCAGATAAAGAAAAAAACAAACCCGAGAAACAATGACCCCAAGAGCATGAAGCAACCCCAGGAACAGAGTCAGCTTCCAAATCCTTCAGACGCCGGCACAACCTCCTCTGAGAGCCATCCTTGGACGCCTCAGATGCCACCAACAACTCCATCCAGCAGTTTCTTCACCAAGGTACAATTTCTTGGGTCCCGTGCCTCATGTCTCCCCACCATAATTTAAAGGGATCATTAGACTGTTGAAAGAGCTACTGCTGTAATCTCTGTGTATGTACAATCTTGGTATGAAATTATGCCACTCAATCATTTATTCAATTCATACAGTGAGATAGCAACAGATCATAATCTTTACTATCTAAAAGGCATTCATTTATATAATGATTTCTAACTTTAAGAGGATTACTATCTTGTATTGCTCCATTTGTAGAGAGGGTAAGAGAGAGTGGCCAGACAAGCAGAGATGAAGACAAAAATGCATTCAGATCCTACATTCCAGTTTCTTTTACCCCTTTCCCCTTTGCTTATTAGTAATATTTCTGATTTTATTTTCATAGTTGCAAGTTCCTACCCCCATTACATATTTTGACACATGCTATTTTTTGATGGGTATCTGTTTCTCTTGTATCATCACTGGTGAGAATCTCCTCAAATTTTACATGCCAACTTAAATTTTTTCCTCTGGCAAGTTCTCGCTGATACAAGACACTGGAACTGATGAGTCCTCCCATTCTTTGCTTTCACAGGGTCTCCTGTCAATGAGATTAAATTACTAATATCATAGAAGTGAACAGAGAGACTTACTTTATAATGTGTTCCCCATACTTCCTTGATCTGAGATTTTCCTTAACAGGGTCAGCATAGCTCAGGTTATATCTGTGGACAAGAACAAACCTACAAATTCAGGCTAAAACATGGAACAACAATGACAATAATTATATTTCTACTTTTTGAGCACTTAACTAGATGTTGGTTCTTACGTGTTGTTCCTGATGTACATTATTTAATTCCTTCTTCATAACCATTAGGAGGATGCTAATTCTGCCCCAATTCACAGAGAAGAAAACAGAGGTACACAAAGGTTAAAAATGTCCCTCAAGCTTTCAAAGAAAGTTAGAGTCATGATTCATTTTCAGTCTTATTTAAACCTAAAATGTGAAAAATTAATGATTATATATGGCTTTATATTAGGAGTTTATATATGCCATGTCAGTAATTTATTTATTAGTTGCATAACAGTTACATAGCCCACGCTTTGCAAACCTTCTGATAACAAATGTGGTGGCCAGTGGTGATCAGAGTGTGTTCTAATAAGTAAACCACTCTCCAGAAGTAGAATCCTTTCATTCGCCTCTCTAACAGAGTGCATTTTCTATATTAAATGTCTGAATGACAGAAGTGATAGAACTATGGAAATTAAACTAATATTAAT
Source organism: Nomascus leucogenys (assembly GCF_006542625.1). Classification (NCBI taxonomy): domain Eukaryota; kingdom Metazoa; phylum Chordata; class Mammalia; order Primates; family Hylobatidae; genus Nomascus; species Nomascus leucogenys. Next base: position 42,422,663 of record NC_044392.1, on the reverse strand, counting down.
AACAAAAAAAGTTAAAAAATTGTGAAAATGAAGTTACACTGCCTTGTATGGCTTTCCTTGGTAAAGAGTATTTTTAAAAAATCACTTACTTGGTAATGCCAAGGTAAGTTCTTGAATATTTCTAAATACATTTGAGAACCTTGAAGGATTCTAGCTGGCTGATGTAGGTTACAAAACAGCAGAATTCTGCATCTGGAATTGTGGATTTTAAAGAATCTTTCTAGCAAAGTGATGATCAAAACATCTAAAGCAACATAAGGCTGGGTTTCCTGGAGTCTGAAGAGCTCCAGGAAAGAGAAAGAGTAATTTAATCAAATAAAATTTATGTGATTAAATTTCTGACTATTAATTAAGTGAGAAATCATTCATTGAGACCCTACTAGTCTCTGTGTCTTTTGATATTTACAAGGTATGCATTCATGAAGTGCTTCCTGACTCCAGAGGATTACTGTCTTTTGTTGATCCAGGTGTGGAGAGAGATTGTGGGGAAGTAGCCAGATGGAGGAAGATGAATACAAGAATATGTTCATTATCTTTATTCCAATTACCTTTCATCCTTTCACTTCGTTCATGATCACATTCCAGGTTTTATTTTAAACTATCCATGGTCTTTTCCAAATCAGAAGCTTTGACATATAGATTGCTTCCTTTGCTGGGATCACTTTCTCCAGTCTCTTCTCTAACCCAACTCTCCACAGGCCCCGGCCTAAATCCCTTCCTAGGGCAAGTCCTCACTGGCATCCACATTTCAGATTCGATGAGATCCTCCCGTAGTTGGTTCTCTCTGATCCTCCCTTTGTGAGCTTTCCTAGCTCCCTTTACTTTTCCTAATAGCATTTAAACAACTGAAGTGTGGGAGTAATTTTCTCCTTTTCTATACCATAAGCTCAGGTGTTAGGTAGCATCTACCCCAGAGGAACAGAATACAAGAGGGGAAAAAGTCAGTTCATGCTATGTGCATCAATTCTCATTCCAGATTACCTTTTGCTCAGCAGTGATATGACCCTTGTAGTCACCTGCACTGAGAGTTCAGAAGCCTGTACCTGTGGTGAAGGGGCAGGAAACTTGGAGGAAAAGCAAAAGGATTAAATCATTATTTTTTACAGTTGTTTCTTACCCAAGCCCCAAGATGTATTCTGACCCAGCGGCAGATGCCTCCAGCCACCATGTACACATCCTGGAAGAGAAGCTTCCTATATTTAAGGATTCTCTGTTTTGATTTATTTTTTGGTTTGTTTTCATTGTTGTAATTTTTAGTTAGCTTCAAAAAGCTCTATTTCCCTCCATAGTTTATGCAGGTGTTATTTGAAGAACAGAACCTGTGCCTTTTCGCCATCTTGGCACAGGTGGCTATGGAAGGAGCCCTTGCTCAGTCATTGCAACCTAAGATCCATTTTCTTTGTGTCTTTTCAATAACTTAAGTGGCATCTCCAAACAACTATGCTTTTATCACTCATATTTCTTTGAAAGGATTATGTGAGAATTTCTAAGTCCCACCTGCTAAAATATGAATCACAACCCTTGCTACAGCTGTACAAATGATTGTGCTGTATGTGAACTTCCATGGAGCACAGGAATCCCAGGATTGTATGCCTTCATGGCCTCATGCCCCTAAACACACCATGCAGCCATTTATTCTTGGGTGTCCACCGTCGTCTGTAAATACAGTGACTTTCTAACTACTTTCCTGGTGACTCCCCAGATGAGCATAGTCTTGTTCCACTGATCATAGGGTTTCCCAAAGATTTTCATTATGGTATTCGTTCTATATTCATTGAGATTTAAAACAAGCAGCCTATTCTTATCATTGATTTTTTTTTCTGTTCTGTACACCTAGAGCAAGAAACACAAATTGTCAGAAGCAGGGATGGGAGGGGAGATAATTACTCTGAGAAAAAAAATTACATAGTGATTTAAAATATTATTCAACCAAAGATTATATTTTTCTCATCTAAATTCTACTCTTGTTATGGGACTGTTTTACTTAAATGAATTTAAGAAGATAATACTCCAAGGTGTTCTTGTCAATAAGTGGCAGAAATGAATAGAGAAGTTTCTTTAATAGAAAGCTTCCTGTACCAACTGGATATAGGGTTTCTGTCAATAAGGTAAACAGAATATGAGACAGCAGTTAATCAGAGCACACATACAAATCCCTGCAGAGACAGTGTAATAACAGTAACATAAATCGTATTTCTACTTTTTAAGCACTTACTAGGTGCTGGTTTTAAAACCTGTATTCTTTAGGTATATTATTGCATTCTTTCCTCATAACAGTCATGATTGATGCTATTCTCAGCCTCATTTTACATAAGAGACAACCAAGATAAATACAGTTTTAAAATATTCCTCAAAATTCACAAAGACAGTGAGTGTGCTAAATGTAAATTATGTGCACTTTATGTACTTTTTCTTATTCATTCTTCCTTACATCACCCAGATGATGTTATTGTTAGTCACATTTCACATTTCTAAACACCAGGGATCTTAGAGGTTAAAACTTTACTCAAGCTAATAATGATTTTTAGTGTTAGAGCCAAGATTCAAATCCAGCCTTAATGAACTCTAAAGCTTGAGCATTTAATGGTCACATATTGCTTCCAAAGTCAGAATATAGATGTTGAACTGTCTCATATGTTTACATATATTTAAAATTAGACATTGTTTTTGTTTGGGTTTGTTTTCATAATCTAGTTTCAGCAAGGCTCCTAATGAAAAATTAGGTGCTGTAAGTCTCTGTATCATCCTATGTTTTACATTGCCATGTTAAGACCCCTGGGTTCATCTGCACCCAATAATCAGATGCTGTATCTTCAGTGTAAGTCAAAAAAAAAACTAGATGACAATTTTCCAGGCTAGTGTCTCATCTAGGTGCCAACTGCACTGTGACCACACTGTTTTCTAATCACTCGTCCATGTGTACCAGTTGAAGACAGGCCTCCCACATACAGAGTTCTCAATTTTTCATGTTGTTTTGTTGTTGTTATTGTCTGTTTGACTGGTAAATTCCAAAATTTATATTCCCCTGTATACTTTCTAAGAGTTTTATATGTCATATAGAGCTACCTATCATGCCTGTTTGCCATCTTGCTTCAGGTGGATAGACAGAGGCTGTGCCTAGTAAAGTCATTTTCGGCTCTGATCTTCTCTGCTATTTCAAGGACAAAATTGGACATCTCAGGACAGTCAGTTCTCTGATGCATAATGACTTGAAAGAAAGTTAGTGACAGTTTCAAAGTTCCCAATTGCCTAAATATGTGATACAGCAATTTCTGCAGCCATAGGAATAATTATGCTATGCCTAAAGACCCTAGGACAGGGATTCTAGAAAGAGGCACATGTCTCCATAGCTGCCGATGCTTAATAACACAATGCATTACTTCTGCTTTGGTGACCAGCCCAAAGGTTGTCTCACCACTCACTCCAAGATTCACCAGCTGAGCAGGAAAGCCTTGTCCTTTCTCATCATGGTTTCTCCCAAAGATTTTGTGTATGATTCGGGTTCATTGTGCTTTTGGATTCGAAACCTGAAGAAGACAGAAGCATGACCTTTAGTCATGACTCCTCTAAAGCATAGATCACATAGTGGCCTGAATCATGATCGGGTATGGGAGCGGTGATTAATTACTATGAGAAAAACAATCAGCTACTATATTAAAATATTACTCAACCAAATTTATGATTTTAGGCATCCAAATTCTGCTGAAATAATGAGAATATTTGTTTCAACTTATTTTGAAAAGAAAATTACTCAAGACAGTTTTATCAATGATATTAGGCTGCCACATTATAGAAGGGAATAAAATAAAGGGGCTTTTTTGGTAATCTTCCTATACCTCCTCAATCAGGAGCTCTCTACAACTGGGTCAACATAAAGCATTAAATATCTTTAAATAGGGCAGACATTTAAAAAAAAACCTGCACAGAACATAAAATAACAATGAAAATATTTTTCTGCTTACTGAGCATTTATTGGATGCTGGTCTGTAAAAATTGTGTTCATCACAAAAATATGTCATATATTCGTCATTGTATCTCCATAAAGATACAATTTTTATCTCATTTCACATATGAGAATCAGGAGTTACAAAGAGGTTAAAAATACCATTCAGGCTAATAAAAATAATTAGTGTTAGAGTAAGGATTCATATCGAGCTTTAGTCAACTAAAAATCTTTGGTAACTATACAAATATGCTTCTTCCAATATGGGACAGTATATATTAAAATTTCTGCAATATATCCATAAATATTCATATACATAGTGTTGAATTTTGCATTTGTTTTCATAATCCAGATGCTACAAGCCAGAATAAAGTGCATAAGGGGCCTATAGGCTTGGGTGTTTGAAGCCATAATCAACAAGCAGGTTTTATAGCCCCTTTTTCAATCTATTTAAGGACCAGATAAATACATTTTATAGATGGATCTCTATATATTAGAGATGGGTCTCACTCTGCCGCCCAGGTTGGAGTGCAGTGGTGCAGTCACAGCTCACAGCAGCCTCAAACACCTGAGATCAAGGGATCCTCCTGCCTCAGTCTCTCAAGTAGCTGGGACTAAAGGTGCACACTACCAGGCCTGGCTAATTTTTAAAAATATTTTGTAGAGACGAGGTCTCGCTATATTGCCCAGGCTGATCTTGAACTCTTGGCCTCAAGTGATTCTCCTGCCTCAGCTTCCTGAGTTGCTGGGGTTACATGTGCATGCCACTGCACCCAGCTTAAATGTCTTAAAGTCTTTCATTATTGACATTAGAGGGAGTCACACATTGTTTTCCAGACACTCTCTATCCTTAATTTAACAAGATATAAAAAGATAGGTGCTGGGAATGCCCTAGTGGAATTTGGACTGACCCTGATTACTGTTGGGAATCCTGAAGGATTCTGAATATCTGATGCCCACCACAAGACCAACAGAATCCTGCCCCTGGAACTGTGCTTTCAGGGAATGCTTCCAGCAAAGGGAGGATCAGTATGCCCAAACAACCAACACATGAGTTTCCTGGAACCTGAAGTGCAAATTACAGGAGTCAGTTTGTGTGTTTGCTTGATGAGAATAGCTTCTATCACTTTGGTTAATGTTGTTCTGAAATTTGCTGCCCTTATAAACTGGGAGGGTTATTTAACAAAAATAACCTCAATGGAGGGGCTTAACCAGGTTGGCCTAGATGGGTTTTCACAGTAATAGAGCCAGGACCAAATCACACACCAATAAAATTTCAACTAATAGGATGAAGGCTGTAATACTGGTTTGTGGGTGTACAGTTGAAGGAGTTAGGATATCTAAATTTACACTTTTCTTCCATAGAATATACCAGAGAGATGATAGTGAGAACAGAATAAGAGGAAAAATAAGAAAACCAAACTTATATAGATATAGATATGGATATATTAGGTTTTTGTTTGTTTATTTGAGATGGAGTCTCACTGTCACCCAAGATGGAGTGCAGTGGCATAATCTCGGCTCGCTGCAACCTGTACCTCTCGGATTCAAGTGATTCTCCTGCCTCAGCCTCCCAAGTAGCTGGGACTACAGGTGTGCACCACCATGCCAGGCTAAGTTTTGTATTTTTAGCAGAGACAGGGTTTCACCATGTTGGCCAGGCTGGCCTTGAACTCCTCACCTCAGGCAATCCTCCTGCCTTGGCCTCCCAAAGTGTTGGGATTACAGGCGTGAGCCACTGCGCCTGGCCGGGTTGTATCTCATTCTGAAAACCACAAGACAGAAAAAACTCAATCTTTTCCTGAGAACATGGAGGCCAGAATCACCCCAATTGATGACTTCAGTAGAATAAAGTCTTCTCAAGACTTGAAACTGCATCTGCAAACTTCTGGCTTCAGAAAACCTCCAGGAGTGAGCCATCCTCAGACTTCACAGAAAATTACATAAACCCCATCCAGCCATTTCTTAGCCAAATCACTAGCTTACTATTATCATTCTTTGTGCCTCTTCAAAGGTGTATTTGCATTGTATAATGCAATGGGAATCATTGCTGAAGAGGTACAAATTAGTATAAACATTTTGAAAACCAATTTGGTGCTATCTTAAAACTGAAAACATGCATACTTTACCAATGCTGCAGGTCCAACTGGGCATATGAATAAATAAAACGTGTACAAATAGTCACAGCAGCATCACGTGAACTGGAAAAATCTTAGAAGAACCCATGACCTATCTCAAGAGAATGGGTAAATTAGGGAACATGATGTTGAATTGAAATTAAATAAGCTGCAGATGCATGCATCACAGATGCATATGAGGCATATAATAATTGGAAAAAGCAAATCACAGTAAATTTTAAATAGTATAATAACATTTCTGTAAGCTCTGAAACTAATAAAACTAAATATCATATTCCTTGAGAATAAATGCCTTGTGTGGTAAAAGCTATTTTTAGAACTATTCATCATGATTCAAGACTGTCCTTAGCTCTGGGAGCTAAAGCTGGTAGAGGATGAGTTCAGAGAGAAGCATGTTGGTAACATTTTCTTTCTTAAATTGTTTGAGTGTTTTCATAGCTACTCATGCTACCAAGTATGTAGTTTTAAACGCTGAACAAAAAAATTTATGTTCTAAATTTAGAAATATACTCCTTTCAATAAGATTCCATTACTACATGTGGCATACTTAAATAGAGAAACATTTTTAATAAAACGATTTTCATCTCACCTTGATCTGGGGTATCCATCAACAGAGTCAACATAAAGCATGGAAAATGTGTGCATCAGGCAGAAATTCAAATCCTGCACAGGCCATTATTAACAATGGCAATAATTACATTTTTGCTTGTTGGGCGTTTTCTAGGGTCTAGGCTCTAAACTTATTAGCTATGTATATTATGTAAGTTATTCTTCATTACAACCCCATAAATATGATATTGTTAGTCTCAATTCATACATGAGAACGCTAGCATTCATAGTTTTGGAATAATGTTTCTTCCAGTGTGAGAGACAACTTCTAAAATTGTCTCTAGTATATGTATATGTACACTAACATTTCAGAATAGACAGTGTCAGGCTTGGGTTTGTTTAATAGCCTGAACTCTGCAGCCTTTCAGTGATGGAGGAGGTGCACCAGAGTGGTCAGAGGCTGTTCTCATCAGACAGCCACAGCACCGCAGCAGGCTCCTGCAGCCCTCTCACCAACCACTTTTTCAGCAAATGGTGAAATAGAATTATATTAGTGAAAGCCAGAAGTGAGAAAACCAATGACAAATGGACATCACATGTAAATGGTTAGAAATGGGTTTTCACTATTATAATTAATGGTAGTCAAAGTATATGATTTTGCAGACACTCTCTGTCCTGACTTGAACAAAGTATAAGAAGCCAGCTACTGGGAATTCCCCAGATGGAACCTGGAACCCCTGTGATTACGATTGAGAATCTTGACGATCTCAGTTTGCCTCATATAGACCGCAAGGGCAACATAATCCTGCATCTGGAACTGTAGCTTCGAGAGAATCCTTGCAGCAAAGATTAGTTTGCTGAATAAAAAGATGGAGAGGTTGGTGTACTAGAGCCTGAAGAGCAGATAACTGTTACCTGTATGTGTACTCATTTGATGAGACAGGTTTACTTATAAATACTCCTCAGTTTGGCTGATTTTACTCTGAGTCATGCTCCCCTCATCACCAGGAAGGGTTATCTACCAAAAAATGACACTAAGAGGTGTGCTTTAACTAAGTGGTCTCACATCAGCATAGAACAGATATAGATCCAAGAATCTAAGACCAGTGAAAGAAACTTCAGTCATCTGAGTCTTGACCATTTCAGACCGAAGACTATAATCCTGGTCCTGTGTATGCTGAAATGTGGGCTGAGGAAACTAAAGTTATGTCAGTATCCAGAGACATTAGCAGAGGGAAGAGCCTATAAAAAGGGGGATTTTGAAAAAATCATATATGGAACCCGTACCTACTCGTTAATAGTTCAGACCCATTTTTTTGTCTTCTACTTCAAAGACATAAATGAATATCCCTGGAAAATTCTGATTTCTCATATATACTGGCTTAAAAGGGACATGTGACATTTTCTTAGGTCCAACCCTTCTAAATAAGCAACGTGTCCATTTCTGTAGCCATAGGAGTTATTCTGCTGCACCTAAACCTTCCTTAGCTTAGGAATCTCAGCCAGGATCATATGTCTTCTACCTCTGGTACAGCCATTTTCCTTCTGGTGTCCAGCCAGACCCATAGGAGGCAAAACCTGTCTGACTACCCTCTATATGATCCAGTAGCTCTGCAGGAAAGCTTTATTCTTACTGATGATAGGTTCTTTCACAAATTTTGTGTGTGATATGGATTATTCCTGGTTTTGATTGGAAACTCAAAGCATAACAATTTTATATTTGATATCTTCTGCCATGTCTCCCTTAAAATAAACAACACAAAATGATGTGAAGTATGAATAGGAATAATTGCTATTTTTTCCTGAATAATAATTCCCCCAGTATTACTATACCAATGTGTTCATCCTCTACATTCCAGTTTCTTTGCAAGCCTTTCTCTTTTGCTCTCTTACCCTACATCAGAGTTTAGTTTCAGTATCCATGCTCTTAACCACATCAGGGGTTTGGATACTTCCTTTGATGTCAGATTTTTCCATCTCAGTTCTGTTCCCAAATATCTTCAACCACAAGGTACCAGTCTAATCTATTCCTTGAGCAAGTTCTCACTAATGACCTCCTCCCAGAATAGATCATATTTTCTCACTGTTTGCCTTCATAGGTACCTTTCTATTTCTTTAGAGCATTTATCATAGCTAAAATAAACCTATGACTTTCTTCCCTACTCAGCAATAAATGTAGGTTATAGATAACTTTTCCTAGGGGAAGACAACACAGGGGTGGGGAAGTGAGTTTACACTTGTGTGTATCAACTCTTATCCCAGCTTGCCTTTTGTTCTGCCCTGATATCACCCCCTGTATTACCTACAATCCAGTGCTATGGGCCTATACCCAAGGCAAATGGGCAGGAAAGGTATGGGCAGGGAAATACTGACCCACGGCAACTTGAGGGATAGGAAACACTAAGATTTACATTAGTATTCTCCAGTGTCATTTCTCGCCCAAGCCCCAAGCTGCCCCCGGCCCAGGTTGCAGACCCGAGCACCATCCACACATGTCATTTGAGGACAGGCTTTCTACATGTGGGTTTTCTCAATTTTTTAGACAGTCATTTTTTTGGTTATTAATTTCAAGAATTCATATTTCCCCCTATATAGTCTTTCCTGGTTCTTCTTGGGCAGAGCTAGCTGCTTGTAACTGTTGCCATCTTGGGACTTGCCATCAAGGCCACAGGTAGAGCCCATGTGTAGTCATGAAAATCTCAGGCCCACTGTGTCTCTGTTACTGCAATGACATACATAGACATCATAAGACAACTACTCTGTCCATGCATACTGGCTTGGAAGTGACACTTTTTAAGACCTTGCCTGCCTAAATATGCAGCACAATCATTTCTACTTGCATAGGAATCATTCTGCTGCTCTGAAAGCACAAGATCCAAGGCAGACTCATCCACCTAAACACACCATGTAATCATTTCTTCTCTGGGATCCAGCCATCTTCACAGGAGGCCTGCAAAAATGGTGTCTGACCAATCAGTCTGTGATTCACAATGTAAGCTGAGAATCCTTGCTCTTATACATCACAGCTTCTCCCAAGTAGTTTTTCTGTAATAGATTTTTTTTTTTTACTTTTTAATTCAAAGCCAGAAACAGACTATTACCTTTGATTTATGCTGCTACGTATCCTGAAGTAAACAGCACAGAAGGGCCTAATTTACGAATGGGGTAGGGTGGAGAAGGATTTCCTCTGAGGGAAAACAATGCTTGCACTTTAAAATATTCAAACAAAGATTATAATTTCATCATCCAAACTGGGCTATTGTGATGACAGTTTAAGATTTCACTTATTTTTAAAAGATAATATCTCAAGACAATCTTGTCAATAAAATTACATTGCTACACATGGCAGATCTGAATAGAGGGGCTTCTCTCATATTATGCTTCCTGTATTACCTCCATACAAGGTTTCTATCAACAAGGGCATCATAAAGCATGAAATATCTGCTCACCAGAGCAGACATGCAAACCCCTAATAGATCGTGGAAAAATAATAGCAACAAAGATTTATTTATTGAGCATTTACTGAGCTCTGGACTCTAAAACCCATTCTTTGTGCACATTACCTAAATTATTCTTTATAACGTCATACAAAAATGCTATGGCTAGTCCCATCTCACATGTGAGAAAACTGAGGTGCAAAGAAATCTTCCTCAGGGTCGCACAGATAGTATTGGAGTCAGGATTCAAATGCAGCCTTATTGAATTTAAAATGTGAACAATTTAATGAGCATAGACTGAATCCACAGTAGGTGTGCAAATGTTAAAATGTCTGCAGTTTATTTTTAATCAATTTTGAATATACAGTGTTTTGCTGGGGGTTTATTTCCATAGTCCAGATGCTCAGTGGTGGTCAGAGGCTGTTCTAATCAAGAAGCTGTTCTCCGTGTGAGCTCACTACAAGCAATTCTTTTGTGTACATCTCTGTCAACAATTGCCACTTAAAAATTAGGTTACTGAATGGCAAAACTGCTAAAATTATGTGCCAAATTGGCCAAATAGGGTGAATATTTTTTGGACTTCCATTGGTTTAATTAAATGTAGTCAAAGTATGTGATTTTAGAGATATTCTCCAATCTTACTTGAAAAATGTATAAAAATGTAGCTAATGGGAATGCTTTAGGTGGAATATTAAGTTGTTCTGAATACAGCTAAAAACCCGAAAGATTCTGATTGCCTGATCCACACTGTAGTGTGATCATAGAACCTTGCCTGAGGAATTGTGAATTTGAGAGAATCTTCTTATTATGGCTATGATCAGAGCTCCCTAAAGGATGGAGATCTGGGTTTCTTGTATGCTGAAGAGCACTTGAGAGAGACTGGTTTGTGTATCTAATTGATGAGAAAGGCCTAGTTAATAAATGTCCATAAATGTAGCCAACTTTATTTAAGCCATGCTGCCCCCAAAATAGCCCTAAGAGTTGTACCTGACCAAATAACTTAGTCCAGTTTTACAGGACGTGAAGACTGAGTATTCCATCCCCAAACAATGCAATTTCAGTTATCGGAGTTTTTAATCCTGACTGGGATGAGAGAAGGCTGAGTGATAGAAGTATCTGAATATGTGCTATTATTTCTCCTGCAACTCAGGGAAAAAAACAGAAACTGGCAAAGTGAACATCCTATTTAAAAAAGAAAAAAGGAAAAGATGTGTTTCATCTGATCTTGAAAAACATTAACTAGAAAAAAAGAACAAACATCTATTTTCCTTTAGAAAAGTGAAGACACAATCACCAAAATGAATGACGTCATGAGGATGCAGATACTGAAGGAAGAGAGTCATTTTCCAGGATCGTTCAGGACCAGCATAGGCCCAGCTGAGAGCTATCCCCACACTCCTCAGATGCCTCCATCAACACCAAGCAGCAGTTTCTTAACCACGGTACAAGTTCCCTCTTCCCAATACATTCCGCTCTCTACAATATAATGACAGGGATTAACACAACCTTGAAAGCACTTCTCACTAATCTCCTACTACATACAATGCTTTAATTTAACCAAATCAGTCATTTATTTATCAGGTGTATATTTTGAGGTCCTATCCAAAATTAAAATTCTGTTATTATCATCTCTATTCCATAGCAGGTATAATTAGATGTTTGTTTAATTTTATTTTTCTTTTGGCTTACATTTTTGTTTTTCCCTCAATACACCATGAAAATCATACTTTAAAGTAGAACAAGGTGGGAAAAAACAGAGCCGCCCGTAACACTGTCACTCATTTTTTCTCTTTCATTTATTATAACTCACAATATCTTTAAAAATTTATGAAAAGAAGGTACATAAGCAAAAATAATTAACTTTTAACTATCAGAAATCTGTATCTAATGCCACATTTCAGTATATGGTCTTTCTGATTTTATACCTTTCATTATGTATATACAAAGAGTCTTATTTTCTCTCAGAGTAAATCACATTCACATATTTTTCCATAACCCATGTTTTTTATTAATATATCTTGAACTGCCATTCAATCATACAATATAGATTTAAATTATTTTATTGTACTAGAAAAATTGCACAGTTATTCCATACATTATGAAAATGATCATTTTTTATTTGGCTTTATGTTGTGTCCAGTATTCTGTGTATTTACAACGAACATAATAAGATCACATGTCTCTCAGATCTTCTTTCATTGCCCTCACAGTAGCTTTATAATTATTTCATTACGTTCTGTGCACCTTGTGTCAGGGTACTGATGTCATGGCTATTGTGAGGTGATTTGATACTGATTAACTTCATTGGGAATGGGTTTCCTAATGTTATGGAAAATTGGCCACATTGATGAGTTCATTAGAGTTAAGTCCATCAGAGTTAAAGCCATCACTCACAGGTGGCCGATATCATCTTCCAGGTCGGGTCACATTGCTGGCTGTGGAGGCAGCCGTCCTGCCTCCATGTTCTGGTCTCTAAGACTCCCTTGATCCCTTCTTGCCTCCATACTTCCTCTTCCAGATCAGCAGCCCCTCCAATTCGAAGTGCTCTCCTACAACTCAGAAAAAGTGCAGGCCACTGTGGAGACAGGAGGTTAAAGAAAAGTCCCCTCCCGCCTAATTTTCCAAGTCCATGACTCTTTTTAGTTCCTGCCATTATTCAGATTGGAGAGCCTCTAACCTGGGCCCCTTCAGATTAGGGAAGTTTGTGGAGTCTTCCAGTGGCTGCCTTAATGATGTTTTTGCAACATAGTGCTGCTTTCATTAGAAAGGGCTTTGCGATTTGGTTCTTTAAAATGCCCCTATCTACTAGAATGAATTCCAACTGAAATCTCGTGAAATCTAAGGTTTGTGGTTGAGACTATTCCTTACTCTGAATGCTAGTAATATAATTTTTTTCTCTATTTTTATTTTACTTGGTCACTGTCATATTAGGCAGGAGGGAGCTTTTCTTTAACCTCCTGTCTCCACAGTGGCCTGCACTATTTCTGAGTTGTAGGAGGGCACTTTGAATTGGAGGGGCTGCTGATCTGGAAGAGGAAGTATGGAGGCAAGAAGGGATCAAGGGAGTCCTAGAGACCAGAACATGGAGGCAGGACAGCTGCCTCCACGGACCAGCAGTGCTCAATATGACCTGACCTGGGTAGAAAGGAGTAAAATTGAGATTCTTTTAAAATCTCATCTCTTTGGGGAGTCACTTCGTGGCAGCTTTGCCTTTACCCTCTGCTTCCCCATACTTTGATAGAAAGAAAAGGCATACCTTGATAGGGGATATGCCTTTTCTTTATGGGTTAATTCTGATTAAAAAAGAAATATTCTTCCTTCCACTCTCATAAAACAATGAAGATAATAAAATTAATCCTTACATCTTTTTCATTCCTTCCGTTACCTAAATCATACTATCTCAGTGATCTTTGTCTAGTTTTCCCTACTTTACCCAGTTAAGGTGATACTTGAGGACCAACACTGAGACTGAGATGACTCTCACTAGAGAGTGACCCTGTATTTCCTGTTTTAATTGTGCCTATGTTTTGGTCTCTACCTTCTAAGTTGAAACCAAGACTGAAGACTGAACCTGAAGAAGTTTCCATAGAAGACAGTGCCCAGAGTGACTTCAAAAAAGTGATGGTGCTGAATGTAACAGAATCATTTGTATATAAGCCCGAAGAGCAGAAGAAAATGTTTCATGCCACAGTGGCAACTGAGAATGAAGTCTTCCGAGTGAAGGTTTTTAATACTGACCTAAAGGAGAAGTTCACCCCAAAGAAGATCATTGCCATATCAAATTATGTTTGCCGCGATGGGTTCCTGGAGGTATATCCTTCCACACTTGTGGCTGATGTGAATGCTGACCGAAAGATGGAGATCCCACAAAGATTGATTAGAAGTGCCAATACAACTCCTAAAATCAATCAGCTTTGCTCACAAACTAAAGGAAGTTTTGTGAATGGGGTGTTTGAGGTACATAAGGTAAGCCCACACCATTGTTTTATAAAATTTCTCCTGCAACCCCCAATTTTTAAAGTCTTGTCAACTGGAGTTTGGTCAACTTACTGGACACAGAAAATCAACCCCTTCACCCCCGCCCCCAGCACTAGAGATAATTGAATAGAGTTCATTTCAGGATATGAGGTACGTTATATCGTAACATTCCTCTTCTTAAGGTATCACCATGCAAGTTATTTAGACAGTCACCAGGAAACTTGGCATTTTATTAGCTATGATGATCTATTCAGAGCCACCCTTGTCCAGGACAGTGCAGAGTTTATATCAACACACATGTCCTTAGAATTTTGTTTCTTTGAGTTCTTCTCCATCTGTATCAATGACAATTTAATTGTGAATAAAATAGTTGCCCTCCCAAGCCTGAATCCTGATTGTGACAACCAGAGTAAGAAATAAAATAGACTACTCTGCTTTAGAATGCAGCTATGTCTAACAGTTAGCTAGAATTCTGATCATTTGGACTCCAAAGTTTCTTGCCTCTTCTCATTCATTAATTCATCAGGAGATTGTAGAGCAACTGACTTCTGCATTAAATAATAAGAGAAATATGAAAGCAAAAAGACTAGAAAAGTCACATAGCTTAACTGCTCAATTTATAAATGGGGCAATAAAACGAAAAAAAAAAGTTTGGTGAATTCTTAGGCTTACAGTGTGCCTTTCAGTCTCAACACATCACTTAAATATTATGCTTAGCTGATTTAACTTCTTGTTTGAAGTACTGTTTCATACTCCATTATATATGTCTTCTCGGGTGGCTTACTTTTAATTGTGCTGTTTTCTGTAGACTCTGTTTAAATGACTATACATATATATGTGGTTGTAAAATTAATGAATAAAGTAATGAGTTACAAACCAGAACAATGTGACCAGATGGATGATCTAGATTTGCGATCTGGGCAGTTTGGGGAAGAGTGACTATATGGAGAAGAAAGAAGTAGTTACATATTGAAATAACAGTCTACTTAATGAGGACTTGGAACATTCTTTCTCAAACTTATAAAGTGCCATAAAAAGCCTCTATTATCTGCTCTTGGGCAGGTGTGAAAGAAACCTACCAAATTAATCAGATTTTTCTGTATCCAGGCTCCTTAAAAAATCCCAGCTATGCTGATGTGGAAACAGGAAGAATTAGGAAAGTAATCAATTTTTTTTCCTAGAAAAAAATCCGGCAGATAAAGAACTTCAACAAAAGAGGCTCATGGGAGGATCTGAAAGGCAGGATTCAAAGACCAAGTATCTTAAGCTATTTGGTACCTGTATTCAGGACCTACAGCTCTATTTACTGTATCAAAGACAAAAGTTTCCAGAAACACCCTGTATTTCTCATAGATTTGAAAATTATTGATCCAGTTTCAGAAGATAAGTGTTAATTTTCTTTTGCAGAAAAATGTAAGGGGTGAATTCACTTATTATGAAATACAAGATAATACAGGGAAGATGGAAGTGGTGGTGTATGGACGACTGACCACAATCAACTGTGAGGAAGGAGATAAATTGAAACTCACCTGCTTTGAATTGGCACCGAAGAGTGGGAATACCGGGGAATTAAGATCTGTAACTCATAGTCACATCAAGGTTGGAACTTTATGGGAATATCATTTTTCCAAAGTGGCAAATCGTTTTGTTTATACTTTAAGACGACTAGACTGCTACTATTACAGAGAGTCTAGCAAGTGGAAAAGGAACAAAGCCTTGCACTTTACTGGGTGTAAACTTCCCATCATTGTTTTTAAAGAAGGATACTTGTATTCATAATAAAAAACATTAGAGACTTTCAAAGGCTATGATACCTAAGTTAAATAAGAAAGAATTGGTTGCTTTTACCACAGTGTGGAGATAATTTAATAAGAATTTGGGTTTGGTTAAGGCACATTTGTTTCAGCTGCTGGCTCTGTGATTTTCTAGTTGATTAAAGACTTACACTAGAACCTCAGGTTCATCATTTGTGAAATGGGAGAAATATTGTCTAACATAGAGGGTCATCAACTTAGCTCACGGCAGCCCTAAATTACCAAGAATGCATCTGAGCAAATCAGATCACAAAGGTACCTGCCTTTAGTGAGATGCATACACTGGTTTACATCAGACGGAGGTAGCTGGGTCTACAGAACAAAGTCCATGCTTTTTGGAACACTAACAAAGGCTAATATTGGAAGGCAAACAGTTCAAAACAAAGGCTGACATATTCAGGCACACACATGCTCTCAGATTGCTCCAGTTCTTGGGACCATCAGTCAAACATTCCAAGCCTTCTTTGATAGCAATTGCACCAGGAATACCTTTTGTACTCTCCTGCTTCCTTTCTGCCCAATGAAAACCTTCTCCTCAACTCTTGTCATTGGGTGCACCAGCTCCTTTCTCTCTCCTGTTGTTCCCTGACATCTCCTGCTCTTTCACTTGCACTCATGCTAAGTAGGAGTGAATATCTCACTTCACGGTCCAAATTAAACAGAGAGGCATGACTCAAAAGTCAAGAATTTATTAAAGGAGATAGATGAGAGTGAAAAAAGAATCATTTAGAAAGGAATAGGGCAAGAGATACGGTGCATGGGGAGGAGATACAGTGTGATTGAAGGGAGAAATGTGGGATCACCAGCATCTCAACTGGTCTTTCTCTCTTTCTCCTTCAAGGTCATCAAGACCAGGAAAAACAAGAAAGACATACTCAATCCTGATTCAAGTATGGAAACTTCAGCAGACTTTTTCTTCTAAAATCTGGATGTCATTGACGATAATGTTTATGGAGATAAGGTCTAAGTGCCTAAAAAATGTACATATACCTGGTTGAAATACAACACTATACATACACACCACCATATATACCAGCTGTTAATCCTATGGAATGGCGTATTGGGAGTGCTTTTTTAATTCTTTATTTTTTTTTTTTTTTATAAAATGGCATATTTTGCATCTACAACTTCTATAATTTGAAAAAAATAAATAAACATTATCTTTTTTGTGAAAGGAATTCTTTCCTGGCAGTCACTTTAATCCATCCATGAGTTGCATAAAAGCAAATAGTTTGTGGTCTGCAAATCAGGGTGGGGCACACAGGCCTCAAGCAATATTTGGATTTATACTTTGGGTGTGATCTTTACTGGGTAAAGCCCTGGTCAAGAATGAACAGGCTGTGTTCTGCTGAAAGAAACCAGGCTGAAGGGGTAGGTAAGCGTGAAATCCAGTTTGTGGTTCAGTTGCCAAGTGCTGTGTTACTGTTTTAGCCCACAGCAGTAGGTATCTTTTCAGAATTGGTCTCCTGGAGGGGGCATAATTGGGTAATTTTTCTGCCAAATGAGGCACCTTCTGGTGATGTGCATGAAGGCACTTGTCTGTGTTAGAGGAATAGCTGGGCCTGCCTGATGTGAAATAACTGGTTTTATGCATTTCCTCAAACACCAACTGCTCTTCAGGCACTTTCAAACCATATTTCCTGTTCTCGCAATCCACTATAGTGATCTGATCCATTAGAAAGCTGCCCTAGGAAAAGCTACATTAGGCAAACACTGAAGATAATTAATTTTATTTAGAATAGAATAGCAGAAAGTATCTAAAACTAAAATTTAGCTAACTTTATTATATATTTGGTACCTGGTACTTTGCAATTATTTTGTGACAATCTTCATATTAGTTCTAGAAGGTTGATTGTTTTCTCCTCTTTACTCACCCTATGTGACAAACACGGAATAGAAAGGCAAAGTCACTTTCTTAATGACCCTTAGATGGTAAATTAGAGAGCTTGATTTAGAACCCAGGCTGTTGTTCTCGTTTGGGGTGTGTACCTTAGGAGAGGGTTGTGGGGATGTGGTGGAAGCTGTGCGGGATGGAATGGGGAAGTCTACTACTGTTGCAGGAATTTTCCTTTGTTCAGCTAAACATGGGAGTCCTTATCATGGAGCCATGAAAAGTTAGGCTCGCAGACAATTTGAAGCGTGAGGAGGGCAGAGTTTATTGGGTGAAAAGGAAAAGAGGGAACCAGTCCTTCTGCAAAGCCAGACTCCCTGCTGTTGTGCTTCCCACCTCACAGTTTGAATTTCAGGTTCCACCCAGGAAGAGGAGGGGCCGGGCTCTTCCGCACTGCAAATGGCTCAAACTTCTGTGGCTTCACCCCAGTGCACACTCCTCCCAGTGTGCAGGCTGGAGTTTCTCTGGGGACCCCTTCCCACCACCTGGCTGTCTCATTGCCCCCTCTAAAGAAATGCATCTAACTGCCATTAGAATAAGGACAAGGACAAAGACCGATCTTAATTGCTACCTGCTGACAGGGGGTGCTGTTTTGGCAAAACAGCAAAGTCCCTCAGAGGCCTATTTAAGGGTTCCCAGCAGAATGGGCCATTGTCCGCCTCTCCAGCTGCATGACTGTTTGGAGTTTGATGGCCTGAAGGCAAGAAGAGACAAATTGTGTTATTAGAAAACATGTATCTAAACAAGGGCAGGGGTAAGGACAGCTCAAAAATCCTGAGGCTTTTTATCAGTTTGCACAAGGAGAGGGAGGCCAAAAGCCCACCTGGTAAAAAAAAAAAAAAAGGCCGGGCGCGGTGGCTCACGCTTGTAATCCCCAACATTTTGGGAGGCCGAGGCGGGCGGAGATCGAGACCATCCTGGCTAACATGGTGAAAACCCGTCTCTACTAAAAATACAAAAAATTAGCCGGGCGTGGTGGGGGGCGCCTGTAGTCCCAGCTACTCGGAGAGGCTGAGGCAGGAGAATGGCGTGAACCCGGGAGGCGGAGCTTGCAGTGAGCCGAGATTGCGCCACTGCACTCCAGCCTGGGTGACAGAGTGAGACTCCGTCTCAAAAAAAAAAAAAAAAACCAAAAAAAAACTTTACCCTTTAGTCGGCATGTTGGGCTTCTGGGTTCCCTTCCCCTGAGCCCAATCCTAAGCTGACCAGTTTCAGGTTGGGGAAATTAACTCTTCCCAGTTTGAAGGATGCATCTGACGGGAGTGTCCCGTAGTACGGAGAAACAATTGCCTATCAGTGAAGAGAGAACTGAGGGGGAGAAAGGAAAATGAAAGATGTTTTTTCAAAGGAGTCCCAAAGGTTCAGGATGCTTTCGAAAGGGGTACAGATTGAAAATGAATGGTTGCTCATCTAGAAAGGGGAGCAGGCGTCCCTGGTTCCCATCTCTTCCTAGCAGATACCTGGGGTAAGTGAGGGAGAGAAGGAAGAGCATCCTCTTTCCCTCTTCCATCCTCGCATCCCCAAGTCCCAGCAACCTTGGCAGGCACCACTATGGGTGGTAAAGCGGCTTGTACTCATGAAGCAGGGGGGCCTAGGGAACAGGAATTATCTGCTCTACCCATGTACGCATTATCTCCCCTGCTGTCAATAGCCTTGATTCCCTAGACCTCATTTATGAATCGAGTTTGGGACAAAATGTGTCTTGAAGGATGTTGCATGGACTCCTTATCATAAGCTGAATGCTAAACTGAAGCTGTGAAATTGAGTCCTCCTCCAACAAGGAAGAGAGAAAGATGTCTTGTGACACACCTAGATAACTGGTGGCTATAGTTATGCTTGCTAGGATTTGGGTGCATGGTGCTTGGCTTTGGTTAGCTCCCTCGGTGTTACCTTCCCAAAGAGGAAACCTTCGAGTGATGGGCATCCTATTTATTCCCATCACCTGGCAGGATTTTGCAGGATTATTGCTCAGAACTAGGATGCTGATGGAGATTTTTACATTACCCATACCTTTTGTTCTTTCTGAGCTGTAGCTGGAGCTTGCTGGTTGATTCACAGGAACAAGCAAGGTTCCATCTAAACTGTAGGCAAAAACTTAAAAATAACTAATGAGTTTAGAATTTAATGGCAAATGTATGATAAGTTTTGAAACACAATTTCTTTCTCTCCAGTCCTTATTTTTGGAAAAAACAAACAAAAACATAAATCATGATAGGACTGAGTTTGCAAAATAGATTGTAGTCTTACACTTGGTCTGATTATTTGCATAAAGTGCAAGAAGAATAATTATTTCTACATAGGCCTTTTGGATCAGTTTTGATGGAACTCTGTTTCACAAGGAGTCTCAGATAAGACCTTTTAAAACCAAGCCCAGTCATGGGTTTGTATCCTCAAATGCCTGTGAGTGAAGTGATTCTCTTCTCTTAAGGTCCCAAGATAAACTTGGAGTTCTTGGACCTGTTAGAAAGTGACATTCTTAGGCTGGGCACAGTGGCTCATGCCTCTAGACCCGCATTTTGGGAGGCCAAGGCCGGCAGATCACTTGAGGTAAGAAGTTCGAGACCAGCCTGGCCAACATGGTGAAGCTCCATCTCTACTAAACATACAAAAACTAGCCAGGCATGGTGGTGCATGCCTGTAGTCCCAGCTACTTGGGAGGCTAAGGCAGGAGAATTGCTTGAACCTGGGAGGCGGAGGTTGCAGCGAGCCAAGATCATTCCACTGCACTCCAGCCTAGGTGACACAGCAAGATTCTGTCTCAAAAAAAAAAAAAAAAAAGGAGTGTGGGATGAAGCTGGCCTCCTTGACCTGGGGAGAGACTCCATGGGCCCATGGCAGTAAACACAGCCAGCCACCTGGGGCACCTTGGGCTGTGTATCCCAGCCCCAGCAGGGAGGGGAGGGTGGTGAGGAGCCACTACTCACCGGTTCATCTGGAAAAAGGAAGTAAAAGGCCATGGACACTCAGGTCGACCGTCCCAACCCCTGGAAGCGACGGGGGTGGGGGCACAATTTCCCCTACCCTCAGAAGTCTGAGGATGAAAAGCTCAGAAAGGAGAGGGAAAAAGATTCCTTGGTTTGCATCTCACCAATTCTCAAGCCCCACTTTGGGCACCAAAAATGTTGTGGGACTTTTCCTTAGTTCAGCTGAAGACAGGGTTCCTTATCACATGGCCATGAAAAATTAGGCTCACAGACAACATGAAACATGAGGAGGGCAGGGTTTTCTGGGTGAAAAGGAAAAGAGGGAAAGAGGGATGGTCCACAAAGCCAGAGTCCCTGCTAGTGCACTTCCCGCCTCACAGTTTGAATTCCAGGTTCCATCCAGGAAGAGGAGGGGCCAGGCTTCTGTCCACTGCAAATGTCGCAAACTTCTGTGGCTCTCCCCCAGTGCACACTCTGCCCAGTGTGCAAGCTGGAGTTTCTCTGGGGACCCCTTCCCATCTGGCTCTCTCACTACTATGAAGGTCCAAAGCTATCTATGCCCAATAAGGAAAAGAGACGTTAAAGTTTACCATTGTGGTCTGCCGTCAAAGAGTGAAATAATAAAAACGTACTGTTTTGCACTACCTTTCTGCTTATGTGTCTTTCATTATAGTAGGCTTAGATGCCAATTAGACATTTTTATATTTTTTTGCCCAATGCTATTCTAGTATGTATACACACACACACACACCAAACACACACACACATATATATATATATATATATATCTGTGTATGTATATGTGTATGTATATGTGTTTAAGATTATTTTGCTCATTTTGGAAAACCAGATTCTGAAGAAACTTCAGATGCTACAGAAGCCAGTTTTCTCATCTGTGAGAATACTGAAGTTCAGAGAGATTGAGTGAAGTGGTCAAAATCACAGTATCACTCAGCTGGTTAGGAACAGATGCCATCCTAAGATGTCATAGACTGCTAAAACTGCCTCTAAATTCAAATTTGACTTAATGAACACCAAGAAAAAGGACTGTTTTATACACAGATGATGTTTGTATTCTCAGCTAGTCTAATATTTCATATTCATATCACTTGATGTAAGCTTTCTGTAATTGCCTATTCTTGAGTATCCTGGATGATGGTGATTTGGAGTTAGTGTCATTCAGGTGGGCTGCTACATCTCTGCCTTTGCTTGCTTTCCTTAACATCATGCTGATTCCCCTTTGAACTGTACTTCCTAAGGACAATCTATCTTTAAATGAAATAAGAAAAAAATTACTCTCTGCTCAAAAGAATTTGCCTCTTCAATTTTATTTTCACTTCAATAGCTTCATCCTCTAATGCCTTGACCGCACTGTGTCTTATATTTTTCCACCTTACCACATATCAGAGCTTCTCCACGGGACTCAAATCAAGTAGATGAGAAGCTGGAGCTTCCCCTAGATCTGTAGTGTGTAGACCAGAGAGGACAGAACAACTCACAGAGATGCTAATCTGTCCTCATAAACATTTTACAGACCAGTTTGTATCAAGTGGTTTTAAGGTATGCAATAGCACCAAAGCCGACATTTTAGGTTAAATACCTATATGTGGAATTACTGGGTCAAATAATATGAACATAATTACTAGTAATGTTGCCAAACTGATGTTTCAACTAACACTTCTGAGGACATTTTCCTTAATCATATCATCATCACATTCACAAATCCTGGACATTATTAACCTAACGGATAAGGAATATTCATTGTTTTAAAGTCCCTGTTTTCTTTTCTGTGGGTCTCTTTAAAAAGTTTCATCTGGCCGGGCATGGTGGCTCATGCCCGTAATCCCAGCACTTTGGGAGGCCGAGGCGGGTGGATCACGAGGTCAGGAGATCGAGACCAGCCTGACCAACATGGTGAAACCCCATCTCTACTAAAAATAGAAAAATTAGCTGGGCATGGTGGCACACGCCTGTAATCCCAGCTACTCGGGAGGCTGAGGCAGGAGAATTGCTTGAACCTGGGAAGCGGAGGTTGCAGTGAGCCGAGATCACACCACTGCACTCCAGCCTGGTGACGGAGCGAGACTCCATCTCAAAAAAAAAAAAAAAAAAAAAAGTTTCATCTTTCTTATTTATTATAAAAGCAATGAGTATTTATTCCAGAGAAATAAAAAGACAACAGAATATCAAAAACATCCATAATTCTATCTTCCAATCTGATGCATGTTTTCCATGTTTATCATGGCATAATCTACAAACAATCATACTTATTTCTGTGAATTTTTACAAATGCATGTAGTCATGAAACTACCACAAAAGTTAAGATAGAGAATAGTTTCATCATAACAAAAATTTCTTTCCTGCTGCTTTGTTGCTGGCCTTCCTCTCAACTCCAAGCTCCTAGAAACCACTGATCTAGTCTTTACTATACTTTTGCCCTTTATAGAATGTCATAAAATGAAATTAAAATGTATGTAGAATTTTGAGTCTGGCTTCTTTCACTTAGAGTAAAGATCTATCCATGTAGATGTGGGTGTCAGTAGTTACTCCTTTTTATTGCTGAGTACAATTCAATTACGTGGATCTACCAAAGTTTGTTTATTCATTTTTCAGGGGAGGGATAATCGAGTTTTTTACACTTTTGCATAATTACAAATAAACTTTCATGAATATTTACATGCAGATTTTTGTGTGAACATACATAATTATTTCAAGTGGATAAAAAAACTTAAAGCAAGCTTGCTGTGTCATGTGGTAAGCATATGTTTAAATTTATAAGAAATTTCCAAACTCTTTTCTAATGTGACTTTTCATTCCCACCAGCAATAAGTAAGAGTTTCAATTGCTCTGCATCCTTCTAAGACCTTAGCATTGTAGGTGCATATTAAGTTTTTAAAAATGGACAAACTCTTTTGCATAAAGGTTATACCATTTGACATTCCCACCAGCAGTGCACGACAGTTTCAGTTTTTCCAAATCTTTGTCAGCACTTGGTATGGGTAATCTGTTTTAATTTTAGCTGTTCTAATAAATGTATAATGGTATCTCACTGCAGTTTCAGTTTCCATTTCCTTAAAGATGAATTATGTTGAGTGTATTTTTATGTGCTTATTTGACATCCATGTATCATCTTTTTGCCCATTTTAAACATTTAATTGGTTGTTCTGCAATTATTGAATTTTGAGTGTTCTTTATAAATTCTGAATACAGGATCTTTTTGTTTTTTGAGACAGAGTCTTACTCTGTCACCCAGGCTGGAGTGCAATGGCGTGATCTCAGCTCACTGCAACCTCCGCCTCCCAGGTTCAAGTGATTCTCCTGCCTCAGCCTCCCGAGTAGCTAGGATTACAGGCGCCCACCACCACGCCTGGCTACTTTTTCTTATTTTTTTATTTTAGTAGCGACGGGGTTTCACCATGTTGGCCAGGCTGGTCTCAAACTCCTGACCTCAGGTGATCCACCCACCTCGGCCTCCCAAAGTGCTGGGATTACAGGCGTGAGCCACCATGCCTGGCCTGGATACAGGGTCTTCAGCAGCTGTGTGACTAACAAATATTAAGCCCCAATCTATGGTTTGCCTTTCAATGCTCTTAATGGTACATTTTGAAGAACAGAAGTTCTTCATTTTGATGAAGTTCAAATTATTAAGCATTTATGTTATGTAGATTGTGCTTTTGGTGTGATATCTAAATCTTTAATCTTTGCCTAGACCAAGATCACACAGATTTTCTCCCATGTTTTCTTCTAGAAGTTTTATGGTTTTAGATGTTTATGAAAAGCCAATGATCTGTTTGGAGTTTATTTTTGTATAAAGAGTGAGGAATGGCTCAGATTCATTTTTTAAGTATGGATATCTAATTGTTGTTGTAGTTTTTTTTTAGTCTTTTCTCCATTGAACTGTGTTTGTACTTTTGTAGAAAATCAATAGACTGTAAATGTGCAAGCCTAGTTTTGGCTCTCTAGTTTTCCGTTGGGCTTTATGCTTATTCTTTCTCCAATAACACAAAATTGTGTTATTATTTCTATACCTTTTAAAATATTTCTAAATCATCGCCCTATAGGACAAAATATACATCTTTAATTATTCAGTATCTACTTTCAAATAATACTGCACTTCTTCACATGTTGTACAGGATCTTCTAACAGTGTACTCCTAATTCTTCCCTCTTGTATTTTGTGCAAATGTTGTCATATAGTTTACTTTCAAATTTGTATAAACATATAATACATCGATAAAGTATTTTTGCTTGAGACAAGGGATTGACAAACTAAATGAGATAGTGGGACTGTAATGAATGAGAAACAGATGTTTATTGTGATCATCTGTTGATATTCTGAATTTGTTTATCCAGCAATTATCCTATCCTAATTTGGTGGACAGAGGAGCCTGTGAACTGCAGCTCTCAGGTAACTTACAATCTGATTGAAGAGGCTGTATCACGTATTCTTCAATTAAATGCTGCTTAGACCAGCTGGCTTGAATTGGTCCTTTTTATTTCTCTCTGTTTTTTTTTTTGGCCTTAATAACCTGGATGGAGGAAAAAAACATGCAATGTAAGGATGCAGTCGATGAGTGGCCCCTCCTCTGTTTGCAGTCACTATGGCCTTCTGAAGTGTATATCATCTTCTCATAAAATTATTTTGTTCCCACCCTTCTAATACATTGGTCTGCCTTGGATCATACTCCTGAAGCGAATATCTGACCTGAGAAATACACTCCCACTTAGCAAGGTCACATATGCATATTTCTCAAATCTTGGCCTCCACTCTTACAGAGATAGCAGGCAGTGCAACCGACACTGAGACCTGGGGAAGAGCACCAAGCAGGGGCAGGACATGGGTAGGACGGTGTGGTGGAAGGTCAAGAGTAGGGGTTTACATGGACTCAACTTCACTGGACTATGGTAGATGCAGGCGTGGTGGGACTGGCTAGGGAAATGTGTCCTCAAAGTATTTATTGTCTGTCTACTTTCAAAGACATTAGTGAGAATGACTTTCCCAACTCTGGGCAAGCTTTCTGCTTTAGACTTGTAGTATAAACGAGGAGCTCTTTGTTGGGCTCTGTGTGCACAACAGTATGCACCTCTGCCTTGAAAAGCCCATGTTCTCTTAACTGTGTATCTAGAATACATGTTTTCTAAGAGGGAGGTTCCTCAGTTCTGTGAGATGAATGTGTACTAAATATCAATGTCTTCCATTCCATATCCTGTTCAATGGCTCCAGTCCAGCCTTCTGACAGAAAACAAAAAATACCACCCCCTTGGAGAGTTGACTTTGTTCCATGCAGTTCCCACCTTTATGGTGCTATGAACTCCAGATGTCAGCTGTAGTTTTTCTCCATTTTTTGACAGTGTGAAGAATGTAAGTCGAACCTTATCTCCTTCCTTACATTTCATTGCGTCCTCGTTTCTAATCACCAGTACTTCCATTTTCCCAGTGTTGTCACTTAGGTCAAATAATACGTTTTTCTTCTTTTCTGTTACCTGTAAAAGAAAATCAACACCCAGCCTCTGATAATCTGATTAAGGAATGCCACATCAGTCACACATCAGACATGCCAGAAGAAGGCTCTAAAAAGAAATACAGTTGATTCTTGAACAACACAGATTTTACCTGTGCAGGTCCATTTATATGGGAATTTTCCTTTGTCTCTGCCACCCCAAGATGGCAAGACCAACCCTCCTCTTCCTCCTTCCTCCTCAGTCTACTTAACATCAAGACAATCAGGATGAAGAACTTTATGATGATCTACTTCCACTTAATGAGTAGTCAGTATATTTTCTTTTTTATAATTTTATTAACAACATTTTTCTCTAGTTTACTTTTTAATAATATAGTATATAATATGTATAACACAAAAATATGTGTTAAGTGACTGTTTATGTTGTCTGTAAGGCTTCTGGTCAAGAGTAGGCTATTAAGTAGTTAAGTTTTTGGGGGGTCAAAAATTATTTGCAGATTTTCAACTGCTCGGGGTCAGCAGCCCTAATCCCTACATTGTTCAAGGGACAACTTGAAAAAAAGTTTCTGCTTTGAAACTAGCAGGTATATATCTAATAGATGTTAGCAAGTTCACACAGAGGAGGCAGACGTGTCTTACTTAGAACATGTTGTCTCCTATGCCCGTCTTTCCAGACCCAAACTCCCTTCCTTTAGGAGGAGGCCAGGGTGGCCCATAGAAGCAACAACTGCTGGATAGAGAAGATAGAGCTTCTCCAGGGCCAGTAGCCAGATTAGTCAGGGGAAAAAAGAAGACCCTGGGGTTGGAAGAGAGCTATTTATTTTATTTTTTTATTTTTTGAAACGGAGTTTCACTTTTTCACCCAGGCTGGAGTGCGATGGCACAATCTTGGCTCACTGCAACCTCCACCCCCCTGGGTTTCTCCTGCCTCAGCCTCCCGAGTAGCTGGGATTATAGGTGCCCGCCAATACACCCAGCTAATTTTTGTATTTTTACTAGAGGTAGGTTTTGCCATGTTGGCCAGGATGATCTGGAACTCCTCAATTCAGGTGATCCAAGCGCCTTGGTCTCCCAAAGTGCTAGGATTACAGGCATGAGCTGCCGCACCCAGCCTGAAGAGAGCTATTTAAAACAACAAGTCCAGGAGAGACATGAGGTAATGATGCAAGACCCAGTCTGGTAAGTAATCAAAGACAAGAAATAATTCACAATCAAGTCTAGATCAAAAGGGAACAGGAGGTTGGTCAGTTATCTAGGAGACTGATCGTATTTAAGGTTTAATTTTATGTACAAAATCAATATATATTAGTGGATAGCTGGCCAGATTGAAAGCTGAAAACTGGGATGAAGAACATGACTTTCCTATCCAAGGTCATTTTACACTTGAGTTTTCCAGGAGGACTGGAGAGTCTTCCTACCAATTCCTTATGAAACTAACCCAGGGCAGCAGAGGTTATTCTGAGGCTCTGAATGCAGGGGCAGCAGGTTCCCTCTCTATGGTTCTTTAGGTGCTGCCCTAGACCAGAAAAAGTCATCCTACAAGGCTAGTTCCCTGAGGCTCAGAATTATAATACTTTATTATTCCTCACTTCTAATAAGTCTCCTCGAGGAGCGCCTCTGCCCCGCGGCCCCATCTGGGAAGCGAGGAGCGCCTCTGCCCGGCCTCTGTGCAACTTTCCAAGTGTGAAGTGACAGCCTTGTGTGTGATCTTTTCTGTCTTCCCCAAGTTTGCATTTTCGACATTAAAGTTTACTTTTTAATTAAAAAAAAAAAAGTCTCCTCAAGCTAACTCTTTTTTCTGTTCATTTAATCACAGTTTTTTAATCCTGCCTTGCGTATTGGTTTTTCAGGTCAATTAATCTGGTTTATTACTCAACTACACTTATTTTGCATTCACAACAATAGTCACTTAATCACAATGGTCACTTAAAATAAAGATAATATGTACAAAGTACAAAAATAATGCAGAGATAAAAATTATGTGAATGAACTAATTCCTTTTTCAGAGGCTACTGGGATAAGAATAAGTTGAAATAGGATAGTGACATTTTTGACAATAAAAACAATTTTTGAGTTTTTGTAGGAATTTTGGCATGTTAACTCTGCAGCTCTTTAGAACTTTGTATTTTTTAATTTTGTCTGTATAGAAAGACATTAAAACCATTTCTAAAGTCTCTTTAAGATCAGATGGGAAATACATTATTCTTACTAATCAATATGAAATTAGATATGAAAACTTACCTTCTGGACTACAAACAAACCATTCACAATTGTTCCGAGGGGCTGAGTTTGAAGCGTGCTGATCTTCGGGGTTTCACCAGCTTTTCTGATAATGTTCAGCGGGACATTAACCTTTTGGTCAGATTCAGCATCTAACACACGTGAGGTGCTATTTACCTCTAAGAAACCACTGTGCCGATAATATCTTGATATTATAATTATTCTCTTTGGAATGAATTTATCTTTTAGCAGTGTATTAAAAACTTTTACAAGGAAGAATTCTTTTTCTGTAGCCACTGTAGCATGAAACATCTCTTGCTTGCCTTCTTGGGTCTCAAACGTGAAGGGCTTCATTGCTTTCAGTACCATAACTGGCAAACAGCCTTTCTGAAACCCTTCTCTGATAGATTCCTGCTGGACCACCATCTGTTTCTGTTCAGGCTGAAGACAAGAGAAGAAAGATATCAGCTGTGAGTCAAAAAGGTACTATTGAGAGGACCTTACTTCACCCACAGTGCTAAACCTCAGAAAGCCAGCAGAAGATAGGTGGAATCAAGGGAAGAGATATAGAGGGGATAAGAAGAGAGTTGAGGCCTAGAATGGTCTAGATAGAACAGAGAGTGCAGAAGGAAGATTTCAACTCCTGTATTCACATAAGATGGTTTTGGAGGTAGGATCCCTGAAACCAAATCCTTGCTTTGCCATGTGCTATATATAAAGACTTCATCAGATTTCTGAAATACTGCTAAGCCTTGGGGTAAGTCTGATAAATCTGATTCCATCTTCTATCGATTCCATTCGGGCATAATGTGTCCTTGTTTCTCTATCCAATACTGTCCTAAAAGTTCATTTAACTCTGGTATAAAAGTGAGGGAGCTCAGTGACCAGCACAGGGCTCCCCAAATTCCTAGGGAGGCACGTACATAACAAAATGCAGATTATGTTTAACGTGAGTTAAGGGGGAGACCTAGGTCAGAGATCTTATGAGTGAGTTAAAGGAGAAATTTAAAAGCAGAATTAATACTACATTTATGGATTTACCCTTAAATAATGAATTATGCACTAAGGTTTATATTTAAAAAGTACATCTTATTATTTGAAATTATAAAAAAAGAAATAATTTAAATACCTAAAAAATAGGTTTGGTTAAATAAAATATGGTATAGTCACAAAAAGATTACTATGCAAATATTAAAAATGCTTTAGAGAAATATGATAAACTGTTACAACTGATTCAATAAAGGGAAACGTCCTAAACAGATAAAGAATCTGTTCCTTATTGCATAAATAAGCAGTTAAAGCACACACACAAACACACTAGAGAGATATTTACCAGCATCAATATATTTTTTTCCTAGACGATACAATTATAGGTAATTTTATTCTCTTCTCTGTGTTTTTTAATTTTCTGAATTAACAGAGATAAGATACCTTTTTTTGGTTTGTTTTGGGAGAAAATACTACTTTTTAAAAGCAACTTGCCATCTAGAACCAAAGGGAAATACAGGGCAAAACAAACAGAGGCATAAAAAGCCAAGTGTAGGAGTCTCCGAAGAGTGTCTCTGATGTGACCTGAAACTTGGGCCCGTGGAGCTTGGGCCAGTAAGGGGCCCTGATGGGCAGTATAACTGACTGCATTTGGATCAATGCAGGAAAGGTCAGCTACACTGAGGTCCACTATAAAAGTCCTTCTCTTTGGTCCATGTATCTTTAGTTGGGTCTTCCAGACTGAATAATGCATATTTTCATTACTGATGATGGAATCACACCATTTATACTTGAACCTTGTTTTCCTGAAAAATCCAGAAGTTTCTGGGCCAAACCCAGAGGAAATGGTTCCTCTAGACACAGAGAATGAACTATATATCATCAGTTTCTAGAGCTCACACAGGTATAAAATAATGTAATACCTGCTTCATAAGAAATGAAATTGCATGTGTGGCGGATTCTCTGCTGGGCCTTTCTAATGTTGCCTGCCGCTCCCTCAGAACTAAAGTAATCATTCCCACCGATGAGACTCTCCAGGCACTACTCTCTCAGCTAAATGGGGCCACCGCACCTTGTCCATGCAGGTGTATGAAGGGCTTTTTTATATTACTTTTAAAAAGCAATTTGCTGTCAAGAACCAAGCAGAAAACAAACAGAGGCATGCCAGGCCGAGTGTAAGAGTCTCTGAATTGGATCTCTGATGTGACCCAGAGCCTGGGCCCGTACAAACCAGACTCCCTCACAAATCTTGGGAGCCCTGAAAGGCATTCTCAGCTCCCGAGCTCCCTGTAGGGTAGGCCAAGGCCTCTATTGCAACTACATTGGACTTGACATTCTTCCTCTTCTTCTCCTTTCACTTCCTCACAGATATTAATTCTGAAAGTGCTCTAAAATAGACTTCCTGTAAACAACTCTCTATCTCAGAGTTTTCTTCTTATAGAATCCAAACCATAACGAAGTGTTAATGTGTCCAGAACCTGGCAGAGATTAAAAGCTCAACAGGTGTTTAATCTGATGAATCAGAGGTAGTTCCTGTTTTTGTGACTCAGAATGCTTTTCATACTGGGGCCTTGCTTCCCTTATTTGCATGCTGTGAGATAAAGAACAGAGAACAATGTGGGAAATGACAGTGACGGTGATGCTCTTACAAGGACAAAGACCACTCCACTCTCCTCATCCTACCTTAACATGAGGAGAGACTTTTGGTGCAGCACGTTGCTTTGCGACATCATTTCTGATGGCTGCAGATGCAGCAGGACTCATTTCAGCTTGACTTAGTGGCTTTGGTTTTGTTACCGATTTGTATTTCTTATCAACTGATTAAAAAATGAAAGACATGGCCAATAAGCATATAAACATATGGGCAGTGCACATTTTCAAATGTCACCAGAAATAAATACTAAAGCCATATTAAGATATCTTCAAGAACAGCTAATTTTTCTAAAAAAAGAAAAAATCATATTTTAAAATGAAAGAAACTGGACCTGGCACAGACACTTGTAATCCCAGCACTTTGGGAGGCCAAGGCTGGAGGATCGCTTGAGGCCAGGAGTTTGAGACCAGCTTAGTCAACATAGGGAGACCCTATCTTTACAAAAAATATTTTCAAAATTAGCCAGGTGTAATGGCACATGTTTTTAGTCCCAGCTACTTGGGAGGCTGAGGCAGGATGATAACTTAAGCCCAGGAGTTCAAAGCTGCAGTGAGTCATGATTGCACCACTATACTCCAGCTTGGATGACACAGGGAGACCCTGTCTGTCTTAAAAGAAAAAAAAAAAGACAAAAAACAAAAACTATGAAGTAGTAGTTGTTTTAAATTGGTATAACACGTTGGAAAATGGTTTGGGACACTATTAAAATTCAATATCTACTTACCTTAACATCCAGTAATTCCATTCACAGGTGTACAGTCAAGAGAAACACACATACAAATACAAACATACAAAGATAAGTACATAAGGCTTATAATGTACATAAATATTCATAGCAGCATTATTCATAATGGCCTCAAATGACTAAAATAACAAAAAATATACCAATTCTCTATATATGTATATGAGTTTATGTGTATATGTAATTATCAATTAAATGGAATCTTATGTAGTAGTGAAAATGAATAAACTGCTGCTATGAAACAAGGGCTGATTTCTTTTCTTTTTTTTTTTTTTTTTTTTTTTGAGATGGAGTCTTGCTTTGTCACCCAAGCTGCAGTGCAGTGGTGCAATCTCGGCTCACTGCAACCTCCGCCTCCTAGGTTCAAGTGATTCTCCTGCCTCAGCCTCCTGAGTAGCTGGGATTACAGGCTCATGCCACCATGCCTGACTAATTTTTGTATTTTTTTGGTAAAGACGAGGTTTCACCATGTTGATAAGGCTGGTCTCGAACTCCTCACCTCGTGATGTGCCCACCTCGGCCTCCCAAAGTGTTGGTATTACAGGTGTGAGCCACCGCGCCTGGCCACAGATTTCTAATTATGTTCTACACGGCCTTGCATTGTCCTTCTATCGAGGGACCCCATCCTGCCCTCTGAAGATTCTCTGTACTCCAGCCATACTGGCCTTCTTTCAGTCCTCAAGCAAGTCAACACCTGCTGTCATAGGGATTTTCACACAGTGTTCCCTCTGACTGAAGGTACCTTTAACTCCTATGCATTTTTCACAGCTTAGTGCAAGGGTCATTTCCCCATGGAACCTGCTTTGACCAACACCAACTCTAACTCCTGGCTTATGTTAATGCTCCTTTGACACATGCTGCTGAAGAACCATCTTCCTTTCCAACAGAGCATTTGTCTCAGTTAATTACATTCATTAATTTGCCTGTAAGAAAAATATCTACTTTCCCTTTAGAGTATAAGCTGTACAAAATTTGGATTTGTTTTTAGCACCTTGTTTTATCATAAGAACCCAAAAGCTTTCTTTGTACCTATTAGCAATTCAATGGATATTTACTGAATGGATGAAGAAATGGATGGATGGGTGGCATGTTGGCTCTTCACTAATGCCTACAAAATGCAGTTGAATATTATGGCTGGGCTCCTCCACGTCTATGGTCAGGTTATATGTCATTGTGAAAAGCCAACTCCTAGTCCTGATTTTTAAAAAGGCCATGTAACAAGATGGCCATGTTTGATGACTTAAGGCACTCTCAGGCAGAAGAGGGCCTGAGAAATTATTAGATGTCTCTTCTGATAGAATTTGAACAATTCTGGGCTGAAATAACAAGGCAATCACTTTGATTTTACTAAAAAGAGAAACGATTTAATTATTAGAGCTAAGAGTAGAATGAACTGTCTTATGAGGTAGCAGGTACTCTGTTATTACCTTTCAAAGATCAGAAAGTGGTTGACTGTCTGACAGAGATATTGTAGCAGGATCTCTCTCTAGGAAGAAGTTAAACTAACCTTCCAATGGTAAGTTAGTTCCATGAAACTGGTTTCAGAACGGTATGCAGATAAAGTCTCTCTTCTATGTTCACAGCATCAGAGAGAAAACAGCATTAAGGGAGGCCAAAGGAATCAACCTACCATTCTACCACATCACATCAGCCATATTTCATCTCACACACAGTGGTACCAATGCAATATTTGTGGACAAGCTTGTCTGCTCACTATAAACCTCTCATTTGCCTTAATAATCAGGTGCACATTGTTACTGATTATTTCATTTATCATTTTCAGCATTTTATTTTAATCTTGCAGGACTTTTGTGGACTTTGATCACATTTTCTCTTAGCTTCCTTTTTCTATGCTTATGTGTCCTTATATTTTCTCATCTTGCTTCATACAAAAGCTTCTCTTATCTACTAATTATTGCCTCTGTCTTCATTAAAGATTCTCTAGGTGTCTTCTACCTTCCATGAGGTGAGGTCGTGAGTAGAATAGCATATAGCACTCTGCATGCAGACATGCAATGGCAATGGAGAAGGATCACTTAACCAAGAATGACAGATTAACTGCTCAAAAAATAAAACAAAAACTGTTTTCCTAAAATAATAAGAAATAGCATGGACACATAAAAATTTCCTACATTCAAAAGAGGCCTAAGTATGCCCGTGGATAGATTTTTGGAGCTATGAAGGAACTTAATTGCCTTCTTGTATAGCATGCAAGAAGCATACTTTGTGTTTTGTTGTTGTGGTTGTTTGAGACAGAGTCTCACTGTTGTTGCCCAGGCAGGAGTGCAGAAGCGTGATCTCAGCTCACTGCAACCTCTGCCTCCCGGGTTCAAGTGATTCTCGTGCCTCAGCCTACCAAGTAGCTGGCATTACAGATGCCCGCCACCATGCCTGGCTAATTTTTGTATTTTTAGTAGAAACAAAGTTTCACCATTTTGGCCAGGCTGATCTCGAACTCCTGACCTCAAGTGATCCGCCCGCCTTGGCCTCCCAAAGTGCTAGGATTAAAGGCGTGAGCTACTGCGCCTGGCCCAAAAGCATACTTTGAATCTTACAACTGTTACATTTGGAGACTCTCATTTGGGAGAGTCCTTGGATGATCTACTCCTGAGTTTCCAAGCTAGTCCCAAACTGGATCTTTTTTAGCTAAGCAGAATAACAAAATCCCAGAATCATTAGAACAGCAAAATGGAGAGAAGATTGTAGAAGGGGAAATTTTGTGCTATCCTGGACAAAGAGAAGAATTAATTCTTGATTTATTGCCAAAATAAAAGATATTTCTAAATATCTCAGCCTATGTTTGCCAATATGCCTAGATTCCTGTCTCATCCCAGATAAGAAAAACACAGGGCAGTTGGTTACTTGGAAGTAACATGTGTAGTTACTGCCATCTAAAGGCCATCTCTAAGAACTACACCTTCTGACTTAAAGCCTGGGAAAACAACCACTCCTTTCTCTTTAGTGCCTTGGAAACTACCTAACAGTTTATATTTGTATAGAATTATGAATGTACATAGTATCACTTATGTGGCTTCATTTAGCCTTCCTATAACTCATGTGTGAGAAACCATGTCATCCGTGTTGTAAACCCACAAATGCTTTTAAAAGCTGTTGTAATTTTTGCTGTTACGGTTGTACTTTGAATCCTAAAACTGTTGGCATTTGGAGACTTTCATTTGGGAGAGTCCTCGAGTAATATGCTCCTCTGTTAGCTATTTTTTGTTCTTCAGACATAAAGCTGGGACATATCAATTGTTCTTAATAAACAAAATCAGAAATTTAAACTAAATGTAGATAACTCAGATGGAGATGAGTGATTTATTGAATAATGTAAAAAAAATCTTTGTGTTGTGGGTAATTTATACTGTCACCTGTGCTGGAGATAGAGAGGAAAGAAAATCCCTGAAGGAGGATTCTCCCTCCCTGAAGAAGGAGGAGATCATCGCCTAAAGAAAGGATAGTCTGGGACCACGAAAGCTGGGGACAAGAAGAGGAATAGACAGACTGTGTGAAGGAAAAAAGGTGCTCAATATCCTGGTTTACAGTTTTCCAATGCAATAATTCATATTTTCAATACTTCAGTAGAATGTGAGAGCATTACATACTGTGTAAATGGAGTTGGGAGAAGTTAACTTTGAAATTCTACGTCCATATTCACTGCAATTGAACTGGAGACAAAGATGGGCAAGGAGAAAAGATGATAAACGGAAGTGGTAACCCTAAGGGCTGGAACAAGAGATGCAAACAAAGGCTGGAATGGATTTGTGGAATTTGTAACAAACACTTCCTAGAAGTGATTCTCAGTAAAAGGGGGCAAAGAGACAGGTGCACTAAGTTAGAAAACAAATTCCAACAATGTGCACTGGGGGTCATATCCCAGGGACGCCATGAAAGGAAAGGCCCAGGCTTGGCAGAAAAAGGGACTGGGCAGGGGCGGGACTCCCACATTACCTTTTTCCTTCTCTTCCTGAAGACGGTTTGCCAAAAGCATATAATTCAACTTCTGAAAAATGTGAATGGTCTTCATCACTGCAGACACCGCACCAGCATTTTGAATCATCAAGTTAGCTACTTGTATTCTGTTTGCAGTATGTAGTTTGCCTGTGGCGATATTAAACTCATCCGAAAGAAAGAACTTAAACCTATCCAGTTCCTCATCGGTGATGTTATCCAGGCCCGTTAGCAAGAGTATCTCCTTGTATTTACTCTCCATCTGACAACTTTGGGATCAGCCTATAAGGAGTCCAAAACACGTAAGATTACACCACCAAAAGTGATTCTACATTCAAAATAAAGCAAGGTGAGCTATTAATATTTTTTAAAGAAAAATAAACAAAATATTTGCAGTAGGAAAAAAGATTTGAGTGGCACATAGGTAAGAACTTCTTAAGCAAGGTGATCACTATTCCTGGGAAAGACATCTTCAGAAAGTATACAACACCTCTGGAATTCTCAGAAAACAAGATACATCAGTTGGGCGCGGTAGCTCACACCTGTAATCCCAGCACTTTGGAAGGCTAAGGCGGGAGGATCACCTGAGGTCAGGAGTTTGAGACCAGCCTGGCCAATATGGCAAAACCCCATCTCTACTAAAAGTACAAAAATTAGCCAGGCGTGGTGGTGGGCGCCTGTAATCCCAACTACTCGGGAGGCTGAGGCAGGAGAATCGCTTGAACCTGGGAGGTGGAGGTTGCAGTGAGCCAAGATCGTGCCGTTGCACTCCAGCCTGGGCAACAAGAGCGAAACTTAGTCTCAAAACAACAACAACAACAACAACAAAGAAACAGGATACATTTTCCTGTTATTTTTAAAATAGATTTATCAAGGCATAACTGGCATACAACACAGTGCATACATTGAAAATATACAATCTGATAAATTTTGGCATATATATACCTGATGAAGTGCAATTAATCAATTTGTTCTTTCATGGATCATGCTTTCAGTGTCTTATTTAAGAAATCTTTTCCAATCTCAAGACTAGAAGATTTTATGTTTTCCTCTAAGAATTTTACGGTTTGATCATTTTACATTTGGGTGTATGTACTGTTTTGAGTTAATTTGTATATGATATAAGCGATGATTCAAAGTTCATTTATTTTTCATCTGAATATGAATTTTCCCAGAATCATATGTTAAAAAGACTATCCTTTTTAATGATTTTTTTTACCTTTGCAAAAATTAGTTGTCCAAAAATGAGTGAGTCTATTTCTGGATTCTTTATTCTCTCCATCAATCTATTTTTGTATCTCGTTGCCAAAATCACGTTGTAGTAATATAGTTGTTTATGTATAGTATCCAAAATAATACACAAAACATTATAAATAATAATTCAACAGTTTATAACTATAAGATTAATATACAGAAATGCATTCCTTTATTCTAGCACCATTCCAAGAGAGAAAAAAAATTACATAAAAAAAGTAATTTCCAATAGCAACGAAACTACAAAGTACATAAGAACATCTAATACAATATATTTAAGAGTTTTAAAGGGAACCTTATAAAACTTTATTGGGAGATTTAAAAGACCTACTTAAGTGGGTGTATGTGTGATATTTTAAATGGGAAGATTTGATAAAATGAAGACAGCAATGTTGTCAAATTAATCTATAAACTCCCATCCCAAATCTCAAAGGGTTTTTCATAGAACTTATCAGAATGATCCTAAAACCTAAATGAAAAAAATAAAGACAAAAACCTGCAAAACAAGTTGAATATGTTTATTAGGATATACTATCCGTACTACTAGGTATACTTACTACAAATGTATAATAATTAAATCAGTATGGCAGTGGCATGGAGAAAAATGAATTAATAAATAGAGTGTGGAAACAGGACCACATGTAAATTAAAGCCTGGTATATAATCAAAGTGGCATTAAAAACCACAAGGAAAGAATGGCCAACTATAAAAAGTGTTCAGACAAATGACAATATACAGGGAATGATATATTCGGCCTTTCTCTTATATCATACACAAAATATATATCTGGCTGGATTAATTATCTAAATAGAATAGTAATGATGTTGAATAAAACACATACTTTCTCAATACATTGAAGTAGAAGGAAGTTTCTTAAATAAGGCACAAAAAGGACAAGCCAGAAAAAAAAAAAAACTTTGTCAAATGTGATTGCATGCATATTCTCAATTTCTTTGTAGAAAACACACACATGCGTGCACAGACACACACTAAACAAAGTGATTATACAAGGCAAAAACTGGGCAGATAGCTGCCATATATATATATATATACACACATATATATGTATATACAGCTATACATATATATATATATATACAGCTATACCTGCAATATACATATATATATATATAGCTAATAGAGGTTTTGCTTTTGGAATACATGGAGAATCATGTATCAATAAGAAAACAATAAACAGCCTATTTGAAAAGTGTGCAAAAGATGTGAATGAGCAATTTGCTCAAATTTCCAATAAACATAAAAAAGATGTTTGACATTATTGGCAATTAATGATTTCCAGAGCAGCAACATATAAAGTGGAAGAAATAAGCCAAAGAACAGGAAAAGATGTTTATGAGCTGAAAATAACTGATTGTGAATTTTAGGGAAGCTTGAATACCCCCATCAGTAGAGTCAATGTTAATAAATTCTAAACTATCACTGTTAATGGCCTTATAATGTTTTTTCCTATATGTTGGTAAGGGCTGGAGAAACTCTACTTAGACGTGTAGAGTTCATGAGTGAAAATTAAAACTATTATCAGTACCATTTTCAAAATAAGGAATACATTAAAAATATTTGTAATGATAAAGCCATCCAAATGCCCCCATCCTACTGATGAAAGCAAGGAAGGACACTACCTTTGTTGAATATCTACTGTGACAATCAGCTTGGCATGATTCCTACTTTTCTACTGATCCATAAGAAACTAATCTTCCTATAACCCTCTTATATAATAACAATCACATTTTAATCACATTTTATATGATTGACTCAGCTTTTTCTCTGAAGTTACGTTGCCTTATAAATGAAAAACTTGCATTTTACTTCATAATATCTGTTAACTTAAAAAATGCTTGTATTTGCTATTGGCATAAAAGCCAGCCTTGCAAATAGGCTGACAGACAAACCCCAAAGGAAGGCAAAGCTTAAGGAACACCAGCTCAGAGACACCAGAGGACATGGCTAAAGTGAATACAAGAGAAATGAACCCATCCTTTCGGAGCTGATGTCCATGTCTGCAGGTTCAAGTTCTCAGAGGTGTGCATAGCATGGCTGGCCTTTCCTCAGTTGTCTTTTTCGGCAGAGAAACAGTTAAGTCTCTCATCTCTAACCCAGCTCCTCTATGGTGCTTACCTCCTGATCCCTGGGGCGATCAGCAAACCGGGTCTGCCACCTTCTCTTCAGAGAGCTTGACTAGCAGAGGACTCAGGAGAGCGTGCCCAAATAACCTAGGTGACTTTCAAAGCTACAAAGACTCTGACACTTCTGGACGGCTTCACACGTACCCCTAATAAACACTTCCCTTCACCCCCAGGCCCAGTGTGGGTAGGAGTGACAACTGGAGCTCTAATTGGCTGAGCTGGTTTGGGTTCTCACTAGCAGCCACAGAAGAAAATGTCTGTAGAAACTTGTATCTGAGTCATGCCACACCATACACGGATTGGAAACAGAAAGTGGCCTGGAAACTGTAAAAAATGACCGCAGATAACTTATTGACACAGTTTGTGACTAAGGGGCCTGGTGATGACATTTTTCTGGTGTAAACAAGCACACTGATCTCAGAGGGTATCTAAAAGTGTTGCCAGTAGGACAGTGCAGGTTCTTGTCTTCAAAGCATAAGAGAATCTGAAAATGAGACCAAAACGAAAGTATAGACATTTTATTGTGGAGCAAAAGCAAGGATGTCCTCAAGGGAGGAGTGCAGGCACTCAAAGATTGAGTCACAGGCAATGTGGTTCACGTACGATATGAATAAACACAATGAAGGTATGGAGTACTCTATAATAAAGGGGAGGGGTTTTCTGGGAAATGAGTGGGTAATTCCCGGAATCGGGGTGCCACTCTTTACTTGACTAAAGATGGTTAATCCGGAACTGTCATGGCGCCAGGTGCATGATGGGAGTGGGAATTTCCCCACGGAAGTTTTATGATATTAAGGGCATAATGAAGCTAAGGGTCAGCAGTCAGCCAAGTTTTCGACCATCTTGGCTTTAACCAGTTGCGGCCAGTTTCTTCTGTGTTACCTTCTCATCTGTGCCTAAGTAGGAAGTCTGCAATCTGTCTTCATTGTCACAGCCTGTTGTAACAGTTCCTGTCTACTAGTGGGGCAATCTCTCTGCTAACCTTTTTGACCCCATTTTTATTGCCTGTAGCCACCTGCAAGTAATCATGCCTCATTCCCTCACTGACTGCTTGCCTCAAAAGCATATATACAGTCTTTCTTCCTAACCCAGGCTCCTAACCCTAAATTCAGAGCTTGAGGGCTTGATTCTAGTCAGCAATTTACTTGAGGTTTTCCTTTCTTATTCATTGAATTAACAATTATGCACTGAACATCTAATATGATGTATTAGATTCTGAGAATATAAAAGTTAATGAGACAAAGTTCCAGATGTTGAGCGGCTCTGCCGAGACATGTAATTTAATAATCACAATAGGACATGATGGTAAGTGTTATAATTAAAGCATGCTCAAGATGCTCAAGGAGAAGAGGAAGAGCACCTAACCATGCCCAGGTAATCAGCCCAGAGCTGCAGGACCTCCTTCACTTTCTACTGCAAGGCTTGTTTCTACACTTTTGCCAGCTGTCAGCTCAAATAGCACTTTATCTGTGGGGCTTCTCTGACCAGCATGTTCTCTACCTCTTCCCCACATTATCTTTTCCCACACGTGTTACTGACCACCATCTGACACACTATATATTTCATTCGTTTATTTTCTGCCTCATGCTCCTAAAATGTAAGGCACATGAAGGAAGAGATTTCTGCCCACTGGCTCACTGCATCCACTTCACCTGACACAGTGCCAGGCACAGAGAAGGTGTTCAGAAAATATTTGTTGAATGAGTGAATGCATGAATGAGTGGATCACACAAGGCAAAAGAACACCAAAGAGAACAATATATAAGAATTAAAAAGATGTGAAGTCTATGAATTTGGTAACCTACTGAGTAAACGAGAGAAAGCTCCCTGTTGAGGGAGAACCCAACAAGCACCAACCCCAGAAAGGCGTACTGTTTTGAGGCTTCAGGTACTGTAAAGGTGAGTTAAGTGATTAAGCTGGCAAGTGGTCTCAATGAGGAGCAGGTACACTGCTGCACCCGGGGCAGAGAGACAAGTACTCATCCTCCAGCTTTGTTTTACCAAGAAATTTAATCAGAGAGATACCCTACTCGATGACACAAGACACAGAAGGGAACGGAGGCAACTGTGCTGAAAAAGGAGGTTTGTTAACAGTCTCACAGAGAAAAGTGAGATCCCCAAGCCCTTTCCTCCCTGACTCCTAGAGTACTGACAGCAAGGTTTATGCCATAAGCAGAAGACTGGAGGAGCCTACTGTAGCGACTGGCCCAAGAGGGGAAAAACTCCCACCGTTACTGACATTTTGAGTTTTCCAATACAAAGACTCAGGCCCTTTCATGCTAATACTATAATTAAACTAACTCATAGATAAACCAGGCCAAAACAAAAAGAATTCAAGTCAGTTTTGTGTGTA
Source organism: Nomascus leucogenys (assembly GCF_006542625.1). Taxonomy (NCBI): domain Eukaryota; kingdom Metazoa; phylum Chordata; class Mammalia; order Primates; family Hylobatidae; genus Nomascus; species Nomascus leucogenys. Next base: position 42,381,223 of record NC_044392.1, on the reverse strand, counting down.
TATATGTATGGACATTTCTTTCTTAAATATGAGTAAACAGATATAAATAACATTCAGTAAAGCCTCCAACTTAAAAAAAAACAGAAAACAAATCAGAAGGAGGAACTTAAGGACAAAGCAGAGGGTAGAAGAAGAAATATATATGGTCATCAGAGAAATAAGAAAAGACATTGCATCCATGAAACAAAAAGACAGCGCTAATACTTGTAAAAAATGAATAAATTAACAGAAGAGATTTTATAAATATATTTTCTAAATGTGATAGCAGAAAAGTTTTAAAGCTAATAGAGTGATAAAGCTGAAGAGCTCTTTCTAAAAGTATACGTAGAAATGAATAAAATAGAAAAACAGGAGAGAAAAGATAAGAAATATACAGGTTTATGCCCCGATGAATAATAACCAGCTAATAAGTAAGCATTTAAACAAGAGCGAATGGAGAAAAAAGAAAGTTGTCAAATAAATATCGAATTTGATGAATGAGAAAGAACACATACAAAAGCATGTCATTTTGCATTCTTTTCCAGTTTTTTTCTTTTTAGTAGCCTTTATTTTTTAAAGCAGTTTTAGGCTCACAGTAAAACTGAGCTGAAGGTACAGGTTTCCATATACCCCTTTCCCTCACACATGCACAGCCTCCCCATTATCAACATTCCCACCAGGGTGGACCCTGCATGGACACATCATTATCACCCAGACTCCAGAGTTGCCACTAGGGTACACTTGGTGTTGTACATTCTGTGGGTTTGGACAAAGGTATAATGAGTATCCACCCTTATAGTATCATACAGGGTGGTTTCACTGCCCTAAAATCCTCTGTGCTCTGTCTAGTCATCTCTCTCTCCCCACAAATCCTGGCAACCACTGATCTTTTTACTGTCTCCATAGTTTTGCTGTTTCCGGAATTTCATATAGTTGAAGTCATACAGTATACAGCCTTTTCAGATCGTCTTCTTTCACTTAGTAATCTGCATTTAAGATTCCTCCATGGTTTTTCGTGGCTTGATGGCTCATTTCTTTTTAGCACTAAAAAATATTCCATTGTCTCCATTTATCTCAGTTTATCCATTCACCTACTGAAGAACATGTTGGTTGCTTCCAAGTTTTGTCAATTATGAATAAACTTTGTACAAATATCTGTGTGCATGTTTTTATGTGGGCTTAATTTTTCAACTTTGGATAAATATCAAGGAATGCAATTGCTGTATTGTATAATAAGATATAATAAAAGTATGTTTAGTCTTGTAAGAAACCACTAACTGGTTTTTTTTTTTTTGAGATGGAGTCTCGCTCTTTCACCCAGGCTGGAGTGCAGTGACGCAATCTCGGCTCACTGCAGGCTCCGCCCCCCGGGGTTCACGCCATTCTCCTGCCTCAGCCTCCCGTGTAGCTGGGACTACAGGCGCCCGCCACCTCACCGGGCTAATTTTTTTTTGTATTTTTAGTAGAGATGGGGTTTCATCGTGTTAGCCAGGATGGTCTCGATCTCCTGACCTCGTGATCCGCCCTCCTCGGCCTCCCAAAGTGCTGGGATTACAGGCGTGAGCCACCGCGCCCGGCCAGAAACCACTAACTGGTTTTTAATACAATGATTTAGTCAAGAAATGTTTATGAGCAAACAAAAGGTATCTAATAAGTACTGCATTGAACAGTTTTAAGAATAAGGAGAGTATCTATGACTTTGAAGACTTTTGTATCTTGTCCATAGATTTCTTAAAATGGTATACTTTAGAAATACTGATATCATATAAAGAATTGCTCAGACTTGTTTAGTGATGCCTCAATTTCAGAACTTTTGTAAAGAAATCACAAGTAAAAGCAAACACCTCAGTGCAATTAAATGCTAATTTTAAAAAATGTATCCTTTAAACAGTGGTTTCCAAACTTTAGCATGCATTAGAATTTCCTGGGGGAAGTTTGTGAAAAATACAGATTTTAGGCCTCACCCCCAGCATTTCTGACAAGTTCCTGGGTGATTCTGATGCTGTTGGTCTTGGCACAACACTTAGAGAACCACTGCTTTAATATCTAATCTCTGGCATTTAAACAAATAAGCAATGTCCATATGCCTTTGTATTTTCTAATAGTAAATAAAAGAACAGTTCTGATATGCCTTCAACAAACTTTAAATCTTCAGACTCTTGAAATATTTTATTTAAGTGGAATAGAACCTATAACTTATTCATCTTGGCTCACAGTGATTCCCATGAGTTCAAAAGACAGAGCCACAGGACAGTCTAATACTACATAATCTATGACTTCATGAAAGCATTTGTTCACAAAATACGTAACTATTAGGGTACAGGGACCTTGCTTTTATCTTCTCCATGCATCTTCTCTACAGAAAATTCAATAAGAAATTATGAAGATTTTTATACTCAGAATAACTCAACTTATCATGAATGTACACATAAATATCACAATGAATCATCATACTCAAGACTCAGATTCAGGAACTTCATCAAGGCAACAGTAATATTCCACAAAACATATTTGCCCCCCTTCATTCTAATAATATACTATAATGAAAGAAATCCTGTTATTTGTATGAATAAAATACCTTACAAGATAGGACTAATGCCTTTGTAAAGGGTATTAGCAAAGAAATAAAATCTGTTGACCTGGGTCTGATTACAATGAAATGCTTGCATCAAATAAAAATCTTTGGAAGTCAAATTGCAAACTTTCTAAATTTTCAAAAGTAGATAACCTGAAATAATTCTTGTCAGGAGACATGATAATCTGTAGGACCTCAGTCATCACATCCGATTTGGGAAATGCTTCAGAGCCCCTCTGACTGCAGACTAATTTTATTAATAACATTGGTGCTGCAGAAGTCAAAATCCAGAGGCTCCTCAGGCTCTTGAGTATTGATTTTGCAGACTGTCACCATTCCTCTTTCTTCCAAAAATAGCATCCAAGGGTCACCATAACCTTGGTAACACATTCAAAGTGCAGTTAAAATCCCTGGCATAGGACTTGATCCAAAAATAAACAGTCTAAAAGGACAATTAAGTTAACTTTAAAAGTAACAGACTCTTCCTGACATGTAAACTCTTAAAATACTCCAGCCTTTGCAGTGTGGCCCAGATGCTAGAAAGCCCTTCCCAGCCAAGTCCCTGGGGAAGTAAGCTCCAGCTCCCTGAAAACAGGAGGCAATGAAGCAGCTCCAACCACTCTTAATTTTTGTTTTCAATTTCATTGATTTAGGCTCTAATTTTTTAAAACTGTATTTTCTTATGCTTACTTTGCAGTTAATTTACTCTTATTTTTCTAGTTTCCTAATGTGGGAGCTTAGATGATTGATTTTTAGGTCTTTCTTTTTGTCTAGCCACATGCTTTTAAAATTACAAAACACCAAGGAGAGAGAAGATCCTAAAAGCTTCCTGAGAAAGAATAGATCGTATCTGAGGATTAAGAATAAGAATAGAATTGGCATTCTTGACAACAACACTAGAAGCCAGAAGAGAGTGGAGCAATTCCTTTAACATTTGAGGAAAACAATTTTCAGCCTAGTCTTCTATACCTAGCTGATAATTATAATAATTACATGTACATGTACAGGAGTCTCCATGTCTCAGTTTGTTTGGCCCTCTATAACAAAAATACTATAGACTAAGTGGCTTATAAACAACAATTTATATACACATTTATTTCTCACAATTCTGGAGGCTGGGAAGTCCAAGATCAAGGCACCAGCACATTCAGTATCTGGTGAAGACTTGCTTCCTGGTTCACAGACAGCCATCTTTTTTCTTTTCTTTCTCTCTTTCTTTTTTTTAGAGGCAAGGTCTTGCCATGTTGCCAAAGCTGGGCTCTAAGTTCTGGACAGTAGGTGTGCACCACCACACCTAGCAAGATGATGGCTTTTTGCTGTGTCCTCACATGGCAGAAGAGATGAAAGTCCTCCCTGGGCACTATCCCACGTAGTATAAGAGCACTAATCCTATTCACGAAGCCCATACCCTCAAGATCTAATCACCTCCCCAAAGCCCCACCTCCTAATATCATCACATTAGGGGTTAGGATTTTAACATATGAATTTTGGGGATAACACAAACATCCACAAGGATGATGTCACCCCAGGATAATGGTGACCAGAAGCCCTTGAACCTTGACTTGTACACAGCTGGACTGAAACTTGTTCAAAGCAGGGGGACAGAAAGCTCAAAAGAGAATATTTCCTAAGGAAAGAGTGTGTGAGATATATGTGTAAGTTTTGCAGGTAGTGGGTGGTTGCAGAGAAATTACCTGAATTTATTTTGAGAGAAATTTTACTATTTTGGATCTTTTAAAAGAATTAGCGATAAGCACATCAAGATGGAACAAATTATTAAAGATGTGTCACTGACTTCAGAAAAAAATAAAGATGCATAAAGAAGGAATCTAAATATACTACATGGCTTAACTATTAGTTTTATTTAGATAGTTATGGTAATGTAAAACACCAAAGAGTGATTTAATCAGCAATTGTGGAATGACCATATTGGGAAAGTGGGAAGAGAGACGATGTACATGTATTTGTAAGGTGTAGGGTTCCAACAATGTAAGAAAAGAGGTGTAAGAAAACTAAATTTGTATCTTCTATTGCAGCAAATCAATAGATAATGGAGTGGCTAAAATTGAAAACTAGGAATATAACAATATTATGAAAGGTTAAAAAATGTTGCCTTGAGTGAGTGGGAATTGGGCATGGTAAGGTATGAGGCAGGGGACTACTCTTTATTATCATCCTTGTAATATTATTGAATTTCCATCAATAGTTAATATATTAATTCAATGAAAATAAATTTAAAACATAAATAGCTCTACTAAATGCTCATTGAAGCATCTTCCTATTCTAAGGATTTATATTCTATACCATTTAGCTCTACTAAATTTTAGCTCTACTAAATACTCACCAAAGTATCTTCCTATTCTAAGGATCTATATTCTACACCATTAATCCAAATATGACCTATGATAAAATATAATAATATTTCAGAAATAGAATTCATTACTTCCAGCTAAGTGAATTTGGAAAGGTCCAATTAGAGAAAAACAATAGCACTTGGACTAGTCCTATTAGAAGGAATAAGAGTTTCAACATGTGGAAATACAAAAAGTGGAATTCTAGGCCAATGGAATTGAATAGTCAATACTTACGGACCACCTATATATAACCAATTATTGATGCATTCTCTAGAGTCCCTAATTGCCTCTGGCACAGAGCTAACCTTTACCACTCAGTCAGTAAGCCAATGAGTGAGAGATCTTTTCCACAGGCTATCTCATGTAACCCTACCATTCTATGTGGTAAATATATTAACTGAAACCCATAAATGAGGGAACGGAATTTAAAGAAGTTAAGTCATTTGCTCAAGGGTACCCTGCTAGTATGTGGTAGAGTCAGAATTTAAACCTGGTTATTTTCTAAAATTCCAGTTCTCTTTCCATCACTCTGCCCTGCTTTTTGGCATATTTGTACATAATTTATATATTGTATATAATGTGATCAAATGAAAAAACCCTGGAAAGGCAGGGCCTTCCCTCCTCCAAGCCCAGTTATTTCTGGTTCTCACTCACCACATCCTTCCCTTCTCCTTTCACACAGCGCAAAACACAGCTAGACTTCCTACTGGAGAGAAAGCAACAATCTTGAACTGCTCAAGATTCCTACTGCAAACAACATAAGCTACCCTTGATAGTTTAAGGAGACGGAAACTTTATTAAAAATATTAAACCCAGGCCAGGCACGGTGGCTCATGCCTGTAATCCCAGCACTTTGGGAGGCCAAGGCGGGGGAATCGCTTGAAGCCAGGAGTTCAAGTCCAGCCTGAGCAAAAAGCAGTGACCTTATCTCTCCAAAGAATTTTAAAAATTAGCAGGGCTTGGTGACACATGCCTGTAGTCCCAATTACTTGGGAGGTTGAGGCAGGAGGATCACTTGATTGTCTAGGAGTTTGAGGCTGCAGTGAGCGGTGATCAAACCACTGCACTCCAGCCCGAGTGACAGAGCAAAACACACACACACACACATACACACCCCTCAGAGACCACTGGAGAGTCTGAAGGACTGAAGGAACAAAGTCAAGACTAAACTCACAGAAAAAATAAAAATGTGTTTCCCACACCTTCTCCCTCCACCCACATACACACACACCAAACCAGGCAACAAAACGATTCTGAGTAAGTTAACTGTTTCTGCTCCTTAAACATATAATGCCAAGACCTGACTACACTGCAATTGCTAAATCTACAGTACAAATGCCACTTCCGTATGTACTTTGCAATTGCTGCTATTGCCTAAAACCCAGATGTCTGAAGCCAGCCACATCAGCAAGATGAAAACTCCACGGAGAGCCAGGTTCTCATGTTGATGACTTCTAAATCAAGCCTCCCTAGGAAGCATCCGACGGGGCAAGCCTAGGTCACCTGTGTCCATCTGGGCTGCAAGAAAAAAAAAACCTGAGAATTTGACTCCTGTCTTCTGAGTTGAGGACGTGAGAATTATTACATGTGAATAATTAAAAGATTCTGGGAAGGCACAAATATGACACATGGCCACTAAAAACTCATTTAAGAGAGATAAGGATTCCAGAATTACTCCCAGATTTCTGGCTCAGGAAAGTAGGTGAATGATAGTGTCATTACAGAGACAGGGAGCACCCAAGGAGGAGTAGGTCAAAGTAAGTGAGGAAAATGTGGGTTTAGCGCTGGAGGTGTTGAGTTTGAGGTGCCCGTGAGATATGTAAATGGAGATGTTTAATTGAATATATGAGCCTGGAGCTTAGACGAAAGGTCAGAACTCCAGACAGTAACGTGGGCAGCATCCAAATACAGATGGCAGCCGATGCTGCAGAACAGGATGAGACTGTCAGGAGAGGCCATCATGAATGAGAAGGGGACAGGCCTCCAAGCCACATAGAGCTCAGACAGCAAGTGGTTGGGCTAAAGAGGAACAGTCAACACGGAAGACTTACAAAGAAAGGTCAGAGCAGTAGAGAAAAGAAACCAGACCTGGTGGAGTGCTGGAAGGCAAGGCAAAGAGTATTTCAAGGAAGATGGCACTCAGTGACGTAGTGTGTACTTGAGTATTGCTAAGAGAGTAGATCTTAAATGTTCTAACACACACACACACACTGTGTGAGGTGGCAGACATGTTTATTAGCTTGATCACTTCAAAATGTACACAAATATCAAAACATCACACTGTATACTATAAATATACAATTTTTATTTGTTGATTATACCTCAATAAAGGTGGTGGTGGAGTGTGACGGGAAAGAAGGATAGGGCTCAGACCTAGCAAATCCTGTTTCGGATCTAGAAAACATCCAACGGATAATTATTTGCTTCCACCAGATTTTACCCATCATTCTATGATGTTTAATTTGGTTTGCTCTACTTATATTTGATATCAATGTACTGAAACAGGGAGCAGGTAAAAAGGCAACAAGGGTGAGGCAAAAATATTAATAAAAGCCAGAGAATAGATCCTAAAGTTCTTCCAGCTTCTGAACCACCTATCTTTGTCCTCATTATCAGTGTCTCTCCTCTTTCCACCTCGTAAACATGGATGCTTTGTTTGTGACATGAGGCTGTCTCTGTTTTCCTGTTGGCCAGCTCATCAGACAGCTCTGGGACCAGGCCTTTCCTGGCCTCCCTCTGCCCACATACACTAGGCTCCAGGCAAATTTGCACATACCTCGCCCTCTACTTCATCCTCCTCCCCCATCTGGCTAATTCCTACTCACCCCCAGGTCCTTCTTTATGTCTCACTTTCTCCAAAATTATTTTCAAATCCTGCAAGCCCAAGTCTGAGTTAAGTGCTCCTGTTGTTTATTTTTCCATCATCTCCAGGACTTTCCATCACAGCAATAAAGTGGAAAGAAGTAAACTCACAGGCTTGGGCACCATACCCTGCTCCACCAACTTGTGTGGCCTTGAGCAAATCTCTTAATCTATTGAAGGCTGTCAGTCCCTAATCCTAGAAGGTGTTGTGAAAATTAAGAGTTTACACATTTAAAACACTAAGCAAAGTAACTGAAAGATAGAACTCAGTAAACTCTATCCATTATCATTATGACTATCAGTATATTGTTTTATGAGGTCTAATGTCTTGTCTGCCTTTTTCAGTGAAGTGTAAACTCCTTAGGGGCAGAAACTGAATCTGTGTAAAATAATTGCAAACTCAAATCACCAAGACTCACCACATTAAAACTCCAAGTGTACATTTGAAACTTCACGCTACGCATTTTTATTTAAATACAAAATGAAAAATTCAACCTATACATATCCTAAATCATTGATTGTCTTAGGACTCCAGGTACTTTCTCATTCTTACTTCCCTTTTACTGTTAATGGAACCACAACTCTCCCACTGACCTAGGCTCCCAACCCAACAGTCTCTACTTCTTCCCTTTTCCTTGACCCCTACCCTACTCAATGTCCTTTACATTGACAATACTAGTGATAGGGCTGAGTCAGGGGTGATGGTAAGGATGATGGCAGTCAGGTGAGGTTGCGTTAAAAAAATAAAAATGATCACCGTGGCTGAGACTAAGTTAACCTTTAAATGTCAGTGGAAGGAACCATACTTGTGCTGAACTGTGGAAGTATACCTGAAGATAAGGATGGGGGGATCAGGAGGATGATTCTGGTATTTATAGCCCAACATTTATATTAATCAATTATTAATAAATTCTTAATAACCTATGATGCCATCTGTGTGTTATAAAAAGCAATGCCAGGCTTTTCCTTTATTCTGGAAAGTCTTTTTTTTTTTTTTTTTTTTTTTTGAGATGGAGTCTTGCTCTGTCACCCAGGCTGGAGTGCAGTGGCGCGATCTCGGCTCACTGCAACTTCCGCCTCCTGGTTAAGCACTTCTCATGCCTCAGCCTCCCAAGTAGCTTGGATTACAAGTGTCCACCACCAAGCCCAGCTAATTTTTGTATTTTTAGTAGAGACAGCGTTTCACCATGTTGGCCAGGCTAGTCTTGAGCGCCTGACCTCAAGTGATCCGCCTGCCTCGGCCTCGCAAAGTGCTGGGATTAGTCGTGAGCCACCGTGCCCAGCCAAGTCTATTTTTTTAAATGTAATAATGGTAAGTGGCAGAGTTTGGTAGATTTCTGCATTGCCAGAGTGATCCTTTGATTCCTAAGTTTTTTTGCATAATTAAAAATTTTTCAGTTTATTCTTGCTTCTTTCCTGTTTCTCATTTAACAAAGTAGATGAAGGGAAATTACAAAATAGTGGAAATATTTAATACAACTGGTGATAAGCTGGATCTCTAGGTGGAACATGAGGTGGACAGAAAAAGAGGAAGAGGCATAGATGAGGCACGGGATGCTTTTGATGTTATCAGGCCTGCTTGAGATCTGGGGGTGACTGAACTGCCTCTGGAAAATGGCTTTGAGGTATGTGACTGTGAGATGTGAGACACAAAAGTTATGTCTCTGACACTTGGATCCTACATCTTCCTGAACATGTGGGCAAGAAGTTTTTTCAATAAAAGAACATGCCTTAGAACCATGAGAGGAAGGAATACCAGGATTCAAGAGCTGCATGAGTCAGCTGGGCCTGATGTTTGCTGCTTCATAATGCCAAGGGCATGACTTACAGCTTCAGTCTGGTTTTCCCCAATTCAGTATCAAAACATATACCTCCATGGAGGCAAATGATGTTCCTCCACCAAGCCCCAGCTTCAATGAAACTGCAGTGTCTAAATAACTGCAGCTTTTTCTTTCTATGTATTGATGTCTGATATGATTTAAATATTTGTCTCCTTCAAAACTTGTGTAGAAATTTAATCCCTGATGTGGTAATATTGAGAGGTGGGGTCTTTAAGAGGTGATGGGTCATGAGGGCTCTGCTCTCATGAATGGATTAATGGCTTAATGGACTAATAGCTTATGATGGGAGTGGGACTTGTGGCTTTAAAAGAAGAGGAACAGAGACCTGAGCTAGCTCACTAAGCTGCCTCTCCATGTGATGCTCTGTGCTACCCGGGGACTCTGCAGAGTCCCCACAAGCAAGAAGGCCCTCACCAGATGGGCTCCTCAAACTTGGACTTCTCGGCCTCAAGAATTGTAAAAAATAAATTTTGTTTCTTTATAAATTACCCAGTTTCAGGTATTCTGTTATAAGCAACACAAAACGGACTGAAACAATGACTAAGAGCAGCTGTGTTCACAGGTATCTCCATTTTCACACTTTAACTTAGTTCATCACCGAACCCATTACATCTTACTTCCCTCCTTCATCTTTTATTCAAAGAAAATGCTGACTAATTTCTTAAGAAAACTTGGTTAAGGACTGTCATTTGTATGAGATGGAAAAAGTGTTCGTAGCCTGGGAGACCATTTCTGGCAAGAGAGACCAGCTGTGAGCTTCTGACCTAGGTGCTTACAAGCATCATTTCAATTTAATATTCCTAACAATCCTGCAAAGTGAGTACCGTCAATTATTCTTATTTTATAGATGAGAAAATAGAGGCTTAGCGGTATTGTGTGAATGGCCCAAGGTCATACAATTAGTGAATGGTAGAAATAGGATTTTTTTTTTTAAATTTTTTTTTTAATTAAACAAAATGGTACAATCACTTTGTTAAAACCATCGTCAGTTTCTTAAAAAGCTAAATATGCAGCTACCCTATGACACAGCCATTACATTCTATTTTATTTTCCAAAGGAATACAAATATGTATCTACAAAGAGTCTTGTATAAAAATGTTTATAGCAGCTTCATTCATAACAGCCCAAAACTGGAAATAATACAGATATTTATTAAGAGAAGTATGGATAAATAAACTCGTTTTGCTTTTATAAATTGTATCATAAAATAAAATACACCAGTTTATTGATACAAGCAACATCATAGATAAATCTCAAAAAAAATTACACCTATTTCTCTCTCTTTTTTTTTTGAGAAATAGGATTTGAACTTCATCTGGTGTAGCCGAAGTACATCCTCCTAAGCACTAAAAAACACTGCCTCCTGGTGGCAAGATGAAGAAGTTTAACTTCATAACCAAAAGGATAAAAACCAAGGTAGATCAGGATAGAAGCACAGAAGGTAGACATAAAGCATGTCACTTGCTTAAAGAAGCCCCTGTGTTGGATTGTTTGTTCAACCCCCTTACCTACAGGCTCCCCTGCTTAGTTTCACTATCTGGTTCTTCCTTAAGAAGTTTCTTTCCTAGTTTCACTCCTTTGTTCTCAGGATAGCTGAATGCAAAACCAAACAAACAAACAAACACAGGATCACTCTGCTTAGTTGTTTAAATTATGTACCAGTCAAAACAAAAATGGCCACTCAAAACATGTACCCTGAGTCCCAGAATCACACAATCATAAGAATATACACATGGTTTCCTATGACGAAGTTATTCTTCTAAGCTTTCCATAAATCACTGCTCTTTCATCTCTGCCCTACCTATTCTATTGGTTTTTAGTTCAGTAACTATTTGTTTTCAGTAACTGGACTCTAGACCCCTCAACCAGACAACCAAAGTGCCTATTCTCCCAGCTGCTAGAAGTGTTACAGCTGACACCTGAGTCTGTGTTCCAGGACTGCCCTATGCTGAAGGGAATTGCCTTCCCCAAGGTTGCATCCTTCCATGGAGAAAGCCTGAAGCCAAGGATTGGTCTATGAGCAGGTTCAAGGTCACAGACTTCTTGCCTCACTTAGGCATAACTAGAGGCCATCCCAGCTCTAGGGTTCCCAGGGGGATTGGCTGCAGCCCTCGTTACAATTTAACTTCTCCCTCTGCCCAACCTAGTCTCCCTCTCTCCTTTATAGGTGTTCCCAAGAGCACCCTCTAATAAACTTCTTGCAGGCAAATCTAACAGTCTGTTTCTTGGGGACCCAACATAAGACAACATTCAACTCTTAACTTCAGTCATATCCACAAATGCTGTCACTTTAAATAAAGTGCAGGAATGCAGTGTAAAGACACATACACCAGAAAAAGATGTGAGTATAAAGTGCAAAAATATACCAGAATGTAAAAATAATACACGAATTTAAAGTCCATGAATCAGTCTCTCTCGCATGCTGCTAGAAAGTGTGTGATGCTTCACATTTCATAATTTTGTCATTGTAATTGTCATCACGCCACTAAAATTCCATGCCTTTCAATTTTGTTTTTGTTTTTATCTCTAAATAAAAATGTTTAATTAAATGCCTTCTATGGACATTTCAGACCAAGTCCAAAACTTTACCTTAAGGTGAAAACTCTTACTATTTTTCCTACAAGGCTGTGTTTGGGAGGTTATTCGTTTGTCTTTTACTTTTTACCGTGAGCTGTTTGTCTAGTCTCCTGACATGGTAACTGGAGACACAGATCCCTCTGTCAGAGTCAGCATCAAACATGCGTAAGGCATGTTTTGACTCTAGGAAGCCTTCAGGGAAATAATTTTTGATCATTCTTTGAGTTAAAATTGCCTTTTACATTGATGCTAAAGACTTTCCCTAAGCAACCTCTACCACATTAGCATAAATGTCTGAGTTTCAAAGATTCCACCTCAAATGGCTCCCTTGTGTTCAGCACCATCACTCCCTCCTGGTATTCTTCTTCCTGAGTAACTTCCTATTGACCTCCTTTCCCTTTCAGTCTCTTGCTGAAATGGAAACATCAGAATGAAGGGGCAGGCTGTATGTGGGAAAGATGAATCACCATTAAATGAGAAACCTCAATCCTAATGCTAGACTTGTAGAAATTGGCTTGTATGGTCCTGAGAATGGTAAAAATAATTAATACAAATAACTTTAAACATTACTTAATAAAGTAACAAATAGTACAGCTAGAAAAGAGAATGATGGGATAAAGATTACTTTTTTACATTTAGCCATTCTTGGTCTTGTAAGTGTAGAAGACAGAAAAGCTTGTCTCCAATCCTATTAATACCTGAAAGTCATGTGTGACATTACAACCACTGAAAAAATGCTGGGTAGAGTCAGTCCACAATGACATACTTGTCACGACATGCTTTGGCAGGCTCTGCCTTTCTCTTTACTTATTCTAGGCTGGGTCCCTTTTGACTACTGTCATCAGTGAAGAGGAGGAGAAGCTCCTCTGATTTCTGAAGATTCACAAGTTACAAGACTATCTTATATGCTTGAGGATGGCCAGCATGTAACTGGTGACAACGAATAAAATTGTATACTTATAAAGTGCAATCGTTACATTATCCTGATCATCTCTGTGTTGAGAGCAATCTGTAGGATGAGATGAATCAAGGCAGCCAGCTGAAGTCCTGCCCTCTGGATGCCTTTGGGGGAAGGTATTTGGAGAGTAACTCAGGGGGTGATGTGTAAAGGATGTGGTAACAAATGATATGAGTGTGTGTGTATTCACTGACACACCAGCAATTGCCAAAGCAAAAACAGTGGCTTCGTCACTCTCTATTGAAAAGGGCCTGCTTAGAATGTGGATGCTTAAACTGCTGTCACCTATAAAAATATTCTAGCATGAAAGGGACCTCAAGGACACACAGAACAGAAAGTAAATGGTATCCTCTGAAGTCAGCAATATAGCAGGGCCAGAGGAAAGAGAGAGTGATTGCCCAAGGGCACACACACCCTAAACATAGCCCTGTTTCTAATGTTCAAATTAAGGAAAAAAACAATTTAAGTGAAATCCTTAGGTGAGTCATCTTATCATGAATTAAAAATTATTGAAAAAAGAGGGCAATTATAACCTAACAATTCTAATTCCTGATATTTACTGTAGGAAACAAATATATAAACTCACTTAAATAAATGACTATTCACAATTTTAGCAATAAAACATGAAAATATTATCTGAACATGCAAAACTAAGAGACTAACCACCAAAGTGACTCAGGAAATGATTCACCATGTTGCATAAGCTGAAAACAATTAAGTTACTACATAATATGTAGAAGATGGCCTAAATGTTATAAATATATATGCAGCAGGAGTTTGTAATAGCAGATAACAATTTTAGCCCTAACTATGAAAAAGTTAAACTCCAAAAACATACTCCGCAATTACACAGATTAGAGACTGGCCCCTCTTCTGGACCCAGGCCCACATTATCAGACTGAAGAAGATTAAAGCTTATTTTCTGAGGACAAGGAAGAACATGGTGAAGGGTAAGGTGAGAGAGGTGGGGAAGCATAGGCAACATCATGTCAGGAAGTGGAGAAAGAGGTGAATCCTCATGTCCTAAGTATTCTCTAGGCCCAGCCACAACTCTAGGAATAGGAACAATTGTACCCACGTTCAGACAGAGAAACCAAGATGCAGAGGAAAGAGGATAGGTTACTTGCCTGAGGTTACAAAGGTGTAAGTAGGGGAGTCAAAATTTGATCCCAGGGGCTGGACGCACTGGCTCAGGCCTATAATCCTAGAACTTTGGGAGGCCTAGGTGGGTGGATCAATTGAGGTCAGGAGTTCGAAACCACCCTGGTCAACATGGTGAAACCCCCTCTCCATTAAAAATACAAAAAAATTAGCTGAGTATGGCGGCGGGCACTTGTAATCCCAGCTACTTGGGAGGCTGAGGCAGGAAAATTGCTTGAACCCAGGAGGCAGAGTTTGCAGTGAGCCAAGATCGCGCCACTGCACTCCAGCCTCGGTGACAGAGTGATGCTCCGTCTCAAAATAAATAAAAATAAATAAATAAATAATTTGATCCCAGAACTTTTATTTCCAGAGGCTGAAATCTTAACCCCATACCAATCTGATTCCGCATAAATAAAATACTGAAAGCACATTAACCCATACAAATACACAAACACATGCAACTTCATGACACTAATGGAAAAGAAGTACTAATGTCAGCATATATATAATTCTACAAGATCTAGCATGATACTTCAATTCCCCTTCCCAGCTATATAATATTAAAAGGCATCTAAATTTCCTGAGGGTCAGTGCAGTGACGTAGCCAGAACACATTGAATTCTGGGAGAAAAATTGGATTTAATATCTCCTACAGATTAACAAATCTTATTCACTGCTGGTAGCATAGGGAGATACAACTTGTTTGGAACATAATGCTGTATTATCTATTAATTTTGAAGACATATACATCTTATGACACAGCACTCCCAGACCCAGCGAAACTTTTAGCAGCACTGTTAAAGCCAAAAAACAGGGAAACCTGTCAAAGGGACAAATAAATTGTGGCATATTCATGGATACTTATGTGCTGGAATATATTACAGCTGTGAAAATGAACTGCAGTTATGACATAATGAAGATCAGCAAGTTACAGAGGAATGTATATAACATTTCATTTATTTAGAAAATATATATATACATATATATACACATATATATATATACACACGTGTATATATATATGTATATATATATACAGAGAGAGAGAGAGATGGAGTCTGTTCTGTCGCCAGGCTGGAGTGCAGTGGCACAATCTTGGCTCACTGCAACCTCCACCTCCCAGGTTCAAGTGATTCCCCTGCCTCAGCCTCCCGAGTAGCTGGGATTACAGGCGCCCACCACCATGCCTGGCATTTTTTTTTTTTTTTTTTTTTGTATTTTAGTAGAGATGGGGTTTCACCATGTTGGCCAAGATGGTCTCGATCTCCTGACCTCATGATCCACCTGCCTCGGCCTCCCAAAGTGCTGGGATTACAGGCGTGAGCCACTGCGCCTGGCATATATAAATTATAAAACTGTGTAAAAACTTAACATATTGTTCATTGTTATAAAACTTAAATGAAAAGCAGAGAGATAATAAGACACAAAATTTAGTTGTAACTTCAGGGAACTGGAAAGTGGCTAGAACCAGAGGACAGACAGGAGCTTCAGAAATAATGATAACACTCTATTAGGTTGATGCAAACGTAATTGCAGTTTTTGCCATTTAAAAGTAATGGCAAATGCCACAACTACTTGTGCACCAACCTAATACTAATATTTCATAAACTGGGTGGTAGGTACATAGCTATTCATTGAGTTGGTGTACTTTTACACCTTAAACATGTGCTTAAAAGTATTCTGTATGCAGTATTCAACAATTTTAAGAAATCGAGGCCAGGTGCGGTGGCTCATGCCTGTAATCCCAGCACTTTGGGAGGCTGAGGTGGGTGGATCACTTGAGGTCAGGAGTTCGAGACCAGCCTGGCCAACATGGTGAAATCTCGTCTCTACTAAAAATATAAAAACTTAGCTGAGCTTGGTGGTGTGCACCAGTAATCCCTGCTACTCGGGAGGCTGAAGCTGGAGAATCGCTTGAAACTAGGAGGCAAAGGTTGCAGTGAGCTGAGACTGCACTACTGTACTCCAGCCTGGGTGACAAAGCGAGACTCTGTCTCCGAAGGAAAAAAAAAAAAAGAAAAGAAATCAAATGTTCTCACTGAATTTTTTTAAGTATTGGTAACTTGACATACCATACAAATTTTTTGCAATGATTTATGCAGATTTACATTTTAAAAATCAACTTTCCAAAATTGAGAATGTCATTTTACCTTTTTGCTTTGTATGTCTAATTTATTTGGGGCCAATTATTCTTAGTCTAAGCTGCTTATGCGAAAAAGGTGAAAAAAAAACCTGAATATCAAAACAATTATTATTTCTTTTATTAAGCCCATTTCTTTTTGTCTCTGTTACAAAAGCAATTTAAATCATTACTGAAAAAAATCCAGAAAATGTAGCCAAACAAAAGCAGACAAAGAACAACACTCATAATCCCATCATCCAGAGAGAGAAGCACTACAGGTATTAACTCTTCTGCAGAAATCCCTTCAGATCATTTTCATTGCTATCCGTAAATTAATATAATTATGGAAAGTGCTTATTTTTGTTGTACATGCTCTGTCATCAAGCATTATAGTCAGTCTAAATCAAAAGGAAGAAAACGTTTAAATCTATCCCTCCTCTCTGTCTCTGTATCCTAAGGGATTTGTGAAATGATTCAGCCATTTCCCCGAGGCAGGAAAAAAAATACAGCATGGATAGAGAATAGTTTTTGTTATAAATGTCAACTCGAATCAATTTGGTAGTGGTTGCATGTACTTGAGCTACGAATTCTCAGTACTGAGGGCTCAGGAAGAGAAAGGTGAAGTAAGAGCACTGGGACCTTGTATCTGCCAGCCCAGCCTACAGGCCCTCTGCTTATGTGACAGCTTCCTCTGTTATCTCTGCTTCCCCAGCTACGTGCTCAAGAATGCTCTCTGCTATGTTCTGCACTTTTTTCTTGGCCTTCCTCCTTTGCTGAAAGATACCTAGTTTACTTTGTCTGGTATAGAAAATGTATGTAAATTAAGAATTTTAAGGTACCACGCTTGCCCTGAAGTGAAAAAAAAAATACTCTTAAAATATTATAACAGATACTTGGAAATCTGTAGTGGTTAGAAGTATTTAACATTTTAGTCTCTTAATTGGCAATATCATACATTGTATATTATCAAGAGTTCCCTAAGAAGGTAAGACCACTGAAAAGGACAGCCTCAAAATTTCAATTCAGTGCTTTATACTGGTGACTATGGATGTTCATTTTCATGTCAGGGATATTATAGTGAAAAGAGGGACCAAATTGAGAAGAAATTGCAAAAAGTATGGAATTAGACTAGGGTCTCATAGATTAAATCTCAATAAAATTTGAGACATCACATAATACAGGTCCATTTTCACAAAATCTCACGTTACCACAAGCCAGATCATAAGCTGTCTTGGTAGAGCACGTCTGGGCTTTGGGATGACTCCACTACCAGAGACAAGGGTGCTGGTTCCTGATTCAACATAAACACAATGCTACTCTATGCTGAAAAGATCCTTCTTTAGTTAGTTGTCTCAGCCTTCTCCTTTGTGCTTCAAGACAGGCAACTTTGTGTAGTAGAAAGAGCAGACACTTAAAACATTTTTAAATATATTTTCAAATCCTACTTCTTCATTCACTAGCTAGTTGGCCTTGGGAGGGTTACTTAGCCTCTCTCTCTCTCTGATTCTTGTCGGTAAAATAAAAATATAATGCCTATCTTGCAGTAATGTTGTGAAAAGAAACAGGATAATGTGTGAATCACCTAGCACAATGAATAGTAGCTCATAGTCTGAGCTTAATAAATGTTGGTTGTGTCATGTATACTAGGGGAATAATAATATAATATTTAATAATAAATTGCTAATTATTTTCACTTACAAAATTGTATGGATTTTGGTGCTCTATATATCCACGGGCTCCTTTTCCAACTTTAAGAGACAATTTAAATTTATTTCTTTGTAAGACTGCCTCTCTAAACTTTTCATAATTTCTGTGGCTTGCCATTTCTTTCCTGAGGTATGATCATAGACAGAATTGCAAAAGGCACTCTCAGGGCAGACACATCATGGCTCAGTAGACTCAGAGCTGGGACCAAGCAAGAAGAAGAATGCCTGTAACTATTTGTAGGTACCAGCAGGTTGGAGAGCACAGGTATGACATGGGTTGCTTCAAGAGTTAGAGGTAAATTTCATTCCCTGAGGGTGAAGGATGATGGGGGGGAATGGGGGGTATACAGAGATTAAACTGGCCTTTAGTGACAAAAACAAACAACAAGTATTCCCTTCATCCTTCAATATTGTCACCTGCTTGTGATCTAGGTGATTTCCTACTCATTAGGTTGCTCTGAGATTTAGGCAGCTCCAAGGCACAGAAAATCTGGGATTGTAAAAAAGAAAATAAAGTCGGGGAGTAGGCAGATCCCTACCTCTCTTTCACCCCTACAAGGGCATGAATTCTTGAACTGCAGGAGACAGAAAAGTCTGAATTCTGCCCCAGTCTCAGGCAAACCACTAAGTCTTATAACTGTGTAGTCTCTGAGACCTGACATTCCTTACTAGCCACTGTGCCAATACATCAGATTCTCAGCCCCTGCTCAGGATGAAGCCCTTTCACGTACAAATTTTATGTCATTTTAATAATAAAATTAGGTAATATCTCCCCAAATTTCATAACAGAATAAATTAGAAAAAATTAGAAGCAGAGGCTTCTAACTCCAAGGTGATTTATTGTCCCCTGGGCCATAGCTACATCCTCCCACTCTTTATTCCTTCCAGTCCCCTCACCTCCCAGCCTGTAACCCAAAATATTATCTTTAGGAAACTCTCACCACATGTGGACACACACAGTTTCACAGCCATAATGAAGAGCAGAATTATGCTAAGAACAGAGAGATAGTACAAGATAGTACAAGTAATTATACAGTAGGCAATCCAAGTGAGAATGGATTTTGGAACCAGAATTTCTGGGCTCACATCCCCATTTTTCCACTTAACTGAGTTATCTGAGTAATCTTGGTCAAGTCCCTTCCCCTTCTATGTTTAAATTTCCTTATCTGTCAAATGGAGATAATAGTAGTACCTATTTAATGAAGTTGCTGTGAGGATCACATAAGTTAATGTACATGAAACACTTAGACGAATGCTTGTTATATGACACAAACTATAAGTATTAATTCACATTACCAAATCGGCAAATCAATTTTCTAACTCAAGAATTGCAGGCACTGAAACCACTCAGCCACAAAGGAGAAATAAAGTGAAAACGCCATTCTGAGACAGTGTTACATTTCCAGGAAGGGTCTTCTTCGTTTTTCTCATTTTGTACATCTCCAGACAATTTATGAAAACACATTTTTAAAAATCTCTATGGTATAGTTCAGAGTTGAGTTAGAATAAGCAATTTCTACCATGAATTCAGATATCTTAAGCTTACCAGCTAATGCTAGCTCATAGCTGAAGACCTTTCACATGCCCAATAATGATCATTTAAATATCTTAAATCCATCAGTGTAGATATCCAAATCCTTTTGAGACAGAATTTTTTCACATTGAACTTTCATCTCACCATGGAAAAGAATAACCACTAAGAGACACACAATCTACAGATTATGTGCCCAACTTTCTTCATATTGGCAGCACAAGCCAGGCACTGTGCTGGCCCTGAGAAATACAACAGAGAGCTATACAGACAGCCCCTTACCTCACAGAGCTGAAAATCGAGAGTCATGTGTGCTCTCCAACAGTTGCCTAACTGTATATGAATATTTCAGTTCAAAATTAATTAAAATTAAATATTAATAAAAGTAAAAATTATTTCTTCAGTCATGCTAGCCACATTCCAAGTGTTTCATAGTCATATGTGCTTAGTGGCTACTGTACTGGACAACAGAGATATAGAATATTTCCAGCATTATGAAAAGTTCTATTGTGTATTGCTGACCTAGAGAAATATAAAAATAAGTACACAGGCAATGAGAATACAGTGTGAAAATGCTATGATGGGAAAACACGGGATGCTGAAGGAAATATCTATAAAGTCAGACTTGGTAAGAGATAGGGATTAGAGAAAAATTCCTAGAGTTAGTGACATCTAAGCTGAGACTGTTTGTTTAACAAACATCTTCTAAGCATGTGCCATACTCCATATGTACCATGTGCTGGAGATACAGGAAAGAATAAACAAAGGCTCTTTCTCATGGAGCTTTAGTGGAGGAAGATAATAAACAAACACACTCCTGAGATAATTTCTGGTTATGATGAGTGCTATGGAGAAAAAAACCGGATGACAAAAAGAGGCTACTTCAATCCACTGAAAAGGTAGGACTCGGTTGAGTTTGAGAGTCTTAAAAACATAGTGGCACAAGCTTCATGGTTGTGTGATTTTTTTTTTTCCATGAGTGCTCAGTCACTCTGGAGAAAGTTGAAGAAAGTCAGACCGTTGGGGTCTTGTAACAGTAGAATGGTGGGTCCATAGAATTAAGAATATGGCAAGGGTTATTAATGCTCAGGACCATGAAATCCAACTTTAACAGAAAACGCAGTGAAGACAGGTGGACTAATACACACTCAGAAAATAGGTCGAAAATTGCAGATCTGAATGGGGCAAGAGGAGATAAAGGGCAGGGACAACTGGCCACAGGATTGAAAGAGCCAGGTAGGCAATGGTTAGAGAGCAAAGTGTTCAAGCTTTATTGTTCAGAGAAGAAAAGTTCCAGGGAGTGGCCATAGAACTGGGTGCACAAAAGAGACTAGAGGTGAAAGCAATGCAGGTGAAAATGCATAGATGTGAGATTCTGACTTGCCCCTTAAGGCACAACTCAGGATTCATTCCACAAGGTCACCATAGACCTACTTTATTTATCTTCCCTCCCGAAGACTACTAGACCTATCACATGACTTTGTGCCCATTTCAGGGAACAACTTTTCTTTTTTCAAGTCACCTACTTGGATTGAAAGCAGGAACATAACTACATCTGCTAATGGGCTGGTGTCTGCTCAGATCAGCAACGAAGTACCCAAATTCCCCAGCTGGAATTGATTCTCCTTGATAGAGAATGCCCTACAGCTCTAGGATCCTCCCACGTTCCCAGCAAAAGCCAGAGGATCACTTAATCTTGGCTTCCAGGCCTAACCTTGCCTCTAAAAACAAGATCAGTCTAAGACAAGAGACTGATCAGTCTCAGACTCATTTAAAGAGCAGCAAGAAAATCCCCTAGCTTCAAATAATTCCCCCAACTGGGTTTACGTTTGCACATTGGCTTTAATAACTGCCTTCTCTGGCCTTAAAAAAAATGAGAGCAAAATGTCATTCTTACTCCCAAGCCTTTCCCCTCATTTTAGCTTCTACCATGAGAATCGTTTGTGCTTCAGCCAAGGCTCCACGGTCTGCAATCAAATTAGGAACCCTGACACCATGCCCACAATAAGTGAACTGGCTGATAAAACCTGGCAAAACCATCATGCAAAGTAAACTTTCCAGAAACATGGTCTGCCCTTTACCTTATAATGCCTAGGGTATTCCTACTTACCCTTCCAGACCTTGCTCTTTTGACTCTCCATGTTAATGAAGACTTTCCCAACGCTTAGCCACCTTCACCTATAAAACACTCTCTCCTATATGACACTCCTATTTCTCTACTGCAACTTTAAAAAAATCTACCTGATCACCTTATAAAACCATTTGTGTTGGGAAATGATTTTTTTACGTTCATCTTTATTTTTCTGGTACTCTTGTAATATCTAACACATCAAATGCATGTAATGAATATTTTTGGTAGAAAAGAAGAAAAAGCAGGACCAAGGGAAAGAGGGAGGAAGGAAAGAAGGAGTGCATGAAATCAGGAAGGAGAGGAACAATGGCTCAGTTGGAGAGAAATGATGAAATTCTAGATGTTCCTGTTACAAAAGCTGGAGGCAGGAATAAGTAGAGAAGTGGCTATGAGACCCATTCTGAACCTAAGCCTGCATTAGTCTCTAGGGTCTAGAAAGTCTATAATGTTCCTTTACAACAATTGAATCTGCATTCCTGTGTTCTTTGTCTTACATTTTACCTGTAGAGGAAAGCAAAGCTTAGTGAAGAGGAAGCTAAAGTCAAAGACCTGGTTCTTGGTTGTGTGGCTAGTTGGTCCTGTGACCCCAAATGAACCACTTAAACCCCCTGAATCTCAGTGTCAGCAGGCTAGTCATATCTGCTCTATGTCCTTTTGGGGAAGTTCAAGTGAGATAACGGAAGTGAAAAGTCTTTGTAAAATCTAAAGGGCACCGAGGATGGATGAAACTTCTGTCACTGGATCTACATCTACATGGCTCCCAGATCTACCGTCCCCCAGGCTGAAGTGTAGATTCAGTTGACCCAGGCTGTCTCATCTACATACATAACAAGAATTACACCTCACTTTCACCTCACTTTCATCACAGATAAGTTAGAAAAAATCACATATACTCATATGATATGGTTTGGCTCTGTGTCCCCACCCAAGACTCACCTTGAATTGTAATAAGCCCCACGTGTTGTAGGAGGGACCTGGTGGGAGGTAATTGGATCATGGGGCAGGGGTGGAGGCGAGGGGTGGAGGCGGGGGCGGTTTCTCCATGCTGTTCCCATGATAGCGAGTGAGTTCTCATGAGATCTGATGGTTTTATGCGTCTGGCATTTCCCCTTCTGGCACTCATTCTCTCTCCTGCTGCCCTGTGAAGGGGTGCCTTCTGCCTAGATTGTAAAATTCCTGAGGCCTCCCCAGCCATGCAGAACTGTGAGTCAATTAAACCTCTTTTCTTCATAAATTACCCAGTTTCGAGTATTTCTTCATAGCAGCGTGAGTATGAACTAATATGGTAAATTGGTACTGAGATAGTGGGGCACTGCTATAAAGATACCCGAAAATGTAGAAGCAACTTTGGAAGTGGGTAACAGGCAGAGGTTAGAACAGTTTGGAAAGCTCAGAAGAAGACAAGAAGATGTGGAAAAGTTTGGAACTTGCTAGAGACTTGTTGAATGGTTTTGACCAAAATGCTGATAGTGATATGGACAATGAAGTCCAGGCTGAGGCGGTCTCAGATGGAGATGAAGAACTTCTTGGGAGCTGGAGCAAACATCACTCTTACTATGCTTCAGCAAAGAAACTGGCAGCATTTTGTCCCTGCCCTAGAGATCTGTGGAACTTGGAACTTAAGAGAGATGATTTAGGGTACCTGGTGGAAGAAATTTCTAAGTGGCAAAGTGTTCAAGAGGAAGCGGAGCATAAGAATTTGGAAAATTTGCAGCCTGACCATGTAGTAGAAAAGAAAAACCCATTTTCTGGGAAGAAATTCAAGCCAGCTGCAGAAATTTGCGTAAGTAATGAGAAGGCAAATGTAAATCACCAAGTAAATGGAGAAAATGTCTCCACGGCATGTCAGAGACCTATACAGCAGCCCCTCCCATCACAGCCTCAGTGGCCTAGGAGGGAAAAATCACTTCCTGGGCTGGGACCAGGTGCCTCCTGCTCTATGCAGCCTTGGGAAATGGTGCACTGCATCCCAGCTGCTTCAGCTCCTGCCGTGGCTAAAAGGGGCCAATGTACTGCTCAATCCAGTGCTTCAGAGGGTGCAAGCTGCAAGCCTTGGTAGCTTCCACGTGGTGTTGGGCCTGCAGGTATGCAGAAGACAAGAATTGAGGTTTGGGAACCTCTGCCTAGATTTCAGAGGATGTATGGAGATGACTGCATGTCTAGGCAGAGGTGTGCTGCAGGGGCAAAGCCCTTGTGGAGAACCTCTGCTAGGGCAGTGTGGAAGGGAAATATGAGATAGGAGCCCCCACACAGAGTCTCCACTGGGGCACTGCCTAGTGGAGCTGTGAGAAGAGGGCCACCGTCCTCCAGACCCCACAAAGTAGATCCACAAACAGCTTGCCCCATGTGCCTGGAAAAGCAGCAGACACTCAACACCAGCCCGTGAAAGCACCCAGCGGGGGAGCTGTACCCTGCAAAGCCACAGGGGCAAAGCTGCCCAAAGCCATGGGAGCACACCTCCTGCATCAGCGTGCCCTGGATGTGAGACACGGAGTCAAAGGAGATCATTTTGGAGCTTTAAGATTTGACTGCCCCGCTGGATTTTGTCCTTGCATGGGGCCTGTAGCCCCCTTCTTTTTGGCCAATTTCTCCCATTTGGAATGAGTGTATTTACTCAATGCCTGTACCCCCATTGAATCTAAGAAGTAACTAACTTGCTTTTTTGATTTTACAGGCTCATAAGGAGAAGGGACTTGCCTTGTCTCAGATGAGACTTTGGACTTGTACTTTTGGGTTAATGCTGAAATGAGTTAAGATTTTGGGGGACTGTTGGAAGGGCATGATTGTGTTTTCAAATATGAGGACATGAGATTTGGTAGGGGCCAGGGGTGGGAAGTTATAGTTTGCCTCTGGTTCCCCACCCAAATCTCATCTTAAATTGTAATAATTCCCACATGTCATGGGAGGCACCCAGTGGGAGGTAATTGGATCATGGGAGTGGTTTCCCCCATGCTGTTCTCATGATAATGAGTGAGTTCTCATGAGATGTGGTAGTTTTATGTTCTTCTGGCATTTTCCCTGCTGGCACTCATTCTGTCTCCTGACACCCTGTGAAGAAATGCCTCCACCATGATTATAAGTTTTCTGAGGCTTCCCCAGCCATGCAGAACTGTGAGTCAATTAAACCTCTTTCCTTTATAAATTACCCAATCTTGATATTTCTTCATAGCAGTGTGAGAACAGGCTAATACATCATAGTTTTCACAATTCCCACTTTTTTTTTTTTTTCTGCATCTACTATGTTGGTATGGGTGCACAATATTCCTGAGCTTAGTGTTCATCTCAGAAAGACAGTCAGTCACAGCAGCAAAACCTGCTCCAGGTCAATCTGGAGAGACAGCCATCTACTCTTTCCACCTCACCAAGAGAGGCATTAAAACAAGGGTAGGTGGAGGAAGCTTTTCATAATCCTCAACCCTTTGCTTTTGGATCTAGGCCTGGCATACATGAGCAAGGTGACTGAAATAATCATTTTCCTTATTTTTAAGGTGGTGCTTACCATTAACTAGAATACAAGAGAGATACACTCACTCTTGAGTCTTCCCTTTTTCCACTGCCTTGTACACCTCTCCTTTCTTCTCACTTTCACTTCCATAGCCTTCCCGAACAACAAATCTGCAGTAGCAAACGAAATTCTAGGAGTAGTTTCCTCCTTTCTGTTTCTGACGAGTCACTTTTCTCTCCCAAATTCACCCATGCCAGCCATAGGAGGATGTAAGGAGATTTAAAAAGTAATTGCAGGAGCTATTTTGGAACCTCATTAAGTAATGGGTACCATTCCTTCTGAAACTATTCCAATTGATAGAAAAAGAGGGAATCCTCCCTAACACATTTTATGAGGCCAGCATCATCCTGATACCAAAGCCTGGCAGAGACACAACCAAAAAAGAGAATTTCAGACCAATATCCTTGATGAACATTGATGCAAAAATCCTCAGTAAAATACTGGCAAACCGAATCCAGCAGCACATCAAAAAGCTTATCCACCATGATCAAGTGGGCTTCATCCCTGGGATGCAAGGCTGGTTCAACATACACAAATCAATAAATGTAATCCAGCATACAAACAGAACCAAAAACAAAAACCACATGATTATCTCAATAGACGCAGAAAAGGCCTTTGACAAAATTCAACAACCCTTCATGCTAAAAACTCTCAATAAATTAGGTATTGATGAGTCATATCTCAAAATAATAAGAGCTATCTATGACAAACCCACAGCCAATATCATACTGAATGGGCAAAAACTGGAAGCATTCCCTTTGAAAACTGGCACAAGACAGGGATGCCCTCTCTCACCACTCCTATTCAACACAGTGCTGGAAGTTCTGGCAAGGGCAATAAGGCAGGAGAAGGAAATAAAGGGTATTCAATTAGGAAAAGAGGAAGTCAAATTGTCCCTGTGTGCAGATGATATGATTGTATATCTAGAAAACCCCATTGTCTCAGCCCAAAATCTCCTTAAGCTGATAAGCAACTTCAGCAAAGTCTCAGGATACAAAATCAATGTACAAAAATCACAAGCATTCTTGTACACCAATCACAAACAGAGAGCCAAATCATGAGTGAAATCCCATTCACAATTGCTTCAAAGAGAATAAAATACCTAGGAATCCAACTTACAAGGGATGTGAAGGACCTCTTCAAGAACTACAAACCACTGCTCAATGAAATAAAAGAGGATACAAACAAATAGAAGAACATTCCATGCTCATGGGTTGGAAGAATCAATATGGTGAAAATGGCCATACTGCCCAAGGTAATTTATAGATTCAATGCCATCCCCATCAAGCTACCAATGACTTTCTTCACAGAATTGGAAAAACTACTTTAAAGTTCATATGGAACCAAAAAACAGCCCGCATTGCCAAGTCAATCCTAAGCCAAAAGAACAAAGCTGGAGGCATCATGCTACCTGACTTCAAACTATACTACAAGGCTACAGTAACCAAAACAGCATGGTACTGGTACCACAACAGAGACATAGATCAAGGGATCAGAACAGAGCCCTCAGAGATAATGCCGCATATATACAACTATGTGGTCTCTGACAAACCAGACAAAAACAAGCAATGGGAAAAGGATTCCCTATTTAATAAATGGTGCTGGGAAAACTGGCTAGCCATATGTAGAAAGCTGAAACTGGATCCCTTCCTTACACCTTATACAAAAATTAATTCAAGATGGATTAAAGACTTACATGTTAGACCTAAAACCATAAAAACCCCAGAAGAAAACCTAGGCAATACCATTCAGGACATAGGCATGGGCAAGGACTTCATGTCTAAAACACCAAAAGCAATGGCAACAAAAGCCAAAATTGACAAATGGGATCTAATTAAACTAAAGAGCTTTTGCACAGCAAAAGAAACTACCATCAGAGTGAACAAGCAACCTACAAAATGGGAGAAAATTTTCGCAACCTACTCATCTGACAAAGGGCTAATATCCAGAATCTACAATGAACTCAAACAAATTTACAAGAAAAAAACAAACAACCCCATCAAAAAGTGGGCAAAGGACATGAACAGACACTTCTCAAAAGAAGACATTTATGCAGCAAAAAAACACATGAAAAAATGCTCATCATCACTGGCCATCAGAGAAATGCAAATCAAAACCACAATGAGATACCATCTCACACCAGTTAGAATGGCGATCATTAAAAAGTCAGGAAATAATAGCACCTCAAAACAGGTGCTAGAGAGGATGTGGAGAAATAGGAACACTTTTACACTGTTGGTGGGACTGTAAACAAGTTCAACCACTGTGGAAGTCAGTGCGGCCCACAGCAGCAGCCATAAGCCACACATGGCTCTCAAACATCCTAAACGTGCAACTGAGGAACTGAATTTTATATTGTATTTAGTTTTAATTTAAAACTCAAAACAGGTGCTAGAGAGGATGTGGAGAAATAGGAACACTTTTACACTGTTGGGGGACTGTAAACAAGTTCAACCATTGTGGAAGTCAGTGCGGCGATTCCTCAGGGATCTCGAATTAGAAATACCATTTGACCCAGCCATCCCATTGCTGGGCATATACCCAAAGGACTATAAATCATGCTGCTATAAAGACACATGCACATGTATGTTTATTGCGGCACTATTCACAATAGCAAAGACTTGGAACCAACCCAAATGTCCAACAATGATAGACTGGATTAAGAAAATGTGGCACATATACACCATGGAATACTATGCAGCCATAAAAAATGATGAGTTCATGTCCTTTGTAGTGACATGGATGAAACTGGAAACCATCATTCTCAGTAAACTATCGCAAGGACAAAAAACCAAACACCACATGTTCTCACTCATAGGTGGGAACTGAACAATGAGAACACATGGACACAGGAAGGGGAACATCACACTCCGGGGACTGTTGTGGGGTGGGGGGAGGGGGGAGGGACAGCATTAGGAGATATACCTAATGCTAAATGACGAGTTAATGGGTGCAGCACACCAACATGGCACATGGATACATATGTAACAAACCTGCACATTGTGCATATGTACCCTAAAACTTAAAGTATAATAATAATAATAAAAAAAAGAAAAAAAAAGTAGTGGGGTTTGGCATAAATCTCTCTGGCTATTATTTTCCCCCAGGATGGGTCATCCCAAATTTTCTGATCTAGTAAGCAGAAATAACAGGAAAAATCTACACTTTTTTTTTATTTTATAAAGTTTCACTTTCCCCAAGTAGGTGGTATGGTCTGTGTAAACTGGGGTATTTGAATACTAATGCCCAATATAAGGATGCCAATATTAGGGACTAAATGTCAGATGATCTGAAAATTCCATGAGAAGAAGATGGAAAGAGACTATTCCAGAGTAGGAGAAATGGGGGCAGAGCCACAGTGACAAGAGGGCTTCTCCCCTGATATTGAAGCAATATGGCATCATGGCTGCACACATGGACTCTGAACCCACACGGCCCACAGCAGCAGCCATAAGCCACACATGGCTCTCAAACATCCTAAACGTGCAACTGAGGAACTGAATTTTATATTGTATTTAGTTTTAATTTAAAACTCATATTCAATTCAGTTATTGAAAATAAGTATGATTGAAATAAGTTAAACACGTAAACCTTCATTTTCAACTAAATTCTATGAAATCTAAATACTAATGAAATTTTTCTGATTAAAATTTATCATTCAAATTGAGATGTGCTGTAAGATTAAAATACACACCAGCCTTCAAAGACTTAATACAAAAAATGTAAAATGTCTTATTAGTGATTTTTATAGTGATTACATGTTGAAGTGATAATATTTTGGATATATTGGGTTTAATCAGACATATTAAATTGACTTCATTTGTCTCTTTTTACTTTTTTGAGGTAGCTACTGGAAAATTTTAAATTATACATGTGCTTGCTTTATATTTTTATTGGACAATGCTTTTCTGGAGCATGGACTACATGAGTTCAAATTCCATTTCTACCACTTTCTAGCTAGGAGATGTGCTCAAATGTGTTTTCTGGGCCTTTTATGAAAAGTGGACCAATAATAGTACCTACGACATTGAGTTGGTGTGAAATATAAGGGAATCATATGTGTCACAGGATGTTTCAGGGGTTGTTTCACCAGCCGGAAACCCCTGTGGCTAGTGGCACCTTTGCCTGAGTTTTGCTTGGGCCTGCTGGGCTCATTCCACCCACTCAGTGCTTGGCCTGCGCTACCAGCCCAGATCCCATGCCTCCCAAGGGTGAGCCATGCACAGAGCAGCAAGGGGTATGTGAGTGAGCAAGTGTGGGGTCCAGCCACTGCACACAGCCAGGCACTCCAGCTGCTGTGGCAGGGCATGCAGCTCCAGGCACCAGCATAGGCACTGGCTCCATGTGAGGCTATGGCTGGACCAGACATACTGCAAGCAGCTTCTGCTGCAGGCACTGACGTCTGGACAGGGGGAATGCAGTGGCATCCAAAAGCTTGCAGATGCCAGAAACCACAGACCTCCAAAAAGGGTGTTAAAGCCCTTGCCCGTGGAGCCCTCTGGTCTGGGCCACAGCTCCTCTTTCTCATAGCCTGCAACATAGTGAGTGGGGGGGCATGTTTCTGCCCTGTTTGTGTTACAGCTCTTTCAGTACCACCATTCAGCAGTCCTGAGTTCTTGCCCCATGTCCAGGAAGAATGAAGTAAGTGGACAACTGGAGGGTGAGCAAGGTGGAGATGAGCTTTATTGCATGATGGAACATCTTTTGGGAGACCCAAAGTGGGCAGCTCCTATACACAGGCAGGTCGTCCTGATGAGTGTCCAGCTCTTAGCAGAGAGGAGACCTGGAGTGAGTAGTTCCTATCTGCAGGCATGTCGTCCTGATGAGTTGAGGAGACCTGAATTGGGTAGCTCCTTCTGCAGCTAGTAGTCCCGATGTCTATGTGAGTCTAGCTGAATCTGTGGTTTTTATGGGCTCAGAAGAGAGAAAGGGTGTGGCTATTGGTCCATGGGTAGTCATAGGTGAGCTTGGAAAAAGCACCATAAGTTCTCACTCCAGGCTGCAGACTCCACCCTACACTGACAGCCTGGCCCCCATGCTTCGGGCTATCCTTGGTTTGAAGGTGAGGCTTCACTGGGGATCCACCCCTTTCTGCCTGGGATCCTGTCTTCCTCCTGTCTCCATTAATTGTGTTGTCCACAGGCACCCAGGCTGTTCACAGCAAGGTCATGACAGTGCCTGGGCTCAGCTACAACTTTGCTCCACGCTGGAGCAGATGCCAGGTGCAGGGAGAG
Organism: Nomascus leucogenys; assembly: GCF_006542625.1. Lineage (NCBI taxonomy): Eukaryota > Metazoa > Chordata > Mammalia > Primates > Hylobatidae > Nomascus > Nomascus leucogenys. The sequence goes on along the minus strand of NC_044392.1, from coordinate 42,350,705 downwards.
GCCAGGGAGTGAGAGCAGGCACTTCTGAGACTGCAGGGGAAGGGGGGGCTTCCAAACCCCCAAGAGCACAGCAACGCTGGGTCCAGAGCTGCAGCTGGGTGGCTGCAGCCATGCCCAGGGAGCGCCGGTCTCCCGCTCCGCCAACTCAGAAGCAGGCAGGGCTTCCACCTGTTCCTGGCTCCCACAGGCTCTGTGGAGCACATAGGTCCAGCCACGCCTCCCCTGCTACAGCCAGCATCTTCACAGTGGCTGCTCTAGACAGGCTTCCGCTGCCAACACATGTAAGTGTGTAATTCATGAACAGTTCATGTCACACGGTGTGTTCAATATATGTTACCTATCACTATGCTTATAGCTGTCATGGTTGTGGGAACAGCAAGAAACCGGAAAAGGACTGTGAAATGTGAGAAAGAAAAAAATTTTCTTTCTTCTGAAAGCCTTATAGAAAATATCCATTCAGATCTGGGTGGAAAATGCCTGAGGCCTTGCTCCCAGGGCGTGCAGCTGCACACTAGGACACCACTGACATCCCCTCACGGATTGTGGATCAGAACATTCTCTGTCTCCTGCATACTTTCCTACAAAATCCCAAAAGGCACAACTAATGAAAGGTTGCCCTGATATAATTTAGAAAGTGATATTAGTAAAAATGTGGCACTGAACCACAAGTGTAAAGGCTCTCTGACACAACTAGCCTTATACCTTTCAGAAAGTCCTTAGTTTCTCTGGGTTCTGTTTCTTCATCAACTAAATAGAGATAATAGGAAGTGCTATTATGAGGATAAAATAAAATGGCAGGATAGAGAGAGGTCTGTAAACTACACAGTACTATGCCAGTGCCAATACCTTTTACTTTTAGAACCATTACTGCAGGACTAGCTTTCCTCCCGGACAAAACATATAGATGCTGCTATAGGATTATTTCCAGAGATCATGAAGACCTACCAGTCTTCCAAACTTTCTCTAAACTGGTCTATGGTAAAGTAGTCAAATCCTATGCTGTAGAAAGTTCCAATAATCCTTTGGGAAAAAAATGCAAAAGACATCCAATTTAGGGATAAACTAGTAAATCACCATCATCTATTAACCTCTTGTCTCTTTAGAGCTTGCAGTGACCTGATAAGTCTTTGAGGAAATGAGCCACGGTTTAGGTAGGTTTTCATTTATTCTTTTACTCTTTAAATCAACAGATGTACACGTGTGTGTGTGTATGTGTGTGTGTGTGTGCTACAGCATGTTACTGAAATAAGAATTACTAAAGCAGGATAAGAAAAATGGATCAGAATTGCAGGGGGGAGTGGATGATGTGATTTCAAGTGGGTAGTCAGACTATGCCTCACTGAGAAGGTATCATTTAAGCAAAGACCTGAAGGAGTTGATTATGCAGCCACCTGGGGAAGAGTGTTGCAGAAAGACGAAAAAGCTCTTGTGAAAACTCTAGGACAGGAGCATACCCATGACTAAATGAAATTGAAACAAAAAATATGAAATATAAATGAAGCAAAAAGCTGGTTCTTTGAAAAGATAAATAAAATTGATAGACCCTTAGCAAGATTAACCAAGGAAAGAAGAAAATCCAAATAAGCTCAATAAGAAACGAAATGGGAGATATTACAACTGACACCACAGAAATACAAAAGATCATTCAAGGCTACTATGGACACCTTTACATGAATAAACTAGAAAAACAAGACAAAATGGATAAATTCCTGGAAAGATGTAACTCCCCTAGCTTAAATCAGGAACAATTAGATACCCTGAACAGACCAATAAGAAGCAGCGAGATTGAAATGGTAATTTAAAAATTACCAACAAAAAAAGTCCACGACCAGACTCACAGCAGAATTCTACCAGACATTCAAAGAAAATTTGGTACCAATCCTATTGACACTATTCCACATCATAGATAAAGAGGGAACCCTCCCTAATTAATTCTATGAAGCCAGTATCACCCTAATGTCAAAACCAGGAAAGGACATAACAAGAAAAGAAAACTACAGACCCAATATCCCCAATGAAATAGATCCTAAAATCCTTAACAAAATACTAGCTAACCAAATCCAACAACATATCAAAAAAGTAGTCCACCATGATCAAGTGGGTTTCATACAAGGGATGGAGGGAGGGAGGGATGGTTTAACATACGCAAGTCAAGAAATGTGATAAAAAACAAAAATCACATGATTATCTCAATAGATGCAGAAAAAGCATTCAACAAAATCCAGCATCCCTTTATAATTAAAACTTAGCAAAATTGGCTTACAATGGACATACCTCAATATAATAAAAGCCATCTATGACAAACCCACAGCCAACACAATACTGAATGGGGAGAAGTTGAAAGCATTCCCTCTGAGAACTGGAACAAGAAAAAGATGCCCACTGTCACCACTCCTCTTCAACATAGTACTGGAAGTCCTAGGCAGAGCAATCAGACAAGAGAAAGAAATAAAGGGCATCTAAATCAGAAAAGAGGAGGTCAAACTGTTGCTGTTTGTGGCGATATCATAATTTAACTAGAAAACCCTAAAGACTCCTCCAGAAAGCTTCTAGAACTGATGAAATAATTCAGCAAAGTTTTGGGATACAAAATTAATGTACACAAATCAGTAGCTTTTCTATACATCAACAGCGACCGAGCTGAGAATCAAATCAAGAATGCAACCCCCTTTACAATAGCTGCAAAATAAAATAAAATAAAATACTTAGGAATATACCTAACCAAGGAGGTGAAAGACTTCTACAAGGAAAACTACAAAACACTGTTGAAAGAAATCATAGACGACACACACACATGGAAACACATCCCATGCTCAGGGATGGGTAGAATTAAAATTGTGAAAATGACCATGCTGCCAAAAGCAACCTACAGATTCAATCAATTCCCATCAAAATACAACGGCCATTCTTCACAGAATTAGAAAAAACAATTCTAAAATTCATATGGAACCAAAAAACAGCTCACATAGCCAAAGCAAGACTAAGCAAAAAGAACAAATATGAAGGCATCATATTACCTGATTTCAAACTATACTATAAGGCCATAGTCACCAAAACAGCATACCAGTACAGCATACTCTACTGGTATAAAAATAGGCACATAGACCAATGGAACAGAATAGAGAACCCAGAAATAAACCTAAATACTTACAGCCAACTGATCTTCGACAAAGCAAACAAAAACATAAAGTGGGGAAAGGACACCCTGTTCAACAAATGGTACTGGGCAAATTGGCTAGCCACATGTAAGAGAATGAAACTGGATCCTCACCTCTCACCTTATACAAAAATCAACTCAAGATGGATTAAGGACTGAAATCTAAGACCTGAAACTATAAAAATTCTAGAAGATAACATTGGAAAAAACCCTTCTAGACATTGCCTTAGGCAAGAATTTCATGATTAAGAACCTAAAAGCGAATGCAATAAAAACAAAGATCAATAGGTGGGATTTAATTAAACTAAAGGGCTTTTGCACAGCAGAAGGAACAGTCAGCAGAGTAAACAGACAACCCACAGAGCGGGAAAATAATCTTTACAATCTATACAACTGACAAAGTACTAATATCCAGAATCTACAATGAACTCAAACAAATCAACAAGAAAAAAAAAATTCCATCAAAAAGTGGGATAAGGATACGAATAGACAATTCTCAAAAGAAAAGATACAAACGGCCAACAAACATGAAAAAATGCTCAACATCACTAATGATCAGGGAAATGCAAATCAAAACCACAATGTGAAATCACCTTACTCCTGAAAGAATGGCCATAATCAAAAAATAAAAAAATAGTAGATGTTGGCACGGAAGCGGTGAACAGGGAACACTTCTACACTGCTGGTGGGAATGTAAACTAGTACAACCACTATGGAAAACAGCATGGAGATTCCTTAAAGAACTAAAAGTAGAACTATCATTTGATCCAGCAATCCCACTACTGGGTATCTACCCAGAAGAAAACAAGTCATTACATGAAAAAGATATTTGCACACGCATGTTTATAGCAGCACAATTTGCAATTGCAAAAACATGGAACCAACCCAAATGCCCATCAACCAATGAGTGGATAAAGAAACTGTAGTATATATACACAATGGAATACTACTCAGCCATAAAAAGGAATGAATTAATGGCATTCACAGCAACCTGGATGAGATTGGAGACTATTATTCTAAGTGAAGACCAAGACCATGGTCCACAAAAAACCTCTCTCAGGAGCCATCCTATGGCATCTCATTTTGAGAAAAAAATCTGAGCTATCACCAAACTTTTGGGTGTGCAGGTTATCTGACCATAGTCAGACTGATGTTTTTAAAAAAATTCTTTTTTATTAGAAGCACCACTAGGTACAAGAAGCCCAAATTCTATGTTCCTTTAGACCCTCTAGCTGTGCCGTTGGTATACCAGGGTCTATGGACCTCAAAGTGCCATTAAAAATATTAAGCAGATTTTAAAGAAAAAAAAACTGACACCGTCAGCCAACCTATTGCCAGAGTGTGAGAAGCTGATGGAAATGACTTGATAAGAGCAATCAGTACTTTAATAAACTGTGCTACCCAAAATCTGTTTGCCTAAAATCATAGTTAGGAAAATATGTGTTCCTTCTCTATTTCCTGCCCCTCTAGATTACAGAAATGGTATCTGCACCAAGCAGACAACTGAGATCAAACCCTTCACTGCACACATATTAATTTTTTTAGTGGCTAAAGTGTCATCTGTTCACATTCCTCTCTTTTGTACATAGGTTCAGAAGTTAGAATGTCTAGAGCACATCAGAGAAGGGTTTGGGGTAGGGTGAGAGTGTGGGACTCTTGCAACGTCACATTCCATTTACCATCTAGGGAATTATACGTACTTACACTAATGTGCTCTAGGTGAGAGTAAAGGCAGGTAGAACTCTAATAACAACGCTTATTGGGGATGGCTTTCTTCTAATCTAGTATTTAGCATCTACAATGAACAGTAAGTAGGACAAGAATCATCTTCGTTAGACAAAACCGCCCTAGTTAAATGCCAGCTCACAAAAACAACCACAGCAAGAACAGTAGGACTGGGTAAAGAAATCTGCTCTTTGACCTCAAATTAGACCAATAGTTATTCTAATAGCAAAGTGAATAGGAATTAGGCCAAGGACAGTCCACATCTCCTTTGGAAAGTGCTGGGTATGAATAGCCTTGTTCAAGAAGGCTAAAATAACCTGGCATAAGGTCTATTAAAATGCATCACAAAGCAAAGCAAAATAGACGTTGTTGTTATTTAAAACTAGTTAGGTGGTAGTTGCACAACACTGTGAATGTATTAAATGCCACAGAATTGCTCACTTTAAAATGGTTACTTTTACATTACGTGGGTTTCACCTCACTTAAAAAGAGAGAAAGAGAACTTGCTACTAAACAGTTACACAAAAAAACTACATCTGGAAGCAATTTACTTGTACTTTAAGAAAATGACTTGCCCCCACAGAGTTTACGACAGGATTTATGAAACAAAAATCAAAGAAAATATATATAAAGATTGGTCCTAAAAAAGATTTTTAAAAGATGAAAGCAAACATAGAAAAAAGAAGTATAATATGAAATAAGTAAGATGGGGCCAGGTGCAGTGCCTCACTTTTGGAGGCTGAAGCGGGTGGATCACTTCAGGCCAGGAGTTCGAGGGCTGGCCAACATGTTGAAACCCATCTCTACAAAAAAAAAAATATATATATATTTTATATATATATATGTGTATATATATACATATATTATATATGTATATATACACATATACATATATATAATATATGTATATATATTATATATATACACATATACATATATAATATATGTATATATATATACACACATATACATATATAATATATATAGTGTATATATACTATATATTATATATAATATATATATTGTATATATACATATATATTATATATAATATATATGTATATATACTATATATATATTATATATATAACATATACATATATTAGCCGAGCATGGTGGTGGGCACCTGTAAACCCAGCCACTTAGGAGTTTGAGACTCAAGAAGCACTTGAACCTAGGAGGTGGAGGTTGCAGTGAGCCAAGATTGCCCCACTGCACTCCAGCCTGGGTGACAGAGTGAGACTCTGACTCAAAAAATAAAGAAAGAAAAGTAAATAAATAAACAAGATGGTAACACCAAATCTAAATATATCAATTACCGTGATATGTATAAATTAAACTTGCCAGTTAAAACACAATGTCAGACTGGAATAAGACACACTCTAGTTCCTGTGCTATTTAAAAAAGACTTTCCTAAAGCATGAAAATACTGAAGGGTTGAAAAGAAAAGAATGAGAAAAGATACATTAGCCAAATACTAACCAAAAGACAGCTAGTATAGCTATATTAATAATAATCAAAGAAGACTTTAAGACAAATAGCTTCATTAAAGACAGTGTTTCTATGCAATGATTAAACATTAGTCACCAAAGCAATATAACAATTCTAAACTTGCATGCACCTCATTAAATAGACTTAACAGATATAAACAAAAATTGAGAGACCTCAAGGAATAAACTGACAAATCCACCATGAGAATGGGAGACTACAACACTCTTATTTCAATAAGTTATAATTCAAGTAGCCAAAAAGGCAAAAATATGGGAGTCGAAGAATACAATTAACAACTTTGATCTGATGGAATACTTAGAAATATTTATTATATACTCAACAGGTCTATAAAAGATGTCACAACAAATTTCAAAGAATAGTTATATGAATCTAATTTGTTCCCTAAACCCTAGGAATTTATCCATGGCTATGGGAAAAGTGGGGTCCAATCTTAAATGAAATGAAATAAATTTTTTGACACCTAATGGACTAAAGGAAATAGAAGTTAAAATATGTAACAGAAAAACGTTTAAAGCCACATTTCTTGAATATGGAGTTTATGGTATAAGAGTTTATCTACTAGACATTTTTTTAACTGCAAGAATACTGTTTTCAGAATACAGTTTTATACTCTGATGTTTCAAACCTAATATATATATATTTTTTTGTTTTGTTTTGTTTTGTTTTTGAGACAGAGTCTCACTCTGTCGCCCAGAGTGAAGTGCAGTGGTGCGATCTTGGCTCACTGCAAGCTCCACCTCCCGGGTTCACGCCATTCTCCTGCCTCAGCCTCCCGAGTAGCTGGGACTACAGGCACCCACCACCAAGCCCGGCTAATTTTTTGTATTTTTAGTAAAGACAGGGTTTCACCGTGTTAGCCCAGATGGTCTCGATCTCCTTACCTCATGATCCACCCACCTTGGCCTCCCAAAGTGCTGGGATTACAGGTGTGAGCCACTGCGCCCGGCCCAAACCTAATATTACATGATAGGCATTTTGTCATATCATTGTTATCTTTTATTTAGGAACTCCTCCCCAGGCCCTACATTTCTCTCTCCTTCAGCCAGAAATCAAAAGATCTCTTCTAAATATAAATTTATGTCAATTAAGATACTTGGAGACCAACACACCCAGAAAGTTATAATTCCTTTTAGACTTCATCTGGGTCAACCCATTCAACAATCTATTCTAATTCCTGATGCAGCCAAATGTACTTTCTTTTTGTTAAGGCCTCAGTTGTAGTGAAATAAAAGATGACTTCTATACTTTCAGTTAACTGAGGTTTCAAATCGGACTACCTACAGCTTTTTCTTTTCTGGAATATAGTCAATACCAGCCCTTCTTTCCATCACAGAAACCCATAATTACTATTTCCTCCTAATTTTCTGATTAGAAACTGGTTCTCCGAGCTTTTTCTAGAAAACTTCCCACAGGCCTTACCTCACTGGAATCTCCTTCCACAGCAGCCTAGTCCTTAAGTCAGAGCTTCAGGGATGACCATGTATTTTGATAGGGTAAGAACATATATCAGATAGAGTTCTTTATTGAATAATGGTGGGACATGATAAGAAGTTTTGAAAGTTAGCCAGGAAGAAGTGCTATTGGCTATTTTCACTTAGAAACTTGACTAGCTCTTACTGTTTAACTGTGTGCTAATCCCTGGGAAAGGGAAGGCACAAGTGTTACAGGATTTTAAGGCTCCTCCCATTAAAATTCTTAGCTTTCTGTTTCCTGTTTCTGACAAGCCTGAACAGTTTTTCTCCTATTAGCTTGAGAGTTCAGCCAAAGATTATTTTAGGTGTAGAGAAATGAAAGCAAACAGCTCTTTCTTTGTTTCCCAGATTTCAAGGGAGTTCACAACTTAGAGTAGTGGACAAGAGACAGGGTAATGGAGAGAACTCAAGTCAAAGCAAAGGAAACACCCCAAACACATGGTCAGTATGAGGGACTATGCTGAGGAGTCATGAGGTACAAGCCAACAGAATGGAAGTAAGGGGAAAACACATGAGCACAAAGGGTTTCAAATGGAAGAGGAAAACTGAGCCTGGGAGAAGGCAGCAGTTTGAGCTAATTAGAACAACTGTGGCCTTGGGTTTAGTGGGAAAGGGTCCAATAAAGTGAACAGTCCTGCTTGGAAAATGCCAGTGTACCTCCAGTCTTCTAAAGTCACTTGGGGATGGGCATGGTGGCTCACGCCTGTAGTCCCAACACTTTGGGAGGCCAAGGCGAATCACTTGAGGCCAGGAGTTTGAGACCAGCCTGGCCACTATGGCAAAACCCTGTCTCTACAAAAAAATTAGACAGACATGATGGCGCATGCTTGTAATCTCAGCTACTCAGAAGGCTGAGGCACAAGAATCACTTGAACCCGGGAGGTGAATGTTTCAATGAGCCGAGATTGTGCTACTGCACTACAGCCTGGGTGACACAGGGAGACCCTCTTAAAAAAAAAAAAAAAAAAAAAGTAAAGTCACCTGGCATTAGAAATTCTTCTGAAACTGTATTAAGGTTTCTGAAACTGTATTAAGGTCCCCTGAATGCTACAGGGAGAAAATTCAAGAAGGAAAAGGTACTGATTTTTTTTTTTAAGTTGCAGAAAGAGAAAGATATGTGAGTACAGAAAAAAAAATTGGATTTGACTATCAAGTTATTTTTTGTGTGATTTTAGTGAGAGTTGTTTAAGAAATGAATGAGAAAAATGAGTAAGTGGCCAGAAAATGGCAATAGCTTGTATAGACTGTAGTTAGCAGCAATTTAGCTGCCAAGGGAAGAACACGGATAGGGCAAAACATCTTGGAAGGCTGTGTAGTAGCAGAAAAAAGTTATTTTAAAAACGGAGGAGACAGGTGCATTTATGTGCGCACAGGAGAGAGAAAGACAGAGAGGCTGAAGGCCAAGAATCAACAAAAAGTTCACAAAGAATGAGGCTTAAAAAAGATCAGATTAGGATTCTAGAGGCATTAGGAAAACATATGCTCTGGAGAAAAGGTAAAGTTAACCTTAAGGAACAAAAACACCTTAGGAAAAATAATAATTTATCAAGTATAACAAATAAAATTTTTATCCAAGATTTTTTTATAAAACAGAGAAGCACCAGGCTATCCAGTAATAAATGGTTTCTCCAGGAGGCTCTGAGTCAAGTAAAGTATAATTATTGACTCTTTCTCCTGAATTAGTGAATCATTCTTTGGACAAGGAAAAAATATCAAGGACAAAGAAGTTCAAGGGCAATCATTCAGGCTCAGAGCCTTTAAAATAAAATGGTTAAAAATACAAAAGAAAAGGAAAACAGCTGAGGCCATGTTGACCTTACTAGACTTCTAGATCAGGATGACATTTTAGACACAGCTTTGAATTTCACTCACACACACACACAAAGGCACACACACACACACACACCTTTCCCTGTGCAGTGTCTTGCTTCATTTTGTTTCCTGCTTTATTACAAAAAAAATCAAATTTAAATTTGACAGAGTAAGATAAGTTATATACCCATCACTTAGGTGCAATAAATGTTAACATTTTGCCTTAACTGCAAAATTGTATGTATGTTTGTGTCCCTGTATAAATTTATTGATGAAGCATTTGAAACCGGGTTAGATATCATGATATTTAACCACTAACTACATCAGCATACATCTCCTAAACTAAGAAAAATCTCTTATACAGCCTCAATACCTTTATCACACCCAGAAACATTATCCAAAATACCTTGATATCCCCCAACATCCAGGCCATACTCAAATTTCCCAAACTGAACAACAAACACATTAGTAGTTAGCTTTTTCAAACTAGAATCCAATCAAGGCTTACGCACTGCATTTACTTGTTCTATATATTTTGCTAATTTTAAACTAGAATAAAACAAAGCACAGACTGTGCTTTTGTATCCCCATGACATGAGCATGTTAAAGAGTCTCAAACAACAGCTTTATAAAATTACTACATTCCTGATTTGTTGTATCTCATAGCATTGTTTAACACATACCTGTGTCTCCTGTACTCCTTATGTATTAGGAATCTGAACAAATGCCTTGATTACACACAGATAAAACATTTGAGGTAAGGGTACTTCAAAGGCAGTGATGTTACTTCATAATGCATTACCTCAGGAGGCACACAATGTCAAGCTGTCCATTGTCAGTGAGGCGTAGTTTCATGATGACAGTTTTATTTCAAAGGGTACTTCACCCATTATAAAGAGCAAATATCTATAGGGTGGTACTTAGGCCTCATCCAAATATTCTATTTCCTAAAAAACTTTTACCTAACGGTTCCAAAATTCATTGATAATTCTTTCCTGAACCAATTATTTCAGGATATCAAAGTGGTGACTTTTACTGGTATTATTCTTTCTACACTTATTTGCTGGGAATCTTCTGCAATACTCACAGAGCTCGTCCTTTAAAATGCCATACGGTTGTCATTTGGGCTATTCACCAATATTCTGGTGTTTGGGGTTTTTTTCCCTTCTGCATACATAACGGGTGTATTAATCAGTTTTTGCATCAGTAACAAACAATCCGGAATCTTAGTTGCATATAATGACACAGATTTCTTGCTCACAGGTCTGTGATTTGGCTGAGGCCCAGCTGTGGCTCTGGTGTGCTTTGCTCCAGTCCCTAGTTTGGAATTACATATCTCTCACACCAGAACTCCGAATAAAGAAGCAATGGCTCCTTGGGATCTGCTCCTCTTTTACTGGATGGTATGAGTGCCAAAGAGTGAAAGCATGAGACGCCTCCCTAAGTGAGGATGACATGAATCAGAACGCTTGTAACCCCAGGAGAGACATGCAGTGAAAGTGAAAAATACACTTTTTAGTTTTGAGCCACTGAGATTTTAAGGTTGTTTGTTACTGCACCATAACCTATCTATCCTGACAAATACAAAGAGGGTGCAGCTTAATTATTTCCTTTTAATTACTAATTTTCAGCGTAAGGAGTTGGTGTACTAATAACCTCTACTCTGGCAAATAATCTTAGATTTTATCTTTCCCTTTTTTCTTTTTTTGAATGTCATTTTGGACTTGGACATTTTTATTAATATGATCAATCACAAACATTATTTTTTAATGCTCATAATGACAGCCCCTTCAAGCTGTATCCTTTTGTCAAGACCCCAGTTGTTCTCTAGAAACTCCTGATACAATAAGAGATCTTAAAATCACTGTAAATATTCCCTGTCTGAAACCTAGAATCAGCCAGTTCCGTAAGGAGCCCTTGTTCTTTTTAGAGAGAATGGTATTTTAGAAAACAACACCTGAATGTCAGGTGTGCTCAATACTACTGGATCATAATGGTTTCTAAGTTCTTTCATTGGACAGAGTGGATAAAGCATGTATTTTCGTTCTCTCCCCCACCCTATGTGTGTGTGTGTGCATGTGTGTGTGTGTGTGTGTGTGTGTGTGTGTGTGCCACTCTCTGTCTCTCTTTCTCTGTTTCCCTATCCCTCTCTCTGGGTTAAGTTTAAGATTTCCTTGAGTACTTTTCATCCTGAAAAATTGTGCCACCAAAAGATGTATAGTAAAAGGTCCTGTGTGCAAAAGGCACTTAATATAATTCCTTTTATTGTACAGTCATGTTATCTATTAGATATGCAATTCAGTCAATTTTTTAGCTTTTAATTAGGAAGACAAGACGTGCAATTTTTCTTACACAAGCATCCTAGGACAGCTTGTTCTCTTGCCCTTCTGTGATTGCCTGTGTCACAGCTATTGTTCTGTCTTTTGCTCCTAAACTGTCCTCTCTTGCCACAGAGCTGGCTGTCAAAAATGTTAAGGATTAAGTATTCTTATTCCAATTGATGAAAATCCTTCATCATTACAACCCTTGAACCAGATCTAGAAGATTGGATTAGCATGTGTAAAACTGCCATTGAGGGGAAAGCACTCAATTGCAAGGAAGATAAGAATCAATGGAGAAATGGAGAAAGAGAAGGAATTACAGCTCCACAGAAAAGGCTAGAGCCCAGCTGTGACTTTTGGAAGGAACGGCTGGTTATGGACATCCAGTGCTGTAAACACATTCTAGAGAAGGCTGAAGGAGTCAGAAGGCATGATCAACTGTGTTCCAGTCAAACAGAAGCTCAAACAGAAGGAAATGCATTTACCCCACAACAGAAAAACAACACTAGCAACAACTGATTCTTATTTAGCAGTTACTATTCCAATAATTTACTTCTATTAGGTCATTTAATCCCTTTGATGAATGTATGTGGTAAGTCCTTTGATTGTTTCTACTTTATCAGTGAAGAAACTGAGGTAGAGAGAAATATTGTAACTTAACCAACCTCCTAAAGATTGTAAGTGGCAGAGCCAAGATTCAAACCCAGAGATTCTCAGCCAGAATCCAGCACATCATAGCAAGCTCTTTCCCCAAGAGCAAGATATTCAGCTGTGGAAAGCTAAAGAATTATTCAAGACAAATGAGTTCTCTATTGCCTGTATAAACTGGTGATGGGAAGCATTGAGGGAGCCCTCAAAAACCATGTTTTCAATTCCAGTTAAGCCACTTAATCCCTAGGTAACTGTAGAGTAATTCTTATTTAGAAGCCATCATTTTACCCAATACTACTGCTCAAATAACACACTGTGACAATTGTTTTAGGTACAAACACTACTTGATCATATTGTGAGTGTACCTGTGAACACAATTTATATAAATGTGAAAGTGGGAAAATTATAAGATCTCAGAGACCAGTTTGACGTGCTTTTGTAAGCATGTTTTTTTTTCTAAATTTTTGTTTCTTTGTTTACTTATTTTGTGTGTGTAATTTGATCTCCTTCAACACCTGCGCTCTCAGTTTTCTCTCTTATCCAAGTATCTATACCTAGGCTCCCAGCACATAGCTTGGTTTTAGGTAGAAACCACTCTCTGAGCATCCTGTGCCAGTGTTATAGACCAGGTAATGACCGCAGGGTGCTCCACTGACAAAGCTGACATTTCAAGGGCACTCTGCCAGTTGGAAAGTCAGAAATAATCAAGAAAGTGATCCTATGGATGCAAAGTGTGAGAAAGTATCCTTTCTCTTGGCTCTCAGTTTAAAATCATGTCACTGAAACTTAAAGCCTTTACTGTTTATACCTTTTCCACTTCCAGCACAGGAGTTTAAGCCTGCAAACATCTGTCCTTGATTTCTACTCAGCTTCTTGGTTATTCCCATGCAGTCAAATCAAACAGAAAAATAAAATAAATTAATAAAATAATCATTACTCCTCTGTTCTCTTGCTCTTTGTTGATTTCATTATTCATTTGAAGATATGATTGCAGAGAAAGCAGAAAGAATCTGGGGAGAGAAGGTAAAGAGTGAAGGGTACAGATCAAGAAAAAAGGCCAGCAGATCTCAATTTGCAGAACACAGAGTCATCTCAGGAGAAAGTTTAGTAATATCAGTAGTTGCATTAATCTCAGTGACACTAGTTGCTATATCAACCAAAAGTCTCAATGGCTTAACACCAAAAAAAAGAATGTTTTGCTCACATTCCAGTCGGATGTAAGCGCTCCTGGTTTGGTGGCTCTCTTCCAAGAAGTGACTCAGACACAGTTTCCATCATTTCTCTGGCCGTCTATCTTCAAGATTTGTTTGCCAATATTGCCACTGGCATCAATATCCAGTAAGCTGACAAGAAAAAGAGAGTGGAGAAAGAGCATCTGCTTTTTAACCACCCTGGCCTATAAAAGATTTGTCACAGCCATGCCCATGCCATTGGCTTCCATTCCCAAATGGAAGCAAGGGAGTCTGAAAGCAGTGGCCCCTGGATGGGAAGCATGACTTGCTGGTGTAAAGTTAGCTGTCCAGACCATGATTGCTCTAGGAGGATTACTCGGGACACAGTCCTGGGATCCATTTGTTCAGAAAAACAATGGCACTGAGAAGGAATGCAAAGGAACAAAGATCAAAGGCTGCCATCTCTCAAAGACCTTGGTTCTTGGCAGAACAAACCAGCCTGAGTCAAAATTGTGAAGTCACTTGCCGAAGGCCTTTCCTCTCTTCTTTATGCCTTGCTCCTCTCATGTGTTCTCTTGATAGGCATTTACTATTTTCATGGTGACCCCAAGTTCTTCGGGCCACACTATTTAGTGGCAATTCTGACCCATTCACTCCAGACATTGCTAGGTGACCAGTTAGTCAAGAGCTTAGATGTCTACAGTTGTGTTGAGCCCTGTCTTTGATAACATTTGCATCTTAATGTTCTTAAATCAATTAACCTGAGGCTATAAAAACTGGTCTCCACGAAAATGATTTAGTCATTTCATCATAGTCTAATTTAGGAGAAATCTGACAGGCAGAGAATCCTTTGGAAACCCCTCAAGTCACTGTACACAAGTGGCTTCCTATTATGCAGGAGTAAAGTCAACCCACAAACGAAATACTAAGACTAATAAAATCTCTGTCATTATCATAGTTATTTATAGCTTACAAGCCCTTTAATATTTACATGCAAATAAAAACACCATTATAAAAAAATACTCTCTGCATTTCCCTGATGAGAAAACTGAGGCTTGGATAATCTAAATTGCTTTCCTAAAGTCACAAGACTTGCAAGGAGTAGGCTAAAGGCTGAAGCCAAGACACCTTAACTCATAATTCAGTGCTTTGTCATAATTCTGAGGGAAGTTGGCCCTTTCTTGTGATATCCAATATTTCTAAGGTATTTAGCAGTCTCTGTCTTTCAAATTACTTCAAGCTAAAAGTATCCTGTTGTTCTGTTTTCCAACTTCATCGTATATTTGAGATTCATTTCCTTGTTTTCTCTATTACCTCAGTCTGTGTTCAGATGTTCTTCTTTCTTCATCTGTAAATGTTTCCTGATAGTTAAGTATCTGGGAAAAAAGATTCATACTTTGGCAAAAGTTAGATGGCTGATATTAGTGGATTTGCTTCACAATCCATAGAAAGCTGCCCAGATTCATTGCTGTGCATCCTTCCCACCTTTTCCACCAATCCTCGCCAACCTGCAACAAGCGGGTGTTTCATGCTTTCCATTCTTTTTAAATCACAACAGCTAACTGAACAAGTGCTAAACCACAGTGTTGGAAGGTAGCAGGAAAGCAGGTAAAGACCTACAACCTGCCACATATAGTCAAAAGAAGACTGTAGTTATAAACAAGATAAGAGTAGATTTTTTTCTCAAATACCCATGCAAATTCACTCTATTACACAGCAGGGCTGGGGTATATTTGCCACTATCTATGCTAAGGAGAAAATTTACCTCATTTACTCCATTTTCCCAAATTCTCTATTTTGCTCAAGACACTGTTCCATTCTCATTCCAGATCTGTCTCTTTCTCACACCCCTAACTCCTTTCAATTACTGCCTCATAATCTCTGTCCTCCCTTTCATTTTTGTCTTCTAGAAATTCTTACCTAATTATTAATGCTTGTTCCTAATATTTCTGCTCATTGCTTCCTCTCAAAATGTACCATATTACATCTCTCTTTTTTTAAAATGATATTTTGTGGTAGTAAAACTGAGAATGAGCTTCTAGAGTTTGCCTTGGCAAACTACAAGCAAAATTCAGCCTGCAATGCAGTTCAATATGGACTCCAAGCTGAAAACGTTTTTTGCATTCTCAAAGAATTGTAAGTAAAAACAAATAGTAATATTCGACAGAGACGGAAGGACCCAGAAAACCTAAAATATTGCTCTCTGGCCCTTTCTGGAAAAAGCATCCTAGCCCCTGTTATAGACTATATAAAACCTCTGGTCTCTCGTCTATTGCCGTCCTCTGTAATCTTTACTATTCTTCAGAATCCTCTCCCCAGTTTATTTACTAAAGTAGAGGATACAGTGTTATAGGGCAACCAGATGCAAACAGGAACTGAAACGTAACACTCCTAAAATTTTTCTTCATGTGGCGTGACAATTATTAGAAGAGTTAAAAATCTTTTATTTCATTTTTCTGTTTGGAGAGTAACATATTTTTGGTTACAGAGAACAACCCCTCAGATCTCAGCCTGGACCTTCCCAATGTTTCAGAGGTCCACTGGAGAACCACCAGCGCACCTCTCTCCCCAGCCCAGGAGAGCAGGAGGAAAACAGGTGAGATGGTGATGACATGGGAGGCAACAAGAAGGTTGTGCAGGAGAAAAGTCTGAATAATTTATCTTCCAGGTGCATCTTAGGTGGTGGCAACAGATCTTTCCAAACCGCATTAAGCTAGAAACTGATTTTATTATTTTTCCTACCTTCGAGTGATGCCTCCTCTCTGCTTTTGACTCCCCTGTTAGCAGGCTGAGGTGCAACTGGAGAGGTAAAGTGTCTGGGAGGCAGCGATAGCAGTGTCCCCAGGGAACAGGCTATTGGCATGCTGGTTGTGCTGCCAAGCCTGACTGCTTCTCTGAGACAAGTATCAGAGCCAGAGTATGTTGTGAGTTGGTAACAGCATATCCCAGGAAAGCCTCCACTAAAAATCGTGACCATTATGAGAGGAAATATGCTCCCAGTCGCAAAACGGTATGAAAGCAAAATAATAGATAAGCAACAATACACTGGAACATGCTTTATAGCAAAGACCTACCTAATAGTAGGCACATATTAGCAGTAGAACAAGCTAAATTCACATGCTTAGCCAGAGGCTGTGAGCTTAGATTTAGGAGACAAATATAAAAGCAGTAATAGCGTCAAGGCAAAGACCCTTGCAGACCCACAACATTTCTCCTACTAGAATGTAAGTCCATATAGTGATTTTCATTTTTAAATAAACATTTATTGAGCCTATGTGAACTATTATATTTTAATCTAAAGCTGAGACAGGGTAAGTCACTTGTTAAGGGCCACATGGTTATAAATGACAATACAAAGAATTAGAGGGCCAGGGAAAGCCAGAGAGAGAAAGAGAACAGGTGAATTTAGACAGATGTGGCTTTGACTGTCAAATCTGCTACTTAGAAGCTATGAAATTTTGTGCAAGTTACTCACTTCTCTCAGCCTCAGTTTTCCCATTTCTAATGTAGGAATAATATCTACTTTTCATAGATTTTGTGAGGATTAGAGGCTGTTTTTCTAATGTGAATGGTTCATGGCTGACCCTTTAGAGAAAAAGAGGACAGAGAGAGGAAGGAGTGTAAGTAAAAAGTGCTTACACCAGGAAATGCAGGGGCAAGGTTGGCCTGTGTGTCAAGGCATCAGAATTTCAGGTAGAGTTACGTCCAGATTTCCATGACCTTTGTGGACAAGAGATTAGAAAACATGCAGTTCTTACAGTCAGTCCTACTGTGACTATAAGAATTCATGGCCACAAAAAACACTTCCATTCTAGGGCCAGGAATTCTGAGCAAAACATTTGCAAGTCAGTCCACTCCAATCTATTGCTTGATGGCCATTCTAGACCCTCAAAAACTGTGTGCAAAGGAATGTTCCTTCATTTCTGCCTCTAACTTGAATCTCTTGTTTCCTGACATTCTCAGCTTTTCAAAAGCCTCTGAACACATTCGTGTGATGAGAGCTATTTCCTATCTGAGAATGGAAGTCAGGGAAGGAAGAAGGAAAATGCAAGACTAAACTGCCATTGGCCTGGGAGTCTCCACTCATTTCCTGCACTGTGGCCACTGCTATAGGTAGTCACCAGGGAATATCTCTTCCTCCAGTTTGCAAAGTCTCTGGTATTATCAGTTATAAAAATGTAATCTAAAATTGATAGAATAGGCTGGGCGCGGTGGCTCACGCCTGTAATCCCAGCACTTTGGAGGCCGAGGCGGGCGGATCAGGAGGTCAGGAGATTGAGACCATCCTGGCTAACATGGTGAAACCCCGTCTCTACTAAAAATACAAAAAATTAGCCGGGCGTGGTGGCGGGCGCCTGTAGTCCCAGCTACTCGGGAGGTTGAGGCAGGAGAATGGCATGAACCTGGGAGGCGGAGCTTGCAGTGAGCCGAGATGGCACCACTGCACTCCAGCCTGGGTGACAGAGCGAGACTCCGTCTCAAAAAAAAAAAAAACAAAAACAAACAAACAAAAAAAACTGATAGAATTACTTTGGAACGCAAGAAAGCATACCCTGGTGAAACTGAACAGGAATATAAACTATGACTCAGCAATCCAATTCCCAAGTGTATAATCTGAAGTTGCTTGCTCTAGGAGACATAAGATTATTCCAACAGCATTGTTTATAATAGACAAAAAACCTGGAAAAAAACTGCATGTCCATCAAAGGCAGAATGCATTAATAAATTGTGTTATATTCACACCATGGAGCATTATCCATTAATGAACATAAACTGTTGTATATTTAAGAACACAGATAAACCTCAAAACACAATGGTAAAGGGGCCAAAAACAACTCATATAAGAATATGTTTCCACTTATATAAAGTTTAAAAAGCAAAACAAAGTAATATATTATTTGGGGATAGCTATATGTGAAATAACACTATAAACAAGCCAGGGGATGATTGGTTACCTACCCCTAGGGACTGAGAAAGAATGCAATTGATGAGGTTCACCCGGGAGTCTTCAAAGAACTAGTGACGTTCTCATTTTAAGCTGACTGGTAGGATCCTGAGTGCTTATTTTATTATTGTAATTATACTTTCTTTTTTTTTTTTTCTTTTTGAGACAGAGTCTTGCTCTGTCGCCCAGGCTGGAGTGCAGTGGCACAATCTCAGCTCACTGCAAGCTCTGCCTTCTGGGTTCACGCCATTCTCCTGCCTCAGCCTCCTGAGTAGCTGGGACTACAGGCGTCTGCCACCGCGCCCGGCTAATTTTTTGTATTTTTAGTAGAGACAGGGTTTCACCGTGGTCTCTATCTCCTGACCTCATGATCCACCCACCTCGGCCTCCCAAAGTGCTGGGATTACAGGCGTGAGCCACCGCGCCCGGCCTATTGTAATTATACTTTCTAAATGGTTCATATACATTCCATATACCCTAGGGTATGTATAATTTATTTCACAATGAAAAAATTAACGTAACCCAAATGTGCATGGGGCCCTTGGGTCGCCTCTGCTCTCAGGCCACACTATCTTGAGTCAAGTAACAGATCAGTGTCAGCCCTGACTAGTGTTATGGTCTGAATGTCTGTGTCCCCCCAAAATTCCTATGTTGAAATCCTAATCCCAATGTGATGGGGTGGGGCCATTGGGAGGCAAAGTCTCTGGTATTATCAGTAATGAAAATGTAATCTAAAATGGATAGTATCACTTTGGGAAGCAAGAAAAAATACCTCGGTGAAGCTGATCAGAAATGTAATCTACGACGCAGCAAAACTATTCCCTGTTGGGATCCCTAATGGGATTTCCTAAGTGCTCTTATGAAAGAGGCACAAGAAAGTTTGTTCCTTGTTTCCACCACATGAGGACATAGCCATCTATGAGTCAGCAAGTGGGCCCTCACCACACACTGTATCTGCCTTGACCTTGGATTTCCCAAAGCTGGATTTCTCATAGCCTCCAGAACTGTGAGAAATAAATTTCTGTTGTTTATAAACCACCGGGTCTGTAGCACTTTTTTGTAGCACTTTGCCTGGAGTATTCATCTCCCTGTTTCTCATGTCACCAACTGAAAGTGGCTTCTTTTTCATCTTAACCAAAGTTAGTCTGCCCATCAGTCTCTGCTGCAATCTCTTAATCTGTTCCCTTCATAACAAACTCATTACAAACTGCAACAACTTTGTTTACTTGTTTCTGTTTCTTTTCTTTTTGTCAGTCTCTCCTACTAGAACACATGCCTCTGGAGAGTCAAGACTTTGTATGTCTTGTTTATTGCAACCTCCCCATCTCTCAGCACAGTGCCTAGTATAAAATAGTTGCCAGATATGGTGATAGGAGTGTGATAATAAAAAATGTATCATAAACCCACAATAAAATAATGACTTTGTTATAAATTGTCATCTTATGTGCCAAGGCTTACACACACACACACACACACACACGCTCGTCACCCCAAGCCCTGCCATTTTTCTGCATGACTCTGGGTCTACATGGGTGGCCTGTCCAGAATCCTGTCTTCTCCTTCCTTTGAGTTTTCTATCTCCATTAAACTTCTATTTGCCTTTACTGCAACCACTAATCCAGATTATTTTTTGTGTTTAAAGTAATAAATATTCTATACTTGGAGAAGAGCCTAGTATCATTACAGCAAATTCACTCAATTACTCCCACTCTTTTGGCTGCTTTTGACCAACCCAGTAGTCCTCTATCCGACTTCTTCACCTCTATGGCCTTCCATTGAAAGCCACTTGCCAGTATCCTAACCCCCTCTGCCTTTGTCCTTCCTTGCCTCCCACACTCCCTCTTCCCAGGATCTAGATACTTTAACTCTCAGCTTCCTCAGTGTTTGCACCCGGGCTGCTAATCACTGCTAGAGAAAATCACACAACTATAAATTCATGATAATAAACTTCATCTGGTTCTCCACACTGCTCCACAAACTACATTTCCTAGTCAGCTCACTCTTCATATTTTAATAATGATACTTCAAGATTTCTTCACTCCCCTTATATGTTTGATCTCTCTACATTGGGACACATTCTCAGCAAATAACCCACATTTGTACCTCCCAGAAAGTATCGAGTCCACTTGTCAGAAACTCATCCAATCTCCTAACTGCAGTGGGTTGAATAGTGGACCCCAAAAAGACATGCTCAGGTTTTAACATTTAAAACCTGTGAATGTGACCTCATTTGTAAAAAGCATCTTGCAGATGTAATTAATGTAAGGATATTGAGATGAGATCATTGTAGATTTAGGGCGGGCCTGGAATCCAACGGCAGGCATCCTTACAGAGAAATGCAGCGAGAGATCTGAGACACAGAAAAGATGGCCAGGTAAAGACAGAGGCAGAGTTTGGAAGTATGCAGCCCCAAACTGAGAAGCTTGTTCAGAGGAGTGAAAATCTGCTTACACCTTGACCTTGATTTTGGACTTCTGGGCTCCAAAACTTTGACAGAATAAATCTCTGTAATTTCTGAGGCACTCAGTCTGGGGAAATTTGTTATGGCATCTTTAGGAAATTCATGATGCTAATTAAGCTGACACCTGCATTTGTACCTGCTCTATCCGCCTTCTCTTCAGTTACAGTAGCAAGGGTGGATAGTTCCTATTGAAGTTTACAGCTGGGTTGTGGACCCAACAATAAGACACTGTGGTTAATGGTGCAAATCTCAAGCTAGATTGCCCAGGTATCAATCTTGTCTCCACCACTTACTCTGTGATGTTGGTTACTCACAGTACCATTCTATGCCTGTTTCCTTATCTCAAAAAACAGGATAACAATAAAAAGTACCTCTCTAGGAGAGGCTGTGTAGGAATTAAATGGAATCAGGCCCTCAGAACAGTTACTGAATAAGAAGGTAACAACTTTCATTACTACTATTATCATCTCTGGCTGCCTCCTCAAAGACTAAACTATCTATTGATTACTTCTCTCTCTTGTTCCTTCAATGTTTTTCTTTATGAGATAACTTCCATGAGCATTTAAACATTCATGACCATTCCCTGTCAAACAAACCAGTCCCTAAACCACACACTTCTCCCTCCAGCTCCCATCCCACCCACTAACTCCATTTCACAACAAATGTTTTAATTGCATACACTCCTTGCTTCTCCTTCCTCACTTCTCACTCACTTGGGAAGTCACTAATATCTACTTCTGTCACTCCACTGAAGCTTCCCTTGACAGCCCATGTATTACCAAATCCTAAAGGAAACGTCAGCCCTTAACAGCAACATTTGACACTGTGGCTCGTGCACGCTTTTTTAAAAGCATCTTTTCATTGACTCTGGCCCCAGCCCTCCTAGTTTTCTTCCTGCCTATCTGGCCAGTCTCATTTGCTCGCTTCTGCCTCCTCTGATGATTCCTTAAATGATGGGTTCCTCTGGGCTCCTTCTTAGCCATTCTTCTTTTCTTATTTTACCTTCTATGAGATACTGACCACTCCCAAGACATCGATTTACTCACAACAGACTGATCATTCCTAACTTGTATTTCTGGCTTAGATTTCTTTTCACAGTTCCAGGCTCATATATCTAGCTGCCCACTAGACATATCTACTGGTACATATTTGACACCTCAAATTCAACATGTCTAAAGTGGAAATACTCATCTTCCCTGGCCTTTTTGAGAATCTACTTCCTCTACCTATCCCCCTTCTCATTAAAAGGCACTTCCATTCACTCATTTGCTCAAGCCAGAAAGCCAGGAATCATCCTGGACTCTCCTTTTCCCTTTGCCTCTTACAGCTGGTTTCCACCAAGTCTTATCCATTTGATATATTAAATGACCCTCAGATTCATCCTCTTCTCTCTCTTTCTCTCCACTTCTCTAACACAAGCCAACACCACATCACATATACCCTCAAACTGTCTCCAACCTAGCTTCCCTTCAGTCTTTTTCCAAATTCTTCTGGAATAATCTTTTCAAACTGTATTCCAAACTATAAATCTAAGCCTGGTCACCACACACATACACACACACATACACACACACACTCTTCAAATCTGTCATTGGCTGGAATTTTCTCTTAGGATAAAATCCAAACTCCTTAAGAAGGTTTATCAGTTCCTCCACAATCTGGCTCTCGGCATTAGACGGCAGTCTCACAGACTGCCTGGAGTGCTTTTGTTCTCTCCTTCCTTCACAGCTTAATGCCACTTCTTCCAGGAAGCCCTGAAGACCCTCCAGCTTCCAGATGTTCCATGGTGTTCTCTGTACTTCCCCTAAGAGTGAACCCTCCATAATGTGTTGGGATGACCTAATCAATGTCTGTCTTCCACACTCCAGAGCAAGCAGTGTAAGACCCAGAACCATGCCTGTCTTATTCCCAATGCATCTCCAGTGCCTCTCAAATTTCCAGACCCACAGCAGGCACTTCATAAAGACTGGATGAGTAGATGAACCAATGCTATTTTCCTTGGGGAATGATTCAGTACACTTTATACTGTGTTTCTCTAAATTCTGTGTGTATCATGACTGAATTTGTGCGTATATATACGTATATGTATACATATGTGTGTGTATACATATACAATGATCATAAAAGTTTTTGACTGAATTACAGGAGAAGTAATTAGAATAATTTATCTCTGAACTTTGTCATACAGTACATTTGAAGGAAAGAAATTATTTAATGAAAATCTAGAAATTGGGAGCAGTTTAGTAGTGTGATGCAAGGATCTTGGAGGAAAAGTTTTAAAGGACACTATACTCAGGTTAAGACAAGACTATTTAAAAAAATAATTTGTTGCAGACTAGTTTCCTTAGAGATCAGCTTGGAAACTATGAAGAAATATTCATTTCAGTTAGAGAACCTAGAGGAAAATAATTTGGGATAGAAAGTGGGCGGACAACAAAATCCAAATTTTAGGGATTGTTCAATAATACTGCTCAATCTACACAGTTGAATCATCTATACTTTAAACATCTTTAACAGATAATCTATTTCTTATTAATGGGATTTCAGATAAAAGTCTGAAATTTTATTTCTCTTCTTGAATATATAGATCATGGATGAGATTTACAGACAACACATGCATTTAAACAGGCAAGACGTGGTATTTCACCAAAAGACCTAAATCAAGTCGGGAAAGAACACATTTTAATGTTCCTGCTTTGACCCCAAAATATAGAAAGTAAAATAGCATCTGAAAAAAATGAAACTCAAACTTCATGGGGGCAAATGCTGTGTGTGCAAAATCACTGACTTGCCAGGCGTGGTGGCTCACGCCTGTAATCCCAGCACTTTGGGAGGCTGAGGCAGGTGGATCAACTGAAGTCAGGAGTTCAAGACCAGCCTGGCCAAAATAGTGAAACCCTATCTCTAATAAAAATACAAAAAAAAAAAAAATAGCTGGGAGTGGTGGCGGGTACCTGTAATCCCAGCTACTCAGGAGGCTGAGGCAGGATAATCACTTGAACCCGGGAGGCGGAGGTTGTAGTCAGCGGAGAGTGCAGTGAGCGGAGATTACGCCATTGTACTCCAGCCTGGACAACAAGAGCAAAACTCTGTCTCAAAGAAAAAAAAATGACTTTACTAAGAAAAAAGATTGTATTTAGAGTTTGCATTGGAAAAGCTGGCTGGTGACATTGCGCAAGCTTCCCAGCAGGTGGCGCCCTGAACCAATGAATGTGAAAAAGAACGGCCTCAGACACACCTACATTTTAAGAATTAAAATCATCTCTTTTGCGATATATATATTCTGACCATACATTCAGTAGATTGTGGAATCCATATACCCTTGCCCTCTGTACAACACACAAATACACATGCGTGTGGACACATTCCTCCACCAGAGAATACAGTAACACCCTGTATTATGAAGGCAAACATTAGTGAGCTGGACATACAAATTAAATAGACAGCTATTAAGATATGTATGTGAATTGCATCTGTTTATAAGAGGCAGTCCAGTACCTCAAAATGGGTCCTTAACACCGCCTACTAAATATTCTGCATTTCTCTGCTATATTACTATCATCCTCTCACTCTCCACAGTAACTAATCCAAATTTCTGTGCTGTTTTCAAACATCCAACACCTTCTCTTTTTCTCAGTTATTCTCTGTTCAAGACATGGCTACTTACTTTAAAAGAAGAAGGATAGCCACTGCCATCAGATGGAATTTCCTCATCATCCAGATATCAACATGCAAATCTTCATCTGAACATCTACCCTCTTTCCTTCCAATGGTCATGGAGGAGCTGGCCCTCCAGCTACCCACTGCTAATGCCTTCTCTGGCACTCTGATCCCCTATCACATTCCCAGAAACCTTGGCTTCTATTTATGTACTTGCTCTTGTTCTCTCTCTCTCTCTTTCCCTCTCTCTTAATGATTTCCTTCCCAATAGCTTTCACAGAAACTCAAGTCTCTCCCACTAAAAAAACAATTAAGATGTGTGGAACTACAGATACAAGTTTGGCCACGAGTTGATCGCTGTTGAAACTGAGTGGTGGGTAAATGAGGATTCATAATGCTATTCTCTCTAATTTTATTTATGTTGGAGAGTTACCATAATGAAAAGTTTTAAAGTAAGGGAAAAAAAGATATTTTTGTTTGACTCCTCATAGCTTCCTCACCACCCTCTCTTCATGTCTTCATGCCCACACTTCTAAAAGTTGCCTATATGCATTCTTTGTTTCCTTACCTCCCACTCCCTCTGCAACTCCCTCCATCTGCTTTTTTTACCTGACACTCCAGAGAAACTAAAACAGCTATCACCCTTGACTTCCATGTCACATAATCTAGTGGATACATTTTAGTTATCATCACTATTGACTTCTCAGCAGCATAGGATACTCAAACAAGTTTCTTCTTATGTACTTCCTTCCCTGGGCTTCAGAAATTATAATATTCTGCTTTTTCTTCTACCTCTCCCCACTACTTCTCGGACTCCTCCTACTCTGTTATTAAATGTTGAAGTTCCTCTTAGCTCATTCTTAGGCCTTTTCTCTTCTCACCCTGTACTTTTTCATGTGTGATCTTATTCATACTTTTGGCATTAAATTCCACCAACATGCATATGACTTTCAAAATTAAATCAGCAGTTCTGACTCTCACCTTCATACATGTGTGACATCTCCTCTACTATATCTCAAAAGCACCTCAAAATTAGAAGCTCCAAACTGAACTCACCATTTTCTCCCCCAAACTTGGCCTTCTTCAAGTGTTTCTGATCTTAGCGAATGGTGTGCAAACCAGAAATCTTAGAGCCTTTCTTATCAACTCTTTCCCCTTTGTACCATTTCTAATCCATCAACAAATCCTGCATGTTTTAGCTCATAAATACTTCTAAAACCCTTTTTCTTCTATATCTACCATTACCACCACCAGCACCATTATCACCCCCTTAATCCTGGCTAATATTGCTTTTCACAACAACCTCTGGTGGTAACTTCTAATTTAGCTCCAGCATCTATCCTGGCAGCCTTCCACTCTGTCCTCTGAGCAGCAGCTAGAGTAATCTTTCCAAAATGCAAATCCAATCATGTTATTCTTTGGCTTAAAATCTTTCAGTGGTTTTCCATTGTTTTTAGGATAAGGAGAAAAAAAGCTTACAGGGAATACAAGGCCCTATGGGGCCTTGTCTCTCCAATTTCACTTCATGCGGCCTTCTCCCTTACTCTCTATTGTCAAACCAAACTCGCTTTACGGTCCTTCATCGGGCGGAGTGCAGTGGCTCACACCTGTAATCTCATCACTTTGGGAGGCGGAGGCAGGTGGATTACCTGAGGTCAGGAGTTCAAGACCAGCCTGGCCAACAGAGTGAAACTGCGTCTCTACTAAAAATACAAAAATTAGCTGGGCATGGTGGCAGATGCCTGTAATCCCACTTACTTGGGAGGCTGAGGCAGGAGAATCGCTTGAGCCCAAGAGGCAGAGGTTGCAGTGAGCTGAGATCGCGCCATTGCACTCCAGCCTGGACAACAGGGCAAGACTCTGTTAAAAAAAGAAAGAAAGAAAAAAAGCCCTTCATGCATGGCATTCTCCCTCCCTCTACAAAAACTTCATTTATGCTGTCTCTGTATAGAAAGCCCTTTTCTTCATTCTTTGCCTAGTTATTTCCTTATCTTTCAGATTCAAGTCAAGAGACATTTCCTGGGGGAAGCTGTCTTTCATCTTCCCGAAGAGGTCAACTCTCCCGGCCACAGACCTTCTTTGCTCCATGGATCTCTCCTTTATTTACCATTGCAGCTTTACATGTATTTCTGTGATCACATCTGTCTCGTTTGTTCATCATTGTACCTTGTTCAGTTCTTAGCACACAGCAGGTACTATAAGCATTTGTTGAATGAGTAAATGAATTAATGATTATTATTCATTCAACTCTGTCAGTTTTCCCTCTACTTAACCTGTCTCTAGATTACTTTCACCTTCATCTCTGAGTGGATAATCAGGGACTACCCCTCATTTTTAATATTAATATAGTTCTGTGCTTTTATAACTTATGCATGCCAGGATCCCATATGTGGGGCATGCCAGGCATCACTTTTACTCTAATATTTGGAGCCAGATTATTATTTTTGTATTTTAAAAATGCAGATATAATGAAATAGAACCCCAAATCTAGAATGTAGCATAAAGTCTATGACTTCAGAGAAATGCTGTGCTAAGTACAGGCCACTTGAGGCCTGGCTTCCTGAACCTGGAAGTAAGCCCTCACTCTCCTCAGCCATTAGAGACATGCTTAAGCACAAAACTTAAAAAGCACCATTAGAAGTTTATACATAATAGAAAATATTTTAAGTTTCATGCTCCCTCAAAATAATATAACTTGTTCTAAGCTGTCGGATATTTTGGATGGTACCATTTCCTTCTTTAAAAGTGGTCTATAGATGTAGCAAAGGAAGACAAGTTATCAGCAATTGTTAGTGATTGCCAGAAGGTGCTCCCTTCAGATTCAGGACTGCACTGGGTCCACAGCAAGGAATTCACCCAGAAAGAGATTTGGCCTGGAATACAACAGCCAAGCCCTGGTCTCCTGTCTCTTCCCAGCTCCCCAGGCGTTTGTTTTTAATCTAATTCCATCTCTGTAGACACCAACCTGCCTTCTCAAAATAGACACACTCGCCCTCATCCCAGGCTTTAAAGCTCAGCACTGCCCCACACAGAGAAGTCCTAACATGACCCTTTCCACAGGGACTAGAATCTGAGGATTGTTGTAGGACTTCTCTGCTCGTAGCCCTAGAGAAAAATCTAGGGCTTTTACAGTGATCCCTATGGGGAGAACGTACTCTTGGAGGGTAACTACTATTTAAAATACATTATGCATGTCTTGACTTCCACTAGGACTCCCCCTGAAGAAGAAGATGGTGAGAAACATAGGCCACAGCTAAAATCTCTCAAGTCCTCATGCACAGCCTCCAAGAAACTAGCCTGATCCATACAATCTGAAGGTTTAGAAAGAATAACTACAAACAAGGAGGCTAACTACAAACATGTATGTTTGCACCTCTTATGTATCTACCTCGACAATTTTACAGCTTACCCTATTTAATTCTAGGTATTAGTTAGATCATTTACTAAATGAGAAAATCAAGAGACTTAGACTTAGTGCATGTCACGTTCATACAAGTAAATAGCGAGACCTCAGATTCAGACTCAGATCTGTGTCATTACCATGAAGTTGCTGCTTCTACTATGCTCATGGTTATCAACTTCCCTTATCATAATACCCCATTTCTCACCATTCATTCTCTCAAAAGAATCATCACTGAACAATATTACCACCATGGAAGCAAAGAGATCCAACTAACTTCCAAGGAGCACATAGTTTAAAGATATTCTATTCCATTATAATTTATAGCAAGTACTAAGGACATAAACACTGCAATCATGCTTGCTGGGATAAGGTCTATTTGCTATAGCTTTAAATATAAGCAAAATGAACATTTTTACCATTAGGTAATAACTACTGTAATGACAATAAAAAAAATAACTAGTTTAAAAATAAGTGATCTGTGCCAGGTAAGCTCTCCAGAGATGATACATCACTTTTGTAGGTGGACTGTTACAAAACCCTCCACCTCTGGTGGTACAGCACCACTGCTTGGGAATCACAGTGCCACAGCTTGCTGCTTCTAAAGGCTTTGGGCCCAGGAGACCTCTAAACCTGCCTACATATCTGACTCTATTCTCTACCTATCTATTCTATCTCTGTCTATTCTCTACCAACAGATAAAATTTGCCTTTTAACATAGAAACCAGAACCTCCACTCAAACTCATCAGTGGTGCTCACTAACATTTAGAAAAGCCTCACCTCCAAGCCTTATGTCAGTGATTGCCAGTGGCACTGGAATTGCCCCTCAGAAGTGGTTTGAAAATTTGATGGAATAGTTTTTGTTGTTATAATGATTGGGGGCCACAGTTAGCTGTAGAGAGGAAGAGCATGCTGGACTTATGAGTCACAGAATGTGTAAGGGCATCTCTCACAAAGAATTGACCCATGATGTATACTCCTGAATGACCTATTAAAACCCATGTGCTGGGGCCGGGCATGGTGGCTCACGCCTGTAATCCCAGCACTTTGGGAGGCCAAGGCGGGTGGATCACTTGATCTCAGGAGTTCAAGACCAGCCTGGCCAACACGGTGAAACCCCATCTCTACTAAAAATACAAAAATTAGCCGGGCGTGTTGGTGCGCGTCTGTACTCCCAGCTACTCAGGAGGCTGAGGCAAGAGAATCGCTTGAACCCAGGAAGTGGAGGTTGCAGTGAGCTGAGATCACACCACTGCACTCCAGCCTGGGTGACAGAGCGAGACTCCATCTCAAACAAACAAGCAAACAAAAATAAAACCTATGTGTTGGTATCTGAGCTTAGAGTCTAACTTGTTTTTATACGTTAGAGAGTTTTCTGCATGATTTAAAACTTCCTAAATTTTCCAGGAATGCAAAGTACTGCGCATTTTGCAAGAAGACTTACTTTGTTTTGATCAAAAATGTATCCAAAAGGATTCACCAGTCTGGAAAACCACGACACTGCTGGTGAACGACATCCCTCATGAGATTTAAGTCAGCAGTGCAGCATGCCTGCACTGGTCTGCACAGGTAGCTGTTGCATTCAGGTTGGTTCTTCACATAAGTGCAAGGGTGCTGGTATGGCATTTACATACTAAAATGTATACTATTTATTATAAGTTTAGTTCCTTTTATTCCTCTCTTACATTACAATTAGGGTATTATATTGATTTGTTTTCATTACAGGCATGGGAAAGTTATGTTATCTATGAATTTCACTGCAGGTTAGTAGAGAAGAATTGAAAAAATAATGGACCTAACAAGGCAGAGTTGGATGTGATAGGGTTGAGAACATTGTCCTAGATGACGTGCCCTGTTTCAAACTGTAATCCCAACTCTTCCCATCACTCCCTCCCACTCCACCACATTGACCTTTCAGCTTTCCAATCAGGCTGGTGCCCACATCAGAGTCTCTGCTCTTGCTGTTTCTCTGTTTGAAACGCCCATCCCCTAAATCTCATTGTCCTCCCTCACTTCACTCAGGTCTTCACTCAAAAGCCACTTCCTCTGAGAGGTCTCCCACAACCATCATTCATCACATCACTCTCCATCCCCAAGCATCCTTTAAATTCCTCCATAGCACATATCACTACCTAAAATTCTATTAGCTATTATAATATTTATTTACCTGTCTGTCATTTGTCTCCATCATGGGAATATGTATTCCATGAAGAAGGTGGAATCTACTATTTTGGTGCCTGGAATAATGGGAAGTGGCACGAAGTGGGTGCTTGACGAATATTTGTTAAATAACTGAATTAATGCCTGAAGATACTGTCTGTGCTCCTGCTCCCTGGACGCTAGGAGTAATCTCTTTCTCTTTCCTATCTATATAATCTATAGTCAATCGAAGTCCGCATTAATTCTTTCAAATATATCCATCAAATGCCTACCATATTTCAGGCACTGAGAATACAATAATAAATAACACATATCCCGCCCGCACACTTTTCAATTAATGATCAGCTCCAGCATCTCTGAAGTATTTGAGTCCCACAGTGAAGTGACTTTATAAAAAACACACCCATTTCTATTTTAGATTCTGAGTATCTTTAAAATACAGTAATTACGATATTCATAAATTAGCAGATATCCCTTATGTATTCAGAAGAAAATTGTTATCACACACAGAAGAATTTTTACTCATATGGAAAATCTTTTCCCCAGTCCTGGTGATATCCTTCAAGTCTCCAAAACACCAACCCTCAGGATGAAGAGAGTTGAAGGCCAGGCAATAATTAAATAAGCAGAAGCTTCTAGTTCCCTTGAGTGGGGTAGCCAGGAGGACCCTCTACCTACTTGGCTGAGATAAAGTCTCCTATCTAAGGCACAGAGGGACCACATGCTCTCTGAAGGATCCTGCCAGCTAGAAAAGTCCAATCAGTCCTCTTAGGGTAGCACAAGGAGGCACCTGCCCCTGCTGATGACACACAGTCACCCTGGATGTTCCAGGCAGGGGCCGAGCATTCAGACCCTTTCCTTTCCCCACTTTGTGTCCAGGTACCCTCCCCATATGCTTGGGAGAAAGACAAAAGCAACTTGAAAACTAACATAGCCTCTATATTTGCACAGCGCTGTACAACAAACTTTTCATCCATTTTTTACACTTGTAGGAAAGATAATATACTCTTTTTTTAATACATAAGCAAATTAAAGTGCAGATGTTCAGCAACTTGGCAAAGCTGCTTCTTATACCAAGGTCTTCTGACTCCAAGATAGGGAATAGAAATGACAAGACAAAATCAGGCTTGGGGAATTATCTGTGGATTTTAATTCTCACAGGTATAGAACTTCACATAAAGAGCTGGCTCTATCAAATTCTGATCAAACATTTAAACAAATCCCAATACATTGTCTATTTGGGCACACATACCCACCCTGTTTCCACCTCATCCCCAGCCCTCACATTCCGTGAAGTCTGATCATTATTTCCAGAAAGACTAGAAATGAGCAAACCATAGAGTGGGCCCTTGCCCCAAATTTTAACAGTGATACAGAAATAATATCCTTACCCTCTCAGAATTTTCATGGTTAAGCTCCTCCATTACCATGCTATGACAGAGGGAGAATCAGGAAGATGTATGTAGTATTCTAGATTATGGTGGAAAAATGTGACATACCCCTTTCCTGAACTCCCTTCCCCTTCCCCTTCCCCTTCCCCCACCACTACCACACACTAATTTTTCCTTTCAGGCCAGGGCTTAAAGCAAAAATATCTAGGATAGGCTGAATTAACAATAAACAAAAGGCTCCAGGAAAGAATGCCCACGAACTTCTGGTCCACACCATGTCCTCCAAAGGGCATATCTATGGGACCAGTGGGAGATAGATAACATCTGAATTGGCCTTCCACCAAGGTAACCCAGAATGTAAAGCCATGTTAGCTCTACTAGAAGAATTTTAAGTCTTTAAAGTACCATACTACTTCCAGAGAATTTCAAAAGTTTCCATTTGCTATAAACATGCACACATGGAAG
This sequence comes from Nomascus leucogenys, assembly GCF_006542625.1. Taxonomy (NCBI): domain Eukaryota; kingdom Metazoa; phylum Chordata; class Mammalia; order Primates; family Hylobatidae; genus Nomascus; species Nomascus leucogenys. The sequence continues at coordinate 42,318,400 of NC_044392.1, read as the reverse complement.
CAGCAAACATCAGTCTCCCTCCAGGGTCCTCCTGTCTACCCTGTCAATTCCCCTTATCTTTTGGCATGGCTGCTTTAAACTCCTCTGTGGACTTTCCCGCCTCCCCCACCTCAGCTTCCTTAGAGTGCAAGTGCACAGCTGTGTCCTCTGGTCGCCCATCTAAAGTCCCACGTGGGAGAGATGCTGAGTCTCCCCAGCAGTCCTGGGAAACGTATCTTCTCAGGTTTCCTGGGTTCACCTGAGGTGGAGGTCAGTTCCTGGCAGGGGCAGCTCCCTCTAGCTAGTAAGCTAGAGGTAGCAATATGCAAGGGAGAGAGCCAGACCAGCCCAAAATAGAAATCCAAGCTACATCACACAATCTGACCAAGCTCCCAATCTGGCTAAATGTGGCCCATTAGACAAGACAAGGAGACAGCAAAAATGAATGCGGGAGGAGAGAGGTGGTGAGAACATGGCCTTTTGAAAATCAAGAATTATGGAAATAACATTCAGATACAACACTTGAAGTTTGTCCTACAAACAGAAAGGGGTACAAACTTTTCACAGTAAACAGCATTTAAGTATAAAACCTTTGAGTTTCTGGGGACAAGCTCATCCAGCTTGCTGCTGGTAATTAGTGTGTTGCTCTGTGGTTTATTCCACTGAGACAAACAGCAATGATTACATTTCACCTGATAGATCAGAAAGTGAGTGATGAGCTTGAGCACAAAAAGCCTCAGGAATGAAAAAGTATAGCTGACAGACAGGGCAAGAAACTATCCTCTGCATGACACCGTCATGCAGAGACATCCTGACATCCACCAAATGATAACCCTGGTCAAGGAAGGTATTACCTCAGAGGACAGTTGGACATTTCCTCATTGGCATATGGGACAATCTGCCCTTTTGTGGTCTCAGAGGTCAAAGGAGGGAATCATAGTAGTTTCAAAACTTGTGACTTTGCGTCTTGGTCACTATGTGCCAATTATCTAACTGTGAAGTAAAGGATTCAAATGCTGTGTCAGTCGGGCTGAACAGAGAGATGCAGCAGACATCTGAGCCTCTACTAGACAATGAAAATCTGTAAGAGAGGAACATAGAAAGAATGAAGAGGGAGGGGACACAAAAGGAGAGAAGGTCCAGGATTCTCAAGGAAAAGGGTTTCCTTTCTCTTCCCTATAGCCTCCAGTGAGGAATAAATATAATTATCAACCTAGCATGACAGTAGTCAAAATAAAAGAGGCACCTGCCAGGTGACCATCTCTGCCGGGACTCGAACCCGGAACCTCTGGATTAGAAGTCCAGCGCGCTCGTCCATTGCGCCACAGAGACCTCACCACACACACAGCATCAGCACCAGAACTGAAAAAGCACATACCTTCTGCATCACCGAGCCATCTCAGCATCCTGCTCTCTGAGCGGTGGGGGGGGGGGGGACAGGGACAGCTGGAAAATCTGGAGTGGAGATCCACCAGCCGGCTTCATCAAAGCTTTTCTCAATACTCTGGGTCCCATGGTCCCCAGAGGATTGGAGGAATGTGACAGCCGTCAGTTTCCCAGACTCAAAATCCCTGATGGAACAGGACAGAACTAGAGCCTTTGCTCTCGTTTCCTCTCCATCCCTTAGGGATGATACGAAAATCTCTCGATTCTCATGCTAATGAAGCAGAGTGCACCCAACCCTGCAGAAAACGCAGAAGCCATCTCTACCTCCACCCCCACTCCCTCACTGCGGTTTCATCCCAGTCCAGCTATTCTCAGACAGGGGCTGGGCAACGCTTGGGGATTCAGGAAAACCCTCGATCCCAGAGACAAAGGAGCTGCTTCCGTAAAGGAACACTGTGAACAACGGCAGCAGAGAATGGCAGCTGAGTTCTAAGAGACTGGTCTGGTTCTCAGCAATAAGAACTGTATCTGTCAAGCCCAGGCAAGAGCTACAGGGAGTCTGATGTGATGTTCCTTCAGCATCTTCACTAGAATTAAGCATGGGAGTGGAGAAAAAACAGTGTTCAGTGTGTGTGTTCAGTGTGTAAGTATGTGTGAATGTATATGTGTGAGAGAGTGTGTGTATGACAGAGAGAGGGAGGAAGAGTGGGTGCGTACACACAGGGTTGGAGGGTGAGTGGCAGATCTTTGATGAAGTAGATGTCCTCACACAGCCCTCCTGTATCTCTTTCCCCCACCTTCCTCAGCCCCGAGTCCCTGACAGCCTTTTTCCCCAGGGCTACCTACTTTGAAGAACAAGGATTTCTCAGCTGCCTGTGCTTTTTACAAGTATCCTAGTACAATCAAAGTGACCAACCATCCATAACCATATATAAAGACCTCTATACCCAGCTCAGATCCAAGAAAATGATTTCTATTTTTAGAAGCCTCTCAGAGAAGACAATTCCATAATCACTGTTGTTTATAATTTCCACTGAGCCATTCTTCTGAATGTCTAATCTAAATCCTTCTTAGCTCAACTTTCAGCTCATTTTCTCCTATTTGGTTCCCAGACACATGGGAATAATTGGATTCTATGCTCCCAATGACAATGCATTGATTTAAAGACTGATTATGTTCACCACCCCACTCCCCATCAAAAGGTTACAATAAAAGCAGGGAGCCAACTCAGATATCCCTTCTTCTCCCTCACTGTGTGTCTCCAGAGCCCCCCACTGCCAGCCAACTCCAATCATACAAGATAGTTATTTCTAACCTGTGAGGCCAGGTGATGGCCAAGCAAAGAAACAATATGACTAAATGAAATGATTAGATTAGAAAACCCTTAAGGGCTTTCTGACTCTAAGACTACAATTACAACATCTCCCACTTCCCTACCCATTCATATAGCCCCAGGAATGAGACATGGTAGAGAACATAACCAAGGCAATTCAGTCGGATCAGGAATATAAGCAAAAGGCTCTTTCTAACACATGGGGGAAAGCAGGTACTCCAACCAGGCTTGCCTTCCATCTACGACCTAGAGATGGGAGCTCAGAAAAGTGAGACTTGATTGTGTCTATTATAGACTTGAAACAAGAAGGCACAGAATAGACCTTTCTATCCAGAGACTGTATTACTCTGAGTGGCTAGTAACAAGGTGCTGATGAAAGAGTTAGTCAAGGGGACTATATGGTTGTAAAGGGAAGGTTAACAGCACAGGCTAGCAAGGAACCATTCTAATGTAAAGGAAAGGAAAAGCTAGACTCAAGATACTTCCTGCCAGGCTCAGTGTACACACACACACACACACACACACACACACACTGCTCTTCATAAAGATATTGTCCTATATCCAAGAAATCTATCAGCCCCCTGAGTGACATCCAAAGTATCACTGCTTCTTATAAGATCATGTGTTGCCTATAACCTGAATAAAGAGTCCCAGCTCTCCAACTCCCTCCAGGAGCTTCATTCATTATCTGTAATGTTCCCACTTGCTGCTGGGAATACAATGATGGAGAGATATATCATGGCATGGTTCTACTCTCGAAAATCCCATAGGCAAATTCCAACGTAGGAATGACCTTGAAACATGTATGGGAGAAGAAGGAATCAATCTTATTACTCACCAAATAAAATAACAATTTGCAAGTCCACACAAAGGCTATAATCCTGGGAGCAGAAAGATCCGTCTTCCTAGGAAGTTGTATAACTTACTTGGTTTGAGACTCTGAGAAAATTCCTTAAGTCTGATCTTCCATTTTCTCATTATAAACTAGGGGCACTAACATATATGCTACTGATAAAAGATCAGCTGAGATTTCATGAGGCAGAGTGTTTGTCCCCTTTCTTCCTCTATTCCATGAGTTAATTCTCAACTCTATTGACTGGGTTGCTTCTTTCCCTTTGAATACCCTTCCTTCATCTTCCTCTCACCACTCCACAGAAATCTCTTCATTCCAGCAAAAATGTCCCCCACCAACAAGTCTCTCCTTATAATGTATATCAACAAAAGTACTCTGGACTTTGTCTGAGGACTTTTTTCAAATAAGAGATGTCTCTCTGACATCTCATTTTGCTTTATCCATAAAACAGACAAAGCCTCTTGATAGTGTCAATAATGTCTTTAAACTAGGTTTTAATTTAAAATAAGAAGAGAAACAATCAAATAAATCTACAGTTTTAAAGGGCAGGAAATGTGAAGTCAAGTCACTCAAAATGATTGAAGCCAGTACATATTTTTCTTCTTTTAAACTGGCTGTATGTCATTCATGTTTACGTAAACTCTCTGGAAGAAAAGTACATTCACCTTCCAAAAAAAAATCTGTACTGATTTAATTCTCCAAAGATCTGTGACTCAAACATTACTCATACCTCTAATTGAATACCGCTTTGTGACCCTACAGACAAACTAGTGATGCTCATACACTATTTCATTCACAAGGTGTTGCTGGGATACATATGATAAATGCCCTTCAAATTTTCCCTTTGGTCCAGTTAATCCTACATCCTACTGTGGTCTTACTTACAGCTTCTCTAAAGGTTCCTATACCAACTAGTCCATATTTTAAATTCTAAGGGCTATTACATGGAGTAAGACAGTGAATTTGTCATTTAGATAGCACAGCCCTTACATACTATACTTTCATCTCCCAGGCCCTATGATGCCGTAAACCTTATTAATCCACATCTATTGTGAGCACAACTTCTAGAAGTGTTAACCATATACCACCTTCTCATGTTCCTACCTGCTATCAGCTCCCTCTTACTATCTCACCCCTAAGGAGTTAGCCCAGGTCTTTCCTCCTGTGAGTACCTCCCAAAAGGTGCTTTGCTATGTCAGGCCTATAGAGTGAGACCTACTGTGCAGATGTTCAGGTCATAACTCCAACCCCTTAAGGGAGGGTAAAATGGACATACCTTCCCACAATGCAAAAGCCCTTCAGTCCTTTTCCAGACACTTCATCTTCAGGAGGTCTTGCCCCATATTCATTTCTCCATTCCTATTATGCATTTTCTGACCCATCATAATAAAGCATTTATGTTCCCAAGTCTATCTTTCCTCCCTCCTAGCCTGTGAGCCTGACTGCAGATTGTTCCTTTCCTCCTCAGTCCCCTTTCTCATACTTGAAGAGGGAAGAAATGAGATAATCCAGGTAACAATTGAGCATGAGAATCAAGCCAAAGACAAATATGGAGCAAATTATCCTTTCATCATCCCATCCAACTTTCAGAAATCATTCCAGGTGTAGCCCAGTCAAACTGAGCTATTGAGGCCTCTCAAGCCTTTCCAAAAGTAGACCCAGAACCAATCTATCTTAACAAAGGGCTGGACCTCCAGGGCTAGTCAAGGTCACAAGAGAGTCCATACAGAGGTCAACTCCCTAAGGGAGTCTGAGAAATGCAGAGAAATCTGGAGATAGAATTTCCCTTTCCTTATTGCCTCCCACCCACCTCTGACAGATTCTCCAGGAAGCCATTTAAAGAGTTCTAGAGGCCAGGCACGGTGGCTCATGCCTGTAATCCCAGCACTTTGGGAGGCCAAGACAGGCGGATCACGAGGTCAAGAGATCAAGGCCATCCTGGCCAATATGGTGAAACCCTGTCTCTACTAAAAATATAAAAATTAGCTGGGCATGGTGGTACATGCCTGTAGTCCCAGCTACTCGGGAGGCTGAGGCAGGAGAATCGCTTGAACCTGGGAGGCAGAGGTTACAGTGAGCCAAGATCATGCCACTGCACTCCAGCCTGGTGACAGAGTGAGACACCGCCCCCCTCACCCCCCAAAAAAAAAGAATTCTATAGAGTGTGTCTCTAAGGACATGAAGTATCTCTTTGGTCAAGAAGGATGAGGAAACTAGTAGTGTTCAACAAATGGGAGAGCAGTAGGTTGTCATGTCCCATCAGATCTTTCCGGGCAGTTTGGGGGAAAACTTTCTACTTCACCCAAACCCAACAAATAAGGTGATTCCTGGTGCTAACTTTCTAGTTCACTCTCCCTTATCCTCCTTAGAATCAGGACCCTCTCTCCTGCTGTTTCTAACCCCAAGCCATCACCTGCTTGTGTAGATCCCCAGTCCTGTCTTCTTATATTTTCTTCTTGCCATCCCCATCAATGTCTCCTTCTTCCTTGGGGTATATAACCCTTAGTCATTTCCTGCTTTAAAATGTTCTTCTCACCTCTGTCCACACCTTTCCTCATTTCTGTCCATTTCACTTTCCCCACTTTCTGCAACTGGCATTCCCTAATACTTTACTGTGTAATCTCTATAATGCTCGATTTATTGGCCATGTCACCATCTGTTCTCATCTGCCCTAGGATCCACCTACACCAAACACATTGGCCAAACTCATTGTTCCCAGTCTTCCCTAGATTCAGCCCACTGCTCTTCTCTGTCTCTGCCCTCCTTAGCCATCATCCTCAAGGCACTCTGAGTTTCCCAGGCCTCCAAACTCTCTATCATTAAAATCTACTGCTTGGACCTAGAGTCTTTGTTATTGTCAGCCCTTCATCCTCAGGCCTTCTTTTTCTTTCCTCCAGATTTCATTCTTTAGATCACTTTACTTGCCCACCATCCTTTTAGTCTTTATCTCATCTCCTTAAATCTTCAACATGTAGTACCCATCCTTCTAAATCTCCTTCCATCCCATCCATACAGTACCAGATTCCTGAGGCTTACCCAGAAGAACTTGCTGGTCCTTACATTCTTCTTCCCTACATTCATCTCCAGACGTTCTGGGTTCTGCCTGACTCTACAACACACCTATATTTATTTTACTTCTTTGCCTGGGACTGTGTGCGCCACCGGCTTTAAAACTGGGAGGCCCTGAATAGGGCCCTGCTAATCCCCATGGCATTGAGTTGCCATGGGAATGGGCTGGCAATCGGGCTTCTTAATCTTTACCCACTATGGGGCCCCTGATCCTTAAAGGGCCAGATACCCTAGGCCAGATGCCAAAGAATTAGAAGAGAGATCCTTAAAGGGTCAAGGATTCTATGATTGTAGGCCAAGGGATTCAAGAACATTGTTTTTTGCCTAATATTATGAATAAATTAGGCTTTTGCTATCTGTCCCCTACTTCATCCCCACTTCCCATTCAGCCTGGAAAAAGCCTTGAGGGTTACATAGTGAAGCAGACTCCTCAGCAATGGCAAGACAAGAAAGGTGTTCTTCTTTCACAGTCCATCATTTTAATTAACCCAAAGAGCGTGACCATGAAAGTTTCAATCCTAGAGACTAAACTTGTCCTTACACAAGAACCTTATGTCTGACAAATTACAGAAGGGTCTATACACAGTTCATCCTTATATAGCAAAAGCGGCTCTTTTCAAGTCTGTCCCTGAAGAACATCATGTCCCCACATGGAAGACAGGGTCCAGGGGGAGCATTTTACCTTGAGTTGGCCAGCTCATCTCCTTCATGTTCTCCTCCTTTAGAAGGTAGTGGCTGAATTTTCAAGACCTTCTCATGCTACGTATGATTCTCAGAAACAGTATCAATGATAGTAATAATGATAATAAAGATATTTTGAATTGTCTCATTTTATCATCAACCAACTTTCCTAGATTGTTGGAAGAGTGATCACCATTATTTTTCTTTTACAAAAGAAGAACCTTGATCAAAGACATTAGGTGGCTTGCCCAAAGTAACTCAGCTTGTAAGAGGTGGGACTAGGGTGAGCTACCATACAGTGTCCTGACTTCTGTGACCTCTACATGGAGGCCTCAACAGAAGGTGTCTGCTAAGAGGAACCAGCTGCCTTCATTACAATTTGTTCCAGGAAACAAAATTCTGAGACCTTTCCCCCTAACTTTCTTCCCAGTCTTTGCAACCATCAAAGAGTGCCCTAAGCATAGGACAGGATGGCCAGCCAGCCCTGAGAAAGGCCGGAGAGTGAGGTCAAAGGTTGTGCTGCTTAAAAGAGAACAAACAGCACAGGCAGGTGAGTAAGAGAGCTCTCTATGGGTTCTTCTTTAGTGCTCATTCTCCTCCCAGCTACCTTAAGACATAAGAAACTGATTTCCAGATTAAACAAGATCAGTCAGCTTGGCATTCACAACTCTGGTCCTCCATTCCAGGTTTTCCAACTCCTAATTTGGTGCTTTTTAAAATTTCACTACAGTGTTACTGAGTCACTCTTCTTAAATTTTTATTTTTATTTTTTTAAATTGACCTATAATATTGTATATTTTTACTATGCACAACATGGTATTTTGAAGTACGTATACATTGTGGAATGGTTAACTCTAGCTAGCCATTATGGAAAACAGTATGAAGGTTCTTAAGACATTTAAAAATAGAGCTACCATAGGATTTGGCGATCCCACTACTGGGTATATTTCCAAAGAAATAAAATCAGTATGTTGAGATATTTGCTTGGAATCCCCAACATAATCTTTTTTTTAAATTATTATACTTTAAGTTCTAGGATACATGTCCAGAACGTGCAGGTTTGTTACATAGGTATACATGTGCCATGGTGGTTTGCTGCACCCATCAACCCTTCATCTACATCAGGTATTTCTCCTAATGCTATTCCTCCCCCTGCTCCCCACCCCCCAACAGGCCCCAGTGTATGATGTTCCTCTCCTTGTGCCCATATGTCCTCATTGTTCAACTCCCACTTATTAGTGAGAAGATGCGGTGTTTGGTTTTCTGTTCCTGTGTTAATTTGCTGAGAATGATGGTTTCCAGCTTCTTCCATGTCCCTGCAAAGGACATGAACTCATTCTTTTCTATAGCTGCACAGTATTCCGTGGTGTATATGTGCCACATTTTCTTTATACAGTCTAACATTGATGGACATTTGGGTTGGTTCCAAGTCTTTGCTATTGTGAATAGTGCTGCAATAAACATATGTGTGCATGTGTTTTTATAGCAGAATGATTTATAATCTTTTGGATATATATCCAGTAATGGGATTGCCGGGTCAAATGGTATTTCTAATTCTAGATATTTGAGGAATTGCCACCGTGTCTTCCACAATGGTTGAACTAATTTACACTCCCATCAACAGTGTAAAAGTGTTCCTATTTTTCCACATCCTCTCCAGCATCTGTTGTTTCCTGACTTTTAAATTCTAACTGGCATGAGACGGTATCTCATTGTGGTTTTGATTTGCATTTCTCTAACGACCAGTGATGATGAGCTTTCTTTCATATGTTTGTTGCCTGCATAAATGGCTTCTTTTGAAAAGTGTCTTTGCATATACTTCGTCCATTTTTGATAAGCTTCTTTGTTTTTTTCTTGTAAATTTGTTTAAGTTCCCTGTAGATTCTGGATATTAGTCCTTTGTCAGAAGGATAAATTGTAAAAATTTTCTCCCATTCTGTAAGTTGCCTGTTTACTCTGATGAGAGTTTCTTTTGCTGTGCAGAAGCTCTTTAATTTAATTAGATCCCATTCCTCAATTCTGGCTTTTGTTGCCATTGCTTTTGGTGTTTTAGTCATGAAGTCTTTGCTCATGCCTATGTCCTGAATGGTATTGCCTAGATTTTCTTCTAGGGTTTTTATAGTTTTGGGTCTTATGTTTAAGTCTTTAATCCATCTTGGGTTAATTTTTGTATAAGGTGTAAGGAAGGGGTCCAGTTTCAGTTTTCTGCATATGGCTAGCCAGTTTTCCCAACATCATTTGTTAAATAGGGAATCCTTTCCCCATTGCTTGTTTTTGTCAGGTTTGCCAAAGATCAGATGGTTGTAGATGTGTGGCATTATTTCTGAGGCCTCTGTTCTGTTCCTTTGGTCTATGTATGTGTTTTGGTATCAGTACCATGCTGTTTTGGTTACTGTAGCCTTGTAGTATAGTTTGAAGTCAGGTAGCATGATGCCTCCAGCTTTGTTCTTTTTGCTTAAGATTGTCTTGGCAATGCGGGCTCTTTTTTGGTTCCATGTGAAATTTAAAGTAGTTTTTTCTAAATCTGTGAAGAAAGTCAATGGTAGCTTGATGGGAATAGCATTGAATCTATAAATTACTTAGAGCAGTATGGCCATTTTCACGATATTGATTCTTCCTATCCATGAGCAAGGAATATTTTTACATTTGTTTGTGTCCTCTTTTATTTCCTTGAGCAGTGCTTTGTAGTTCTCCTTGAAGAGGTCCTTCACATCCCTTGTAAGTTGGATTCCTAGGTATTTTATTCTCTGTGTAGCAATTGTGAATGGTAGTTCACTCATGATTTGGCTCTCTGTTTGTCTGTTATTGGTGCATAGGAATGATTGTGATTTTTGCACATTGATTTTGTATCCTGAGACTTTGCTGAAGTTGCTTATCAGCTTAAGGAGTTTTGGGGCTGAGACGATGGGGTTTTCTAAATATACAATCATGTCGTCTGCCAACAGGGATAATATGACTTCCTCTCTTCCTATTTGAATATGCTTTATTTCTTTCTCTTGCCTGATTGCCCTGGCCAGAATTTCCAATAATATGTTGAATAGGAGTGGTGAGAGACAGCACCCTTGTCTTGTGCCGGTTTTCAAAGGGAATGCTTGCAGCTTTTGCCCACTTGGTGTGATATTGGCTGTGGGTTTGTCATAAATAGCTCTTATTATTTTGAGATATGTTCCATCAGTACCTAGTTTATTGAGTGTTTTTAGCTTGAAGGGATGTTGAATTTTATCAAAGGCCTTGTCTGCATCTATTCAGATAATCATGTGGTTTTTGTCATTGGGTCTGTTTATGTGATGGATTATGTTTATTGATTTGCATATGTTGAATCCATCCCAGGGATGAAGCCGACTTGATCGTGGTGAATAACCTTTTTGAGGTGCTGCTGGATTTGCTTTGCCAGTATTTTATTGAGGGGAATCCCCAACATAATCTTTACACAAAGAATGCAGGGAAGGAAAGAGCAGAACACTTTGCATTTATTCTTAACTGGTAAACTAGAAAATCAAAAGCATCAAATAACCTCTTACTGGAATCACAGAATGCTCAAAATGGAAAAGGGTTTTAAAATAATCAAGTCTCTTTTATTCATGGATCAGCTGAATTTTTGTCACATATTCTTATTACTCTTATAAATTTAGAGAAAAACTAATTTCAAGATCAAACTGATAATGCTAAGTGGGTGAATGTTTGCTCTTTATACTCTATATTTCTATAGTCTGTAATTTTTGTCAAGCCTCTCCATCTGTAATTACATAGATTAATAAACTCAGAACCACAAAAATTAAATCATGTATCCAATATCACAAAAATAGACAAACAGTTATGACCCAATCAGAAAACTATAGACTTTCAAGTTGGGATACCCAGGGTTTGAATCCCAGCTGTGTATGATGATGGACACCTAAAGGCACCTAAATGATCTCTGAGATTCAAATTACTTATCTGATTTTAAAAATCCACAGATTTGGCCGGGCACAGTAGCTTACACTTGTAATCCCAGCACTTTGGGAGGCCAAGGTGGGCGGATCACTAGGTTAGGAGTTCGAGACCAGCCTGGCCAACACAGTGAAACCCCATCTCTACTAAAAATACAAAAAATTAGCCAGGTGTGGTGGCAGACACCTGTAATCCCAGCTACTCGGGAGGCTGAGGCAGGAGAATTGCTTGAACCTGGGAGGCAGAGGTTGCAGTGAGCCGAGATTGCGCCACTGCACTCTAGCCCAGGCGACAGTGCGAGACCATCTCGAAAAAAAAAAAAAATTTACAGAAGTAATAACATCTATCTTGTAAAGTCATTATAAGAAGTAAGTGTGATAAAGAAAGAGAAAATCTTTAGTAGACTAGTGCCTGACAGTCTTTATTTTTAGAAAGAATAGTTAATGCTTGGGTTCTTTCCCCTTTACCCCATCCATTCCTCAACTGACTCCACTCTAGCAACTGTTAAATGTCCTCACTAAAGTCACTAAGGGCTTGTTGCTAATTGTCAAATTCAATAGTTTCACTTCACGTTTCTGCAGTATTCCACACTAGTGACCCCATCTTCACCCTTAGAAATGCTGACTCCTCTTGCTTCTGGGGCATGCCACTCTCTTCTCATTCACCTCCTATCCCTTGGTCCCTCCTTCTCAATCTCTTTCACCAGCTCCTCCTCTTGCTTTTTAAATATCAGTGTTCCAAAGAGTGACACTTATCAGACTGCAAGGCAGAAGGTTAGCAGTACTTTTATATTATTAAATAGCAGAGAAAAGAGGTGATAGAACAGGATATGACGGAATAGAAAAGAAAATAGCCAAGGGTATCACCCTCTAAGAAGACCATGTATTGTTTCATGAAATTTTTGTATCAGCTACATGTGAATGTATATACATAGGCAGATGAGTTGTGTTCAAAAACACTGCCATACACTGTACCTTGGTGCTCTTCTTTATATCTTCTCCCTGGGTGATTGTAAATGGCATATGTACTATATGTACTACCAGTTATGAGCTGAAAACCCTTAAATCTGTATCTTAAAATCAGACATATTATGTGAAATCCAGATTGGGATACTCAGCTGCCTTTAGCTTGCCATCCCTATGTGACTCACAGTGATCTCAACTGCAAAATGTACAAATAAGAACTTATATTTCCCCATAAACCTGCTCTTCATAATCCACTAGTTTATTCTTTTTTTTTTTTTTTTTTGAGACGGAATCTCACTCTGTCACCCAGGCTGGAGTGCAGTGGTGCAGTCTCAGCTCACTACAACCTCTGCCTCCTGGGCTAAGCAATTCTTCTGCCTCAGCCTCCCTGGTAGCTGGGATTACAGGCACCTGCCACCATGCCCAGCTAATTTTTGTGTTTTAGTAGAGACAAGGTTTCACCATGTTGGCTGGGCAGGTCTCGAACTCCTGACCTCAGGTGATCCACCCGCCTCGGCCTCCAAAAGTGCTGGGATTACAGGGGTGAGCCACAACACCCAGCCTAATCCACTAGTTTAATTAATGGTTACCATCATCCACTTACTCATTTATTGATTTATTTGCTCCATAAATCCATAAATACCTACTGCATAATAAGAAATGTGCTGAGTATTGGAGATATAAAGATAATGATTATATCATGTCTATTCTGAATAAAAATCACAGTCAAAAACAGAAAAATAAACCGTCATTAAACAAAGTTGCCCAACTCTAGAAATCATATGTCCAGCATGCTACAAAAACAAAAATGGGCAAATGAATCCAGTCTGAGGAGTCTAAGAACATTTTCTAGAGCTACAGACCTAAGCAGAGGTTCAAAGTAAGAATAGCTGTAAACAGAGCAAAAGAAGAGGTTAGGGATGGGGGGAGAGATTTTGTGTGTGCGTGTGTGTGTGTCTGTGTGTGTGTGTGTTTGTATGTGTTGGGGGAGCCAAGGAGATAAGACAGGAAAGCATGAGTAAAAATGCAGCAAAAACCATCTTGTCTGTGTAAGAAACTACAAGAAATGAGAAATATTGCTGAAGTTCAAAATCCCAGGCAGGAAGTGACAAGGCATGTGGAAACAAAAATCAGATCATGCAGATCGACATATCTCATGTTAAAGGCCAACTGTAATCCTGTAGGAGATGCAGAGGCAGTGAAGGGTTTTAAGTAAGGGAGAACAATGATTTGATTTGCATTTTGGAAAGATCACACTGGCTGCACAGATAATTTCAAGAGTGCACAGTGAAGAGGCTTTTTCAGTAGTCAAGGTAAGATATAATGGAGATCTGAACCACAGTAACAGAATTGGCTACATAACAGTAAATTGAAAGAAGATTGATTTGATAAAAACGGTTTTGGGGAGACAAAACTGGCCATCCAGTCTCTTAAGCCAGAAATGTGGAGTGACTCAAGGCTCCTCTTCCCTAAAACTTTATCTTCCAAATTTAATCAGCTACTAAGGTCTATCCACTCTGTCTCTTTAATAGCTCTCGAATGTATGCCTCACTTTCCATTCCCACTGCTCTTGGCTTAGTTCAGATAGTTCATCCTCTGTAGCCAGGACTATTTGTTTGTTTATTTATTTATTTACTTATTTTGTTTTTTTTTATTATACTTTAAGTTCTAGGGTACATGTGCGCAATGTGCAGGTTTGTTACATAGGTGTACATGTGCCATGTTGGTTTGCTGCACCCATCAACTCATCATTTACATTAGGTATTTCTCCTAATGCTATCCTTCCCCCAGCTCCCCACCCTCTGACGGGCCCCGCTGTGTGATGTTCCCCACTCTGTGTCCAAGTGTTCTTATTGTTCAGTTTCCACCTATGAGTGAGAACATGCGGTGTTTGGTTTTCTGTCCTTGCAACAGTTTGCTGAGAATGATGGTTTCCAGCTTCATCCATGTCCCTGCAAAGGACATGAACTCATCCTTTTTATGGCTGCATAGTATTCCATGGTATATATGTGCCACATTTTCTTAATCCAGTCTATTATCGATGCACATTTGGGTTCGTTCCAAGTGTTTGCTATTGTGGACAGTGCCACAATAAACATACATGTGCATGTGTCTTTATAGTAGCATGATTTATAATCCTTTGGTATATACCAGTAATAGGATTGCTGGGTCAAATGGTATTTCTAGTTCTAGATCCTCGAGGAATCGCCACACTGTCTTCCACAATGGTTGAACTAATTTACACTCCCACTAACAGTGTAAAAGCATTCCTATTTCTCCACATCCTCTCCAGCATCTGTTGTTTCCTGACTTTTTAATGATCGCCATTCTAACTGATGTGAGATGGTATCTCATTGTGGTTTTGATTTGCATTTCTCTGATGACCAGTGATGATGAGCATTTTTTCATGTGTCTGTTGGCTGCATAAATGTCTTCTTTTGAGAAGTGTCTGTTCATATCCTTTGCCCACTTTTTGATGGGGTTGTTTTTTTCTTGTAAATTTGTTTGAGTTCTTTGTGAATTCTGGATATTAGCCCTTTGTCAGATGGGTACATTGCAAAAAATTTTCTCCCATTCTGTAGGTTGCCTGTTTACTCTGATGATAGTTTCTTTTGCTGTGCAGAAACTCTTTAGTTTAATTAGATCCCATTTGTTTATTTTGGCTTTTGTTGCCATTGCTTTTTGTGTTTTAGTCATGAAGTCCCTGCCCATACCGATGTCCTGAATGGTATTGCCTAGGTTTTCTTCTAGGGTTTTTATGGTTTTAGGTCTTATGTTTAAGTTTTTTAATCCATCTTGAATTAATTTTTGTAAAAGGTGTAAGGAAGGGGTCGAGTTTCAGCTTTCTTCTACACATGGCTAGCCAGTTTTCCCAATACCACTTATTAAATAGGGAATCGTTTCCCCATTTCTTGTTTTTGTCAGGTTTGTCAAAGATCAGATGGTTGTAGATGTGTGGTGTTATTTCTGAGGCCTCTGTTCTGTTTCATTGGTCTATATATCTGATTTGGTACCAGTACCATGCTGTTTTGGTTACTGTAGCCTTGTAGTATAGTTTGAAGTCAGGTAGCATGATGCCTCCAGCTTTGTTCTTTTTGCTTAGGATTGTCTTGGCAATGCGGGCTCTTTTTTGGTTCCATATGAACTTTAAAGTAGTTTTCTCCAATTCTGTGAAGAAAGTCATTGGTAGCTTGATGGGGATAGCATTGAATCTATAAATTACTTCGGGCAGTATGGCCATTTTCACGATATTGATTCTTCCTATCCATGAGCATGGAATGTTTTTCCATTTGTTTGTGTCCTCTTTTATTTCCTTGAGCAGTGCTTTGCAGTTCTCCTTGAAGAGGTCCTTCACATCCCTTGTAAGTTGGATTCCTAGGTATTTTATTCTCTTTGTAGCAATTGTGAATGGGAGTTCACTCATGTTTTGGCTCTCTGTTTGTCTGTTATTGGTGTATAGGAATGCTTGTGATTTTTGCACATTGATTTTGTATCCTGAGACTTTGCTGAAGTAGCTTATCAGTTTAAGGAGTTTTGGGGCTGAGAAGATGGGGTTTTCTAAGTATACAATCATGTCATCTGCAAACAGGGACAATTTGACTTCCTCTTTTCCTAATCGAATACCGTTTATTTCCTTCTCCTGCCTGATTGCCCTGGCCCGAACTTCCAATACAATGTTGAATAGGAGTGGTGAGAGAGGGCATCCTTGTCTTGTGCCAGTTTTAAAAGGGAATGCTTCCAGTTTTTGCCCATTCAGTATGATATTGACTGTGGGTCTGTCATGAATAGCTCTTATTATTTTGAGATATCTTCCATCAATACCTAGTTTATTGAGAGTTTTTAGCTTGAAGGGGTGTTGAATTTTGTCAAAGGCCTTCTCTGCATCTATTGAGATAATCATGTGGTTTTTGTCATTGGATCTGTTCATGTGATGGATTACGTTTATTGATTTGCATATGTTGAACCAGCCCTGCATCCCAGGGATGAAGCTGACTTGATCATGGTGGATAAGCTTTTTGATGTGCTGCTGGATTCGGTTTGCCAGTATTTTATTGAGGATTTTCGATCAATGTTAATCAGGGATATTGGCCTAAAATTCTCTTTTTTTGTTGTGTTTCTGCCAGGCTTTGGTATCAGGATGATGCAGCCAGGACTATTTGGTATTTTAATAATCCCTCACTTGTCTACCTGTAACCATCCCTGCTCCCCTTCTGGCAATCAGCCACACCACCAACAGATCAATTATAATTTTTCTTGAAGGCAAAACCCCTTAAAGTTCTCTCTTGTCTAAAGAAGAGCCTAAAAGCCATCTGTGATCTGATTCCTGTCCATTTTTGCAACATCAGTTACTATTATCCCTCAGCCTCCCCTCTTAGCTTACATTTTACAATAAGTACTTAGAGTTCCCAAAATGAAAAAAAAAAAGGTTCCCTTTCCATACTAATATGACTTGGTATGCTGCAATGGTTTCTCTTTTTGGAATGCCTTTCTCATGTCTCCACCCTCACATCTGTCTGGAAGACTGTTCCCCCCCTTGAAGACTCAGTTTCAATCACCTCATTTTTTATAATATCTTCCCTGACATCCACCACAACCCCAAGCAGACTGGATCACACCCATCTTCACACCATTACTGCACCCTGTGCATATGGCTATCGGAGGACTGAGCACTCCGTAATGTACTCAATTTTGTGAATCTCTGTTCCTACCAGAGAGAGAGAAACTTGAGTTTTTTTACCTTTGATAGTCTGGGCAGTGCCTGGCACATGGTAGTTGTTCAATATGTTTACCAAAGAAAAAGAATCAACAATCAAAACCACTAGAACAGGTCTTTGTCCTCCTAGCCACATATCATCCTATAATACCACAGTTCTTGATTTTTGTAATGCAAATGTTAGATGGGAACTCTTAAAATGACACTGAGAACTTCAGGCTTCTTCTGCTGGTCTACTTCAAAGTGGTAGAACATTCAACTTTCTCCAGAGCTCCAGTTTTCATATCCAGTCTATTCAATATTTCCTACTCCATGGGTTGCCCTCAGCTTAAACTCAATGTAATCTAACAAAATTGTTATGAATTGATTATGTCTCCTGCAAATTTATATGTTAACACTCTAATCCCTCATGTATTTAGATGTGAGTCCTATGAGAGGTGATTTGGTCATGAAGGTGGAACCCTAATAAATGGAATTAGTGTCATTATAAGAAGAGACACAGGGAAACTATCTCTTTTTCCACCATGTGAAGACACATTGAGAAGGTGGCTGTCTGCAAGCCAGGAAGAGGACACTCAACAGGAATCAAATCCACCAGTACCTTGATCTTGGACTTCGCAGCCTCTAGAATCATGAGAAACCAAAGTCTGTTGTTTAAGCCACATAGATTATGGTATTCTGTTTTAGCAGCCTCAAGTAAGACACTAATCCTCCTTCATTCCAAAATACGACACCCCACAAAAAGCTTCTCCTAATTCCACTATTTCTTTTCACGGTTCAGCATTTTCAAAGTCACTCAAAAGCCAAAACTGAGAGCTGCCTCAGCCTTTTCCCTCTGTCTTGCTTCCCATAACCAACAACAAACGTAGCTCCTCTTTTCCATTCCCAATTCCACTGCCCTCGCTCAGGACTCTTTTACTTTGTTCCTGGATTTGTATAATCATCTTTTAACTCATATTCTTAGAATAAGCTTTTAATATAAAAAAAATTAATCATTCAATACACAAGCACACCATTATTATAAAAATATGAAGTATATAATATGGACAATTATAATCCACCTTATGACTTAAGTCTCACTCCTAGCCCAGAAAATAATTTTCCAAGTTTAACATGCATCTGAACAATAGAAACACTCAAGTGCCTACTCTGTGCCAGGCACTATTTAAAGCACTTTAAATAGATTAATTTATTTAATTCTCACATCATATAACCCTAGGGGTCATGTAAAATTATCTCTATTTTCCACACAATGAAAAAAAATACTGAGGCAGTTAAGTATCTTGCCTGAAGTCACACAGCCAGTAAGTAACTATTCATTTACTTAAACACATATTTATATGCATATAAGATTTTACATACACATATGTATATGTTTAAGGCTTTTTTCCCCATTTTACACAAAAGGGATAGCAGTATGTGTATTTTCTTTGTATTTTCACTTAACAACATACCTTCTGTATCTTTCCATGTTGGTAGATATAAATTCACCTCATTCTTTTTAACTGCAATGTATTATTACAAAGTATGATATAGCATAATTTATTTATCCAATTCACTATTGATGAATATTTATGTTGTCTTCAATTTTTCACTACTGGAAAAAAATGATGTGATGCATATCTCTGCACATAAATCAGAGCACTCATGTGTGAACAGAGCTATAGCATAATTTGTAGAAATAGCACTGCTGGTATTTCTATTTTTAATTCTGATACATTCTGCCAAAATATCTCCAAAAAGGCTGTGCCAATTTACATCCTCACTAACAATATATAAAGGTGCCTATTTCCCTAAGCACTTGCCAACACTGAGTATTATCCATCATTTTAATTTTTTAACAATCTGATGGGTTCTTTGATGCTTTTTAACAGTCTAGGATCTCTTTGGTGCTGTAACTTGTATTTCTCAAAATCCAAATGCCATTGATCATCGTTTCAGATGTTTATTAGACAATCATATTTTTTTTCTGAGAATTCCTACTCATATCCTTTGCCCAATTTTCTCTTGGACTGTTTGTCTTTTTTATGTTTATTTGCTGACTATTTTGCATGTTAGAAATTTTGATACTTTGGTATATTTGTTGCAAATAAAATTTTCCCAGTCTGTGACTTACTTTTACATTTTGTCTATGGGTCTGCAATTATATCAGTTTTAAAAATTATGCAGTAAATCTTATCAGTCCCTTCCTTTATCAATTCTAGGTGTTGTGTCTTGCTTAGGAAGGTCTTTCCCACTCTAAGATTAAGTATATTTTTTGACAGTTTTTACAAACATTTTTAGTGCTGTTTGGTTTATAAAATTTAGCACGAGTCCACCTGAAATATATTGTTGTATATGGCATAAGGAAAGGCTAAACCTATCCCATACCAACTGACAAATAGATAACCAATTATTCTAATGTCTTTAAACAATACAACCCTCTAGTCACTGATTAGAAGTGTAGTATATAATGAAGGTAGCACTCTTCATACACTAAATTTCCAAGTTGGTTTGTAACTACACTCTCTCTTCTGCTCCATGGTTCTATTTATGTATTCCTGTGCCAAGACTTCATGTTTTAATTGCTATAATTTTAAAGTTGCTTAGGATAGCTAGAAAATCATCCTCCCCCTTAGCCCCATGTGTTTAAAAAATTATGGCTATTTACTCTTGACTTTATCTTCCAAGGGAATGTTAGAATAGGCTAGTCAAGTTCCATAAAATATCTTATTGGAATTTTGCATAGTATCGCATCAAATTCATAAATTAAAAATTACCATCTTTACCACACTGAATCTTAGAATTAATCTTTAAATACCAATTCAATAGCATAACATCCTGCTACAATTTTTTTTCCAACTGACATTGGGATAAAGATAAAGCTCTTCAGTGTCTAGTTTTCAAATCCTGCCTCCCAAATTTGGTTTAAACTAAACATCTCATCAAATTGATTTCCCTTATTTTTCATCCACAAGGTTTTTCAAACTAGTATACTGACTCTATCCTAAATAATCCTTCATTCCCTGTGCTAGAGATGCTATGCAATTAGGAAAGGGATAAAGCAGTTATATTCTTTGTCTACACATCCTCACTTTGAAGTGCTAACATTCTGGGTCTATCCAAGATCCATCATTACCCTTTAACAAGGCAAGAACAGGTATACTTTTCCTTATTAACTTAAACAGATTTGAGTTTGCAGGGGGAGAAATAGAGCTTTTTATGATTAAATAATCTATGACAATACAGTCATCCCTCAGTATCTGCTGGGGATTGGCTGCAGGACGCCCACACCCTTGCTGCAGGATACCAAAATCTGCACATACTCAAGATCTACAATTGACCCTGTGAAAACAGCGGAACCAGCAGAACCAGGAAACTGGCATATAGAAAAAGTTTGCACTCCATATCTGCAGGTTGCCCATCCGGAGAATATTGTTTGGTTGCAGATATGGAGCCTGGAGATACAGAGGGCAAACTGTATTTACTGAAAAAAAAATCCACGTATAAGTGGATCCACACAGTTCAAATCCATGTTGTTCAAGGGTCAACTGTACATTGTTTTTTCGTCATTCATGGGAAAGAGAACTTGGTGTTGAGCAAGGAAACAGATAATGTGATCTGAAGCTTGAGGAGACCTCACTGGGTCCAAACTCTCAACATGCAGGAAAGAATTCATGCAGTCTTTGACAGATCGGTAAATATTAAAAAGAAGTGAGAAAAGGTTAGAAGAACTGAGCTAACACTACCTGAGAAGAGAAGACTAAAATTAAACTGAAAATGTTTCAGGTATGTGTTAAAACTTGGAGGAGGTGGGAATCGGGTCTGCCAAGAAGTCTGGGAGAGGCTGCATTACAGCAAAGTCACCACACTGAGGGAGCAGAGGATCAGGAATGACAAAGGGTCAGGGTGGCCACACGAGGGTAGTAGAGAGCAGGTTAACAGAGAGACTTTGGCAAAAGTGAAAAAAGTTATTGGAACTGAAAATCTAGATCCAAACAGTGCTTTATACTCGGACAGTGAACACAGGGCAAGATTCTATGGTACACTCAGAGAAACGGAGGAACATCTCCCTGCTCTAGGGTGAAGAGGTCACAGAGAAAGGTAACTAACAAACATGTATTGAGTTCTATGCTAGGAGTTTTACATAAATGTCCTCATTTAATAATCTTTATAAGCCTACAAGATCGACAATAACAATGTCTGATGTTTAACAAATGAAAAGACTGATCTCAAATGACATAAGTGGCACAGCTGGTATTTAAGCCCAGATGAGTCCACTTTCTAAATCCAGGCTTTCTCACTCTCCTGCACTCTTCTGCCTTTCCAATGAGTCAGAAGTGTCTCCTTGGAGCTGGGCCCAGAACCTGGTTAACTTTCTCAAAGCAGCACACACAGTCATTCCTAGGCCTTCACAGTCCACATGAAAACAAGCTATGGCCTTTTGTGAACATAGTGAGAACACTAAATGTATCTGCATCCATTCTTGGCTTAGCCACAAGGAATAGCAGCAGCAGTCACCAGCCTGACAGGTATGGGCACACAGGCACAGCGGTCCACAAGGAAGCCCTGGGACTGGAAACTGGTGGCAAACCTCAACAGATGTCACCTTGATAGGGCATACTACTTTCAGTAATAGCAAGCTCTGGGATTTTAGGGTTTAAAAAGATTTTAAGACCAAAATGCATCACAAGAAACAGATTAAAAATAATCTGAAAAGAAACAGATTGAAAAGAAAGAATAGTAAAAAACATACAAGAGAGCATGGAATAGCATATCATAGCTTATCATGTTCAACTCATGACCATCAGCCATAGCCTCACTCACCTACTGGCCCTGTTCTGAACACAACTATTTAAGTGAAAAGGATCAGAGAAAAAGTACTAAAATGATAAAAGAACTAGCAGAAGGTTAAGAATTAGGACATTTCACCTAATGTAGAGGAGGTTAAGGGGCAATTTAATAACAGCCTTAAATCCTCTAGAGGGACATTATATAGAGGCTCATAAAAAGAAAGAGATATCTTATTTCACGGACCAGAGGAAAAAAGTCTTAAATGGCAGTAGGAGGTTTATTTTGGACCTAAGACAAAAGTTCGTGCTTGTAAAAATCAAAGTGTAAAATCAAAGAATGTGAACGCTCTTCTCCAAATCAACCAGCATTTAATAAGCACCTATTATGTGCCAGGTACTGTTATGTGCAACATCCCCTAAGTTCCTGGCAACTCAACTTTGATCAAAGTTAACAGGGTTTGTTTGCTCATGGAACTTACATTTACTGGGAGAAGGAATAAAGACAATAATAAACAAAAGGTAAATTATTAGGAAAATAGTAGAAAATGACAAATGATTGCAAGGGAATGAGACGGCCTTTTTGAGGAAGTTAATTTAGGCTGAGATGTGAAAGCAGAAGTGGCTTAGCATGAAGCAGGGCAGGAGCGTTCTGGTTCAGAAGGAAGAGCCAGTGCAACGGCATAGAATGGGAATGGGCTTGATGTGGTGGAGATACAAAAAAAAAAAAAAAAAAAAACAACAAAAAACCAGATACTGTGGCCATGGGGTTACATGAGGTTAGAGAGATAGGCAAACGCCAGATTACGCAGGATCTTACAAACAAGGTCAGCAATTGCTGGGGAGGAAGAGTCAAGAAAATTTGTTGAAAGACTCAGTGATATTTTTTGGTTTTACACCTTAACACAACTGTGTTCTAATGAGCTACTTACACATATGGTTCCCTCAGGAGTTAATGAGCGCTTGTCAGTAGACCCAGGCTATGGTGAGTCATTTCTCAGGTTTGTCAGGGCATAGGAATCACCTGGGAGCACCTGTTAGCACTATGGTCAGGAATCTTTGTTATTAACCTAGAACCGAAATATCCTAAGTATCTGTATCATTTGTAACAGGTGGCTCCAGGTAACTGTTTGGATCAGCCACAGATGGGTATGCTGGTTTACTGGCATGACCAAGTTTTAGAGACACACCTAAATTAAGATCTCAGCCCCACCAGTTAAGGTGTGACTTGTAGGAAGCTACAAAATTCCTGAGCCTCATTTTCCTCATCTGTAAAATGAGAATAATACTGCCTACAAGTCATAGGGTTGTGCATAAGACTAAATGATAGAGCATAAGCAAGGTGCCAAGTGCATAGTAGGCACTCCATTAATGCTGAATAAATAAATACATGCATGAACAGATGAAAACTATGGGTAAATAAAAAGCTAAATATATTCACATTCACTCTTCGTAATGCTTGTTGTTTTGAGCCTGCAATGTTCCTTACTGCCAGAGAGAGCCCAAGATCTCGGATAATGAAGGTAGGATCCTGGATAAGAAAAAAACCTCCACATTCTGTCTCCTACTTAGCCTTTCTTCTCTTTCCTCCCATTCAATTGGCCTAGCTATTCTGACTCACCACCCCCTACCCCTTTCCCACCTTTACCCACCCCTGAAACAGAAAAAAAAAAAAAAAAACCTCACTTGGCTTTCCTCCCCCTCCAATCTGCCCTGGAGATGACCCCCAGCTTGTTGCCAGGGAGATGGTCTGGGTAACAGGTGCTACTGAGGGAAGGCTTTTTCTGTCAGGAACTGCTTAGGGTGACCAACCATCCCAGTTTGCTCGGGACTTTCCCAATGTTAGCACTGAAAGTCCTGAAAAACGACTCAGTCCCTGGCATACTGGGACAGTGCTCATAATCCTTCACACTTTACTCTACAAAACCTTATGTCACTGCACACAGTTGTCAGCATCTGTGTGCCCTACAGCATTGTCCACACTGCGTATTGGTGTCTGGGTCCTGTAACAGTGTTCTGTGTGCTATCTCTACCTTACCCATAGGAGCTAAGACAGGACCACACTCACTGGGTCCTATTTAGTGTCATGGTACTGGATTTGGGTCTCCAGAAGGGTCAGGCTTCTGTATCAAATGATATGTATCCCTCCAATCCAACCATCCACTACTGCCAGAGTTATCGCTCTAAAATGTAAATCTGGCACTGACATTTCCCTGCTTAAAATCCTTCCGTGACTCCTTGTCTGCAGAATAAAGAGCAATCTCTAGCATAAATTCCTTTCAAAATTTAGCCACAACTAACCATGCTGCTTCCTATTTTACTGTTTTTGCATATGCCATACCCTCTTTTGTAATGTCTTTCATCCCTTAAACCTGCCCCACACCTAGTCTTAAGGTTTTTCACAAATTTACTCTTTGCCTCCTCTCTTCTCTCACTGTGCCTTATACATAATTTTACTGTAGCACTTATCACATGATGTAGTGATTATGTATTCGCAAGCCTATCTTCTCTACTGAACTATGAGTTCCTTGAAGGTAGATTTCATGACTTACTCATCTTTGTATTCTCAAGTGACTAGCACCAGACGTTGACATTTTGTTGTAGCATTTTTTAACATCCACTTCTATTTTATGATTCTGAAAAGAAAACTATGACTGTCAGATTGGTCTTAATTACCAAGTATTTTGCATCCCCAAATATTATCCTATCCCCAACCCTTGCATTATCCTTCACAGCTAAAATGAGTCTCAAAAATGGGGTGGTAATTGGGAATCAGAGTAAGACCACCCACTGAACATTTTATTCTATATATTTTTAAAAGCTAGGAGCTTATAAATTTTTTAATAGGCTGCAACAAAACATCCAGGTCAAAACAATTTCAGCTAGCATTGTGCAGGCACATAGACACGCAAAAAATAAAATGAAATAAATCGCCAGGCGTGTTGGCTCACGCCTGTAATCCCAGCACTTTGGGAGGCTGAGGCAGGTGGATCGCTTGATGTCAGGAGTTTGAGACCAGCCTGACCAACATGGTGAAACACCCTCTCTACTAAAAATACAAAGATTGGCCCTGCATGGTGGCATCCATGTGTAATCCCAGCTACTTTGGAGGCTGAGGCAGGAGAATCGCTTGAATCCAGGGGTCAGGGGGTTGCAGTGAGTCAAGATTGCACCACTGCACTCCAGCCTGGGCAACAGAGTGAGACTCATCTCAAAAATGATAATAATAATAAATAAATAATATTTTTAATAAATAAATAGTAAATAATAAAACTATAAATGAATGAATAAATGATCAAGAAGTTCTCTTCTGGACATAATAACTTTTTGTGTTCTTATACACAAACACATTTTTTTCCCAGGCATGATATAAAATTATAAGACTTTTGCTTGATTTTGTTTATACTAACAAATATACCAGAATGACACTGCTCAGAAACTTTCTAGAACTCCTATTTGGTAACTGCCTTAAGAACCAACAAATAAGTCAGCTTATAAGTCATTTACTATTACTTTACAGCCAAGTCCTGTTTCTTATATTACACAACATGAACCACCAACTTATCCATAAGGCTTGAATCTCAAAGATGTCTGGCTATTTTTTAAATTAAAAGCCAGACTCAAAGGATAAACATTCTCCACAACTGAAGTTATGCAGAGGGCTGTGGCAGGTTCTAAAATCAATTCCAAAAATTACAAAACGTACTTCAAGTAAGTGGATGGAAATATTTGTATATTAGGATCAGTTACTTTATTTTTGGGCATATTATATCAATGTGGTCACATGCATATATAGCTGCAGGGGGTATGCCAATGAAGTCTAGTTATATGCATGTATGTGTTTCTGGGAGTAAAATGATTTGTCAAGCCTATGTATTTATAGACATATCATTTGGGATTACCTCAGAATTAACTAAGAATCTATACTTTTTCAGTTTCTACACAAAGCACTCGGCTAAATGAGATTCACAAAATATCACTCCTGCCCTCAAAGAGCACATGGAGGAGAAAAATACAGACAAATCATTGCAACACAGTGAAATAAATGTAATAGTGGAGATATATATTCAATACAGTGGTAGCACCCAGCAAGGAGTGATTATATGTAGACAGGAAGCTTCAAAGAGAGGAAACACCTAATCAAAGTTTGGATGGATAAACACGAGCACAAGTTTCATCAGGTTTAATGAGATGGGCAATCCAGGTATAGAAAATAGTATGTGCAAAGACACTGAGGCATGAAACAACATAGTGTGTTTGGGAAATTACAAGCCATTTGATATTGCTGGAGCACAGAATCTAAGGGAAAGAATACAGAGATATTTCGTTGGAGAAGCGACTGATAGCCATGTAACTGAAAATGTGTATTTTGGTTTGCAGATGATTATGTGTGTCTACTGTCTTTCCATAGTACATCAATCAGCCTGTAGCTGGAGCAACAGTGACACATGTATTTATTATATGATTTTATTTTTGCCTGAATTTATCACAAAAAAAGGTCCCTGGTCTCTGCTCATATTTGTTTTATTCCCCCATTACTCTCTCACCTTTTACTCACTTCCCTCTGCAATCTACTTTCTAGCTCCCTTTCCCCTCGGAGCATCTCCTCCCATATTGATCTGAGTTCATCTACAGTCTCATAGGCCATTCTCTTTTCTAATATCATGCAACTACCATCTTTCCCTCAGAACCAAACTTATATGACCTCTTCTGTGAGAAGCCTTCTTGGCTAAGTGTAATGACTGAAAATTTAGAGTTTGCAGAAAGACAAACTCTATTTGAAACCCGAGTCTGTCATTTACCATCTTTGTGCTCTTGTACAAGTCATTTTGCCTCTTCAAGCCTCACTGTCATCATCTGTAAAATAGGGGTAATGAATACTGACCAGCATGCTTGTGAATATTAAGATGGATAATAAATGCAAAGAACTTAGTATAGAATTTGACCCTTAATAGTTATTGCTAATCATAAATTTAACTTGTCTAGAAATTCTCATGTCTAAGTTATATGTATATATAGGGTGATTTAATATGGTAGATATTTACCTTGACTTTATCTGTTTTTCTGGTAAGCCGTAGGAGGCAGTGCTGCTGCTTTGCACAACTCCAATTTGAACAATGCCCCCTGGAGTTGTGCAATATGGCAACTCTGGGAAAGAGGAGGGTTTTCAGTTTGTTTCTATTTATAGTTTGAATATTTTAACTTTATAAATAAATTAATGTCTTAAAAGTGTCAGTGGGGTCTCTGGGCCAGAAGATTTGGGGGCTTTTGTTGGGTTGGTTTGTATTTTGTATCGCTATTTTAAAAGAAAAAAAAAACGAAAACAATAATAACATGCTTTGAAGAAACTCAGTCTTTTAGAAGTCATTCCAATCAGTACTAGTTTTTAATAGAAGTTCAATCAAAAAGTATTTGTTGGCAGAAAGAAGAATGAGCACAAGCCTTCAGGTCAAGTAGACTTGGATTTGGATTCACTATTTACAAATTACATAATCTTGTTAAACCTTTGTTTCCTTGATTTGGTAAGGGAGCTAATCATTCCAGACACACTCAGGTACTTTCTGGTACTTAAGTGAGCTACGGTGTACATAAAGTACCCAGCAAAAAATCTGGCATTTGATGGGTTCTCAATAATGGTACCTATGATCATTTTTATTATGTGCAAGTTGCTGCTCTGGTTGCTGGTTTATAACTGGTTAGAATCAAGATGCTGCTTAAAATTGGTGATTAAATTCAGGTTGGTATTAGGATTAATAGTCAGAGCCTATAATAGATTAGGGTTAGGACTGAAATTACAATTCAATTAAGATTACAATTGTAATGCATACAGGGGTTATTATTAAGGTTGGTGTTAATTAAAACTGGATAATAGAAGTAAGAAGCAGTATGAGGAGTACTGGTTTAGCTGGGTGGAAAATTGAAGAGGAAAGCAATGTAGAAACCTATGTAGAATTTACTGATACAGAAAACTCATAGAGGAGAAAAAAGGGTTAGAGTACAAAGCAGAATCTGAATGGATATTAAGCCTTCTTAATTTTTTCCCTACAGGTGCTGTCATCTTTTCCCTGATGAATATGTAAAATTCACCCACTCAGGCTGAGTTCTTTCCCTTTTCCCTCCTGGGCAGGAGCAGTGTGGGGAAAGGAATGCCCAGTGCCCACACAGCTGCGTCTAGTCCAGCAACAGTGCCAGCATCACATTCCACACCCCCAGCTACCCAGGCTGTTGCTGAGTGGACAGGGGTATTTAGGAGGCAAAACCCGCCTTCTCTCCACTCCCCTTCCCTGCTTCCTCAGATTTTCACTGTAGCTACCAGCTCTGTAACCCCACAGACAACCTACTCCAGACTTTGTGCACGTCTCTGGGAAATGCATATTGTATGTCACAGCGTTCAGAGTGGAAAGTAACCATAGAGATCACAATCCAACATGGATACTTTTATTTTACCTATTTTCATGATGGGGTTAATCCTTGTAGGTCAATCTTTCTTTGTAAAACTATATTCTTAGTGAGTACGGTGGGCGCCTGTAGGATGCTGGGTGCACATGTAAAAAGGGCATTAGAATGACTATAGGCAAGAAGTTATTCCAAATGCTAACATCCACATCAGTAGGAGAAACTACTCTTTCACTCTGAAATATGCAAGAGTGAGGAATTCCTCAAATTGGACACTGCTCTAGAGTTTTGGGAATGATTCTTCTTATCCTTCCTGCCTCCAAGGGTACTATCTCCCATTCCCCACCCAGTGCTGCTAACCCCTCTACCAGCTAGCTGTATGAACACAGAAAGTCATTTAGCTTCTCTGAGTTTCATTTTCCTCATCTGTTCAACAAGCAGTATTAATTAGATAATCTTGAAGGTCCCATACAACTCTGACATTCTTTTATTCTATAATTCTAAAAGCCAGTGACTGTTTCCTATTCCCAGGACTTAAACTGCTGCCAAACTGATGCTGATGATGCAGAAAGGAGAAGAGGAGCCAGTAGGAAAAGAGCATTCCAGAGTCTTATTTGCTAACTCTTAATACTCTCTCCAAAACAGCTTTCCTCCTTACTTCTCACCCTTGGTTCTTGTCCCATGCAGTTACAGTAGAGAGTAGGGCCAGACCAGCAAGTATTACAGAATTAAGGGGTCAGGCAGAAGGGGATCGCTGCAGAGCAGCAGATGGAAAAGACAGATTAATTAGAAGACTATGAGACCTAATCCTACATCCCGCCCTCCCTATCCTACCCAACCCCACTCTCACTCCCCTCCCCCTCCATTAACCTGTTCTCTCTTAAGCCCACTTAGATGATCTCTAGGATGTCTTCTAGCTGCAAAGATAATACTCTTTATCCACTAAGACCCTTTAACTAGGGTAGCCTGATCTTTCCCTTCTGAAGCTGATTTCTGTTTTGAAAACACCCACATTACTGCCTGCTCTCTGCATAACTAACTTCATGCCAACATGGCCCCACCTCTGTGGGAAAGTTCAATCTTTCCCATATCTCTCCCCCATCCGCTAGCCCAGCCTCTTCTCTCTCTTACATCCAGGTTTCCACACCCCTCAAATATAGTACCCCCTTTATTTTCACTTTTTGGAGATTCCAAGATATCAACAAACCCTAGGAGACAGAATGGTCTGGAGTCACTGAGATATGTCAAGTCAGGCAAGTCAGACAGCCAAAGATGGTCAACAATTCCCTGCAAGAAAATCTTAACTATCCAGGCACTCAAGAAATGTCCAAGAGGCATGCAGAACTCTTCTCCCAGAAACCATCAACTCTAACAACCCTAAGAGAAAAACTGTGGGGCAGATCCTGACAATCCAGAAGGATTTCCCTGGGGAATATTCTCTCCTGACCTCTCCATCATTGCTTGTAATTTCTATAGGACTTTACTGGTAACCAAGTACTTTCCACACCCCTGCCCATGAGTTTCTGGGTGACAGAGACATTAACTACATCACAGGCGGCTGAAAAACTGTTTTCAAGAGGGAAAGA
The DNA here is from genome assembly GCF_006542625.1 of Nomascus leucogenys. Lineage (NCBI taxonomy): Eukaryota > Metazoa > Chordata > Mammalia > Primates > Hylobatidae > Nomascus > Nomascus leucogenys. Next base: position 42,288,739 of record NC_044392.1, on the reverse strand, counting down.
TCACCCAAACATTAAGGATTAGCCCAGTGAGACAGTCAGCACAGAAAGAGAGCTGGTCTAAGAGTTAGAAGACATGCACCCAAATCCCTCATCTAGGGATAAAATATCAGCCTCACAGGATTGGAAGACACTTTAAAATCATATTGTTGCACATCCTAGCCAAACTTGTGTCTTCTACTATTAACTGTCAGTGTAACCTTGGTTCAGTTAGCCTCCTTTGAGCCTTAGTTGTACCTATATAATTAAGGGGTTGGAATATACATTTTCTAAGAATTCTTACATATCTAAAATCATTTTATTCTAGAATTCTAACATTTAGAAATGTATTTCCAAAAGCTATGTTTCAGTAAAACTGATTTAGAAAGATCTCTTTCTGAGATATATCAAGACTCTTTCGGAGATACTCAGTCACAAAGAATGGCAAATGCCAGGGACTTGGGACACTTAAGCCAAGACCAAGTACAAACACCCTGCATCTCTCATCTTGTTATATCTGGCCTCAGGAATGAGAGCTGCTTTGGTCACAGACGCAGGGGTCCTTGGAGAGTTTCTAGATCAGACTCTTCATCCATGAACCTTACTAACTCAAACTTGAGATAGGCAAGATCCTGCAAAAGATCAAGAAAGAAGAAAAAATATTGGAGAAAAGGACTGGGGGTTAGAGGGATGGAATAAGGAGGGTTAAGAAAGAAAACGACTGAGTTGCTTTGTTAGGCTGCCAGATTGGACAAGAGTCTGGGGTGAAATCATGTTTTCAGAGGGTGAGTTATTTCCTTGACATGAGATTGAGGGAGACATTGGTTCCCAAGGCCTGGGAGTTTGCTGGAAGATGCCTTTCAAGGGAGATTGCCTGGGGCCACGAATTGTTGCTGGACAGGTAACTATGGGCTGTTGGGTAAGAGGAATTAGGGATATTAGCGTTTAGGAGAATGATGAGAGTTAGCAATTATCCACTGTACAGATGTCCCTGGGTACACTGTTGATAGGGGGACCCCAGGGCTTAAGGCCAGGGACCACAAATTGTTGCTGGACAGATAACTATGGGCTCTTGGGTAAGAGGAATTAGGGATGTTAGTGTTTAGGAGAAGGCTGAGAGTTAGTAGTTATCCACTGGAGAGATGTCCCTGGGTACATGGTTGGTGGGTGACCCCAGGGCTTAAGGGGATCCCCAGTTGCCAAAGGATGGAGGGCGGAGCTGGAGGATCTCAGGCTAGTGGGCACGCCCTTGCCCAGGCCTGCAGTGGCCGCACTCGCCAGCTGGCCCATGGCCCTATCCGACTCCCCTCCCTTCACCCCAAGCCTAAAGGGGTGAGCGCGGGGTCTCACTGCTGAGCCAGCTCCCTCCCTCTGATCCACACCCGAGCCTGGCTGGCGGAGCTCCCGGGGGAGAGGGTGGAAGGCACCACCAAGGCAAGGAGGGGGTGTGGGAGGCGGGGGGAGTGGGGAATGCGGCAGCCTGGCCCCCCCGCGACCAGCCCAGCCCCCCGCCAAACCCCCTCCACCTCCAACCAAATGGTTTGCTCCGAGCGCCCTATTTAATCCCCGCGACTGCAGCAGCGCCGGCTCCCTCCCGGTCCCCACCTCGGCCCCGGGCTCCAAAGCGGCTCGGGGGCGCCCTTTCGGTCAACATCGTAGTCCACCCCCTCCCCATCCCCAGCCCCCGGGGATTCAGGCTCGCCAGCGCCCAGCCAGGGAGCCGGCCGGGAAGCGCTATGGGGGCCCCAGCCGCCTCTCTCCTGCTCCTGCTGTTCGCCTGCTGCTGGGCGCCCGGTGGGGCCAACCTCTCCCAGGACGGTGAGTGAGGGAGGGGGCGGCGCCTGGGGAGGTGGGGAGTGACCCGAGGCGGGGGCTGGGATCGGGAGTCTGGCTGAGGGAGCCTGTTGGCTTTGTTTGGAACCGGGGTTAAAGTCACCAGCCGCTGCTAATACCCTTGTGTCTGTCTCTGAGCATCCGTGTCTCTGTGGACTGTGGGTGTGCCGGCGTGTGTACCCTTCTGTGTACACCACCGAGCGTGTGTCTGCGTGTGCACCGGGGTTTGGCTGTCGGGGCTGATGTCCGTTAGGAGCAGCCCGGGGTCTGGATGTGTTGCTGTCCGTGTGCGCGCGCGTCTGTGTTGGTGTCTGGCTCTGCGTTTCTGTGTCAGTATCTGTGTGTATGTCTGTGTCAGTGTGTGTTGGGGGCGGAGTGAGATTTGTCGCTGTTTCAGTCAGGGCGTGTGTCGGGTGTTTGTGTATGTATATCTGTAGGGGTTGGGTAGCCAGCGCAATCCCCCAAACTGCTGTATGCAAACATTTCTGCTCCCCCCGCCCGTCCCCCCTCAACCCGCGGCGCAGCTCCGAGTGGGCAGAGAAGGGGGCCTGGGTGAGGCTGCTGAGGGGGGCGTGGGCAAAGAAGGGGGCCCTTATCCTTGGAGCAAAACAACAACACAGGGCGGAGGGGGCCCAGGATGGCAATATCCCTGGCAGTGGTAGAAGCTGGGAAAAGAAATCCGACAGGAGCAGAGGCGGGGTGGGGGTAGGGGGGAGCGCAAAAGAAAGAATCAAGATATTTGGGGAGGAGGATGCATGAGAAACCCAAAGCTTTCCTGGGCTAAGCACTGATTTTCCCAAATTTGGGATGGGGTAGCATACCTAGGCCCTTTGCCCCAGTCTGGAACTCAAAACCTTCTTTGGTTCCTAATGGTAGACAGATGAAGGAAGGGAGTCGGGGGAGAAAGGAGGCGGGGCCAGGGGTGAGGGGACTTGGGGAAGAGCCCCTCCCGCCCTGGGCCGGGCTATGTAGGTCAGCGCTGTGGGGGCACCTCAGCTTTCTTAAAGGCTACTAACGGTTAGTGGGATGGCAGAGGGGCAGCGTGTAGGGAAACCCGGAAGGGGTCCACAGCTCCTAGCCTCAGGTCCCTGAGGAGGGAGGGCAGGCTGTGAAGAGACTAAAGGAATGCATCCTCCTCTCCCCGCCGCCCTGTCGGAAGAGGAGGAGGGCTGGGATGGAGGAAGGGGGAGAGGGAACAGGACCTCTGTGGAGCAAAGGGAAGTGGGGAGAGTGAAGGGGGAGGGTGGTGGCTATGCCCGGCCAGATGCCAACGAAAAACAGAAAGAACCGCAGGGGAGGAGAAAGGGGAGGTGGCTCCTGGGCGATGGACCCAGTGGCCAGCAGGGATGGGCACAGGGCGGGGCGGGGGTGGAGAGGGGAGGGGTTGAAACTGGGGAGGATGATGTAGAGAATTTCATCTGAGGAAAACAGGCGAAGAGCCAGGGTGCTGGAGGAATAATCGCTCCACCTCGCCTGACCTCCCCCAGCCCTGTCTCCATCGTGATAAAGGGGCTTCCCCTGGTATGGGGGCCCTGGGGATCCCCTCCCTATAGTTGGCTGGCTGACTCCTTCTGCCCTCTACCCATCAAACTCCCCAAAGGGAGTTCCCGCCCTAGTCACCACAGAGACAGCAGCCTCTCCTTTCCCCTATGTGGAATCCCCTTCCCCAGAGGACTGCACTGATGACCCCACTTACTGAGGAGCTGAAGGGAGTCCTTGGGGAAAGCAGGCTAAGTGCAAGACAGAGAGGCTGCTGGGTGTTTGTGCTTCGCTAATGACCCTCCTACTAGGCCTTGACTTTCAACTGTAGCCCCTGGCCTTCCTAACCTGCTGAGTTTTATGACGAGAGGCAAATATGATCCAAACTGCAACTGTTCGGCAATGGGAACTGATGGTGCTAGGCTGGGCCCCAAAAAGAGAGAAAGACGTCATCCAGAAAGCTGTGAGCTCTTCTACTCTAAGATGTAAAAAAAAACTATAGACTAGAGTAAGTCAATATACTAGCCAAGTCTTTCTTCACCAACTACACTCTTCTTTCTTGGTCCTCAAACTGGGGACTCAGCCCCTATTCAGGCTTAAAGTTGAGAGGAAAAGAAATGTTATATCCTCATATTTAGAAATATGCTTCAGAGCAGTGGCTGAGAGAAACAGTGGAAAGCAGTAACTTCTGAATGGGGAATTTCTAGAGGAGGGGTGGGGAAGTGGGAGATGAACAGGAGGGGTCTGTTTCCAAGGAAGAGTCAAACCAAGCATCATTTTCCTTGGAAAGCATTATCTTTACAGATAACGGGCATCTGTCTGGTGTGCAGTATCTCAGGACACACTGATGCGTGAGACATAACCACCATATCTTCTGTCTTAAATTAATTCTGTCTTTTAGTTTCTGGATCTAAGAAGGCCAGTGCTGATGGTGGGAGGTAAATGCTTAGATTTAATGCTCACGGACAGTAATCCTGAAGACTATTTTGCACACGATCATGGGCATGTGTTTCGTACCGTTGAGTTGGCCTGGAGCCCCTAGGAAGAAAACTAGGCAATATGTATATGTATCTTAACTGGTAATGTTTGACCAAAACTATGAGAGATGTGGTGGGAAGGTTTAAGGACAAGATACTCTTATGCTGATGTTTGAATTGTCAAGGGTGTTGTGGTAGCATACCTATTCCCATTTAGAATAAGGAAAACAAACTTAATGTGCTGCTGGGGCATATCATTCCCTGGAGCACAGCATAAATCTTTTAAGCTTCATAAGGCTGAACAGGGATTGAGAGGGCAAGCAACTGATAACTAAGACTGGCCATGAGTGTTGTGGCTAGAAGCTCAGGAACAGGTAAGACATTTAGAATGTCCCATCTGCCCTTCCTTCTCACATTTCCCCACTAGTTTTCACAGTGGTTGACAATTCTGGGTTTGGAGGACACAAGTCCTATGAACTTAATGTGTCCTCTCTCTGGTGAACAGCTCAATATTCAACACTGTGACCAGCTTTCTTGGGCTCTTCCTTCTGAAGTTATTTCCACACTCTGTGGCTTGACCTAGGGTAAAGATAGATAGATAGATAGATAGATAGATAGATAGATAGATAGCCTCTCTTTGTTTCAGATAAGGTTACAGCAATTTAACCTTGTACTGCACTGCCCCACACATGAACATCTATTTCTTCTCAATGACCTCTGTCCGCTACCATTCATTCTACAGCCCCCTGGCCAGATGCCCAGTGAGGACATCATGCCCAATGTGCCAGAGAAGTCCAGCAGGCATTCACTGTACTGCTGTCCACAGATCTGTTTGGCAGATCGACTCCATCCAGTTTCTGTTCCTAGTTGCAGCTGTAACTGTTCTGTTTCTGTTTCTGTTCCTGTTCTCCTCCTAGTTGCAGCTGTAACTCTTGGGAAGGATATGCTCTCCTTTTAGACATGTGCATTTTCTGCCACAGAAAAGTTAAGACTATCACAGAGACACTTGTATAGCAGAGTTTAGTTAATTCCATGAAGAATCAGTGTGTTTCATGTAGGTCCTAATGTATGTAATGTCAACTGCCTACCCAGCAGTTATGCCATTCTATTCTAAGCTTCTTCATAGATCTGGATAGCACTGTTAGTTTTAATAGTTTCCTCTAGGGCAGCAGTTTTCTCATTTGTTTTTAAAACAAAGATGTGAGACATCTTTAACAAATGAGGAAAACATATCAAAGGAGAACTGCTGTTGTTGAAATAGTGAAGTAAGACCTATATCCCTTTTCCCTGTCTTACTGGCTTTTACACATTCTTATAATCCTTAAGGAACTACCTGGGGTTCTACCGCACAGTTCAAAATCCTCTGTCCTAGACTGATAGAATGAGCCAGCTTACTACCCTTAGGCTCTTTCTCTTTCCTCTTCCAAGTGAAGAAGAAAGAAGGTCCAAATCTAATTGCAAGAGTGCCTTGTTGGAGATATTCACTATTCACTTGGAGAGAGTGACTCATAGTTCTGCAGCCATAAAATTCCATAGACAGCATCTCTTTGGCATTCTGGTTACTTTGAAATAACAAACTGAGAGGTTGTGCCATTGCTCTGTAAATTCTTAGATTTGATTTTGGTACTTCTTGATGTTACTACTTTCTTGCAGTCCAAATAATATGTAAAACAGGATCAAAAGTTTATTTTCCTTAAATCACTTGGTAGGAAAAAATATCACCAGAGGAAGAAAACCCCTGGGGCTGTTATTAGTCTTATTCTTTGTTGTTTCCTACTCCAGTGGAACTGCATACTGGCTCAACAATCCCTTTTTTGTCATCTAATTCTCAGTAATGGAATTTTACCTAAGGATGGTGATCTAGGTTCCAGATTATTGTTGAAAGCAAGCTGTGGATTGGACCAGCTCCTTACTGACTACTGAGTGAAAAATTCAAAGTTATTATAAGGTTTTGGTAATTATATTTTCTTTTATTTTTCATGTTAGAATGTAATGTTTCATGTTTAACACTGACTATAGGCCCATGTACTAGAACATTTTGTTTCCTGTATGGGGTCTTGTTTTAGAGGTCCACCCTTAATCTCTGAGAATAGCAATTCCCGTGGAAATGCTTACAAAAGACAGAAACAAACCATCAGAAAAGGACCCTGGAGAAGCAAGCCATCAGAAAAAGATTCTGTTTCTAAAAACTTGCTCAGATTAAGTATAAACACTCCAAATCATCATAAAATGAAGAAGAACAAGTTTCCAGGGCTAGAGACCTGTCTCTGCCTCTAGGATCAGCAGTAGTGCTGATTTTTTACAAGATCAGAACTAGCTGGTGCCCAGGGCTCCAATAACTACCCAAGTAAAAACCCAGTCCAATTCTATTATATATGACAAGAAGATCCATCTCTTCTAGTACAGAGAAGTCGAGCTCTCAGGAGGCTTGAACACATGAATCTGTTGAGATTTTTAAACAATAGAAGCTAAGATGCTAAGAAGTAAAGGTACATATTCTTCACTGAAGCAGCAACTACTAAAGAATCATTTCTCTCTTTACCAAAATTTTCCTAAGCCTTAAGACTGTCATCAAATTCCTCAACTAACAGAGAAACTTCTAAATCCTGAGAACAATACTCTTCTTAAGAGGCACGATTCCATACCTCTCTTCTAGTGTGATTGTCTGAACTACTTACAGCAATTTTGGATACACTGGGACATTCTGAGTCTGATACGTCTCATACCCTACCTGATGAAAATACATATTTTGACTTTCTTGCGTCCTACTGTCTCTGAGGGGGCACAGGCCCTCTGTTCCCTCTTTAGAAGATAGGCCTGATTTTACTCATGATAAGTTATACCACATTAAAAGCCCCTCCATCACCACTAATATCTAGGTATCTAACATAATCACAGAGGCTCATGTTGAAAAACTGAGTCTGGTGGTGGTCCTCATTTTTCAGCACAGTCTCTTGGCTGTGTATCAACCTGACAGGTTCAAATAAAGCACTTCAGGAGGCCTTATAGAGCAAGTGATGAGCGTAGAGTTATCCTAATAGAAGCCATGATGTCTGTTCTTTTAGTTCCTGTGCTTGAGAGCTGGCTGCCTTACCCCATGATCCCAGTTCTCCTGTTCTTTATGGAGCAAACTATTATACCTGTGCCTTGAACTCTCCATGGTGCTAGCCCCTGACAGTGACACTCCAGGCTTTTCTTGTTGCTCTCCATGGTCCTGTTTTACCTCCAAGTTTCATAATCTCCTTATTCCCCACAGTGCAGTCCCCAGAACAGGGCTGGAATCTCCCTCCCTGCCACCACAAACACACACATGTTCTTGGTTATGCTCCCCGACCTGTTCCACCACAAACACATAACAAAACTGTGAGATATAGATCTAGGAAGTCCTCACAGCCATCTGATCAACTGCAGAAAGGGAACAGAAGGGCAAGCAATTCTTAGGTTAAAAAAGAAGTGCTAGAAGGTTTTTCTAAGATGCTCAGGAAATTGTGGCCTACAGTGGCCTCAAATGGCCTCAGAAGAACTGAATGTTTTGTCATATCTGGATTCATAGATTAAAAATACAACTATATATAGTTCTGTTTTAGATTGAGATAGTATTGCTCTTATATGATAACCATATACAGTTGTACTTTGGTACCCATGAAGGATTGGTTCCAGGACCTCCCACAGATACTAAAATCTTCAGATGCACAAGTCCTTGATACAAATGGAGTGGTATTTGCATATAACCTGTGCACATTCTCCTGTATACTTTGTTATCTCTAGATTACTTATAATACCATATACAATCTAAATGCTATGTAAATAGTTGTTTTACTCTATTGTTTAGGCAATAATGACAGGGGAAAATGTCTATACAAGTTTAGTACTGGCACAGGTTTTAAAAATATTTTCAATCTGCAATTGATTGAATTTATGGAGGTGGAACCCATGGATATGCAGGATTGACTGTATACACTATAAGTGTGGAATGTAAAATGAATCCTACTCAGTTTATAAACATGTACCTCTTAAGAGCACTCTGAGCATGACAACCAACTCTAACTTTCCTGTCATGGTGCTTTTTTATCCTTTTCCCTCAACCTTAGCAAAGACAATACATAACAATGGGTTATCAGAACAGATAATGGAGGAATCCGGTAAATGAGAGGCATAGAAAACAAGTATCAAGTATACATCCATACCATCCTGAATGCACCGGATCTTGTCTGATCTCGGAAGCTAAGCAGGGTTAGGCCTGGTTAGTACATGTATAGGAGAAAACAAATAACAAAATCTTGACTTAACTTCCCCACCTTTATAACCACCTTGTACAAAACTAAATGGCTTTAAATATAACCATCTTCTCCCAGAGCACAGGTCTTTGGCCATATCTCAGTAGATGCATCTTTAAACTGTACTCTGCTATGCTTTGAGGGTATCTTCCAACAAGCTGATGATATCAAATGGGGTAGGGAGCTGAGAGTGCTCAGCCCCTGTCAGTCTTAGATTAGCCAACCTGTTCTTCACATCACATCAGAACTACACAAGCTTCTCATCCCCTAAATGCTGATTTTCCCATGTCAATTTATGGATAAGAGTTAATATAATAGTTAATACTTATGAGTGACCTACAGCAGAGTCTAGTTGGAGAGGTAGGCTTCCAGGATGAATTTCCAGGACTCCTCTTTCATTTCTTCATTTGAAACAAGGAGAAACTTCATTCCTCAAGGACAGGTAATGAGAGTGATTTATCTCTATGAGCGAGCCTTCAGCAAGACAGAATTAGGGTTATAGTAACAGCTGGAGTGTCTCCCAACTACTCATCTTCCTAAGCTCCCTGTTCTCATGAAGAGCAGGCAGGTTTCAGAAAGGACTCAAATACAGAAATCTCAACATATTTTTCAGCACATATATCATTCTTTAATGTGAACTCTTACCCCTGGGATTCTTCAACCTTCTCTTCTCTCTCTTTCTCTTGGAAGTCTCCAAGAGAACAATAAGAAAGCTAAATAACTTAAAGAACAAACTAAAATGTTGTCTTCTCTAAGGATTTATTTTCCCTTTCCCCAGCTAGACTTATACTAATTGTGTATTGATTGCTAATTATAAGCACCTTTAGCTCATTTACTTCTAGTTCAGGGTCAAGAAGGTCAGGTGCATCACCTTGCCCTAGGGGAAAAAAAAGAAAAAGAAATGAAGGCTGATCTCAGGCACTCATCTGTAGGCTAGCCATTATTCATTTCTCCCCTTTCTTCATATACTCCCAAATACTGGCAAGGTAGGATGAAGAACTAGTACTTCTGACACCAGATTTTATTGGAAATATGCAGATTCTTGTTTCATATTTTACTTTTACCCTTCTATGACCTGGCGCTTTGCTTCCAATTCTGATTTCAGTAAGTACATCAATGACAAGTAACTTGGAACTTAGCATAGTGGTCAGTCAGTCTTTGAAGAGCCTGGAGCTGAGTTCTTGAGTTATTATAAAATGAGAAGCCAGTTTTACCATCTGCTCCTAATCATTTTTTTTTTTTTGCCCAGCAAATGCAAAAATTACAGTGCAACAATTGCACTCACTAGTTCTTGCTGTAGCTCTTAAGGATGAGACCTTTCCAAATACATATTATATGTTTCTTCCCATAATTTCTATCTGCTAATCTAACACAAATACAAAAATTACCACCACCAAGCCCCTGAGCCTCCCATATTCTCATTTATCCTCAATTGCCACTTAATGCCAACTCTTTTCTGGTTTCCAAGCCCTGGAGTCCAATGTCGGTGACAGATGGACTGAGCCTCAGCCCTGGAGAGGAGAGGATTCTGGCCCTCTCCTGGGGAGTTTGAGCAGAAGAGAGAGCCTGAATTCTGCTTTGGGGAGAATCTCTGAGTTTAAGCCATATGGTTTTCTGGAAGTAAGGGGTTCTGATTAATATGGGCATGTGAAAAGGGCTCTGTATCTAGGTCATAATAAAATCTGTGTGTTCATGTCAGAAAACAAAATCCAGAAATACGATTAGTGAGGATCAGAGTGTCTTGTGTGTATTGAGGGGCACATGTCAAAATATGCATCTATCTTAGGGAACAAAAATGCGTGTTTGCCCACATCAAATAAGAGACACTCAATGGAGATTTAAGAAGAGAGATAAGAGTTCTTTATGTCATTTTCCATTTGGGGGACTGTGAGATCTGTGGACTTGGGAGAATGTATCTATTTCACAGAAGAGTTAAATTCTCAGGAAGGTACAAAGTGAGGCTAATGCGAACAATGTACCGCAATTTTAAAAATACAGATTTTTTTTTAAGTGAGAAGAGTGCACGGAGACTAAATAGCAGTTAGGATTGGGGGAATCAGTGAAACTAGAGTAGTGTGGGTGTGTAGAGCAGAACACACTTTTCTTCATGTAATGCTCCTAACCATTGCCCTGAACCTGTCATCCACACCCTGACTCTGATCACCCGGTGAAGGGAAACAGTAAAAACAAGTCAGGAAAATCAGAACCAGCAGAGATGAGTGCTTTCTTGCTTGACTTCTAACAAATTAAACTTTTCCACAGCATTGTTATCCCACCACACCAAGCCATCAGCCTGAAATATCTAAAGTGCAACATAAGGAGCATATGAGAATAAGACAGAGCCCATTGAGAAAGGGAATTCATCCACGCCCTCAGACAGGTATTGGGGCACTGGGATAGGTACTGCACAGTATGAGAAAGTTGTTGGAACCTGGGCTGAGATTTTTCATCTCCAGAGAATATATTCTTTACTTCTCCTAATTTTCTGGGATTTCTGGCCCATTCCCAGTCTCTATTTTCCCATACCCTTCCAATGAGCTAAACTGAGTTCTGCGTTTGACTCTGTTATGTTCCCTTTCTCAAGTACTTTCCTAAGATGAGGAACTTTTTCCCCCCAGTTCTCTTACATATGTGTGAAAGCAGCAAGATAAATTGAGGTAAAGGGTATAAAATCCCTCTACTTAGTTTAAGAGGACAACTAAGAGTTCAAAATCTGACCTCCTGACTGTATTGCATTAGAATGCAGATTTCAAGTCATACCTGTCCGTATGTCTAAAGTGTTTGATCATAGTGAGAAGGGAATGAGGAGACGAGATAAACAGGCACTCCTAAAATGGCTCAGGACTGTTATCATCCTGTCTTCAGGGGCCTACTCCAAAACAACTGAAGAGAGTCAGTACCTGCACAGAATCTGTGCTCTAGAGGTCCTCACTGAGCCCTCCCCTGTGGTCAGTTTCACCTCACCCTCTCATCCTCTTAGGGCAGAACACTAGATGCTTGTCTAGAGCACACAGCCCAGTCCCAGAAGGAAGCAGCTAAGGCAAGGAAGAGACTCTTTTGGGATCAAATCCCCTTCCATTTTGTCTCTCCACTGCAGTTCTCCTTGCTACAACTCAGTATTGGCTACAGAGGGGCTTGTTTTGGTTGGGGGCCAGCCTAGGGCTCCCTCCTGGTGCTAATGCACCAAGAACACTGACTCAATAGCAAATCAAAGCAACAGCTGTCCCCACCTCCTTCCCTGCCACCCACTTCCCAGTCTCTGCTCCTCGGAATCTTAACTAAGTCTCTGAGGGCCCCCCTCAGCCTACCACAAGCCCACTTCTGCCTCCAGATTTTTTCTCTCTCCAGCTCAAGAATAGGACATGTTTCTCTGCTTTTTTTTTTTCTCTTCTCTTCTGGCCCCTGTCTCCGGCTTCACAATCAGGTTAGCATTCCCTCAGCTCTTCACCTTGCAGATGCCAGCAAACACACACACACACACACACGCACACACACATGCGACCTGTCCTCACAGTCACCCTTTTTAGCTCCAAAGGATATGGCAGTGACTTCTGCCCAATGGCCTCTTCTTCTGTGTGAACTGGAACCTGCCAGTAAAGCCCTGAAGTGTAAGAAGATGCCATCTGCCCCATCTTCAGGGACTCCCTCTTCATCATAACCCAACTTCTCCAACCTACTGGGCATTTAGTAGACTTACTTCTCTTAAGGTCCACGGTCCTGGAGTTCCTCAGTATCATGCACAGGAGATGGGGCATAGGAAGAGTGGGTGTCAGTGGAAATATAATCACACTTAGTGTCAAATTAACCACTGAATTAGCCAGTCCACAAGGACTGCTATAAACTATCAATGAGTACAGGTCTCACTCACTGCCTGTGTGACCATGCTCAAGTTCCTAAACCTCTCTGAGCCTTGGTTCCTCATCTTTAAAATAAGAGGATTGGACCAGATGATGCTTAATATCTTGTCAGCTATAAAAATCTACACTTCTAAGAATCATAGAGGGGAGAATACTTTGGGCAGAATTAGGTGCAACAGAAAGAAAAAAGGAATTACTGAACTTGGCAATAGAGAGTCAGAAAGGGCATTAGTTCCATCCTTCTGTAAAATCAAAAGGATCTTAGAAATAACCACCTCTGACCTTAGGATTCAGTAGGCTATGACCAGATACGCAAGTTGGCTGCAAGGTTTTAGGAAATATGTAAAATATATATATTCACAATACCTTAAAAGTTTGGATAGGGGAAAACATTTGAATTTTCTCTCAAACTTTGGATATTAAAAAATGTTAAGAATAATTGTTTTTCATTGCGAACCAAGGGTTAACTCTAAGATAAGCTTTTCATTTTAACCCCACCTTAACACCCACCACAGGCAAGGTAGCTAACTATCTCAAAGATTCCCTCCTCATTCAGCCTGGAAAAGCCTAGCCACACACCATTCCCAAAGCAGAAAACAAAAGCCTTTCATTTTTAACCTGCTTAGGATGGAACCAAAAGATGTCTGCCAAGGTGTAATAATAAACCTGTTTGAGCCCAGATTGGGTACAGGTTCCTTCCAAATCTAAATCTCTTAGATAATCTAATAGTGTAGGATCCCTGGGTCCATAAATCCTGGATCTCTGGCTCAGGATTTACCAAGTTAAGCAGCTAATACACGTTAGGACTTCTTATAGTGAAGATTCTGTTCTCCATTCCTATTGACCATCTATCTTCACTCACATCCTGTATGCCTCCTAGGAGAGTAAAGCAAAGCTGGGACCGAGTAGTTTATCAAGAGGCTGCTTGATAAACAAGACTATAGGAGGGAAAACCAGAGAGCAACAGAAATAATAGAGGGAGGAAACAAGGGGGAGCAAGGTCTCAGTAGCCCAGCCAGAAAGAGGGTGGATGGGGCAGTGAGGTGGAGAGAAGGCCTAGATCAGGGAGGTAGGCAGCTGAAGCGTGACTGAGCTCTGAAGTTCCAAAGTGGACGTCAGCTGGAGCGCACTAGAGCTAAGGAAAGGAGATCCTTTAGGAGATCCTGCTGCCTGTGAGGGGACAAGAGGCCTTTCCCTGAGGAGCAACGAAAAAGGAAAAAATAGTATCTGAAAAGAAAGAGGGTACCAGATGGCAGAATAACTCCCACCCCGCATGGCCCAGCTTCTATTTGACTGCACTATTATATCGCGGCCATTAGGGAATTAGGAATTTAATGGGGGACAGACAGAGTTAGAAAGGAATGGAAGGCAAGAAATAAGAGAATATTTTGACATTCGGGCAATCAAAGTCTTAGATTAGGAAATTACAAAGTGACTTCAGTAAATGTGACATCGCTGCTGGCTGCCCAAGAACAACCGAAGGAAGTTAACTGTACAGAGTTCCTTCTGACCGGCATTTTGTGCTCTAAAGTCAAAGCAACTCCCCCGAATTTTGAAGTTTTCAGCTAAATCAGAATTCAGATAGAAGTGGTCTGATTTCTTCCAAATGCACAACCAAACATTCACTGTCAAAGAAAACTGTCACTCTGAGCATAAAGAAAAGCTCCAGGGGCTGAGTTCTAATCCTGATTTTGCTATGGCCAGTCTCTTGTGTGTGTGATCCAACTGTACATAGAATTCACTAAGAAGCTGGGGTTAGGGAAAAATGAGAATGACATAATCTGGACAAGGAGCCCGGCAATGGATGTAGATAAACCATTCTAAAAGTGGGTCCCTTCAGTATTCTGGGCCGCAGCCCCCAATATGTTTTTCCCTTGGAGATAACACTCCTCCACCCACCTGTCATGGTAGTCGTGAGGAATAACAAGTAGGCTGGGATGAACAGTATTTTTAACTCTGGAGTTAGAGAAATGCTGAGTCATCATCATCATCATCACCATCATCATCAACTCCTACTCAGGGAGCTTTTTTTTTCTACAGTCAGGGAAGTGGGACTCTGGACCCAAGCACTGGCAAGGCCAGCAGCAGTTATTCAGGAGAGCTCTGTCCTCTTGTTCCACCATCTGACCTGTGCACCTGTGACCCTGTTCATGGCTGTAAGGCCAATATGTTGTAGGTCCCCGAAACAGACACGGCAGGGACAATATATAAACCAAGCAATCCGGGGTTATACTGGCAGACTTTCATAGACTTTCCACTAAAGTTACTTAAATTCAAGACAATACATTTTTATTTATTTGAGTTACTCATTTATTTATTCAATAAATATTTATTGAGCACTTATTATGTGTGAGACTCTGTGCTATGAGTAAAAAACTGAATAACAGGTGCCAATGCTGCTTTAAATAAGCACATTAGTAATTCTCCAATTCCCACCTCTGCCACTCTTAATATGAACAATCAATAAGAAGAAAATCAGTGGGTTAAAGGGCTGCTTTGTCCTTTAAAATGCTGGAAATCCTAAAGATACTAGAACCCATGAGCAAATAAACCAAGAATTAAGAAACCTCCAAAGCAATTCACAACAGATAAGAAGATAATTTTTTAGTTTTCAGCCTAGGTGCTAGAGTGCTATGAAAACACAAGGAGATTTTTTTTTAACTAGACATGCCATTTGCTTGGTTATCTGAAGAATCCCACATGGTAAGGCACTTAGGGGTCCATGAAATAGTCCCAAAGGTATAGGTGCAGGCACATTAAGGCATCCAAGTAAAAATGCAATTCAGTGGGTACAAACCACAGGACCATCAACACCACAGGCGCCCATTTCCAATTTGTTATACTGTCATTTTCATCATACTGCAGGTGAATGTTGTAAATATTGTTTAGGTGAGTCACCCCTGGCCAGCAGTGCAACAAGGAATCTTTCCCAGTTTACGCTCTACCCTACCACCACACACACAAAATACATGCTTCTGCAGACGGGGACAGTGTAGTAAAGATGTGCAGAAAGCCTGGGGCTTTGTGTTCAGAGAGGTCTAAGTTTAAAGTCCATCCTATCCCAGTACTTATTAGATACATCATAAGGACAAGTTTCTTAACTCGGCTTTCACATGTGTGTAATAATATCTATCTATTAAAACGTTGTTCTGGAATAATGAATATACAGCAACTAATTTGGATCCTGACATATAGAAACTGTTGATAAATACCAATTTCTTCTGTCTTATAGTTTTCTAGGTAGTCTACCATCTCCCTTGGCCTGTTTCTTCATCTCCTGTTTGGTTTGCTATTTCCTCTCTACTGGCAGATTTTGAACCTAATTCTTACAATAGTAGATACTTAGTATCTGATTCATTTAATAAAGAAATATTTATTAAGCACCTTCTATAAGCAATATGCTATTATTAGGGCCAATACTGGATGCAAAATGCATCAGACCCTACCTATGGAATCTTTATAATTTGGGAGGAAAGTCAAACTTGCAGTACAAAGTAGAAAGAAATGCATAATTTAAGAAAAAGCAGATAAAGTGTGTAACTCAGAGAAACGGGGAATTATTTCAATCTGGGACAATCAGGGAAGACTTCTGGAAAGAAATGCCACAAAATGTAGGCTTTATTCATAGATAAAGTTTAGACATGTGAAGATGGGTGAAGGGCATTATCAGCAAACTTACTGCAGGCAAAGGAACGGATGCAGGAAAACAAAGCATTCATAGAGAGAATTCCAAAAGGCTTCACATGCCTGGAATGCGGAGTGAGTGGAGTAGAGAAAAGACAAAACTGAAAGGGAGCTCGGCATCAGACTGCACAGGACCTTGAAGGCTAGGCTGACAACTCTGGGTATTATCTGCAGAGAGTGGAGAGTCAGTGACGGTTTCTAAGCAGGGAAAGAATATGATCGATATGACTGAAGCTCTCTTCATCTGTTGTTCTACCTGAGCAGCCTGGGCCTTCTCTCACTAATGGTTGTATGGTCTCAATGACAGAAGCTCCTTCCGAGCTCCTATTTCCACTTCAAATTCCATACCACCCATTCAGAGTACTCCTAAGTTTTCCTTTCCAGTCTGCATTCATTGAGAGAATTCATGCTGATGTCATAAATGACTGACACAATCTGAATCCAAAGAAGGTACAAGTCTTTCACAACCCAGGTTATAATTTCTGCTACTTATCCATGTTTCTGTTGATAGCATTATAATCACTCAGCCACTCCCTGGGGAGTGGCCATTCGGAATTTATTATACAGGCTTACAATTTTATAAAATGACAGGATAACTTTCAAGCGTATTAAGAGACAGTTCTCAAGAGAAGACATGAGATTATAAGTGCATTTCAAACTTAGAGGGAGAAATGTCACCCCCAGGGGAAGGAAAAAAACAGCCACCTCTTACACAGTTTCTTAAGACACCACAAACCAGAGTTCTCTGTAAACCCATAGAGGCAATACATCATGCATACCCCAAATATGCCATTTATTGGAGATGATTTGGTTATCAGTCCTCTCATCTGAACAATTCAGTTTGGTTTGAATGATATGCATCACCATTTCACTTATTCATCCTATGCAGAAAAAATATGCCTGTGAAATGCAGGAGGAGGGGAGGGAAGAAAGAAATATGAGCAAGGAGAAAAGCAACTGAGGAGGATGCAGAAAAAAGCACAGATGAAAGAAGAAGCAGGAGAGTGAAGACTAAGCCCATGCTGTTGGACAGAATACATGCTCTGCCTGATTAACAATATACATAGCACAGTGCCAAGTGTGGCTGAATGAATTACCAGAGCCAATTAAATGCACCGAGAGCCCACTATGGGCTAAGTGCTAAAGATACAACGATGAATAACTTAAGGCTCCTGCTCTTAACCAGCTCAAAGTTTAGATGAGGAGACTGATAACTAAACAAGTAAATCACACTGGAATGCCATAAGAAACATAAAATATCAAAAAAGCCCCCAAAGCACCATCAGAGGCAGAAAGGATTCTGGAGAGGTATGCTATTTGTGTGCCTTTAGGTAAGTAATTGAACCTCATTGTAAAAAGCAGTTCTATCTGGCTGCCTATCTCTTGAGTTTGTTTTGAGATTAAACGAATTCGTGGTTGAAAATCCACTCTGCAAACTGAAAGTCCTATACTATGGTATGAGACGGCTATTTCCTCCACTCATTTGAGCAAAGGCCTATTTAGTACTCACTGTGCACTGGATACCAATACCGAGGGGCTAAGTGTGAGCCCTCTCTGTCTTCTCCCTGTCCCTCTGCCATCCCACACCTTGGCACAACCAATTTGGTTCCCTACTGTGTGTTGATGTTGACACAGTGCACCCATGAACACACAACCGGAAAAACAATATGAGCACTCACCACCTTCAGGTTGCCTCCATCCTCCATGCGCACAGAAGGTAGCAGGGTAAGTGTGGGGCACTCAGGGAGAGCCCCTGCTGGATGTGACAGTCCTGGCCCTCTCCCCAGCCCCCTTTCCTTCTCTCATTCTCATCCTGCTCGCCTCTCTTTTATCTGACAATTCCCTTTCCCGCCTTTCCTGCCTACTTCTCTCTATTTGTGACTGTTTTTCTCTGTTTTCTCCGCTTTACTCCTTCTCAGCATTTGGGCATTAGCGCTTCTCCCATTTAAGAACAGAGTAATTCCTAAAATCTCCTGGAAGCTGTCTGTGAGGAGCAGAGAAGAGGGGAGGTGCCTCCATGGAGGCCAGGGAAACTCCGCAGCTGTCTCAGAGCCCCATTCCCATGCTAGGACTCTCTAACGCTGCCCGCTTCCTGCCTGACTCCCTCCCCGCTCCGGCCTCCCCTTCTCTCCCTTCCCTCTCCACCCCTCTTTCTCCTGTACCCCTCCTCTTCTCCCTCCCCTCTCCCCTCTCCTCTCGCCCCTCGCCTCTCTTTCCCTTTGCTTCTGATTAGGCAATTCTCTCCCTAGTCCTGTCCTTTTCTTCCTCAGGGACGCTAAGCCCACGTCTCACTTTTCTTTGTAATTTCGACCTCCTGGCCCCTGCGCGCCCTCTCTTGGTCCTAGCGCCCCTTTCTCCTCTCTCCTCTCCCACCTGCCTCTCCCCAGCTGGCTCTGGGTCGCGCTGGGACGACTGGCGAACTTCACCCGGGACTCCAGAGCCCGGACACGTAGCAGCTCCGGGCTCTGCTCAGCAGCGGATGAGCTCACTGAATTTTGCGCACTTGATTGGCTACTTCGGGGCGCTGCGGCGGGAGACCCTGAAAAGATTCGCAAGGCCGGTTTCTTTGTCCCTCCGCCTTTTCAGGTTGGGCTAGGTACTTAGGCCGTTGGGTATTTCTTGGAAATGGAATTCCAGTAACCAAGAAAGGAATACGCAGACAGGTAGGGGTAAGGTAGGTGCCAAAGGGAGCATGGAATTGATTTAAAATTCTCTGCAGGGGAATGTAGGAAGTAAGTTTCTTGGTTTCCTTAGTTTTCCTTGCAGTGCCTCAAGAAAGGCTTTAGGAGCTACCTTATAGGAAGAGAGGTGAGGAGGTGACTCAGGCCCTGGAAAAGGGGTTTATTGTCCCAGAGGAAGGAGCAGACTCAGTCATTTAGAGGGGCTAAGGGTAGAGTAGGAAAAAAAGATAATTTGAGTATCCCATAGAAGGTAGCAATCTGGGAAGACATCGTACAACTTTCAGCCCTAACCATGATCTGTTTCTTCAATGGTGGGAGTCTCACAATGAAACAAATAGAGCTTTGTATTTAAAATCAGGCATTGAATTTCTAGTCTTCATCTCCTATTTGCATGACACTGGGCGAGTCATTTCATTCTGTTTCCACTCTGCAAAATAGGAATGATAATGTCCTTGTACTTATTTTACAGGTCTATTTATTTATTTTTATTTATTTATTTATTTTTTTGAGACGGAGTCTCGCTCTGTCACCCAGGCTGGAGTGCAGTGGCGCAATCTCGGCTCACTGCAAGCTCCGCCTCCCGGGTTCACGCCATTCTCCTGCCTCAGCCTCTCCGAGTAGCTGGGACTACAGGCGCCCGCCACCACGCCTGGCTAATTTTTTTGTATTTTTAATAGAGACGGGGTTTCACCGTGGTCTCAATCTCCTGACCTCGTGATCCGTCCGCCTCGGCCTCCCAAAGTGCTGGGATTACAAGCGTGAGCCACCGCGCTCAGCCTGTTTTACAGGTTTATTAAGAGGATTACATGTGAAAGTATTTTCTAATTATTAAATGTGTAGTAATTTTAGTGAATCATATGGTGGAGCAGAAAGAATTCTGGGTAAGGAATGAGAAATCTTTGGTGGTCTTTCATTTTTCTATAGTGACCTTCACCAAGTCACTTTTAACCTTTAAGTATTTCATTGTCCTCATCTGTGAAGTGGGAGAACTAGACTGGATGAACTCTTAAGATCTCTTTGGCGCTAACATTCTATGACTGACTGATAAAAGTTAGCATCCTCCTTTATTTAATTCACCCCTTCAGAGAAAATTCACTTCCTTTTTCAGAACTCTAGTTAATTTCTCCCCTTGGTAAGAAACCTACTTTCTCTTAGGTATCCTGGTGAAACTATTTTTCACAGGGACCTGGCCTTTCCCACATGCCCAGCAATGAAAGTAGAGCCCCACACTGTAGCAGGATACATGTAGGGCTCATGCTTGATGGAGATTCTCTCCCCAGGCTACTGGCAGGAGCAGGATTTGGAGCTGGGAACTCTGGCTCCACTCGACGAGGCCATCAGCTCCACAGTCTGGAGCAGCCCTGACATGCTGGCCAGTCAAGGTGAGAATCCAGGCCCCCTCATCTCAATGTCCCTCAGTTCCCTCACTCATCCTCACATCCTCTCCCACTCATGTTGCCTTCACCACATGTTCTCACTCCTCTCATTACCACACAGCACTTTCTCCTTTCCATCTGACATTTTAGTTCTTAGTCTGCACCACCAAATTCTGTTGCACCTACTCCTTCTTCCCTTACTCCAGTACAGAGACCTTTGTACACCCTACACTTCTTTCCAAAAATAAAATGATTCCAGGGGAATATATTACTCAGAATAAAGAGGTTCTGGAAAGACACAATCAAGGTAGAATTCTTCAAAGGGAACCAGGGACAAAGGGATGACTGGTCAAAAATTGGCACGTGGCTATGGTAAATGAAAGGTTTATCAAACCCTTTGAGAGGTTTTAGGAATATATCACTTTCAACTTTACTCAGCCAGCTCAGTCCCTGGTACACTAATCTCAAAATCATAGTTTTAATGCTCAATTTAGACGATGACTTGAGAAGCATTTCAATGAAAAGGGCACCGTATTGAAAGACACAGGAACAGAGTTCTAGTTCTAACTCAGATTAGTACAATGAACTTAGGCAATCATTGCATCTCCATTGCCTCATTGCCTACATTTGTAAAATGAGGGATTCCATGATCCCAAAGATCTCACTCAGTTCTACTAATTTTTACAATTCTTAATGCTGAAACTAACCACCAGGCTTGTGCTTCAATTTGGGAACAGTCACCCTGAACAGTCGATGCTATCAGTCAATAGCATCAACTCCAGCACGCACATCTTCATTCCTCAGGGCCTCTGCTCTGCTGGGAGCACCCATTGGCTATTTCTTGGAAATGGAATTCCAGTAACCAAGAAAGGAATAAGCAGACAGGCAGGGGTAAGGTAGGTGCCAAAGGGAGCATGGAATTGTTTTAAAGTTCTCTACAGGGGAATGTAGGAAGTAAGTTTCTTAGCTTCCTATTCAGACATAAGCAATGTTGGTGAAACAATTTAGTGTCAAAGAACAGATTTTTGTGGATGCATTAGAATCAGAGCTGGAGGGTGTTGTTTATTTTAGATTTGTTCAGTGGGGATCAGTGCTACTGAGTCACAGAGAGTCAGTCCTGAAGATGAGGGAATCAGTACAGGAAATCAGAATCCATGCTGTGGGGAACAAGGAACAGGAAGAAAGTGTCATGGAGCCTGAGGGGCTCCCAGGTAGGCCTGACCAGAAGGCACAGTTGAGATTCAAATGCCTCATCCATAAGATACCTTCCTAGTCCTTTTTGTTTTGTTTTGTTTTGTTTTGTTTTGTTTAACTTGACTAAGGAGAGAAGGATTAGAAAGCATGTTTTCATCACATTGAAGAGAAAACCTTAATCCTTCCCTCTTTAAAATGACAACATCAGGATGGTGATTTGGGTTGCGTGTTGGGAGGCGGGTAACACTAATACCATGGGGAATATGCTAAGGGCCTTGATTGAAGGGAAGTTATTGTTAGACGAATTGAAATGTATGTAAAAATGTTTCACTTTTTAAAATATTTTGTTTGTTTTGCAGTTTTCTACCAGCTACCTCTTGTGTAAATGAATATGCAATCCAAGAGCTGGTTTAGCCTTTTCCCCATTTTAGTTTTAGGATTATTAGTCACAACTGCTTCTCCTGTTCTTGTTCTTATATGTAGGTGGTGGCAGGAAGGCAAAACGTAGAACGACAGATATGTATGTGTGTTTTCAGAGGTAAATGGTAGAACCATATCAGAAAAGACACATGTGGAGTGGTATGTGCACATTTGGGGTGCCTTTACTCCTCTAAATGTTCGTGGCCCTGTCAGTTCATTCAGGAAACATTTAACAAGTGACTATTTGTTTTTCTGTGTATTCAAAGTAAGTAAAACTAAGACCTGTCTTTCCCTCCACCGCCACCACCACCTCTTTTCCTTCTCCCATGAAACCTTAATGGTACACAGAGACCTTGTGTACACCAGGGCCTTGGATGGTCTGAATTAGATGAGGTGTACTTTGGCTCAGAAATGGGAGGAGGGGCTAGGGGTCCTCAGGAAACTTAACACTCTTCTACTCCTGCAGACAGCCAGCCCTGGACATCTGATGAAACAGTGGTGGCTGGTGGCACCGTGGTGCTCAAGTGCCAAGTGAAAGATCACGAGGACTCATCCCTGCAATGGTCTAACCCTGCTCAGCAGACTCTCTACTTTGGGGAGAAGAGAGGTAGTATCTCATGAGTTGTCTTTCTCCGTGAAAACCATGGGCTAGAGAAGGGGACTGCAGACACCAAGGGGAACTGTCCCTGTCGTCCAGAGGCTGAGAAACATGGTGGTCTGCTGTTTGAAGATATAACAAGCCATGAGTTCCCCAACCGGTTCCAATATTGCAGCTCTGGTTTAGAGCATGCATAGTCTTACAGGGTTCTGGAGTGACTTCACCTCACAGGAACTCTAACAGGAAGCTGAAGTCAATGTTGCCCTAGGTATCTGACAAGGAAGCTCACGAAATCCAACCTATTTTCTGAGTATCTCTTAGGCTACTATGTCTAATGACCCAGAAAAGTGATTGAATGACTTAAAGACTGCTTAAACTCAGGAGCAGTTACTTTTTCCCCACCCACCATACTAGACCCCTTCCCCCAAAGAAGCTGGCCTGGGATTGGAAGGTAAACATGAAAGGTGCCAGTAAAATCCTTGCTTTCCATTCTCTTGATTTCCCCAGCCCTTCGAGATAATCGAATTCAGCTGGTTACCTCTACTCCCCACGAGCTCAGCATCAGCATCAGCAATGTGGCCCTGGCAGACGAGGGCGAGTACACCTGCTCAATCTTCACTATGCCTGTGCGAACTGCCAAGTCCCTTGTCACTGTGCTAGGTGAGACTCCCAAACCCCAGTGTCTCTACAGCATGCTTCCTTGCAAACAAACCTTTCTAGATGGGTCCCTGAAGCAGCTGGGAGCCAGGCAAGTCTCCAAGCACTTTAGGAAAGTTCAGCCTGTGTTCCCCTGGCGATGGGATAAAATGTAAAAAGAAATGGGTTTTAATCCTTTGTGCTCTACTTGCTGTTTGATCTAGGACAAAGTTCTTACTCTCTCTGAGTCTGAATTTTCTCTTATAACAGAGAGATGATCATACCCCTTCCACTTACCTCCCAAGATGGTGTGAGGAAAACACAAGACATGCATGTGTTATAATTTCCAAAATAAGTACCCCAGTTGCTTACATGCTCTCATCTTCATCCTATATTTCATCCTATATTTCAACTTCCTTCTTTGCCTCTCTGAGACTCACACTATTTCTGTGGCCACCCAGTTGTGTTGTAAGTGGAGGGTCATGTATCATGTCTGTGCTATGGCGTAGCTCCTCACTGCCATGCTGTCTCCCGCAGGCCTTCCCTTCTGGTCCTCAGGGAGGAGATAAAAAAGAAAGATGATTTATCTAGTCTTCTACCCATCAGAAATTATAGTAGAACCTAGGTACGCAGAGAAGCCATCTCCACAGGGAGAGCAGAAGTGTGACCCCATGGGGCCTCTCCTTCCTATCCTGGCCATCCCCTATCCATGGCAGGAATTCCACAGAAGCCCATCATCACTGGTTATAAATCTTCATTACGGGAAAAGGACACAGCCACCCTAAACTGTCAGTCTTCTGGGAGCAAGCCTGCAGCCCGGCTTACCTGGAGAAAGGGTGACCAGGAACTCCACGGTGAGTACCTCCTGCCTTGGGGTTACAGGAGAAAGTGGTGCTGGAAAGAGAGAGAAGTGCCTATTAATGTAAACAGGAGGCATTCCATGGTATGGAAGAGAAAAGAGGAATGACATATATTTTGTGTGCACTCAAGTGCCTATGTGTGTGTTGGGGCCTACATTCTCCCTGCCACAACTTTCTAAGTTTATCTAGGTTGGGACTCACCATCTGTATGTCTACAATGAGGCCCACATGATATCTGTATGTTAGGTTTACTCTGTGTCTCTCTCTCTGTGTGTTTGTGTGTGTGCCACTGTTTCTGCACTCTAGGAGAACCAACCCGCATACAGGAAGATCCCAATGGTAAAACCTTCACTGTCAGCAGCTCGGTGACATTCCAGGTTACCCGGGAGGATGACGGGGCGAACATCGTGTGCTCTGTGAACCATGAATCTCTAAAGGGAGCTGACAGATCCACCTCTCAACGCATTGAAGTTTTATGTATGTCATGGGCTTGGGGATGAAGAAGGATGAGGTATGAGATGAGGACCAGGGAGAAAGAGAATGCAGGTGACTGTGCATGAAACAACATGCACAGTTAAGTGAATAGGTAAGAAATGAAACAAGGACTGCCAGGACAAGGCCAGGGTTGGCAAACTCTTTACAGAGGCCCCGTAATGAATATTTTAGGCTTTGAGACCCACACAGTCTCTGTGTCAACTGCTTAATTCTGCTGTTGTTGTAGGGATGCAGTCATAGACAATATGTAAACAAACGAGCTGGGCTGTGTTCCAGTAAAACTTTATTTACAGAAGAATGCAGGTGGCAGGATTTGGTCCAAGGGGATACCAACCCCTGGGTTAGGCCAGTGTAATGTAGCCAGACTGCAAACTGTCGTGGTAACTGTGGTCACTCAGAATTCCCAGGAAGTAGCTTCTAGTCTGCACTCCACCACTTACTAGCTCTGTGATATTCAGAAAATTACTTCACCCCACTGAGCTTGATTCTATATTTGCTAAGTGAAAGAGATGAGCATGGGGATCACAACAGTTTTATCTTGGTTTAACAATTTATGATTTCAAGAAAATATGGGTGGTAGGAAAGCACAGTTTCCCTGGCATCATTATTCCCAGATCTTTTCCTTACTGACTACTCTTCTATTTGCCCCAGCACCATGTATTTTCCTGGGATTCTGACCTGAAATGGCCACTGTCACTTTCACTACTCCTAGCCCTTCCAAGGACACTGACACCCTCTGTGGAATTTGCCTTTAGTATGGTTAGGACACTTTTGAGGAAGTTTGGAAATGGGAATTTCTCATCTGAGGAAATTCAGAAATTTGTAAAGAACAGCCTTTCTAGGTGGAGGAACCAAAGGGAAAAGAATCAGCTAAAGTCCAACGGGAGAAGTTAGAGTTAGGAAATGGTGTATTTCTTGTCCTAACTTGCCTAAAAGTTGGGCAGTTTTCAAAATAATCAAAGCCCTTCGTCCTCTTCTTGTGGAATCAACCTAGGCCCAATTATTTTCCTAACTTCAGTGTTATTTAATCATATCTTAGACCCATTACTCGAACTTTAACCTGAGGTAGGTTTAGGTGGCATCACTATTCATTTAGCAGATTCAATCCACAGGCCGACAATCCAGATTCTAGCTGCAGTGCTGCCACTTACCAGCTGTACTCCTTTGGCCAAAGCATTTCATCTTTCTGAGGCTCCCGCTTACGACACTGAGTTATTGTGAGGATAAATAAAACAATGCATGTGAAAGAACTTTGTAAATATCAAAGTTCTGTATTCCTATAAGGTGCTTCTCTAATTATTAGTTCCTAGTGTGAGGCCCTGGCCTGGAGCTTTTCCCCCGCCCCTTGGTCCCTGGCCAGAGCTAAAGCCTTGGTCTCCTGCCTGAGCCCCAGAGACTCCTCTGTTAGATACCAGACCATCTGGCAGTTACTCGCCAGGGACCCTTTTGGCCCAACTGTGATCAGCAGTCAGTCAACAAAATGCTATATTCCAGGCACTGTGCTAGAGGTTTCTGTGGCTGTGGGGTCCCGGAACACCCATTCTTTCACCTGGCCTGATTCTCTGTGTCCCATTTGATTTGGCCGAAACACGTTCATTAACTGGTTGTTAAGGTTGGCTCTATCCTTAGGGGAAGCTCAGCCTCTTTATCTGTTGTTCTCGACCAGCATCTGGTTGTATTGTTCTGAGCGGCCATCTGGACCTAGCCTCCTAAGCAGCCCTTTGGCGTCAATGGCAGATGCCATTCTTCCTTCACAGAGCCCTTCTATATTGTGTCAGTGCCTTTTTGCAGCCAAAATATGACCCTGGTCTCTTGCTGTTTCAAAGCTCTCACTTCGTGTTTGCACTGACCATTCAAAATGACGTTTTGTGTTCAAGAATTGCTTCCAGTTCTAAGCTCCCTTGCAGAGCAGAGAGAACTGAGAAGTTGTGAGCTCAGTATGTGGCAAGTTCAAGTTTATTTGTTCTGTAAAAAATATGCATTAAGTCCTTCCTATTTGCTAGGAGGTTTGCTAGACACAGGTAAACCACTCATTTCCCTTCTCAGCTTTCTGTTAAGACATCTCTTAGGGCCCACCAAGGACAGACCTTCCAGAATCCTATCACACAAGATTGCAAGAGAAGTTGCTCACATATTCAATAGCAATAATGGTCCTTGTTCATAAGAGAAGGAAGGTCTTCATTGTGCTTCTTGGGCTGCAGAAACATTCAGAGGTAGAAGCTGTAGGGTGCAACTAAGTGAGGGAATCTCCTAAGCCGTGTGGGGAGGTTTTCATTGACACCATTTCCTTCTCCACAGACACACCGACTGCGATGATTAGGCCAGACCCTCCCCATCCTCGTGAGGGCCAGAAGCTGTTGCTACACTGTGAGGGTCGCGGCAATCCAGTGTAAGAAGATCCATTTCCTGGTCTCCTCCTTACTCTCCACATTCTCAGATTGTCTTCTTCATATAACAGCTCCTTCCTATCTCCTCTGTATTGTCTGACCTGAGCCTCTCATTTCCCTGACTGTCCAATAATGTCCGCCTGCAATTAGTTCTTCTGCAAAGCAGCACAAGTGGGAAGGGGCCACTCTCTAACTCAGTCCCTGAGTTTCCCACAAAGGCCAAGTTAAAGTAAGATACAAGTCAGGAGATCTACAGCTTCCCCAGAACGAACCCCAAGAGGCCACCTGGAGTATAGCAGCTCCAATGTCTCTGGCCCCGATAATTTCTCCAGCTTCATCAAACAGTCCTTGACATCCCTGCTCCCAGTTATTTTTTTTTCTTTTAGCTCCCTGGCCTATGCTCTCCTGAGCTCTTCTGATTTGTCTGCCTCGACAGCCCCCAGCAGTACCTATGGGAGAAGGAGGGCAGTGTGCCACCCCTGAAGATGACCCAGGAGAGTGCCTTGATCTTCCCTTTCCTCAACAAGAGTGACAGCGGCACCTACGGCTGCACAGCCACCAGCAACATGGGCAGCTACAAGGCCTACTACACTCTCAATGTTAATGGTGAGCCCTCCTCACTTCTCTTCCTCCAGAATCTCCTTTCTCTGTCCATCTTATTCCCTTTTTAAAAATGCTTCCTGATAACATCCCCAAACTGTGACGGGGAGTGGAGCAAAGGAAAACCTGCCCACCACGGGGGTCCCTGAGGGCTTAGGTCCCAGGTCCACTCTAGAATGTGTAAAGGCCGCTTAGTAAGGCCGGGCGCGGTGGCTCACGCTTGTAATCCCAGCACTTTGGGAGGCCGAGGCGGGCGGATCATGAGGTCAGGAGATCGAGACCACGGTGAAACCCCGTCTCTACTAAAAATACAAAAAATTAGCCGGGTGTGGTGGCGGGCGCCTGTAGTCCCAGCTACTCGGAGAGGCTGAGGCAGGAGAATGGCGTGAACCCGGGAGGCAGAGCTTGCAGTGAGCCGAGATTGCGCCACTGCACTCCAGCCTGGGCGACAGAGCGAGACTCTGTCTCAAAAAAAAAAAAAAAAAAAAAAAGGCCGCTTAGTGAAAAAACATTAGAAGGGTGGGCTCTCATCTGCCTTTCTTTGGTAGTGGTGGCCTGGGTGACACCATCTTCCATCCCCTGCACTTGTCTGACAACAAGAACAATAATTCTGTGTGCAGAGGCCCCAAAGCCTCTCAAGTGCAGGTGCAGGTGCATTTCCTTCTCTAACTGGCTCTTCTCAGAGTTGCTTCTCCTAAGACTAGGTATTGGGTGCATGCAACTGCTGTCATTTTTTTTTTCTTCCCATCTTAAGCACAGTGTACTGGGTCTGGACAGAAAATAGAGAGAAGCTTGTACTATGCCAAGAGACAGAATCTTTTCTCAGATGCCGTATCTTCTAGAAGGACCAGGTGATGCTCCTTCTCTGAAGTTCTTCTCAAAGCTGTGACCACAAAACCCAGCTTCAGGACTAGTGACAGGGTGGCACAGAGGCCCCTTTATGGAGAGTTGACGGGAGATTTTTTTGAAGATCCCAATGGCTGTGGGTCCCACCAGAAAGTCTTATCTTTTCTCAGAATAGGGGAAATGCATTGTCGGGGAAACATCAGAGGCTCCCTTACTTGAAACACTCATTAAAACAGTTGAGGGGATAAGAGCCAGGCCTCCCAGCGATAAGAGGTCTGAGTTCTTGGGATCAGAATGTCTGGATGGGTGATTCCCACTCCCGGGGCAGACCTCAGCATGTGGGAGCTGCCTCAGCACAACAAGGCTATTGTAGGATGCCAGGAGCAAGGACAATGCACTGAGCCCCGGCCTCTGCCCCCAGATCTCTCCAGACCAATCTGATGATGATTGGCAGTGAGAGAAAGTTCTTGTGCCCTTGTGGTTGGTATCTTGCTGATCTCCCCTCTGCCCTGTGCTCAACAGCCAGGCAGAGGGAGTCCTGTTGGACTGTGTCTGTTTCCAGTGCTGACGCCTGGTGGTAAAAGGAGCTACTGCATCTTCTTCCAGGAATACCCTTAAGTGGGCGGGACTGGAATGAAATTAAATGCAGCTCTACCTAGAGACAGGGGCCTATAATTGATGACCCCAGAGGTCGTTTGGCCATGGAAACCTGTGCTTTTCTAAGGAACTGCCATTTCCATAGCCTGTGGAATAAGTATCCAGGATTGATTTTCCATGTGGACTGTGTCTCGCATACTCCCTGAGAGAGAGAGAGCAGGTAAACTCACTCTGCTTCCTCCAAGTTACACCATCACCTCCACCCCAATCATATCACAGATTTCCTGCACTTGTCCTCTCCCTTCCTCCCAAGCAGGGCATAAAAAACCAGAACACAAATGTTTTCTTTTCAAATAAGGTGTAGACAGGCAAGGAACTGAAACGCGGGCCCAGCCAAGCCTGAGGAGACATAAGGTAGGAAAGACAAAATATGTAAGGAGTCAATGAGGCATTAAGACTCAAGCTGAGTCCATGGAAAACAGCAGCTCTCCCATGGGTAGGAGAGTTATGTCTATGGCTACATCAGAACCATGTGCTGGGCCCGTGCGAGTCCTCAGATATTTGGGACTCTGGCTGTGGCTGCTGCTGTCTTTGCCACACCCGGCCCAGTCTGTGCTGCTGATCCTCTATATAGGTTGTCAATCCTCTACGTAGGTTGCCAGTCCTCTATATAGGTTGCCATGGAGGACAGATGCTATGTATTCAATGGCAGAGACATCCACTAGCATGAGAGAAAGCATCTTTTCCTTTGCACAAACGCTTTGAGGGTGGAAAAGTGAAGATGGAGTCCCAGGCCTCCTTCTCAGGAAAGACTAGAGGCTTGGGGTTTCGCTGGAACACTAAACTCCCCTGCCACAAAGGAACAGTGTTCTTTACATAGATGATAGATTGTGGCCCCTTACAACTATCATCTTTCATAAGGTGCTATCAAAGTGCTTAATTCTTGGCTCTATCAGGTTTTACTGTTCCTTCGCTATCTGATCTTAGGGCAGTGGGTGAATAGGCTGAGAAGGCCCTTAGAGCTAGGGGAGCTGGCTCAGAATATCAAGCACACAGGAGGGTAAGAGGGCATAGGGACAGAGAAGGAACACTCTGATAACCCAGAAATTAAAAAGAAAAAGAGGGAGAAAAGAAAGAAGGAAATAAGAGCAGGAGGAGGGAGGAAAGAAGGAAATAAGAGCAGGAGGAGGGAGGAAAGAAGGAAGAGAGGCAGGAAGAAGGAAGGAAAAGAAGAGGGGGAGTGAGGGAGGGAGGGAGGAAGGAAGGAAGAAAGGAAGAAATGGAAGGATGGAGGGCAGGAAGGAGAGGCATTAAAGCAATGATATTTGACCAAGGCCAAGCTTCAGTGCCAAGAACTCAACTTAGATGACTAGGTATGGGCAGATTTATTTATTTATTCATTAATCCATCAATTTGTTTTAACAAATACTATAATCCAGGCGTGGCATATAAGCACAAGATAAGGCATGATGAGTGATACTGCTCCATTTTCCTGATGTTAGTACCTGTTCCCTGCTGTGTAAGACTATTCATGGCCAAGTTGGAATGCTATAAGATAAGGGCTCTCCCCAGATCTGACTCTGTGTGTTGCCCTTTCCTCCAGACCCCAGTCCGGTGCCCTCCTCCTCCAGCACCTACCACGCCATCATCGGCGGGATCGTGGCTTTCATTGTCTTCCTGCTGCTCATCATGCTCATCTTCCTCGGCCACTACTTGATCCGGCACAAAGGTCAGAGGCACAAGGAGAGCATCAGCAGAACTTGGGAGGGGCAGGGAGACCAATCAGAGGCAGGCATGAGGAGAAGCAGACAGTGGAAAGGGCCTTCAGAGACTTGTCAGCCCTTTGGAGTGTTTAGGGAATTAAAAATGGAGCCAACCCTATCATTGCCAACCCTGTGATAACTGAGCACCACCAACCCCGCAGTAAAGCCTGATCACTTGGGGATCGTCCAAGTGAAATCAAACCTTCCCACTCAGTCAGCGGTTGCTCCCATGCTGCTCTACCTCCAGGTCTCCTGCTGCAAGACAGAGAGCTCCTGAAACTGCATCTCCATCTCATTGCTTCCTGCGCTTTCTTCCTTTCTGTCTGTTTAACCTCGTTTTCTTTCTCCTTTGATCTCATTGCCTTTCTTTCCTCTCCCCCTTTTCTACCTTCTCTCTTATATCCATGCCTTCTCTCTACCCTCTTCTCACATTCCTTCCTCTCAGACTCCCTGCTCTGCTATTAATTCTAGCCAGTGGCCTGACTCCATAGGCTGGCCATACATAAGCCAGATCTCAATTGCTTTGCTCATGAAGCTGACATAGCAGATCCCCCGTCACCAAGTTGCGTGCACACGCATGCGTACACACACACACACAGTTCTCTTTCTTGCTTTGTATTATAGATGAGATTCTACTTAGGGGTAGGATTCATTATTCATGAAGGGTGTGGTCAGGTGAGGCATGTTGGAAGCAAAATGTGAATTAGGTAAGGTGGAGTAGAAGAGAGCTATTGGCAAGAGAAAAATTACTTGAGCAGTGTGTGAGTGGGTGGGTGAGAAAGTGGGCAGGGTGGACTCAGAGGTTGGGAAGCTGCTCCTGAGAGGAGAAGCCTCTGTCTCTACACAGGAACCTACCTGACACATGAGGCGAAAGGCTCCGACGATGCCCCAGACGCGGACACGGCCATCATCAATGCAGAAGGCGGGCAGTCGGGAGGGGACGACAAGAAGGAATATTTCATCTAGGGGCGCCTGCCCACTTCCTGCGCCCCCCAGGGGCCCCGTGGGGACTGCTGGGGCCGTCACCAACCCGGACTTGTACAGAGCGACCCCAGGGCCGCCCCTCCCGCTTGCTCCCCAGCCCACCCACCCCCCTGTACAGAATGTCTGCTTTGGGTGCGGTTTTGTACTCGGTTTGGAATGGGGAGGGAGGAGGGCGGGGGGGAGGGGAGGGTTGCCCTCAGCCCTTTCCGTGGCTTCTCTGCATTTGGGTTATTATTATTTTTGTAACAATCCCAAATCAAATCTGTCTCCAGGCTGGAGAGGCGGGAGCCCTGGGGTGAGAAAAGCAAAAAACAACAACAAAAAAAACAAAACCCTGGAGTGTTAGGAGGAGAGTGCAGGTAGAGGGGTGAGGAAGGGTAAGGGGCAGGGCTGGTTGGGAGCTGGGGGCTCTCACCAGCCCTCCTTTCAGTCTCTACAACAGAGCAGCTTCCCAGACTTCTCCAGGAACCCAGAAACGGGATGGTTCTCGGCAAAGGTTGGGAGTGGCTTTCCCTCTGGTAGCCACACACCTGAGCACTACGGACAGGGAGGCAGGTGCCACCCTGACACCCCTCTTCAATAGCAATGGGAAAGTGATGAGTGGGGGAGTCCTGAGGAGATGTGGCCTGCAGAAGACACGCAGCCATGCAGGGACCCAGGGCTTTAACCTGGGGAGGACGCAGGTCCCTGCAAGGAAGAGTAGATTTGGAGAGGAAGGATGGAGGTGGACTATCGCCCCATTCCCCCAGCAAATGAACAAAGCTGGGCCCTTTCCATAGGAACTGCCCTTGGAGATAGCAGAGTGTGGCTGCCCCTCCTTGCTCCAGCAGCTGTGGGAGAGGCACTGCTCTGGGGCCTGAACTGCCTCTGCTTCCCCCGCTGAGGGGCCCCTCACTCTTACCCAAGACTCTGGATTGTTGCACGGCAACCGCTCCTCCCATGGCATTGCTCAGCAACTACTCCTCCCATCCTGGCCACCCTGTGCCCCCTTCCTGGTCCCAACGCCAGCCCTTAGTCCTTCCTCCCTCAGCAGCCAGGCAGACATAACAACAAAACTACTAAAAGGAGCTTCACTGCACCGAGCTGTTTCCTGCCCAAACTAAGGGAATAATGTGAACTGTGTGCACATGTGTGTAGTGTGTATGCATGCATGCATGTGTGCGTGTGTGTGCATGTGTGTGTGAGTGAGAGACAGAGCGAGGGCCTGAGGAGGAGGGCTAAGAGCCAGGGGTCCTGGGCAGGTGGACAGGGCTGTGGGACATGTTGGGGAGGCTTTGGGAATGGGGTATTCCTAGTCAGGGTTCACACCTCACCTGGGATGTTGTTCCATGCTGGTATTTCCTCTGCCACCCCCGATGCCCATCTGTCTTGGAGAAAGGAGTCCCCAGGTGTGTGTTTGCCCAGCTGTCCATTCTATCTCTCCCTTAAACACAGAGCATTCAGCTCTTCCCTGGATTTCCCTCCTCTGAGCCATGGAGTCAGTGCCACAGCCTTTGCTATGCACCTCTCAGGCCTCTCCTTGGCGTTGACCCTGGAATGACCTACCACCACCTATTTTTCCCATAGTCTGTACCCAGTGAGTTGAAGGCTGGGTCCCCACCCTTCCTTTTGGTTTCCTGTCTTCCTTCTCATGGCCCCAGCTGGTTGCCATGGAGATGAGGTTCCTGGTCCTCCCTGTCCTGGCCGGACTGCCCCGCCTCAGATCCAGGATGCCCTTGGCATCGCTCCCACCCTCCACCAGCTTCTCCTCCCTGGTCTGACAATGGGCAAGCAAAAAGGGGCAGCTGCGATCTAGCAGGCCTGCCCACCCCCCTTCAGTTCAGGTAATATAGTTGTGAATCTTCTGGCCGCTGGTTAGGGCCCTGGGCACCACAGGCAGCCCCTCACCTAAGCCAGGGCCTATACTCCTCTTACAACAGCAAGGGAGCCCTGGGGCCCCAGGCCTGTCGAGCTTCTTATCTCCCAGCACCCGCTTTTGGGAAAATGACTTTTCCTCTTTGAGCTGAACCACTCTGTCCATATTACACAGAAGCCATATTTGTATGGGGGGTGGGAGGGAGAGGGGCTGTTGTGCTGTGTGTGTCTGTCCAGGGGTGGGGGGGTGGGGGAAGGGAGCAGGGAGGGGACCGTGTATCTTTATAATCTTTCTAACTCTCCTGTGCTAATCTCAGAGGGGCCACCCTCAATATATCTGGATTATCTGTGTCATTCAGCTGCCTCCTTTCTGCTCCTCTTGCTGCTGCTGGGATGTGTGTATGTGAGGGTCTTCTTCCCATACTCCTTGCACCTGGTGCCTGGTGCCTCAAAAGGTGGTGTGTCCCTTGCCAGGCCACTCCCAAGGATATCTATGTACAGCAACAATATAACTCTACAAGGGAGAGAAGTGTATTCACTTCCTTTTGCTAACCCCTTCCTTTCCGGAGAGTGTCTTGGGGGGCATCTGACTGCTTCCCCCCACCCTCTGCCAGACATCGCTGGAGAATGTTAAGACGGCGATGGAGACACCATCAACGCCACCCTGGAGAGCATCACCAGACACCACCAGACCAAATTCACTTTCCAGCCCCTGCATGTTGAACCTGAAACTTGAGCTAGTGTCTTGGGAGAAAAGGGGGAAATCTCTACGAGGTACCCATCCTTCTGCACCTTAGGTCTGAGGTGCTTGGCCCCCTAGGAAGTCCTACATGAATGAGACAGAAGGTCCTTAACAACACTGGGGATGAAGCAGCCGATGCTGTTTTGGACAAATGAAACAGTGTCCCCTAACCAGCCCTTTCTATCTCATTGCTCTGACTTGGACACGCCATGGCTCACCGATCCCAAAGTCCCCACTATGTCTCCCCAGCTGAGGAAATAAAAGCAGAAAGGGGTGATGAAACAGTGAAGATCCTTGGGAAACAGCTGAGGAGGGGAGGCAGGGGGAAGAGGCCACTAAAAAAGTGAAATGGGCTTAGGAGGATCGGCCTGCCTGCAGGGTAGATGCCCTAAATTCTCTCTGCTGGCCAGCTCTGCCCCTCAATGAGAAACTTCACATATTGCTAAGATGCCTGGCCAATGAAACAGTTCCAGAGACTTTATGTGCCCCAGTAGAAATATGAATAGAAATCACTCTGTGGGCAATGGTCCCATTTTAAAATATGCTGTCCCATTGTCCCCTAGAGCCTACTCTAACTTGTCAGACCATGTATTCCACTTCATATGCAAGAGGCATGCACTGAACCCATAGGTGGCTGGGCAAACACCCAATAGCTCCCTGAAATGGCTTCATTATGCAGCCTCGACAGCCACGCCAACCCTCCCACTCTCACACTGAAACACCCAGACCTAGAGATAGCCAGACACACCCAGACACCCGCCAAGCCCCTCACATACAGATATATGCACACTGATACACAGCAAACGTACACAGAGATCAGTACACACAAAGAGCTCACGCCCACATGCACACACCCCTCAGGTGGGACAGAGTTGACCACCACCACCTTTCTCTCAAACGCATGGCTTTTGAACTGCCTTTCCTTGGATCAAGTTCAAGGGGATGGAGGAGCAGTGAGAGTCAGCCACCCTTCCCCTCCAATTTCCCAGCACCTCCCTTATCTCTGCCTCACAAGTCACCCAGCCCCCCTCTCTTCCTTCCTTGTGCTTGAAGAATCTCTACTTGCTGGAAAGCCCCCGGTTTTCTCAATCTCCCTTTCCACTTCGGTAAAATGCCCACTTTCTTGTCCCCACCTTTTTCCTGAGTGTAGTCCCAACCAGTCAAATCCAGCCTCAAAACAGGAAGCCCCGAGGCCAGTGCCCCCCAATAGGCCTGAGGCTTGTGCAGGCAGTGGGCGTGGGGTGAGGCTTCCTGATGCCCCCTGTCCCTGCCTGGAACCTGATGGCCCTCATTAGTCCTTGACTCTTATCTTGGAAGCACAGGCGCTGACAGCCATCCCAGCCCTTCTGTCTTCGGGCCTGAACCAAACGGTGCCATGGGAAACTGTCTGCACCGGGTGAGTATGGGGCCAGGGCCCAGAGTCCCTTACCCCTATGCCCCTCATTTCCCCCGCTGTTTGCCCCTCAGTCTTTATATCTCTTCCTTTTCCTCTTCATCTTTTCTCCCTTCCTTCTTTTTCCGCTTCCTTTAAAGTCTTTTTCCTTCTCCCCTTCCTGTGCTAGCCTCCTAGCTCCCTCTTGTGTCCCTCCCTTTGCCTTTGAGTCAGTTCCATCCTGGTCTCTTGGTGCCTTCCCTTCTGACCTTGCACTGCTCCTCCAGCCCCAGCTGCCCTGGCTTCCCCAGGACCGTTCCTGCTCCGGCTCTTCAGGCTCCCTGCTTTGTCCTTTTCCACTGTTCACACTGCATCTGACTCCTGCAGAGACCTTGTTCTCCCACCCGACCTTCCTCTCTGCCCTCCCCTCCCACCTGCCCCTCAATTCCCAGGAGACTCTTCCGGTGTAACTGATGGCCTCCTCTGGGTATGTCCTCCAGGCGGAGCTCTCCCCCTCAACTGAGAACTCAAGTCAGCTACACTTTGAAGATTTATGGGATTTTTCCTATGGTGAGAATGATTCCTTCCCAGATGTAGACTACGATGCCAACCTGGAAGCAGCTGCCCCCTGCCACTCCTGTAACCTGCTGGATGACTCTTCACTGCCCTTCTTCATCCTCACCAGTGTCCTGGGCATCCTAGCTAGCAGCACTGTCCTCTTCATGCTTTTCAGACCTCTCTTCCGCTGGCAGCTCTGCCCTGGCTGGGCTGTCCTGGCACAGCTGGCTGTGGGCAGTGCCCTCTTCAGCATTGTGGTGCCCATCTTGGCCCCAGGGCTAGGTAGCACTCGCAGCTCCGCCCTGTGTAGCCTGGGCTACTGTGTCTGGTATGGCTCAGCCTTTGCCCAGGCTTTGCTGCTAGGGTGCCATGCCTCCCTGGGCCACAAACTGGGTGCAGGCCAGGTCCCAGGCCTCACCCTGGGGCTCACTGTGGGAATTTGGGGAGTGGCTGCCCTACTGACACTGCCTGTCACCTTGGCCAGTGGTGCTTCTGGTGGACTCTGCACCCCGATATACAGCACGGAGCTGAAGGCTTTGCAGGCCACACACACTGTAGCCTGTCTTGCCATCTTTGTCTTGTTGCCATTGGGTTTGTTTGGAGCCAAGGGGCTGAAGAAGGCATTGGGTATGGGGCCAGGACCCTGGATGAATATCTTGTGGGCCTGGTTTATTTTCTGGTGGCCTCATGGGGTGCTTCTAGGACTGGATTTCCTGGTGAGGTCCAAGCTGTTGCTGTTGTCAACATGTCTGGCCCAGCAGGCTCTGGACCTGCTGCTGAACCTGGCAGAAGCCCTGGCAATTTTGCACTGTGTGGCTACACCCCTGCTCCTCGCCCTATTCTGCCACCAGGCCACCCGCACCCTCTTGCCCTCTCTGCCCCTCCCTGAAGGACGGTCTTCTCATTTGGACACCCTTGGAAGCAAATCCTAGTTCTCTTCCCACCTGTCAACCTGAATTAAAGTCTACACTGCCTTTGTGAAGCGGGTGGTTTCTTATTTTGTCTGGGGAGAAGAAGGAGAATGGAGAGAGACATTTTTATGTCAGACTTTCTTGCCAGTGTCTGTTTCTATAGCTGGCCTGGGAAGAAGGTGAATAATGAATAAATACCCTCAGGGTACACAGATATTCTCTTGAGGTGTGGGGTCACTGCCATCTCAAGGGAGAAGGGAAGAGGAACCAGAGCATGAGGGGAGTCGCTAAACCAAAAAAACCAGAAGGGATGGCTTAGCTGGAAAAAAAGCTGTTCTGGGAAGCAAATGGAATAGGAACCCAAACTGAGAGATAAACAGGGAAGAGTGATGACAAAGCCCAGAGTAATACCACCTCCCCATGTCCTACCTGCCCAGCCTCTCTCTGTCTTCTGTCTCCTCTCTGGCTTTGTTTAGTGATTAGGACGGTGGTGGGGAAGGTGAAAGAAGCATCCCAGGGGATGTTACTAAGTTCAGGGAACATATCAAGATAATTTAAAAAGCCACTTCCTGGGAGTCATCTCTCCCAGGTTCCTCAGCATGACCTGAATGTACGTGTGCGTGTGCGTGTGTGTGTGTGTGTATACATCTGTTTCTCGATCTGTTAGAATCTACCTTTATGTTAGATGTATGCATGTAAAAACATATGTCCACCCACGAGCTTGCATCTCTGTCAGCACCTGAACTGCGCACACCTGTGCCTGTGCACTGACTTTTCCCAGGACCCAAACCCCCACTCAATTCTGCACCCATCCCTGTTCACAGGATACAGAATCGGGATTTATGACTCACTCCTTACACAAATGAGTTTTCTTTACCCTGGTTTTTAAGCCTAGTCTTTTCTGTGTAGGATGTGTGGAGGGAAGAAAAGATCAAGAAGTTGTGAAGGGTGGAGAAACTTGAAGGGGGAGGCCCTGATCTGATTCATCTTCTGCTTGGAATTCCCTGAATTTCCCTTTCAAAATCTCAGCTTTTGAAATAAACCTTTATTTCCCAAATACATCTTTCCTTCCACCTTCCACACAATACCCCAATCCCCTGGGCACCTCTTTCCCAAATATACCCCTGATTCTCTGGCTGCTTAATCATGACCTTTGAGATTTTTCTCAGCCTCTACCTACCCAAGTTTAGATGGCTGGAAGGACAGAAGCCCCTCCTCATTAAGGGCACAGCTTTTACCACCAAGAGCAGATTCACCCTCTACCCAAGAGGCTACAAAACAGTTAGTTCCTACCTCTAACCCAACTAAAGGCTGGGGAAACTTGAGCAGATACGTTCTGTCAGTTGAACCCAATTACCATCTTTCCATTTTCCTAAGATATGCTATACCTGGTTTCTTTACTAAAATGTTTCTGCTTGACTCTCTGGGCTTGGGAATAGTAGGTGAGTGCGGGAGAGGTGCAGAGATGAGTTAGAATAGCTTAGGCAGGAGGGTGCAAAAAGCTTTAGGGAATTTTCCTGGGTGGGTGCCACGACAAAGCCTCTAAATCTCCCACCTCCTGTCTCTTAGCAACCACCAGGTTAGCTCCTGATTGGTTCGTCCTAAATTGAAAGGCGGGATTTAGGGACCGATTGAGACGCGGGAGACATTCTGAAACAGAAAAGAAGGGAAAGAAAATGAAGAGAAAGCAAATAATTTACAAACCTAAATTATGCTCTGGTTTCCAACCACAGTTCATGAATGTGTTCTAGTATTTTTCCCCCGCTTTTTTTTTTTCCAGGCTCCTCTCAATATCCCCCTCCCGTCCTTGACCACTCTTCCAATTCTACCAGATGTTGCTGTCCTCCCTTACAAGGTACTGATTTGGAAGCTGACCTAGTTGAGGAGGAGGAGAGGGCATTTTTGACTCCCTGAATCTTCCAGTGTCAACCTGATGCAAGGGAGGCTTAATTTAAGACCACTTGGCTTGTCTTATCTGCCCCCGACCCTGTGCCTCTGGATAGAAATCCCTGGTCAGTCAGTCCAGTTAGAAAGAACCTCAGACTCCTGGGTAATAGCTTGGCAGCTCTCATGGCTTTCACAAAGGAAAAGCAGCTGCAGAAGCCCGAAGCTGCTAAGAGGTTAGGGTGGGCTGGAGACAGTGCCCCACCCCCGCCCCCTGCTACATCCTCCTCATCCCCACCCCCACCGGGATTGTTCCAGGCCTTTTGGGCTGCCCTTTCCCTGCCATTACCTAGGCAGCACTTGGAGAGCTCCTCCTTAAGTCTAACCTGGACCTCAGTCATTTCTTTAAAGCTTCCTTGGGGACCTGCCACCCCATGCATTTAACCCACTACATGCCATCAACCACTCTAAAATTGGTCTCAATCTGGCATCTTTTCTGCAACCCTTCAGGAATACAAATCCTGTCTCCTTAGAGCCCTTAAGAATTTAATCTTAGGGTTGGCAGGGACTTTAGCTGTGTATGAGATATTGGGCCTCCTGGCTAAAGAAAAAAATCCTCTCAGAATGATGAGAGCCAGGGAAGCAAGCTCTTGGGAAAACACAGGACCCTGAGGAAGGTCAGTTTGCTTTGCTTTCCAAAGGAGAGAGATCTATTATTCAAGGGAAGTTTGAACATCACATTGACGCTCATAGTTCATTTATTCCAAGCTGAGGCCCCTCCCTTAGGATTTAGAAAACAAATGCTTGGTCCTCACACCCTTTTTCCATTCCTATTTCCCTATCCCCCAACCCCATCACCACCTTCTTCCCTCAGAGGAATTCTGATTGAGAACTTCACTGGGATTTCAAACCCAATTCATCGCCAACTCTAATTGCCAGAGATTTGCATGAAAACCATCGTATGCTATCTAATTATTCTGACAACAGCAGCCCGCCGTCTGGGCACAAGGAGAATCGCAGTTTTAATTAACAATAATGCACCTTGCCGACAAATGTGATTGTTTAGGTTAATTAACAAGTCCAAGTCCTTCCAAATCATCTCTAGACATCTAGGTGATTTGGGCAGGAGGGGTGTGGGGAACACAGGGAGAGATGGGGAATGTTTAAACATCATTTCAGCAAAAATGCATGTTATCTTTCTTCTTTCCTGTAACTATCTGGTGAAGGGAAGAGAAAATCTCTGAGAGACTGGCTCTGGAAAATTGGTTGGGGAATTTTGGGAACATCTTCTTCTCTTCTTTTTTTTTTTTTTTTTTTTGAGACAGAGTCTCACTCTGTTGCCCAGGCTGGAGTGTAGTGGCAGAATCTCAGCTCACTGCCACCTCTGCCTCCCAGGTTCAAGCGATTCTCCTCCCTCAGCCTCCTGAGTAGCTGGGATTACAGGCATGCACCACCACACCAGGCTAATTTTTTGTATTTTTAGTAGAGACGGGGGTCTTACCAGTTTGGCCAGCCTGGTCTCGAACTCTGACTTCAGGTGATCCACCTGCCTCAGCCTCCCAGAGTGCTAGGATTACAGGCGTGAGCCACT
This sequence comes from Nomascus leucogenys, assembly GCF_006542625.1. Classification (NCBI taxonomy): domain Eukaryota; kingdom Metazoa; phylum Chordata; class Mammalia; order Primates; family Hylobatidae; genus Nomascus; species Nomascus leucogenys. Next base: position 42,248,307 of record NC_044392.1, on the reverse strand, counting down.
GTGCCCGGCGGGAACATCATTTTAAGGGGATGTATCAGACATCTTTATGTTGCACTTAGATTTAGGAAACCTTTTGGACACATTTTTATAAATGAGAAGATTAAGTTCTTATAGCTCTCTAGCATCTTGAAATCATTGCCTGATTGTTTGCAAACTTGGTTTCTAGCATGAAAGCCTCAACTTCCCCACCAATGCCATTTGTCCTCAGCTTTCTTTATATGTTCCTACCACATCTGTGGTCATTTAAAGTTGCCTACTGCTTGTGAACCCGGGAGGTGGAGCTTGCAGTAAGCCGAGATTGCGCCACTGCACTCCAGCCTGGGCAACAGAGTGAGACTCCATCTCAAAAAAAAAAAAAAAAAAAAAAAAAAAAGAAGTTGCCTACTGCCTTTGATTTCCCAGATACCGTGTCAAGTTTCACCCTTGCCCTCTTCAAAGATAACTGTATTTTTTTCCTGGGTAGTTCTCTGTATCATGCAAAAATACATTGTATGTAGCTCCAAACTGTGCCTTTCATCTTTCTAGTCTTTCTAAGAGCATGGACCTAGTCTTCTTCCTCTAAATCAGGTATTACTAATGTTTAGGGGATAGGAGGAGGGTTATAGGCCTCTTAGAAAATCCAATGAAAGTAATAAAGTTACTTTTTAGAAAAATCCAATATTATACCCTAAATTTGGCATCTAGTTCTTTGCTACTACATTTGAGTTAATCCTGAGTGTTTCTGTACACTCTGACAGGACTTCCACGATTAGCTGGTGGCCTTGTCTCCCCATAGCTCAAGAAGCTTTACGCCCAGGGGTGAATTTTGTTCTTTGAAGGGGCAAATCTGTTTTCCACTTTAAGAGTCTTTGCACTTGATATCTCTTCTGCCCCAAATGCTCCTTCCTGTGCTCTTTATGTGACTGACAACTTCTTGTCCTTGGGGTCTCTGTGCAAATATCACCTCCCTCAGGAGTGATCTTCCCTGACATCCAGTGGAATGTAGCCTGGCCATGCCACACCCAATTAATTCTCTACCAGTTCACCTTGGATGTTTCCATTGTAGCATTTATCACGTTAAAATTTTATTTATTCGTTTATTTGCTTATCAGTTTACTGCTTGTCTACCTCCTCCCTCCAACACTAGAAAAGAAACTTCAACCATGCAGGAGTCCTTTCTCTGACTGGCACATGATCAGAGCTCAGGAAACATCTACTTAATACCCAAGTTAATTTCATGAATAAAGATTCATTGCCCACACTGGAACATTCACAGTCCAGAGAGGGAATAGGAACAAGTAAGCAAATAATTGATGCAGAAAACTGACCTCTTCTCCCTAAGTCCTCGAGAGCCTCTCCCATGTCATTCCAGTGTCTGGGGGCTGAAGAGGCTAGAGAATCTTCTGTAGATTTCTGGCCTGTGAACCTGTTTTTTTTGTGTGTCAATTCATGGCTGACTGGAGCTGAGGACTTCACCACAGTTCCTGAACCACGCATTAAAGAAAAAATGCTTCCTTTCCTTTGGGATACTGCCGGGTTTTTGGCCAGCAGGGGAAAGCTGGGAAAGGTTGTTATTTTTCATCTTTGCTTGAGGAAAAGTGAGTCACTGAGACTCCCCCAGAGTTCTGGGAGACAAAGTCCTTCACTGGCTCAGAATCAAATTCATAGTCCAGCCACCTCCTCAGATTGCATCATTCTCAGGGAGAGCCCACTGCCCCCCTTGGACCGAAAAGTCATCATGTTGATTTTTTTTCTTCGGTTTTCTCTCCTTCCTTTTAGTTTCAACTTAGCTCCCCTTCCAACCCTACCCCTTCCCCACCTGTGAAAGCTGGTTCCTACTCTCACCTTCTGGCCTCTGTCGCCCCCCTGTGGCAATTGATCTCTCTGCAGTTTTGGGAACAGGATCACCCTTTAAGGCACTTAAGGGTGTATAATTAATTTCATTTAAAGAATTTGTTGAGTACCTACTACATTCAAGATGCTAGTGAAAGTACTGGAATAGTTGGAAATGAATCATACACAATTATTGACATCAGAATCTCTCTGGACCCACCTGGTCCCCCATCCCCTTCCTTCCTTCCTTCCTTCCTTCCTTCCTTCCTTCCTTCCTTCCTTCCTCATTTCTCAAATTTTCCCAGTCCTCTCGCAAACAACCTTGAACAAATTTGGATCCCAGGACACACAGAAAATCCACAAATCCCTCAGTCACCTAGACTTCTCAGAGCAAACTTCTATTTCACAGTCAAAGGCCCATAGCAAATTGCACAGCCTCTAGTCAGTGGGTGTTCCTGTCTCAGTGTCATGTTCAGAAGTGTTCCTTACATGCAGACGCACAGAAGATACAAGAGCAAGAAGCTCTTGCCCTTTCACACTCCTCCAGGGTGGTTGCGGTGGATTCTGGAAGCCAATACACTGAAAGACAATTACCCAGAGTAGAGGGAATGGGTGTGGAGCCTTGGAGAAGGAAGTTCTTTACAAATTAGTTGGCCCTTTCCTGTCTGTGACCTGACGAAGAGGTGAGGAAGAAGTGGACTGTCTGTGCTATCTGCCTGGATGCTTCCAAAAACACGACCATGCTTATCCTCCCCCCATCATCTCCCTCAAGCCTCAGAACAGGGTTGTTCCCTTCACATACTGGGTTGATTGACAGGGGGGACTTCCATGGAATGCTTTGGGGAGTGTGACAAGAGCAAGGGAAGGGAAGGTCACTGGGATAGCAAATGTATGCAGAAATTAAATAAAATATAATAGAGATTATGCAAAACCTGCGTTTAAAAAATCAATTGCACAAAAACAGGATGGAAGATACCTGGCTCAACAGAAGTTCTTGTAAAAAAAAATTTAAAAGACTTAGAGGTTTCGCTTGGCTACAAGCTGAAGATGATTCAATAGTGCATGTGGTAGCCAAAACGCTGATGCAGACTCAAACTGCATTAAGAGACAAAGTGTACAAGATGAGGGAGTGCACAGCACCACCCCTGCCCTGGACAGGCCATATTTAGAATAGAGGGCTTGGCTCTGGGTACTGCATGTTTAAAGGCCACTAACAAATGAGAGTTCTTAAAAAGGGGGTGGCCAGGCTGGGTGCAGCTGCTCACGCTTATAATCGTAACATTCTGGAAGGCTGAGGTGGGCAGATTGCTTAAGCCCAGGAGTTCCAGGCCAGTCTGGGTAACATGATTAAATCCCATCTGTACACACACACACACACACACACACACACACACACAAATAATACAAACATTAGCTGGGCTTGGTGGTGTGTGCCTGCAGTATCAACTACACAAGGGGCTGAGGTGGGAAGATCCCTTGAGTCTGGGAGGTTGAGGCTGCAGTGAGCAGTGATTGTATCACTGCACTCCAGCCTGGGCGACAGAGTGAGGCCTTGTCTGAAAAAAGAAAAAAGTGAAGACAAGGGAGAGGGAACTGTGGCTAAAATGTTGACAATCTAGAGACGATGTTACTTCTACACGGAGAGACTAAAGGTGCAAGGGAGTCAGGGGTCGGGGAAATTTACAATGGAAATGTGTAGAAAATATATAGTTGTCTTTAACTCAACAGTTGTGCTATTCAAAAAGCATTAGGCATGTATGTAGCTTCAGAATTAGAAACACTGAATGAGAAGAAGTAACAGGGAGGCTGATTTTGGCTGAATGTTAGGAAGAGCTTTTGACAATTCAATCTGAGCCAGAGATGGGTGTCACATTCTGGAGGGAGGGAGGGAGAGAGGGAAGGAAGAAGTGGAGGGAGGAAGGAAATGCGTATGAGCAGACCATGTGTTAGGCACTGCTCTGTGTTCTTGTTTTACAGTGGTGAGCATATCAGATGTGGGCCTTGCCTTTGTGGTGTTTGGAGACTAAAGTGAAAGGCAGTAATTAGACACATAAACACACAAATAAATTACAAATGCTGTTATGAGATAACAGCATTTAAGAGAAATGCAAATAAAAAAATTGCTTCTCTGGTGCAAATAAGAGAAAGAAAACAAGAAGATAAAAGTGAGAGGTGACAGCGTGCTGGCAGCCCTCACAGCCCTTGCTCGCTCTGGGCGCCTCCTCTGCCTGGGCTCCCACTTTGGCGGCACTTGAGGAGCCCTTCAGCCCACCGCTGCACTGTGGGAGCCCCTTTCTGGGCTGGCCAAGGCGGGAGCCTGCTCCCTCAGCTTGCAGGGAGGTGTGGAGGGAGAGGCGCAAGCAGGAACCGGGGCTGCGCGCAGCGCTTGCGGGTCAGCTGGAGTTCTGGGTGGGTGTGGGCTTGGCGGCCCCGCACTCGGAGCGGCCGGCGGGCCCTGCCGGCCCTGGGCAATTAGGGACTTAGCACCCGGGCCAGCGGCTGTGGAGGGTGTACTGGGTCCCCCAGCAGTGCCAGCCCACTGGCGCTGCGCTCGATTTCTCACCAGACCTTAGCTGCCTTCCCGCGGGGCAGGGCTGGGGACCTGCAGCCCACCATGCCTGAGCCTCCCACCCCCTCCATGGGCTCCTGTGTGGCCCGAGCCTCCCCGATCAGGGCCACCCCCTGCTCCACGGCGCCCAATCCCATCGACCACCCAAGGGCTGAGGAGTGCGAGCGCACGGTGAGGACTGGCAGGCAGCTCCACCTGCAGCCCTGGTGCAGGATCCACTGAGTGAAGCCAGCTGGGCTCCTGAGTCTGGTGGAGATGTGGAGAACCTGTATGTCTACCTCAGGGATTGTAAATGCACCAATCAGCACCCACTGTCTAGCTCACGGTCTGTGAATGCACCAATCGACACTGTATCTAGCTACTCTGGTGGGGCCTTGGAAAACCTTTATGTCTAGCTCAAGGATTGTAAATACACCAATTGGCACTCTGTATCTAGCTCAAGGTTTGTAAACACACCAATCAGCACCCTGTGTCTAGCTCAGGGTCTGTGAATGCACCAATCGACACTCTGTATCTAGCTGCTCTGGTGGGGCCTTGGAGAACCTTTGTGTCCATACTCTGTATCTAACTGATCTGATGGGGACGTGGAGAACCTTTATGTCTAGCTCAGGGATTGTAAATGCACCAATCAGTGCCCTGTCAAAACAGACCACTGGGCTCTACCAATTAGCAGGACGTGGGTGGGGCCAGATAAGAGAATAAAAGCAGGCTGCCCGAGCCAGCAGTGGCAACCCGGTCGGGTACCCTTCCACACTGTGGAAGCTTTGTTCTTTCGTTCTTTGCAATAAATCTTGCTACTGCTCACTCTTTGGGTCCACACTGCTTTTATGAGCTATAACACTCACCACGAAGGTCTGCAGCTTCACTCCTGAAGCCAGCGAGACCACGAGCCCACTGGGAGGAACGAACAACTCCAGACGTGCCGCCTTAAGAGCTGTAACACTCACCACGAAGGTCTGCAGCTTCGCTCCTGAGCCAGCAAGACCACGAACCCACCAGAAGGAAGAAACTCCGAACACATCAGAACATCAGAAGGAACAAACTCCAGACGCGCCACCTTAAGAGCTGTAACACTCACTGCGAGGGTCCACGGCTTCATTCTTGAAGTCAGTGAGACCAAGAACCCACCAATTCCGGACACAAAAGTAATTCGGGTTATGAGTTCATAGCTACAGAAAGGATCCAAGCTATGGCTTGATGGTAATAAATTATCAAAATGTCACAGAAAGCATCCCCTGAATTGGGTTAAAGCTGGGACCAGTCCAACTGCTTTCTTTCAAATTGGCAATACATTGGAATCACCTAGAGGAAGATTTTCAATAGTCCTTGATCTGATCCAAGATACCATTAATCATAATTTTTGGAACTAGAAGACTCTGAAACTCTATGATAATATGTTAAGTGAAAGAACTAGACTAAAATGCATAATCTTTGATTCTGGTGTCTGGGTTTCACTTGTGATGACTTTAGTCTCTTTGCTTGGGTTATGGAACTAAATTCCTCTGGTGCAGAGCTAGGATAACTTTGTCTCTTCAGGAGACCAAACAACGAAGGGATTCCTAGCCAGATATGCACCTAACCTGAATTTTTCCAAGAGGTGGGTACCATTCCAGGCACTAGCTGCTGCAGAGAAATTGTAGCTGGTTCCTGGGGTCCCTCTAGTGGTCAGAAGCTGTCACTTCAATTCTCTTCTCTTTGGCCCAGGTTTGGCCAGAGAATTTGCTGATATGGGCTCTAAGAGGGATGCGGGAGTCACGCAAAAAGCAGGCAGAGAAACCTAAATACATGTATATTTCAGAAGGTTCTTCTCTATAATTAACATTAAAAATAGAGGTGACATAACTCAGGAATTTCTTTCCAAATTTTTCCTGACCCTTTTTACCTTGTCTTGGCTAATTTAAATTTAGAGAAAGAAGGGAGTTGACGGAGATACAACTTTTAGAAATCAGAGTAGATAGCTCCCCAGGATACCAGGCCATCAGTTAGGGTTTCCAAGTTTCATTTTCATTCCCTGGCAAAATGCAAAACATATCAGAGTTGGGTAGTCAGATAGAGCACTGGGTTGAGTAGGGAGATATGAGTTGTGCATTCTGAGCTGTGACACTTCGCAGCTTTCTAAGTTTCTAAGAGAAAAAGCAGGTAATGACGCCTTCCTTGCCTGGCTCACAGGTCTGATGTAAAGATTAAATGCACTGACAGATGTGGAAGCTCTGAAATCAGTTACAGCTGGGAGGAAATACACTGCAATGAGTATTAAAGAAGAGTTTGCCCTGCAGGCAATTTGAAAAATGTCCATTGCCTTTTGGGGCCATTTCACCTAAACATAAGTTCTTACAAAGGCAGCAGCATGTGGGAGCTGGACTGCTAGGAGTTACCCTTCCAGCTCTGTCCTTGGGTGCGTTCTCTGCCCCTGTGACCAAAGGACTCACAGAATCTACCTAAACAGTGTTTCATAGGGACCTCTAAGGAAGAATTCCCTTACAACAGAGGTCAACGGGGGGTGAGGGAAGGGAGCAGGTGATAGTAGTGATGGTAATGGGAGCTGTTGGTGGGTATTTTAATGGCATTTGGGCTGGCTTTTCTGCATTATAGTATTGTTTAGAGAAGGGCTTAAAATGCTCTTGAACTGCCACAAAATCTTTTATCATACTTAACCTTATACACGGACCCTCAAATGACCACATTGCAACTTTTCTCACAACCCTCTCCTGTGGATTCTGTTCCTTGGTGTCCTTTGGAAGCTCCTTGTTGTGGGAGGGTGGAGTGGTTGGGAGAACTCATCTGCTTATCAGCCACGGAGCTCCCCCCAACTCATTGGAAATACATTAATGCCACGTCATCTACTAATGCCATTCAAGGTGTGGGCTATGGATCAATATCAGCATCACCGGGGAGCCTGTAGGAAATGCGGACTTTCAGGTTCCACACCAGATCTGCTGCTGAATCAGAAGCCGCACTTTTTCACAAGATCCTAAGTGATTCGTTTGCACACTGAAGTTTAAGAAGCACCCCACATTTTGTTGGATATTCAACAAAATGAGAACCTGACTTTAGGGTTTCCTTTCTCCCACCCTACCACTACCTCCAGCAGTCTCCTTGTCTTCCAGATTCCACCTTAAAATTCAGGAATCACCATGCACTGAGGACAGCCCTGCACAAACATCAAGTTCCCATGCTTTAGGAAAAGTGACAAAAACCCACACCGCCTTTCTTTCCCAGGCTCCCTTTGTCCCAGAAAAATAGACCTTCCTCAAATCTTCCTCCAAGGCCGGGCGCAGTGGCTCACACCTGTAATCCCAGCACTTTGGGAGGCCGAGGCAGGAGGATCACCTGAGGTCAGGAGTTCAAGACCAGCCTGGCCAACATGGTGAAACCCCATCTCTACAAAAATAAGAAAATTAGCCGAGCGTGGGGATGGTGCCTGTAGTCCCAGGTACTCGGGAGGCTGAGGGAGGAGAATCACTTGAACCTGGGAGGGAGAGGTTGCAGTGAGCTGAGATTGCTCCACTGCACTCCAGCCTGGGAAACAGAGAGAGACTCTTCTTAAAAAAAATGAAATAAATAAATAAATAAATCTTCCCCTAAATGGCACAGATCTGAGCGCTGTGTGGCAATGGGGGACACAACCTTTCTACCTGTCTTTCTTTCTCCTGCTTTGGGTGGGAGGGGCCTCTGGAAAGAAAGGTGACTGTGCGGAACCATCACTGTGTCAGGTGTGATGCAAAAGTAAGATCAGAAGTGAGTGCTGAGGGGTGCCAAGGAGCTGGGCATAGGATTTAAGAATGTGCCCCCGGAAGGTAGCAGAGAGACCACACAGAGTCACGAGGCATGTGGGGTCTCAGGCTGTGCACCCCCAGACACCAGGGCAAGTGGGCACACTCACACGCACATGTGTATGCAGCCACACATGGTCTACTGCTTCTGGACTCTGTGTCCAGGTACACACCGCAGAAGGCAGGCAGAGGCCATGCCACCCCATTCCCAGTGGCCAGACCTTGTCTATGCTCAGTGGCACAGACACCTCATAGCCCAGTCTCCACACTCTGTACTCAGTCTGCTGATGCCTGAAATGACTGCGACGAGAGATCGCTCTCCTTGGCAAACATTGTCCCCTCTCTGTGCTCCTCTTTTAACACAGACATTTTTCCAAGAGGGGCAATGGATTAAATAACAGATGCTCCTTGTAAGTTAATGAATCAGAAATGTTGCCACAGGGAGGGTCAAGGGCAGCAGGAGAAAAACAGGCAGCTGAGGAGGGACAAGGAGCTGAAAGAAAGAAGAAGCAGGGGCGGGGCAGCCGGAAGACAGATTTTACCTGCATCACAATTACACCAAGGAGCAGTGCTGGTCTGTAGTGCAGGATGGGGGCCTGGATTACACAGACCTGACTTCTCAGGGACATATGGGGGAACTAGCATTTCCAGGCTTCTGATGGGCCTCCTGGGATCTAGCTAGACTCACCTCAAAACAATTCCACCTGCAGTCAAAGAGATTCTTAAAACATGCCAATCTATCCCTATCACTCCTGCAAGTATCCGTGGCTTCCCCATCATCCTAGTGTAAAGCCAAGCTTAGCACAGCTCCCAAGGTCCTCCCGAACCTTCCCCAAACCTGTCTCTCCAGCCTCATCAATCATGCTAACTTTTAGACATGATAAATGACTAGTAGTTCCCCCAAAGCAAGCCACCTTCCCTCAGGCCTCTGTGCCTTAGTGTGGGGCCGCTCCATCGGCCTGGAAAGCTCTCAACGCCTCCCCTTCATCTAGCTAATGCCTACATGTTCGAGACTTAGCTCTGGTGTTCCCTGACCTGAGCGCATCCTCTCTGTCCCTGCAAGCTGGGTTGGTGGGGTAGGTGTGACTGCTCTGTGCTCCTGAAGCACACTGGGCATAATAATGACTATCGTGTATTATTTAACCACCGTTCTTATGTGTTGGTCCCGCCAACCGGGTTTCTTAAGGACAAAGGTTGTGGCTTACTTTTACTTTCCAGAAGATAGCCCAGTGCTGGACAGATAGTATGCATTTGAAATGTCTGTTGTGTATATTAATGTATGTATTGAGGATAGAGGTTAAGTACAAAACCCTTTGAGAGCTAATGGACTCTTTTTACTAAAGAGAAAAATGGGGCTCTCCAATCAGAAGTTATGCAGGTTGTCCAAGTATCAACTGTTAGAAACCAGAAAATTCTGAGTTCGAACCTAGGTCTATGTTCCAGATGAATTTAAGGTCCTTGTTCCCTTTTCTCTTATGTGCTCAGCTGGTGGTAAGTCATAACTGCACTGCCCTGTTGCTGCATTTCCCATCATAAATTCAAGACATTCGGATCTAACCTTCCAGGAGGGAACCTTAAAGCAAATCAGGTTTTGCGTTTTTGTTTCTATTTTAGTATTTATTTATTTATTCAGATTTTTTTTTTTTTTTTTTTTTTGAGATGGAGTCTCACTCTGTCTCCCAGGCTGGAGTACAGTGTCACAATCTTGGCTCACTGCAACCTCCATCTCCTGGGTTTAAGCGATTCTCCTGCCTCAGGCTTCCAAGTAGCTGGGACTACAGGCATGCGCCACTATGCCTGGCTAATTTTTGTAGTTTTAGTAGAGATGAGGTTTCACCCTGTTAGCCAGGCTGGTCTCAAACTACTCACTTCAGGTGATCTTCTGGCCTTGGCCTCCCAAAGTGCTGGGATTACAGGTGTGAGCCACCGCTCCCAGCCTGCCTGCTTGTTTTAGAGATGGTGGCTGAGGCTCAGGGATGTGGAACGTTCCCACATTACTGTAATACTCACAGCAATATGATAATGTTATCATGTTATTACATCATGGTGGGGCCAAAATGGGATGGCAGGGACTGGGCATGAGGCAGGGGACAAGGATGAGATGGGCTGGTTTTTCCATCTCAGCCCAGAATAAATCAAAGCAATGTATATTTATTGACCGTGAGCTTATCTGGGTGCCCGAGCCCCCTCCCAAACCCCAGCAATAGGAGAAAGGTGACCAGGAGAACAAAGGCGGATGTTTCTCCAGCTACCCTCTCAGGTCAGAGGGAGAAATGGACGGAATCCATCACTTGGAGCCTGCTTCCTTCTGGCCTCACCACAAGGGGCCACATCCAGATGGAGAAAATAGTTAGGAGGGTCGCACATTTGCATACATTTGCATGTGTTTGCATATTCACACAGAACATGCAGCTCATTCTCAGGCAATTTTCAAGTAAATGTGATTATTGCCACCTTCAGGTTGTCATGGATAGATTTTGCTCTTCTCACTTTCGTTCTCACCCACCCACGGTCTCTGGGCCCTGATACAGGACGAGCCAGTGTGTGCATGTCGGGGAAGGGGATACGTGAAGGCGCAGGAGTGCCAGCACCAAGGAGAGGTGGCACCCGGGGCCAGGCACAAGGGCAGCACAGCAGCCTCGCCTTAGCCTGAATCCTCAAAGCACGCCATGCCGGCTGCTAGGTAACATCTGCTGTGTTCCTGCTAACAGCTATGCTGATTGGAATGGACATTCTCAGCAAGTTACATGCTTTTTCACTGGTGAGATGGCAGTGCAAGACAAAAATCTCTTTGGCATATAGGACAGTGGGCAGATGATGAGCATTATATGAATATAAGCTGTGAAGTCAAACATCAAGCCCCCAGTCCCTTGAGACTCTTTTCCTCTAGAGTGTATTACCCCCCAATCCACCTTTTCTTATAGAACCTGCTTTCCCTACTATTTGGCTCACAGTAGGTTCTTCCCAACAGCCTTTTAATGGTTCGGGGGCTCAAAAGGCCCAGAGGGGAGCCTGTTTGTTCTTGCAGGCTGACAGACAGTGGGCAGGAACAGCTATGTGCATGGAGAACACAGGAAATAAAGAACAAGCCTGATTGTTGCTGTTCTGCCTGGCGCTGAGAGGAGAGTCTCAGAAGCAACAGGACGTCAGGGTGTTCCTTCTTTGAGTTATTAAGTCAGAGAAAAGACTCCCCTGGCTGATGATTCCTGTGAGTTTGAATACTGAGATAGCATATGAGTTAAATGAGAGAACTGTTTTACCAATCATAGATTCAAACTTCTCCTACATGAATTTGCTGATCAACTAATCAACAAATACCTTCTGTGTGCCTCAGCCAAGCTAAGTAGCTGAACTCTAGTAGGCATTCAGTAAACACGTGTTAATTTAATTCAATGCAGTGTAGATATTGTACTGTTATTGTAGAATTCAGAAATTAAAAACTTATAGACCTTGGCTTCTAGGAACTCAGAGTCTATAAAAATTTTAATACTTGAAATATTTTATTAATATTAATAATATAATAGAAGGCATATAACACAGTTGTCTTAGTCTGTTCAGACTGCTGTAACAAAATGCCATAGACTGGGTGTCTTATGAACAACAAACATCCATTTCTCACAGTTCTCCATGCTGGAAAGTCCTAGATCAAAGTGCTGGCAGATTCGGCATCCAGTGAGGGCCAGTTTCCTGGTTCTTAGACAGTTGTCTTCTTTCATGTCCTCATGTGGCAGAAGGGACAAGGGGAGTCTCTGGGGTCTCTTTTATAATGGCACTTAAGCCTTCATGACCTAATCTCACTCCAAAGGCCCCACCTCCTAACCATTATATTGGGGGTTAGGATTTCAACATATGAATTTTGATGGGACACAATCATTCACTCTTACAGCGGTCATTAAAAGTAGAGGCACTGAAGTTAGACACCAAAGTTCAATTCAGCTGTGCAACCTGAGACAAGTCACAGAACTTCCCTGAGTCTTAGTTTCCACTGAAAGTAGACCAGCAGCATCTTTTACATTGGGTTATTTGGATCATTAAATTGACTGACATGTACAGAACTTAACACATTGCTTGGCACTGAGTAAGCTTGCAAGATGTTAGCTAGAATTTAAGAAAGGCATAATTAAGTACCAAAATACATGATTTAAAGTCGTACGATTTTTAAAATTAGAACGAACCTTAAAAACTCTCTAATCCAATGTTTCCCAAATAATGGTCTGTGGATTGTTGCCAATTTCTGACTTCTTCTTTTTTTTTTTTTTTTTACCAGTCTGTAGCAAAATGGAATACAGAAAGACAATGTGGCGGTAGCTATTCTTTCCTTGCTGTTCAGTTTCCTTTCTTTCAGAGAGCTGACAAAAGGTAGGTGGTAAAATTGTTAATCCCATGTAAGTTCTCCATTTATTATTGTTGTTGTTTTGTTCATGAAATGTAGAAGTCTGAGAACCACTGCTCTAATAGACTAAATTTCCCATCAGTGGAGTCACTTTATGTGTCACTCTGTTGGCTCCATTTGAACAGGGTCAGGGTGCTGAAAAGTTATTTATATTTTAGAGCTCAGATAGAGCTAAGAGGGCAAGTCTAACCCCTCTTCTACATGATTGTCTTTCAGATCTTTGAAGACACCAACTATAAGGGAGCTTGGTATAGTGGGCAGAGCCTTTGGCTTAAACTCAGTTCTAGTTCTGCTACCATCTTGATTTCCTCCTCTGAACTTTTGTTAAATGGGCTAGGAGTATCTACTGGTGAAGAATGTTGTTGGGATCAAGGAAAATAATGCCTGTGAAAGCACTTTGTAAATAGTGAATTACCGTGCAAATGTTATACCTATGGTTTTGTTGTTGTTGTTGTTGTTGCTTGAGATGGAGTTTTGCTCTTGTTGCACAGGCTAGAGTGCAATGGCACGACTTTGGCTCACCGTAGCCTCTGCCTCCTGGGTTGGAGTGATTCTCCTGCCTCAGCCTCCAGAGTAGCTGGGATTACAGGCGTCTGCTGCCACACCCGGCTCATTTTTTTTTTTTTTTTTTTTGGTATTTTTAGTAGAGACGGGGTTTTACCATGTTGACCAGGCTGGTTTCGAACTCCTGACCTCAGGTGATCCACCCATCTCAGCCTCCCAAAGTGCTGGGATTACAAGCATAAGCCACTGCACCTGACCTACACCTGTAGTGATAAGACAGCCCCCTGGCCGGGCGCGGTGGCTCACGCTTGTAATCCCAGCACTTTGGGAGGCCGAGGCGGGCGGATCACGAGGTCAGGAGATCGAGACCACGGTGAAACCCCGTCTCTACTAAAAACACACAAAAAATTAGCCGGGCGTGGTGGCGGGCACTTGTAGTCCCAGCTACTCGGAGAGGCCGAGGCAGGAGAATGGCGTGAACCCGGGAGGCGGAGCTTGCAGTGAGCCGAGATTGAGCCACTGCACTCCGGCCTGGGTGAAAAAGCGAGACTCCGTCTCAAAAAAAAAAAAAAAAAAGACAGCCCCATTTCCACCAAGAGATCTCCACACAGCACAGTACCTATTGTTTATCATTGGTTTTTACTTCTCTGGACGTGGGTGGAGTAATGATTAGTCAATACTCTCCACAAAACATGATATCCAGAACTGAGCATAAACTTCAGATCTAGTTGGTAACATGGAGTAAAATGGGACAAAGCACTGGCCTGCGTGGTCTTTAGGGTCTTGGCTTCCATGATATTTCCCTTTTATACCTTCTGACCTGAGCTCTCTACTTTTATGCTACAATCACAGCACAAATGTGTCTTGTTTCCCTTTTGGCCAGTTAATATCTTTAAAATCCTAAAACCACTAATATTTTAGAGCAACTGGAAGCTTTGCCTTCTTAATTTGGCTTAAATACTACAATATTTAATCTACCTTTTCCAACTTAAAAACCTCTCTGGAGAACATGGCAACTATTTAAGAGTTTATTAGGGCTGCCTTTTCTTTGCCATGTTTCCATTTTACCACCTCCATTTTATTCTATCATTTCTTCTTCCTTTTACATGGAATATCCCCTTTGAAAGCTATTTGAAACTATACTTTGCCAAAGGCCTATGCATTCTGCTCTAACTTGCCATTCAATGTCCTGAGGAGTATCGCGAAATAGAAGGCGAGCATAGAGGTTACGAGTGTCAACTCTTGGACCAGCTTATTTAGATTAAAATCCCAACTCTGCTACTTATTGGGTTTTTGGCCTTGGGTCAGTAACTTAACCACTTTGTTTCTTAGATCTTTCATCTCTAACAAGAAGATATATATGACATCTACTTTGTCATGCTCTTCTGAGGAATCAGTTTGTTAATATATGCAAAAGTGCTGAGCACAGTTCCTGGCACATAGTGAATCCTCAGTGTATTGTGAGCATTAATCTTATTATTGTCCTTACAGGACCATGTGAAGTTTTAGATTTGTTCTGCTATGTTCTCCTCCTTATATCTTTTGTGCAAGCCTTTATTCAATCTGAGCTCATCAAAGAGCTCTTTAGGAAGCCCCATGGGTTTTGTTAGCTGCCTTCTCCTTTTTTTAAATCAGGATGACTCATGATTATTTTATTTGAATTTCGTTTCTTAGAAGAGCCCATCCTGTTAGAGGGTGGAGCTCCATTATTAATTTTGCGTCATGGGTCACAAGATCATAATCTTTTGCTCTGAACTATTAGACATTTGTTCTCCTGGTGTCTGGGATGTACTGATCTAAACATTTTAGTTAATTTATTCATGCACTGCTTGTTTCCTAAAAGGAATTGAGATAGTTGCCATATTTTATTATAATAAGGGGCCACCCTATCATTTATTATCAGTTTTCGGAAATGTCACAGTCACTTTCCTCCCAGTTTCTTATAACACACACACATGTCGTTATCCAGGTTTTCCTTACTGGTCATAATTAAGCCTTGACTAGCAGTTTCCTCTCATTACTTTTTCTGCCTGCTGAGAGATGAAGTTGTCAGCAAGGCCAGGCAAATATTCATCAGATGTTCTGCATGAGACTTCCAGCAGATGTCCTGCTAGTTGAAGTCCCTCGTCACCACTAGATCTTGCCTCTCTGCCAATTTTTGCAATTCAAAGGAAAGCAACTAGAAAGATATCTGTGTACCAATTGCACATGCGCGTGCCTTATCTCCTCTGTAAGAATAAAAGTTCCTGGAAGACTCCCTATTGTAAATGCCTTTCATACGTGCCTAGGGCTCTGCTGGATTATTATTATTTTTAAAATAAATTATTATCTAGACTGTAGGATTATTGCTTAATATGAAGTTCTCTTGAAAGAAATAACTGTCAAAGACCTTTTGGGATTTGATTCTGTGTGCTATCGGTCAGAGTACCTGCCACCCTTCCGCAAAGCGTGCCCCTCCTCCAGAAACCTGAGGGAAAATGTAAAATACCCTTACTTCTTGTGAACTTCTTACCAGAGACATCTAACTGACTTAAATCTCACACCTCTGGCTGGCCATTCAGCCAATCTGAGCTGTTGGTTGTTGGTTTGCTAGACATATTTCTTTTTCTTTTCTTTCTTTCTTTCTTTTTTTTTTTTTTGAGATGGAGTCTCACTCTGTTGCCCAGGCTGGAGTGCAATGGGGTGATTTCAGCTCACTGCAACCTCCACCTTCAAGGTTCAAGAGATTCTTCTGCTTCAGCCCCCCGAGTAGCTGGGACTACAGGCATGCACCACCACGCCCTGCTAATCTTTTGTATTTTTAGTAGAGATGGGGTTTCACCATGTTGGCCAGGCTGGTCTCAAACTCTTGACCTCAGGTGATCCATCTGCCTCGGCCTCCCAAACTGCTGGGATTACAGGCATGAGCCACCACACCTGGCCTGCTAGACACATTTCTATGTATCTTTCATCTGCATAGTAATTCTTGGTGCCTCATCTAGGAGGCACCTTCCTAGGAGGCATCAGAAAAGAATCCTCAGAAAAGGATGGCTCTTTGCCATACTAGTAATCAAGGTTAAATTGTATATAACTTTCCTGAGGGAAGAGGTCAGCTCTCTGATTTACTCCAGCTATCAAAGGAAGTCAGTGAAATACAGTAAAACAATTACTTATTGAGCATCTACTTTGTGTCAGACACTGTTGTTAGGATAAAAAATACAAAGATGAATAAGATCTCCCCTGCTGTCAAAAAGCTCACAGATATGGTGGAAACAGGCATATAAATAGATCATTGCAACAAAGTGTGGTCAGTACAGTGATGGAGATATTGGTCTGCTTATTACAAGGCACAGAGTGAAGGCACTCAGCCCAGCCAGAGAGGAGTGGGGGAAGACCTGCTTGTCAGGGTGGCTTCATGTCAGCAGTGATGCCGAACTAAGTCTTAAAGCTTCATAAGAACACCCTGTTGTAAATGAATGTCATCCAATTTCATTTTTATTGGAGAAATATCATTTTGGTGCAAAATGAACCCTTATTTCCGCTCACTGGGAAAATGATCAGCCTTTGGGTTTAAAGGCTGGATAGGGGAAATTGCTAGGTAGCTGTGGTTGGCCTATGCAATCACATGTAAATAGGCTTTGGGGCAAATATCTGGTTCCCAGTAGACCAACACCCCTATTATGTAATCAGTTCTTGTTGGGAGAAGTCTGAGAGGATCTCAGGGAAACACAGGAGAAAAAAAAGCTGTTAGGGTTATGAGTCCCTGAAGAAGCCATTTAAAGAGCTAGGCATGACACTGGACCAGAAGAGGTAAAGGTTGGTGGACAAGAGAGCAGGCTGCTTGGAAGCAGTGCCTACACTAGAGGACCATCCCAGCAGTGGCTTCTAGGGACAATCTTCCCAGAAGGGCAGCTGGCCAGTCAACATCTCAAGCTCTGACCATTCCTGTTCTCTAGGGACACAGTTATTGCATGCAGTCAGATCTCTGCCTCAGATATGTATCAATTCTTCAGTCAATGCAATGGGTCCAGTTATATCATGGATTCTCTGATTTGACTAACTCATGTAATGCTCCTGGACATATTAAGACTTTAGAATATCCCTGGTAACCTAACAGGGTAATGGAAAAACTGTTTTGAATTCTTTTCTATCACCGTCTAGTGAAAAAAGAGCTAAAAAAAACCTCTTCTCAGGAGCCAGACTGAAGCAACGTAGAGACAGAGGGAAGTGGAGACCTCTGTTACCCAAGGACAAATAGGACCTAGGCAGGTGAGCTGAGAATGGAGGTGGGGACTTCAGAGATAGGTGAGAATGTGAGCCAGAAAAGGGAGGAAAAATATCATGGTCGAGCAGAGAATGGCAAGCAGGTCCGTATTGTCATTGCTTGAAGTGGGAGGCGGGGAGTGATGGGGAGGCTTGCAGGCAGTAGACAATGGAGAACTTTGTAGAACAGGTTAGGGAGGCTGCATTTCATCTGGTAGGCAAAGTGGACTCATATGAAAGTTTTAAGCAGAGAAATGTAATGATATAGTTTGTTTCTTAAATATCATACATAGATCACTTTGGAGGTTCTAGAGACAAAGGGCTTGGGAGAGCAAACTGGGAAGCTGCTGTAATTGGCCAGATAAGAGATGAAGTGGCCTGAGCTAAAAAAGTGATGGTAGAGTTGGGGAGAAGAGGATGGATCAGAGGAATATAGAAGTAGTAAAATCAGCAGAACGTAAATCAAAGAGGGCAGAGGAAGGAGAGGATCGTCAAGGATGGTGCTTTGGGTAAAAAGGCATTTGCACAGTCTGCCACATAATGGGCATTTAATAAATATTTATACAAGTACAGTTCCCTGTCGTGATGATTGCTTTTCTATTATTACTACTGAGTGTTGCTAAAATGAGAATTCTAGTTTCAGCTTACTCACTGTGTGATCTTGGGAAAGTCATACTGTCTCTTCTATAAAATGAGAGGCTTTGACTAGATAAATTCTAAAGTCCTTCCCATCTTTGACTTTTCTGGCAAAATATTGTGGACCAATATTGGAAACATATTATAAAGCTGATGACAATGTTTTCATAGATAGATGTACTCCAAACTTCAAACAACCAACTTAAAATGAATTTTTGGAAGAACATTCTAATTTGAGGACTGCCAGTACTCTCTTCCCTCATTTCCATTTCCCCCCCACAGGTATAATTTCTTCATGAGTATAAGTCTTGCCTGTCCAAAAAAGCTTAAGAGACTATGACATATGTTTTGGATCTCCTATAATGATATATATGGTATAGTGCCAGGTACATTTCATCATTCAAAATTTACTTGAGTTGAATTCAATTATGTCTCTCTGCAGGGGCTTGATCCTAAATACTTCAAGTATACACTCATCCATTCTTCTCTTCAATCAGCAGATACTTATAGAGTGCATAACCAGGTGCAAACTGAATAAGACATCAACAGTTCACTCAAGGAGTGAAGAATGTAGCAGAGTAAATAAGATACTTATGTAGGAAGCCATAATGTGTGCTGGGAAGTGAATGATGGTATGGACTCTTGTATGGACTCTTATGGGCACTATAAAGTGATGTGGCTGTTAAAAGAAGACAGTAATTACTTCCAGTGAAAAGAAAGTGAAGGCAGATGTCTCTGAGAGATATTATAATGGCTTGTGCCCCACACTGAAAATGATGTAGCTATTAGCACTGTCTGCTGGTCATTAAGATGAAGACTTAAAGATGAATGGCTGAGCACTGGGGTGTACTCTCACTAGGAGGCAGAGTTTGGCTGGAATGAAGCTCATCAGACCAGTCAATGGTGAAATTCCAGCCGTTGACTTCACAGGGAAAGCACGGTGTGTGGAGAGATCACTAGACTTGAAATTAGAATGCCTAGGGTCCATTCTCATGACCCAACTTTCTGAATTGTGCGACCTTTGACAATCAGTGCAACTTGTCTTATCCTCCAGTTGCTTCATCTGAAGGGTCACTGGAAATGACTCTTTAGCTTTGTGAAGATCAATGGATATGATAGTTGTAATTAACATTGTAGCTAACGGTTACTGAGTGCTTGCTATGGGCTGTGCAACTGTCTGAAACACTTTAATGTATTAATTCATTTAATCCTCACAATAATCCTATTAAGCAGGTACTCTTGTATCCCTTTTTCATAGTAGGTAACGCTGGAGCACCAGTAACTATCCCAAGGGCATGCAGGTAAGAAGCAGTGAAGAAGGTATCAAACCCAGTCAGTCAGGCTCTTGAGCCCACACTCTCTGATCATTATGCCCTATTGCCTGTCTTCTAGCATGACACTTTGTAAACTGTAATATGATATCTAATAGGAACAATAATATTGCTCTAATGAAGTACCCCAGTTGGTTCAGACTAAAGGTAAATAGAAACAGTAGCATAGTTTAATAGGAAAATATGCACATTATATTATATAAAGCTTAAAAATTGGAACCAGTTCTCTTATAGTAGCTTCTGGATATGTTGTCTGCCCAGGAGATTAAATTACAAATGATATAATTTACAGAAAAGTTTAGCACTTGAAAGAAACCTAGTGATTATGTAGCCTAGTCTTTTCATTATGCTGTTAAAGATACGCCCTAGAAGTTTAAGTGACGTGACTAAGGTCACACAATTGGCAAAGTGGAGAATCAAAAACTATTTAGTAATTGTAGAATTTAGAATTAAAGGAGTGGTATGTTAGTCGGTGCACAAAATTACCTTCCTTTTTTAGCCTTCTGTCTTGTCACCAACCATTCCTACTTGGTGGCCATATACTTGGAAAAAAGCCGCATGATCTTTCTTGCCCCACTCAATGTCTAAGACACCCTGCTTCCTTTGCTTGCATCCCACAAACGATTTCCCTCATCCTATTTACTGTAGCAAATCTCTCCTTAGTTGAGACTGTGTTTATCTCCCTTTAAAACCCTACCTAGCCTGAATGGTTTGTCATTGTCTGCCTTGAAAATCCCTCCTCTTTCTCTTCCTCTGTTCTCTAAATAATGATGGGGCTAAGTTATACCCAAAGCTCACTTTACAAAATATTTCCTCAGTACTTTGCAGAAAACACCAACAAAAATGCCATTTTAAAAGAGGTGTATTTTTTCTTTTAGAATGTAAACTCCTCAAGAGCAGGGACAATGTTTTCTGTATGTTCTGTTGTACCTAGTACACTGTAAATGCTCAGTAAATACTGATGATAGGAAAAAAAGTTATGCTATAAAGTTTCTGTTGATTGACAAGTTGCCCTTATCCTGTCAAAGTATATTTCTCCACAACTGAATTGCTTCTCTAAGTTAATGCTAGAGACATACACTCTTGATTTGTAATGCTTCCTGTAGAAGATATCATGAAGTAGAAGCTTATTGCTCTCTTTGTATTCTATCAGTTGCATTATGCCATACAAAGTCTAAGAGTGTGTCTTGTTTTTTTTTTTTTTACATTCACATTTAAAGGTAGCTACTTCCTCCAAATGTGTAAGAAGAAAATTTATCCACTATAAGTGGACTCTAGTTTTTCTGTTACATTTATTCAAAGTATTTGTCTTTTTTAGACCAGGAAATTTGGGCCTCTTACAAACACTCTTTTGAATACTCTGCATTTCGGAGGCCGGGAAACCTCTATTTATTTACTGGGCTCCAGGGTTCTGTTACTTTGGTCTGTGTTAAATGAGTGAAGCCAATCTGATAAACTAATTTAAGCTGTGTTCCTAACTGTTAATGGCTTTCTGTGCAATTCAGATGAGATGTGTGCTTTGACAGGAGCTTTCAGAAATAGATTTTAGGGTTTTGGGACAGAGCCTCTGTAGAGATAGGAACTTGGGGAGGGGCTTGTAAAATAAAACAATAATAAATTGAAAATAATAAGAATGTCGCAAGCAAAACTGGTATCTATGAAATGCTTGCTCTGTGCCAGGAATGTTGTGCTTTCTGAATGGGATTCCCCTAAATGTTCTTTGAGGGCATCAAAGAACAAACTTATTTGAATTATTTTCTGTTTTCAGAGTACCTATAAATGCAAGCTGGAGACAGGACTGGGTCACATAGGGCTTCAGGATGTATACGTGGTATTATATTTTCTCAAGGCATTTTGAATTTGGGAGAAAAGGAAACCTTATTTTTAGGTGAGCTAGGCTAAACATAGGCCTAAATCTTTCTTACAGGAGCCAAACATTAAGTTTAGAAGCAACATTTTAATTCATTAACTAGTCAATGATTTGGCTCTGTAACCAGATCTTCATTATACATTTTCAAGATACCAGTCATCGAGAAGGATATGTTCAAAAGAAGGCCAATCCCTTCTCTGGATGAGAGGCTATCCTGGCTCAGTCCTGGATATGCCTGAGAGCAGGGAGGTATTGGTTTTTGTATATCAGTGCCTGGGCTGTGGGCCCATCTCCACACACAGAGAGAATCAAAGGCGTAGAGAAATGTGTTTAGTTCAATGACAGAGCTAAGGCCCACAGCTACAATTTAGTCAGGACATTGCCCTTTGGCTGCCGCTCAGTGCCTACAAATTCAGGATGTTGGCACAGAAACAGGTGGTGTCCATCTGGGCTGGTGAAAGCACATGATCTTCTCTTAACATGTGATGAAGCAGGCACCCAGAGCAGCTCCCAAACAGCAGGCTCTGTGGCCGCCCTCACTGCTGATTCCATTACCACTCCACCACAAAAGGTGAGAGCAGCTGACCCTCCGAAGGCCATGCCTCAGGACCCACTTGCTTTCACCTTCACTTCTCAGCTCCAGCCCTCCCCCACAGCTGTTTCAGAGGACAAAGCCACTTTACTGCAATATGCAAAGCTCTCAGGATGCAAACTATATCTGGATTAACAACTATAAGTACAGTTTTATTACTTCAGCTTGGCATTTGCTGACACAGAAAGCAAGTATTTATTGTCACCTCCATCCTGCTTCCCAGTTTTAACTTTTGTTCTCCTCCTATCCAACTCCAATTCCAGAGTTATTTTCTTTGCTTCCTCAGGTTACTGAGGAGATAATTTCCTTTCTATTTGCCCACAGGTCCACACCTCATTTTAAAGCCAAAGCTATCACCCTGACTACTGGATTCCAATCTGATGAGTGCTTAGTTACTACCTCAAGATTTCCATGAACAAGCTGATAAATGGCACATGTTTGAGAAAACTTTAGGGGTCTGGCAAGCACAAAGGAGTCAACTCTTGATTAGATGAGAAAGCTAACTATGCAAAAGGAAGGTGGCCAGTCTTTGTGATACTTCATTGATCATATTCCCCCTGAAATGTTGTTTAAAAGCAAGGAACATTATCAAACCAGCATGTATGGAGAGGTTAGGAACAAGAATAGTGCAGGTCAGGAAACTACAACTACATCATTTAAAAATATTTATCGAAGGCCTGATAATAACGATAGCAACAGGCATTTTTGAGTGTTACTATGTGCCCATCATTATGCTAAACACTTTCTATGAACTACCTAACTTAATTTTCACAATGAATATTTGAGATAGGAATGACTGGTGTCCACTCAAAGGCAATACTATCAAGGCTATGGAAATTATGTGGCTTGCTCTATGATAGTTTGCATATTATAGAGTGATCTGGGATTTGAACTAACGTAGTCTAACTTTAAACCTATAGACTTCACACCAGGTGCAGGGTCATGTGTTTTATACTTGAAATTCAAAAAAATTAATAAACAAGACAAATAGTGTGTCTGCACTTACGGAATTTACAGTCTAATAGTAGTGAAAAATAAATAATTGTCATGTTATGGTAAGGGCCATGAAAAGCTCATGGCTTATTCCTGTGGTAGAACATCACTGGTCATTTTCCTTTCTCTTTTTCCTCTTATCAACCTGTACATAAATATCAAAGTAATCTTCCTAAGAAAATGGTCCTTCATATTCATAAGGCTGCAATAACCTAAACCCTCCTCAACGGAAACGTGTTTATAAGGAAGAACTGAAAGGATTAAGGAAGTCTCTTTTAGAAAAGAGAAGACTCAGGAACACAGTAGTTATTTTTTCATATAGTCAGGGAGCAAGTAATCAATGATTCAAAGAATTCTTCTGCAGCCTACAGCACCTACTGTGTGCCAGGGTGTGTGCTTGGTGCTGAAGATACTAAGAAGAATCATAAAAATGCTAAGAAGAAGTCCAAAAGTCAAACGTGAGAATCACTACTTATTAAACTAATTGATTTGCAGACACTAGGGAGAGATCAATGATCTCTTTGGGGGAAGTACGTGAAGAGAAACGCTAAGCAAAGGGAATCATAGAACCACTAAGAGATGGGCAACTGGGAGATAACTTGATTTAGAGTACCTTAAGCAGATAAATAATCAAACAACACTATTTTCATTACTGGTGATTCATTGAGAAGGGAGAAAAGGTTTAGGTTTTTAAGTCAGTCAGTCCAGGCTCTGAATTCTGCCCCAGTTGCTAGCTAGCTATTGATTGTGGGCAAGAAACATAACCTTTATGAGCAGATATTTCCCCATTTGTAAACATGAAAATAATAATACACATATCAAAGAAGTAAATGACAGATGTGACAAATTCTTCCAAATGTAGGAAAAAGCAGTAAGTCATTGTTAGCTTCATTCATTCTTTTATTCAATGTCACAGAGACTTGAATGAGAAAGTCATGTCAAATGCTGAAGTTGAAGTACATAAAAGAACAATACCAGAAAGCATGTAGGAGGAAGGTTGTGTATTATTTGGAAGACGTTCATTATAAATGACAAAATTTAACATGAAGTAGATAAAAAAAGAAAAGATGAGAATAAAAGGATGTGATTGTTCATATAACTCAAAAATCCGCAATAAGTGAGGTTGGATCCAGGGGCTCAAGTGAAATCATCAGATGCCTTTCTCTGTCTTCTGGCTCTTGCTCTTCTGTGTTGGTTTTTTTTTTTTTTTTTCCCTCAGGTATGCAGTCTCTAGTTCATAGCAAAAATAGACTGTGGCCTCTCTAGGCTTACATGGTCTTTTTTTTTGTTTTTGTTTTTTTGAGACGGAGTCTTGCTCTGTCGCCCAGCCTGGAGTGCAGTGGCGCAATCTCGGCTCACTGCAAGCTCCGCCTCCTGGGTTCACGTCATTCTCCTGCCTCAGCCTCCCGAGTAGCTGGGACTACAGGCGCCCGCCACAACCGCCCAGCTAATTTTTTTGTATTTTTAGTAGAGACAGGGTTCCACCGTATTAGCCAGGATGGTCTCGATCTCCTGACCTCGTGATCTGCCCGCCTCAGCCTCCCAAAGTGCTGGAATTACAGGCGTGAGCCACCGCGCCCAGCCCACATGGTCTTGTGTTTACAATTTTGAAGCAGAAAAGTCTTAGAGACCATATCAATACCCCCAAAACCCAGTCCTTGCTGGGGCCATAGGCCCATCTCTGACCTAATCATCATGTCTAGGGTGGGGAAAGCAACTTTGATGGACCATCCTGTACTACATGCCTACCCAGCACAGTGGGTGGGACCTCATCTCTCCCAAGACGGGTTGGCCAATCAGAAAATTCCAATCCCTGGCACACCGCCCAGAGGAAGTACAGTTACTAGAATAGCAGACTTTTTGGTTTTTTGTTTGTTTATTTTACCAGAGAAGGAGAAAAGGATGAAGAAAAAAAAAAGCCATCAATGTCCACAACTGGAAAGGAGATTGAAATTCAAGATATATAATTAGACTACTCATGTTATTGATAACATTTGAGACACAGGCAAAAAGGGAATAAGGCTTCTTATCACCAATGTGCATATTAATAAGTTACTTATGGCATTTTATTACCATGAAAATATTTAAAACAATTGCTAGTATCAGTAACACTCTTTGATTTGGGCAAGGAAATCCTGCCTTAGGC
The DNA here is from genome assembly GCF_006542625.1 of Nomascus leucogenys. NCBI lineage: Eukaryota > Metazoa > Chordata > Mammalia > Primates > Hylobatidae > Nomascus > Nomascus leucogenys. The sequence continues at coordinate 42,223,446 of NC_044392.1, read as the reverse complement.
CTCACATTGGAGAGAGACCACTGTATTATAAACACAGCCAAAACTAAATTTATTAAAAAACCCAAAGTGGGGCCGGGCACTGTGGCACACGCCTGTAATCCCAACACTTTGGGAGGCTGAGGCGGGTGGGTCACCTGAGATCAGGAGTTCGAGACCAGCCTGTTCAACATGGTGAAACTCCGTCTCTACTAAAAATACAAAAATTAGCCAGTCGTGGTGGCACATGCCTGTAATTCCAGCTACTCGGGATGCTGAGGCAGGAGAATCGCTTGAACACGGGAGGTGGAGGTTGCAGTGAGCCGAGATCATGCCACTGCACTCCAGCCTGAGCAACAGAGTGAGATTCTGTTTCAAAAAGAATAAATAAATAAATAAATAAATAAATAAATAAAATATAAAAAAATTAAAATAAAAACCCAAATGGGTTTCTGCCCTGAGGATCCAGTGTCCAGTGCTGGCCTAAGGACATATAATCCTTACATCTGCCCTAACACCTTTCATTCCCCCAGAGAAATGCTTCTCCACATCTCTTGTCCTTTGTCCTCAAAATGAAAGGCAATTATGAGAAGAGAGGATTTTAAATGTTCCCAACACAAAAAAATGATAAATGTTTTGAGGTGATATATATGCTAATTACCATGATTTGATCATTACACATGGTATACCTGTGTCAAAGTATCATTCAGTACCCCATAAATATGTATAATTATTATGTGTCAATTAATAATAAAGTTAATTTAAGAAGCAATTGTATCCAAATACCATTAAGTTGGTGGATTGTGGCACTAGGAGATGGATACTCCCTGGCACCAGGAGGGGTTTGAATGGCAGAAGCTATTAGGACAGAAAAAAACAAATTAATTAACTTGCCAAATTTGTCCTCTAGGATAACATGAATATAGCACATTCTTGTATAAAAGATTATCATTCCCCAATAGTGCCAATTGTCCATTTTCTTGCTTCTCTTTGCATTCCAATTTGTAGTTTCACAGAGAATCATCAACTAGCACAGGTTACACATGGCAGATAAGAAATGTTTTGCAATTTTAGACAATTTTTATAACTCTTAACTTCAGACATTTGTGGCCAACATAAGATGCGTAATATTGGAAAGGTATGGCACTGATTCTTTACATTGGCAGGTACAAACACATTGAACTCTAGAATTGTGAATAAATTAATTTTGTAAAAATATTTGAGTTGATGTAAGTAAAGTTTAAAAAATAAAACTTTAGCTTAAAATAATCTTGAATTCAATTTTTGGTATTTATTAAATACAATTCATATTTGCCTTTTTATTTGAACACATTTAAGTACTTTAAAAGAAAACTTTCTTAAAAACATACAAGTTATTTTGTTTATAAAATCTTTCACATTTATTTTAATTTGAATTTTAATGAGAATATACTCAAATTTTGTACTTTTACAGCTACTTTTAAAATCCCTTAAATGAGAATGAGTACAAGTCAAGATTGCGATATACACATTAAGAAATTTGAGCTCATGAAAGAAAAGCAGCTGTAAAGAAAAAAGAAAAAAAAGGATGAGCAATTTAGAATTATAAACAATGAAAGTAACCATACTTCTGAAATGCAAGACCCAGACAAAATGTGTGATTACATTACAAATGTTTTATTACATAAATAATTATTTATGAAAACAATGCACATGGGCAAGAAAATTATTCCTACCAAATCTTCAACTTGAACAGGTGAAAGGAAATGCCTGTAACTTCATATCCCTTACTAAATAAAAATTTAATTACCAATAAAAACAATGAATGAAAAAGAGAATTTTCTTTTGTATGCATGTCCTTTATTATTATTATTATTATTATTAATATTATTGTTATACTTTAAGTTCTAGGGTACATGTGCACAACATGCAGATTTGTTACATAGGTATACATGTGCCATGTTGGTTTGCTGCACCCATCAACTTGTCATTTACATTAGGTAATTCTCTTAATGCTATCCTTCCCCCCAAGCCCCTCAGCCCCCAAAAGGCCCTGGTGTGTGATGTTCCCCTCCCTGTGTCCATGTGTTCTCATTGTTCAACTCCCACCTATGAGTGAGAACACGCGGTGTTTGGCTTTCTGCCCTTGTGATATTTTGCTGAGAATGATGGTTTCCACCTTCATCCATGTCCCTGCAAAGGACATGAACTCATCCTTTTTTATGGCTGCATAGTATTCCATGGTGTATATGTGCCACATTTTCTTTATCCAGTCTATTATTGATGGACGTTTGGGTTGGTTCCAAGTCTTTGCTATTGTGAATAGTGCCGCAATAAACATATATGTGCATGTATCTTTATAGTAGCATGATTTATAATCCTTTGGGTATATACCCAGTAAGGGGATTGCTGAGTCAAATAGTATTTCTAGTTCTAGATTCTTGAGGAATCGCCACACTGTCTTCCACAATGGTTGAACTAATTTACACTCCCACCAATGGTGTAAAAGCATTTCTATTTCTCCACATCCTCTCCAGCATCTGTTGTTTCCTGATTTTCTAATGATTGACATTCTAACTGGTGTGAGATGGTATCTCATTGTGGTTTTGATTTGCATTTCTCTGATGACAAGTGATGATGAGCATTTTTCATATGTTTGTTGGCTGCATAAATGTCTTCTTTTGAGAAGTGTCTGTTCATATCCTTTGCCCACTTTTTGATGGGGTTGTTTTTTCTTGTAAATTTAAGTTCTTTGTAGATTCTAGATATTAGCCCTTTGTCAGATGGATAGATTGCAAAAATTTTCTCCCATTCTGTAGGTTGCCTTTTCACTCTGATGGTAATTTATTCTGCTGTGCAGAAGCTCTTTAGTTTAATTAGATCCCATTTGTCTATTTTGGCTTTTGTTGCCATTGCTTTTGATGTTTTAGTCATGAAGTCTTTGCCCATGCCTATGTCCTGAATGGTATTGCCTAGGTTTTCTTCTAGGGTTTTTATGGTTTTAGGTCTTACATTTAACTCTTTAATCCATCTTGAGTTAATTTTTGTATAAAGTGTAAGGAAGGGATCCAGTTTCAGCTTTCTACATATGGCTAGCCAGTTTTCCCAGCACCATTTATTAAATAGGGAATCCTTTCCTCATTGCTTGCTTTTGTCAAGTTTGTCAAAGATCAGATGATTGTAGATGTGTGGTTTTATTTCTGAGGCCTCTGTTCTGTCCCATTGGTCTATATATCTGTTTTGGTACCAGTACCATGCTCTTTTGGTTACTGTACCCTTGTAGTATAGTTTGAAAACCGGTAGCGTGATGCCTCCAGCTTTGTTCTTTTTGCTTAGGATGGTCTAGGGTATGGGAGCTTGAAAAAAATAATTATTAACGGCAAATTTGCAATTTGGAAACGTCAAACACAATTTTGACCTGCTCATTGAAAGATAAAGAAAGTTACATTTATAAAATTGGCAAATGCCATGACTAAGGAAGAAGCTATTAGCTTTATTATCTTGAGCTTTATTAGGTGAAGATATTAGAAAATGGCCATGATATCCTTTTGACATTGTATGAATAGTTTGAGCAAAACAGAATTCAATTCAAATCAATATATCTATCCCAAAATTTTAGCCAAAAATTCAGCAGATTTTTTGGTGTCATATACATTGCATAGTTTAAATTTGTCACTAGAAGACATAGTCACAACTATGCCAATAGATGCGGTATTCTTTGAAACAACTTAAAGATTACATACCATATTTTGTGAATCTACCAAGGATAGAATATTTTGATGTAAGACATATCAAATTTGACCTTACAACAACTGTTAGACACCTGATGGGAATGCCAACCAAATGGTGTTAAAAACAATTAAATTTATATTAAACAAGGTAAGAGAAGATCCTTAAAAATGTCATAAGTCATGGTCTTTAGCAGAAAACAAAATTAAGTTTAATTTGTGTTATCCACAGTCATTTATTAAGAAATGTTGCTTGCTATTAATAATGCTAGCAAAAGCTTATGAACACCACTACCAACATCAAATGAATATATTTTTTAAAGTGTAAAGGGGCTGGGTGCGGTGGCTCATGCCTGTAATTCCAGCACTTTGGGAGGCCGAGACAGGTGGATCACGAGGTCAGGAGTTCAAGACCAGCCTGACCAATATGGTGAAACCCCATCTCTACTAAAAATATAAAAATTAGTCAGGCATGGTGGTGTGTGCCTGTAGTCCCAGCTACCTGGGAGGCTGAGGCAGGAGAATTGCTTGAACCTGGAAGGTGGAGATTGCAGTGAGCCAAGATTGCACTGCTGCACTCCAGCCTGGGTGACAGAGTGAGACTCTGTCTTAAAAAAAAAAAAAAAAAGGGTAAAGAGATATTGCTCAAGCTTTCAGATAAAATGTTTTTACATATATATTTACAATATATTCATATGTAAGTATATATACATAAAACTTGTCAATGACTTGAAGCTCAGAGAAAATGTTTCTAAGTTAAAAGAAACTACATATGAAAACGCAACAAAAGTGATATTACAATAAAATAAAATAAACTTGAGAAAGAAATGAAGGTAACATTTTTATAACTCTGAAGGAAAGAATTCATACACAAAAATTCTGGTATTAATTTCTATATAGGCTATTTTTAAGACCGGTAGAGATAATAGTATACTCTCAATTAAACAGAGATAACTAGATATGGCCTTTTTTTGTTTTCTTTATAATATTCCAGCATTGAAATTTTGAAAGAAGAACTTAAGTAATACTGTATGTATCGATATATATATTGCTTCTAGAAATGGTAAAGAATTGAGATATAAGTGATAGTAATTTATATGATTAAATTTATATATTTTGTAACATACTCTGTGATAAAGGTAATTTCTTACATTTGACCCTATTACAATGTTTGAACATACTATGCAAGATTTATGGTCCATTTACCTTTTAAACATTACTTTAAATATTATTTTCTTGTCAGTTCCTATTGCTATTGCCTCAGAAAGCAAATTTTCTACAAATTGAAAATAACAAAAATGGCCGGGCACCAGTGGCTCAGGACTGTAATCCCAGCACATTGGGAGGCAGACGGAGGTGGGCGGATCTCTTGATCTCAGGAGTTGGAAACCAGCCTGGGCAACGTGGCAAAACCCCATTTCTACTATTAACAAAATACAAAAAATTAGGCCAGGCCCGGTGGCTTATGCCTGTAATCCCAGCACTTTGGGAGGCCAAGGCGGGAGGATCACGAGTCAGGAGTTTGAGACCAGCCTGGCCAACATGGTGAAACCCCATCTCTACTAAAGATATGAAGAACTAGCTGGGCATGGTGGTGCACGCCTGTAACCCCAGCTACTCGGGAGGCTGAGGCAGGAGAATCGCTTGAGCCCAGGAGGTGGAGATTGCAGTGAGCCAAGATCACACCATTGCACTCCAGCTTGGGCAACAGGGCAAGACTCCATTTCAAAACAAACAAACAACACACACAACCCACCCCCCCACCCCCAGCCAAAAAAAAAAAAAATAGCCAGGTATGGTGTTGCACACCTGTGGTCCCAGCTACCTGGGTGGCTGAGGTGGGAGAATCACCTGAACACGGAAGTCAAGGCTACAGTGAGCCAAGATCTCGCCACTGCACTCCACTCCAGCCTGATCCACATAGTGAGAACCTGTCTCAAAAAAAAAGAAAGAAAATAACAAAAACTATCCAGACACCATAATAATTCAAGGAAAATGATCTAATTCTAATTGGGCATTGCTTTCAATGAGGCAAATATTATGTGAAAATATTGATTAAAGGAATATAATTGGAGATTTTTCCGAAATGAAGGCAAGGAAAATAAGTGTCTTGGAATAAATACATATGAATCGTGTCCATTTTATTTCTTAACCAAATGTAGCCAGTTTATAAACAGAACACCAGGACATATGCAACAATAGATAATTTCAGACATCTTTGATGTTTTGACAACTTTCAGTCATATCAAAACCATAACTTTATCCATATTTTAAGTTTTGGTATTATGAAGATATATTTGCCCAAGATTTTAGAACATATTTTATCTACCAATTTTTTTTCACTTGACTTATATTGTATATTGATATAAATATACTCAATTTGCACTTCCCAGTAACTCACACATGTTAGGAGCAGTCATTGCTAGTACATCTCAGTGTTTAGCTGGAGTAACCATTCTTTACACAACCCCAATTTCACAACTTACTGGAAGGCCAATGCCTGCCCATACTTTCTTTGAATTCTCAGAGGTTTATATTCTCATACTTACCTCTTGCTCCTGCTGCATTAGTTCAGTTTCTAGACTGCTTCAAGTCCAAAACATACGTCCCCATTCATGTGTTCACCTTGGTGTGGAGACTGCATTTTTTCTGCTTCCAATTTCTCACATGTGGCATCCATCAGACTTTACTAGAAGCTTGAAAAGATGATGTGCATGTTTGTCGTCCCTGCCCTAGGTTATTGTAGCCACACTGCCATGAAAAGTAGTTCGTTTGTGGCACCTAATGGACTGCAAAGGCTTTTCCCCGTTTCAAGCTCCTTTTCCTTCCCATCTTTCTTCCCATCTCGTTCTCACTCATTTCTCTCCCATATCTGCCCTCACTCTTATGAGCTCTGAATTCTTCCCATACTATAATACAGAGCCGAGCTCTCTCTAGTCCCTACTCCAAAACTCCGTTCCAGGCCCATAGTGGTTGCACCAAAATCCATTAAGGTGAAGTCAACATTAGCAGCAGAAAAGACCAGCAGAGTCCCCAAGACTATTTTTAACAAGATCCATCCCCCAGTCTCCTTTAGAAGGCAGCTGCTGTTTTAAATAGCAGTATTCACTTTTTTTCTCAGCTTCACCAGAAATAGTTTCATAATCACAAGAATATAGGCTTGTGACCCATCAGGACCTAAGCATAACAGCATGGCTGCTGCTAGTGGGTGTTGTATTCATTCAGAATCACACAATAATTAGATGGATAGCATAGCTTTATTCAGAGTGAAACCTTCCTTTCACAGAAGAATGAATAAAGGTAAAATAGAGGCACTGTTGTAGATCTGAAAAACAGCTTTCATGGGCTAGCCCAGGGGGAATAACCACCGGGAGGGGGTGCTTGCCTGAGTGTTAGGATGCAGGATGCCCTTGTCTGAGATTGCAGTGTGACTCTCATTTCCTCCCAGGGAGCTGCTAGAGATTAGGACTTGGGTGACAGGAAAGCTAATTTCCTCAGCTTACCAAGTGGCTCTCCATAAAGGAACATTTATGGCAGAAAAGATCACTTTCGGGAACAATAGGTCTTTCCCACTTATCCACACCATCTTGAGGAAAGGCAAGAATCTGCTGGGGACCATGAATCTATCCTGCTACCCCTTCCATCCTCAAGAAGACTCTTACTGGCCCTCATGGAAGTCCTCCCTTGTTCTTGATGCAGAATAGTGTCTGCAGACATTTATTCCTGTAGTCTTCTGCTTCCTACTCACCCTCCGGAACCAGAGTCAGGGGCTATTCAGACTGGCACAGCCAATGTGTTCTACTGAGGAGCTCCTTTGCTGCTGTGTTTTGAACCCACGACCCTCACCCTGAGCACAACCAATTGGCCCAGGTAACGGTGGTGCTGATGCAAATGCAGCATCAAAAGGCTGGCCTATCACCTCTCACCTACAGATATTAGGTTGGTGCAGAAGCAACTGTGTTTTTTTCAATTACTGCAGGTACTTTTGCACCAGCCTAACATAATCAGCCCTAAGCCTGAGCAATTCTACTTCTTTCATAGCTCTTACTTGGATTGGTGGAATAGCTCAATAACAAGCCACTTTGGATCAAGGGTTACTCCTCTTCTTCCAACTGTTTACAGAGTGATATTTCTAAAATACCAATTGGATCACATCTAGTTGAAAGCCTCCAGTGTCTTCCCTCCAGGAGCACGTAGGGTAAAGTTCATACTTATTGGCATAATTAAATTGTCTTTATAAGCTGGACCCTGCTTATCTTGAAGGCATTATATTTCTGTATTTCCACAAGCTCCTTCCTGCTGCCCATCATCCTGTACTCTACACTCTACTTATACCAAACTATTTTTGGTTTTCCTAACACTATGGTATCCCTCTAGGCCCTTGTGCATATTATCCCTTTTGCCTGTAACAAAGACTTGCCACAGTCACCCTGCTGGTAAAGTCTTCCTTTTCATTTACTTCTCATTTTGGGTGTTACTTCCTACAAGAAGATTTTCTTGACCCCCTAGGCTGGATTAAATACCTCTTCTATGTGTTCCCATAATTATTTCTTAACTTGTCTCCCTTGGCTGTGAATTCTCTGTGCAGGAAATTTTGCTTCCTTTATTTCCAAAGCGCTGCTGAAGGCTGAGCATACAGGGAGCACTCATTATAACTTTTAAAAAAATTCATTTATATTGGATATTGATAAATTATACTTGTATATATTTATGGGGGTACGAAGTGATGCTATGATATATGTATATAATGTGGAATGATTGAATCAAGATGATTAACATATTCGTCACCTCAAATACTTATTTATTCCTTCTGTGTAACTGCAAAATTGTCCTCTTTGACCAACATCTCCCCTTTTTCCTCATTTCCCAGCCTCTGGTGACCACCATTCTGCTCTTTGATGCTATGTTTTTGACTTTTTAGATTTCACATGTAAGCAGAACATGTAGTATTTATCTGTCTGTGCCTGGCTTACATCACATGGCATGATGTCCTCCAGGTTCATCTATGTTGTCGTGAATGATAATTTCCCTCTTTGTAAAGGCAAAATAATATTCCACTGTGTGTCAGTGAGATACCATCTCACACCAGTTAGAATGGCCATCATTAAAAAAGCAGGAAACAACAGGTGCTGGAGAGGATGTGGAGAAATAGGAACACTTTTACACTGTTGGTGGGACTGTAAACTAGTTCAACCATTGTGGAAGTCAGTGTGGCGATTCCTCAGGGATCTAGAACTAGAATTACCATTTGACCCAGCCATCCCATTACTGGGTATATACCCAAAGGTCTATAAATCATGCTACTATAAAGACACATGCACACGTATGTTTATTGCGGCACTATTCACAATAGCAAAGAGTTGGAACCAACCCAAATGTCCAACAACGATAGACTGGATTAAGAAAATGTGGCACATATACACCATGGAATACTATGCAGCCATAAAAAATGATGAGTTCGTGTCCTTTGTAGGGACATGGATGAAACTGGAAAACATCATTCTCAGTAAACTATCGCAAGGACAAAAAACCAAACACCGCATGTTCTCACTCATAGGTGGGAATTGAACGATGAGAACTCATGGACACAGGAAGGGGAACATCACATTCCGGGGACTGTTGTGGGGTGGGAGGAGGGGGGAGGGACAGCATTAGGAGATATACCTAATGCTAAATGACGAGTTAATGGGTGCAGGAAATCAACATGGCACATGGATACATATGTAACAAATCTGCACATTGTGCACATGTACCCTAAAACCTAAACTATAATAAAAACAAACAAACAAAACAAACAAACAAACAAAAAAAATATTCCACTGTGTGTGTGTGTGTATGTGTGTGTATCTTTTTTACTCATTCATCAGTTGATGGACACTTAACTGACACAATAGTCATAACTTGACTATTGTGAATAATGCTGCAATAAACATGGGAGTGCAGATATCTCCACAACATACTGATTTCAAATCCTTTGGAGGTAGAACCAGAAGTGGGACTACTGGATCATATGTTAACTCTATTTTTAGTTTTTTGAGGAAATTTCATACTGTTTTCCATAATGGCTGTATTAGTTTACTTTCCCATCAACAGTGTGCTAGGGTTCCCTTTTCTCCACATCCTCATCAACATTTATCATCCTTTGTCATTTTAAAAATAGCTATTCTGAGAGGATTGAGATGATATCTTATTGTAGTTTTAATATGAATTTCCCCAATAATTGGAAATATTGAGCAGTTCTTCATGTATCTGTTGGCCATTTCTATGATTTCTTTTGAAAATGTCTGTTTCAGGTTCAGTGCCCATTTTAATATGGTTATTTGTTTTCTACTGAGTTGTTTGAGTTCCTTATATATTTTCAATTTTAACCCCTTATCATATACATAGTTTACAAACATTTTCTTTCATTCCATAGGTTGCTTCTTCACTTTGTTAATTGCTTTGTTTGCTGTGCAGAAACTTTTTAGTTTGATGTAATTCCATTTGTCTATTTTTGGTTTTGTTGCCTGAGCTTTTGGGGTCATATCTAAAAAGTCATTGCCTAGACATATATCATACAGTTTTTAACCTATGTTTTTATCTAGTAGATTTACAGTTTCAGGTCTTACATTTAAATCTTTAACCCATTTTGACTTAATTTTTGTACATAATATGAGATAAAGGTCCAATTTTATTCTTTAACATGTGGATATCCAGTTTTCCCAATATCCTTTATTGAAGAGACTGTCCTTTTCCCATTGTGTATTCTGGGAACCTTTGTGAAAATTAATTGACCATAATTTCATGAGTTCATTTTTTGCGCTATTTATTCTGTTCTTTTTTATGTGTCTATTTTTATGGTGATACCATGCTGTTTTAACTACTATGGTTTTGTCATGTAGTTTAAAGTCTGGTAGTATGATGCCTCCAGCTTTGTCCTTTTTATGCAGAATAGGTTTGGCTATTCAGGGTTTTCTGTGGTTCAAACAATTTTGGAATTTTTTTCTATTTCTGTGAAAAATCACATTGGAGTTTTGATAGGGATTCCATTAAATCTGTAGATCACTTTGTGTAGTATAAACATTTTAAAAACATTAATTCTTCCAAACCATAAACATCATATATCTTTCCATTTATTTGTTTCTTCTTCAACTTCTTTCATCAAAGTTTTGTAAATTTTAGTGTACAGATCTTTCATCTCTTTAATTAATTGTATTCCTATTTTAATTTTCTAGCTATTGTAAATGGGATTTTAAAAATCTCTTCTTCAGATAGTTTGTTGATAGTATTATAGAAGCACTACTGATTTTTGCCTATTGATTTTGTATATTTTGTACCCTAAAACTGTACTGTATTTGTTTAGTAGTTCTTACTTTTTTTTTTTTTTTTTTGAGACGGAGTCTTGCTCTGGCATCTAGGCTGGAGTGCAGTGGTGTGATCTCAGCTCACTGCAACTGCTGCCTCCCAGGTTCAAGGAATTCTCCTGTCTCAGCCCCCTGAGTAGTTGGGATTACAGGTGCATGCCTGTAATTTTTATATTTTTAGTAGAGACGGGGTTTCACCATGTTGGTCAGGCTGGTCTTGAACTCCTGACCTCGTGATCCGCCCACCTTGGCCTCCCAAAGTGTAGTTCTGACATTTTTTTGATGCATTCTTTAGAGTTTCTCTATATAAAATCTTATCATCAATAAACAGCAACAATTTCCCTTGTTCCTTTCCAATTTGGATGCCTTTATAGCTTTCTCTTGCCTAATTGCTCTGGCAAGGACTGACAATACTATAGTGAATAGAAGTGGGCATCCTTGTTTTATTTCTGGTTTTAGAGAAAAAGCTTTCAACTTTCATTGTTGAGTAGAATGTTAACTGTTCTCTTGTCATATATGCTTTTATTATGTTGAGAAACATCCTTTTTATCCTAATCTGTTGAGAATTTTTATTATAAAAGAATGTTCTCATTTGTCAAATACTTTTTCCTCCATCACTCAATCAATAGGAGGATTACATGGTTTTTGTCCTTCATTCTTTTAAAGTGGTGTATCACATTTATATATTTGCATATGTTGAACTATCCTTTCATCCCTGGGATAAATCCTACTTGATCATGTGAATAATACTTTTAATGTAATGTTGAATTTAGTTTGCTAGTATTTTGTTGAGGATTTTTACATCTATATTCAACAAGGATATTGACATGAATTTTTTTTTTCTGTAATGTTCTTGCCTGGTTTTGGTATCAGGGTGATGTTAACTTTGCAAAAAGAGTTTGAAAGTAATTTTTCTTCTTTGACCTTGGAAAAGTTTGAGAAGAACTAGTATTTGTTCTTGAAATGTTTGGTAGAATTCAGCAGGAAAGTCATCAGATTCTGGAATTTTTTGATGGGAGAAGTTTTATTACTGATTCCATCTCTTTATTCAATATTGGTCTGTTTGCATTTTCTGTTTCTTCATTATTGTGTCTTGGGTGTTACGTGTTTGAGAATTTACACATTTTCTAGGTTATCTAATTTGGTGTTGTGTAATAGTTCATAGTAATATGTTATGATCCTTTGTATTTCTGTAGCAGCAGTTGTAATTTCTCCTCTTTCATTTCTGATTCCCCTTATTTGAGTCTTCGCTGTTTCTTCTTAGTGTAGCTAACAGTTTGTTGATTTTGTCTAACTTTTCAAAAAAACAACTCTTGGTTTCATTGACTTTTTTCTGTTGTTTTTCAAGTCTCTGTTTCATTTATTTCTGCTCTAGTCTTTGTTATTTTCTTTCTTTTGCTAACTTTGAGTTTAGTTTGTTCTTCTTTTTAGTTCCTTGAGATGTATCACTAGGTTATTTGAGATGGTTCTTTAAAAAAATAGGCATTATTTGCTATAAATTTTTCTCTCAGAACCACTTTTGCTACACCCAATCAGTGTTGTATGTTGTATTTTCATTGCCATTTGCCTTAAGATTTTTCTCATTTCCTTTTTGATTTTTTCTCTTTGACCCATTGACTGCTCAGGAGCATGTTGTTTAATTTCCACATATTTGTGGATTTTCCAAGATTTTCTTGTTATCGTTTACTAGTTTCATAACATTGAAGTTAGAAAAGACAGTTGATATGATTTTAATTCTCTTACATTTATACAGACTTGTTTCATGACCTAACATATGATATATCCTGGAGAATGTTTCAGGTGTGCTTGAAAACAATGTGTATTTTGTTGCTTTTGGATGAAACATTTTCTATATATCTGTTAGTACTGTTTGGTCTAAAGTGTAGTTCAAATCCTATGATTGTTTAATAATTTCCTGTCTGAATATCTGTCTATTGTTGAAAATGAGTTATTGAAATATCCTACTATTATTGTATTGCAATCGCTCTCTCCCTTCAGACCCTTTAGTATTTCCTTTATGTATTTACATGCTCTAATATTTTGTGTATATGTCTGTATGTGTATGTCCAATTGTTATATCCCCTTGATTAATTGACCTTTTAATCATTATATAATGACCTTCACAATCTCTTTTTACAGTTTTTAACTTAAATACTATTTTGTCTGATATGAGTGTAGCTACACCTTCTACCTTTTGGTTTTCCTTTACATGGAATATCTTTTCCTATCCCTTTACTTTCAGTCTGTGTGTATCCTTAAAGGTGAGACAAGTCTCTTGCAGACAGCACATATTTGGGTTTTAAAAAGTTACATTCCATCACTTTATGTCTTTTTATTGAATTATTTAATTCATTTACACTCAAGGTAATGGTAGGTAAGAACTTACTACTATCATTTTATAACTTGTTTGCTTATTGTTTGTATATACTTTCTTTCTTTCCCTGTTGCTGTCTTCCTTTGTGGTTTGATGCTTTTCTATAATAGTATGGTTTGAATCTTTTTTATTTGTGTTTTATACATCTAGTATAATAACTTTTTACTTTTTATTTACCATGAATTTTTACTTTCTATTTACCATGAGGCTTACATAAAACATCTTATACTAATAGCAGTCTATTTCATGCTGAAGAAAACAACTTTGATTGCATACAACTCTATGCTTTTACTTCTTTCCACTATACATTTTTAATGTCAAAATTTATATTATTTTGTAATTTTTATTCCCTGATAACTAATTTCAGCTATAATTGTTTTAATAGATTTATCTATTAAGCATCATACTGGAGGTAACATTTATTTATGCATCACCATTTCAGTCCAAAGTATTCTGAAATATGACTCTGGCTTATTTAATCATTGAGTTTTGTGCTTTTATATGGTTTGCATTACTAATTAATGGCCTTTTGATACAGCCTAAAGAATTCTCTTTAGTAATTCCTGTCAGGCAGGTCTAGTGGTGGTGAATTTCATATTTCTGAAGGATAGCTTAGCTGGGTAAAATATTCCTGTTTTTGTTTGTTTGTTTTTGTTTTGTTTTGTTTTCCCTTCAGCACTTTAAATATATCATCTCATTCTTTCCTGGCCTGCAGTATTTCTCCTGAGAAATCTGTGAAGAGTTGTATTGGGACTCCCTTGTATGTGTTTCCTATCTGTTGCTGCTTTTAGAATTTTTTCTTTGTCTTTTATTTTTGATAGTTTGATTATTATGTGTCTTGGTGAACCTTTTTATGGGTTTAATTTGTTAGTTTATTTGGGTGATGTCATGAATTTCTGATTCTTTTTAATTCTTGTGCCCTTATGTTGGTGTCTGCACATTTAAAGAGACAACCGCCTCTTCCAGATTTTACAAGAATTCTTTGGCAGGGATAGACTTTTCCTTATTTAGTCTAACCTGTGGTTTTGAATGGACCAGCTGGTAATAACCCTGTGCAGACAGAGCTTGTTTTTGAGTTCTCTAGGTAGCTGCCTGGATTTTGGGTGTGGCTGCTGGTTGGGCTAATCTGTCAGGAGAGACCACTGGCTGAGACATGCAATCAGACAGACCTGCTGGATATAGATTGCAATGACCTCAGATCAGCCTGGGCCACAAGGTGTATTCTCTGGCCAAGTGGTACTGTTATTTGAGCTCTGCAGTTGGATGGGGTTTCAGGCTTGGCTCTGAGGTTAGGCAGAGTAGCTGCTCAAATGGAGCATGCTTGAGTGTGGCAGAACTAGCCACTGCACTTTGTTGAAGTGTTCTGTTTGGTTGTCTCCATCCCTGGACAGGGTCTTGGGCAAGCTTTGAGGCTGTGCTAAATGCTGTATAAAGTGGATCCCACTCTTTTCCAAATTGTGCTGGGACAAGCATCTCTCTCCCTGGGTTGAGGGCCTTGTGGTGGGGTCTGAGCCTAAGCCTGGAGGCTGGCCATCTAGGGATTCAAGCTAGGTAGGACTTTCCATCACTTCTGGGAGTGACCAGCTCAGCTTTGTGGGTAGGTGACGCTGTTGGCTTGTATCTCTGATCAGGTACCACCACTGGAAGGTACACAGAGCTATCAGCAAGGTTTGTTCAGTGTTCATGCTGTTACCCCCTGTACTCCTTGTGAGGTGAGACCAGAGCGGGCTTCCTGGGAAGTGTCTCAGAATTCTAGGGAAGCTGGATGTCCAACTCCAGTTCTCTTTTCCCACTACTGAAACTGAGCCTTGGGGAATCCTCTGTGTGTGGTACTTTGCTGACTCGTGGGATGGGCAGGGGTGATGGGGTGATGCAATCAGTGATGTCATTTTACTTAACCCCTTTTGTGGTCTTTATTTAGTTCTGTTGTCCACACTGTTTTCTCAGGCTTATTCTCAAGTACTGGAGTTTTCACAAAGACATCCTTGTCTGTGGATAATTGTTAGTTGAACTTTCTATGGGGGGTAGTGAAGCCTGTGACCTCTTATTCTGCTATCTTGCTGATGTCAGCAGCTAAATCTTTATTAATTAATCAATGAATAAAATATATATAGAGTGAGACAAAGGGAAAAAATTAAACAGAAAGTATGTAGTGAGGGGAGAAGCAAAGAGGGAAGAGTTGAGTTGCCCACATGGAAGATTTGTAGAACTGCTATTAGTTTATTGCACCTACTTTGAAATGAGTACGTTTGTTGTTGTATTTTGAAGTAGTAATGAATGATGTGTCAGCCACTCTTGGAGTCCAAATGTTTGGCTGCTTTATCCTCTTCATCCTTCTCACCTATTCTTAAAATAATCATCTATAAATTGAGGTGATCCGGACATACCCCTGTCCTGAAAATCTGATGAAGCCTCACTATCATCAAAAAAAAAAAAAATTTGAAAACCTTGAACCATCCTAAGTATTTAATTTAATATTTCCCATTTGTCTAGTATACAGGTATGATAGCACAACTAGGGATATGATGGTTATATAAATATTTTGTCTCCCATGAAAAGCTTATATTTAAAGAGACATCCCATCTATCCGAAAACATTAGTCAAATATTACTAGATAGTACTTGATTAAGTGGAAGTTGAGTGAAAAAAAAAACAACAAAAAATAGAATTTAGACCCAGACAGAGATGAGCTCAGTGTGGGCTGAAGACTTCAAATAAAGCTTCAAAGAAGAAGTGATATTAACAGAAACTCTGAAATTATTGTATTATTTGTATTGATTTGATATTTTTCCTTGGATTTTATTCTAAGAAAAAACTAGCCCGTGCCAACTTGCAGAGAGTGCCTCACAAACTCTGAATGTATGTCCCTGCCAAATCTCATGTTGAAACATAATCCCCAGTGTTGGAGGTGGGGTCTGGAGGGAGATGTTTGGATTGTGGGGGCGGATCCCTCATGAATGGCTTAGGCTATCCCCTTGGTGATAAGTGAGCTCTTGCTCTGAGTTCCCATGAGATCTGATCATTTAAAAGTGTGACATCTCCTCCCCCAGCTGACTCTCTCTCTTTTCCTCCTGCTTTTGCCATGTGGAGTGCCTGCTCCCACTTTACCTTCTGCCATAATTGTGCTTCCTGAGGCCTCCCCAGAAGCTGAGCAGATGCTAGCACCATGCTTCCTGTAAAGCCTATAGAACCAATTAAACCTCTTTTCTTTATAAATTACCCAGTCTCAGGTATTTCTTTATAGCAATGCAATAAAAGCCTAATACAGCACCCTTTAAAAAGGTAGTAAAAAGTCTGGTCTTCAAAAGTAGATTATCTGGCTTTCAGTTCCAACATGCAAAAAGCTCAGAAGTCATCGGTTCCATTCTATCAACAACAACAACAACAAAGAAGATAAATAAACAAAATTATCAGCTTTTCATGAATGCATCAGAAAATTGAGATTGCAGGGCAAATGGTCACCCCTAAATCTGGAAAAACAGGTGAATCCAGAGAACCACATGAAGACAGCTTACTGCTGGGGAAGCCCTGGAGCACTTAAACAACAGTTGTGACAAATTTCAGAAGGCTAATGTGAGAACTATCCTGAGAATGAGAAACTCCTGGGTACTGCAATCTTAGGGGCCCCCACACACTTTTGTGAGTTTTACCTCCAGACACCACACAGTGTTCTTACACTGTGAAGAGCAGTCAGAATGAACTATTCATGGCTCAGGTAGAAGGAGGGAAATAATAACTTGTAAAATGAAGCCTGACTGTTCTTCATAGCAAAGACTTACTCTCCAGGGGTAAAGATTTATCAGAGCCTTATCCCCCCTAGGGGAAAATAATTTCTCTCACTCTAGCCCTCTCTAGCATTCCTATTTCTCCCAAGAGTGAGGAGAGAGGATAAGACACCCTTGTGAAGGTCACATTCCAGGAACACAGGTCCACAAAAAGAGTGAGACTTAATAATAAGATTACAGAATGCTCCCCACTCCCACACCTTACCATCAGATCAAAAGGACTCTGGTATAAGAGTGGGTCACAGTTAAAAGAGCTGCAAGATTTAAACTCTCTCTGAAGAGGAGTACTTAGGGAATCTCAAAGTTAACAGAGTAGAGAAAACAAGGATACAAGAGGAATTTAAAGTCTCTGGCCTCTGCGGATATAGCAAACATTAAATATAGCCCGACTTTTAGCCAGATTAACATAAAACTTCACATTAAATGCATGTTTACCTCAGTTTCTATTGCCCAATATATCATGTGCAACTTTCAACAAATATTGTAAAATGTGCCAGAAGACAAGGAAAAATGCATTTTGAAGAGACAAAGCAAGAATCAGAAAGAAAGTCAGATATAACATAGATTTTGGAATTATCAGATAACATAATTATCTGTCTGATAATTATCTAACATAATTAATATGTTAAGACTTATAATGACAAAAGTAGACAACATGCCAAACAGGTGGGTAATGTAAAAGCAGAGATTAAAACTCTAAGAACAATAATAGGCAATCCTAGAAATCAAAAACATTGTAACAGAGATTAAAAAAATGTCTTTGATGGTCTCATCAGTAGACTGGACATGAGTAAGAAGAGAATCAGTGAACCTAATGATAGACCAACTTCTCATACTGAAGTACAAAGAGAAAAAAAATGAAGAAAACAAAAAACAAAACAGAACATTCAAGAACTGTGGAACGATTTCAAAAGGTATAACATATGTGTAATTGGGATATTTGAAGGAGAAGAAAGAGACAGAAATTTTTGAAGTAATAATAGAGAGAATTTTTCAAAGTTAACGACAAACCTCAAACTACAGATTCAGTAAGCTCATATAACTACAAGCTGAAGAAATACCAAAAAATATACAAAGAGGTGTGCATATCATTCAGGTTGCAGAAAACCAAAGACAAAGAAAAAAAATCTCAGAAAAAGCCAGGAGGAAAAATCATATCATCTGACCTATAAAAGAACATGATAAGAATTATAGAAGACTTCTTGTCAGAAACCATGCAAGCAAGACAAGAGTGAAGACAAATATTTAAAATTTTGAAAGAAAAAAAGCCACCCAACTAGAATAATGCATTCATCAAAAATACACTTCAAAGATGAAAGATCTTTTTCAATAAAATAACAAAGAATTTATTGCCAAGAAATTGGCTCATAAATAATTTTAAAAGCAGTTCTCTAGGCATAAGGGCAAATTATGTTTCAGGAACTGGGATCTACCTAAAAAGAGGAAGAACAGGAGGGTGGCCAAGATGGCTGACTAGAAGCAGTTAGTGTGCGTGGCTTGCCCAGAGAGGAAGAGAAGGGGAGAGTAAACACAACGCCTTCAACTGAAACACACAGGTACTTGCACTGGGACTAATCAAGGAAACAACTTAACCCACGGAGAATGAAGAAAAGCAAGACAGGACAAAGACCCACCAGGGAGCAGCACAGAGCCAGGGAAACTTCCCCACTCAGGGAAGTGGTGAATGTGCGACCCCAAGAAACCATGCTTCTCTCACTGATCTTTGCAACTTTCCTTGTGAGCCCATCCCAGCAGGGCCTTCAATCTGACAGACAGAGCTATGTGGAGTTTAGGCAGAGCAGCTGCTGAAGCATATGTGGAGACCCTGGAGCCTTAAATACTCGGGCTTTCCGGCAAAAGTAGCTGCAGCTGCAGCAAAGTGAAAGATTAGACCCCAATACATACCCCTAGGAAAGAGGCTGAATCCAGAGGCTGAGCAGTGACAGCCTGGAGGCCCCACTTCCACAGCACCTCCCAAGATAAGATCCACTGGCTTGGAATTCCAGCCAGCCACTGGTAGCGGCATTGCACCTCTCTAAGAAGGAGCTGGGTTGTGGGGGAGGGCTGCCATCTTTGCTGTTCAGGGGCCTTAGCCATCCCAGCCCTCAGGCTTTGAAGAGTCTAAGCCGACTGCGGGCAGAAGGGATCCCAGAGCACAGCACAACACAGCTGCTCTAACACAACGTGGCCAGACTGCTGCTTTAAGTGGGTCCCCAATCCCATGCCTCTTCACTGGACAGGATCTCCCAACTGGAGTCTCCAGCCACTCCCTCTCATGTTCGCCCCTCAACGGAGATTTTATTTTTTTATTTAATTTATTAATTTATTTATTTTGAGATGGAGTCTTGCTCTGTCACCCAGGCTGGAGAGCAATGGCATGATCTCGGCTCACTGCAACCTCCCCCTCCCGTGTTCAAGCCATTTCCTGCCTCAGCCTCCCAGGTAGCTGAGACTACAGGTATGTGCCACCATGCCTGGCCAATTTTTTTTTTGTATTTTTAGGGGAGATGGGGTTTCACCATGCTGGCCAGACTGGTCTGGAACTCCTGTCTTCAAGTGATCTGCCTGCCTCGGCCTCCCACAGTGCTGGGATTACAGACGTGAGCCACCGCGCTCCACCTCAACAGAGATTTTATTCCCCCTGGGGTGGCGCTCCCAGAGGGAGGGACAGGCTGCCATCTTTGCTGTTTGGGCAACTTAGCCAATTCAGCCTTCAGGCTTTGGAGAGTCTGAGTTGACCAGGGGCAGAAGGGATCCTCCAGCACAGCACAGCTGCTCTACCGAAACATGGTCAGACTGCTTTTTTAAGTGGGTCCCTAATCCCATTCCTCCTCACTGGGCAGGACCTCCCAACCAGAGCCTCCAGCCA
Organism: Nomascus leucogenys; assembly: GCF_006542625.1. Classification (NCBI taxonomy): domain Eukaryota; kingdom Metazoa; phylum Chordata; class Mammalia; order Primates; family Hylobatidae; genus Nomascus; species Nomascus leucogenys. Next base: position 42,203,392 of record NC_044392.1, on the reverse strand, counting down.
CCCCCACTGGTGTTGTCTGGCAGACAGAGATTTGTAATCTCCCTGGGATGGAGCTCCTAGAGGGAGGGGTGGTCCACCATCTTTGCTGTTTGGACAACTTAGCCATTCCAGACTTCAGACTTTGGAGTTTTTAAGGTGACCAGGGGTTGAAGCAGACCCCCAGCACAGCATGGCTGCTCTACCAAAACATGACCAGACAGTGTTTTTAAGTGGGTCCCCAATCCAATTCCTCCTCAGTGGGCAGGACCTCCCAACTGGGGTCTCCAGCCACCTCCTACAGGTGCCTTTGGGCCTGCAACCTTCCTGGGAAGAAGCTCCCAGAGGGAGGGACAGGCTGCCATCTTTGCTGTTTTGTAGCCTTCACTGGTGATACTTCCAGGTACTGGAAAATCCAAGGTGACTAGGGACTGGAATGGGCCCCAAGCATACCATGGCAGCCCTGCAGAAAAGTGGCCAGACTGTTACGTGGATGCCCATTCCCATATCTCCTCACCAGGCAGGTCCACCAGGCCTGGGCCTCCAGCCACCCCCAGCCAGAGCTATTGAGCCAATAACAACTTGGCAATGCTCTGGACAGAACCTCCAGGAGCAAGTGAAAGCCTCTGCCACTAAGTCTGCAATGGAACTGCCCTTGCCATCCTTAGACAAAGGAGCAAAGACCCTAAGTGCCTTATCCATACCTCCAACAAGCTGTGGTCAACCCAAGGAGAGGAGGCCAGTCCATCTCCCATAGTTCCCCACACCCCTGACTTGTTGTCATCAGACAGGGAACCCCTGGCACACATTTCCCTCTATAACCCTCCACCTTGGGCTGATTGCACTGAGCTATTGCTGACTTGCATCTCTCTGGGGTGGAGCCCCCAGGGGACAAGCAAATGACATTTTACAGATAGCAATGAAGAGTATTAAGATTCAGGAGATGGCAAAACCAGTCTAAGGAAAACAAGAATCACAATAAAGCAATACAGGAGCTGAAGGATGAATAGTTGGTGTTACAAAGAACCTAACAGGTCTGACAGAGCTCCATAACACAATACAATGATTTCACAATGCAAACACACGTATTAATAGCAGAATAAACCAAGTAGAGGAAAGAATATCACAACTTGAAGACTAGTTCTCTGAAATAAGACAGACAGTTCTTATAAGTACAGTTCTTATAAGTAAGAACATGTAGCAGTTGGCTTTCTGTTAAGAAACCAAAATTTGGTTAAGAATCAAATACTGTATGTTCTTACTTATAAGTGATAGCTAAATGATGAGGACACATGAACACATTGACGGGAACAAGGCTCACTGGGGCCTACTGGAAGGCAGAGTGTGGGAGAAGGGAGAGGATTAGGAAAATCAGGAAAAATAAATAATGGGTACTAGGCTTAATATCTGGATGATGAAATAATCTGCACAACAAAGCCCCATGACATACATTTAACTGTGTAACAAACCTGCACATCCTGCATATGTACCACTGAACTTAAAAGTTAAAAAAAATAAAAAATAATGAACAAAAGCTCTGAGAAATAAGGGAGTATGTAAAGAGGACCATACTATAAATCACTGGCATCCCTGAAAGGGAGGGGGAGGAAGCGAACAACTTGGAAAACGTATTTCAGGATATCATTCGTGAAGACTTCCCAAACCTTGCTAGAGAGGCCAACAGTCAAATTCAGGAAACACAGAGGACTTCTCCAAGATTCTACACAAGAAGATCATCCCCAAGACACATAATGATCAGAAATAAACGAATGTTACGGGCAGCTAGAGAGAAAGGGCAGGTCACCTACAAAGGGAACCCCATCAGGCTAACAGCAGACCTCTCAGCTGAAACAAGCAAGAAGAGATTGGGAACCTATATTCAATATTCTTATAGAAAAAAATCTTTAACCAAGAATTTCATATTAAGCTTCCTAAGTGAAGGAGAAATAAGATGTTTTTCAGGTAAGCAAATTTGAGAGAATTCATTGCCACCAGATCTGCTTCACAAGAGATCTTGAAAGGAGCACCAAATATAGAAAGAAAAAACTGCTACCAGCTAATACAAAATACATTTAAACACACAGTCCAGTGTTACCATAAAGCAACCACACAAACAAGCCAAAATAATAACCAGCTAACAGCACAATGACAGGATCAAATCCACACATATTAATACTAACCTTGAATGTAAACAGGCTAAATGTCCCACTTAAAAGGCAGAGTGAGGCTGGGCATGGTAGCTCATGCCTGTAATTCCAGAATTTTGGGAGGTTGAGGAAGGTGGATCACCTGAGGCCAGAAGTTCAAGACCAGCCTTGCCAACATGGTGAAACCCAGTCTCTACTGAAAATAGAAAAAAATTAGCTGAGTGTGGAGGTGCATGCCTGAAATCCCAGCTACTAGGGAGGCTGAGGCATGAGAATCACTTGAACCCAGGAGGCAGAGGTTGCAGTAAGCTGAGATCATGCCACTGCACTGCAGCCTGGGTGACAGAGTGAGACTCTGTCACAAAAAAAAAAAGAAAGAAAAGAAAAAGGCATAGAGTAACAAGCTGAATAAAAAAGCAAGACCTAATGCCAATGGTATGCTGTCTTCAGGGGACCCATCTCACACATAATGATACTTATAGGCTCAAAATAAAGGGATGGAGGAAAACTTACCAAGCAAAATGGAAAACAGAAAAAAAAGCAGAGATTGCAATCATAATTTCAGACAAAACAAATTTTAAACCAAAAAACATAAAAAAAGACAAAGAAGGGCATTACATAATGGTTCAATTCAACAAGATGACCTATCCTAAATATATGTGCACCCAACACAGGAGCACCCAGATTCATAAAGCAAGTTCTTAGAGACCTACAAGGAGACATAGATATCTCCTAATAATAGTGGGAGACCGCAACACTCCACTGACAGTATTAGACAGATCACTGAGGCAGAAAATTGACAAAGATGTTCAAGACCTAAACTCCTCAGTGGACCAGATGAATCTGATCGACCTTTACAGAACTCTCCACCCAAAACAAGAAATATATATTCTTCTCATCACCGCATAACACATACTCTAAAATCAACCACATACTTGGATGGAACACAATCCTCAACAAATGTAAAATAACTGAAATCATACCCAACACACTCTCAGACTACAGCACAATAAAAATAGAAGACAAGAGTATGAAAATCACTCAAAACCATGCAATTACAGAAACATTAAACAACTACTCCTAAACGAAGTTTGGATAAATAATAAAATTAAGGCAGAAATTAAGAAGTTATTTGAAAATAATGAGAACAAAGATACAACACACCAGAATCTCTGGGACACAGCTAAGGCAGTGTTAAGAGGGAAATTCATAGCATTAAATACCCACATCGAAAAGTTAGATTTCAAATTGACACTCTGACTTCACAACTGAAAGAGAAGAAACCTGAAAGCTAGCAGAAGGTGAGAAATAACAAAATCAGAGCTGAACTGAAGGAATTGAGACACAAAAAAACATTCAAAAGATCAACAAATCCAGGAGTTGGTTTTTTGAAAAAATTAATAAAATAGACCACTAGCTAGGCTAATAAGGAAGAAAAGACAGAAGATTCAAATAAACACAATTAGAAATGATGAAGGGAATGTTCCACTGACCCCACAGAAATAAAAACAACCATCAGAAACTACTATGACCACCTCTATGCACACAAGCTGGAAAACCTAGAAGTGACGGATAAATTCCAGGACACATACACCCTCCTGAGACTGAGCCAGGAAGAAATTCATTCCCTGAATAGACCAATACCAAGTTCCAAAATCGAGTCAGTAATAAATAGCCTGACAACCAAAAAAAGCCTGGGACCTGATGGATTCACAGCTGAATTCCACCAGATGTACAAAGAAGAGCTGGGACCATTCCTACAGAAACTATTCCAAAAAATCAAGGACGAGGAACTCCTTCCCAACTCAGTCTATGTGACCAGCATTATCTTTATACCAAAGCCTGGCAGAGACAAAACAAAAAAGAAAACTTCAGACAAATATCCTTGATGAACATCAATGCAAAAATTCTCGGCCGGGCACGGTGGCTCACGCTTGTAATCCCAGCACTTTGGGAGGCTGAGGCGGGCGGATCACGAGGTCAGGAGATCGAGACCACAGTGAAACCCCGTCTCTACTAAAAATACAAAAAATTAGCCGGGTGTGGTGGCAGGCACCTGTAGTCCCAGCTACTCAGAGAGGCTGAGGCAGGAGAATGGCAGGAACCCGGGAGGCGGAGCTTGCAGTGAGCCGAGATTGTGCCACTGCACTCCAGCCTGGGCAACAGAGCGAGACTCCGTCTCAAAAAAAAAAAAAAAAAAATTCTCAACAAAATACTTGCAAACCAAATCCAACAGTAGATCAAAAATCCAATCCACCATGATCAAGTAGGCATCAACCCTGGATGCAAGGTTGCTTGAACATATGTAAATGAATAAATGCAATTCATCACATAAACAGAACTAAAGAAAAAAACACGTGATTATCTCAATAGATGCAGAAAAGGCCTTCAATAAAATTCAATATCACTTCATGTTATAAAAAACTCTCAATAAACTAGATATTGAAGGAACATACCTCAAAATAATTAGAGCCTTCTATGACAAACCCACAGCCAATGTTATATTGAATGGCAAAAACAGGAAGCATCCTGCTTGAAAGCTGGCACAAGAAAAAGATGCCCTCTCTCATCACTTCTGTTCAACATAGTATTGGAAGTCCTAGCCAGAACAATCAGGCAAGAGAAAGAAATAAAGTTCATCCAAAAAGGAAGAGAGGAAGTCAAACTCTCTGAGTTTGCAGATGACATGATTCTATATCAAGAAAACCACATAGTCTTGGCCCAAAAGCTCTCCAGCTGATAAACAACTTCAGGAAAGTTGCAGGATACAAAATCAATGTACAAAAGTCACTAGCATTCCCATACACCAGCAATAGTGTATAGGCTCTCAAACAAACAAAAAAACCCACAAAACCTAAGAGCCATATCAGAAAGGCAATGCCATTCACAATTGCCACAAAAAGAATAAAATGCCTAGGAATACAGCTAACCAGGGGCCAGAAAGATCTCTACAATGAGAATTATAAAACACTCCTCAAGGAAATCAGAGAAGATGCAAACAAATGGAAAAATATCCCATGCTCATGGCTTGGAAGTATCAATATCATTAAAATGGCTATACTGACCAAAGTAATTTCCAGATTCAATGCTATTCCTATCAAACTCAATGACATTATTCACAGAAGTAGAAAAAAACTTTTAAAAATTCATATAGAACCAAAAAAGAGCACAAAGAGGCAAGGAAATCCTAAGTAAAAAGAACAGAGCTGGAGGCATCACATTACCTGACTTCAAACTGTACTACAAGGCTAAAGTAACCAAAACAGCATGATACTGGTACAAAAACGGGCACATAGACAAATGGAACAGAATAGAGAGCCTAGAAATAAGGTCACACATCTACTGCCATCTGATCTTTGACAAAACTGACAAAAGCAAGCAATGAGGAAAAGACTCCCTATTCAATAAATGGTGATGGGATAACTGGCTAGACATAGACAGAAAATTGAAGCTGGAAACCTTGATATACAAAAATCAACTCAAGCTGGATTAAAGACATAAATGTAAAACCCAAAACTATAAAAACCCTGGAAGACGATCTAGGCAATGATAGACTGGATAAAGAAAATGTGGTACATATACACCATGGAGTACTCTGCAGCCATAAAAAGAATGAGATCATGGTTTTTTGTTTGTTTGTTTTTGTTTTTGAGGGAACATGGATTGAGCTGGGGACTATTATCCTTAGCAAACTAACACAGAAACAGAAAACCAAATACCACGTGTTCTCACTTATAAGTGGGAGCTTAATGATAAGGATTTATGAACCAAAAAAGGAAAGAACAGACACTGAAGCCTACTTGAGGGTGGAGGGTGGGAGGAGGAGAGAAGCAGGAAAGATTGGGTACTGGCATTAATACCTGGGTGATGAAATTATATGTAAAACAAACTCCCCATGACCTGCGTTTACCTATGTAACAAACCTTCACATGTACCCCCAAACCTAAAAGGTTTTTTAAAAAGAGGAAGAACATCAAAGACTGAACAAATGAACACAAAATAAAATATTCTATTTTTCTTAATTCTAAATTATCTAAAAGATGACTGCTTAAAGGAATAATAGTAACAATGTATTAACTGATTATAGCATATTACTGAAATGAATGACAACAATGCCATAAGAGATAGGGAAGAGGAATTGGAAATACTCAGCTATAAATTACCATACCACATGTGAAGTGTTATTTTGTTACTTGCAGGATGGGATTAGGTTAGTAAAAATTTATATTGCAAATTCTATTGACAACCACTAAAAGATTTTTAAAAGAAACAATTGATATGCTAAAAGAGGAGATAAAATGCTCAATTAAAACTAGACAAAGCAGAAAAATAGGAAAAAAAGAAACAAAAACAAATGCAATAAGCAGAAAACAGATGAAAGTATCGTAGATATTAACCCCAATTTGTAAATAATTACTTTAATAGCAATACACCAATGACAAAACAGAAGTTATCTTTCTTTTTTTTTATTATACTTTAGGTTTTAGGGTACATGTGCACAATGTGCAGGTTTGTTATGTATGTATCCATGTGCCATGTTGATTTCCTGCACCCATTAACTCGTCATTTAGCATTAGGCATATCTCCTAATGCTGTCCCTCCCCCCTCCCCCAACCCCACAACAGTCCCCAGAGTGTGATGTTCCCCTTCCTGTGTCCATGAGTTCTCATTGTTCAATTCCCACCTATAAGTGAGAACACGCAATGTTTGGTTTTTTGTCCTTGCGATAGTTTACTGAGAATGATGTTTTCCAGTTTCATCCATGTCCCTACAAAGGACATGAACTCATCATTTTTTATGGCTGTATAGTATTCCATGGTGTATATGTGCCACATTTTCTTAATCCAGTCTATCATTGTTGGACATTTGGGTTGGTTCCAACTCTTTGCTATTGTGAATAGTGCCGCAATAAACATACGTGTGCATGTGTCTTTATAGCAGCATGATTTATAGTCCTTTGGGTATATACCCAGTAATGGGATGGCTGGGTTATCTTTCAATGTCAGCAAAAATATTAACTCTTCCCACATTGCTCTATAGATTCATCTCAATTTCAATCAAGATTTCAGCAAGATATTTTGTAGGAAACTGAACTCTGACAAAGGAGTAAAGGCAATTCAAAGCATAAAGGATACTCTTTTCAACTAATGATGATGCCGCAACAGCTGGATGTCCATATACAAAACAATGGGCCTAATCCAAGACTATGCCATAAAATGATGAGTTGTCTTTTAACATGATGAAAAAAACATTTCAGTAAAATCGCAAAAAAAAAAAACAGTTCACATAGTGGAATGAACATGAAATCATGACAAAGGAAATCACATTCGGGATGTGGGGGGGGGGGGGGGAAGCATTAGAGATATACTAATGCTAAATGACAGTTAATTGCAGAAAACATCAATGAACATACGTAAAAACTGCACATGTACAAAACTAAATAATAAAAAAATAAAAAAATAAAAATAAAAAAAAAAAATTCAAAGTGGATCATAAATCTAAATATAAAATGCCAAACTATAAAACTGCTAAAAGAAACAGGAGAAAATCTACATGACCTTGGGTTTGGTGATGAGTTTGTAGATTCAGCAGCAAACACATGATTCTTGAGAAGAAATACTGATAAATTTGAATTCATTAAAATTTTTAAAAACTCTGATAATGTGAAAGTTGTGATTAAGAGAATGAAAAGCAGGCAGCCACATATTGGGAAAAAATATTTGCAAAGCTCATATCTGATGAAGAATTTTATGCAAATTACATAAAAGTTCTTAAAACTCAACAATAAGAAAACAAACAACCCAATTACAAAATTGACCAAATAGCTGAAGAGATCTATTACTAAAGAAGATGGAACATAACTCTACTCCTGAAGTGTGGGCTAAGCATAATTACTTCCTTCCAAACACTAGAGTATGTAAAGAGGGGAAAAAGAGGAACTTTACCTTGGAAAAACTTGACAAACTCTTGCTCTTCACATGGCCTTCTTCTCATGTTTGTCTATGTCTTCATTTCTGTCTCTTAGAAAGACACTAGTCATTAGATTTAGAGCCTACCTTAATTCAGGATAAATCTTATTCCAGGTCCTTCACTTAATTATGTCTGCAAAGACCCTTATTCCAAATAAGGCACATTCTGAGGTGGCCCTATCTTTTAGATAAGTACCATTCAAATCACTATAGTAATTATTGTAAGTTCTGGCTCTGATTTAGAGTCCAGAGGTTTTGCCTGGTGAAGACCACAGAATTATTTTCTATATATTAAGTGTCCTGAAAGAATTTGTATTTTTATCTTCCACAAGGTAGCATAAATTAAACAGATGTTAACTTTTCTAGGAGGAAATACAGGCATACCTCAGAGAGATTGCAGGCTTGGTTCCAGACCACTATAATAAGGCTAATATCACAATAAAGTAAGCCACATTTTGTTTTGGTTTCTCAGTGCATATAAAAGTTATGTTTACATTATACTGTATTCTATTAGGTGTGCATTATGTCTAGGAAATGTGTATAGCTTAATTAAAATATGCATTATTACTAAAAAATGCTAGCAATAATCTAAGCCTTCAGTGGATTGTTATCTTTTTGTTAGTAGAGTGCCTTGCTTAGGCGTTGATGGCTGCTGACTGATCAGAGTGGTGGCCCTGAAGGCTGAGCTGGCTGTGGCAATTTCTTAAAATAAGGCAACAATAAAGTTTGTCTCATTGATTGACTTCCTTTCATGAAAGATTTCTCTGTAGCATATGATGCTGTTTGATAGCATTTTACCCACAGTAGAATTTCTTTCTAAAGTGGAGTCCATCCTCTCAAATCCTGCCACTGCTTTATAACCCAAGTTTATGTACTATTCTGAATCATGTGTTGTCATTTCAACAATGTTCACAGCATCTTCACCAGGAGTAGTTTTCATCTCAAGAAACTACTTTCTTTGATCATCCATAAAAAGCAACTCTTCTTTCATTAAAGTTTAGTCATGACACTGCAGCAATTCAGCCACATTTTTAGGCTTCACTTCTAATTCTTGTTCTTTTGCTTTTTCTACCACATCTTCAGTGACTTCTTCCACTGAAGTCTTGAACCTTTCAAAGTCATCTATGATGATTGCAATAAACTTCTTTCAAACTGCTATTAATACTGGTATTTTGACTTCCTCCTCCTAATCACAAATATTTTTAATGCCATTTAGAATGGTGAATCCTTTTCAGAAAATTTTCGATTGACTTTGCCCAGATCTATCAGAGGAATCAGTAGCTATGGCAGCTATAACCTTACAAAATGTTTTTCTTAAATAATAGGATTTGAAAGTAAAAAAGTATTCCTTGATTCATTGGCTGCAGAATGAATGTTGTGTTAGCAGGCATGAAAACAACATAATCTCTTTGAAATGACTCCATCAGCGCTCTTGGGTAAACAGGTTCATTGTCAAGAAGCAGTAACATTTTGAAAGGCATCTTATTTTTTTTTTTCCTGAGCAGTAGGTCTCAACGGTGGGCTTAAAATATTTAGTGAACCATGGTGTAAACAGATGCGCTATTGGTCAGGCTTTGTAAATTTATAGAGCACTGGTGGAGTAGATTTGGCATAATTCCTAAAGGCTCTAAAATTTTCAGAATGGTAAATGAGCATTGGCTTCAACTTAAAATCACCAGTTGCATGAGCTTCTAACAAGACAGCCTGCCTGTTCTTGAAAGCCTTGAAGTCAGGCATTAACATCTCATCTCTAGCTATGAAAGTCCTGTATTAAATTTTTTTTCCCATGTAAGGTTGTTTGTCTACATTGCCCATCTGTTGGTTAGTGTAGCCACCTTCAATTATTCAATTAGCTAGATTTTCTGGATCACTTGCGGCAGCTTCTATATCAGTACTTGCTGCTTTATCTTGCACTTTTGTGTTATAGACACAGATTGAAAAACAAACAAAAATAAAACCAGAAAGCTCATGAACCAACCTCAGCTGGCTTCAGACTTTCTACTGTAGCTTTCTCACCTCTCTTGGCCTTCACAGAATTAAAGTTAGGGTCTTGTCCGGGATTAGGTTTTGGCTTAAGAGAATGCTGTGGCTGGTTTGATGTTCTGTGTTGACCACTAAAAATTTCTTCATATCAGCAATAAGGCTGCTTTGCTTTATTTTCATTTGTGTGTGCACTGGAGTAGCACTTTTAATTTCCTTCAAGAACTTTTTCTTTGCATTCACAACATTGCTAACCGTTTAGCACAGGAAACCTCGCATTTGACCTGTCTCAGCTGTTGATATGCTTTCCTCACTAAGCTTAATTATTTCCAGCTTCTAAGTTAAAGTTAAAGAAGTGCTATTCTTGCTTTAACTTGAACTCTTAGAGGCCATTGTGGGATTAATTGGCTAATTTCAATATTGTTGTGTCTCAGGGAATAAGTAGGCTGGGGGAGAAGGAGAGAGATGGGGGAAATACACACAACATTCATTGATTAAGTTTGCTGTCTTACCTGGATACAGTTCATGGTGCCCCAAAACAATTACAATAGTAACATCAAAGATCATTGATCACAGACCACCATAACAGATATAATAAAAATGAAAACATCTGAAATGCTATGAGAATTACCAAAACATGAAACAGAGACATGAAGTGAGCACACATTGTTGGGAAAATGGTGCCAAAAACTTGCTTTTTGAATTGCCACAAACCTTCAATTTGTAAAAAGCACAATACCTGCAAAGTGAATCACAATAAAATAAGGAATGCCTATAATAAACAGAATGCTTTTCTAAAGGTAATAAACCCAAGATAACAATTTGATGAGCATACTATCTATATTTTATACTAGCACTTAACAACTAATTCTTATCAATATAAAAAATGAAAAGGAACTCCCAGTAAAATAAAACAGCTACCTGATACAATGGAAGCCAATTCATCTTAAATGCAAAGCTGAATGAGAAAATGTGTGTTTAATCAGCAATTTCTATGAATTTTGATCTTACTGATAAGAAGCCTTTCATGACTTGGTTGCTAGTCTACACCAACCTCATTTTGGATAATCTCTGATCCTTACTAAATATTTTCCCCTCCCACTCCTGAAGTTAATAAACTCATTTGAAACAAAAACTTGTAGTAGGAGTTTTGTATATTTGAGACACATAGTTATCTTCAAAGTCTGGTATGCTTCTCTGTCAATGGAAGTTGGCAACAGGTTTCTCTGCTTAGGACTTAACTGAGATGAAAAATCAGGAAGACCCTGAAGAATCAGCATTCTGTCTGGATAAGGGAAAAATCATATTCAGGGTAATCAAAGAGAATTTTTTAGGGGAAAAAAAGGCAATACTTTGGAATGCAAAAAAAAGAGTTTATTATATACAGTCAGTAAGCCATGGCTATGATCAAAAACACTTACTGATGACAGAAATAATAGACCACCCACTGAAAGCAAAATAAAACAAAAATGGATGTCCTGTAAGAAAGATAAATGGAAGGGCTCAGTCCTAAAAGGCTGGCCAGCATTTGAGAGATAGTGGTTTGAACATTTTGCGTGTAAAGAATTTAAAACATAAACTTCTCAGAGTCACTTTGTATTAATGGAAGAGCTGTCAACTTGAACCAAAGTCTCGCAGCTTTTAGCATGGTACTCCTTCTACTGATCATTCTGTTTTTCCATGCTGTGGCTACTTTACATCTTTCCAAAGAGGAAGACCATTTCCTCTCCCCAATGCTCATTGATATCCCCTCTAGTACCCCAGGGAAGGTAATCTCAACATTTACTAAACTACATGCTGGTACATAGTCATCACAGATGTCAGTTGAAATCAACCTGTCCTTTGACATACACATATTATTCCTTAAAATTGGTTCAAATCTACTAATCTATGTCTGATGGGAAGTAAAAAATCCTCTTATAATTTTCAAAAATTCACTAGAAGTTTTATTTGTGTGCTTGCTTCTAGTTCTGATTTCTTGATTTCACTTCACCTCCCTTCACCTTACTTCCTGCGGCTACTGTCTTTTTTTAATGCCACTCCAACACAGAAGAGGAACTCTGCCTATTTTCCTCATTTGCCACAAAGCAGCTGTCCAGCAGATACTTGTTTTTGTTTTGTTTTGTTTTGAGATGGAGTCTCGCTCTGTCTCCCAGGCTGGAGTGCAGTGGCACGATCTTAGCTCACTGCAAGCTCCACCTCCCGGGTTCACGCCATTCTCCTGCCTCAGCCTCCCGAGTAGCTGGGACTACAGGCACCACCATGCCCAGCTAATTTTTTGTATTTTTAGTAGAGACAGGGTTTCACTGTGTTAGCCAGGATGGTCTCCATCTTCTGACCTCGTGATCCGCCCGCCTCGGCCTCCCAAAGTGCTGGGATTACAGGCCTGAGCCACCGTGCCCGGCCAGATACTTGTTTTTAATAGCAGAATTTGTAGGAGGAAAGGATAAAGAAAGGTTACATTACAGCACCACACTGCAAGCTGTTTCTATATTAATATCTGATAATTCTTAAAATTCTTTAACCATCACCACTCATTACAATCTCTCATTGTACCACACTTCTCCATAGGTTGTCATCTATGTCATGTTACTCAACCTCTTCCTGCACCTCTTCGTCTCTTATTTTCTCTACTTCCAGAGGGCCACCAAAATCCAGGTTAATTTTTATGCAGAGAAACTTAAAATCTCTTTGCATATATATTACTCTATAAACAAGGACCTGGAGTGTGCAGGAGGGAGAGGAAGGGGGAGCTCAACATTATAACACAGTGGCCTAAATAGGCATTTTGTTATGGAAAAGATAATTTGCTCCAAAGAGGAGGGACAAGTGGTTGAAGAAAGAAATTCCTTTAAGTGGCATTGTTTTTGTAATATTATTATTTTTTAATATATCACATCATAAAATTCTGAGACAAGAGCCTAAGATAAAATCCTAAAACCGGGATTTTTTTCCATCAGGTAAAATAGGCAGACCAGAATTTGACTTCTGTTCTCTGTACAGGTACCTACAAAGGGTGGATTCAAATTTTGAATACATGAATACTTAGTTAGAATGAGAAAAGATGATTTTGTATAAGCGGTCTCTGCCAACGAGAGAGAAGTCTGATTAGCTTCTCATTACATCCGCCTCTGAGCCTAACCAGAACCTTAAGTCTGTAAGTTCATGTAAGGCTCAGCCAGATGCATACATTTAACTACAATAAAAATAAGTCATCTTCTCAACTGATCTAACCCAGGGCACCCAGGTGCCCTGTTGTACTTACAGAAAGCTATTCTGTATACAACTTTGACATTGATTAATTTTTAAAAAGTAAATTAAAAATTGGCTCAGTTGGAATAAAACTTAACATTAGTACGACCCCCCTCCCCATGTTGGCCTTGCTTTTAAAGGCCTTGTTTAGTGAACAATCTTCTTAATTAACTGATTTTCAACAAAGGTCCCAAAACAATGGAGAAAGGACAGTGCTTTCAATAAATGGTACAGGAAATACCGGAGATACATGAAAAATAATGAAGTTCAACATCATATACAAAATTAGAATAGATGGAAGACACAAGTGTAAGAGCTAAAACTATACAATTCTCAGTAAAAGATGAAGTAAATCTTCGTAACATTGGATTAGGCAATGATTTCATAGACATGCACTGAAAGTACAGGCAACGGAAAAGAAAACAGATAAATTGGAATTCATCAAGATTAAATACTTTTGTACATCAAAGGACACTAACAAGAGAGTGCAAAGACAACCTACAGAATATTTGCATATCATATATCTCAATATCTGATAAGAGATTAATATCCAGAATACATAAAGAACTCCTACAACTAACTTTTTTAAAAAGCAAAAAAAATTCCAGCAGTTAAAATGTGAGCAAATAACTCAAATATGTATTTCTCCAATGAAAAGATACAAATAGCCAGTACAAGCACATGACATGATGTGCAGCATCACCAGCCATCAGGGAAATACAAATCAAAATCACAATGAGATACCACTTCTTTGGCATTAGGATCATTATTATATTAATAGCAACAGAAACAATAGAAAATAGTAAGTGTTGGGGAGGAAGTGGAGAAATTAGAACCCTTGTGTGTAACTGATGGGAATGTAAAATGATACAGCAACTGTGAAAAACAGTCTGGTGGTTCTTCAAACAGTTAAAAATAGAATTACCATATAATTCAGCAATGCTACTCCTGGGTATATACACAAAAGAATTGAGAACAGAGAATCAAACAGACACTTGTACACCAATGTTCATAGCATACTCACAGAAGCCAAAAGGTAGAAACAACCCAAATGTCCATCAAAAGATGAACGAATAAATAAAATGTTCTACATACACACAATGGAATATTATTCTACCTTAAAAAGAAATGAAATTCTGGTACATGCTGCAACATGGATGAACTCTAAAAACATTATGCTACGTGAAGTAAGCCAGACACAAAAAGACAAATATCTTATGATTCATTTAAACGAAATGTTCAGAGTAGGCAAAGCCATAGAGACAGAAAGTAGGTTAGTGCTTGCCCGGGACTGGCAGTCAAGAAGAAATGGAGAGTTATTATTTAGTAGGTACACATTTTCTGTTTGAGATTATGAAAATGTTATGGAAATAGTGATGGTTACACACTATGAATGTACTTAACGTCACTGATGTACACTTAGAAATTGTTAAAATGATACATTTTATGTTATGTATATTTTATCACAATAAAAATTAAGTATCTGGGAAGTTTCTTTTTATTATTCCTGCCACTTTTCTGTAAATCCAAAATTATGTCAAAAGAAAAGGTCGTAAGAATAAAAGAAAGCCTACTAGTTTAGGATGATGTCATCGCAATAGGTGGTGCATATCTCCTTTGACAAGAGCATATAATTCTACAGGGCTAATCCCAAATCTCTCCATTAAAGGACTATCTCTACCAAACTTGCCCCTAAATGAATGCTGCTTCCACTTCAGGGTGATCTTTGTTTTCTGTTCGGTTGAGTATCCCTTTCTCTCCTGGGGCTTCTCTGCTACCTAGGAGTTCTACAGTGCCTCCAGCTGGTGCACATGGATTGAAACAAAAGAGTCTTAGGATGGCTTAACAATGCCCTCTCCATAGCCAATAGACAGACTGTAGGCTTCAGTTTTATATGGATATAGAAAGACCTTATTGTCTTGGTCCGAGTGCTGTAGAACAAGGGGCTTTAACCACAGGTGAGGTTGTTATGTAAGATTTCTCTAGAACCAGGAGAAATACTATAAAATTCATATTGATCATATGTTAACATCTGACTATCTCCACATAGGGCTTATTACATATAGGGCTTGCAAATATGGGTTATTTACATATGATATTGCAATGAAAGATCTTATATGGTGAATTCTTTTTCCTAACTTACTTTTTTGGTTCTGTCAACTCTATTCCAGGGACATAAAAAAGGTTAGTTTATTGAGTGTAATGAGCAAAGGTTGTGAAGCCCTATCTGTTCTTTTTTTCCTTTCATACCTAGTCCCTGGGCATTTTACCCTTATACTCAAAAAATTCTTCCTGTGGAGTTGGATGTGGCTAATGATAAATGCATTGATTATTTCTGTTGGTCTATGATTTGGTTTTCCTGAGTCTCTATCATTCCTCTTCGGGTAAGAAATAGAAAACTTGAATTAACAGGCGTAAATATTACTTTTTTTGTGTCATATCCTCCCCAATCCCTGGTTATCTGTTCATAAGAAAGGGGTCAAATCCCTGTTTGTTCAATGTACTTGAAGCTGTCATCTCAGATGCTGAGGCTCGATCTCATGGACTTACCCCCTTTTAAGGCAGAGGTGGTTGTGTAATCATTTTGCGCTCATCCACTTAATTTTGTTTAGTAGGAATAGAAGGAATACAACTTTCTTCCAGCCAATTGTGACTGGAAGTACACATTCATCTGTAATTTGCTAAACCAACGTGTTCCCTTTCAAATGAAGCATATTTAGGAGTTTTTTTCTCCTTTTCCTAAAATGAGATAATCATAGCTAGAGTTGTTTTTGAGAGAACAGAAAGTTATATTCATTGTCCCACTTTACAAATGAGAAAATTAACACAGGGAGATGAAATGACTGACTCAAGGTCACATAGTGAGTCAGTGGCAGGGCGGGAAATAAAATGCAAGTAATATAGAATGGGCATGCTATTATCCTTTCTGCTTTGAAAAATTTTTCCTCCCCTCACCCCCCTCATTTTTTATTGTACAGATTTAGGGTATACAAGAAGATATTTTGATATACATATAGATGGTGAAATGATTACTACATGTACACAACTAAACATACCCATCACCTTCCATAGTACCTCTTTCCCGCATGCATGCGCGCATGAATGCGTGTGTGTGTATGTGTGTGTAACAGCACCTAAAATCTACTCTTAGCAAATTTTAAATATAAAGTTTAATATTATTAACTATAGTCTTCCTGCTGTACATTAAATCTCTAGACTTATTTATTTTACATAACTGAACATTTGTACTCTTTGACTTACATCTCCTCATTTTCTCCCCCTCCCTTTCCCTAGTAACTAACCACTGCTCTATTCTCTGTTTCTTTGTATTTGACTTAAAAATATTCCATATGTGAGACTGCACAGTATTTTTCTTTCTGCATCTGGCTAATTTCACTTAGCATAATGTCCTCTAGCTTGATTCATGTTGTCACAAATGGCAGTATTTTTTTTAAGGCTGAGTAATATTCTATTTTGTGTGTGTGTGTGTGTCACAATATCTTTATTCATCCGTCGACAGACGCTTAGACTATTTTCATATCTTGGTTATTGTGAATTATGTTGTAATAAACATGAAAGTGCAGATATCTCTTTGAGGTATTGATTTCATTTCCCCTAATACCCAGAAAGGGACTGCTGCATTATATGGTAGTTCAATTTTTATTTTTTTGAGGAACCACCATACTTTTTTGCATACTGTATGTCCAAATTATAGTTACACAAATAGTGTACAAGAGTCTTCCTTTCTCCAAATCCTCACCTCCATATCTTTCATTTTTTGGTAGTAACCATCATAACAGATATGAAGTGACATCTCATTGTGGTTTTGATTCCCATTTCCTCAATGATTAATAATATCAAGCACCTCTTCATATACTTGCAGGCCATTTTTATGTCTTCTTTGGAGAAGTATCTATTCAGGTTCTTTGCCCATTTTAAAATTTGATTTTTTTTTTTGGCTAGTGAGTAGTGTGAGTTCCTTATATGTTTTGAATGTTAGCCCTTATCAGATATATGGTTCACAAATATTTTCCCCCAATCCATAGGCTGCCTTTTGATTTTTTTGATTGTTTCCTTTGCTGTGCATAAGCTTTTTTAGTTCGTTGTAGTCCCACCTGTTTATTTTTGCTTTTGTTGCCTGTGCTTTTACTGTGATATTCAAAAATATCATTGCCAAAGTCAGTATCAAGGATCTTTCTCCCTATGTTTTCTTCTAGGAGTCTTTTTTTTTTAATACTTTAACTTTTAGGGTACATGTGCACAACGTGCAGGTTTGTTACATATGTATACATGTGCCATGTTGGTGTGCTGCACCCATTAACTCGTCATTTAACATTAGGTATATCTCCTAATGCTATCCCTCCCACCTACCCCCACCCCACAACAGGCCCTAGTGTGTGATGTTCCCCTTCCTGTATGCATGTGTTCTCATTGTTCAATTCCCACCTATGAGTGAGAGTATGCGGTGTTTGGTTTTTTGTCCTTGCAATAGTTTGCTGAGAATGATGGTTTCCAGCTTCATCCATGTCCCTACAAAGGACATGAACTCATCATTTTTTATGGATGCATAGTATTCCATGGTGTATATGTGCCACATTTTCTTAATCCAGTCCATCATTGTTGGACATTTGGGTTGGTTCCAAGTCTTTGCTATTGTGAATAGTGCCACAATAAACATACGTGTGCATGTGTCTTTATAGCAGCATGATTTATAATCCTTTGGGTATATACCCAGTAATGGGATGGCTAGGTCACATGGTATTTCTAGTTCTAGATCCCTGAGGAATCGCCACACTGACTTCCACAGTGGTTGAACTAGTTTACAGTCCCACCAGCAGTGTAAAAGTGTTCCTATTTCTCCACATCCTCTCCAGCACCTGTTGTTTCCTGACTTTTTAATGATTGCCATTCTAACTGGTGTGAGATGGTATCTCATTGTGGTTTTGATTTGCATTTCTCTGATGGCCAGTGATGATGAGCATTTTTTCATGTGTCTTTTAGGAGTTTTATGGTGTCAGGTCTTACATTTAGGGCTCTAGTCCATTTTGTGTTGATTTTTGCATATGATGTAAGAAAAGGGCCCAGTTTCATTCTTCTGCATATGGAGATCCCATTTTCCTAAGACCATTTATAGCAAGATTCTGATGAATATTTTCCACATAAAGATGAAATCAGCTCTTCTTTCCTTATCTCCCGAAAGCAGATCATCATAAGTGGTATTTTCAGAACATTCTAATTATTTTTTATGTTACTAATTGTTTCTCTGGAAGAGTTTGTGCACTGGTCAGAGTTCCCATTTGAAGGAAAGCCAGAAATGGTAGCTGTTTTGGGAAACATACCATGTGGGAAAAGAGTAGCTCATTTCTGAGCAGATAGTACAGAAATATTAAAGCTTTTAAAACTACTAATATTTTATAAGTTTTAAATATCTAATGTCATAATTAATCTCATTCAACATTTATAAAACTTTATGAGGTAAATTTCTTTTTTTTCTTATAAAAATCCCATTTTACAAATGAAGAAACTGAGGCTCATGGAAGTATATCACTTCCTGAAGTTCACACAGTTAGAAGGTGCCTAGCCAAGACTCTTAGCTCTGCAGCATCATCTCTCCTTCTGGCAAATAGGCCTCAGACCTTTTCTTATTCGCATAAAGTAGGGGTGATGGTGTTCCCTTTGTGCAGGTTAACCAGCTGTCCTTTCTCTGGCCCTAGGAATTTCTGGTATTTGAAAAATCATTTCTCCTATTTTCTACCACCCCTCACTCTTCCCACCCCAACTCTCTCTCCCCATAAAGAACCTTTTAGTCTACCTCTACCACTGTTTTTCTAGGTTGGGGGATTCCACCTAACTGAACTCAGCAACTACTTGACTGTGCCATTCCTCCCAAGTAAACATGGAGAGCTGGGAGGACTCATGGGGACTGCAAAACTTCTAGAAAGGGAGAGACACCTACCACCTGGCTTCCTACACTCTTCTTTGAAGGACAAAGTCTTTGTTCCAGCTGATAGGATTCAAGTTTATATATAAATGAATAGAATTGCTTTTTCCTCCTTGAGCACTTGTTTCAGGTGTTATGACTGCACCACTTCCTGTAACTTCTCATTTCCTGTTTTCCTCTGAGAAAGCCTAACATGTTAGACAAGGAAACAGGCTCTATGTCTTCATGAGGGTACAGCCTCTCTAATACTTACTGTGTTTCTAGATCTTGGGAAAAAGTGAATATGAAGGACTACTATCTTCTCAGAAAACTGACATAATTCCCTACATTAAGGTCACTGTGGGCTTCGAAATGGAAGAGATAGATAAGGGGCTCCGTTTCTTGACCTTGGTCCTTTAATATGGAACCTACTAAAGACATCCAAGTGCATACCAGTTGAGCAAGTCTGTTAGTGGAGATCAGAAGCGCCAGCTCATGACTAACCCACCTGGAGAGTTTACCACAGCAAGGCGGTTTTGACTATTATACCACTTTACATCGTTTTTATTCTTATTCATACATTTGTTTCATATATGTCCATAATAGGTCACTGGTTAAGGCTATAGATCATAAAGAATATTCATGTTGAAATATAAGTTAATGAACAGGGGCACATGTTCTCAGAACCTCCTGGGGACTGTGTTATGGGCAAAAAAAAATTATATTTTAAAGAAAAAAGTTAATGAGGAACACAAAAATGATCACTTACAAAATCCTCGTGATGATTAAAATTAAAATTAAAAATAACAATTATAAAAATTTTAAATTTTCAAAAAGTAAAGTTATAAAACTATATATTAGATACTATGTATTCACCTTGTCATATTTGTCATAATTGTTTCCTACCTCTTTTTTTACAAGTAGTAATATTTATAGATGTAGTCAGAAGTTCACCTCCATCCTTTCCCCTTCCTTACTTCCTCTTTTCTCAGAGGTAACTACTATATTGAGTGTATATAGATTATTCCTTTGCATGTTTATACCTTAGTACATATGTCTATATCTATAAATATTCGATCCTATTTTAAGTTTATGTATGTATTCTATTTCTAAAATTTTTCCATATTGATTGTCAAAAATATCTTAATCTAAAAAATATTTTATAGTACATCAAGATGTTAACACTTAACTAAACCCTTGTAAATTAGGCACTTGAAAACTCAGCATGAATATTATTAAATAAAATTTTGTAGGCTCTAAATGCCAGAAACAAAAATCAAAATCCTCAAAGAAATTTTTGTACATTTCTGAGATAATACAAAGTAGTTAAATTTCAATCTTCATTTTAATGCATATACTTTTATCCCCAAACGTCACATGTACCTTATTTGAGTCCCTGATTTCCTAGCTTATGGCCCAATTCTAGAAGAAAAGCACCACCTTAACTCCCAACAACCAGGAACTCCTGTATTGAGAACTGGGCAACTTCATCATCAAGAGCTCAAGAGCTAGATCTCTATTCTGTCATGAGCCAAGATGTCTCCATCTCACAACTATGTTGAACTCCACAACCATCTAAATCAGTTAATGTCCTTAGTCTACTGATGATACCCAAGCCGCTAAACACATGTTGGAAATTGATTCCTCCAGTGGGTCCACAAGTATGCTTATCTTATAGTCCTAACATAGACTGCCATGATTTCCTTACACACATAATGTAATGAAATATCCTTCAGGAGAACATAGGGCCTTTCTTTGAAGGGGAAGGGCAGTGGAGTAGGAAATAGAACAATTAAAAGAGAAAGGAAAGATCCAATAATGAAAACAATAGATCAAAAAGTAAACAAATTAGTTTTTTAACCATATCCTGGTTCAGTTAATATTTACCACCTGTAACTTTGTGTTTTGTTGCTAGGACAAAGGCCTTTCCTGAAACAACACAATATAAGAAGCCAAACAGTGAGCGTCTCTCCACTGTGATAACTGCTGCTATCCCCCTCAGTACTCCTGAAAACCCATGGAGAATGTGATGGAGAGGCATCTTCTGGGTATCCTGCTCCTCACTACTCTCTCGAGAGGTGTGACAATGAGGTAGGAACTGAGCTAATGAGCTAATTGGGAAGTTTCCTCCATGTCCAAAGAGAACTAGAGTATAAGACCTATTGCTGGTTTTGTTGCTGCTGCTGCTACAGTTTCAGGAAGGTATGAATGAAGTTTGGCATATGAGTAACCTATTGTTCCAAAACAATCTGCCACAAAATTTAACAGCTTGAAACAACAAATATTTATTAACTCTGGTTTTCTGTAGGTCAAGAAATATAGAGTAGCAGAGCTAATGATTCTGAGTGAAGATCTTTCATGAAGTTGAAGTAAATAAACTAGAGCTGTAGTCTCATCTGAATGCTCGACTGGAGAAGAATCTGCTTCCAAGCTCACTTATGTGGTTGCTGTCAGGATTCAGCTCTTTACACCATGTTGGATTGAAGGCCTAATTTTATCACTTACTATTGGCCATAAGTCTCCCTTAGTTCCTGGCCGCATGGGTCTTTCCATAGAGCAGCCTGCAACATGGCAGCTGGCTTCTGCAATGGTGAGTGATTTGACATAGGGAGAGAAAGTGTCCAGCACAGAAGTCTCAGCCTTTTCATAGTCTAATCTTACAAATCACATACTTCACTCCTGCTGTATTCTATTCATTAGAAGTGAATCAGTCCAGCATCAGGCCAGTGCCCCTCTGGGATGAAGCTTTCAGAGAAGCAGCAGGCAGCAATCTTTGCTGTTCTGCAGAGTCTACTGGTGACACCCCAGCAAACAGGGTCTGGAGTGGACCTCCAGCAAATTGCAGCAGACAGACCTACAGAAGAGGGGCCTGATGATTAGAAGAAAAACTAACAAACAAAGCAACAGCATCAACATCAACATCAAGGACCCCCACACAAAAACCCCATCCAAAAATCATCACCCTCAAAGATCAAAGGTAGATAAATCCATGAAGATGAGGAAAAAACAAGGCAAAAACACTGAAAATTCCCAAAACCAGAATGCCTCTACTCCTCCAAATGATCACAAATCCTCTCCAGGAAAGGCACAAAACTGGACGGAGAATGAGATTGACGAATTGACAGAAGTAGGCTTCAGAAGGTGGGTAATAACAAACTCCTCTGAGCTAAAGGAGCATGTTCTAACCCAATGCAAGAAAGCCAAGAACCTTGATAAAAGATTACAGGAACTGTTATCTAGAATAACCAGTTTAGAGAGGAAAATAAATGACCTGATTGAGCTGAAAAACACAGCACGAGATCTTTGTAAAGCATACACAAGTATCAGTAGCTGAATTGATCAAGTAGAAAAAAGGATATCAGAGACTGAAGATCAACTTACTGAAATAAGGTGTGAAGCCAAGATTACAGAAAAAAAGAATGAAAAGGAATGAACAAGCCTCCAAAAAATATGGAACTATGTGAAAAGACCAAACCTATAATTGATTGGTATACCTGAAAGTAACGGGGATAATGTAACTGAGTCAGAAAACACACTTCAGGATATTATCCAGGAGAACTTCCCCAATCTAGCAAGATGGGCCAACATTCAAATTCAGGAAATACAGAGAACACTACCAAGATACTCCTCAAGAAGAGCAACCCCAAGACACATAATTGTCAGATTCTCCAAGGTTGAAACAAAGGAAAAAATATTAAGGGCAGCCAGAGAGAAAGGTAAGGTGACCTACAAAGGGAAGCCCATCAGACTAACAGCAGATCTCTCTACAGAAACCCTGCAAGCCAGAAGAGAGTGGGGACCAATATTCAACATTCTTAAAGAAAAGAATTTCCAACCCAGAATTTTATATCCAGCCAAAAGCTTCATAAATGAAGGAGAAATAAAATCCTTTCAAGACAAGCAAATGCTGAGGGATTTTGTCACCACCAGGCCTGCATTACAAGAGCTCCTGAAGGAAGCACTAAATATAGAAAGGAAAAACTGTACCAGCCACTGCAAAAACACCAAAATATAAGGACCAATGATACTGTGAAGAAACTACATCAACTGATGTTCAAGATAACCAGCTATCATGATGATGACAGGATCAAATTCACACATAACAATATTAACCTTAAATGTAAATGGGCTAAATACACCAATTAAAAGGCACAGATTGGCAAATTGGATAAAAAGTCAAGACCCATTGGTCAGGAGACTGATCTCACATTCAAAGACAAACATAGGCTCAAAATAAAGGGATGGAGGAATATTTACCAAGCAAATGGAAAGGAAAAAAAAAGCAGAGGTTGCAATGCTAGTTTCTGATAAAACAGACTTTAAACCAACAAAGATCAAAAGAGACAATGAAGGGCATTGCATAATGGTAAAGGGATCAATGCAACAAGAAGAGCTGACTATCCTAAATATATATGCACCCAATATAGGAGCACCCAGATTCACAAAGCAAGTTCTTAGAGACCTACAAAGAGATTTAGACTCTCACACAATAATAGTGGGAGACTTTAACACCCCACTGTCAACATTAGATCAAGGAGACAGAAAATTAACAAGGATATTCAGGACTTGAACTCAGCTCTGGACCAAGTGGACCTAATAGATATCTGCAGAACTCTCCACCCCAAATCAACAGAATACACATTCTTCTCAGCATCACATTGCACTTATTCTAAATTTGACCACAGAATTGGAAGTAACACACGCCTCAGCAAATACAAAAGAACAGAAATCATAACAAACAGTCTCTCAGACCACAGTGCAATCAAATTAGAACTCAGGATTAAAAAACGCTCTCACAATGGTGCAACTACATGGAAAATGAACTACCTGCTCCTGAGTGACTATTGGGTACATAATGAAATTAAGACACAAATAAAGAAGTTCTTTGAAATCAATGAGAACAAAGAGACAATGTGTTAGAATCTCTGGGACACAGCTAAAACAGTGGGAAATTTATAGCACTAAATGCCCACAACAAAAAGCTGGAAAGATCTAAAATCGACGCCCTAACATCACAGTGAAAAGAACTAGAGAAACAAGAGATAACAAATTCAAAAGCTAGCATAAGGCAAGAAATAACTAAGATCAGAGCAGAAGTGAAGGAGATAGAGACACGAAAAGCCCTTCAAAAAATCAATGAATCCAGTAGCTGGTTCTTTGAAAAAATGAACAAAATAGATAGACTACTAGCTAGACTAAAAATGAAGAGAGAAGAATCAAATAGACAAAATAAAAATGATAAATGGGATATCACCACTGATTCCACAGACAAAATACCATCAGAGAATACTATAAACACCTCTAAGCAAATAAACTGGAAAACCTAGAAGAAATGCATAAATTCCTGGACACATACACCCTCCCAAGACTAAACCAGGAAGAAGTCGAATCCCTGAATAGACCAATAACAAGTTCTGAAATTGAGGTAGTAATTAATAGTCTACCAACCAAAAAATGCCCAGGACCAGATGGATTCACAGCCAAATCCTACCAAAGGTACAAATAGGAGCTGGTACAATTTCTTCTGAAACTATTCCAAACCACAGAAGAAGAGGGATTCTTCCCTAACTCATTTTATGAGGCCAGTGTCATCCTGATACCAAAACCTGGCAGAGACACAACAACAAAAAAAGGAAATTTCAGGCCAATATCCCTGAAGAACATCGATGTGAAAATCTTCAATAAAATACTGGCAAACCAAATCCAACAGCACATCAAACAGTTTATCCACCACGAACAATTTGGCTTCATCCCTGGGATGCAAGCCTGGTTTAACATATGAATATCAATAAACGTAATCCATCACATAAATAGAACCAATGACAAAACCACATGATTATCTCAATAGATGCAGAAAAGGCCTTCGATAAAATTCAAAGTCCTTTATGCTAAAAACTCTCGATAAACTAGGTATTAATGGAGCATATCTTAAAATAATAAGAGCAATTTATGACAAACCCATAGCCAAAATCATATTGAATGGGCAAAAGCTGGAAGCATTCCCTTTGAAAATTGGTACAAGTCAAGGATGCCCTCTCTCACCACTCCTATTCAACATACTATTGGAAATTCTAGCCAGGGAAGTCAGGCAAGAGAAAGAAAGCAAGCATATTCAAATAGGAAGACAGAAAGTCAAACTGTCTGTGTTTGCAGATGACATGATTGTATATTTAGAAAGTCCCATCATCTCAGTCTAAAAGCTCCATAAGCTGATAAGCTACTTCAGGAAAGTCTCAGGATACAAAATCAATGTGCAAAAATCACAAGCATTCCTATACACCAACAATGGACAAGCAGAGAGCCAAATCATGAGTGAACTCCCATTCATAATTGCTACAAAAAGAATAAAATATCTAGGAATACAACTTACAAGGGACACAAAGGACCTCTTCAAGGAGAAGTAGAAACCACTGCTAAAGGAAATAAGAGAAGCCACTAACAAATGGAAAAGCATTCCTTGCTCATGGATAGGAAGAATCAATATCATGAGAATGGCCATACTGCCCAAAGTAATTTATATATTATATGCTATTCCCGTCAATCTACCAGTGGACTTTCTTCACAGAATTAGAAAAAACTACTTTAAATTTCATATGGAACCAAAAAAGAGCTTGTATAGCCAAGACAATCCTAAGCAAAAAGAACAAAGCTGGAGGCATCACGCTACCTGTCTCTAAACCATACTACAAGGCTACAGTAACCAAAACAGCATAGTGCTGGTACCAAAACAGACACATGGACCCAGGGAACAGAACAGAGACCTCAGAAATAACACTACACATTTACAACCATCTGATCTTCAACAAACCTAAAAAATAAAAGCAGTAAGGAAGGGATTCTGTATTTAATAAATGGTGCTGGGAAAATTGGCTAGCCATATGCAGAAAATTGAAACTGCACCCCTTCCTTACACTTATACAAAAATTAACTCAAGATGGATTAAAGACTTAAATGTAAAACCCGAAACCATGAAAATCTTAGAAGAAAACCTAGGCAATACCATTCAGGACATAGGCATGGGCAGAGACTTCATGACTAAAACACCAAGAGCAATTGCAACAAAAGCCAGAATTGACAAGTGGTACCTAATCAAACTAAAGAGCTTCTGCATAGCAAAAGGAACTATCACCAGAGTGAACAGACAACCTACAGAAGGGCGGAAAATTTTTACAAGCTACCCATCTGACAAAGGTCTAATATCCAGAATCTACAAAGAACTTAAACAAATTTACAAGAAAAAAACCAACAACCCCATCAAAAAGTGGGCAAAGGATAAGAACAGACACTTCTCAAAAGAAGGCATTAATGTGGTCAACAAACATACGAAAAAAAGCTCATCGCCACTTATCATCAGAGAAATGCAAATCAAAACCACAATGAGATACCATCTCTTGCCAGTTAGAATGGCAATTATTAAAAAGTCAGGAAACAAGAGATGCTGGGGAGGCTGTGGAGAAATAGGAACACTTTTATACCGTTGGTGGGAGTGTAAATTAGTTTAACCACTGTGGAAGACAGTGTAGTGATTCCTCAAGGATCTAGAACCAGAAATACCATTTGACCCAGCAATCCCATTACTGGGTATATACCCAAAGGATTATAAATCATTCTCCTATAAAGACACAAGCACACGTATGTTTATTGTGGCACTGTTCACAATAGCAAAGACTTGGGACCATCCCAGATGCCCATCAATGATAGACTGGATAAAGAAAATGTGGCACATATACACCATGGAATACTATGCAAGCATAAAAAAGAGTGAGTTAATGTCCTTTGCAGGGACATGGATGAAGCTGGAAGCCATCATTCTCAGCAAACTAACACAGGAACAGAAGGCCAAACACTGCATATTCTCACTCATAAGTGGGAGTTGGACAATGAGAACACATGGACACAGAGAGGGGAACATCACACACTGGGGCCTATTGGGGTGTGGGGTGCAAGGGGACGGAGAGCATTAGGACAAATATCTAATGCATACAGGGCTTCAAACCTAAATGATGGGTTGATAGGTGCAGCCAAGCACCATGGCACATGTATACCTATGTAACAAACCTGCATGCTCTGCACATGTATTCCAGAACTTAAAGTAAAATTAAAAAAAAAAAGAATTGAGTCAGACCACACCCAAGGGGAAGAAAATTATTTTCTGACTTATTTTTAGAACCACCACGGATGCTGATGAATAAGGATATGCCTCACATAAGGAACTCTTAGGGCTGGAGAAGGGAGAACTGGCTTTGCTTGTATGGAAATGTTATTACCTCTCAACTGAGAAAGAAGAAGAGGTATGCGGTATTGGCTGGAAAAGAGAACTTGTTACAGCGGTTGGGGCATTATCTTTGTGATCTTTCTCAAGTGCTCAGTCTGGATAACATGAGAGAAAATATGAAATCTAAAAAGTAGGTTGCAGTTTAAATCAGATAACCAGTTTCTACCAAACTGAATTGAATAATCTTTGTGAAATTGCTGAACTTTGATCCTCAGAGTCTTCATCTATACAGTGGGAATGAAAACAACATCCATTTAGCAAAGAGTTGTCATGAAGATTGGGTGAGATCAATTAAAGGCAATATGTACTTTGTGATGTGTACATGTTATAAAATTATTTTTTATTAGCCATAAAAAGCCTTAATGATTCAGTACCATTTTTTTCCCATTACTGCCACTAAGGACAACCTCATCTCCTCAAGTTTGAGACATCATTTCTTCATAGCATTACTATCAGTAATGAGTTTTTCAAAATCTCACTCTCTGGCTAAGCATGCTATTTTGCTCTAGGTTTGTATACTGACAAGATTACAAATCACAAGCAGGTAGATAATTAGATCACAGGGTACAAATGCATGGTTTACCTTTCCATCTTCCTAGTTCCTGTTGTACTGACTTAAGTTCTCCCTCTCTTTCTCTCTATCTTTATTAAAGTGTGTCATCTCTTCCTAGCTTCCTCTCCTTAAGTGCTATGTTAACTATTTTTCATCCAGGGTGAGCATTCTAAAAAAGGCCTGTATCTAAGGAAATAGAAATTCATGCTGTTTTTCCATTTCCTGCAATGAAGCAAAACTAACTCAGTTCAAGACTCCATGGTGCTTCTAGGTTCTGTCTCCCTTAATTCAGTTAGTCATTTTTCTCTAGTTTATTTTCTAGACCGTAGTATTTGTTCAATTTGCTTTCCTAAGCAAGAAAAAAAGGTTGATTTTATAATGATCAAGCCCTACTCTTCTCTTATGGATCTTAAGAGGAAATAAGTCAATGATAAGTAATTCCATGATCCTAGTGTTGCAGCTGCAGGTAAACAAACAGTGGAAAACTGGTCCTGCCTCAATTGTCATACAAGAGCAAACAGGGATTGGAGAAGAAGGCCAGAATACTATAATGGTCTGGGCCATGTGGTTTTCACACTATTCTATTCCTTAGACTTGGCACTGACTACAAGTGTTGGTTCATCATTGCCAAGCCAGGAATCAAGATGAGCCATTAAAAGTCTATCTAACTTCAGCCACAACTGTGCCATAGGAGAATCTCAGAATCTGATCAGTGGTGGGAGAATGGAATACTATCCATTATACTCAATGAGTTAGCTGTGTTTCATTTTCTGTGACTG
The DNA here is from genome assembly GCF_006542625.1 of Nomascus leucogenys. Classification (NCBI taxonomy): domain Eukaryota; kingdom Metazoa; phylum Chordata; class Mammalia; order Primates; family Hylobatidae; genus Nomascus; species Nomascus leucogenys. The sequence continues at coordinate 42,174,541 of NC_044392.1, read as the reverse complement.
GTGTTTGCTATTTTATCCGGATAAAATCTTCAAGGAAGATGGAGCTGGGAGTTGATACAGAACATCTTTAACTTACCCTTCTAACAGGACAAGTGGACCAAAACACGGCTTTTTAACACTGGTATTTTGCTTACACGGTCATTGACATAATGCACTCACAGGCACTTTGCAAACTCTAGCATGCTAACTTCACTCTGTTAGGAGACAGCCTAGGGTCCACAGTGAGAGCAAATCCGAGTTCACTAAATTTTTTTACATTATCTTTTCTCCACAGAAATGTGAGGGAAGGCATTTATTTTCCCTCAAGAATCAGCTACAGTCTATGTGTCCCTGATCCCCAAGGTGAAGAAGCCCCTGAAGAACTTCACGCTTTGCCTGAAAACCTTCACAGACTTCACCTGCCCTTATAGCCTCTTCTACAGCACTTGGTCCCAGGACAATGAGCTGCTTCTCCTTGTCAACAAAATGGGAATGTATCTGCTGCACACTGGAAATGCTGTGGCCCCACCCCCTACCCTCGATCTCCTTATGCTTCAACCCATGTCAATGTGAGCTGGGAGTCTGCCTCTGGAATTGCTGCACTCTGGGCAAATGGGAAGCTGGTGGGGAGGAAGGGTGTGTGGAAGGGGTACTCTGTGGAGGAAGAGGCTAAGATCATCCTGGGACAAGAGCAGGATTCCTTTGGGGGACATTTTGATGAAAATCAATCCTTTGTTGGGGAGATATGAGATGTGTTTTTGTGGGATCATGTGCTCCTTCCAAAGGAGATGTGTGACTCCTGTTACAGTGGCAGCCTCCTGAATCGGCATACCCTGACTTATGAAGATAATGGCTATGTGGTAACTAAGCCCAAGGTGTGGGCTTAAGTCTCATTCTCTTCGGTCATGATTTGTGTTTTGTGATAATCACATACTCTTTGAAATTAATGCATTGATTTTGTTTTCTTTTTCTGGCTCTGTTATGATAGTGTAAACTATATTTTAAAAAGACAAGGGATAAGTAGGATTTCAATATACATTGTTTATTGTTGCAAAAATTATTCTGGGTGAATTGCACCATAATTTTCTGCAGTGCCAAACTACAGGAACTCAGGGGAACGCACTACTTTTAGTACTGGTCACCAATCTTACAGAGCCCTATACCACTGTGGGAGGTCCTAAGGGGCTTCTGTGAACTCACATTCAGCAATCTATAAAACTGATGTGACTACTGGGAGAGGCTTTCAGAAGTGGGCTAATATAGTGAGCAGGAACCCCAAAGAGGGAGTCTCAAAAGGGGTTTTCACAGGAGAAGGGTTGTGAGAGTATTTCCTTGGTACTCACTGCAGAAAGGACTCAGAGGTGTCCACAGAGAACACCTAGATAAAGGCAAAGATAAGCTGCCCTGGAGGTTTCTTATTATACCCACTCAGCTTGCTCTCCTGCAGGTAGTGCTCTGAAGGAGCAAATCTTTTACTGTTTCAGGCAATGTTTCACAAACATGAAGGTTTCCTTTCTTGGGCCTTCCACCTTTAGGGATTCCCAGATCCTTTATTTTACAGGCACTTTCAGTGCATTTTCAAAGGGGACACTTGGACAGTTTTGGTAGGTGACAGATACAGATTGATGTTTTCTCACCAGCCCTTTATGGACCGGAAGGCATATGGCAAGTTCTGTCTTTCTTTCTCCAGGCCAAATAATTCTAAAATCTTAATCCTTTCTCATAAATCAAAATAACTTTCTCCTTTAGAAGGCAGTAAACTCCCAGACTCTTGTTTAGAACTGTATTTAAACTTAGAATTTAAACGAGGTACCCAACTATACACAGAAAATAAATTCATCCATGTAGAAATGAAAAGGGTAAAGGCAAGGCATGGATTGCCTTGTAGCATGGATTTGCATGAAAAGGGTAAAGGCAAGGCATGGACTTCCGTGTAGAAATGAAAAGGGTGAAGGCAAGGCATGGATCAGATTATGTTCTACACAGAGAAGAATGAAAATCATGGGCTAATTTCCAGATCTAAGTCAGCAAGCATTAGTTGGAAGGTGATAAAAATAAACTCAATTACAAAAATCCTCAGATATCAGATATCCCTATACTTGTGAATTCAGTATAGCATGTGTTACTCCCACAGAAAGCATATATAGGCGCAGTGAAATTCAGAGGCTGGATGTGACCATGTTGCTTACTAACACTGAACATACTGGTAACAGAGTCTCACCGAGGAAATAGTTCTAATGTGAGCCTCAACAAAATTGGAAAATAATTTCATGGGTCTCCAAGGCAGATGAGAATGTTTAAAGCTTATAATATTTTTTCCAGAATGTCAAGATCTGCTACTCTTGTCAATGCTTAAAGTAGAAAGTGATGATAAGTGGGAAGGTGGTTTTGACTGTATTTTGAAGACATCCTGTACACCAACCATGTCCTCTTTAAAGTTTTAGAGCTCAATATCTATATGACATTTAGATTGACCTGTCAACCTAGTACTTCAAATAGGTGTCATGTAACCCACTTTTCTGCTTTCAACAAACTGATAACAATCAGCTACTCCTTGCTTATGATTCCCTACAGCTTTGCACCTGTGAGCAGCAACTGACCACTCCCCTGGTGGTAACCTGTGAGGTTGGTAGAAGGTATAGGAGAATGATGGTAAAAACAAAGTCAAGTCATGGAGACCCTTGGTTCCTTAATGTCACATTACCACCAAATTTTGCAACTCTCTTTGGTTAGAGGATGAATGATAGGATTCAATTTTCTCGAGCTTAAAAAAATACCCAGACTATGATTGACTATATGTCAAACTGACAAAGATTCTAGGCAAAAGGTTTTTTGCCAATAGCACGGCGAAGGGCATTCTTGACCTCCTTGTTCCTCAAAGTGTACACAACAGGATTAAGTAGAGGAGTAAAGATGGTGTATGTCACTGAAATTAGCTGGTCCTGATCCCTGGTGTTCTCTGACTTGGGCTTGAGGTAGGCAATGGAGGCACAGCCATAGTGGATGATAACCACAGTGAGGTGGGAGGCACAAGTTGCAAAAGCCTTTTTCTGGCCCTCAGGAGAGGTGACCTTGAGGATGGTAGAGATGATGAGGATGTAGGAGATGAAGACCAAACCCAGGGGCACCACAATAACCAGAGAACTAACAACAAAATTAATTAGGTCATGTAGAGTGGTATCAACACAGGAAAGTTTCATAACTGGGCGGATATCACAGAAATAATGGGCCACCTCTTTATCACAAAAAGGCAGCCTGAACACAGATGAAATCTGAACTATGGCCACAAGCAGCCCAACACTGCAGGCCCCACATACCAGCTGGCCACACACTTTCTTGTTCATGATGATCATGTACCTCAAAGGGTTACAGATGGCCACATAGCGATCATACCCCATTGCTGTGAGCAGAAAGCAGTTGTTGATGGCCAAGGTAAGAAAAAAAAACATCTGGGTGGCACAGCCAGCCAAAGAGATAGGTTGGCTTAGACTTAAGAGACTGGAGAGCATCCGTGGTACAATGACTAATGTGTAGACAGTCTCTGAAGTGGAAAGCATACTAAGAAAGAAGTACATGGGGGTGTGAAGGTGACGATCAATGCTGATAATTGTCACAATTATGACATTGCCAGCCAGGGTTAAAAGATACAAGGTAAGAAATACCACAAAGAGGGTGAGCTTGTGTTCATGAAAGCTGGAGAAACCCTGGAAAACAAACTCCCTTACCACTGTGTGGTTCTCTCTCTTCATTGGATAAATAAACAGATTGAAAATACAGAGACTTAGGTCAATTAGTCAGAAGACATCAGTGCCCAATGCTTTGAGCAGGTGAATCCTCTAAGACGATAATAAGGATTCTGTTCATAGATGGATGCCAAGTTATTGGGGACAACTGTTCACCTATAGATATAGATAGAAAAACACAATAAGAAAACAATTTGATGCATGGCAATGTGTGTGTGTGTGTGTGTGTGTGTGTGTGTGTGTGTGTGTATGTATACATGACTAAATAGGGATGAAAAAATGGAAGAAAATGGAAGAAAATACACCTGGGATAAGTTTGAAAAAGATTTCTTGGTGACCTAGCACATAAGTGTTAGAGAAAAACTAGGCTAAAGAAATAGGAAATGCATAGTTAAATTTGAAAGGAATTTTCTTTTCGATTACAGTTTCAGATTTTGGTTACCTAAAACAAATTTTTCAACCTCTACCACTTTGTTTAAACCACAATTTCAATTGTCTCTTTAAAGATCTTTCTGGGTTGCCAAACAAGACAATGCTCTCTGCTCCAATATAATGTAAGTGTTTACTTTCTCCCTGTTGCTCTTGTCTGCATGTTTCACGAACTCTTTTCACAAGTCATCAAACAGCTTCAAACCTGTCCCCCCAGATTTTTTAAAACAAGAGATGTTCCTTTCTTTTTTCAATGCTTGACTTGATTCTCCTCCTCCTCAGAAAGTCTTCTCAGGACTAAATACAACCTGTCAATCCAATTCCCCGTAGTGTTGGTAAGTGTTTCCCAGTAGCTTGGTTCCGGGGACTGTGTTTATTTCTATGCATTTTCTAGCTTGTACTTAGAGGAGAATTTTCACAGGTACTCTGCCTCACTAGTAGAGTAAACTGTCTTTTACAATTTCTTCAGAATTTTAAACTTTAGGGAAACCAGTTTACACATTTTCCCTCTGTCCTCTATCTGAGGAGTTATTGGGCATCAAAAATCTCTCATTTTCAAAAAGAGTATAACAATAATAAATAGTTCCTATGGCACTTTTTAGTTTATAGAGTTTTTACATGTATTATGTAGCATCATCTCAATCCTGGGTTTTAGGTAATTATTATCCCTCTCTTGGTAAGACACCCAGGGTTAGATGATTGCACAAATTAACTCGATCTTTTAATTCTAAGACTAGTGTGATTTGCCCTATACCACAAGTGCCTAAGAAGCAACATAATCACAAAATAAATGAGAAAGAAGATACTTTTTGTTGCTTTTATCAAAAAGAATTAATGCATTTCCCATTGCTCTGAGAATGAGATTACATTAGGAAAAAAATGAAAAACTGGAGAATATTAGAATGCTTTCTCTAGATAAATAAATATTATTACATTAGTGACAATCCATGTCCATTCTTCTTGGCTTGATATTTTCACTTCCAATTATTTATTTTAAGGAAATAATCAGAGATACATATTAGGATGTATATCTAAAGACATTCTTATATTATTTATTGGTGAAGTCTAGAAACAATGTAAATAAATAAAGGAATAATTGAATTAATTATAAAATACCCATCTGATGGGAATTATGCAGCCATTAAGAATCTACAAAGTGCTGACATAAAAAAATGCACTATATAAGTAGATTGATTGACTGATTGAGAAATAAATTATAGACCACAAGTTTGTAAAAATAAAAAGAACCAGAAAAGAGAGGAAAGAACAAGGAAGGAAAAACATTCGATGACACACATGCCATTAAAAAAGTAAATATAACAAAATGCTAAAAATATGTTTTTCGAGTAGTGCATGGAGAATCTATCATCTATCTATCTATCTATCTATCTAATATCTTCTCTATTACAAATACTATTATAAATATTTTTAATACATATGCACTAATATATTATGAATCTAATATTTAATACAATATTTAAACATTAAATATTAATGCAAAAATTAATAATAAACCATATTGTAAGAAAGTATTAATGCTGACTATTAATTACTACAGTGGGATGCAAGTACTTGAGTGAAGGCGAATTTTGGAGTTTTCTTACTAAAGATTTTGAAGAACCAAAAAATATTAAATAGTTTCAAAATACTAGAAAAATATGAAGCAAAATATGTGTTAATTTTCCTTGAAGATGTAGGAATGGGCCAGTTCTTAACCATTCCTATGTAACTGATATTCATGGTGTATTACTGAGCAAGATAAACCTCAAATGTCTATGTAACTAGAAAGTCAGTCCTACCTACACTAAGGAGAATGAAAAAAATAAATAGGTGACAGAAAAGAAAAGATTGCACTAAGCTTGTGCATTCCTGCAATTGCAACCCCTTTCTCATCATCCCCTTAGGTAAACAATGACTCACCAAGATAGCAAAGGTCCTCATGAGTGATAACGCTAGATTAGTAGGATCATGATAGCCGAAACAAAATGCCAACTTCCTTCTGTGGAATCCTTGTCACTGAGCAAAACAGCATTTTGCAACACTTTCTGTTCCCTTGTATTTTGGATTGTTAGCTAAAAATATCTCTCTACCCCCAAAAAATTTTTTTAAATGTTCTTCTAGAGAAATCATTTTCTGCCTAGACCTGACAATGAATTCTGGGCCAGAGGTTAAAATTATTCATTTCATTGTTCAAGTCTTTCCAATTGGAAGCAAGCTAGAAAAGCCCAGGTGCTTCATAGTTTTCAGTCCTTTAAATATAACTGAATCATAGGACCTTAGCGTTAGGTGGTAATTTTAAAAGCACAGCATTTCTCATGAACAGTCCCTCAAATTCTGCTTCAATGCTTCCAATGATTGGAAATTCATTACCTTGTAAATAAGCATTTCCTCTTTTTTTTTTTTTTTTTTAAAGATACAAACTCTTCTTGAAAAATAAAACCAGGCTTTTTAAATTACAAAAGTGCTCATAGGGGAAAAACCGTGGGTACAGAAGGATATAAATGGAAAACTTCATTTTCTCCTCTACATTTTCTTGGCCAGAGGTAAAGATGATTCATGGGTTTTTGTTGTTAGTATTGCTGTTTATTTCTGTCCAGAAATATTTCGTGTACAATCATGCATATTTTCACATCATTTCAATTTTACACAAATGGAATTAGGCAGTACATACCAATTCACAACTAGGTTTTCACATATATTATATCCTGATTACTTTCCATAATAGTATTGTGATCTATCTCACTCTTTCTATTTCCAATGGTGCATATTATTTCATTATATAGATTAATATAGCTATACTATCATCAATTCTATTTTGATTGACTTTAATTCTTAGAAAATATTAATTCCTATCAACTTGATATTTATCTCCTTGCAACTTACCACCTCCCACATCATTCCACTTTCTATTTTCTCTTCAATATGATTGTATTTCAAATATTTGAAGATCATTATGTCTCTGCTAAATTTCATGTCCTTCAATCCATTATCACAGCAAGACAAGCATGAAGAAACATAGTTTTAATGGACATGAGATTCAATATAACCAATCAAATACTGAAAACCATACAGGGAAAATAGTAAGATTTTGAAAAATGCACATGGTATTTCATTTTCATTTACTTCTGCCAAAAGCACTCGCTGCTTCTGACCTTGGCAATAGGAAGGAGAAGGAAGCACTTTCCAGATAGAGATCTTTAAAAGGCATGAAAGGACTGAGTCTACTCACAGAAAGCAGGTGAAAAAACCTTGTGTTCAAGAGGCATTTACAAGGGAAAGCGAAAACACACAAAATAAGAAAAATCCAGTTCTCTCTAATATTAAAGAGAGACTCAAATTGTTTCTATGTTTCTGAGGCTCAGGGCATTGGCTCATTTGGCCTGAGAAGTGGCCCAGGGAAAAAAATACAGTCTCTTAAACTGCAGATTTCAAGAGCGGTGTATATTTATTTTCCCCAAGGAGAAGAGAATCCCTCTGCCCCAAGTCTCCTGAGATCATCCTTTTGAGAATTCCTCCATGCTACTAAGAGGTAAGGAAGGTAGAACCTGAAGGCTGGTCTCAAGGGTTTCATTAGAAATGTGGGTCGCTGATGAAGGAGATGTTTTCATTTGCCTACTGACTGTTGGGGATTGTTGGAGTGTAGAAACTAATACTGCATTGAGTTTTAATAAAGTAAACCACGTGAATACTGGGTAAGTGTACAAAGGCAGGACCTTAAATTTCAGTTTCTCAGTATTGGAGAGCAGCTAGCTTCCTGAAACTTATTTATATAAATAATATCAGGGTAATCAAAAGGTTATAGAGGCTGGGACATCTGTCGTCCCACTTCAGCCTACAGCAAATTTCCTTGAGTCTCACTGACATACATCTCAGCCCTACTTTTCCATTTAGGGATATCCATCACCCACACCACACTGGGAAAGGGGAGAAGACCCTGTCAGAGCCCTTCCTTGTACTCCCTTTGGTTCATTCTCTGATCCTGCTGGAGGGGGAATGAAACAGCCATGAACTTCCAGTAAGTTTTATTTCTGTCTCAGCACATCCTTCTCCATTCATATAGTCTCTGCACCCATGGGAGATGTTTGAGTAACATTTCAGCCACTCTGTAAAAGGGGACAAGGCCACAAGGGCCTTCAACCCAAACTAAGAATTTTTAAATTCTGAATTGGCCCTGTTTTCTCTCTGATTACAAACATAATGCTTGTTCATTATAGAAAAAACAGAAAAGGAAAAATAATGTAACGTAAATCACTTGCGATTTCCAATTTAGAAATCAACATCATTAACATTTTGATGAATAGGTTTCTAATCTTTTATGCATTCATATGTGTGCACCTGTGTATACACACACGTATTTATGTTTATGGTAAAAATAGGATGATTATTACTTTTGTAGCCTTTCTTCTTTTTAATAATGTGAAATCATGCTATACAAACTTCCTTATATCCAGTTTATTTTTTCTCTTAGCAATGCATTTTGAAACTTTCCCATATCAATAAACATTTTCCTACATTATAATTTTTAAACAGTTGCCTTGCCTTTTATTACAGGAATGCTGTTTATAATAATATGGTTTGTTTGAATCAAGATTCAAGTGAGCACTGCTTATTGCATTTGATTGTAACTCGTTAAAGTTTTTTTGAGTCTAGACTAGGGTTTCTCAACAGTGGCGCTATTGACACTTTGAACCTGCTAATTTTTGTCGTGTGTGTACGTGTGTGGGTGTGGGGTGAGTTAGGAGGGGAGATGGTCTTCTGTGTTGCAAGATGTTTAGCAGGATCACTGGCCTCTACCCACCCAGAGGACAGATGCCAGTAGCATCCTTCTCTCTTTTCCCACTGTATTGGAGAAAATAAAAAATGTCTCTAAACATTACCAAATATTGCCTGGAGGGCAAGGGTATTTCAACATCTCATTGCCCCCATATTTTAAAAAGTCGCATTTACATATTAAAAAGCCAGGTCAAAATCTTACTTTCCAGATGGCATTTACTCATAGTATCATTAAATTTGTTATAACTTCTGTACTTTTTATAAATTGGAAATTAGTTTTAAAGGCTTAATTAGATTCAGGTTCAACTTATTAAATTATATTAGATATATTAAACTGGATATACTATAACCTGTAACATAGTATATTAAACTATGGACTATATTAAACTATATGTAAAAACACACATAAAATCTGGCATATATATCAGTTTAATATATATATAAATTATAAATTTGATAATCAAGTAAAGTTGTCTGATTTAACAAAAATACAGGACATCCAGCTAAATTTTAATTTTAAATAAATAGCGTAATTTTTAGGAGAAATATATTACAAATATTGCATGGAATATACAAAATAAACAAATTATTTATTGTTTTTTGAAATTCAAATTTAGTGCAGCATTCTGCATTTTATCTGGGAACTCTAATCAGGAGACACATACTGTTTTGTTGTCTTACTCTAAGCAAAGCTGATTTCAAAATACTACGTTGTACCTCATAAATACAAACAATTATTATTTGTCAATTAAAAAATAAAATTTAGTCCAGGCAGGGTGGCTCATGCCTGTAATCCCAGCACTTTGGGAGGCCAAGGCAGCCGGATCACTTGAGATCGGGAGTGCAAGACCAGCCTGGCCAAACCAACATGGTGAAACACAATCGATACCAAAAATACAAAAAATAGCAGGACGTGGTGGTGTGCCCCTGTAATTCCAGCTACTCAGGAGGCTGAGGCAGGAGAATTGCTTGAACCCGGGAGGCAGAGGTTGCAGTGACCTGAGATCATGCCACTGCACTCCAGCATGGGCGACAGAGTGAGACCCTGCCACCAAAATAAATAAATAAATAAAATTTAAATGCATGCACAAAAGCTAATTGATCAATATTTCAGGTGGCAACAGCTTGCTCCTCCATTCAAATGGATCCCATCAACCTTTATCATTTAATTTATTGATAACTTTTGTCTAAATCATTTTTTTTCTTTTTGAGACGCAGTCTCTCTCTGTCGTCCAGGCTGGAGTGCAGTGGCGCAGTCTCGGCTCACTGCAAGCTCCGCTTCCCGGGTTCATGCCATTCTCCTGCCTCAGCCTCCCAAGTATCTGGGACTACAGGCGCCCGCCACCACTCCCGGCTAATTTTTTGTATTTTTAGTAGAGACGGGGTTTCACCATGTTAACCAGGATGGTCTCGAAATCCTGACCTCGTGATCCCCCCGCCTTGGCCTCCCAAAGTGCTGGGATTACAGGCGTGAGCCATCGTGCCCGGCCTAAATCATTTTTTAAAATTATGAGTTGCAAAACAGTGCTTTCTTAATCCTGCCATTTCTTTTACATTTAGTCAATGGAATTATTTTATATAGAAGAAGTTTCTTTCACCAGTTAGCTTGGGGTGCAAGCTAAAAATGAGTAAAATTGGAATTTAAACCTCCATCTTCTAATTCTGATCTAGTGTGTATTCTATTACATCCAGTGAAAGAAACTATTCTGACTACAAATAGTCATAATCCAGCAAGCCTATGTCCTATAATTAGCAGATATATGAGATGTCAGGAATATATTATAGGGGAAGGAGGCAGTACCTGCAAAATGAAGCAAGTTTATAAGTGATTTCCTAAGTAAAAAAGATTAATTCTCTAGAAATAAAGGGTAAACGATGGTGCCCAAAAGAGAAAAGAATGATGCACAATTGAAAAATCTAGGGCATTTTTTCATTTCCCTCCATGCTGGCCACAAATTCTGAATAACACATTTTATAATAACCCATGCTTCCAACTACATAGCCATGGATGTGCCGTGTAAAACCAAATTGCTTGTGGCTTCTGAGAGGACAAGAGTTTTGGTTCACAAACACACTGTAAAAGGCAGGGCAAAGAAGACTCTCTTTTCTTTAGCCATGTGACTAAGGTGGCACAAAGAATTTCAGCTTCGTTTTTACTCATTGACTTTATTATACTGTATTTCTAGTTAATTAAATTTACAGTCAAATATTCTGTGGTTAGAATTGTAGAAGGAGTATTAGAAGTCCATCTCTTCCCCATACTTTACATATTCTCGAGAGGACGGGCAGGCCATCAGTCATAAAAGAAAATATTCTGTGACACTAATTACCATAGAAATTAACTGAAGAGTATGTCCTGGATGCTGGTTTTCCTAAGTACAGATGCAAAGACAAGATTGGTGGTTTCCACAAAGGATGAATAATTGGAGATAAAGGGTTGTCCAGCATTCTCTAGTGCTCTTTTAGAAATACATATATATAAATATGTATGTGTAGATAAACATATATATAGATGTCTATATATGCAGTTATATATATTATTTCATATATTATATATAAATCTATAATATATATGTATATAGGCATATTTATATATGTATGTATATTTATATATAAATATATAATTATATATTATATATGTGTGTTACATATGTGTATGTGTGCAAATAGATAGATAAAGACTTGCCTCTGAGGAAGGAAAGGATGATTTATTAGGTTGTAACATCTTGATATAATAATCAATGAGTTAATTGCTCATTTGCCTCTCTAATAAATACATATTAAAAATCTAAGCATGCTCTCTGCTGTGCTAAGTATCAGATAAAGAGCAATGAACTAAACTAATATAGTCACTGACTTCAATGAGGATGTGATAAGGAGCTAGACCAGGAAAGATGCAATTTTCATATATTGTGATACATGCTATGATAAGGTAAGAATGGAGTAATATGGGAACAATAAGTAATCTTCTGGCATGCATTTTAATATATGAACTGCTTACATTCACCAGAAAGTGAAAACCATATGGAAATGACTGGTACATTTACTGTTAAAAATGAATACATTCACATTCTGAGTTATTTTGTAAGTTTGAGTAATGTCTCAGAGACTGTTCAGCTCCAGTGAGTTTACCATTGAGATCTAGGGCTTGCATGGTAGAGACACAGACCCTGGATCATGGGGGCTACACCAAGATTTTTCTAATTACCAAATTCATTGGACTGTTCTTGGTTCTTTCCCTACTTCATAACTGAAACATTTAACACTATAAATCACTCTCCCTCTTGAAATGCTCTTCTGCCTTGGTTTTGTGACACTACTATCTCCTGGTGTTTCTATTAGAGTTTACTAGATGTGGTCATTTAGCATGGAGTGTGCATCTGTCAGTCTGCGCTGCAGAGGAGATGGTGAATGTCATTTACTCTGGTAATTCAGTTAACCTGGGTTGTCAACAGAGCTGTACTGCACTCTTATCATTTCAGTATGTGATTAACCTAAATATTTTAACTATCAACTCACTCTATCTCATCATTATAATTTAATTCTCTCTGTGTTACTACCTGGTATATTTTGTTCAATAATTTGTTCACTTTTTAATTGACTTTCTCCCCATGATGGACTATAATAATCCTTGAGGGCACCTGTTCTCTTATCCTTTCCTCAGTCCTGTATCTTCAACTAAAGCAGCAACAGAAACAACAACAGGAGCCTCATAATTTAGTACTGAATTTTCCACTAATTAATTGCTTAGATATATAATTCTCACAAAACATTCTGAGGGGTTCGGGCTTCTCAATCCCTAAAATGAAGAAATTTAAATTGATTATGTCTATGGTCCTTTCCTTTTTAACATTTTTCCTATACTTCAAGACTTATGATAAAAACTGATTAGGAAACTGGAAATAACATGTCTTCCCCAAGTCACTTCTAACAAATATCCCACGGTTATTGTCAGTCCTGCCATCTTTCCACTATTCTGCTTCCAACTCCTTTCTTTCTTTGACTTCCACTTTCAAATCTATCACCACCTCCTGCTGCTCTTTCTTTTCTGCCAGCTCAGAGTCAGAGGCACAGAAGGCAAGGTTACTACAGATCTTGAACTGTCAATGTGGCAGGCCAGATAGGAGAATGAAGGACTCATCAACTAGCCAGTAGCAGTCACTGCTCTTTAGAAGCCACCTTAGGACCAAATTGTTCAAGTAATTGAACTGTTATCTTCCTGAACTCCTACAATTCTAATTGCCAGAAAACATCTAGATGTTGGGCCTGCAGAGGACCTTAGCACACTTGTAGTACAGTCTTTCCATTTCATACACACAACTGTGTTGAAAGAAGTCTCAACTTGTGAGGTGTAAACATGAAATCATCAATTTTTGAAATTACTACTACTGCTGTGGACCCATTCTTCATGGATAGGAGGCTCCCTTGATGACTTCTTAGACTAATTCCATAATCTTTTAATCACTTTTTGCTACTAAAACAGTCTCATTGGAGTTATTAGACACAATCAAATCTAATTGATTTTGATTTTATAAAATTAATCAATTTAATTTTATCTTCTATTCAAAATTATTTTCAGTCTCCAGCATCCTCCCCCGTCTACCACCGAGCATGGGGTAAGTTTATGGCTCCAGTGGCTTGTTATGTGTTGGGAGGTAAAGGGTGATGGCCACACTACTCACATCCCTCCCTCTTCCCGATATCAACCCCTTCCTTGAGAGTAAGAAGAAGAAAGCAACTCTCCATGCTGTATTAGCTGCCTGCTCCTTGTTTTGTTTTAACTGCTATTGCTGTGTGAACACTACCTCATAAGTGGAGGTCAGATTGTGATAGTGTAAACTTTTTGCTAGTTGTCACCATTTCTCTAGCATTATTAATTGTTCTTTCTCATTTGCAGTGATTCAAATATAGGTGCTCTCATGGCAATACCTTTGTAGGTTCTCCAGAAGAACCTATGTCCTATGCATCTGCACAGCAAAAAGAATGACCTATTCACTTATGGTTCAATCAATTCTACTTTCCTCTGCTATCATTGCAGGCCGCCCACTCCAGAGCCTCTTGTTATTAGAGTTCCCCTCACCCAGAGTGTCCCCTTTGAGGGAGAGGGACAATATGGCTTAAGTTCTTGTCACTTTCCTTTATGCCCACCTAACTCAGGGGTACTTAAGTAGGTGCCACACAATGGAGGCTAACTCCTGGCACCCTCTCTCTCAGGTCCATTACTTCTAACCTTCCTTTTCCTGCAAACCCTAGCAGTGTCAGATTATCCATCAGTATCTTGCCTCATAAAGTTTAAGTCAAAAAATGACTACAAACTCTCAGCTTATTGGAGGGAATAATTAAGTTATCCCAAATGTTGTGGCCAAAGTGCTGGAGCACCTTGTTGCATGCCTTTCTTCCTCATGTTTAAGATCCCTACCATTCAGACCTCTAAGCTTCAAATCCTGGCTTTGCCATTCACTAGTTGTATAATCTAAACCTCTCTACCTCATTAAAAACAAGGATGCTGATAGTACCTATTTCATAGCATTCCTGCGAGTATTAAGTAGGATAAAGCACAATGCATGAATACAGTCAGTGTTCAAAAAATATTAACAGTTACCTGTGCTTATTTTTTATTAGAACACATCCTAGTTTCTCCATTATTCTTCCTGCTTATGGAAATCAAGTTTTCAATAAAGTCATTGTGGTTTGGAGGAACTCCCTTTTTCTGCATTTTTGTATTCTATACAGTATTCCATATATTGCTATGCACATGGCAACTGCTTAACAAATCAAGAAATACATTGCAGTTTCTCTGATATAATGCATTTTTCTGAAATGCAAATTAGCCTATATGCTATTGGCAAGCCAAGGAATAATGTCAATATAACATTGAAGTTGGTTGAAACAAGATTTTTTCTAGCAAGTTAATATTTTGAACTACCAAGGAACAGCTAACACAAATCTTACTAGCACAGTGGAACATGGCAAGGAATAGAATATTCTGCACAGTAACTATTCACTTCAAGGTTTTCTCTTGGCTTAGTTTTACCACAAGTGTATCTTGAGCATGTTTATTCTCTGGTTTTCCCCTGCTTTTGTGTATTTTCTCTTTGTCGTCTTCTTCCACCAACTTTTGAAAATGATCAAGCCCTAGATTTACTGTTAATTTTATTTATTACAAATTTAACATATCTTTTTAACTGCATAGTTCATTTGGTAGAAATACTAATGTTTATGTTAGTGCTCTGATTATAGGTTTTGCATGATCTGTAACAGTCTTTTTTTCTCTCAAAGACTTGTTAGTCTTAGTTATTTTGCAGAATGCAAAACAATTTAAAAAATAAATATGTGTTACATGTTATGGCAGAAACACCTGTGTTATGTTCAAGAAAGATTTAAATTGAATGAGCGAAAGCCACTTCTCCCTTCTTGATTATGCAAGGGCTTAACTTCTTCAATTATTTAACTTGTGCTTCCCTTATTCCCTCTCTGCTTACTGAATTACTCCTGTTAGCTAACAAATACAACCCAGCATCTTATATAAAACAAGAATCCTCCCTTAACCCCACATCTTCCTATACCACCATCCCACAGCAAAACTTCTCAGAACATTGTCCGCACATGTTGCCTATACTTCCTCAATTCCTATTCACTTTTTTAGCCCACTTCAGTTTGGTTTTTACACATATTATTCCACTGAAATTGCCATTGTTAAAGTCCCCAAAACTTCCATATTGCTAGATTCAGAGGATAATTGTATTCTCCATTTTACTTCACCTCTCAACAAGATTCAATGTAATTAACCATTTCCTCTAGAATTACACTCTCTTCTTGGCTTTACTGACATAATTCCCTGAGAGTTTTCTTACCTTACCAGTTGTTTTCTCTAGGCTCTGTTCTGGGTCTTCTGATACTCATCAAGATATTGAAATTTCCTAGAGTTCTGCTCTGAGACTTTCTCTGTTGCTTAATTTCTTTTTCTCTCTCTTCAGCTGACCTCATCTTACTCAGTGGCTTTAAACTATGCCAGTGATTCTCTACTTTCTCTACTTTATATCTCTAATATAGACATTTCTACTGGTCTCCCAACATTTTTTTGTAACTGCCTATTTAGCACAAACTCTTAGATACAATAAAGATGCTTCAAACTAAAACACTTCCCAACCGGAACACTTGGTTGATTTCTCCCCCAATTCTAGTACTTCCCTTAAATCTAGTACCTCCTGTCTTCACCATGTAATTACTGTCTACCCAGTTATTACAGCCAGAAATTTAAGAATCATATTTTTTACTTTCTGTGCCCTCCAATCTGTCAGTAAGCCCCATTAATATCACCCCAATATATACCTCAAACCCATCAACCTTTCTTTATCTATACTACCACTTCTCTAGACCATCTATCATCATATTTTGACTCTTAACCATTTCCCGATGTCTGCTCAAAAAACCTACAGATTACATGACAACATACCTATCTATATATAGATAGATTGTTAGACATTGAAAGAATGTGTGTGTATACACATATACTATACATATACATGTCCATGGTTTGAGTGTTTATCCCCTCCAAACTTTGTGCTGAAACTTAATTTCCAATATGGCAGTATTGAGAAGGAGGACCTGTAAGAGGTCATTGGTTCATAAAGATTCTGCCCTCATGAATGGATTAACCTAATTATGAATTAATAGATTAATTGAATAATGGGTTTTCATGGGAGTGAGACTGGTGGCTCTAAAAGAAGAGGAAGAGAGACTAGAGCTTACATGCTCAGGCCCCCCCCTTGCCATGTGATGCCCTGTGCCACCTCAGGACTCTGCAGAGAGTCCCCACTAATAAAGAATGTCCTCACCAGATAGACCCCTTGACCTTGAACTTCACAGCCTCCAGAACTTCAAGAAATAAATTTATTTTCTTTATAAATTTCAGTCTCAGGTATTCAGTTATAACCACAGAAAATAGACTAAGACATACATGAAGAGCCATCAAACTGTATTAAGCAGGGGAATATATATACATATCTTCATACACACTGTGTGTGTGTGTGTGTATATGTGTGTGTGTGTGCATTCTTTTGCTTCACACAGTACGGTGGCTCTTTCTTAGCTTTCAAATAAAATCCCAACCTTTTTCATGCTCTGCCAGGCCCTCATGATCTGTCCCCTATGTATCTCCAATCTCGTTTTATGCCATTGGCCTTCTACTCGCTATGCTTCAGCCCTAATGTCCTTCCCTTAATTTCTACAATTCTCCAAAGTCTTTCTTTTTATGGGGACTTTCAACTTCCCACTGCTTGAAAATTCTTGTTCCAGCCTTTGTCTTGTTTCATCCTTTTTCTTGTTTCATCCTATCTCATACTTTAAGCCTCTACTTAAAAGTCATTTTCATCAAATGGCCTTTCTTAACCCTATTTAAAACAGATTGCCCTTGCCCTTGTACGTCTATGGAGCAACACTATTTACTTTTTACAAACGTTAGTCACAAGCTGTCACTGTTCTGTTTACTTACTTATTTTCTGTTTTCTCCAATAGGAAGTCTACTCCCCAAGGGAAAAAATCTTGTCTGCTTATTATCTCTCTTGTATCACCAGCAAATGACAGAGTGCTTGGAATATAAATACCTGTTGAACAAAAAAATGAAAATATATGATGAAGAATGTTCCTATGCTGAAACTAAATTTTTGTGTTAGGTTTAGTGACAGAAAGATCAAGTAACAGGTCTGTATCTATATTTAAGCCATTTCTTTATTTGTCCATAATAATTCAAGCTCAGAGATTGCCTGTTTGGAAAAGTATGCTATAAAAACACTATTAATAAACTTCAAGACATAGTTTGCTAATTCTAAAAAATTAGAAAATATAATTAGCCAAAATTCTACCAGCAAACTATGCTCAAATGCTAACTTTAATGAGATAGCCCTTGATAATTCTGAAGTTATCTTTTTTCTCTTAAAGATAAATTGGCATCATGAGATTATTGAAATATATGATTGATTGGTATAAATTCAATTTTGGAATTGAGAATATAAAAAATTATTTATTTTACATTCTCTACTATAGACTTCTAATTAACTGTTACCCCTTGGGTCATGCAGAGAAGATTTTCTTCATATATCTTTCTGCCACGTGACTGTGCTATTACCTATGATAAAGAGGGTTGTTCTGTGTTTGGCAGCCTATTCTAGGGTGGGCCTTGTTTCAGTTCCTTCTTTTGTCCACCTGTCTCTATTTGAACAACATAAAACCCTCATTCATAGGTGCAGCATGACTTAATTTGTCAGTCACTAGATGCAGTTGTAAATTGCAAACAAAAAAATGGAAATGTAGATGTTGAAATAAAGATGCAATTTTTGGTTATGAAATGGTCATCTGAATGATCCATATTTATATTCATTTATTTATCATCAATGAAACATGTACAAATTTTCTAATTAAAAAACTTACAAATTCCTAATTATAATAAACACTTTTCTATGGGAATAGCCACCAAAATGTCCCAAATTTTATGTCACTGCATCTATTTCTAATATTCAGTCTAATATTCTAATCACAGACACTCAATATTCATTTGTTTTCTTGAACCTCTATGATAATCTGCAAGTGTTTCCTGTTTTGGAAGAGACAAAGGAAAAACTGTGATGAATATCACTGGAAACTGCGCATCAGGGCCCCTGTTCTATGTTTCTCTGGCCCTTTTTTCTTCATCAGAATTTAGCAGTGGTTTTCAATCCTATCAGATCACATTTGATAGCATGCATTTATTCCTGTGTTTGTAAGGCGTAAACCTGTAACCATACTACAAACAGTGAGAATATTGCTGTGAAATTGCATACTCTATGCACCCCCAACAATCAATAATAGAAAATAAATGGTGATCAATGATGCTAGAGAAAAGTATAAATTATATTTCTAGTTTGTCTATAAAAATGATATTACAATATCTCTGTCTGAGGAAGAGGAGATCAAATAGCATGTAACAACAATATTTTGAAAAAGAAGAGGATAGTGGAATATCTGTTTACTTTTTGATGAATTTTGCAATGTTTATGTCATTTGTCAGCTGGTATATTTTTAACCTTTTGTGATTAATTTTCTTGTCCTAAGTAGTAATTCTAATATCTAATATTGTATTCAAAAATTTCTACTGGATTTTTTAAGGAGGCCCCCTTAAACTATTTAAGTTTCAAGGGCCTCAAACTGGATCTACCTCTGCTACCTACACACACATATATTTTTTAAATCAGTAAAATTCCCAGTTTTAATATAAAGAAGAAATAAAGCGAAATAACATTATAATAAGAAAATATGTCCTTCATGAATATGAGTGCTACAAAAAACAGACTGATATGAGAATAAGGTATTGGTGACACAAATATCATGAACAGTGTAGCTACAGGTGATCTGATTTTCTGAAACAGTGAAAAATTCAAGGATGTTTTTCCAGTAAAAGCCAAGAATAATCTTTCCTCAATATACATGGTAGTTTCTTTTCTGTAAAATACAGTATATATATGAGAAGTGCAAAAGACGCTTTTGTGTTTATTTTTCACAGTCGTGTTTAAGGCTCAGATAATTATAAAATATCTGGCTGCACATTGAAAAGATGTGCAGAATCAGGCCAATTATTTCGTATGCAAGGCTGCCTTCAGTATTGCGGGACATTTGTTTGCCTGCTAATGCTACAAATGTCTCCTGTATACTCATCATTGAAACAAGCAACCCTCAATACACATACATACATTCTCATGCATAAACTTACATTTCGTAAAGGCCTTTTGTAGGTGGTAACACAGAGTATGATGAGAAAGGTTCAGAATGCCTCCTGCCCCTCCCACTTTTCCCATCCTCACTCATACCCTCTTTCACCCACTAGAAACACATAGGTCACAGAACTGTTTAGCCAGAGTCCTGAAAAATTAGGTCTTCAAAAGTTGCCTATTAAAATGCAAATGTCCTGGTCTGGGCTAAGATCTCTCATCCTTATCTGTTAACAGCATAAAAGGATTCCTTTAAGAGATTTCTGTTTCCATTTTGAAACTGTCTAATTCTGTAAGGAAGCATAAAATAAACCTGGCCTACGCTACATTTGACTTGAGGGCTGACTCTGCACAATGGAGATTTCTCTGTCTAGTACTACACCTGAAAATGATCTTCAAACTTCCTAACTCCACTTCTGCAGGCATGCGTGTGTTGGAGGTGTGGGTGTGGTTATGTGTGTGATGATGTCTGTCTCATTGACATGACTACTGCTGTGTGATCCTGGCTGCATCCTTTGAGAACAAGGTTTCGCCTTCCGGACCCACCAGTGGCCTTCCAGGTTCTTCATCCTAAGGACAGAACAGGAGGATGGGAAAGGAGGCTCTCTCTCTGCTGCTCTCAAGTCTAACCAAAGACTTCTTGCAAAATAATTACAATATTCATGAAAACTAATATATGCTCTGTGCTAACCACCTCACCACATTAACTCATTTTATGCTGGCAACCACCCTTAAGGTAGGTACTATTACTATCTCCATTTTACTGGTGAGAAGGCTGAGGCAAGGAGAGTTTGAGTGGTCACAGCCGAGACTCAAACTTGAGAGCTTGTTCCTAGCCTGAACTCTTAATTAATCTTGCACTTAATTTCTTTAAATTATCTATGGCTAAATTTTCATTTTTATTCTTTTAATTTTTAAAAATTTAGTGTAATATTCTGGTATTTTTTTTAACTGTGTATGGTGGCACATCCCCATAATCCCAGCTTCTTGGGAGGCTGAGGTGGGAGGATCACTTGAGCCTGGCAGTCCGAGACTAGCTTGGGCAGCATAGTAAAACCCAGTCTCAAAATACATTTTTTTTAAAGAAGGAAAACTTTTTTATACTACAACTTTCCTTAAGGATCTTCCTCAGTGGGCTTATAATATTGTTCTCCCCATTATGAAGAAAATGTCAGCTTACTTAACGTGTATCTGTTGGAAGACATGAAGGTAAGTTTGAAGCCCTTTGGGCTTCTTGGCTGGACTATACTATTTATAAGACAGAGGTCATGATCAATTTGTTTGAGTGCACCTTATGGTTCAGATTGTACCCTTAACTACAAGACACCACAAAGATGCTTCATCGGCAAAGTGTGAGTGGCTGATTACATATCTTGAAGACAGGTAGCTTGATATCTAGATACCCACACCTATGCACTATAAAAGAGTGTAGATTATGTTCAGTGATATGCCTTGGATGTTTTGTCCCCTCCAAATCTCATGTTGAAATGTGGTCCCCAATGTTGGAGGTGGGGCCTAGTTGGAAGTGTTTGGGTCATGGAAGCAGATCTCTTATGAATGGCTTGGTGCCTTCCCCATGGTAATGAGTTCACATGAGAGCTGGTTGTTTAAAGGAAAGTAGAACCTCCCTTTTCACTCTCTTCTTTAGTAGTCCTGGGAGTTTCCATTTATTTCCTTTGGATTTATTACTTTTAGACCCATTCAGGTCAAGACAAGAAGTAAAAAATATTAAAGCCACTGACTTTCTTGTGAAAATCTAACAGGCAGTCAGCATCTGCTATTGATGTTCTTTCTTGAGCAGAAACTTGTGTTTAGGGTAGCAAAAGAAAGTAAATGCAGCTGATATCCTCCTGGCCCTAATAACACAGAGGAAACAGGAAAGAATCCTTCTCTCCTTTCTTCTTTTTAGGCATTTCTATGAAATATACATAGCTAACATGCCAACAGCATCAACATTGTGTGGCTGTGAGTTGAGATGTCATGGCCTGAATCAAGAAAGGGAACTTGTAGAACAGAAAGTTGGTTTAGATCAGTGATTTCCTATTTGTGGGTTATGGAACCTGGGAATCCAAAGAATTTCTGCATGAGGACTATGAATCCATGTACACTTAATCACAAAGTGTAGACTCAATGAATAGATATCTTTATCTATCTATCTGTCTATCTATCTATCAATCAATCATCTATCTGGTCATGAGCATGGGCTCTTAAGACATATTGCCAGGTTCAAATTCTAATTCCTTTACATAGCAACTGTGTGCCCTGGGACAAGTTACTTAACCTCTTCATGCTTTGATTTCCTTATTCTTAACTACATAGAGTTGGTAGTGGGAGGAAAATAGATAAGACATGTTGCATAGTTAGCCTTGTATTTGATCCTCAGGGAGAGATAAACATTTATTAGGTACATAAATATCATGAGCAGACAGGCATTTTGCACTTTCATCATTTCATATTCAATTTTATACGGACCTCACCTCGTTTTAGAGAACTTTGAGAGTGAGAAAGAAGCCAGCAGATTGATTTCGATTTTCTGCTTCCCAATTTTGGAGAAGGACACAAAGGCTAACACACTGTATAGGCTGAGCCTTGATCCTCCCTCTGCCAGGCATGTCCTGAAACACAAAACTTCCTGCCAAAAGCCTCTCACGCTGGATCCAGTTGCAGGGGCACCTCACAGTTCTCAGGCCCTGTAGCTCATGTACAGCCATTTGTTTCATTTTTCCACTGCTGCAAAATGAAATATAGATTAAGGCTCCCAACATCAAATAATAGGTCCAAGTTTGGGCATAGCGATACTCTTTATGTATTGAGCATGCCTGCACCCAGAATCAGAAGCAAGAACTGAAATTTAGACACACCCTATTGATTTCAGTGAACACATGTTCCTGATGTGGACAGGCTGGGTATGAGAAATTAGTAGCAGCACACTCCACCCAGATAATGGATATGAAACTTGAAGGACATTTTTTTATATATAAGATAAAAAACCTGTGGAATTCAACTGTGTATCAGTCTGTTCTTCCAGGGAGGAATAGAGCTCTTGTTTAATCTTAGTGTTAATGTGTTCCTTCTGCATTCTTGTTCTGTTCTTTTGGGTACCTGTAGTTATATGCTATGGAAATTAGGGTATGGCTTTTTCTTTCCGATGCTGTTAATGGTTTGCTTTTTTGGGGTGGGGGCTGGGCTGGGAAGATGGGTAGTTTGGTTTGCTTTTTAGGCTTTAATGAGCTGCTTTTATTGGACTGCTACATTTTTGCTGTTACTGCTACCAAAGCACTTCCTTTATTTCAATACCGGACACTTAAGCAAAAGCTTTAGAATGATAAAGCCAAAGTTTCAGAAAGCTTTAGAAATGAAAGTGGCCTCTCTAACTCCAAAGCTTATACTCTCTGAACTAGGAATAGTACCTCTCGATGAGCCCTGCTCCATCTCCCATCTAAGTAGGAGCTATTTAGACAACGACTTCAGAGGAAGCCTTTAAATAGACTATTTGAGTCATGGTAAAATGACTGTCTCTGAGGGACAATTTGATTATAGGTTCACTGTCCTAGGAAAAGGGAACCCAAATTTCCCCTGGCAAAGTCTCAACAAAGTGGTAAAGTAGAATCTTTCCCCCTCTCTTCCAGGGCTTAGGGCTTCAAATATTGCCCTCTGACAGCATCTTAAAAACTACATCTTCCCTATTTCCTCCTCCTTGTTTTCTCCAATCCTATCCAACAACTTTCTGCATTCTGTTCTTTCCTTACTATGCTCTCTTCTTCGTGACCATGGAGAGGATTGAGATGGTGTAGATATATTAAACTAGCATAAGATGCTGTTTATCAAATTAAACATACTATGTAGGTTGACAATAACTTTAATCCAGTCAAAATTCATATTTCTCCTATAAGTCTTTAATAAGTAATGGTAATAAAGAAGGCAAAAAATGTATTTATTGACCATCTTTTACATGCCAGATGCTGTGCAATGCATTTTACTTCTTTTTCATCTTATTAAATCTCATAATATAACCATGACCTGGATACCATTATTGTCCCTATTTTACAGGTAACCTTCAATCACAGAAAGATTAGGAACATTTGAATTCAGAGCTTTAAACACAAACAACTTGTACTTTTCAAAATAACTTGCTGTTCCCTTTAAGGTCTGTCACTAAAACATAGCATGTCCTGGGTTCAGTACCTAATCTTTCTTATCTGAAACTTAAATTCCTATTTATTAACCTTTTTAGCCCTATATTTTCTAATTCCATAGAAAGCTAAAGGTTTTGATTAGATCTTCATGTGGAATGACTGGTTTCATTCAATAGACTTAATTCAGCAGTCTGTGGGGAAGAGCGAGGTATGATAGAATAGTTCCTCAAGTGCTTCAGATGCGAAGTGGGTTTAAGTATATTGTCCCTGTCTTCTTCAGAGTTTTGGTACAGATAAAATAGAACACTCATGTAAAAGCAATCTTTGCAAATGACAAGCCACTATAGACATTAATAGAGTTTTCATTTCCAGTATTATCATTAATATCAGATCCTGGAAGAAGGTTGGCCTTGACCTAGAGACAAAAAACAGAAGAATTAGTAAAGGAATCCTGGGGAAAGCCCCTGCTGTGTATTTAAAGGAGAAAGGGTGATCGTGTTGGGAAATCATAATGTTAAAAGTAAACAAAAGCTAGGAAGTAAAATAAAATAAATTATATGGCCTAGATCCCTGTAAGTAATGGTTTAACGTCTGCCATCCTGGATTCTGAGCCAGATTAGGGCACAGTAGAGAAAAAGGAGTCTCTGAAAATGTTTCCAATTTGGCTGGTCAGACAGCGGATCATCAGTGAATCAGATGAAAATTTGTGGATTTGTGGACTAACTGATCAGCAGGAAATTAAACAAGAAAAGTGTTGGTAGCTCTGGTGAATCCCAAAAGAATTCAGCCATTGCTAGCCATGCTCCTGAATATGTATAAACAGTACTTCATACGACTAAGAGTTTGACTTAGGGGTTAGATTTTATGTGTTTGAACCCCAAATTAGTTATTTAATAGTTGGCACCCCAAGACAAGTTACTTAACCTCGCTAAGATTCAGTTTTCCTATTTATAAAATGTAGATAGTGATGATGTGTACTTTATAGGATTATTGTGAAAAATAAATGAAATATCAGATTTATTTAGGATAACACCTGGCATATGTTTGGTATTCAGTAATTAGTTGCTGCTGTTTTATTCTGCCCTCCCTTGCATCCCACTTTTCTAAGTTGTAAACTAAATAGCTGTACACTGACAGATTAAGAAAGGCTTGTGATTGTGCTAGACCTATGCTTCTCTCTCACCAGATTCCAGGTGTATATGTGGAAGTGGGATAGGGAGTGGAGTAAGTGGGTAAATATTAAATTGCCCAGTTTGGCACCATCCTGAATATTATCTCTAAAGAAAGAAGCAAAACCAGGCACAGCTGATGGGTTAACCAGATATGATACAGAAAATATTTCCTTCTGCTTTTTGGTTTTAAGCCTGTATTTGAAGCCTTAGATCTCTCCAGCACAGTCAGTACCAGGAGCCCATGAAGAAGATGGCTCCTGCCATGGAATCCCCTACTCTACTGTGTGTAGCCTTACTGTTCTTTGGTAAGTAGAGATTCGATTACCCCTCCCAGGGAGGCCCAAATGAATTTGGGGAGCAGCTGGGATAGGAACGTTTACTGTTTGGGTGATGACTTTTTCTAGGATATGTGCAAATTATTGGGCATTTCCTAGGGACTCTGTAGTGGTGCCAAGCTAGAAAGCAGAGGCAAGTGGGCTGAGCAACACCTAAGGAAAAAGCCAGACTGAAAGTTTGGTTCCTTGCATTTGCTCTGGCATCTTCCAGAGTGCAAATTTCCTACCAAGGAAATGAGGGTAGAGGAGAGAAAGAAGCTCTTTCTTCCCCTGATTCTGATTCCTGAAAAAGATGGTTGGTCCTTAAAATTCCACGGATGCAGATCTTATCCCCACACCCAGATTCTAGTCCTCTGGTGATAAAGAAGACTGCTGGACACTAACGTATCCTCTCTGGACTTTTGCAGCTCCAGATGTCGTGTTAACAGGTGAGTCCTCTGTTCTTGTTCCCTTGGTGTTTCAACATGTCTGGGCATTGCTTTCCTCTCACTATTTTCTTCGTCCCATCATTTCTGCTTTCTAATGAGTATGAATCTCTTCCTTGGCCAGCCTACTTTCCCTCTCCACCTTGCCTTGTCTTTCTTTTTTTCCCTGATTCATTGCATTCTCTCAAGTCATTCTCTCCTCTGTTTTAGTCAATAACCATGTCTGTTGCACATATACATGTCTCATTCTGTCTCCTAGACACTTTGGTATGATCTCACTCAATAATTACATTATTATTATTGCCATTTTATAATTGAGGATGCTGAAACTCAGTGATTTTCTGGTGGTTACATGGCTAAGGAACTGGATTTCAACATAAGTTCCTTGGATCTAAGTCCAGTTCTCTTCTGACTATATCACCCTTTTGTTATCACCATGTATCTACTTCTTTGGTCTCTGTTCAAATTTGTACTACATCCCCTTGTTCCAGGAAGCCATTCAAGACTGACTTTCTTAGTGCCTCTCACTACTTTCTGGAACTGACATATGTTTTCCACTCTATATATACTTACAATTAAATAGTCATAAATATTCAGAGCTTGGAGAAACCTTATATTTCATCCAGTCCAATAACTTTATCCATCCATAATTCACTCATTCATTCACATAATAAATGTTTAATGTAGCAATGGTTGAACATGGCAGATAGTGTTTCTACCTGAAAAGAGATTGCAGTCCTCATTTACAGATACTGAATCGAAATGAACAGAAGTAGAGTGAGTCAGCTCAAATCACATAGTGAATTGGTTTCTTTGTTTTTAAATCTCCTGCATATGTGTCCTGTCTTTCTCCCTGTGTTGGGCACTCCCTGGGGCACTAATACTATTTTCTCCTTCCCTTAGAAATCAAAACAGGGTCTTATCACCAACAGAATAAGGACAGGTTGACCAGATTGTCAGAATATTGCTTCATTTGTACTTTTAAGCCTAGACAGTTTTCAATGACTTTTTTTCTCTCTACATCTCTTTTCATATTTTTATCTTCTTGAAGTCCCTCAGAAACCTATGGTCTCCTTGAACCCTCCATGGAATAGAATATTTAAAGGAGAGAATGTGACTCTTACATGTAATGGGAACAATTTCTTTGAAGTCAGTTCCACGAAATGGTTCCACAATGGCAGCCTTTCAGAAGAGACAAATTCAAGTTTGAATATTGTGAATGCCAGTTTTGAGGACAGTGGAGAATACAAATGTCAGCACCAACAAGTTAAAGAGAGTGAACCTGTGTACCTGGAAGTCTTCAGTGGTAAGTTCCAGGGATATGGAAATACAGATCTCTCATGTGAGGGATGGCTCATCTGAAGATGGGAAAAAACAGGTTATTCCAAGGGTTAGGACACCAGAGTGGGATTCAAGGCCTCTCATTTTTAAGACTCCTGCATCGGCTGGGGCACCGTGGCTCACGCCTGTAATCCCAGCACTTTGGGAGGCCGAGGCAGGTGGATCACGAGGTCAGGAGATCAACACCATCCGGCTAACATGGTGAAACTCCATCTCTACTTAAAAAATATATACATAAAAAATTAGCCGGGTGTGGTGGTGGGCACCTATAGTCCCAGGTACTCGGGAGGCTGAGGCAGGAGAATGGTGTGAACCCAGGAGGTGCAGGTTGCAGTGACCTGAGATCACGCCACTGCACTCCAGCCTGGGCTACAGAGCAAGACTCTGTCTCAATAAATAAATAAATAAATAAATAAATAAGTAAGACCCCTGCATCTCTTTTCTTCTACCCCCTTCCCTTTTGATTACTCGCATGCCTTCTTTCAATATTCTAGTCATCTCTCAATATTATTCCTCCACCCTATTTTCCTCTATCTTTTCTGCCTAGATTCAGGTATATATTATGTGGTCAAACAACATGACATATATGTGAACATTTCAAAGAGCTGTGTATCTGGAATAGGATCAAAAGGTTTGACTTAAAGTTTTGCTCTGCATAATCCATATGCCATGACCTGAATATTAGGTTGTACTCTTCGTTATGAAACATATCTGGGTACATTTCCTTATGTCCTCTATTGTTACTTAAGAACACATATTTCATGCTTGTTTCATTTTTATCACTCCTACTGCCAACAATTAGCATAGCAAGCTTAGGCACATGTGGTTTAATCAGCAAATGTTGAATAAACAAACTAATGATTTTGAATAGTGACCAATAGGTCTCTTTTGTACTCTATATTTTTCTCTTGAGTGAAAAAAAATGTTTCAACCTCCATATGTAAATTCCAAACACAAACTAAAGCAATGTAGAATAGCTTCTTTATTTCCTTGAGTAGGTTCTAGAGAAGTCCTCAAGGATTGGTCCTAAATTAATTATGCTTATTATGCTAGAGATATTTCCTTTCAAAATTCTCCTTTAATTAATGCTTTTTAATTTTTACAAAAGCATTAATCATAGAATGTGATTCTTGTCTTTAACTGACTCAGTGACAAATATTTGTTGAGTACCTACCACCCCCTAAGTACTGCTACCAACTCCTAAATATTGTGTTGGGCATTCAGAATAGAATGTAGAACTAGACAGGGTCCCTTACTTCTTGGAGCATAGAGCTATATGGGAAGAGGACATTAAATAAAGAATTACATAGGTAATTAATTTAAATTATACATGTTTTGAAGAATTTTTTTTGACAACTATAATTAACACTAGAACTGGGAAGTTTCTATAAGGTAAGAGAGGATAAAATAGACATTTTCCTAAGCTAAAATTCCCAAGAAAGACTGTTTATTTTCCCTAATTAACTAGAACTAGCAACAGAAGATCTGAAAGGAATTCTGGCTTTCAAGTGTTCCACGTATGGACTCAGCAGGGAGGTCTGAGAGGCTTTGTGGCCCCAGACTGAGTTTTCAGGAGGGGAAAGGATTTATCAATACAGAAGACAGGCTCTAAGCATTATTTTGTGCCCTTTAAAAATCCACTTTATGAGCCAAAAAGTGGGTTAATGATAATTCATAGTTTCTGACACATGCTCTATGCATGGCTCTCTTTTATCTATTCATTCTCTCTCTCTTCATTTATTGTTAAATAAATAACGTAATGAATGTTCTTCAGACTGGCTGCTCCTTCAGGCCTCTGCTGAGGTGGTGATGGAGGGTCAGCCCCTCTTCCTCAGGTGTCATGGTTGGAGGAACTGGGATGTGTACAAGGTGATCTATTACAAGGATGGTGACGCTCTCAAGTACTGGTATGAGAACCACAACATCTCCATTACAAATGCCACAGTTGAAGACAGTGGAACCTACTACTGTACAGGCAAAGTGTGGCAGCTGGACTATGAGTCTGAGCCCCTCAACATTACTGTAATAAAAGGTGAGTTGGTAAAGGAAAGGAAAAGCATCCATAGCAGGGGAAGGAAGAGAGGACATCTGAGCCTGAGCAGTTGCAGCTTGTAGAAGGGGGGCACCTGTGATACACTGGAAAACCTACTAGACTTGCAATGAGGAGACCTGGGTGATAGTATATATCTCAATCTCTGTTTCAAAGTCTTGACTTGTTAAATGGTGATAGTAATACCTGCTCACACTATGAAATTTTTATGAAGATTAATGTGGTAATATTTGTGAAATGACTTTGTAAACTGTTATGCACTACCCAAGCATAACAGATTGTGATTACTATTTTGATCTCAAAGTCATCTGTTGCTCCTGGGGAGAACACTTACATTTATCAAATTGAGAAAAAGTTTCAAAGTTGAATGAAAAAAGGATGTAAAGAGCTTGAGGAGCCCATTCCAGCTTAGGAGGGCTGGGAAAGGACACCAGCAAGTCAGTAAGCTGTGTGCCTGTGTATTGAGGGAGGAGGGAATGGACTTGATACAGAGAGGGTAGGCAGGTGGACTGCCTCTATGGCCTGTAAGAAAAACTGCTCTCTCCAAACTCTGTATAAGAGAGGGAGCCTGTGAAGTATTCACTTTTGAGGGAGAAAATTAGACTTTTCCTTCACACACTTTGTACATAATAATGTCTAAAAAAGCATGAGGTCAAAATACATAATTAAGTCCTAGCAGTTCTCTGTTAACTAATTTGAGACCAAAGTGCTATGTACTTGTCTCTAGGCTTCCAGTATCTTCATCTGTAAAACAGAATATTTGGTCTAGACTCCATTAGAGTCATTTGATAACTTAAAAAAATATTGATGCTCATGTCTCATTTCTTGAGATTCTGATTTAATTGGTTTGGAGTGCAGCCTGGGTATATGTATTTTTCACAGGTCTTTCACATAATGGTAATGGGTAGCCAATATTGAGAATCACTTGTCTAGGTGATCTTTAAATGATTTCTGGATGTAATATTCTGAGGCTCTATAATTTGAGAATAATCACAAAAATCAGTACAGTTTATAAACAGACTAACAGAACCACAAAATAATAGAATTGGAAGGCAATTTAACTAGTGCAATTTCTTCATTTTGCCTAACAGGCATGTAAGAAATAATAATTGATTAATTGAGTAATAGGCATTGATGACCCCTGTCCTCACTTTGTCTCCTTTCCACCCCTTAATTATACGTGAATTCTGGTCTTGTCATTTCCAAGAAGGGGTTTATCTTTCCTACGATCTTCTCCGCTGGGCACGGCACACTGGCTACTGGAGTTATGAGGAAATGCTTAGGACTCCCTATGGCTCCAGGGAGCACCAACAGAGCAACACAACCTAGTGTTAATCTGAGTGTTTTCTCTATGCTTCTGGATGCCACATCATGCTAAAAATGAAGGACAAAGCTTTGTATTTCTCTTAGGGAGGATGAACTTCTGAACCTCATTCTTCAGTTCCCAATATGAATTATGTTTCTCATTGCATCCGTGTTCCACTACAGCTCGGCATGGGAAGTACTGGCTACAATTTTTTATCCCATTGTTGGTGGCGATTCTGTTTGCTGTGGACACAGGATTATTTATCTCGACTCAGCAGCAGGTCACATTTCTCTTGAAGATTAAGAGAACCAGGAAAGGCTTCAAACTTCTGAACCCACATCCTAAGCCAAACCCCAAAAGCAACTGATATAATTACTCAAGAAATATTTGCAACATTAATTTTTTTCCGGCATCAGCAATTGCTACTCAATTGTCAAACACAGCTTGTAATATACATAGAAGTGTCTGTGCTCAAGGATTTATAGAAATGCTTCATTAAACTGAGTGAAACTGGTTAAGTGGCATGTAATAGTAAGTGCTCAATTAACATTGGTTGAATAAATGAGAGAATGAATAGATTCATTTATTAGCATTTGTAAAAGAGACGTTCAATTTCAATAAAATAAATATAAAACCATGTAACAGAATGCTTCTGAGTATTCAAGGCTTGCCAGTTTGTTTGTTTGTTTTCTACTAAAGGCAAGGACCATGAAGTTCTAGATTGGAAATGTCCTCCCTTGACTATTGTAAGTGTGATCTAGGAATGAAAAGACATAGGAGGATGCCAGTGAGGTGGATCATTTTTATGCTTCTTCTTCAGCTTACTATATATGAACTTTCAGATCTTGGCAGAATCAGGGACAGTCTCAAGACATAGGACTCTCAGGATGAAGTACAGTCCAGGATTCCTCTGTGATTGTTTTGCCCCTCCCAAATTTATATCTTGAACTTATATCTTTATACAGCACCTGAACCAAGCATTTTGGAGAAATTCCAGCAAATAGTAATAACCAAAGCCCTCAGCTCTGAAAACAGTCCAGGACTGAATTAGATCTTGGGCAAAAGAACTAGACAGTTTTGGTTTATTTTCCCTTTCATTTTATGTCTTCATCATATTCATTGGAGGCTCATTCTTCTGTCATGGAGTAAATGGGATTAAGTTTTGACCTATGATTTATTTTTTAATTTTTTGTAGAGATGGGATCTTGCTATTTTGCCCAGGCTGGTCTCAAACTCTGGGCCTCAAGTGATCCTCCCACCTCAGCCTCACAAAGTGTGGGATTACAGGTGTGAGCCACTACACCTGGCCAAGTTTCTGCCTATAATAAACCCATCCATGAGAAAGAGACTAAACCATACAGAAAAAGACATCAATTCAAATCCTGACTCTTCTACTTTCTAGATTTGCGATCTGGGAAAATCTTCTTATACCTCCATGGGCTTTAGTATTTCATTTGTGGAAAAAAAAAAGATAATAGTCATCCTGTCTACCTCTTAGAGTTCTTCTGAGAATCAAATAAGAGGCTGTATTTGAAAGTTCTTTGTAAATTGCAAACATTTATACAAATCTAGGAACTTTTAGCACCTACATGAGACCCAGTCTTTGCCACCACTACCCCCTATCCCCATGACCCTGCCCACAAAAATATTTATACTCAGGGCTTAGAGAAAGCACTAAGGAAGACGGGCAACATATTGCTGGTGCTGGCTGTGGATTCATGGAAATCAGTGAAAGATCAGGATGCCTGTAGCTTACCCGTGCCTTAGAACAATTAATAGTATGAGGAAGTGTGGCTGGGGAGAAAACTTTTAAATATCCATGAGACCCACAAGTCCCATTTTTTCCAAGGAATGTTTTTGGGCCACAAAGAACAGGGAAATTACTGAAACATTTTTTTCCTCTTTTTTTTTAACTCTGGATAGGGATCTGGTATTACCTTTCTTCACACTCTCCTCTACTTAAAAAAAAATCATTTAAAAGAGGCAAGAAAAGGCCAGATTCCCAGTGAACACCCTTGTCACTTAGCTTCATGTAGTGAATAAGTCTGTCCAATGGAGAGAAGATTTCTCTTGCAGCAACAGGCCAGGCAAAGTTTCCCTAGGAGACTCCCTGGTGTTGCTTCAGGATGCTTCCTCTGCCACCTCCCCAAGGTCTATCTTATGTTTCAGCCTTGGGACCAGGCTTTCCACCACATTAACCACACCTTTCTCCCCAGTGCTCTTCACAGCACATCAGCATTTCAGGCATCAGGCTAAACAGCAATTTACCCCCTTATTTCAGGCAAGAGATTGAGGCCAGTGATTCAGAGTTCAAAACTGAGAGATTTGATATGGATAGAAAATCCGGGCTTGATCAGCTTGAGATAAATTTTCTGAGAGATTTTCTAGGTTCTTGAGTATCACATTTCACTTTTATCTCCCCTTTACCCTCACTGCAAGATTGAGGGTACTATGGATAGAACACAGATCTGGATATTCAAGCTGCTAACTAGCTGTGATTGGGCCAAGTTACTTGCCAGCCTCTGAGATACTATTTTTTCTTTGTTAAAACTGGGAGTCTGGTGGAGGTGGTCTCTAAGGTCCCTTGGAGCCCAGATATTTTGTTATTTATTACTTTAAGTTCATATGTAGTAATTATCCAGGCACTAAGGCTCAGAATGCATTCTCCAAGAAGCTCCACTGTAAAATTTTCCTTCATCCTCCCAACGTTGGTCTCTTCTTTCACTGTGCTCTTCTGTGTACAGTATCTAAATTCCACATTTGTGCCAGACCTGTCTGGGTTTCTACTCATTTATTTCTACCCATTTTCTTCTCAATAGTCATACATTTCTTGGTCCAGAGGGAATGTGGAACATAGGGTCAGGGCTTGAGTATTTTGTGGACCCCTAAAATATGGCATTTATAAAGGTGGCTTTACACATGAAACACTTTTTACTATGCCAGAGATGGAGTATATGTATTATAAAGATGATTGGAATAGAAATAGTTCACTCTAGATTCACCCTTGTCATCCCCTCTATCACCTCCTGTCTCTTACCAAATTGGTCAAGGCCAGTTCATAGAGCAAAATTTGCTCTCCCATGAATTGCTGTTTCAAATTGGCAGACAAAAAGTCATTATGAATTCCCAATAGTTAGGGGCCGATTCCTGAAAAGCAAGTCAGTAACTCCCCACTGGTGGCCAATGGAAGACATACTCCTGTGACCACCTTCAGAGTGGAGACTCAGACAAATGGTACACCTTGTCAGTATGTTGATGAGTTGAGTACTTGAAGAAAGACTCTGATCTTTCCCTCTTCTCATTAAATGGGAAATGGTGACAACCTGGAGATGGAAGTTTTATGCTGAGGATGGCAGAGGCACCTGCCAGCCTAGGACTCTAGATAATCTCAGAGAGTCGGGCTGTCTTCCTGCCACGGCTGATCTGCCCAGCTCTGGACAGCTACTTACCAAGTCCATGTCTCTATCTGGAACTCCATCAGTCGCTACAACATTCCCACCACAAACCTTTTACTCTATCAATGTGCTCACCACAACAATTCACTTCTATATTTCACTTATGACAATGACACTCTTCCCCTCCTTGAAAATTAAATGACATAAGTCCACTTTCAGTGTTTCCTGTTATTTCCAATTTTCAAATATCATTGGTAATGGTCAGCAATCTCTCTGCAAGGTAGTAGCATCAGGCTGTGATGAAATGGAAACTGCTCACAGATAATTTTTTGAAAAGAAAAGAATGACTTCCTATGGATTCTGAGAAAAGTTCAGATTTTAATTTTTTAATCAGTTTCCAAGAAGATAATACTGCACTGCTGCCAACCAAATTGAATCACAGTAAATATAGTTGAATAAATAGAATAAAATTATTTTAAATTAAAATATAAGAGCCACTGATCTGCATTTAGTAGAATATGTCAGGGCTGAAAGTTTGACTTCTCCACTTATGTTAATGGCTATTTTAGAAATGAGATCCTAAAATGTTGCAGGTTGAGGTCCCCAGAAAACACACACTGAGACAGAGATTTGAGCACAGCAAGTTTATTAGCTCTCAGCATGTACACTTGTGAAGAAGTGAAGAAAGCAATATTGGGCAAAAACAAAAAAGTTGAAACGTGATGTAGTCAACCTCCCTCTGGAGCTAGGAGAGCCTTTCCTACTTATCTTAAGGTGAAGCAATACCCTAAATAGACAAACCACTGGAGGTAGTATATCCCTGGGAAGGGAGCATGACCTTGGAAGAACCAGCTGTTTAACAAGGACAATTCTTGAAGAGGAACTCAACTGAGAGCCATTAGCCCAAGGTACTCTCAGCAGCTGGAGGAATGCTTGTGTGGGTCCTGAAGGAGTGCAAACCAGGTGATGTGCTGCAGCATTCACCAAATACAACAAGAAGACAGTGTGACATTGGCCAGCAGATCTTTACCCGATCGCTTCTAATTAGATTAAGCAGAACTTTTAAGCAAAATTTAATTGTCTCTTGACCAACCTCACAGAAATGAACTATATCATTTCTAGAAATCTGGACACTAAAACAAAGATATCTTTTATCCCCAGTCAGACTTCACATGACAATTTTCGGCAAAGAAAGGCATGTTAACTTGACTTAAATAATTTATTTCCAATGAATTGTCCCATTTTCAGCATCCAGCAGACTTTACCACACTATCAGAAGTGATATCTTGCCTCTACAGGTTCACCCCATTGGATTGGATGGATTCTGGATACTGTGGAACTGTATTTAAAACTCAGGGTATGCTTGTTCCTCAGTATAGAAGGCCAGAGTGCAGTGGAAAGATGAGAGAGAGAATATCCTTCCTTGCACCAGAACACATATTTTCACCTTCTGTGATGCTCAGGCATAAAATGCTGTTTAAACTCAGGTTTAAAGTTGGAAGTATAGAAGAAGAAACTTCTGAAAATTCACCCCTGCAGGCTTAGGAGCTCACTGGAAAATTTTTAAGTCATGCATCAGATTTCTCTTCATTAATAATTCTTTTCAGAAGTTGTAGTTAAAGTGCTTATGTTTATAACACTATTTCAGAGAGTTTTGTCAACCTGGCAAAAGGAACTATACTTTTACTGATCCTTTCAACCTCCATCCTTTTTACTCTTGTGTTGAATGTATGAAAAGTGTTAACCTTTTCAGCATGTTCTTCTTTTCAATCTGAGTTTTCTGATCCGGGCATCTCAGGAATATGGACAGTTAATGTCTGTGTTCTCTGTAGCTGATGCTTCTTTGCTCTTTCCTACATCTGCACTCTTTACTCCTAGGTCAGTTAGAGCAGTACCATCAACTTGGAAGGTCTGCCTTTAGCCTTTTTTTTTCTTTTACAAGAAAGCCTGCAACATCCACAGAAATGCATATGTGTGTGTGTATCTTCTAACTTATTTGCTTAAAATGTGGCACAAATTATTCTGACACCCTTAACAGTCAACTAGAAAATCTTTCTGAGGTGGTTTCCAAACATTTTGCTCATTAGCTTTTTAGAACCCTGCTGGACTTCATGTTTTTTTGTTTTTTTTTTTTTTTTTTGAGACCCAGTCTAGCTCTGCCGCCCAGGCTGGAGTGCAGTGGCGCAATCTCGGCTCACTGCAACCTCTGCCTCCCAGGTTCACGCGATTCTCCTGCCTCAGCCTCCTGAGTAGCTAGGATTAAATGCGTGCGCCACCATGCCTAGCTAATTTTTGCATTTTTAGTAGAGATGGAGTTTCACCACATTGGTCAAGCTTATCTTGAACTCTTGACCTCGTGATCTGCCCACCTCGGCCTCCCAAAGTGCTGGGATTACAGATGTGAGCCACTGCACCTGGCCAGACTTTCTGTTTTAATTGAGTTGTATAACTCAAAATATTCTCAGGGTATGTGTAGCTGTGTGCATGTGTATGTGAGTGCATAATCCAGGCATGCATTTTTTTTCCTACATTCATAAGTGTATGCTAAGCTATTTTCTAACCGTTCTGGAGCAGGGCGTAGAAGATCACAACAATCTCAAACAGAAACCTCCAGTTTTAGCACTCAGTTCAATTTAGTCTAGTCTTCTTGATCTCATACATAAGGGCATTATTGAAAGAGCATTAAAAATTCATACATATTTATAAACTCAAAGGAAAAGCCTTCACAACCTCTCTTCATTAAGGAGGCAGGGGCTTTTGCCCCACAGCTCTGTGCAGAGCATCTTTGACCTCCTTGTTCCTCAGGCTGTACACAACAGGGTTCAGTAGGGGAGTGATGACAGTGTAGTGTAGGTCACTGAGATGAGTCTGTCCTGTCCCAGGGAACTCTGGGACTTAGGCTGCAGGTAGATGATGGAGGCACAGCCATAGTGCATGATGACCTCTGTGAGGTGGGAGGTGCAAATGGCAAAGGCCTTCTTCTGACCTTCAGCTGAGGCAATCTTAAGAATGGTGGAGATGATGAGGACATAGGAGATAAAAACCAGGCCCATAGAACAAGGACACAGACATTGACAACAAAGTTGATTATCTCATTGACAGTGGTGTCTGTGCCGGCCAGCTTCAGCAGGGGTCTCACATCACAGAAGAAGTGGGAGATGACAAAGGCATCACAGAATGACAGGCCAAAAACAGACGTTACTTGGACAATGGCCATGCCAAGGCCAATCCCCAGTGACCCAGAGGCCAGTTGGATACAGGCCCTCTTACCCATGAAGACTGAATACCTTAGGGGGTTGCAGATGGCCACATAGCAGTCGTATCCCATGACTGTGAGCAGGAAGCAGTTGTTGATGCCAAAGGTGAGATAGAAGAAGAGCTTAGTGGCACAGCTTTGGGTGGCAATGGGCTGGCGAGGATTCAAGAGACCAGAAAGCATATGGGGAATGATGGCCACAGTGTAGCAGGTCTCAGAGATGGATAGCATGTTTAGGAAGAAGTACATGGGGGTGTAGAGATGATGGTCCAGGCAAATAATGGTCACGATAATTACATTGCCAGAGAGAGTCAGCAGGTACAAAGTTAGAAAGACAACAAAGAAGACAAGTTTGTGCTGCCACCTGAAGCTGGAGAAACCTTCAAAGAGGAACTCAGTCACAAAAGTGGAATTTGGCTTTGGCGTCAAGGTGGGTCTAGGTTTGAAAGAGCTGGGCAAAGGAAAGAAACATATGATGAGTTAATCATGAAACAGCGTAGGCTGGACCAAGGCTTTCAGTAAAAACATGTCCATCCTCTGAGCAATGCCCTAGGCCTGTTGTCTACTTGCTCAGAATAATCACCTGTCCCCACCCTCTTCTTTGGAAGCATAGAATGCTACCCTGGGACCCTGGGATTGAGAGCAGAGATAGTGATCAGAAGGTGCTAACAAACTGAAAGAGATCTGTAGAAACAACTCCCTGGTTCTTTTTATTATTATTATTATTATACACCCAGAGGTATATGATCCAGAGGTGGGCTTGCTGGATCATATGGAGGTCAGAGGAGTATCCATACTGTTTTCCACAGTGGCTACATCATTTTACATTCCCACCCACAGTGCACAAGGGTTCCAATTTCTCAACATCCTCTCCAACACTTGTTATCTTTTGATTATAGATTAAAAAAAATAAATATTAGCCACCCTAACTGGTATGAGGTGATATCACATTGTGGTTATGATTTGCATTTCCCTGATTAGTGACACTGAACATATTTTCATATACCTGAATAAAAATCAAAATCTAGAAGAGATATTTGCATTCCCATGTTCATTACAGCACCATTCACAATAGCCAAATTGTGGAAACAACCCAGGGGTCCACTGGTAGATGAATGAATAAAGAAAATGTGCTATTTACATAGAATGTAATGTTATTAAGCCTTAAAAAAAAAAAAGAAATCCTGCCCTTTGCAACAACAGGGATGAGCCTGGAGGACATTTTGCTAAATGGTATAAGCCAGTCACAGGAGGACAAATATTGCATGATTCCACTTATATGAGGTATTTAAAATAGTCAAAGTCATAGAAGCAGGAAATAGAATCGTGATTACTGGGGAACAAGAAAGGGGAAGTGGGGAGTTGTTGTTCAATTCATGTAAAGTTTCAATTAAGCAAGATAATTAGTTCTAGAGAGCTGCTGTACAGCATAATTCTTATAGTAAACAATATTGTAATATGCACTTAAAATTTTTTAAGATGGTATATCTCATATTAAGTGCCTTACCACAAAACAAAAAGCAAAGGGACCCAAGGAAGTGTTTAAAGGTGATAGATATGTTTGTTACCTTAATTATGATGATGGTATATGGCCAAACTCATTAAATTGTACACATTAAATATATGTAGTGTATTATATCTCCATTGTACTTCAATAAAGCTGTTTAAAGAAAGAAAGAAACAACTACCTGGCCATTGAAGGAATGGGCCTAGGTCAAGGAAGAAGCAGGTGATACATCAAATGTGCCCAGCTCTAGAGTTCCTACTCAATACACTCCTGAATTACTTCCCAAGGATCCAGTGAGGAATAGTGAAGAATAGAAGATGTGAGACTGATTGATATCCTTTTCACACTGTCAGCAGTTTCCAAGGCCAAATGCCCTGTGAGAGTCCTGAGAATGCTTCTCCTCCCCAGAGGAGTGATCTTCACCCCAAGGTCCTGGTCTTCACTTATCTAAGCCCTGCATCTAAAATCCTCAGTGACCATCAAAGAGTAGAAAAGGGAACACTTCTACTGATGACTTTTTCTAGAAACCTTGCAATAAATATCACCTAGGATCATAAAAAATGGTTTGATATGGCATTGCAATATTTAGATTGTCTCCTCGAATTCTAATCAAAGGTAGAAAAGACGGCAAAATGAATCTGTGGGTGACTCTTTAAGTAGGGAATAGGTTTTTCTAGTATGAGAGCAAAGATAATATTCATTTAATCAGAGAACAATGAATCATCCTATTTTTTTACTTCAATTATGCATAATCCAAGTTATGTTGGGGATACAAATAAGCTGATCCACCTTCCTTTTGTCTTACCTCAAGTAGACCCAACATGAGAGGTTGTACTGGCGCAGATTAACCTTGCTCTTTATACCCGCATCTACTCCTGATAATACTCACCATGTTTAACCATTATCTCCATTTAGAAAGCTAAGGACTGTCCTAATTACCACCCTTCCCTTTTCCACACAAAGACAGTGCCTCCTGAAATTCTCTCTTCCTGTCTCCTCCACTTCATACTTTCTACCAATGCCCAACTACTGACTGCCATGACCATCCTCTATGATCACCACAAGGCCTCCTAACTAACCTGTCTCCTTTGGTTGATCTTAGTCTAAGTCTTCCTGCTGGATGTTGCCATTACACTTTCTTCAAAAACCTGTTCATGGAGCTCTCCTTCATAAATTCCTCAATAGGTCCTCTGGAATCTTAACCATAATATTTAACTCATTTGTAAGTTGAATTTGTTAATATTTCATAGAGTTGCCATGAAAATTAAATGGCTTATTTGTTTGAAGAGTTTGACCTAGCATTTGACAAATAGGAAACCCTCAATAAATACTAGTGTTATTAGAAGTTACAGTTATTTCTTTTTCATTTTCCCCAAATTAGCAAGTTTAAATTTCTAAGAGGATCAGGGGCAGGGGTGGAGGGGCTTCAATCTAATATTTCTGGATTTGTAAACAAGTATGTGATTATCTTAACCTTAACTTTGTAAGTATTATAATTTCCCTTCCAGTTGCTCAAATGGAATTTTTTATGCTCTTTCAAAATCTTTCTTGAAATGCATTGACCAAATCCATGCACTGCTGCATGTATTATACTAACACAGGTGTGGATTAAGTTGAATATAATTTTCAGTTTTGCCTCTAATCCTCTAATCCCTTTCCTGAAGATGCTCAGTATTTTACTTCTCCCTCTGGTCATAGTAGATTATCCAACTAATATATCTAGAAACAATCTGCAGTGACATCTAGATCCCTTGCCTGGGTTATAATTGAATTGATAGCGTGGAGCCCATCGTTATAAAAATCACAGTTTCCTTTACACTTGCATACGTTAAAATTAATTCACATTATTTTCATAATGTATTTGTATTTTATTAACCAGAAGATCTTATTCAGTTCTGTGGCCTCGAATATTTGCCTCCCTCTCTTCCAGATAGTTATTTAAACTGCTAACACTCCCCCAAAAATGCTATCCCAGCTCCATCTAAGAGAATAATCAGTAAAGGGATGCAGAGTGGAATGTGGAAATTTAAAATGTAGGCAAGGATAGGATTACTCATCTAAAGTCTAGGAAACGTAGGTGAGGAGGAAAAACGAGAGATAAAAAAGTAGAGAGGGTACAGATAGACAGAAACCTCAAAATTCAGGTAATGTCTTTGACTTTGGGGTTTGTATTGCCTTTCCTTGCTTTCAAATAAATTTAAAAAACTGAGAAACACGCCTGTTCCTGGCCCAATCCTAGATGAGTGTACTGTTTACAATTTTTCCCTGGAGAAGAAAACTTACTTATCCTCTTGTTTCCTGAATTTTTAAAAATCTCCTGTGCATTTTCATTCTATGCTTGTACCCAAACATCACATGTACCCTGTAAATATGTACAACTATTATGTAGAATTTTTTAAAACGAAATAAGCCAGGCACAGAAATAAAAGTATCATATGTTCTCACTTATATGTGAGAGCTTAAAAAGTTGATCACATGGTGGTAGAGAGGAGAATGGTGGTTACTAGAGGCTGGAAATGGTGAGGTTGTGGATGAAGAGAGGTTGGTTAAAAGGTACAAACATAGTTACAAGGAATCCATTCTGGCGCTCAATAGTACGGGAGGTAACTAGAATTTATTTTATATTTCAAAATTTCTAAAAGAGAAGATTTGAAGTGCTCCCAACACAAAGAAATAATAAATGTTTGAGGTGATGGATATTCTAATTACTTGGATTTTATCATTACACATTGTATTAATATATCAAAAAATCACATGCACCACATAAATATGCAGAATTATATATTAATAAAGCAACCTTTGAAATCTAAAACAAAAAGTCTCCTTTGCATTTCAATTTGCTTAAACTAAAATCGTGCTTCATTTTTACTGAGCAAAACAACTTCTTCAAGAGTTCAATGTGTTGGGAAGTCACAAAGTATAAGTACTATGCTAGTGCTAGGAAAATAAAGATGACCCAATTGGTCTTTTCTCTCATGGAGCTTAGATTCTTGGACAGCCTTTGGTACAGGCTCCAATTACAGCCTTCCAAGTACTTTATGGCCCTCTTCTCTAGTCTATTAGTCTACGATTCCAACTTCTTAGAAATCACATTCTTTCTTATTAGAGCCCATGTTCCCCCTTCTTCCATAGACTATCACTGGCTATGCAATAACAGTATACACTATCATAAACATTCCCCATCCCAGCCGTTAAGGAAGTGAAACTCACCACTTAGCCTATTTCTTGAGTCTTCTAGAGAGTTGTGCTTATACCTGAATTATATTCACCAATCTGGAAATTTGACTGCATGCAATCATAGATTATGGATTTTTTTTATTACTGATAGTTATACAATGTTTCCCAGATTTTTGTCAATGCCTTTTCTAAGATTATTTAAAACACATCAGTTATTTAACTAACGATCACTTTATGGAACTATGCTATTTTACTGAAGAGTCTATGAATTTCCTTAACAGAGGGTCACTAATGTCATACTGAGCAAAGCTATAGTTTTTCCCCTTTGCTGGATAATCTTTAGATAGCACCAAGAATGTGATAACTAAAGGAACTATTTAGAGTGGAAGGAAATAATGCCTATCTCAGTCTTCCTGTGTCCGACACCAGAAGTGAAGTCACACTAAGTTCCCCTAGATTCTCACAAGCCCATCCACTGGAAGGATTTCATCTTTGGGTCACAAAGCATTAACTTTGGCTTAGGTGTTTTTTAATAAGGTACAAATTGTCTGTCCCCAGTGTTGGATGTCTCTGTCTCCAAAACAACACTTACTACTCCCAAGTGATAATGGCAGAAGACACAATCCAGACAGCAGAGCATCTGGAGGCCTCATTACTAAGGCAGCTCATTTTCTAATGCTGAGAATAACACTTTGGAGAACAGAGTTGGCTTGGCTATTAGGGACAATCTCTGGGATGAAAAGGCTTATTTCCCTTATTAGTGTGGGTAATAGTCCTGCTGAAATCCATGTCAGATTTTCTGTCCATTTCTTTGGTGCCAAGGGAGGGAAGCTTAAGGCCTTATGGAGTAACCCTTCATACATGAGATAATAGAAGCAACAATTATCAAGCAGGGTTTATGCATGGAGTCCTCATGCAGAGGGCTGACCTTCAGATACTCTGACACTTGGAGCAGTTTAAAGTATCTGGAAAGAATCATCAACACTGTTCCTGAATTCTATTGTCTGAGCTTTCATACTTTTTTTTTTTTTTGACCTTTTAAGGAACTGCCAGACTGTTTCCTAAAGTGGCTGAGGATTTTGCCTTCCCACCAGCAATGTTATGGGTGTTCTAATTTCTCGACATACTTGCTAACATTTATTTTCCGGTGTTTCTTTTTTTTTTTTTTAATTATAGCCAACCCAGTGGGTGTGAAGTGGTATCTCACTGTGGTTTTGATTTATTTCCCTAATGACTAATGATGTTGAGCTTCTGTTTATGTTCTTATTGGCCATTTGTATATCTGCTTTGGACAAATGTCTGTTCAGATTATTTGCCCATTTTTAAATGCAGTTGTCTTTTTATTCTTTTATGAGTTGTTTAAATATATTATGGATACTAGATCCTGATCAGAGATAAGATTTACAAATATTTCATTTACAAATGTTTTCTCCCATTCTGTGAGTTGTCTTCTCACTTTTAAACTGATCTTTCTTGTCTCTGCACTTCTTGCCACACACCCTGTATTTATTTTGGAGCCCTCAGCTCAGTTTGCCCCAAGGCCTCAGCCTTGCCAGGGAACCTTCTGCATATTAAATCCATTTCATTATCCATAGCCCAGATAGATGGGAATAAGTGTCTGTAGTTGAAAGATATGTAAACGTTGGCACTCAATTGTCACAGATTTTTTTTTAAATTTTATTTGTATTATACTTTAAGTTTTAGGGTACATGTGCACAATGTGCAGGTTTGTTACACATGTATACATGCGCCATGTTGGTGTGCTGCATCCATTAACTCATCATTTAGCATTAGGTATATCTCCTAATGCTACCCCTCCCCCCTCCCCTCACCCCACAACG
Source organism: Nomascus leucogenys (assembly GCF_006542625.1). Lineage (NCBI taxonomy): Eukaryota > Metazoa > Chordata > Mammalia > Primates > Hylobatidae > Nomascus > Nomascus leucogenys. Next base: position 42,130,934 of record NC_044392.1, on the reverse strand, counting down.
GTCCCTGGTGTGTGATGTTCCCCTTCCTGTGTCCATCTGTTCTCATTGTTCAGTTCCCACCTATGAGTGAGAACATGCGGTGTTTGGTTTTTTGTCATTGCGATAGTTTGCTGAGAATGGTGGCTTCCAGTTTCATCCATGTCCCTACAATGGACATGAACGCATCGTTTGTTATGGCTGCATAGTATTCCATGGTGTATATGTGCCACATTTTCTTAATCCAGTCTATCGTTGTTGGACATTTAGGTTGGTTCCAAGTCTTTGCTTTGTGAATAGTGCTGCAATAAACATATGTGTGCATGTGTCTTTATAGCCACATGATTTATAATCCTTTGGGTATGTACCCAGTAATGGGATGGCTGGGTCAAATGGTATTTCTAGTTCTAGATCCCTGAGGAATTGCCACACTGACTTCCACAATGGTTGAACTAGGTTACAGTCCCACCAACAGTGTAAAAGTGTTCCTATTTCTCCACATCCTCTCCAGCACCTGTTGTTTCCTGACTTTTTAATGATCGCCATTCTAACTGGCGTGAGATAGTATCTCATTGTGGTTTTGATTTGAATTTCTCTGATGGCCAGTGACAAATTTACAAGAAAAAAACAAACAACCCCATCAAAAAGTGGGCAAAGGATATGAACAGACACTTCTCAAAAGAAGACATTTATGCAGCCGAAAAACACATGAAAAAATTGTCACAGATTTTTAACTAATTATTTCTTTGCATTGGTCTTAGATTGCTAATTGTCAGCTCCTTAGATATAGAGACTCTTTGTCACCCATCTTTTGTTTTCTCAATGAACCTAGAGCTGCTACTTCTAAAAAAAATACCTATTACATGCTCTATTATATGCTAGATACTAAACTATGCAATGCACACATATTAACTCATTTAGTTAATCCTAACAATGAACCTACAAGATAGCACAATTGTACTGTTTTTTTTTTTTTTTGGAGAAAACAGACACAGAGATGTTACATAATTTCCTGTAAGACACTGAGCTGATAAATGGGAAACTAGGACTTAAACAAAGGAAATCCAGCCTCATAAGCTGGGCTATATTGGTAATATTGAGCTTAATTTGAATTTTTGTTCAGTAGTGGTACTGCTAATGGTAGCAACCTAAAAAGACATCTTGGTAATGGTGAAAAAAGCATTAGCTTAGTGATTTGGTTTACCCAGGTTTTAGTTCCATAGTTGTGACTAACTTGTCGAGTATTTAGACTGACACGTATCTGGGCCTTGGTGTGTTCATCTATGAGTGATGATATATTAATGTGGTAGTGGTGATGCTGCTGCTGATGATTTTGCCTCCTACTCTGCATCCATCACCTTGTTTTATGTTACCTCACAATAACATGATAAAGTGGACATATACATCCACACTATTATCCCTATTTTACAAATGAAGTAACTGAAAACAAGTGAGGGAACTGGAATAAGTGACTCCTTACCAGGATTCCTTTCACCCTGCTACTATTCATACACAAAATTGAAGGATAGAGTTAGTTTTCCTACACCTCTAGAATGATGCTATAGTGACCATACTATATGGATATAGCTACTAAGTCAGTGAATAATTGAGGAACCAAGATTCTAGAAAGAAAGAATATGCAGAAATGTTAGCTTGACCCTCACTTCTTTGCAGTTTCCTTGAGGAACTGTTATTTGTTGTTTGTAGTCTTTGGTCAAAAGAACTAATAAACTGAGCAGAGTATCTGGAAATTTCCATATGCTTAAGGGTTATACTCTCTGTGAAAGGGTAAAGTGGAAATAAATGAACCCTTCACAAAGACTAAAACTTCAAATTAATTTAATTTCCAGTTAGATTAATATGATCTTGCCCTAGTCTAATTACCTGTCAAGAAGCAAAATAAAATATTCTCTAGAGGAAGATAATATAATCTAGAGTACCAATTTGTCTTTACAATTTTTTCATATAGTACTGGAGTAGAAAAACTACAGCCCATCAGGCCACTACATGTTTTTGCATAGCCTGCAAGGAGTATGCTAGTTTTTACAATTTTAAATAATTGAAAACAAATTTAAAAAATACTTTGTGACGTGAAAACTATGTAAAATTCAAATATCAGTAAGCACACAAAGAAAACCTGAAATTTTTTGAACCACAACCCCACTCATTCACTTATGTATAATCTATGGCTTCTTTTGTGCTACTATAGCAGAATTTAATAGTTGGAAGAGGGATTTATGTATGATCCACAAACCCTAAATTATTTATTACTTGGCCCTTTTCAGGAAAGTGTGAGGATTTCTGATAGAGAGTGACCAAGATGTAATAAAAATGCACCAGACATACCAGGATAAAAAACCAAAGATCTAAGACTCAACAAATTAAAAAAAAAAAAAAACTCAATACAAACCAACCCATAAAATAATCATATTAAAGTTACAAGATACAAATTTAAGATAAATATGACTGTGGCAGACACATTCTAAGGCGACCCATAATGAGTCACACCCATGTATTCCCTTCATTTGAGTGTGAGCAGAACTGTGACTTGCCTCTGTTCAATAGAATATGCCAAAGACGATGATATGTCTCACTCCCATGCTTATATAACATTGTATAAGAATTTATCATAACAGAATGGAGCAAGAATACTAACTTGCTGACTTTAAAGAATTAAGTGGCCATGTTTTAAGAGAATTTGTAACAGGGTAGTGTAGCAAGGAATATATGCAACACCTAGGAACTAACCGTTTCAGCTGAAAGCCAGAGAGAAAACACAACCTCAGTCCTACAACCACAAGTGACTTAATTCTGCAAACAACCACATGAGTTTGGAAGTGGATGCCAAACTCCAAGAAGGAATACAGCTCTGCTGATGCTGATTGCAGGTGTGTGAGATCCTGAGCAGAGAACCCAGCTAAGTCATGCTTAGAACACCTGTCCAACAGAAATTTTGTGGCATTTTAAGCTACTAAACATGTTAATTTGTTATGCAGCAATAAAAACTACTATAATGATTATTATGCTGAAAAAATAATATATGATAAATTTTCAAATCACAGCAGAGAATGAGAAATATTATTTAAAAATAAAGTGAAAACACTAGAAGTATAAAATGTAATAAGAGAAACTAAGAACTTAATAGATGTTTTAACACCACATTAGAAATAACTGGAGATAAAATCAGTGAATTGGAAGATGTGTCAGTAAAAAATATCTAGATTGAAGCACAGAGAAAAACAAAGTAGTGCAATATATATAAAAGAGCATAAGAAGCATATAGAACCCCAGGAAAAGGTCTAGCATATGTGTAATTAGACTACAGATTAATAGGAGAGATAGAATGTATCAGAAGCAATATATGAAGAAATAGTGGCCATGAATTTTTCAAACTTGAGGAAAACATTAAGACACAAATTCAAGAATCATCCTGAGTTGCCTACCAACAGGATAAATACATATTCACCGATACATAAAATTCATGTAGGCATATCAAATAAAACAACAGTAAAAAGAAAGATAGAAAGAAAAAGGCTTAAAAGGAGTTAGAGTAAAAAGACACATTATTTTCAAGGACTAACAGTAAGGCTAATAATTGACCCCTTAACGGCAGGAAAACAGAAATTAATGGAATGACATTTTCAACATACCGAAAGAAAACAACTGCCTCTATCATCAGGGAAAGTATCATTTCAAAAGGGAGACAAAAACAATAACAGTTTTAGATATGCAAAAAAAAAAGAGAGAATTTGTCACCAGCAAACCTGAATTAAAAGAAACATGAAAAGGAGTTAGGTAGAAGGGAAATTCATCCTAGATGGAAACAGAAATTTAAAAAAACAAAAATGAATTTTAAAAACTCAGAAAAGATAAAAACATGAGCAAGTAAATTAATAATTTATATTGTACACACTAACAACCATAATGTCTTGTGTACTTAAAAATATTTATAAATTAAAATACATAACAATAAAAACATTAAAATGAAGATAAATTAAAATTTTATACAGTCTTTACATTTTCCTTGAACTGTAACCTCTGAAATAATCATTAAGATAATGTATACATAACAAATTGACAAAAGAGAAATGAAAAATAAAAACAATCCAAAATAAAGCAAAAAGATGAGAAGGGAGGTATACAAAAAATGGGAAAAAAAGAAAAAAAATTCTAACAATATATTTAAACTCAAATATATCAGTAATTTCATTAAATGTAATGAATGTAAAAGAAATAATAATCCAATTACTAAACAGAGAGTTTCAGATTGAATAGGAAAAAAATTGTTTACAAGAGACACATTAATTATCAACATACAGAAAAGGTTAAAAGAAGAATGGAAGTTAGTTTTTTGAAAAAGATTAATAAAATAGATAGACCACTAACTAAACTAATAAAGAAGAGAGAAGAGTCAAATAGACACAATTAAAAAAAAGATAAAGGGAATATCACCATTGATCCCACAGGAATACAAACAACCATCAGAGTATACTATAGACACCTTTATGCACATACACTGGTAAATCTAGAAGAAATGGATAAATTCCCAGACACATACACTATCCCAAGCTTGAAACAGGAAAAAAGTTGAATCCCTGAAGAAACCAATAACAAGTTCTGAAATTGAGGCAGTAGTAAATAGCCCACCAACCAAAAAAAGTCCAGGACCAGGCGATTTACAGCTGAATTCTACCAGAGGTACAAAGAGAAGTTGGTACCACTTTCTCTGCAACTATTCCAAACAATTGAAAAGGAGGGACTCCCCCTGAACTCATTTTATGAGGCCAGGGTCATCCTGATACCAAAACCTGGCAGAAATACTACAAAAAAATAAAACTTCAGGCCAATATCCCTGATGAACATTGAGGCAAAAATCCTTAATCAAATACTGGAAAATTGAATCAGCAGCACATCAAAAAGCTTATTCACCATAAGGTTGGCCTCATCTCTAGGATGCCAGGCTTGTTCAGCATATGCAAATCAATAAATGTAATTTGTTTATATGAAACAGGACTAAGGACAAAAACCACACAATTATCTCAATAGCTGCAGAAAAGGGCTTCAATAAAATTCAACATCCCTTCATGTTAAAAACTCTCAATAAACTAGGTATTGATGGAACATACCTCAAAATAATCAGACACATTTATGAAAAACCCACAGCCAATATCATACTGAAGGGGCACAAGCTGGAAGCATTCCCCTTGAAAGCCAGCACAAGATGAGGATGCCCTCTTTCATCACTCCTATTTAACATAGTATTGGAAGTTCTGGCCAGGATGAAGTGGAGGATCTCTTCAAGGAGAACTACAAACCACTGTTCAATGAAATCAGAGAGGACACAAACAAATGGCAAAACATTCCATGCTCATGGATAGGAAGAATCAATATTATAAAAATGGCCACACTGCCCAAGGTGATTTATAGATTCAGTCCTATTCCCATTAAATTACCATTGCAATTCTTCACAAAATTAAAAAAAAACTACTTTAAAATCCATATGAAACAAAAAAAGAGTGCGTATAGCCAAGACAATCCTAAGCAAGAAGAACAAACCTGGAGGCATCACACTACCTGACTTCAAATCATACCACAAGGCTACAGTAACCAAAACAGCTTGGTATTGTTACAAAAACAGACACATGGACCAATGGAACAGAATAGAGAACTCAGAAATTAGACCACACATCTACAACCATCTGATCTTCCACAAACCTGACAAAAACAAACAATGGTGAAAGGATTCCCTGTTTAATAAATGGGTCTGGGAGAACTGGCTAGCCATATGCAGAAAACTGAAACTGGACTCCTTCCTTACACCTTGTACAAAAATTAACTCAATATGGCTTAAAGACTTACATGTAAATCCCAAAATTATAAAAACCCTAGAAGAAAAGCTAAGCAATACCATTCAGGACATAGGCATGGGCAATAATTTCATGATGAAAACATCAAAAGCAATTGCAATAAAAGCAAAAATTGACAAATGGGATCTGATTAAACTAAAGAGCTTCTGCACAACAAAAGAAACTATCATCAGAGTGAACAGACAACCTACAGAATGGGGGGAAAGTTTTTGCAATCTATCCACTGACAAAGTTCTAATATTCAGAATCTACAAGGAACTTCAACAAATTTACAAGAAAGAAACCAAACAACCCCATTAAAAAGTGGGCAAAGGACATGAACAGACACTTCTCAAAAGAAGACATTTATGAGGCCAATAAACATATGAAAAAAAGCTCAACATCACTGATCATTAGAGAAATGCAAATCAAAACCACAATGAGATGCCATCTCACATCAGTCAGAATGGCAATTATTAAAAAGTTAAAACAGGCTGGACACGGTGGCTCACACCTGTAATCCCAGCACTTTGGGAGGCTGAGGCAGGTGGATCACCTGAGGTCAGGAGTTTGAGACCAGCCTGGCCAACATGGCGAAACCCTCTCTCTACTAAAACTACAAAAAATTTAGCCAGGTGTGGTGGTGGGTGCCTGTAATCCCAGCCACTTGGGAGGCTGAGGCAGGAGAATCACTTGAACCCAGGAAGTGGAGGTTGCAGTGAGCCAAGACCATGCCATTGCACTCCAGCCTGGGCAACAAGAACGAAAATCCATCCCCCGCAATCTCCCCCGCAAAAAGTCAAGAAACAACAATAGATGCTGGCAAGGGTGTGGAGAAATAAGAATGCTTTTACACTGCTGGTGGGAATGTAAATTAGTTCAAATATTGTGGGAGACAGTGTGGCAATTCTTCAAAGACCTAGAACCAGAAATACTGTTTGACCCAGCAATCCCATTACTGAATATATACCCCAAAGAATATAAAGCATTCTATTATATAATCAGTCATGCACACATATGTTTATTGCAGCACTATTCACAATAGCAAACACATGAAATTAACCCAAATGTCCATCAGTGATAGACTGGATAAAGAAAATGTGGTACATATACACCATGGAATACTATACAGCCATAAAAAGGAATGAGATCATGTCTTTTGCAGGGACATGGATGGAGCTGAAAGCCACTCTCTTCAGCAAACTAATACAAGAACAGAAAACCAAACACTGCATGTTCTCACTTATAAGTGGCAGCTGAACAATGAGAACACATGGGCACAGGGAGGGGAAAAACACACACTGGGGCCTGTTGGGAGGTAGGGTGTCAGGGGAGGGAGAGCATCAGGAAGAATAGCTAACGCATGTTAGACTTAATACCTAGGTGATGGGTTGATAGTGCAGCAAATCACCATGGCACCTGTTTACCTATGTAACAGAACTGCACATCCTACACATGTATCCTGGAATTTAAATAAAATAAAATAAAATAAAATTTAAAAATACCAAAGAATGGAAAAATATATCATGTGAATACTAACGAAAAGCAGGCTGATGTTTTATGTTAAAATAAGGCAAAAAGATAAAAATGTATTTAGGCTTATTTTGTGGCCTGACATATGGTATTGCTTGGAGAATATTCAAAAAATACTTGAAAAGAGAATGTATTCTCTCTTTTTTTTAATGGAGTCTTTCATAAATATCAGATTTGGATGGTTCATAGTGTTTGTTCAAGTTTTCTATATCCTTACAGATTTTTTTTTTGTTCTACAAATTACTGAAATAGAATCACTGAAAGCTTTAATTGTTGACTTGTCTATTTCTCCTTCCTAATCTATATTTTTTTGCTTCAGGAATTTGAGGCTCTGTTCTCAGGTGTATATACACATATAATTGTATATTTTTCTAACATATTGACTTTTTTATCACATCAAAATATATTTCTTTGTCTTTTTTTTTCATAACACATAAATCTCTGCTAAAATTATTAAGCATTGTCACAATGGTAATTGCCCTTGGCTAGTACTTAACCACACTTTTGTTTTTCTTTCTTATTATTATTATACTTTAAGTTCTAGGGTACATGTGCACAACGTGCAGGTTTGTTGCATATGTACATATGTGCCACGTTGATGTGCTGCACATCACACATGTACTGCACACTCATCATGTACATTAGGTATATCTCCTAATGCTATCCCTCCCCCCTCCCCTCACCCCATGACAAGCCCCAGTGTGTGGTGTTCCCCACCCTGTGTCCAAGTGTTCTCATTCTTCAATTCCCACCTATAAGTGAGAACATGTGGTGTTTGGTTTTCTGTCCTTGTGATAGTTTGCTCAGAATGATGATTTCCAGCTTCATCCACGTCCTTACAAAGGACATGAACTCATCATTTTTTATGGCTGCATAGTATTCCATGGTGTATATGTGTCATATTTTCTTAATCCAGTCTATCATTGATGGACATTTGGGTTGGTTCCAAGTCTTTGCTATTGTGAATAGTGCCACAATAAACATACGTGTGCATGTGTCTTTATAGCAGCATGATTTATAATCCTTTGGGTATATACCCAGTAATGGGATGGCTGGGTCAAATGGTATTTCTAGTTCCAGATCCTTGAGGAATCCCCACACTGTCTTCCACAGTGGTTGAGCTAGTTTACAGTCCCACCAGCAGTGTAAAAGTGTTCCTATTTCTCCACATCCTCTCCAGCACCTGTTGTTTCCTGACTTTTTAATGATCGCCATTCTAACTGGTGTGAGACGGTATCCCATTGTGGCTTTGATTTTTTTTTTTTTCAAATGGAGTGTCTCTCTGTTGCCCAGGCTGGAGTGCAGTGGCGTGATCTCCCCTCACTTCAACCTCTACCTCCTAGGTTCAAGGGATTCTCCTGCCTCAGCTTCCCGAATAGCTGGGACTACAGGTGCCCACCACTACCCCCAGCTAATTTATATATTTTTAGCAGAGATTGGGTTTCACCATGTTGGCCAAGCTGGTCTCAAACTCCTGACCTCAAGTGATCTGCCCACCTCAGCCTCCCAAAGTGCTGGGATTATAGGCATCAGCCACTGCACCTGGCCTTATTTCTTTGTTTTGTAATATTCCCTGTCTGAAAAGTCTATTTTTGTTTGATGTTAATACAGTTGACTCTTGAACAATGAGAGGGGTAGGGGCATCAACCCCCGCACAGTCCAAGATTTGAGTATAACTTCTGACTCACCCAAAAGTTAACTGCTAATAGCCTAGTGTGGACCGGAAGCTTTACCCAATAACATAAACAGTTGATTAACACATATTTTGGATGTTATATGTATTACATACTATATTTTCACAATAGAGTAAGCTAGAAAAAGACAATATTAAGAAAATCATAAGGAAGAGAAAATATATTTATTATTTATTAAGTGGAAGTGGATCATCATTAAGGTCTTCACGTTTGTCTTCATGTTGATTAGGCTGAGGAAGAGAGGAGGGATTGGTCTTGCTGTCTCGGGGTGGCAGAGTCAAAAGAGGTGCATGAAGTAGAAGGAAAGGCAAGAGAGACAGGCATACACTGTAACTTAACCGAAATACATTGTAATTTCTCTCTGAATCTTCCACTTTATTTCTCTAAAAATGTTTTTATATGGTATCAATTCTTCTTCCACCTTTGCTTTAATTTCAAGGCTCCTACTATCCATGTTGAAAAAAAAAAGCAATCTTGAATCATCAGAACCCTTCTGCCAGATTGTCTAATGTCAATATGTTTTCTGGCACTAATTCCTCTACATCTTCTTCCGTGTCTTCTTCCTCACTGGCACTGGTTCAGAAACACTCATCTCCATTAAGTCATCTTCTTAATGGAAGACATTAATTCCATCAATTCCTCTGATATAATGTCTATTATTTCTTGAATTTCTCTGAGATCCATATCTTGAAACCCTTCACCCTCTGCCTTTTTAGTTTTTCCATATCCACAATCCCTTTCATGATTTTCTTGATTGGCTCTGTCATAAATCATGTGAAGTCATGCACATCATCTGGACACAATTTTCTCCCGCAGAAATTTATTGTTTCAGTCTTGATGGGCTTTCATGGCTTTTTCTATAACAATGATGGTATCTTCGATGGTATAAGCCTTCCAGACTTTCATGATGTACTCTGCATTGCGGTTCTCTCCCACAGCACTGAAAATCTTTTTCATAGAACACTGTATGTAGTGAGCCTTAAATGTTCTTATGATCCCCTGATCTAGAGGCTAGAGGCTGAATTAGAGATGCTGTGTTTGGGTGCAAGTTGACCACTTCTATGCCTTTTGTGTTGAACTCATGGCATTCTGGGTGGCGATGGAAATTGTCCAATATCAAAGAATTTCAAAAGGCAATTCCTTACTGGCAAGGTACTTACTGACTTCAGAGACAAAGCGTCAATGGAAGCAAGGCCAGAAAAAGGGTTCTCGACCAGACCTTCTTGTTATACAAGCCAATGACTGGCAGCTGGTATTTATTTTTTCCCCAAGTCTCAGAAGCTAGCAAGCTTTATAGATAAGGGCAGTCTTGATTATAAACTCGACTGCATCTGCACAAAAAATTAGAGTATGCCCATTTCTTCCTGCCATAAAACCTGGTGTTCACTTCTCTTTCTTACTAATAAATATAATTTGTGACCTTTTTTCAGAATAGGGTACTTTTGTCTATATTAAAAACATCTTCAGGAAGATATCCTTTCTACTCAATAATTTCCTTAACAGCATCTGGGAAATTGCTGCCTCTTTGTTGGCAGAAGCTGCTTTTCCTATTGTCTTGACATTTTTTAAGCAAAACTTTTTTTTCAGAAGGAGTCTCGCTCTGTTGCCAGGCAGGAGTACAGTGGCGTGATCTCGGCTCCCTGTAACCTCTGCCTCCTGGGTTCAAGTGATTCTCGTGCCTCAGCCTCCCGAGTAGCTGGGATTACAGGCATGCGCCACCACACCCAGCCAATTTTTGTATTTTTAGTAGAGACGGGGTTTCAACATGTTGGCCAGGAGGGTCTCAATCTCCTGGTCTTGTGATCCGCCTGCTTCGTCCTCCCAAAGTGCTGGGATTACATGAGCCACTGCGCCCAGCCCCAGATTTCTTTCTAAAAGTATCATACCATCCTTTGCTGGCATTAAATTCTCCAGCTTTAGATCTTCATCTTCCTTTTACTTTAAGTTGTCATATAATGACTTTGCTTTTTCTCAAATCGTATTAGAGTTCATAGGTATGCCTTGATTATATAATAGCAAATCCTGCCATTTCATAAAAGCTGCATTTTCAATATGAGATTAAAAAATATTTTATGAAATGTGCAAGATTTTCACACCTGCTGGTGCAGCTGTAGTGATGGTTTCACTAATTTCTTTTTCTTACAACGGTCCTTACACTGGATTCATTTATCTCAAAATGGTGGACAACTATACCTGCAGACCTCAATCTATGGTACACAGCAAACAGTTCAACTTTTTCTTGTAGTGCTATGGCTTTTCTCTGTTTCTTGAGAGCACATTTAGCGTTACTAGTGTCACTTTGTATGGGTCCCATGATTAACTATATTACCCTAAATATGATGAAAAATACATAAGAACCATGAGAGTTTACTCTTTACTGTGTTATACAGTTTACTGGAGAAATGAACTGCTCACATGGAGATGATCAGTGTCAAAGGGCAGTTTAAGCAGATACTTGCAACACTGGAGCTCACCACAAAAGCAACAGGAGGTGGCTATGAAATTATTGCAATAGTACAGTATGTACTATGGTTAATTTTATACAGTTATGATTTAATACTGCATATTTTCATTTGTTTATATTTCTTTCAACTGCAAATGGCAGCTTGTGTGCATAAGTTTTGATGCATTTTAACTTTTTATAATAGATTCATGTATATTTTATGGTAGTAAATGATAAAATAAACTAGCATTTACATGTGTTGTATGCATTGATGACATAATTAACTTTTTCTTAATTATTTTGATATTCGTAGGCCACATGGTTGGTCTGCCTTATCAAGTTGCCACAAATCTCCAAATAATTTTACAATATTTTTATTGGAATACAGAAAAAAAATCCGTGTATAAGTGGACCCACAGTGTTTAAACCCATTTTGTTCAAGTGTAAACTGAATAGCCACTCAGCTCTCTTATGCTTACTGTTTGTATGATTTATTTATTTACAACCTTTCACTGTAAAAGTATTTATGTCTTTGATTCTAAAGTATATCTCCTATAGATAAAATATAGCCAGATCTTGTTGTTTTTTTAATCCAATCTGGTAATCTCTCTCTTTTAATCAGACCATTTAGTCCACTCACTTTTAATGTAATTTCTGATATGATTGAATCAATATCTTCCATTCTGTTTTTTGTTTTCCATGTTTCATATATTTTCTATTCCTCTGTTCCCCTTTTGCTGCTTTCTTTTCTGTTAAGCTTATGATTTTCAGATGAAATTAAAGAAAAAATGACAGAATGCAATACATACACACACATTCCTTTATAATTACCTACTTATGTTACATAGGTAGTGTGGTGGTAAATTTTATGTATCAACTTGGCTGAGGTAAGGGATGCCCAGATAGCTGGTAAAACATTATTTCTGGGTGTGTCTGTGAGAGTGTTTCTGGAAGAGATTAGCACTGGAATAAGCCGACTAAATAAAGAAGATCACCCTCACCAATGTGAGTAGGCATCATCCAACCCATTGAAGGCCTGAAAACAACAAAAGTGTGTAGGAAGTCCAAAATTCCCCTTTGCTTGAGCTGGGACATCCATCTTCTCCTGCCCTTAGGCATAAGTGATCCTTGTTCTCAGACTCAGACCAGGACTTACATTTTGGCTCCTCAGATCACAGGCCTTAGGACTTGGACTGCATTACACCACCAGCTTTCCTGGTTCTCCAGCTTGTAGACAGCAGATCATGGGACTTCTCTGCCTCCATAATGTGTGTGCCAATTATTGCAATATATGTCCTCTTACTTTATACTTGTAAATACATAAAGTACATACGCACAAAAATACACGCACATATATATTCTATTGCTTCCACTTCGCTGAAGACAACTTACTAATATAGTTCGAATTTCTGTTTGTTTTTGTTGTTTTTCATTCTTTCTTGTAGATATGAATTACTGCCAGTTTTCACTTCCTTTCAGCCTGAAGAATTCCTTTAGTATTTATTGTAAGGTAGGTCTGCTAACAACAAAAGCTCTCAATCTTTATCTGGGAACATCAGTATTTTGCCTTCATTTTTGAAGGATATTGCTGCTAAATGTAGAATTATTTGTTAAGATGTTTTATTTTTTCCTTCAACAACTTGAATGCCATTTTCTTATCTTCTGCTGTTAATTTTTTATGTGTTCAAACATCTGCTGTTTATTATATTGCTTTTTCTCTGTACATGATGGGTCGGTTTCTCAGGTTGTTTTCAAGATTTTATCTTTGTATTTAGCTTTCTGTGGTTTGACTGTGATGTGTCTATATGTGATTCTCTTTGCATCAGGATTTTTGGAGCTTCTTGAATCTATGTTTTTTTTTTCATCAAATTAGGAAGTTTTCAGACATTATTTTCAAATATTTTTCTACCCCTGTATTCATTTTCTGGGAATCCTTCTACATCTATGCTAGTATGTTTTAGTTTGGCTTACAAATCTCTGAGACACTTCATTTTTCTTCATTCTTGTGTTTCTCTGTGTTTTTGGACTAAATAATTTATATTGATTAATCTTCAAGTTCATCATTCTTTCTTCTGTCATGTCATATTTGCTGTTGATATCATCAAATAAAATTTTCATTTCAGTTAATTTATTTTTTTAAGTGTAGAATTTGTATTTGTTTCCTTTTGTAGCTTCTATTTCTTTTTTAAAAGTCCAAATATTCTGGATCATGGTCATGATATTTTTCTTTTAATTTGTTGAACACAGCTTCATTTAATTCTCTAAATATTTTATAAAATCTATTTCCCATGTCTCTGCCTGCTAAATCAACCTATGGGGTCATTCAGAACAATTTCTATTGACTGCTTTCGTCCCCTGAGTTTGACTCTCACTTTTCTGTGTCTTTACATGATTTATAATATGTGGTTAATAACAGAACAGTTTGTAGCAACTCTGGATTTTGTTTTATGTTTTCAAATGTCATTCTTGTTGTTTGCTTTTTTTAGTTGCTTTCTGCAACTTAAATGCAGAATCTGCTGAATGTGGATGCTAGTGTATTCTTGGTTTTTAATTATTTTTTAGCCTAGAATTCTAGGATTTTCCCTGACTATATTGCTTAATGGTTAGCTATTGGGCAGAGATTGTAAACAAACACCTAGAGCCCATGGGGTTACACCCCCTGTTGATCAACCTGTGCCCAAGCTGTGAATGTAGTCAAAGTTCCAGCCAGTTCTCAGGTCTCACCTGGCTTTCACTTTTAATGAGGCTTTCTCAGGTCTCTTTTGTTTAAAGCTGGAGTTTCTCACCCAACCTCCACTGCAAATATAGATTGACTTTTCTGGCACCAAAGCTGCTATTTTTTTACAACCAACTTCAAGTATATAAAACTAAAATTTCTACCCACTGACCTGGGGGCATGAGGAAGAAGTTGGGAGCATCCCCAGACCAAAAAAACAAAACCAAAGACAACAACAACAACAGCAACAACAAAACAGACTCTTGCTATTCTTATCTGAGGCTCTAGTTATTTTTTGAGCATAAATGTTTCTTAATTTCTTATTTGCCTTTTGTCAATTTCCAGTGTCCTGAAATGGTTGTTTATGATAATTTCATTCAGTTTTATACTTGTTTTGCAAAAGGGAGTTGATGACCTTTTCTGGCCACCATTACTAGAAATTCTTTCCACTTCACTCTCTCTGTGGCTCCATTGCCTCCTAAGCCAAAACTAGTGTTAAGTCTCAGAAGACCCCTAATTCATAGTATCAGGAACCTGGGAAATGTGTGTAAGAATTGATTCTAAATTTGTTAGGCAGAAGAGGAAGAAACACAATATTGAGATAGGCAACATATATGGATGGTGTACTTAGCCAGAGATTCCAGGTCCAATGTATCTGATCAAGATGATTAGAGTAGCTCTAGCTGTTTGCTCAGTTGCTGAAATATGGACTCAACTGGGGGAAATCTTAACAGTGATTATTTTCTACTGACTGTAATTGAATATGTGAGATGTTGCCATTGAATGGTTCATTGATTTCAACAGGGAGAATGAAATCCCATTAAGAACCAAGTGGCATCACGTGCCTATCAGATAGTAAAGAGTATATGTGGTTAATAAAATGGGTAGCAGTAGTCTTTAGAATTGTTTGCTTGCAGAACTCTTTGGTGCTACGGAATTGACCATGGCATTCCTGAGACTGAAATAGAATGAAAAATAGATCCATATAATAGTAAAAATATGTTTTTAAAATCTCTAGGACTCATGAGCATAATCCTGACTTGAGTCACCATAATGGAGAATTATACCTCTCATCTAATTTCCGGACTAGCTCAAGTTTATATTCCCGGAACCTCTTGAATGGTGATATCCTCTTGAGGATGCACCCTACGACATTGCTGTACATACATAATATAAATTCTTTTTGTGGTCTTGTCTGAAGGAACCTGCATCCATTCACCAAGGTAAGTGATTATAAGGAATATATGCCGGAGAGATTACTGGACACTGCCTCTGAACTGACACTTATCTATGGATACCAAACACAATTGTCTAGTCCATTTTCTGTTGCCATAACAGAATACCACAGACTGGGTAATTTATAAATAACAGAAATTTGACTCACTGTTCTGGAGCTGGGAGGCCCATGAGAATGGCACTGGCATCTGACAAGGGTCAGCCCATGGTAGAATGAGGAAGCAGGCATGCATGTGAGGCAGAGAGAAAACTGGGCCACACTCATC
The DNA here is from genome assembly GCF_006542625.1 of Nomascus leucogenys. NCBI lineage: Eukaryota > Metazoa > Chordata > Mammalia > Primates > Hylobatidae > Nomascus > Nomascus leucogenys. The sequence goes on along the minus strand of NC_044392.1, from coordinate 42,115,224 downwards.
GTTTTTATCAAGAACCCATTCCCATGATAACTAATGCACTTTGCTGATAGCAGTATTAGCCCATTCATGGGAGCAGAGTCCTCATGACTTATCACCTGTTAAAAGTCCTACCTCTCAACATTGTTACAATTACAATTAAATTTCAACTTGAGTTTTGGCAGAAACATTCAAACCATAGCAACAATGTAGCATAGAGGCTCAAGAAGGTCAATTAAAATTAGAACATTTTGGTCTGAATTTATTTCATAACATGTCCAGTGATTCCCAAATGTATCCTATTTATTTCCCTATTTCTAAATGTATTATTTGAAATAGACACATTTGGCAACATATTACACATCAGCTACTTCAACCCATTTCCTAAGTAATTCATGATACCATCAGTTTTGAGTAGGGCCCAAAACAAGAGAAGGCTCTGAAGTTAGTCAAGAATACAGTGTAAGCAGCTTTACCACTAAAGCCTTACAACTCAGTAGATCCCACGTGTTCAACGAGAGTTTATTTTTTATAGTGTCTGATATGTGTGTTTATAATATGTATTTGTGGCAACATCACAAGATCTGTTCTTAAAGGTATATGACCACCTCTTCATTCAAGGGTTCTAGTCTGAAATTGGGTGAGAGGCTATAATGATTCTCCATGTGGAGAATTAAGTTGGTATTCTGTGAAGCTACAATAGGAGGATTACAATGCAAGCCCTTCAGACTTCTTTAAAAAGCTGCACTTTCTCTAGACAAACATCTTCTGAGAAATGACTCAAATCACTGCTAGGGATGGTAAAGGCAGGTCTATTGACCATGTATCCTAGGATGCCTATTGTGAGCTGGTTCTATGTGTCCCAACAAGCCAAAATCATCTTCATGTCTACCACTCTAGTTCCAGCTCTCATCATATTTCCACTGGAGAACTGCAGTATCTTCCTAATTAAATTTTCTGCTTCCAAATTTGCTTCTCCAATTCATTTTTCTCATTTCAACTAGACTTTTTGAAATGCACATCTGATTGTGCTATTCACAGTTTTAAAAGCTTTGCTGGCTCCACATTGGCCTTACAAAGTGGCACAAGACTCTGTATGATCTCATCCCCTATTACCTTCTAACATCATCTCTCCCTCAGACTATGTGTACAATTTTGCCTTCTTTCACTTCTCAGAATGAGTTATTATTATTAATCTCTCAAGTACTTCACTCATGTTTTTCTCTCTATCTTAAAACTTCTTTCTTGGTTGACGTATATCTATCTTAAATATTCCTGTTTGAACATCATGCCTCAGAAAAGTATTTAAAGTCTTCCCAGACTAGGACAACCTGCCTTCTTTGTTATATGCTCTCATAATGGCTCACACCTTTCCTTTTAGCATTTATTTTTGTTCATAATAATGTATTTACTTGTGAGATGATTTATTTGAAATATGCCTAGGTGGGAAGGCTATTCACTGGACAAGGACACCTAATCAGGAAGAGAATGAGGGATAAAATCCAGCTGACAGTCCACTTTACAAGCCATGCATTCTGTTATAGATGTCCCTCTGTCTATAAGCAGGAGTGCCGTTTTACTAATTGTATAAATATAGTCTCTGCTCACCAAGGAGTGTGTACATTGGCTGCATCTACATGAAGAGTCTCCTTTTGCTAATTTGCACAAAGATAACAATGGATTAGCTATAGTTTTGTATGCCTCCCTCCTTGATAAGCTCTATGAGAGCAAACCCCACGACTGTTTTGTCATGCTTGCATCCTCAATACTCAGCATAAATCATCACACATAAGTAGATCTCCATTAATATTTATTGGTTTAATAAAGAAAGAAATGATCCTCAAACATATAATAAATAGGCCATTTTATTTTGCAGGTTTCTTCTAGGTTCATTGGTTTGTTAACAAAATAGACTTTACGTTCTAAGATGCAAGCTGCTTTGGTGAGTCAATAACCAAAGGCAATGAGTTTTGTTTTACTAATTGCCCAAATCCCTAATCAGATCCCTGGGATAGAGTCATAAACTCTGCTTCCCTCTGTGCCCTGGAATGATTCTCAAGGGGAAGTCCCCAGAGTTCTAGAGCAGATGAAGTTCCTTCTCTTTCAGGAGTAAACACAGTTCCTGGATTTGGGGTTGCAAGAGATTTCAACTCTGCAGGAAGACTTTCCCAAGCCAGAGGAGTCAATGCTCTGGACCTTGAATTAGTCACCATACTCAAATCTTCCTTCGGACACTCAGGAAGCGCTGATCATCCAAGCTTGAAACTTTCAATTTCTCCTACTAGACCTTTTGGAGAGGGTCTAATCTCAGGATTTTTGTTGTTGTTGTTGTTGTTTATTTTATTTATTTTCTTTTCATGTTCAAATACAACAGCTAAAAGGAGAATTTCTCTCATTTCCTCTGCCAAGTTTGCAAAAAGTGGTTATCGATAGAAAAAAAAGGAGAGGAAACTTGATTTTAAATTTTCTGATATACTTCCCTTTTCTCTTCAGTTTTCTGATTATTTTTGTGATATTAGACTTTCATAATTTCCCTGTATCTTGCATGATGGCAGATTGAGAGCTGATGACTTATAAAGTGAAATATAGTATTCTTACAAGCTTTATGTTTAAATAATAAAATCGGCTGCAGAAAATCATGGAGGGAAGAGTGAATAAGACAACTTTCATAACTCCCAGAATTGTCATCTGTTCCTGATGTCTCCGGCATCTTTTGAGTCAATAAGGCTGAGAGGCAGTTTTCATAACAGCTATTGTCTCCTTCTTCTCTTACCTGAACACCTTGCCTGAAAATTCATTCAATAGGGCATTGATTTGGTGGAAATGCATGGGATTTGGAGTCAGAAATATCTTTGTTTCACACCTGCAACTGCCAATTACTAGATTTGTGAGTCGGACTTAAGTAGCTTATCCCACTGAAGTAGCTTATCCCACTGAGCCTTAAATTCTCCACCTATTAAATGGGAGTATTTTATTTCCTCGCAGAGTAATCACTAGCTTTTACGCTGGTGTATGTTAACCAAATGTTAGCTTCTGCATTTTATTTTCTAACTCCTCAGCCATTTAGAGTATAAGGGCCACCTTCATTTTTCCATCAGCTTTGAGAGTCTATATGCTATGTTGACACCCCTTATCTATCATGCACAGTCCTGGTCAGATTACTGTTCCTGCCCCTTTTCAGCAATAATGCATGGGGGCATCAGGATCACTACTTGCAGAAAAATGTACTCAGCATAATGTGTGTGTGGGGCGGCGGGGGGGGAGGGGTGTGAGAGAGAGAGAGAAAGAGAGAGAGAGAGAAAGAAAGAGAGAGAGATAGGTGGGTGTGAATTAGAATGAGGCTAAGGATTCCAGACAGATAGATAATAGACTTGCCATAGCAGAGAACAAATAAAAGGAACACCATTTTCCTCTGAGCCTCACCCTCCTATCAGATGATAGTAGCTACGTCAGGAACTATGAGGAAATTGGGTAACACTTACACGGTCCATGTTCCTGCCTCTTCACAGAGACATCAAAAGCAACTCAGAATAAGATACAATGATTCCCTTTTAAAAAAATGTCTTCCTAAAGAAGGTTCATTCACTTCTGTATATCAGTGTTTCATGTATCAGTATCTCAGCTGAGATAAAAATAATTTTTCCTTCAGTAATGAAATTTTTCTAATAGCAAAGGACTCAGTGTTCAGGGTCAAGAGAGCTGAGTTTCCAAGTTAGCTCTGCCATGAACTAAATGTGTAATATTCCTTTTTCCTTTTTGGAATTCAGTTTTCTCACTTTTCTTCCACATAGTTATTTCTGATAGATTTATTATGACTTTGAAGAATAAAGAAAACTGTAAAATGCAAAAAAAATTCATATACATTTTTACCATCTTTTCAGAGAAAAGAGCTATTCACTAAAACTTAAGAATTGGAAAACTAACTCAGAATAATTATTCATGTCCCTTCTTAATGATAATGGTTTGTCAGCATTTAGTTTATCTCTCCATCTTTTCCTATATTGCCCTTTCATGTCTTTTAGCTCTAGCAGCTTCTCAGCTTCTGCAACTTAATGAGCTCTGTGGATTTTATCCTTTCCCATCTATCTGTATGCCAGTTTTTCTGTCTTTCTTTTGCTTGCGTGCTTCATATGCTCCACATGCCTGCAATTTCCCTAAAGGAAGAGACCATGTTCTCTACCTCTCACTACCCTATAGCTCTATACTCTAGATTCTCACTTAAATACATTTCTTGGTTTCTGTGCCCGAAGAAGTGTTTCTGTGTATATCTGGCAGAGGTGAGGGTCTCCTTCATACTAGAATTATCTCAAGAGCATTCCCTTATTCATTAGTTCATTTAACACATACTTATCAAAAACTTAAAATATGGCAAAAATTAGGATAGCTTTAGCGATATGGAATTGAGCATGATCTCTATAATAAGGAAGCTTAAAATCTAGTTGAAATGTCAGATAATAATTTCAATTGAATGTGACAAGTGCTATCATAGCAGGAATGAAATGCAAAGAGAACCAAAGAGGGAGGGATATCTAGATGGAAAGATGGTTGAGAGAATGGCCTCAAGAAAGGCTTAAAAAGTTGAACATATCCTCAACCCCACTGCATAAGTAATACATACTTATCATGGACACTAGGGAAAAATTAGGAGACAGTACAATCTTACCCATAATTACACCATGCAGAACCATGTTCTACTAACATTTAGATGATTTCCATTCAGTGTTTCTCTATGGAGATATTCATATAATTGAGATTATTCTGTATATACTATATCATATCCTGCTTCTTCACTTACTATTTTCCACTGAATTATAAAATTATCATATGCATTATGTTTAAAGCTGCATAATACATATTTTTAAAATAATGTTGCATTACTCTTTGTTTACAAATGTTACATATATTCGTTTATGAATCCTCTGAGTGTTTTTTCTCTGTTCACATATTTACACATACATGGATATATATCTTTCTTTTGTTTACAATATTAGGATTGTATGACCTTTACTGTTTTATAATATTTCTTCCATTTAACAATATCGTGAACAGTTTTCTAGATGTGTAACATTATAAGTTTTATTGTAAAATATGGAATGCATTTAAAAATGTATGCAAAAACATACATGTTAAGAGGAATAACAAAACAAACACTTAGGTCCCCGCTACCCAGGCTGAGAATTAGAATATCATCATGAATCTAGAAGCCTCATAAATGCTCCTTTCAAAAACTTTAAATATATGCCAACTAGTCACTGTCATGAACTTTAGGTTAAAGCATTTCCATATTTTTGAAAAATAGAGTGTCCCTAAATAATACATTATCTTATCCTGCCTTCCTTTGAATGTTAAATAAATGGGATACACACACATGATGCATGCACACACATGCACCATATATAATATATTGAATTTATATATAATTGCTCAATCATAATCTCTCTGTATAATATATAAATGATGTGCTTCCATTATTCAACATAATCATAATAACTCTAAGATTCATTCATGTTGATTTGAAAAAATGTTATTAGTCCCTTTAATTATCTTTAATATGAGTCAGCAAACTTTTTCTGTAAAGGACTAGTTAGTAATTATTTTAGTCTTCGCAGGCCATGCAGTCTCTGTTGCACCTACTCAACTCTATTATAGTACGAAAGCAGCCATACGCAATACATAAACAAATTGATGTGATTGTGCTCCAGTAAAACTTTATTTATAAAAACATTTGACTGCTCTGTAGGCTTTGGTTTACCCACCCCTCCTCTATAGTAATTCATTCAGTGCTCTATCACAGTTCATTGTGAAATTTTGTTTCAATTTAAATGTTCTTTCTACTTCTGAAGAACATTTGACTTGTTTCAGTTTTCCTTTTTTTTTTTTTTGTTTAAACAAACAAAACTGTAAACTTTGTGCATTTGTCTTTTGAGTTTTTCTGGATTAAATATCTAACGGTAGAATTCCTGGTTTATATAACATGTTTGTTTTCAACTGTAGCAGGTAAGGTCAAACCGTTTTCTGAAATGATTGCATCAATTTACTCTCCCACCAGTAGGAGACTGGAGCTTCCCTTGTCTATATTTGGCACAATTTTGACTATTGACCATCTTATGAGAATGAAATGGTCTATGGTCTTAATTTTTGGGGTGTTGTCTTATTTTTCCCTGGCTACTAATGATGTTAAAGGCTTATTCACATGTTTATATGCCATTTGTGCTTCCTCTCATATGAAGTTCCTATTTATTCCTCTTATCTATCATTATATTAAAATGATTTTTTTCTCTTTGATCCTCAGAATCCATTAGATACTCCAAATACTAGTATTTTATCTATTTTTTGTTGCAAATATCTTTTCTCTATTTTCACCTTGCTTTTTTTCTTTTTTTTTTTTTTGATTCTGGAAAACACAAATTAATTTTTATATAATAAAGGTTGTCATTTTTTTTGCTGTTTTGTACCTTGTTTAAGAAATCATTTATCTCAAGTTTTAAAAATATTCTCACATAGTGTCTTCTAAATATTTAATAGGGCTTTTTGTTTGTTTATAGGTTTTTAATCCATTTGTGATTGAATTTGGTGTGGTGTAAGCTAAGCTAATTTCATTTTTTCCTCATATGAATGACCAACTATTGTATTAATTGGCTAGTCTGTGCTTTCCATCAATCAGGAATGCCAGCCCCGTTTGAATAATTTTCATATTTTAGAACTCCATTTTCTCTCATTGGTTCGAGTGCTTATCCCTGCGCCAAAACCATGCCTTCTTAATTACTACAGCTTTATTATAGGAAATGATATTTGAAGGACAAATTCTCTCCATTTGTTTCTCTTCTTCAAGAATGTTTGGCTATTCTTGGATGTTTGTGCTTCCATATACAGTTTAATATGAGTTGTCAATCTAAAAAACAAATAATCCAAAACAATCTATTTAGGATTCTGATTGAATTGCATTGAACTCATCAGTCAATTGTGCACTAATCGTAATATCATAATATTATATCTTCCAATTCATAAGCATAACCATTTATTTCTTTTTTAGTCTTCACTAAGATATTGTAATTCTTGATATAAAGGTCTTTATTCATGGATACTTTATTTTTTTGAAGCTATTGTAAATAATAGTGGCTTTATACTTTGCTATCATTTGTTGAAATACTGAAATACAGTGGATTTTTACCTATAAATTTTTTTTATTATAGTTTAAGTTTTAGGGTACATATAAATTTTGTACCAAAAAGTTTGTTAAACTTTCTTAATAATTCTAATAATTTATCAGAAATTTATTTCAGATTTTCTGTGTATACAGTCACATCATCTATAAAAAAAGTGGTATTCTCTGTATTGCCTGAGAATACTATAAACACCTCTAAGCAAACAAACTAGAAAATCTAGAAGAAATGGATAAATTCCTGGACACATACACCCTCCCAAGACTAAACTAGGAAGACGTCGAATCCCTGAACAGACCAATAACAGGTTCTGAAATTGAGGCATTAATTAATAGCCTACCAACCAAAAAAAGTCCAGGACTAGACAGATTCACAGCTGAATTCTACAAGAGATACAAAGAGGAGCTGATACCATTCCTTCTGAAACTATTCCAAACCACAGAAAAGGAGGGAATCCTCCCTAACTCATTGTATGAGGCCAGCATCATTCTGATACCAAAACCTGTCAGAGACACAACAAAAAAAGAAAATTTCAGGCCAATATCCCTGATGAACATCGATGCGAAAATCCTCAATAAAATACTGGCAAACCGAATCCAGCAGCACATCAAAAAGCTTATCCACCATGATCAAGTTGGCTTCATCCCTGGGATGCAAGGCTGGTTTGACATATGAAAATCAATAAACATAATCCATCACATAAACAGAACCAATGACAAAAACCACATGATTATTTCAGTAGATGCGGAAAAGGCTTTCAACAAAATTCAGCAGCCCTTCATGCTAAAGACTGTCAATAAATTAGGTATTGACAGAATGTATCTCAAAATAATAAGAGCTATTTATGACAAACTCACAGCCAATATCATACTGAATGGGCAAAAACTGGAAGCATTCCCTTCGAAAACCGGCACAAGATAAGGATGCCCTCTCTCACCACTCTTATTCAACATAGTGTTGGAAGTTCTGGCCAGGGCAATCAGGCAAGAGAAAGAAATAAAGGGTATTCAATTAAGAAAAGATGAAGTAAAATTGTCTCTTTTTGCAGATGACATGATTGTATATTCAGAAAACCCCACAGTATCAGCCCCAAATCTCCTTAAGCTGATAAGCAACTTCAGCAAAGTCTCAGGATACAAACTCAATGTGCAAAAACCACAAGCATTCCTATACACCAATAATAGACAAAGAGAGAGCCAAATCATGAGTGAGCTCCCATTCACTATTGCTACAAAGAGAATAAAATACCTAGGAATACAACTTAAAAGGGATGTGAAGGACCTCTTCAAGGAGAACTATGAAGCACTGCTCAAGGAAATAAGAGAGGACACAAAAAATGGAAAAACATTCCATGCTCATGGATAGGAAGAATCAGTATTATGAAAATGGCCATACTGCCCAAAGTAATTTATAGATTCAATGCTATCCCCATCAAACTATTATTGACTTTCTTCACAGAACTGGAAAAAACTACTTTAAATTTCATATGGAACAAAAAAAGAGCCTGCATAGCCAAGACAATCCTAAGCAAAAAACAAAGCTGGAGGCATTAAGTTACCTGATTTCAAACTATACTACAAGGCTACAGTAACCAAAACAGCATGGTACTGGTACCAAAACAGATATATAGACCAATGGAGCAGAACAGAGGCTTCAGAAATAACACTACACATCTACAACAATCGGATCTTTGACAAACCTGACAAAAACAAGAAATGGGGAAAGGATTCCCTATTTAATAAATGGTGTTGGGCAAACTGGCTAGCTATATGCAGAAAGCTAAAACTGGATCCTTTCCTTACACCTTTTACAAGAATTAACTCAAGATGGATTAAAGACTTAAATGTAAGACCTAAATCCATAAAAACCCTAGAAGAAAACGTAGGCAATACCATTGAGGACATAGGCATGGGCAAAAGCTTCATGACTAAAACACCAAAAGCAATGGCCACAAAAGCCAAAATAGACAAATTGGATCTAATTAAACTAAAGAGCTTCTGAAGGCAAAAGAAACTATCATCAGAGTGAACAGGCAACCTACAGAATGGGAGAAAATTTTTGCAATCTATGCATCTGAAACAGAGCTAATGTCTAGTATCTACAAAGAATTTAAACAATTTTACAAGAAAAAACAACCCCATCAAAAAGCGGGTAAATGACATGAACAGATACTTCTCAAAAGAAGACATTTATGTGGCCAAGAAACATACGAAAAAATGCTCATCATCCCTGGTCATTAGAGAAACGCAAATCAAAACTACAATGAGATACCATCTCATGTCAGTTAGAATGGTGAAAAAGTCAGGAAACAGATGCTGGAGAGGATGTGGAGAAATAGGAACGCTTTTACACTGTTGGTGGGTGTGTAAATTAGTTCAACCACTGTGGAAGACAGTGTGGCAATTTCTCAAGGATCTAGAACTAGAAATACCATTTGACCCAGCAATCCCATTACTGGGTATATATCCAAAGGAGTATAAATCATTCTACTATAAAGACACATGCACATGTATGTTTATTGCATCACTGTTCACAATAGCAAAGACTTGGAACCAACCCAAATGCTCATCAATGATAGACTGGATAAAGAAAATGTGGCACATATACACCATGGAATACTATGCAGCCATAAAAAGGATGAGTTCATGTCCTTTGCAGGGATGTGAATGAAGCTGGAAACCATCATTCTCAGCAAACTAACACAAGAACAGAAAACCATTCTCACTCATAAGTGGGAGTTGAACGATGAGTACACATGGACACAGGGAGGGGAACATCACACACCAGGGCCTATCAGGGGGTGGGAGGCTAGGTAAGGGATAGCACTGGGAGAAATACCTAATGTAGATGACGGGTTGATAGGTGCAGCAAACCACCATGGCACATGTATACCTATGTAACAAAACTGCATGTTTGCACACGTACCCCAGAACTTACAGTATAATAAGAAATAAAATAAAATAAAGCACCAAAAAAAGAAAAAAGAAAGAAAGTGTAAAAGAATAAAATGTCCTGGAATCACTAAAATAAAAAGAAAGTTAAGTTTTATTCCTTTCTTTTCAATCTTTATACCTTTAATGTCTTTTTATTGCTTTATTAGGCTGGCTAGTATGACATTCAATACAATGTCAAAGAGAAGTGGATAAAGCCGTCACCCTTGTTTTCTTCTTAATCTCAAAGATAATCATTCAATATCTTACCATTAAGTTAGATGTTGAACGTAGAATTGAATACATATGCTTTATTAACTTAAAGAAAATATTTTAGTCCTAGTTTACTAAGGGTTCTTCTCAAAATAGACACTGAATTTTAAGAATGCTTTTGTGGCAGCTATTAAAATAATTGTATGACTTTTTTGAGATACTTTATTTGAGGAAATATATAATTGGACTGTTTAAATGTTAAACAAACTTTACGTTCTGAAATAAAACCAACTTGGTCATGTATCCATTTTATTATACATTGCTGGATTTGGTTTGATAACATAGCTGTCTCTCAGTATCCATGAGGGACTCGTTCCAGGACTTCTCATGGATACCAAAATTCACAGATGTTCAAGTCCATGATACAAAATAGTGAAGTATTTGCATGTAACCTATGCACATCCTCCTTATACTTCAAATCATCTCTAGCTTACTTATAGTACCTGATACAATGTAAATGCTATATAAATTGTTATTACACTGTATTGCTTAGGAAATAGTGGGGAAAATGTCTGTACATGTTCAGTACAAATGCATTTTTCCCAATACTTTTGATCTGTGATTGGTTTGAATCCAAGGATGCAGAACCCACAGATAGCAATGGCCCACTGTATTTTGTTGAAGAATTTTACATCTATATGTGTAAGTAAGATTAGCCTGTTAAGTTTGGTGTCAAGATAATGCCCACTTTGTAAAATGAGGTGGGAAATACTTCCTTCTCTTCCATTTTCTAAAATAGTTTGTATAATACTGAAATTAATTTATCTTTGAATGTTTTGTAACAGTATATTGTCTTGGCCTGGAGGTTTATTTATTTATAGTTTTTAACTATTTCCTAAAATAGCTACAGTACTTTTCAGGTTTTCTCATTCTTGATTCAATATTAATTTTTTTCTATAAATGTATTAACTTTCTATGTACACAGTCACATCTACCGTAAAACAATGTCAGTTTTAATTCTTCCTTCTCAATTCTTATATCTTTAATGCTCTTTTCTTGCCTTACTGGGCTGGCTAGAAAATTCAACACAATGTATCCATTTCATTGATAAAGCTGTTTATAATGTTACTTTTCATCTTTTTGTTCCTAAAACGTCCATAATTATGTGCTTTTATTTATAATAGAGTTTATTTTTGTCTTCTCTCCTTTTTTCTTGCCCAGTTTCACTAGCAGTTTACTAAAGTTTATTAATTTATATCTTTGTGGATCTTCTCTATTTTATCCTTCTTTTATATTATTAACATCTCTATCATCACTATTTTTTTCCTTCTACTTCCTTCATGGTCTTGCTTTTATAACTTCTCAGTATGACTGCTCAGCTTGCTTTTGGCCTCTTCCTCTCTAACAAGCATTTTGTACTAGAATTTTCCTTCTAGTATGTTCTAAATGGATTGAACATATCTTGGTATGTGTCTCTTTTATCATTGTTTAATTAAAATTTTTTTTAATTATCATTATGAGTTCCTCTTTAAACCATGGGTTACATTATCAAACATTTGCATTTTTATGAAGTTCTCTTTCTTTCTTTCCCTCTCTCTCTCTCTTTCTCCCTCTCTCTCTCTTTCTCTCTCTCTCTCTTTCTTTCTTTCCTTTCTTTCTTTCTTTCTCTCTCTCTCTTTCTTTCTTTCTTTTCTTTCTTTCTTTCTTTCTCTCACTGTCACCCAGGCTAGAGTACAGTGCCACAATTTTAGCTCACTGCCACCTCTGCCTCCCAGGCTCAAGTGATCCCCCTGCCTCAACCTCCCAAGTTGCTAAAACTACAGGCATGCGCCACCATGCCTAGCTAATTTTTTGTATCTTTTGAGGAGATGGGGTTTCGCCATGTTGTCCGGGCTGGTCTTGAACACCTGGACTCAAGCAATCAGCCCAACATTGCCTCCCAGAGTGCTGGGATTACAGGTGTGAGCCACTGCGCCCAGATGAAATTTTCTATCTTAATTATACTGTAGTCTGGGAATGTGATTACCTTTTAAGAAGATCCAGTTCTTAAAAAAAATTTGAGACCAATTTCATGGGCCATTGATGATCATTTTTTAAAATGACCCAGGTGTACTTAAGAAGAATGCTTTATATTAAAATTTTAAATAATAATGCTCAAATCTTGTGTATCTTTATTTTCAGTCGGAGGACTTAGTCTGCCATCTCCCTAAAGAAGAAAGTTGATTCACTGAGTTTTGAACTGAGTCTCTGCTGTGTTGCATTTTTGCTCTCTGTAGTGTACTCCAGAGCACAGTTATTTTTTGTTAAAAGATGGTGTGGACTTTCTCTTATTCTTTCAGACCTGAGATTCTCAATGAAGAGAGCCAATCACACAGAGTTAAGAGAGTTTGTTTTCCAAGGTTTCTCCAATTTTCAAGAACATCAGCTCACATATTTTGTGGTCTTTCTTGCCCTCTACATCCTAACTCTGGCTAGCAATTTCATCATTCTGGCCATAATCTACGTTGACCATCACCTCCATACTCCTATATACTTCTTTTTAAGTGTGCTATCCACTTCAGAGACTTTCTATTCCCTGGTCATTATCCCACGCCTGCTTTCCAGTCTTGTAGGCCTGAGCCAATCCATTTCCCTGGAGGGCAGTGGGACTCAGATCTTTTTTTTTCTTGGCTTTGCCATCACCAACTGCCTCCTGCTAGCAGTAATGGGATATGATCACTATGTGGCCATCTGCAACCCACTTCGCTACCCAGTCATCATGAATTGGAGGGTGTGTGCTATACTGGCATCCTCAATCTGTGCCACAGGGTTCCCACTCTCACTGGTTCAGACTGTGGCCATTTTCAGGATGCCCTTTTGCACCCCACTGATTGAGCATCTCTCTGTGATGTTCGGCCTGTGTTGGACCTGGCTGTGCTACCCCAATGATCAATGATATTCTGACCTTAATTATGAGCCTCCTTCCATGCAGCCCCAGCCACCTTCCTCTTCATCTCTTATGTCATTATTTCCACCATTCTCAAGATCACCTCAGCTGAAGGCTGGAAGAAGACCTTTGCCACCTGTGCATCCCACTTCACTGTGGTCATTATCCACTATGGCTGTGCCTACATTGCCTACTTCAAGCCCAAGTTGGAGAATACCAAAGATCAGGATCAGTTAATCTCAGTGACCTACACTGTCATAACACCTTTACTAAACCCTGTTGTGTATAGTCTGAGAAATAAAGAAGTCCAGGATGCTCTGCTGAGAGTGCTGGTTAGGAAATTCTTCTCCTAAGATGATAATCTTTTCTTAAATAGTTGTGTGTGCCTTCCAGATGGAAGCCTATTGGTAAAGTCATAGAGCCAGAATTTTATGTGATCAGTGAAGCCTCATACATCACAGTCAAAGCCAAGGCAAAAGGGAAACTAAGAGCTAGCCTCTAATAATTGAGGATCATTTTCTGAACCTCTTTCAAAACAGAATAAAAACACAGGTCACTTGAAACACCTGTAGACAGACACCCATTGGCCCTACTCAAGGAGATCATGACAAGACCAATGTATGATCTCGTGTTCATCTCAAGCTTAAATTTAAAGATACCTGTCCATCTTGCTGAAGTGCAAACCATATGAAATTACTCAACTGAATCTTCTGTCATAAATTGGATGCTTGAACAAGTGGCTATTACTGAAAAGGCTATGTGCAGAAATCTAATTGCCTTGTGTTTTAATAAGATAAGCAAAGCAAGAACATAGCTATCTTTTAAGAGATGGGTTTGGAATGAGCTAAAAACTTTTTAGAAAGAACATTTTCAGGCAATCCCCTGCACATTTCCTGCCACCCAAATGTGGGACTCCAAAGGAAGGGGAACTAGGTGGTGAAAGTGGGGAGTAGTGGGGAGTCTGAGTGGAGAAGACTGCTAATCAGCACATGACAGCTACGAGACTTAGGGCTTGTGAACAGAGCTCACGTAACTTGGTCTGATTCTTTGCTTCTTCTGGCTGAAGATAAGCCACATGGAGAAGGCCTTGTGGGGCTGACAGAAATGCCTTCCTGATGAATAAGGTAAGCAGGATCAGAAGAGGAGACAGCTCAGGAAGCAGAATGCTACAAAATGCTATGAAATTGGTTAAGAAGAAAGACACTTCAGAAGCAGATGCAGACGGGAACTATAGATGAGAAGGTAAGGACAAGGTGAGGGTCAAAATGACCAAAAATCATTTTAAAAATCATTTCAGATTGGGTCCTCTCTTTCTCTTTGTAGGTCAAGTCACAAATGCAAAGAAAGACAATTAAATGGAAACGTGAAAGAGTCAACATAACACCTTCCTGAAAAAGTAGGTAATTTCATTGATCCCAAAAAACTGAACAAAGTCAACAGTAAGGGCTTTTGACATGAAAATTTCCATAAAATTAAAGCAACTGAGTTAAAAGTAGATTAATAAAAGACTATTTACTGTTCCTCACTTCAAAAAAAAGTTAAAAAAATTAGGGTGAATTTTAGACTCAATTTGTGGGACAAAATATATTAAAAGACATACAAGAAATATATGAGTACACAGGATTCTCATTGTAAAATATTTTTAAAATGCAGAAATGTCAAATAAAATCTGTAAACCAATTGTGAATTATATAGGTTATCCATGCAAGTGCATACAAAGGTTACTTTTAGAAAGTTCTGCAATTCATTCTACTTTGTAATTCTCAGCTCCCAATCTGCTTGATGAAAAAAAAGTAATCTAAACCTTTTCATGTAAACTCAAGTGACTAATGATTAATAAGTCATTTTATGAGTAAAAACAATAAAATTAAAGGTTCTGCTTCTCCCCTTTCTTCTACTTCCCCATTATCCTTGGGGTGAATCAAGTTCAGGTCAAGATTTCCAGCTTTCTGGAAGAAGAAGAACTTTATCCAGGTTCATTTCCACCTCCTCAGATTGGATTCTCTGGAGATACATGAGCCCCAATGGCTCATGTTATCTGTTGCCATTAATTGAGATGATTCCAGTCTTGCCATGGTCTTTATCAGTATAGTCCCTGCACTTCATATCTTCCTTAGGACCATTTTGAGGCTACTCTAGGTTCTTTGTCCTTCTCTCTGCCACTTCTTGAGGGCACCTGGACATTTAACTGCACCCTTGATCCTGTAGAGGCGTGGATGAAACTCAGTGAGGTGTCATCGAGCCATCACCTGCTGCCTTACTCACCCATTTCTATTCCACCAGTATTCAAGCCTTATCTAAGAGGCTTCTCTGAAAAGTGAGGGGTGTACCTTCTCTGCTTCAATCAGATTTTTTCCTTCTTTCCTTACATCAGGGTTTATTTGGGGTAGGACCAAGAGTGGGCTTTCCACAATATCTAACTGTGGTGCCATCTTCTCCAAAGGCTGGATGGCTTTGTTTTATTTTGGCAAAAACAAACAAACAAACAAACAAACAACAACAACAAAAAAAACCTTAATTCTTTCCAACTCCATAATGCACAGTTTACATTTCATATACAAAGTACTCTAGTACTTAGGCTTTTGATATCCAAAACCATTCTTTGTAAGCTAAAAGAGGTCTTCCACTCTAGAAAAGTTTGCTAAACTTAAAAACTATTTCAGCTTTCAATACAAATGTTTCAGTTATGAGCTTTATAAAAGTATTTTTGAAATTCAGTTGACTTTTTCCTGCATTCTTTTGGGTTTATCCTTCACTGGGGCAAATAAATGTCCCCTGGAATAATTAAGAATTTTAAAAAGAAGGGAAACATTAGATTATTATCATATAACATTATTCCATAATATTTCTTCCAAGAGTATTTTTTTGTGGAGATTCATAAAACATTTGCTTCCCCAGAATATAAAATTCTATTTAAAAATATGACTCTCCAGTAATAGGTAAGTCTTCAGCCATAAGGGGTGGGGTTCTTACCTTCCTAGCCTGGAAGATACTTATATTTACCAGCAGTATCTACCTCCTACATAGTGGGTAAAGTTTTCACCTCCTCCTAGGGGAACATTCCTCTTTTTGCACAGGGCCAGCTCCTCGGAGTGTCCAATACAACCATTGTGAAGTTATCAAGTCCTGGGTTTTTCTTTGATAGGAGATTTGTTACTGCTTCAAAATCATTACACATTATTAGTCTGTTCAGGTTTTCTATTTCTTCATAGTTCAATCTCGGTAGGTTCTATGTGTTCAGGAATTTATGCATTTCCCCTAGTTTCTCCAATTTGATGGTGTATAGTAGTTCACAATGCTCTTTATTGATCCTTTGTATTTCTGTGATATCAGTTGTGATATTTCTTTTTTCATTTCTGATGTTATTTATTTGGGTCTTCTCTCTTCTTTTCTTGGTTATTTTAGCTAAAGGTTTGTCAATTTTATCTTTTCCACAAACCAACTTTTTGTTTTGTTGCACTTTTGGATTATTTCCTAGTCTTAATTTCCGTTATTTCTGTTAAGATCTTTATTTTTTTTCCTTCTATCTATTTTGGGCTCTTTTAATTTTTGCTTTTCTGGTTCCTTAAAGTGCATCATTAAATTGTTGACTTGGAGTCTTTCTGTTTTGGGGATGTAGGCATTTATTGCCATAAAATTCCCTCTTTGTTATGCTTTTGCTGTATCCCAAAAGATTGGGTATGTTGTGCTTCCATTTTCATTTATTTGAATAAATTTTTAAATTTCCTTCTTGGCCGGGGGCTGTGGCTCACGCCTGTAATCCCAGTACTTTGGGAGGCCAAGGCGGGTGGATCAAGAGGTCAGGAGATCCAGACCATCCTGGCTAACACGGTGAAACCCCGTCTCTACTAAAAATACAAAAAATTAGCCGGGCTTGGTGGCGGGCGCTTGTAGTCCCAGCTACTCGGGAGGCTGAGGCAGGAGAATGGCGTGAACCTGGGAGGCGGAGCTTGCAGTGAGCCGAGATCGCGCCACTGCACTCCAGCCTGGGCGACACCATCTCAAAAAAATAAATAAATAAACAAAAATTCCTTCTTAATGTATTTGCCGACTCATTGGTAATTCAGGAAAGTGTTCTTTCATTTCCACGTATTTGTACAGTTTTAAAAGTTCTTGTTATTGATTTCTAATCTTACACTGTTGTGATCAGAAAATATATTTGATTTGATTTTGATTTTTTCGAATTTTTCAAGACTTGCTTTATGCTCTAATATGTAGTGTCTCCTGGATAATGTTACATGTGCTGATGAGAAAAAAATGTACATTCTGCAGCAGTTGGATAAAATGTTCTGTAAATGTCTGTCAGACCCATTTAGTCCAGAGCGCAGTTTAATTCTGATGTCCATTTGTTGATTTTCTGCCTGGATAATCTTTCAAGTGCTGAAAGTGGAGTGTTGGAGTTCCCTACTATTATCGTATTATAGTCTATCTTTTAGATTTATTAATAATTGCTTTATATATTTGGGTGCTCCAGTATTGGGTACTGTATATTTATTATTGTTATATCTTCTTGCTGAATTGACTTTCTTATTATTATATAGTGATCTTCTTTGTCTCTTTATACAGTTTTTGACTTAAAGTCTATTTTATCTGATACAAGTATAGCTACTCCTGCTCTTTCTTGATTTCCATTTGCATAGAGTATCTTTCTCCATCTCTTCCCTTTCAATAAATGCGTGTCTCTATAGGAGAACTGAGTCTTGTGGGCAGGATATAGTCAGGTCTTGCTTATTTATCCACTCAGCCACTCTGTGTCTTTAACTGGAGAATTTAATCCATTTACATTCAAGGTAATTATTGATAGGTAAAGCCTTGCTACTGCCATTTTGTTACTTCTTTACCAGTTGTGGTGTAACTCCTCTCTTCTTTTCTGTCTTTCTTTATATTGAAGTTATCTTCTCTGGTAGCGTATTTTAATTTATAGCTTTTTTAGTGTATCTATTATACGCTTTTACTTTGTGATTAGCGTGAAGCTTACACAAACATCCTATAGTTATAACACATAATTAAAAACTTTTATTTAAACTTAGCTTTAATCACAAGAAAATAACAGTAACAAAGCAAAAACAAAATAAAACAAAAATGTGTACAGACTACCTTCTCCCTCACACATTTTGAATTTCTGATGTCACAATTTAAAATTTTTATATTGCTTATACCTTAAATTGCTGTAGTTATTGTTCTTAATTTGTCTTATTTTCTCCTTAAGTCTTCTTTTTTTTTTTTTTTTTGAGATGGAGTCTCGCTCCGTCTCCCAGGCTGGAGTGCAGTGGCGCGATCTCAGCTCACTGCAAGCTCCACCTCCCGGGTTCACGCCATTCTCCTGCCTCAACCTCCCGAGTAGCTGGGACTACAGGCGCCCGCCACCTCTCCCGGCTAATTTTTTGTATTTTTAGTAGAGACGGAGTTTCACCGTGGTCTCGATCTCCTGACCTCGTGATCCGCCCGCCTCGGCCTCCCAAAGTGCTGGGATTACAGGTGTGAGACACCGCGCCCAGCCCTTAAGTCTTCTTAATAAAGATAGAAGAGGGTCAAACACCAAAATCACAATATTAACATTAACAATCGTGTTAGCATTCTTTCCTTTGGGTTTGAAGAACTTTCTTCAGCAGAATACTCATTTTTCTCAAATGAACATGGAAAATTGTTTAGAATAGATCATATGTTATATCACAAAACAAGTCTTAACAAATTTGAAAAAAATGGAAATATATCAAGTATTTTTTAATACCACAATGGAACGAAATTAGAAATCAATAACAGCAATAAAATGGAAAAATTTACAATTACATGGAAATTAAACAACACACTATAACTATTGGGTCAAAGAGAAAATCAAAAAGGAATCTAAAAAATATGTTGAAACAAATGAAAACAAAATTAAAACGTGCGAACAGTATAGGATGCAACAAAAGCAGTCCTAAAAGTTTATGATCATAAATGCCTACATTTAAAGAAAGACAGGTCTCAGATGCAGAAACCTAACTATACACCTCAAGGGACAAGAAAAAAGAAGAACAAACTACACCCAAAGTTAACAGAAAAATAAAATAATAAAGATTAGAGCAGAAATAAACAGAGAATCGAAAAACAATAGAAAAATTAACAAACCTAAAAGTTGTTTCTATAAAAAAGATAAATAAAATGGACAACCCTTAGCTAGAATAAAAGAAAGTAAGAGACAGAAGACTCATATAAATTTAGAAATGAAGAAAGAGACATTACAACAGTTGCCTAAGAAATAAAAAAGATCATAGAGATTTCTATGAACAATTAAATGGCAACAAATTATATTTGTATAGCCTGGAAGAAATGGACAAATTTCTAGAATTATACAGCCTACCAAAACTAATCAAGAAGAAATCGAAAACTTGACCAGATGATAATAATCAGTAGATTGACTCAGTATTAGAATCCTTCCAACAAAGAAAAGCCCAGGACCAGATGGCTTTATGAATGAATCTTAGCAAACAGTCAAAGAAGATTTAATGCAAGTCCTTCTTAAACGCTTCTAAAGAATAGAAGAGAAAAAAGTTCTATACTCATTTGATAAGGCCAAAGCCAAAGACACCACAAGAAAAGAAAATTACAAGTTAAAATCTCTGATGAATATAGATGCAAAAATCCTGAATAAAATACCAGCTATCTAAATCCAATAGTACACCGCAAAGATTATACACCATGGCCAAATGGGATTTATCTCTGGAATGCAGGATGAAATCAACATAAGCAAATTAATCATTATGATACATCATACTAATGGAATGAAAATAAGTCACATGATAATCTCAATAGATGTAGAAAAAAGCATTTTACAAAGTTTGACATTCATTCATATAACAACTCTCAGCAAAATAGGTAAAGAAAGAAGTAACATAAACACGATAAGGGCTATTTATGAAAAACCCACAGATAATGTCATAATCAATAGGGAAAAACAACTTTTTCTCTAGA
This sequence comes from Nomascus leucogenys, assembly GCF_006542625.1. Lineage (NCBI taxonomy): Eukaryota > Metazoa > Chordata > Mammalia > Primates > Hylobatidae > Nomascus > Nomascus leucogenys. The sequence goes on along the minus strand of NC_044392.1, from coordinate 42,095,062 downwards.
ATCCAATATAAGGCAAGAATGCTCACCCTTGCCACTCTATTCAACATAGTACTGGAAGTCCTAGAAAGACAATTAGAAAAGAGAAAGAAAGAAAAGGCATTGAAATTAGAAAGGGAAAGATTAAATTATCTCCATTTGCAGATGACATGATCCTCTATGTAGAAAACCCTAAAAATTCCATGAAAGAAAAAAAAACTGTTAGAATAAATAAATTCACTAAAGGTACATGATACACATTCAATGTACAAAGATCAATAGCATTACTTTGCATCAAAAATAAACTATCCATAAAGAAAATTTTTTAAAATCTCATTTACAATAACATAAAAAAGAATAAATTACTTAACAAATTTAACCAGGGAGGTGAAAGATTTGTATAATGAAAACCAAAAAATATTGATGAAAGAAATTAAAGAAGAAACCAATAAATGGAAAGATATCCCATGTTCATGGATAGGAAGAATTTATATTATTAAAATGTCTATAATACCTAAAGTGATTTATAGATTGAATGTAACCTATATTTATTAGAATTTACAGAAATAAAAGGAAAAATTCTAAAAATTTGTATGGAACCACAAAAGATCCCAAATTGCCAAAGTAATCTTGAGAAACAAGAGAAAAGCTGAAGGCATCACACACCCTGATTTAAATATATTACAAAATTATAGTAATCATACAGTATAATACTGGCATAAAAACGCAACATAGACCAATGGAACAGAATGAAGAGCCCAGAAATAAAACCACATGTACAAAATCAACCAATCTTCAATAAAGGCACCAAGGATATAAAATGGGGAAAAGATAATCTCTTGTTGTGTTGGTAAAATGTGATATCCACATGCAGAAGAAAAGAAAACTACAGGTTATTATTTTACAGTATACACAAAAATTAATTCAGAACAGATTGAAGACTTAAACCTAAGACCTGAAATCATAAAAATTCCTAAAAGAAAACATAGGAAAAAGATGCTTAACATTAGTCTTGGCAATGATTTTTTTTCATATAACACAAAAAGCACAGGTAACAAAAGCAAAAATAAATAAGTGGGACTACAACAAACTAAAAAGCTTCTGTTTAGGAAAAAATATATATATATAGAAAAAATATATATATAGACACACAAATCCAGTAAAAATGATAAATGGAAGAAAAATATTTGCAATATATATGATAAAAGGCATATTTTCTTATCTTAGCACTCACAAGAAAAGGACAACTAACGCTATAAAAAATGAGCAAGATACGTAAATGGACATTCGCAGTGTATAAAGTAGAAATTGCTAATAAGCATATGAAAAGATACTCAACCTTATTTGTAATTAAAGAAATTAAAATTCAAAGGAAAAAATAATAAACCTTTTTACCTTTAAGTCTGCCCAATTTTTAAGGAGTTGGTAATACCCGTCATTGATGAAAGTGTGGGTGAGGAAGCATTCTCAGTGTTGCTGAGTGTGTAAATGAATGTATCCTATTTTGGTTTCAGTTTGGCAATAGTTATTAAGATTTTAAAGGCACATATTACTGATCAAGGAATTTTACTTTCAGGAATGCATTCTATAGATGAGCTGCCAGAAGTACACAAATATATATGAAAAATTCTATTATTCCTCAGCAGTAGAATGGATTTAAAAAATTGAGATATATTCACATAATGGAATAGTATAAGGCAGCTAGTGAACTACAGCTCTTTCTGGATATTATTAGTGTAACTGAATTATAAAAAGAAGCAAGTCTTAGAAAAGTGTATACAGTATTACATTTTATAAAGCTCACAAGTAGGTATAGCTAAGTAATGTATTTTTAAACATACATACATATGTCATAAACGTATAACAATAAATAAGATAAAATAAATATAAAAATTAGAATAATAGTAACCAGTGGTGGGGGTGAGGGGTACAGTGTGAAGAAATAGGGAGGATGGAGAAATGAAAAATACATAAGTGTAGCTCTTGAGTTGAGTTGAGTGATAGATTCCTAAATGTTTATCTTATTGTTATGCTCCACAAGTTAAACACAGTGTTTTGTAAACATCAAGTGTTATATTAAAAATAACAAAAATATATAATTTTTTACATTAAAAAATATAATAACATATGCCAAACCTATACGTGGACACAGAACACTTAGGCAAATCATAACTGGTGGCTTCTTGTCTGCCTAGCCAGAGCTTTGTTAACTTTGAAAGTTGTTTAGAAACTTTAGTCTTGCCTTTTACAGTTATCATCTAGTCCACTAAATGTATATCTCTTACATTTACCAACTCAAATTGATATCACCTTGAGTTTCTAATAGGTTAGCAGGTGATCTAGAACCTCCCTTTTTGGTGTCTTACATTTTCCCTTTATTTTTCTAATCCCCGTAACTTAAGTATTACAATAGACTGATGAAGTTTACATAAACACTTAAGCAGGGAGAGTCTAGAGTTTGATTTATCTATTTTTTTTTTCCTATTTCCCTTTGAGGGCATTTAATCTAAATTGTCCAAGAGAAGATACTGGCCATCTGATAATTTACTGTGGCAGACTATATTTTCAAAAAATGGACATATCTCTTTTATTCCTCATGCTCTTCTTAGAGTGTGCCATTCCCTCGTTAAGAGGTGAAGTCTGTACTGTCACTCCTTGAAACTGAGTGGACCTTTGTTACTTCTTGACTAAAGCAGTGGGGAAGCCCAGGCCACATGGAAAGATGATGTGTAGGTATTTCAGTCAATAGGCAATATCAACTGACTGGCGCATGAGAGAGCAAGCTCCATCTACCTCCTGACCAAAATTGCATGACAGACTCTAAGTGAGAACAGCCCAGTTGTAATCAATCACTCATAGAGAGGTAATTACAAACCACTGTTGTTGCTTTATGCTTCTAAGTTTGGGGTACTGTGTTATGCAACAATAGACTAGAACATCTGGATTTCAGTACAAGCAATTATGGACATAGGCAGCTACACTTATGCATGGGGACTATCCTACATACTCAGTGCTAAGCAGAGTTAGAGGCATGAAGCATAGATCCCAGAGACATTGCACTTCCTGGTTCTCAGCCCTGTTCCTTGTTTATACAGCCAGATCTTGAGAAACCTGCCAATCAGGAGTTAGAAGTTATTTGACCATCAAACTCCTAACAGACCCTTGCCTACTGTTCTTCATTTTCCTGGTTATTCATAAACACAGAATTCGGCTAGATTTCATATTTAACTCTTGAAACATGAAAGGACACCCCTTTACTGGCAAATAAGGTTATTAGTACATTCACCCCCAAGATGTCCTCCTAATCTATTGACAGGAAGTTCAGATTGCTACAAAACAAAGTTCTCTCTACCCTTTTTCTGTGTTGATAAAGCTGTCCTAATTTTCTCTGCTGAAAGGGGCTTTATATCTACTTTCCGTCTAGGGGAGGGAATCTCTTTATGCCTCAGTGCAGATTTGTGTCTTTAATAATAACTAGGGTAACAGTTTGGCCCCTCTCTCACTAAAGCAGATAAAGAAAACTACATGTTTAATCAACAGAATGGCACAAAAATGAATGATCCAATCATAATTCGACCCCCAAGACAGTGCAGGTTGTAGTGCAGATGAAGGTACTACTCAGCTGCAAACAATAAGGATAAAAGTTGGTATGTTAACTTTATCAATGATAATTTAATTACAAATATTGGAGTTTTCTCCAGTTTGCCCAATATTTTCTTATGTCTATGAACTAATAGGAATAAAAGCAAATGTTAACATTCTTATACTTGCTATAAAGTTTTTGATTTTATAATTTTTTAGATCTAAAAGTTACCACAGGCTGAGTGTGGTGTCTCATGCCTGTAATCCCAGTGCTTTGAGAGGTTGAGGCAGAAGAATCACTTGAGGCCAGGAATTTGAGACCAGACTGCGGTATAATGAGGCCCCCTTTCTAATTTTCTTTCAGATTAGCCGAGTATGGTGGCACACACCTGTAGTCCTAGCTACTCAGAAGGCCAAGACAGGAGGATAGCTTGAGCCTAGGAGGTTGAGACTGCAGCGAGCTATGATTGCTCCACTGCACTCCAGCCTGGGCAACAGAGCAAGACTTTGTCCCTAAAAATTATTTCTTTTAAGTTATGATAAATACGAAATATAAAGCACAAATGAAAAAAAATCAGTATAAGGAGCATTTTTCAAGTTTATTAAGATATTAATGCAGGTACCTTATTTTTGGCCAAGTACGGAAAAATTAACTTGGAGGAGAATTGGCAGAATTCGTGATGAGATAGACATAAAATTTTAAAAAATAGAATAAAGTGCCAAGGGTTGTGGCAGGAAAACCAGTGGGAGGATAACCCCAGATTGGGCTCATGAAACCCAGTGTATTTAACTGCCTAATGGTCCCTTGGGATGAAGTCCTGGTTCATGTTTTTGGAGCTCTAAAGTGGCCTCCTGGCCTTCTAGAGAGGTTTCTATTGTCTAATGAGTTTTGATCTTCCATTTCTGAATCCTACAGGACAAAAACTGGCCAAAATTAAGCTTTTTTTAGTTCAGAGAACAGAAAAAGAAGCACAGCTTATAATATTGAACGAGGTTTTTAACGATAGAAAGAGCTGCAGGGTTTCCTGGAATCCAAGACAGTGCGCTTAGCTAAAGCTCGCTTGGGCTTCGTAACCATGGTTTTCCAAGGCTCAACTGTATAAAAATAGGATATTTATTTAAAAAATAAAACATGACAAATAAGCCACTGCTGTTTCTACTTGCAGTGAAAACTGCCTCAAGTCTGCCAAAGCATAAGTCCGTATACTCTGGTAAATGTGCCGCACACATAACGAGGTCCCCTGGTAGTGGCTGTCTGCTTCCTCTTAGTCACAGGGCGACTCTCAAGAGTGCTCAGCGAATGACACTGAGAAACCCTGAAACCCTGAAAGCTGTCATCAGAGAGCCTTTCTTTGGTATCAAAAGGTCCTCCTCAAGTTGGAGGAAATACCCAGTATCCAAAGAGGCCCCTGTAACTTTTCTTCGACCTCCATCCCTAGACTGGTCCTATGGCAGATGGAAGGACCACATTCAGATGCCTTTTCTTCATGATCTTGATTTGTGAATACTTGTGATCAAGGGGTCACATCTCTGACCTCTACCTCAATTTTTCGGTTGAGCCACAGATTTGCAGAAAGAGAAGTAAGTGATTTGGAAAGAGACTTCAATGGTTAGCAGAGGGAGCCTTATAAGGAATAAAATACATGCAGCAAGTTTTTTTAAATCGTTGTTAAAGGGCAAACTCTATTAAGCTGGAAAGAATCCTGATGTCTATGAATATTTGGGTTTTCCTTGATTTATTACTTTCAAGGATCTCCTGTTAATCCTAAGGAAGTAAAATTTCTCAGGATTAAAGAATGCCTTGATTAGCATTATAATAAGGAATGTGGCTCTGCCAATTATCAGCTATGCATGCTCTCTTGTCTATATTCTTATCTTCAGACAATCTATAGTCCACAGAGACACAGTTTAGAAAGCTTCATAAAGAATGTTTACAGTTACTTACCATGCTGCACACATCACAAACAACTTTTCCTGTCAAGAAATGGTCTCTGATGTCTAACACAAAATTTATTTTTTGCAACCTCATCTGATTTTCTTTCATATCATGCACTGAGGAGTTGAAGCACAACCATGCACCAATTTCTTATAAACGCTCTTTTTAGATTTTCTTATGAAAAGGGGTATATTTCTGAAAAATAGATAAATTGAATTTAATTTTAAAAGCACTAAAGAAACTTACCTTTGAAATTCACCCAACAGTAAATCATTTTGTGATGTGGATTCATTTGCTTTACTTCCAACAAATTGTACTTTTGAAGCAATTTCATCATTATATTTCTAAATTTATCTTTTTACAACGAGCCTATTATGTTATTATATAAGCTACTAGAAAAGTTTTATTACCAGTGTATTTTTCAATTACTTGTTAATAATGTCATACTTTCTTCTAGTGTTATAATTCCAGTGTTAAAATTTAGCCCAATTATTTAGTTGTTTGTTGCTATCACAGACCTACACATCATAAAAAGTCAAAGATTAAAAACATTTATGCCTTCTTTTTGAAGAAAATATCATTGTAATGCTCTGGTATTCTACTTTCTAATGGACAATTTGTGTGAAGGAGCAATGACTCATAATGATTCTACCAGCAGATATTTGTCCCCTGTAGTGGAGTGGCCAACCTGGAATCATAAAAAGAGGGAATACATGGTCCCTGTTTAGCTATAGAGGGGACAGTTTTATAATGCAGTTTTGTGTAGTGGAAGAAACAATGGACATAGGGTCAAAAGATATGAATTCTAGTCTTGGTTTAGTCCTTTGACACCTGTCTGTCCAAAAATAATTGCCTAATCAGAGCTGTTCTTCAGTTTTTGCATCTAGAGAGAAACAGTTCATCTTTGTCCTCTCTGCTCTGTTGGATGGTAATAAGATTAAATAATGTATGCAAAAATATTTTGTAATCACAATTTCACTGTAAGGGGCTTACAATATAAAAATAAAAAAACGTAAACAGTTCTATGCCACCTACATGTGCAGAGACATGAGACATATAAGCCCCAGAGAGAGAGTAAGGAGAAAAAGATTTTTTTTTTTTTTGAGATGGAGTCTCGCTGTGTTGCCCAGGCTCGAGTGCAGTGGTGTGAACTTGGCTCACTGCTACCTCCACCTCCTGGGTTCCAACGAGGAGAAAAAGATTTTCTAAAGGACATGGGTTTTATTTGGCTTTGAAAAATGAGTGGTGTCTGGGAAAGAGTAGTGTAGAACAGAGTTGAGAGGAGCAATATCATCAGAGTCAAAATAATGGAATGAAAATGCAGTGTGGAAATTACAGTAACACAGACTCTATTCAAACTTTAGAAGCTCAAAAATAATCAGGTAGCTATGGAGCCTGGAGTTCTGCATGATACCACTGAACTCGCATTTATTCAATGTTGTTTTTAAAATTCAAATACGAGTATTATAATTAGTATACAATTTTTCCATCAACAATTCTATGATGTTATCACCACTACATCCATAAAGATGAGAAAACTGGTCTTATAAATGATAAGTCCTTGCCCAAGATAAGTTAGCATATGCAAGAACTAGGAAATTAGTTTACAACATTTGACTTTAAAAGCCATGTACTTTCTTCTGAATGAGGAAAGAACGTTTCTCCACTCTACTCCTAAAAGAAATAAGTATGAATGTAAAAAAGCAGAGACCTAAGGTTTATTAATCACAGGAATTTTCCCAGCCTATTTGACAGAAATCATCCATCTAGGTTCCTTACATTATTTTTTTCTTTCTCAGATATCATGTGTGATTTAATGAAGAAAGAGAATCACTCTTTGGTGAATGTGTTTATTTTTCAAGGTTTCTCCAGCTTCCGTGAGCACAAGCTCACCCTCTTTGTTGTGTTTCTTACATTGTACATATTCACTCTGGCAGGCAATGTTATCATTGTGAGTATCATTACTATTGATCGTCACCTCCACACCCCCATGTACTTCTTCCTCAGCATGCTGTCAGGTTCAGAGACTATCTACACCCTTGTCATTATACCAAGGATGCTGTTTAACCTCATAGGCCTGAGTCAGCCCATTTCCTTGGCAGGTTGTGCCACTCAGATGTTTTTCTTCATTACTTTGGCTATCAACAACTGCTTCCTGCTCACAGCAATGGGGTATGACCGCTATGTGGCCATCTGCAACCACTTGAGGTACTCAGTCGTCATGAGCAAGAGAGTGTGTATGCAGCTGGTGTGGGGGTCCTGCAGCATTGGCCTAATTGTAGCGATGACACAGGTGTCAGCTGTATTCAGGCTGCCTTTCTGTATTCCGGCTGCCTTTCTGTATTCCAAAGGTGCCCCACTTCTTCTGTGACATCCGACCTGTGATGAAGCTCTCCTGCACTAACACCACAGTCAATGAAATCCTGACTATGATCATCAGTGTGCTGGTGATCCTGATTCCCGTGGGCTTGGTTTTCATCTCCTACATCCTCATCATTTCTACCATCCTCAAGATTGCCTCTGCCAAGGGCAGGAAAAAGGCCTTTGCCACCTGTGCTTCTCATATTACTGTGGTTATTGTCCACTATGGCTGTGCCTCCATTGCTTACTTCAAGCCCAAGTCAGAGAACCCCAGAGATCAGGATCAGCTGATTTCAGTGACCTACACTGTCATTACCCCCCTACTGAACCCTGTGGTGTACACTCTGAGGAACAAAGAGGTCAAAGACGCTCTGTGCAGAGCGATAGGTCAAAAATTCTCCTAACAGAATGGGACCATTTCAAATAGTGTCTTAGAAGATTTTCTAGAGAAGAAACAGTGGAACATTGTGCATGGTCAATAGAGTTAAAAATTTCAAGCCTATCAAGCAGTGGTTGGGTGAGAGGAAGAGAAAACAAAAGGATTCAGCCACTTGAGAAGGGGGAAGGTTCTCCAAAGCACAGCAGGCCTTCATCTCATAAGAGAACAGGGATTTTATAGGGTACAAATGCGGAAGAAAGAACTCAGTGGTATTGGAAAGTAGAAGGGTTGTATGGGCAGCCTGGGACAGAATGAAATCAGGAGAGCAGACAGAGTTAATGAGGGGAGGCTGCTTTAGGGCAAGGTTCAAGTTTTTTTTTTTTTTTCTTTTTTTTGAGACAGAGTCTTGCTCTGTCACCCAGGCTGAGGTGCAGTGGTGTGATCTCGGCTCACTGCAAGCTCTGCCTCCCAGGTTCATGCTATTCTCCTGCCTTGGCCTCCCAAGTAGCTGGGACTACAGGTGCCCGCCACAATGCCTGGCTAATTTTTTTTTTATTTTTAGTAGAGACGGGGTTTCACCATATTAGCCAGGATGGTCTGGATCTCCTGACCTCGTGATCCACCCGCCTTGGCCTTCCAAAGTGCTGGGATTACAGGCGTGAGCTAGCGCGCCTAGCCGGTTCAAGTTTTAAATATATTCTATAACACTGTTTTTTGGATGTGGTGTTTCCCCTTACCCATTTAGCTCTAAGTAGATTTAACACCTAATTGAATTAATTTCTTTATGGGAAATTTAAGATTTTTTAAATCGACTAGACAGTATAAATAAAATGAGTATGCGAGATAATAGCAATCTATAAAATTCAGCAGCCCTTGAAATCTAGGTCTTTTTTATATAAGTTCCAAGTTGACCATATGAGAAAATGGATATCTAAGTTTTCAGGATCCTGTTTTAGAAATATTTTTGGAAAGTAACTAAAACCCCTTGGTGATAGAGTAAAAGAGGTAGCACCAAGTAATAATATTGGCATTTATTTTATGAGAATATACAAAAATTGTTGGTGATATTGTGAGTGTCTAAACCCAGGGTAAAGAAATTAAAATTTGCCTTTAGAAATCCTTGCAGAACAGAAAGAAGCAACTAGTGGATGAGAGTCAAACAGGGAATCTAGAGCATGGATTAATGGAATGAAAGGATTGGGAGGATTAAATGGGTAAGGAAAATGTAGCCATCTGGTAACTCAGTAATTCAACAAAAGAAAAAGACTCATCAAACCATCAATCCTACCATTTAAAATCCTCTAGGATGTGAACTAATACACCATGCTTCACCAGTCATCTCCACTTCCAGCAACTCCTTTCCCTACAGTCTGTCATCCACATCCACATAGTGCACAATCCAACAATACCTAGTGACTGATGGTTTCCCATTTTATTCTTATTCCTTAATACAGCTTGTTGGTAATGAAAATCTCTTTACTGATGCCCTCACTGCCCACTCATCAGAGTGTTCTCTGGCTCACTTTGAAATAACAACCTGAACACCTCTGTTTTTATGAACCCTCTAATGAGATACCCACAAAGAAACAAAAGCACTCCTTCCACTCCTTCACATCACAACCTCCAAACACACATTGATATAAATGACCGTAGTGAACATTTCCCATGATGTCTTAACGGATGAAAGCATGAAATGGGTAGTGTGTGATGTTGTAACTGGGTGAAGTCTTACCTAAGTGGACAGTTACACCTGCTGTTTAGTGTCTTACTTGTACCAAGTGATGATTTTTTCATGGGACACATTCTCCTTTATGTTAATTTCAAAAGTTAGGGCTATGTTCAAATATCTTAATTTATCAAATAGTCCATTATGGTTTAGTCTTACAAAGATTCAACTACATTTTTTAGGAAATTTATGGTGAAATCCAAGAGAATCCAAAATGAAGTTATGCTGTAATTGCCAATGGTCACTTTTACTTTTACTCAGTAAATAAAAATATCTTATTTTTGCTCCAAATTGTAGCCTCAAAATGCTGCCCTATACTGTCAGCCTTCTCAGTAATAGATAATCTGTATTTGCAAACTTAGCTACTTAAAATATTAAGCAGAAGTTTTGAGAGATCAGCAGAATGAAGCAGAAAAACAAAACCATTTGAAGAAAATTACTCTCTTTTCAGGCCTGGCTCTATTTTTTATACACCATATATATTTGAATGAACTATTTAATTTATTTGAGCCTCAGTTTTCTCACCTACAAAACTTATATTCAAAGTTTGTTGTCAAACACATGAAATAATAAGTATAAAAATATTATGAAGCAGGGTCAGATATTCTTCATTCTTGTTAGAGTAAAACAGCTACACTCCCCATATAGTGAATCTTTCCTCATCTGCAAAATAGAGTTACTAATCTTTACTCTGTTTTTTTCTGTCAGGTTCTTGTAAGAATCAACCACACTAGAATAACCACAGTAGAAATTGCTGTAATAACTGCAAAAAGTGTTAAGAAATATTATGTATGATTATCATTATCATCACTGTTATTAGCTAATGTAGTCCATATATGTTTACCTCTCTGATTTTTCTTGGCCATTTTATATTATTTTACTAATTAATTTTTGACTCCTACCTTCCTCCCACATACCTTTAAGTTCTAATTGCTATCGCATCTTTCATGAAGTCTGCAGGTCATATTATTTTGGTTCCTTACAAAATAACATTTCCAGAACTTTGCATTATTATATTTTGTTAGCAGTTCCAGAAGTTAATGCCTATCCTCCTGCTCCAAATTGAGCATCTTTTTTTTTTTCCTGCTAGATAAGTGAATGTTAATCTCTTTACCATGATCCATGGCCCCCAATACAAAACTGCATGTTATCGCATAACCCAGTATGTGTGTTATACACACATATACAAACTAAAATGCAACATTCACAAAACAGTAGACTTATTGCATGCAAAGCATTCTGATGTTTCTCATTCTAGTCTATTATGTTCAATTCTTTTTATTTTTGTAATAATGTTAATGAATAGAAGTGCATCTAATATACATTTTGACCAAATGCTCAATAGGTGAGAGTTAAAAATCTGTGTTCAGCTGAAGTCAGAGCTGAAGCCCAATATCAGCAGACTGTTTTCCTGTGTTACTAAAATAAAATTGAAATCTTATTTTAAAACAATGAAATTTAATTATTAAACATTTAGTAATTGAGTTTAAACATTTGAATTATTTGAGGAAGAACATTTAGTCTTCATTGTCAGATTCTAGAGTCTTCTAGTAGCCATTAAAACACATATTCATGATAGCAGGTACATGTTCACTTTTCAACTGAGAAACTGAGATTGGTGGAGCAGCAAAATATCTTGGAGGGGGGAATACCTTATTTTTCTGTAGCTTCTTTTCATTTTTTTTGTAAATATGGATTAAAAATAATTTATCCTGGATATTATCTTTTATGATTTTGGTGGCAAAATTAGAATCCTGCTGTAAATTCATCTAGAAAAGTTGTAAAGATTCACGGATTAAGTGGATTTAAGAAGCTAAAAATTAATACAGTGCTTAAAACTAGTTCAATATTGCCAAACAATTTCAATTTTATAAATATTTATTGACTCTACAAGGATATAATATGCTTTCTAAAGCTATCTAATAACCAACACACTATCTCTTATATTTAAGTGAAGTAGTCATTTCTTTTCCCATTTATTTTACTACATAAAACTCTTATGTTTGTCCAGAAGATTAACAACTCTTACAATTATCATGAATTTATTATTGCATTTTGCTCTTTCAATAATAAATATAATGTATATTTTAATTGACTGATAGAATTTCAACAAATAAAGCATATAAAGCTAACTCTAAGTGAGAGAATGACTAACTATATTTGACAATGCATGTTCAAATTTTTAAAAATCCAAATGACTCTCTTTATTCAGATTACTGATGCTGTTAGACTAATTAGAGCTAAAAACCTATGGTATCACGTGATCATTTTTTCATCTAAATATTTAGGGATGCCCAAAAAATGCCACAGAAGGTTTTCAGCCATTGAGTTTAAAGGGTGAAGCCAATGTAGCAAACAAACAGCAGATTTTTTCTAAATACCAAAAGCAAATTACACTGATGTATCTTTAGCATGACCCACTGCATTCAAGAAAAACAAAGAATATGGACGCCATAAGGGAATGTTCCAAGTGAGCGATTCACTGAGTTGGCTGAAATGGTAGGCAAGCATCTGAGAAGTAGGCCTCCTCTTCTTTTTATTCTTAAATGATGGTACATTAGTCAGTATATTTCTGATTCAAAAGCCGTACATTCTCTGTGAAATAATTCAGACAACTGTAAGGAAGAAAATGGAACCTCTGGGCTTTGAATGTTTACTATGGCACACTGAGTACAGATACAATTTCTTCTCTCTATACTCTCCAACCCTGCCCCCACCAAACCCTAGAAGTGATAGGAAAGATTTAAGCAGTATTTTGGCCAGTGCTTAAAAACAAAAATGGAATTCCTAATGAACCAGCAACTATGAGGTATGAAATGAAGACTCAAAACAATGCAGTTAGATTGATGAGCCATCTCAGAAATATATGAGAGTTAAAAGTGGAGTCCAGTAACAAAAGTTGAGGGCAACACAAAAGTTTCTTCATATTCTGAGGTGAAGAAAAGTAAAACATAATTTAGGACTCCAGGGGAAATTAACAGGGGATATTAGCCCAGAGAAAGTAGTCCTCCCCATCACTTCTTGCTCCCAGACAAGCAGAAATAGACAGTGTTGGTGGTTTCCAGTTGAGAACTATGCTTGGAAAGAGGAGCATGGCAGGGCACAAGAGTTTGGCAACAACAAAGATGTAGGGGATAAAGAACAGGACAAAAATACAGCAGAAAACAACTAGATACTAGAAGTATTGAGCTAAAAAGTATTAATATTTTATTTTTTATAAAAGTATTTGTTATAAGAAAAGTAGATTCAAATCTCTCATCCATCATAAAGGTACACATACTGGATAATACTCACCATTATTTAGAACAAACAAAATTATGGGAATTATGTTCAAAATAATTTAAAGGTAGAGAGAATTCTGATTAAATACAGATGTTACATGCCCATTATTTGCTTCTTTTTCTTAAGAACCCTATTAAATTTGAGTTAAGAAGGAAGATAGACTCACCTCCACAGCAAAAGAGAATAGAAGATGAAAGCAAATGGAGCTCAACAAAATTTTGGAATCTGGAAAGCCCATTAATAAACCGTTATTGACTCAGCACATAGGAGAATGCTGATTAAAGCCTGAGGCAGAGAAAACAACAAAAATGCCAACTTATCACCCAGAATGCCAGAAGTATTCAAAAGCCGAAAGTAGTATCTCTGAACATAAGACTGTGCAACTGGTATAACAAACTAGAGTTGCTTGAAAGTTTTTAAGACATGTTGCACAATCAGAACCTCACCCCAACCTCAGCAGAAGGCTGGAGAGTTATTTTCCGGAAAGACTTGCAGAGATGAAGTGAAGCAGCGGGTGCTATGTAATAATAATTTTTAAAAAGTTGGAGGAGAGATAAAAGAACATCAGCAAACCTCACAAGATACTGACAATAAGGGTTGTAGCTATCAATTAGGAAAGTGAAGAATTTTGCCCTGTGGAAACCAACCCAAATATCCATCAATGATAGACTGGATTAAGAAAATGTGGCACATATACAGCATGGAATACTATGCAGCCATAAAAAAGGATGAGTTCATGTCCTTTGTTAGGGATATGGATGAAGCTAGAAACCATCATTCTCAGCAAACTATCGCAAGGACAAAAAACCAAACACTGCATGTTCTCAGTCGCAGGTGGGAATTGAACAATAAGAACACTTGGACACAGGAAAGGGAACATCACGCATGGGGGCCTGTTGTGGGGGTAGGGGGAGGGATAGCATTAGGAGATATACCTAATGTAAATGACTAGTTAATGGGTGCCGCACACCAACATGGCACATGTATACATATATAACAAACCTGCACGTTGTACACATGTACCCTAGAACTTAAAGTATTAAAAAATAAATAAATAAAAATAAATAAAACTCAGAACACAGCCGGGCACAGTGGCTCACACCTGTAATCCCAGCACTTTGAGAGGCTGAGACAGGCAGATCACATGAGGTCGGGAGTTTGAGATCAGCCTGGCCAACATGGTGAAACCCCGTCTCTACTAAAAATACAAAAATTAGCTGGGCATGGTGGCACGTGCCTGTAGTCCCAGCTACTAGGGAGGCTGAGATGGGAGGATCTCTTGAACCCAGGAGGCAGAGGTTGCAGTTTGCCAAGATGGTGCCGCTGCACTCCAGCCTGAGCAACAGAGGGAGATTCTGTCTCAGAAAAGAAAAACAAAAACTCAGAATACATCATCCCAAAAAAGCAATGTCACTAGCAACATGGTAAACATTAAATTCTCAATCTGTGGGTTGTGTGAAAAAAAAGAATAAAAAATAAATTTGCAGACAAAAAAAAAAAAATTTTGCCCTGTGGAAATTAGCATTTCAGGGGCAAAGACTTACAAGTCTAGACACTTTGATGTCCTATTTTGGAAAAGGAACCTTACCCTAATAAAACTAGCTTCATCACATTACTCAGTTTTATCACGCTAGTAAATAAAGCCCAGCAGTCTGCATATCCCACCCCACCACACACACACGTACGTGCACACAGAGCTTTCTAACAGTTTGTTAGTACGTCACTCTTAGTTATCAATGGACTTGAAAGGATCACCACGATTTGAAGAAAGCCATTAACATAAAAAATCAGTATAATAAATAACAAAGAAACATGGGAGAATAAGCTATAGTGCAGGGTATAAAGTCTTTTGAAACATAAGTATTTAACATTTTTAGAAGGATAAGACAAGATAATGGTGAAATAAAGTAGAATATTACATAAAAGCCAAGTTCTGAGACACAGAAAGAAATTTTACAAATTAAAAAAATACATTAGCAGAGACAGTGCGAGGGGAAGATGGCTGAGTAGGGAGTACGGGGAATCTGTTTTTCCACCTAGAAAACAACTATGCTGGCAGAATCTGTCTGATGTAAATATTTGGGAACTATGGAGTCTATTAAAGGCTTGCAACATCTAGAGGAAGGTATGAACTACAGTTAATTCTGGTCAATTTCAGCTTTAAGCACAGTAGCAGCTACCCACCTGCCCACAACCAGCCACCTGGAAGACAACCTTGCACCTTTGCCAGGAGCAACCTGCACGCAGCTTGCAGGAGCCAGGGTTACCCTGTCTTGCAAATATCAGGGATCTGTGCTCTGATCACTGATTGTAAGTTACTTCTGATCATAGACATACAAACAAAGAAGTAAGAGTTGTTCCATCTCCCCTGTGTTATTGCAAGCTCCTCCTTCAGCTGATGTGACTTCCAGGGGATTTAAAGGGTCAGCACCTCTCCTTCCCTTTCATTTTTCTCTGTTTTTCCTTTGGAGAGTCAGACATTAAAGACTAGGGTATTCAAAATCACCTGCATTTACAGGGAAAATTAGAAAGTAATCATCCATGCTCAGGGAAGGGTGCAGGCTCAGAAAAGACTTCAGAAGACCTTAAGTTTATACCCCAGGCTGATCTTTGGGACAAAGCTTACAGTAACAACAACAATAATAAAAATAACAAAAAACAGCAAACTCTGGGAAAGAAAATAATCTAATTTCTAGAGTTACCACATTATTAGATTCATGTCCAATAATCAATAAACAATGAAAAGGCATAAAAAACAGGAAAGTATGTCCCATTCAAAGGAAAAAAAGTAAATCTATGGAAACTTTCTCTGAAAAAGACATAATGGCAGGTCTACTAGAAAAAAACTTTAAAACAATTGTCTTAAAGATGCTCAAAGAGCTAAAGAAAGATTTAGGGAAAGTCAAAAAATGCCATATGAAAAATTAGAAATATTAAGAGAAAACCTAAAAGGAAAAAGAAATATTAGAGCTGAAAATTACAATAAGTAAAATGAAAATCCATTCGAGGAAGTAAAAGTTTTGAGCAGGCAAAAGAAAGAATCAGAAACTTGAAGATAGGACAATGAAAATCACTGAGTCTGGAAAAAAAAAACTTGAAGAAAGGTAAACAGGGCCTCAGAGTCCTATGAAACACCATTAAGTGGACCAGTACATATGCTGTGAGTTCCAGAAAGAAAACAGATAAAGAGGTTGGGAGACTATCTCAGAAATAATGACAGAAAACTTTCCAAATTTGGTGAAAGACATTAATATAAATATCCAAGAAGCTTAGTATAGACTCATACCAATACACATTATAATCAAACTTTCAAAAGCCGGACAAGACTATCTTTGAAGCAGCACGAAAAAAGCTACTTGTCACATGCAGACTATCCTCAATAAAATTGTCATCAGACTTTTCATTAGAAACTTTGGAGGTCAGAAGGTAGTGGGCCAATATATTCAAAGGGCTAAATGAAAAGAACGTCAACATGTAATTCTATATCCAGCGAAACTTTCCTTCAAAAGTAAAATAAAAATTTTTTTAAACTTTTTATTTTTTATTTCAGTACGTTTTGGAGGGACAGGTGTGTTTGGTTACATGAGTATGTTATTTAGTGGTGATTTATGATGTTTTGGTGCACCCATCACCTGAGCAGTGTACACTGTACCCAGTGGGTGGTCTTTTATACCTCACCACCTCCAACCCTTTCCTCTGAGTCCCCAAAGTCCAATTTATTCTTATGCCTTTGCATCCTCACAGCTTAGCTCCTACATATGAGTGAGAACATATGATGTTTAGTTTTCCATTCCTGAGTTACTTCACTTAGAATAATAGTCTCCAATTCCACTGCAGTTGCTGCAAATGCAACTATTTTGTTCCTTTTTATGGCTGTTTAGTATTCCATGGTGTGTGTGTGTGTGTGTGTATGTGTGTACATAAAATATATATATATAAAATAGAGTTTACCACATTTTCTTTATTCACTTGTTGATTGATGGCATTGGGGCTGGTTCCATATTTTTGCAATTGCAAATTATGCTGCTAGAAACATGTGTGTGCAAGTATCTTTTCTGTATAATGAATTCTTTTCCTCTGGGTAAATACCTAGTAGTAGGATTGCTGAATCGAATGAAAAATCTACTTTTAGTTTTTTAAGTAATCTCCACACAGTTTTCCATAGTGGTAGTACTAGTTTACATTCCCACCCACAGTGTAGAAGTGTTACCTTTTCATAGCATCCATGTCAACATCTATTATTTTTTGAATTTTTGATTATGGCCATTATTTCAGGAGTGAAGTGGTATTGCATTGTGGTTTTGATTTGTATTTCCCTGATAATTAGTGATGTTGAGCATTTTTCCATATGCTTGTTTTCCATTTGTATATCTTGTTTTGAGAAATGTCTGTTTATGTCCTTAGCACACTTTTTGATGGGATTGTTCATTTTATTCTTGATGATTTGTTTGAGTTCTTTGTAGATTCTGGATATTAGCCCTTTGGCTGATGTATACATTGTCAAAATTTTCTCCCACTCTGTGGGTTGCCTTTTAACTCTGCTTATTATTTCTTTCACTGTGTAGAAGCTTTTTAGTTTAATTAAGTCTCATCTGTTTATCTTTGTTTTTTTGAATTTGCTTTGGAGCTCTTGGTCATGAAGTCTTTACCTAAGCCAATGTCTAGAAGGGTTTTTGTGATGTTATCTTCTAGAATCTTTATGATTTCACGTCTTAAATTTCAGTCTTTTATCCATCTTGAGCTGATTTTTTTGTAAAGTGAGAGATGAAGATCCAGTTTCATTCTTCTACATGGTGCTTGCCAATTATCCCAGCACCACTTGTTGAGTAGGGTGTCCTTTCCCCACTTGATGTTTTTGTTTGCTTTGTCAAAGATTCCCAAAGTAACAAAGCTGAGAGAGGTGGTTGTCACTAGACTAACCTGTGAGAAATGCTCAAGGTAGTCCTACAGAGTAAAATGAAAGGAAACTAGATAGTCACTCAAAGCAAAATAATTAAAAATCTCAATAAAGGTAAATACATGGACAATTATAGAAACTATTATTTTAACAATGGTTTGTGACTCTACTTTTTGCTTTCTACATGATTTAACTAAACAATACATTAAAAAATATTTATCTAAAAGTTAGTATTATTGTATCTTTGGTTAATAACTTCGTAATTTGTTTTCCACATAATTTAAGAGACTAATGCATTTTAAATGATTATTAATTTATTGTTTTGGATACACAGTGTATAAAGATAAAATTTCATGACATCAACAGACAAAAGATTTGAAGACGGAACTGTTAAAGGAGCAGAGTTTTTGTATGTTATTGAAATTAAGCTGACATAGATTCAAATTAGAGTGTTATAACTTTAGGGCATTAAATGTAATCCCCATGGTAGCCACGTATCTCAGAGATATCGTGGGTTTGCTTTCAGACCACTGAAGTAAAGTAAATATCACAATAAAGTGAGTCACACAAATTTTTGGCTTCTCAATGAATATAAAAGTTATGTTAAACTATACTGTAGTTTATTAAGTGTGTAATAGAATTACGTCTTATAGACAATGTACAGCGCTCAATTTTAAAATACACTACTGTTTTAAAAAATGCTAACAGTCATCTGAAACTTTAGCGAATATTTGTGCTAGTAGATGATTTTGCCTCAATGTTGATGGCTGTTACTGAGCAGAGTGGTGGTTGCTGAAGATTGGGTTTGCTGTGAGAATTTATTAAAATGAGATAACAATAAAGATTACCTCATCAATTGATTTTTTTTTAGAGATAAGGTCTTGCTCTGTCATCCAAGCTGGAGTACAGTGCTGTGATCATAGATCACTATAGCTTTAAAGTCCTTAGCTCAAGAGATCCTCCCACCTCAGCCTCTTAAAAAACTGGGACTACTGGTGTGAGACACCACACCTGGCCAGTTTTATTTATTTATTTGTAGAAATGGGGTGTCATTACATCGCCCTGGCTGGTCTTGAACTACTGGCTGTAAGCTATCTTCCTTCCTCCACCTCCCAAAGTGCTGGGATTACAGGTGTGAATCACCACGTCCAGGATTAATTGACTCACAAAAGATTTCTCTGTAGCATGCAATGCTGTTTGATATCACTTGACCCACAATAGAATTTCTTTCAGTCTGTAAGTTAATTCCTCAAACCCTGCCACTTCTTTAACAACTAAGTTTAGGGAATATTTTAAATCATTTGTTGTCATTTTAATAATGTTCACAACCTCTTTACTAGGAGGAGATTCTATCTCAAGAAACTACTTTATTTGCTTATCCATAAGAAGCAACTCCTCATTTGTTAAAGTTTGATTATGAGAAGGCAGTAATTCAGTTATATATTCGAGCTCCACTTCTAATTCTAGTTTTCTTCCTGTTTCCACCACATCTACACCATGAGAATTGAAATAAACTTTCTCTGAACTCCTGTTAATGCTAATATTGTGACCTTTTCTCATAAATCATGAACATTCATAATGACATATAGAATGGCAATTTCTTTTCAGAAGGTTTTCAATTTGCCTTACCCAGATCCATCAGAGGAATCATTATCTGTGGCAGCTATTACCTTATGAAATGTATTTTTGAATAATAAAGCTTGAAAGTCAAAATCACTTCTTGATAGATGGGCTGAAGAATGAATATTGTGTTAACAGGCATGAAAACATTACTGTCCTACCACAACTACACCAGAACTCTTGGGTGACTAGGTACATTGTCAATATTTTGAAAAGATATCTTTTTTTTTTTTTCCTGAGCAGTAGATCTTAAGACAGACTTACCATATTTGGCAAACCGTGGTTTAAACAGATGTGTTGTAATTCAGGCTTTCTTCTTCCATTTATAGAGCATAGGCAGAGTAGATTTAGCATAATTCTTAAGGGTGTTAGAATTTTCAGAGTGGTAAATAACCATTGGCTTCAACTTAAAGTCAACAGCTGCATTCATCCCCTAATGAGAGAGTCAGTTGTCCCTTGAAGCTTTGAAGCCAAGCATTGGCTTCTCCTCTGTAGCTATGGAAGTCCTAGATAGCAGTCTTCCAATGGAAGGCTATTTTAAAAATATGTTATTTAATGTAGCCATCTTCATCAATTATCTTAGCTATATTTTCTGGATCATTTGCTCTAATTTTTGCATCAGCACTTGCTGAATTACCGTGAACTTTTATGTTATGGAGACAACTTATTTCCTTAAATTTCATAAACCAAATTCTGCTAGCTTAAAATCTTCTTCTGCAGTCTCTTCACCTCTCTTAGCCTTCATAGAATTAAACAGACTTAAGGTCTTGTTCTTAATTAGGCTTTAGCTTAAGGGAATATTGTGACTGGTTTGCTCTCCTATACTGACTTCTAAAAGTTTCTTCATATCAGTAATAAGGCATTTTCACTTTCTTATTTGTGTGTTAACTGAAGTAGCAAATTTAATTTCCCTCAATAATTTTTTTCTTTGCATGCACATCTTGGCCAACCATTTAGCACAAGAGGCCTAGATTGTGGCCTATCTCAGCTTTTGACCAGCCTTTCTCACTAAGCTTAATTATTTCTAGCTTTTGATTTAAAGTGAAACACACTCAGCTCTTTCACTTAAACACTTAAAGTTGATTGTAGGGTTACTAATTCATCAATTTTAAATATTGTTATGTCTTAGTGAATAGGGAAGCCTGAGGAGAAGCAGAAAGATGGGAAAATGGCCAGTCAGTGGAGGAGTCAGAACACGCACATTTATCAATTAGGTTTGCTGTCTTATATAGGTTCAAACAAAGCAATTATAATAATAACGCCAAAGATCACTTATCAAAGATCACCATAGCAGATATAATAATGATGAAAAAGTTTAAAATATTGTCAGAATTACCCAAATGTGATACAGAGACATGAAGTGAGCACACGCTGTTGAAAAAGATGGTGCTAATAGCCTTGCTCAATACAAGATTGCCACAAACTTTCAATTTATAAAAAACACAATATCTGTGAAGTGCCATAAAGCAAAGTGCAGTAAAATAAATTATGCCTGTAGTATAGAATATATAACAAATAAATGAGAAAAGAGTTTAATCATTTCACTATAAAAATGTATCTAAACACAAAAGAAGACTGCAATGCAGGAAATGAGGGACAAAAAAACTATACGGCGTATAATAAACAAATAAGAAATGACAGGAATAAGTTCCTCTTTATCAGCAATTACTTTAAATGTAAATGAATTAAACTCCCTAATCAAAAGATCAGATTGGTAAAATGGATTAAGAAAATATGCTCCAATTTTATGCTGTCTACAAAACACTCTCTTTAGATCCAAAGGTAAATATACATTAAAAATAAAATGAGAGAAAAAATATTTTATGCAAATAGTAACCAGCAGAGAGCAAATATGGTTGTACTAATTTCAGATGAAATAGGCTCTAAGTAAAAAAAAATTACAAGAGACAAAGAAGGACATCATATATTAACAAAAGATTTAATGCAGCAAGAGGATGTAACAATTATAAACATTTAAGCACCTAATGACATTTAAGCACCTAATATATATATATATATATATGTGTGTGTGTGTGTGTGCATGAAAAGCTGATGGAATTGAAGGGAGAAATAGGCAGTTATACAATAATAGTTGGAGACTTTGCTATCCCAGTCTCAAAAATAGATAGAAAAACCAGACCAAAGATAAGTCAGAAAATAGAATACTTGAACAACACAATGAACCAACTAGATCTATCAGACATTTACATAACATTATACTCAACAATAACAGCATACACATTCTTCTCAAGTGCAAGTGGGACATTTTCTAGATTAGACCACAAATTAAGTCTCAGTAGATTTAAAAATATAGATATCATACAATGTATCTGCTCTGACCACAACAGGATGAAATTAGATATCAATAACAAAAGTAAAATTGGAAAGTGCATAAATTTGTGGATATTAAAAAATATGCTCTTAAACAATCAATGAATTAAAGAAGAAATTGCAAAGAAAATTTGAAATTATTTAGCAACAATTGCAAATGGAAACAAAACATACCAAAGTTTATGGAATGGAGCTAAAGCAGTGTTAAGGAGAAAACTTCTACCTATAAACACATTAAAAAACAAGAAAAATCTCACTCAACTATCTAACTTTACAACTTAAGGAATTAGAAAAAGAAAAACAAACAAAACTCCAAGTGAGGAGAGGAAGAAAATAATAAAGATTAGAACAGAGATCAGTGAAACAGACAATAGAAAAACAATAGAGAAAATCAATAAAATTAAAAGTTGGCTTTTTGGAAGTTTAACAAAATTGACACACCTTTAGCTAGATGGACTAAGAAAAAAGGAAGAAGACTCAAGTTACTAAAAATCAAATGAAAGTGGAGACATTATTACTCATTCTATAGAAATAAAAAGGATTAGAGGTACTATAAACAATTGTACATCAACAAACTGGATAACTTAAATGAAATGGTTTGTGAACACAAAATCTATCACAACTAAATTAAAAGGAAACAGAAAATCTTATTAAAGTAAGGATATTGAAGCAGTAATCAAAGATCACCCAACACAGAAAAGCTCTGGACTTGATGGCTTCACTTCATTGGCAACTTTTTAAAGAAGAACTAAAACAAATTCTTCTCAAGCTTTTTCAAGAATTTGGAAAGGAGAAAACTCTCCCTACCTCCTTCTCTAAGTCCAATTTTACCCTGATACCAAAGCCAGACAAAGACAGTAGAATAAAAGAAAACTACAAACCAATATCCTTTATTAACATTGATGCAAAAATCCTCAATAAAGTGCTTACAGACTGAAATCAGCACCATATTATAAAGATTATACAATATGACCATGTGAGATTTGTTCCTGGAATGTATAAATGGTTTAATATGTAAAAATTGATCAATATAATATAATACAATAACAAATGAATGGGAGGAAACAAACACCTCAATTGATGAAGAAAAAGCATTTGGTAAAATTCAACACTCTTTCATAATGAAAACTTAACAAACTATTAACAGAAGGAAACTACCTCAACTTAATAAAATTTGTATGTAAAAATTCCACTGTAAACATTATCAATGGTAAAAGAGTGAAAACTTTTTCTCTAAGACCAGAAACAATGCAAGAATACCCACTTTTGACATATCAGTTTAACATAGTATTAGAAGCCCTAGTCAGAGAAATTAAGCAACAAACAGAAACACAAGGCATCCAAATTGGAAAGAGAGAAGTAAAATTATCTCTATTCACAGACTATGTAATTGTATGTGCATAAAATACTGTAGATTCCACAGAAAGCTGTCAGAGCTATTAAATAAATTCTCAAAGTAGCAGGATACAAAGTCAACACAAATAAATCAGTTACATTTCTATAAAGTAACAATGAATAATCTGAAAAGACAATTATAAAAACGATTTCATTTGCAATACCTCAAAAAGGAAAAAATACTTAGAAATTAATTTAACCATGGAAGTGAAAGACTTGCACAATTAAACTACATAACTTTCCTGAAAGAAATTAAGGACAGCATAAGTAAATGGAAACATATTCCATATTCATGAATTGGGAGACTTACGATTGTTAAGATGTCAGTATACCCAATGCCATCTACAGATTAAATGCATTTCCTACCAAAATTTCAATGACATTTTTTGAAAAAGTAACAAAAATTCATTCTAAAATTTATATGAAATATTAAGGAACCCCAAATAACCTAACAATCTTGAAACAGAAGAACAAAGCTGGAGGATTTACACATACTGATTTGGAAACTATGCTACAAAGCTATAATAAAGCACTGTGATATTGACATAATTATAGGCATACAGGCAAATGGAAGAGAATAGAGAATTCAGAAAACAGCTCTAGCATGTGTAGTTGAATTTTTATAAGGATGCCAAGACCATTCATTGGAAAAAGGACAGTCTTTCCAACAGTGCTGGGAAAACTGAATTTCCACAAGCAAAACAATGAAGCTGAACCCTTACCTAACATTATATACAAAAATTAACTCAAAATGGATCAAAGACTTAAAGGCTTGGTGGAAGAAATTTCTAAGCAGCAAAGTATTCAGGAAGTAGCATGGCTGCTTCTAACAGCCTATGCTCAGATGTGGGAGCAAAAAAGTAATTTGGAATTTATATTTAAAGGGAAGCAGAGAGTAAAAGTTAGAAAAATTTGCAGCCTAGCCATGTGGCAGAGAAATAAAAAGCTTTTTCAGGAAAGGAGTTCAAACAGGCTCTGGAGAAATGACATTTTAGAGATATTTGCATAAATAAGAAGAAGCCAAGTGCTGATAGCCAAGACAATGGGATAAAGGACTTGAAAGGATTTTTGAAACCTTCACAACAACTCCTGCCATGAAAGATTCAGAGGCCTAGAAGGGGAAAATGGTTTCATACACCAGACCCAGAGCCCTGCTGCTCTGTGCAGCCTCAAGAAACTGCTCTCTGAATCCCAGTTGCACTGTCTTCAGCATTGACTCAAAGGATACAGGCCCAGCTGCTGCTTCAGAGCATGAAAGCCATAAGCCTTCGCAGTTTCTATGTGGTGTTAAGCCTTTGGGTGTACAGAGTGCAAGAGTTGAGGCTTGGGAGTCTCTGCCTAGGTTTTAGAGTATCTATGGAAAAGCCTGGGTGTCCAGGCAGAAATCTGCTGCAGGGAGCCCTCATGCAGAACCTTTATCAAAACAATGCAGAGGGGAAATGTGGGGTTGAAGCTCCCACATAGAGTTCCCACTGGGGCACTGCCTAGTGGAGGTGTGAGAAGAGGGCCATCATCCTCCAAATCCAAGAATGGTGGATACACTCACAGCTCACACCCTTCACCTGGAAAAGCCACAGGTGCTCAACTCCAGCTAATGACAGCAGCAGTGAGGGCTGAACCTTGCAAAGACACAGGGACAAAGTTGTCCAATGCCTTAGGAGCCCATCTTTTGCACCAGTGTGCCCTGGATGTGGAACATAGGGTCAAAGAAGATTATTTTGGAGCTTTAAGATTTAATGACTGCGCTGATGGGTTTTGAACATTCATAGGGCCTGTAGCCCCTTTCTTTTTTCTAATTTCTCCCTTTTGGAATGGGAATATTTACCTTATATAAGTATAATGCTTATACTCCCATTATACCTTGGAAGTAACTAACTTATTTTTTATTTCACAAGCTCATAGGTAGAAGGAACTTGCCTTGTCTAAAATGACACTTTGAATTTTTGATTTTTGAGTTAATGCTGAAATGAGTTAAGACTTCAAGGGGCTATTGGTAAAGCAATGTATTAGTCTATTCCCACACTGCTAATAAAGACATACCTGAGACTGGGTAATTTATAAAGAAAAGAGGCTTAATTGGCTCACAGTTCATCATGGTTGGGGAAGCCTCAGGAAGCTTACAATTATGGTGGAAGTGGAAGCAAACATGTTCTTCTTCACATGCCAGCAGGAAGGAGAATGAGAACTGAGCAAAGAGGGAAGTCCCTTATAAAACCATCAGATCTTGTAGAACCCATTCACTGTCACAAGAACAGTATGAGGGAACACGATCCCATGATTCAATTATTTCCACCTCATCCCACCCTTTATATGTGGGGAGTATTACAATTCAAGATGAGATTTTGGGTGGGTACACAGCCAACCATATCAGGCAATGACAATATTCTGAAATGTAAGGAGGACATGAGATTTGGGAGGGGCCAGGGGTGGTATGATATAGTCTGGATATTTGTCAATGGTCAAATCTCATGTTGGATTGTAATCCCTAATGTTGAAGGTGGGGCTGGATAGGAAATAATTGGATCATGGATGGGTGGATTTCTCATGAATGGTTTAGTACCATCTTCTTGGTGCTCTCATTGTGATAGTGAATAAGTTCTCACAAGATTTCATTGTTTAAAAGTGTGTGGTGCCTTCTCTCTCTTTCTCTCTCTCTCTCTCTCTCTGTGTGTGTGTGTGTGTGTGTGTGTGTCTCTCTTGCTCCTGCCACATGGGACACCTGCTTCCCCTTTGTCTTCTTCCATGATTTTAAGTTTCCTGAGGCCTCCCTAGAAGCAGATGTCTGTGTTATGCTTCCTGTTTAAGCCTGTGGAACCATAAGTCAATTAATGCTCTTTTCTTTATAAAATACTGAGTCTCAGGTATTTCTTTATAGCA
This sequence comes from Nomascus leucogenys, assembly GCF_006542625.1. Lineage (NCBI taxonomy): Eukaryota > Metazoa > Chordata > Mammalia > Primates > Hylobatidae > Nomascus > Nomascus leucogenys. The sequence goes on along the minus strand of NC_044392.1, from coordinate 42,068,700 downwards.
ATGTGAGAACAGCCTAATACACTCAATGTCACTAAACTTTATGGAAATGCAAATAAAAACTTCAACAAGATACTATCTCACACCATTAAAATGACTATTACCAAAAAAAACCCAGAAAATAACAAATATTGGCAAAGATATAGAGAAATAGGACAATTTAGCATAGCTGGTGGGAATGTGATATGAGACACCTGTTGTATAAAGCAGTATTAAATTTCCTCAAAATTTAAAGATAGAGTTACCATATGATACAGCAATTCCACTTCTAATTATATAACCAAAAGAATTGAAAGTAGAATCCCAAAAAGACAAATGTGCATCCATGTTTACAGCAGCATTATTCACAATAACTAAAACACTGAAGCAATAAAGTGTCCATTGGTGCATGAATGGATAAACAAAATGTGTTATAGGCATATGATGGAATATCATTCAGCCTTTAAAAGGAAGGAATTCCTCTTAAAGGGATTCCTTTAAAAGGAAATTATTATTTCCTTTTATTATTATTTTCTATCATTATTAAAATATTAATAACAAGGATGAACCTTGAGGACATTAATGCTTAGTAAAATAAGTAAGCCACAAAAAGGCAAATATTGTACAACTCCACTTATGTGAAGTACTTAGAGTAGTCCAAATCATTGAAACAGAAGTAGAGTGGTGGTTCCTAGGAACTAGGGAAAGGAAGAAATGGAGTCATATGGTTTGGCTGTGTCTCCACCCAAATCTCATCTTGAAATGTAGTTCCCATAATCTCCACATCCCATGGGAGGGACCCAGTATGAGGTAATTGAATCACAGTGGAGGTCACCCTCATGCTGCTGTTCTCATGATAGTGAGTGAGTTCTCTTGAGATCTGATGGTTTTATAAGGGGATTTCTCCCTTTTGCCTGGCACTTCTTTTTTGCCTGCTACATGTAAGATGTGCCTTTGCTTCTCCTTCACCTTCAACCATGATTGTGTGGCCTCCCCAGCCATGTGGAATTGTGAATTCATTAAATTTCTTTTCCTTTATAAATTACCCAGTCTCAGGCATGTCTTTATTAGCAGTGTGAGAACAGACTAATACAGTAAATTGGTGCCACTAGATTGGGGTGCTGCTGTAAAGATACCCAAAAATGTGGAAGCAACTTTGAAACTGGGTAACATGCAGAGGTTGGTACAGTTTGGAGGTCTCAGGAGAAGACAAAAAAATGTGGAAAAGTTTGGAACTTCCTAAAGACTTGTTGAATGGCTTTGACCAAAATGCTGATAGTGATATGGACAATAATATCCAGGCTGAGATGGTCTCAGATGGAGAAGAGGAACTTGTTGGGAACTGCAGTAAAGGTCACTCTTGCTATGCAAAGAGACTTATGGCATTTTTTCCTTGCTCTAGAGATCTGTAGAACTTTGAGCGTGAGACAGATGATATAAGGTATCTGGCAGAAAAAAAAATTCTAAGCAGCAGGACATTCAAAAGAAAGCAAACGTTTGAAAAATTTGCAACCTGACAATGCAACAAAAAATAAGAAACCATTTTCTGGGGAGAAATTCAAGCCTCCTGCAGAAATTTGCATAAAATTTGCATAAGTAACAAGGAGCCAAATGTTAATCGCCAAGACAATGGGAAAAATTCTCCAGGCCATGTCAGAGAGCTCCATGGAAGCCCCCTCCATCACAGGCCTAGAGGCCTAGGAGGAAAAATGGTTTTGTGGGCTGGGCCCAGGACCCTTCAGCTGTGTGGAGCCCAGGGATTTGTTGGCCCTGGATCCCAGCTGCCCCAGCTGTGGCTAAAAGAGGCCAAAGTACAGCTCAGACCATGGCTTCAGAGGGTGCAAGCCCCAAGCCATGGCAGCTTCCATGTGGTGTTGAGCCTGTAAGTGCACAGAAGTCAAGAATTGAGGCTTGGAAACCTCTGCCTAGATTTCGGAGGATGTGTGGAAACAAGTAAATGTTCAGGCAAAAGTTTGCTGCAGGGTTGGAGACCTCATAGAGAACCTCTGCTAGGACAGTGTGAAAAAGAAATGTGGGGTTGGAGCCCCCACACAGAATCCCCACTGGGGCACTGCCTAGCAGATCTGTGAGAAAAGGCCACTGTCCTCCAGACCCCAGAATGGTAGATCCACAAACAGCTTTTACCAGGTGTCTGGAAAAGTGCAGACACTCAAGGCCAGCCCATGAAAACAGCCAGAAAGGAAGCTACCCCCTCAAAGACACAGGAGAGGAGCTGCCCAAAGCTATGGGAGCCCACTGCTTGCATCAGCACACTTTGGATGTGAGACATGAAGTCAAAGGAAATCACTTTGGAAATTTATGGTTCAATGACTGCCCTATTGGATTCTGGACTTGCATGAGGCCTGTAGTCCCTTCATTTTAGCCAGTTTCTCCAATTTGGAATGAGTGTATTTACCCCATGCATGTACCCCTGTTGTGTCTAGGAAGTAACTAACTTGCTTTTGATTTTACATGCTCATAGGCAGAAGGGACTTTCCTTGACTCAGATGAGACTTTGGACTTGGACTTTTGAGTTAATGCTGGAATGAGTGAAGACTTTGGGTTTTTATGGCTTTAGGTCTAATATGTAAGTCTTTAATCCATCTTGAATTAATTTTTGTATAAGGTGTAAAGAAGGGATCAAGTTTCAGCTTTCTACATATGGCTAGCCAGTTTTCCCAGCACCATTTATTAAATAGGGAATCCTTTCCTCATTTCTTGTTTTTGTCAGGTTTGTCAAAAATCAGATAGTTGTAGATATGTGGCATTATTTCTGAGGGCTCTCTTCTGTTCCATTGGTTTATATCTCTGTTTTGGTAACAGTACGATGCTGTTTTGGTTACTGTAGCCTTGTAGTATAGTTTGAAATCAGGTAACTTAATGCCTTCACCTTTGTTTTTTGCTTAGGATTGTCTTGGCTATGCAGGCTCTTTTTTGGTTCCAGATGAAATATAAAGTAGTTTTTTCCAGTCCTGTGAAGAAAGTCATTGGTAGCTTGATGGGGATGGCATTGAATCTATAAATTACCTTGGGCAGTATGGCCATTTTCACGATATTAATTCTTCCTACCCATGAGTATGGAATGTTCTTCCATTTGTTTGTATCCTCTTTCATTTCGTTGAGCAGTGGTTTGTAGTTCTCCTTGAAGAGGTTTTTCACATTCCTTGTAAGTTGGATTCCTAGGTATTTTATTCCCTTTGAAGCAATTGTGAATGGGAGCTCACTCATGATTTGGCTCTCTGTTTGTCTGTTATTGATGTGTAAAAATGCTTGTGATTTTTGTACATTGATTTTGTATCCTGAGACTTTGCTAAAGTTGCCTATCAGCTTAAGGAGATTTTGGGCTGAGACAATGGGGTTTTCTAGATATACAATCATGTCATCAACAAGTGGGCGAAGGATATGAACAGACACTTCTCAAAAGAAGACATTTATGCAGCCAAAAAACACACGAAAAAATGCTCATCATCACTGGCCATCAGCGAAATGCAAATCAAAACCACAATGAGATACCATCTCACACCAGTTAGAATGGTGACCTTTAAAAAGTCAGGAAACAACAGGTGCTGGAGAGGATGTGGAGAAATAGGAACACTTTTACACTGTTGGTGGGACTGTAAACTAGTTCAACCACTGTGGAAGTTGGTGTGGCGATTCCTCAGGGATCTAGAACTAGAAGTACCATTTGACCCAGCCATCCCATTACTGGGCATATGCCCAAAGGATTATAAATCATGCTGCTATAAAGACACATGCACACGTATGTTTATCGCGGCACCATTCACAACAGCAAAGACTTAGAACAAACCCAAATGTGCATCGATGATAGACTGGATTAAGAAAATGTGGCACATATACAGCATGGAATACTATGCAGCCATAAAAAATGATGAGTTAATGTCTTTTGTAGGGACATGGATGAAGCTGGAAACCATCATTCTCAGCAAACTATTGCAAGGACAAAAAACCAAACACTGCATGTTCTCACTCATAGGTGGGAATTGGACAATGAGAACACATGGACACAGGAAGGGGAACATGACACTCCGGGGACTGTTGTGGGGTGGGGGGAAGCGGGGAGGGATAGCATTAGGAGATATACCTAATGCTAAATGACGAGTTACTGGGTGCAGCACACCAACATGGCACATGTATACATATGTAACAAACCTGCATGTTGTGCACATGTACCCTAAAACTTAAAGTATAATAAAAAAAGAAAATGTAGATTAAATGTACAATTTATTTAAAATATAAATTTACTACATTGACCTGAGAATAATTAGAAAATGAACACACCAATAAGCCAAAACAAATAAAAATAATAGTTAAAACATACTTTGCATACCCACTCAAGAGAAAGACATAAGAACAGATGGTTTTTCAGGCTAGTTTATCAAACCTTTCAAGAGAAAGATATGCAAATTATTTCAGGTTACACAAAAAGAGAATCTCCCCAACTCAAATCATAAGGCCACTAGCCTCAAAAAACCTTATATTTTACCAGAAATAGGCAGTTAAAAATAAGAAATTAAGTCCTATGTCACCTATAGATTGGAGCAAATATTCTAAATAAAATTTTAACTAAAGTAACCTATAGTTAAATTAAGCATGTCCAAATGTGTTTAAGCTAGAAAGACAAGGGTGACTCAACATTTAAAAATACATTAACATAACTTACTATATCAAAAATTAAAGAATAAAACACATGATTATCTCAAAGGATGAAGAAACATAAAAATATTATAGACTCAACACATAATTGATTTTAAACATTTTTACCAAACAGAGACTAGAAAGGGATTTTCTTTACCTATGAGTAGCTATCAGAAATCTAGGCCAAATATCATACTGCATGACAAAACATTTTGAGCATTCCAACTAAAGTCAGAAAAAGGCAAAATATGTATATATATACATGGGTAAAAAAAGACAGTATAATTTTTTTGCTACTCTTTTCTTCTGTTTGATTGAAAATACAACTGCATAAAGAAATAACTACAAAGATGTGTTGATAAATTTGTATAAAGATGTCATATGTATGACAATAATTGTGCAAAGAAAGGTGAGAGAATGGAGTCATATTTGAGCAGTTTTTGTACACTAAGCAAATTAATAGGAATAGGAATAGGAAATAGATTATTGCAAGGTAAAAAGTTAATTATAATCCTTGGAGCAACCACTAAGAAAATATTTAAATATTTAAATCTAGTAAAAAAATTACTTAAAATGTGAAACTAGAAAATATCTATTTAAATGTAAAAAAGGCAATAATGGAAGACTAGATGAGCAAAAAGGCATGACATATAGAAAACAAATGATAAAATGGTAAATGTAAATTCTACCTGTTCAGTAACTACATTAAAGAGAAATAAGTTAAATCATCCAATTAATAGTTGGAGATTCACAGAATAGATTTAAAAATATGACTCAACTGTATGTCTGTCTACAAGAGACAGACTACAGATTCAAAGACGTAAACAGTTTATAAGAAAAAGGGTGGAATAAAATATGTCATGTAAACAGTCACTTAAAAGGATCTATGGCTATATATTAATATCATACAAAATAGATTTCAAGGCCAAAATGTTATAAGAGAAAAGAAAGATACTTTATAGTTGTAAAAGTTCAATTCATCGGGAAGACTTAACACTTATAAATTAAATATGCACCTAAAAATAGAGCATCAAAATACATGAAACAAAAACTGACAGATTTGGGCTGGGTGGGATGGCTCACGCCTGTGATCCCAGCACTTTGGGAGGCTGAGGCGGGCAGATCACTTGAGGTCGGGAGTTCAAGACCAGCGTGGCCAACATGGAGAAACCGCGTCTCTACCAAAAATGCAAAAATTAACTGGGGGTGGTGGCATGCACTTGTAATCCCAGCTACTCAGGAGGCTAAGGCAGGAGAAGCACTTGGACTCAGGAGGCGGAGGCTGCAGTGAGCTGAGATTGCATCACTGCACTCCAGCCTAGGTGACAGAGACTCTGCCACAAAAAAAAAAAAGACAAACGCTTATCTAGACTAATAAAGAAGAAAAGAGAGAAGATGCAAATCACTAAATCACTAAAAAAAGGAATTAAAAAGAGGACATCTTAAGTTTCCTGTGTGGTTACTAAAAACAAGTAAGTAAATAAACAAATACTAAAAAGTGGACATCACCTTTAAAAAATGCAAAGTATAGAAATAGATTTAAGAAGGAATAGAAAATCTGAATAGTCCTCTAACAAGTAAAGACATTGCATCAGTAATGAATAAACTTCCCATAAAGATAGGTCAGGCCCAGATGGCTTCACTTGCAAAGTGTAGCAACATTAAATAATTCATATCAATCCTTCATACACTTTTCAAAAAAATAATAGAAAATACATCCTATCACATCCTATGAGGTCATTATTATTTCTTGATGCCAAAACCAATGACATCACAAGAAAAAAAACTGTAGATCCATTTTTTTCAGAATATAGCTACAAAAATCTTCAATAAAATACTAGCAAACTTAATCCAGTAACAATTCCACATTTAGGCATATATTCAAAAGAAATAAAAACATACATCCACACAGAAACTTGCAGACAAATGTTCATAGCACCATTATATTCATAATAGCCAAAAAACGTAAACAATACAAATTTCTGACAACCGATCAACGGATAAGCAAATGTGACATATGAAAAATTATTCTGCAATAAAAAGGAATGAAATATTGATTCATGCTGCAACATGGATGAACCTTGAAAATATTATGCTAAGTGAAAGAAATTAGTCACAAAGATCCACGTATGGTATGATTCCATTTATATGAAATGCCCAGACAGGCAAATCTACAGAAACAGAAAATAGTTTAGTGTTTGTCAATGGCTGAGGGCAGGAGAGAAATAAAGGATGGCTGCTAATAGATACAGGGTGTTTTGGAGGTGGTGAAAATGTTCCAAAATTAGATAGTAGTAATAGTTGTAGAACTTTGTGAATGTACTAAAAAACACTACATTTTGCACTTTAAAAAGGTGAATGTTATGTTAGGTGAATTACAACTCAATAAGGCTATTATTTTAAAATATCCCATTTAAATAACAACAGAACACGTGAGCCTCTTATAAAAACATAATAAAAATACACTATATCCTTATGTAAAATATTATGTAACTTTAATGAAGGAGATAAATGAAGAGCCATATCCATTGATGGCTTTTCTTTAAAGTAGACAAAGACGTCAACTCTTTCTGAATCAATCTACAAATTCAATGCAATCCTAAAAAATAAACCATGCGAGATGTTGCATGAATACTAACTCTAAAATTAGTTCAGAAGTGTAAACCCATTCCTTTAACAAGTATTTACTGAGTACTTATACTATGTCAAGCATTATTAAAGTTGTTAAGAGTGCAATAATTGAAATAATAAGCTTTCATGGAACTTATATTTAGTAATGCACTAAAATAGACAAGACTTTTAGAAAAAAATTACAATGAGTTTCTTGATCTAGCAGATATCAAGATATATATAATCAATCAATATTAATTAAAGAAGCATAAAACTGGCACAAAAATAACCGAAATAGATTTATACAACACAATATAACTCAAAAACAGATGTGTACACATACACTAATTTGGCATATGAGAAAGAGAAAAGGAATGTGATTAAATAGACACTGCTTTGATAAGTGCAAACATGAAGCTCTCTTTGAATAGATTTTTTTTAAATGAACTTTTTGGCTCTGAACTCCAGTGTGCTTAGAGCAAGTAACTAACTATAAAAAAAAAATCCATCCAGTTGTTTATCTCCTTGCTCAATATTAGCAGTCCAAAGAAAGCGTCTCAATTGATTATCACCTGATGCTATGAAGCAAAACATAGACTCTAGTTTGCTGGTTGTGGTCAAGGAACAAGAGAAAATCAGCAGAAAAACAAGTTTTGGAAAGCCCAGCTCTCACTCATATACTGAGCACTAATGGGTAAGAAATCCCCCTTAGAATCTCCTGACCCTGGCTCCAAATCCCATTTCTTCCCCATCTTCCACTCAGGCATTCTTCTTTCTGATGCTTCTTTTAATGGGCCAAGAAATGCTCAAAGACAATAGAGGTCTGTGACCTTCTCATTAGTTTTGTTTGCTCACAACTCCCAAGAAGTGATGCTTCCTCATCCCCACTTCAAGTTTTTTGCATTTTATTTTTCTTTTCTTTTTTTTTTATTCTAAAACTGAGTGTGGTCAGTGTGAAGAGTGGGAGCATTAGTAAATACAGCTTATAGCAAGCAATACACTTAAACACTAGTCTAAGTGTGCTCAAAGAGTAGTGGGAAGGTATCTTCCAGGGGGTCTATGAGATCAAACTGTTTTCATGATAATACTGATATTATTTACCTTTTACATTCATTCTCTCATGAGACAGGAGTTTTCCAGAGGCTACATAACATGTGATACGGCAACAGATTGGATATAGAAGCGCACATAATCATCCAGCTATCTTCTATTAAACCAGACATTAAAGAGAGTTGCAAAAATGTAAAGTAGTGCCACTCTTCTAAATATTTTGTTGTTTTGGTTATTTTTCATAAAAATGTTATTTATGTTAACACATAATAGGTTCATTATTATTTTCAAATATATTAACAGTTTTAAAATTATCCATTTTAATTTCTACTACAGTGAAATAATATGGACAAAAGCTCATAGGGTCCCCGATAATTTTTAAGAGTTGAAAGAGTTCCCATGACCGAAAAGTTGGTAGACTTGAAGGTCACCAACCTTCTAAAAGCCAGCCATGGCAGAGTAGCATAAACAGGTAATAAAGCCCTCAATAGACATCGCTTGGAAAACTGAGTGAATAAAATGATTAATATATTAGATTGTGGAGAATAATAGTTTAAATTAGATACTGTGTATAAAATTTCTAGCAAAGCACTTAATGCATAGACAATAATTAATGAATAAGTGCTTTCTTCTCTGACTTTGGAATAAGAACCACCAGGCTCAGGGAGAGAAGTGGAACAAGATGGCAGAATAGGAAGCTGCACCAATCATCCCCATAGCAAGGATACCAAGTTAACAACTACCTACACAGGAAAACAATACCAAAAACAAGGTGAACACTCATAACACCTAGTTTAAACTTCATATTGCTGAAAAAAAGCACTGAAGAGATAGAAAAACAGCCCTGAATCACCTATGCCACCCCTCCCCAACCCTCGCAAGCATCTCTAGGTGCTGGAGGAAGGAGAACACAATTGTGAGGCATTGAACTCAGTGCTGTTCTGTTAGAGCAGAAGGGAAAACCAACAAACTCAGCTGACACCCATACACAGAGGGAGCATTTAAACTAGCCCTAGTCTGCCGGGCGCGGTGGCTCATGCTTGTAATCCCAGCACTTTGGGAGGCCGAGGCGGGTGGATCACGAGGTCAGAAGATCGAGACCACGGTGAAACCCCGTCTCTACTAAAAATACAAAAAAAAATTAGCCGGGCGTGGTGGCGGGCGCCTGTAGTCCCAGCTACTCGGAGAGGCTGAGGCAGGAGAATGGCCTGAACGGGAGGCGGAGCTTGCAGTGAGCCGAGATCGCGCCACTGCACTCCAGCCTGGGTGACAGAGCAAGACTCTGTCTCAAAAAAAAAAAAAAAAAAAAAAAAACTAGCCCTAGTCAGAAGGGAATTGCCAATCCCAGTGGTCTGAACTGTGAGTGCCTGCAAACCTCATCACCAAGGGCCAAAGTGCTCTCAGTCACTAAGTAAACTTGAAAGGCAGTCTAGATCATAAGGACTGCAACACTTAGTGAGTCCCAGGGCTGAACTAGGCCCAGAGATAGTGGACTTGTTGTGAGGGGTGGGCATGGAATAGACTGAGACACTAGCTAAGGAAGCCAAACGAATGCTGGCATCATCCCTCCCCTAACCCAAGGCTGCACAGTTCATGGCTCCAAAAGACACTCCTTTCTTCCACTTAAGGAGAAGGGAGGAAAGAGTGAGGAGGACTTTGTCTTGCATCTTGGACACCAGCTCAGCCACAGCAGGATAGGGCACCAGTCAGTCAGGAGGCCCCTGTTTCAGACCCTAGCCCCCAGCCAACATTTCTAGACACACCCTAGTCGAGAAGGGAATCTGTTGCCTTAACGAAAAGGACCCTGTCCTGCCAGCATTCATTGACTGCTAAACAAAGAGCCCTTGGGCCCTGAATAACCAGCAGTGATACCCACGTACTACATTGAGGGCCTTAGAGAGCCTCTGAGACTTGCTGGCTTGAGGTAAAACTCAGCACGTTACTAGCTGTGGTGGCTATGGGGCGAAACTCATTCCACTTGAGAAAAGCAGAAGGAAAAGTAAAGGGGACTTTTTCTTGCACCTTAGGTAAGAACACTTCCACAAGGGGTAAAGCACCAAGTGGAATCTTGGTGGTCCTTGATTCCAGAACTGGACTTTTGGATGGCATTTCTGGACCTGCCCTGGGCCAGAGGGGAGCCCACTGCCCTGAAGGGTGAGTCCCAGGCTAGACAACATTCATCACAAGCTAACTTAAGAGATCTTGGGCCTTAAAGGAATATCGATGGTTGTCTGGCAGTATTCCTCGTGGCCATGGGTGGTGGTGGCTATGGGGATGAGGTTCTTCTGCCTTTGGAAAAATAAAGGAAGAGTGGGAAGAACTGTGTCTTGTGGTTTGAGTGCCAGCTCAGCTGCAATATAATAGAATACCAGATAGTCTCCTAAGGTTTTTGACTCTAGTCCCTGACTCCTGGATGGCACTTCTGGACCCACCTGGGGCTTGGGGGACCTTGCCACCCTAAAGCAAAGGACACAGGCCTGGCTGCCTTTGCTGCCTGCTGATTATAAAGCCCCAGGGCCTTGAGTGAACATAGGCAGTAGCCAGAGACTGGCTACAGCAGGCCTTGGGCAAGCCCCAGCACTATGCTGGCTTCAGGTCTGTGCAGTCATAGGGATGGTGGCCACAGGAGTGCCTGTGTCACTACACCCCCAGCTGTAGGTGGCTCAGAAAAGAGAAAGAAACTCTGTATGTTTGGGAGAAAGTATGGGAAGAGAATAAGAATCTCTGCCTGGTAATACAGAGAATTCTGGTAATCTTATCCAAGACCATCAAGGCAATACCACAGCAAGAGTCTGCAAGAGCCTCACCATTATTGGACTTAGGGTGACCCCTAAAGCAGAAACAGCTTAAATCACAACACCCAAGTCCTTTCAAATATCTGGAAAGCCTTCTCAAGAAGGATGGCTGCAAATAGGCCAAGACAGTGAAGATTACAATAAATACATAACTCTTTGATTCCCAGACACTGAAGAATATCTACTAGCATCAACTATCAACATTGTCCAGGAAAACATGACCTTACCAAATTAACTAAATAAGGCACTAGGGACCAATCCTGAAAAAACAGAGATATGTGACCTTTCAGAAAGGGAATTCAAAATAGATGTGTTGAGGAAACTCAAGGAAATTCAAGATAATACAGGGAAGGAATTCAGAATTCAATCAGATATATTTAACAAAGAGATTGAAATAATTTTAAGAAACCAAGCAGAAATTCCAGTGCTGAAAAATGCAATTGGTATACTGAGGAATGCATAAGCGTCCTTTAGTAGCAGAATGGATCAAGAAGAAGAGAGAACTAGTGAGCTTGAAGTAAAGCTATTTGAAAATATACTGTCAGAGGAGACAAAAGAAAAAAGAATGAAAAACAATAAAGTATGCCTACAGAATCTAGAAAATAGTCTCAAAAAGGCTATTTTAGAGAATTATTATTGAGAACTGGTAAGAATTATTGGCCTTAAAGAGGAGGTAAAGAAAGAGATAGGGGTAGAACGTTTATTCAAAAGGATTATAACAGAGAACTTCCCAAACCTAGAGAAAGACATCAATAGCAAATGCAAGAGGGTCATAGAGCATGAAGCAGATTTAACCCAAAGACTACCTCGAGGCATTTAATAATCAAACTTCCAAAGGTCAATAATAAAGAAAAGATACTAAAAGCAGTCAGAGAAAAAAAACAAACAACATACAATGAAGCTTCAATACATCTGGCAGTGGACTTCTCAGTGGAAACATTGCAGGCCAGGAGAGAATAACATGACATATTTTAAGTGTTGAAGAAAAAAAAAAAGCTTTTAGTCTAGAATAGTATATCCAGCAAAAATATCCTTGAAATATGAAGGTAAAATGAAGACTTTTCCAGACAAGCCAAAGCTGAGAGATTTTATTAATATCAGATCTGTCCTATAAGAAATTCTGGCCAGGTGCAGTGGCTCATGCCTGTAATCCCAGCACTTTGGGAGGCTGAGGCGGGCAGATCACAAGGTCAGGAGATTGAGACCATCCTGGCTAACACGGTGAAATCCTAGCTAACACGGTGAAACCCTGTCTCTACTAAAAAATACAAAAAAATTAGCCAGGCATCATGGTGGGCGCCTGTAGTCCCAGCTACTCGGGAGGCTGAGGCAGGAGAATGGTGTGAACCTGGGAGGTGGAGCTCGCAGTGAGCCGAGATTGCGCCACTGCACTCCAGCCTGGGCGACAGAGTGAGACTCCGTCTCAAAAAAAAGAAAAAAAAAAAACAAAAGAAATGCTGAAGGGAGTATTTCAATCAGAAAGAAAAGAACGTTAATGAGCAATAAATAATCACTTGAAAATAGAAAATTTACTGGTAATAGCAAGTAAACAGAAAAACACAGAACATTATAACACTGTAACTGTTGTGTATAAGTAAACGAATCTTACACTAAATAGAAAAACTAAATGATGAACCAATAAAAAATAATAACCACAACTTTTCAAGACATAATCAGTACAATAAGATGTAAATAGAAACAACAAAAAGTTAAAAAGTGGGAGGGCAAAGTTAAGGCAAGTTTTTGTTAGTTTCCTTTTTGCTTGTTTGTTTGTTTATGCAAATAGTGTTAATTTGTTATCAAGTTAAAATAATGGATTATAAGATAGTATTTGTAAGCCTCATGTAACCTCAAACCAAAAAATATGCAATAGATACACAAAAAATAAAAAAGGAAGAAACTAAATTATATCAACAGAGAAAATCATCTTTACTAAAGGAAGATAGTAATGAAAGAAAGAAGGAAGAGAAGATCACAAGACAACCAGGAAACAACAAAATGGCAAGAGTAAGTGTGCACATGTACCCTAAAACTCAAAGTATAATAATAATAAAAAAAAGAGTGAGTTCTTACCTATCAACAATAACATTGAATGCAAATGGACTAAACTCTCCAGTGAAAATATATTGACTGGCTGAATGGATGAAAAAACAAGATCCATTGATCTTTGCCTACAAAAAACACTTCACCTATAGACACATATAGAATGAAAATAAAGGGATGGAAAAAGATATTCCATCCCAATGGAAAACTAAAAAGAGTAGAAGTCACTATACTTATATAAGACAAAATAAATTTCAAGATGAACACTATAAGAAAAGACAAAGAGTGTCACTATATAATGATAAAGTGGTCAATTCAGCAAGGGAATATAACAATTTTAAATATAAATATTTTATAAAATTTAAATGTATATTATATAAAATTTAAATATAAATATAAAGTACCCAATATATAACAGATAGATAAATAAAATATTATTAGAGCTAAAGAAAAACATAGGCCCCAATACAATAAGAGCTGGAGACTTCAGTACCCCACTTTCAGCGTTGGACAGATCTTCCAGGCAGAAAATCCATAAAGAAACCTCAGACTTATTCTGCACTATAGACCAAATAGACCTAATAGATATTTACAGAACATTCATCCACGAGCTGCAGAATACACATCCTTTTCCTCAGCACATGGATCATTCTCAAGGATAGACCATATATTAGGTGACAAGTCTTAAAACATTCAAAAAATTTAAATAATATCAAGTATCTTCTCTGGCCAAAAGGGGATGAAACTAGAAATGAATAATCAGAAATTTTGGAAAATATACAAATACATAAAAATTAAACAATATGTTCCTGAATGACCAGTGGGTCAATGAAATATTGAAAAGCTTCTTGAAACAAAGAATAATGGAACCACAACATACCAAAACCTATGGGATATAGCAAAAGCAGTACTAAGAGGGAAGTTTTTAGCTATAAGTGCCTGCACCAAAAAAAAAAAAGAGAAAAAACTTCAAAAACCAATCTAACAATGCATCTTATAGAACTAGAAAAGCAAGAGCAAACCAAACCCCAAATTAGCAGAAGATAAATAATAAAGATTAGAACAGAAATAAATAAAATTAAAATTTACAAAACATGAAAGATCAATGAAGTAAAAAGTTGGGTTTTTGAAAAGTTAAACAAAATTGGCAAGGCTTTAGCCAGACTAACAAAGAAAAAAATAGAGAGGCTCTAAATAAGTAAAATCAGAAATGAAGAAGGTGGCATTACAACTGATACTGCAGAAATTCAACAGATGATTAGTGGCTACTATGAGCAAGTGTATGCCAATAAATTGGAAAACCTAGAAGAAATGAACAAATTCTTAGATACATACAACCTACCAAGATTGAACCAAGAAGAAATAAAAAACCTGAACAGATAAATAACAAGTAATGAGATTGAAGCCATAATAAAAAGTCTCCAAAGAAAACCCAGGACCTGATGGCTTCACTGCTGAATTCTACTGAACATTTAAAAAACTAATACCGATCACACTCAAATTATTCCAAAACATAGAAGAGGAAGGAATACTTCAAACTCATTCTACAAGGCCAGCATTATCCTGATACCAAAACCAGACAAAGACACATCAAAAAAAGAAAACTACAAGCCAATATTTTTTATGAATATTGATGCATAAATCCTCAACAAAATGCTAGCAAACCGAATCCAACAATACATTGGAAAGATCATTTATCATGACCAAGTGGGATTTAATCCTGGGATGCAGGAATGGTTCAACGTTTGCAAATCAATCAATGTGATCCATTACATCAAAAGAATACAGGACAAAAACCATACGATTATTTTAACTGATGCTTAAAAAAGCCATTTGGTAAAATCCAACATCCCTTCATGATAAAACCCCTAAAAATCAGGGGATAGAAGGAACATACCACAATGAAATAAAAGCCATATATGACAGACCTACAGCTAGTACCATACTGAATGATACTAGCTGAATGGGGAAAAACTGAAAGCCTTTCCTGTAAGATCTGGAACACAACAAGAATGCCCACTTTCATCACTGTTATTCAGTATAGTACTAGAAGTCCTAGCTAGAGCAATCAGACAAGAGAAAGAAATAAAGGGCATCCAAATTGGAAAGGGAAAAGCCAAAGTATCCCTCTTTGCAGATGCTATGATCTTATATCTGGAGAAACCTAAAGACTCCACAAGACAACTATTAGAACTAATAAACAAATTCAGTAAACTTGCAGGATAAAAAATGAACATACAAAAATCAGTAGCATTTCCATATGCCAACAGTCAAAAATATGAAAAACAAATTTTTAAAAAAATCCCATTTACAACGGCAACACATAAAATGAATTATCTAGGAATGAACTTAACCAAAGAAGTGAAATATCTCTATAATGAAAACTATAAAACACTCATGAAAGTAATTGAAGAGGACACCAAAGAAAGGAAAAAGATTCCATGTTCATGGGTGGAAGAATCAATATTGTTAAACTATTTATAGTACCCAAAGCCGTCTACAGATTCAATGCAATCCCTATGAAAATATCAATGATATTCTCCACAGAAATAAAAAAACCAATCATAAAATTTATATGGACTCACGAAAGACTCAGAATAGCCAAAGCTAGCCTAAGCAAAAAGAATAAAACTGGAGGAAGCACATTACCTGACTTCAAATTATACTACAGAGCTATAGTAACCAAAACAGCATACTAGTGTCATAAAAACAAACACATAGACGAATTGAACAGAATAGAGAACCCAGAAACAAATCCACACACCCACAATGAACTCATTTTAAACAAAGTTACCAAGAACACAAACTAGGGGAAAAGACTGTCTCTTCAATAAATGGTGCTGGGAAAACTGGGTATACATATGCAGAAGGATTAAATTAGACCCCTATCTCTCACCATGCACAAAAATCAAATCAAAATGGATTAAAGGCTTAAATCTAGGACCCCAAACCATGAAACTACTACAAGAAAACATTGGGGAAAATCTCTAGGACATTATTAACCTGGGCAAAAATTTCTTGAGAAATAACCCACAAGCACAGGCAACCAAATCAAAAGTGGACAAATGGGATCACATCAAGTTAAAAGGCTTCTTCATAGTAAAGTATACATTTGACATAGTGAAGAGACAACCCACAGAATGGAAGACAATATTCTCAAACCACCCACGTGACAAGGGATTAATAAACAAAATATATAAGGAACTCAAACAACTCTATGGGAAAACAATCTAATAATCTGATCAAAAATAGGCAAAAGATTTGAATAGACATTTCTCAAAAGAAGACATACAAATGGCATGCAGGCATATGAAAAGGTGCTCAGCGTCATTGATCATCAGAGAAATGCCGATCAAAACTACAGTGAGATATCATCTTACCCCAGTTAAATGGTTTATATCCAAAAGACAAGACAATAGCAAATGCTGGCATGGATGTGGAGAAAAGGGAACAGTTGCACACAGCTGGTGTGAATGTAAATTAGCACAACCATCATGGAGAACTTTCTGGAGGTTCCTCAAAAAACTAATAATTGAGCTACCATATGATCCAGCAATCCAACTGCTGGATATATACACAAAAGAAAGGAAATCAGTATACCAAAGAGATTGTACTCCTATGTTTGTGGCAGCACTGTTTGCAATAGCTAAGATTTGGAAGCAACCTAAGTGTCCATCAATAGATGAATGGATAAAGAAAATGTGGCACATATACACAATGTAGTACTGTTCAGCCATAAAAAAAGAATGCAACCCAGTCATTTGCAACAACATGAATGGAACTGGAGATCATTATGTTAAGTGAAATAAGCCAGGCACAGAAAGACAAACATTGCATGTTCTCACTTACTTGTGGGATCTAAAAATCAAAACAATTGAACTCATGGACATAGAGAGTGACCAGAGGCTGAAAAGTATAGCTGGGGGCTTGAGGGGGAGGTGGGGATTGTAAATGGGTATCAAAAAATATAGAAAAAATAAATAAGACCTACTATTTGATAGCACAACAGGATGACTGTAGTCAAAAATAACTGTACCTTTTGAAATAACTTGAACATTCTCTTGAAAAGGCCTGAGTTGGAGAAACTGGAGGTATTTCAGCCAATAATAGCATTTAATGTCTTCCACCTTTTAGACAATCCAGGAATGAATGTAGACTCCGGGAAAGGAACTAGGCACCTATTGTTTCCAGTATCCTTTTTCACACCCATTGTCAGAATTGCAGCATAGGATTCTGCAGGTTGTGCAGTGTGCGACAGTGCCACATTTGTAAATGATACAGGAGTATCAGTTACAGCTCAAACATCATAGATTTGTGATAATTTATTAGGAGAGGGCAGTAAAATTATTATGGCAGTTTTCAACAGAAATGTATAGAGAAGATGCTTTTTTCCCCTAAAATGCATAGACATGCTTCATAGAATAGTGACAGCCTTGCCTGTACTAGCCAATGAAGACCATGATTTTTCTCAAGAAGTTTCTGCTTCATGTTACTCCATTCATTACAAAGAGCAAGTGACAATGATAAGAGAACTAGATCCAAATCCTATCGCTACAACTGTCTAGTTTCGTGTGCCTGGGCAGATAAATTCTATCTATATGTGCTTTAGTATTTTCAGGTGCAAGATAGGGATGATAACATAATTGTCTCCCAGCCTACTTTATAGGGTTCATTAAGGATCAGGTGAAATCCTACATGTGAAAGTTCCTTATAAACTATAAAGCGATGTACAAACATATAGAACTTTGTTGTCAGTGTGATAAAGGGTAATTCCCCGTCTTTATACCCCATGATAATGGTGGTACAAGACATGAGGTAGTGCTATCTAGGTGAAACAGCATATACTCATGCCTCACCATGGGCTTCATGGGGTGAGGGTGATGCCTACACCAGTGAAAGAGGAACCAGTAAACTTATACCAAAGTTTGTGAACAAATAAAGACATGAGGAAAAAAGGTGTATCTAAAGGGGAAATTGTATGAGGAACAACTAAATTAACACGTTCCATTTTCCCCTCTGAAGGCTCCCCAGCCTCAAAATAGAATAACATATCTGAAGCTTTTTACAAGGTTTCCAACATGAATCTTCCATTTTTGTGTTATTTGACAGGAGTAAGAACTGGTGAAACTCACAGGCCCTTTTAGCTGGTTTCATGGGAATATGACTGCTAACCTGAGAGAAGGCATGTCCTGTGATAACATTCCAGGAGCAGGCCCCATAGGAGGCTCCCTGGACTGTGGAGAATCACAATATTCCTGACTGCCAAAACTTTGGAGAAGTAAGCACATGAAGGGAGGCCATCACAATCTTGACACACTGGGGGTTGAACAGTTTCTTCTTCATGGCTCTGCACAGAGCATCTTTGAGCTCCTTGTTCCTTAGGCTGTAAATGACAGAGTTCAGCAGGGGAGTGATAATGGTGTAGGTCACTGAGATGAATCTGTTCTGCCCCAGGAAACTCTAGGACTTAAGCTTCAGGTAGATGATGGAAATACAGCCATAGTGGCTGATGACCACTATGAGGCGGGAGGTGCAGGTGGCACAGGCCTTCTTCCTACCCTCAGTTGAAGCAATCTTAAGGATGGTGCAGATGATGAAGTCATAGGAGATAAAGATCAGGCCCACAGGTAGGACAAGGACACACACTGACAACAAAGTTGATTATCTCATTGACAGTAGTGTCTGTGCAGGCCAGCTTCAGCAGGGGTCTCACATCACAGAAGAAGTGGGAGATGACAAAGCCATCACAAAAGGGCAGGCCAAACATAGATGATACTTGGACAATGGCCACACCAAGGCCAATCCTCAGTGATCCAGATCCCAGCCAGACACAAGCCCTCTTACCTATGAATACCGTAAAGGGTTGCAGATGGCCACATAGCAATAATATCCCATTGCTATGAGCAGAAAGCAGTTATTGATGCCAAAAGTCAGATAGAATAGCTGAGTGACACAGCCTTGCATGACAATAAGCTAGTGAGGATTCAAGAGGCGAGAAAGCATATGGGGAATAATGGCCACCATGTAGCAGTTCTCAGAGATAGACAGAAATGCTCAGGAAGAAGTACATGGGGGTGTGGAGGTGAATGTCCAGGTGAATAATGGTCACAATAATCACATTGCCAGAGAGAGTCAGCAGGTACAAAGTTAGAAAGACAACAAAGAAGACAAGTCTGTGCTGTCACCTGAAGCTGGAGAAACCTTCAAAGAAGAACTCAGTCACAGCAGTGGACTTTGACCTTGGCACTGAAGAATGTCTAAATCTGAAGGAAATGGACAAAGGAAAGACAGAGGTGAGGCTCCAACTATGTAACAGATTACACAGTGATCTGAGCAACATCAGTTTTTAGATTCGTTGGATAATGTTCCAGACACAGCGGTTATCTTTGTTCTTCTACCGATCAAGAGCTCAGCACTCTTGGAAATAAACTAAGAAACTTCTAATGACCTACTGGATTAAGGGCAGAGATCAAAGGGAAGGAAACTTCAACATAATGTGAACAACGAAATTACGAAAACAGCTACCCTACTTGACCATTAAAGAGGTGGGTCCAGGTCAGAGAGGAAGAAAATGTTGAATGGACCAGGCACTTCAGCTTCCTCTATACTTACCCTTAATCTGAGCCTTTGATGACACAACGGGGAGGCAGAGATAGTGAAGGTTGATAAATATCTGGGGTTAATCCATTCATTTCCATCAGTATGAATTGCCAGCAAAGACTGCCCTGGGAGGATCCCAGATCAAGCATTCTTCCCGAATATCTGGAGTCCTGGGCATTACTTTCCTTAGCTCTGCTCCTTTAGATGACTAGTGCAAGGCCAGGCTGTGGGCGAGCCATTCAAACTACAATAGTGGCCATGTTTTCGGAAATAGAGGTCAATGTTTTGGTCTTTTTTTCCACTTGTTACCATAACAAACATTTCTGCAATAGAAAACTTTGTCAGGATGTCATTTCACACATAAGTGAATAACAGGTAGTGAAAAAATGCAGAGTCAAAGGTTATGAGCATCTTCAACTCTGATAGAGTGCCATGTTTTTCTCTATAAAATTTTTACCAAGTGATCTCTCACAAAGAGTGTATCAAAATGCAATTTTCCATTGCTGTGCCTCAAAGAGGAAATAGAGTGTAATGGGAAGCAGTAGGTACTCTGAAGCCACACTGCCCAGAATTTAATTTTGGTTCCACCAGGTCATAACTATGTAACTGTGGGCAAGTTATTTAACTTGTCTGTGTCTTAATTGCTTTATCTCTAAAATGAGCTTAATGATAGCACCTTCTTTACAGAGTTATTGTGAGGATTAAATCCATTCATATCTCAAAGTGCTTAGAAAAGTGTCTGGCACCTAGTGAATGCTATATGGTACTCTAAGTGTACATAAAGTCTGAAGCATTCCATCAGCAGAGATATTAAAGGAGGTGTGTTTAACCAGGAAGACTTCCAATAATGATTTTAGAAAGAATTGGAAGCCAAAGGCAAAGGGCAATAATTACAGAAACTGTGCATGAATACAATCAATTTTATAACCTATTCAATGTGGTTATGCAGTTAATTCTTATATTTCTCTGTGAAATCAGTGATAAAATTCACAACTGATCTTAAAGGGAGAAGAATCCCAAAGAAGAGCATTAATTAATTTATTTATTCATTAAATATTTCTTATTCCCATACTATGTGTCAAGGTCTATGAATTCAATGGCTAGTACATTTTAGTTTCTCGGTAATTATTTACTGAGTGAATAAAGAATGGGAAAGACCTGAAGTCCTTGCCCATGCCTATGTCCTGAATGGTGTTGCCTAGGTTTTCTTGTAGGATTTTAATGGTTTTAGGTCTAACATTTAAGTCTTTAATCCATTTTGAATTAATTTTTGTATAAGGTGTAAGGAAGGGATCCAGTTTCAGCTTTCTACATATGGCTAGCCAGTTTTCCCAGCACCATTTATTAAATAGGGAATCCTTTCCCCATTTCTTGTTTTTGTCAGGTTTGTCAAAGATCAGATAGTTGTAGATATGCGGCATCATTTCTGAGGGCTCTGTTCTGTTCCATTGATCTATATCTCTGTTGTGGTACCAGTACCATGCTGTTTTGGTTACTGTAGCCTTGTAGTATAGTTTGAAGTCAGGTAGTATGATGCCTCCAGCTTTCTTCTTTTGGCTTAGGATTGACTTGGCGATGCGGGCTCTTTTTTGGTTCCATATGAACTTTAAAGTAGTTTTTTCCAATTCTGTGAAGAAAGTCATTGGTAGCTTGATGGGGATGGCATTGAATCTATAAATTACTTTGGGCAGTATGGCCATTTTCACGATATTGATTCTTCCAACCCATGAGCATGGAATGTTCTTCCATTTGTTTGTATCCTCTTTTATTTCATTGAGCAGTGGTTTGTAGTTCTCCTTGAAGAGGTCCTTCACATCCCTTGTAAGTTGGATTCCTAGGTATTTGATTCTCTTTGAAGCAATTGTGAATGGGATTTCACTCATGATTTGGCTCTCTGTTTGTCTGTGATTGGTGTACAAGAATGCTTGTGATTTTTGTACATTGATTTTGTATCCTGAGACTTTGCTGAAGTTGCTAATCAGCTTAAGGAGATTTTGGGCTGAGACAATGGGATTTTCTAGATATACAATCATGTCATCTGCAAACAGGGACAGTTTGACTTCCTCTTTTCCTAATTGAATACCCTTTATTTCCTTCTCCTGCCTGATTGCTCTGGCCAGAACTTCCAGCACTATGTTGAATAGGAGCGGTGAGAGAGGGCATCCCTGTCTTGTGCCAGTTTTCAAAGGGAATGCTTCCAGTTTTTGCCCATTCAGTATGATATTGCATGGCAACAAAAGCCAAAATTGACAAATGGGATCTAATTAAACTAAAGAGCTTCTGCACAGCAAAAGAAACTACCATCAGAGTGAACAGGCAACCTACAGAATGGGAGAAAATTTTTGCAACCTACTCATCTGACAAAGGGCTAATATCCAGAATCTACAATGAACTCAAACAAATTTACAAGAAAAAAACAAACAACCCCATCAAAAGGTGGGCAAAGGACATGAACAGACACTTCTCAAAAGAAGACATTTATGCAGCCAAAAAACACATGAAGAAATGCTCATCATCACTGGCCATCAGAGAAATGCAAATCAAAACCACAGTGAGATACCACCTCACACCAGTTAGAATGGCCATCATTAAAAAAACAGGAAACAATAGGTTCTGGAGAGGATGTGGAGAAATAGGAACACTTTTACACTGTTGGTGGGACTGTAAACTAGTTCAACCATTGTGGAAGTCAGTGTGGCGATTCCTCAGGGATCTAGAACTAGAAATACCATTTGACCCAGCCATCCCATTACTGGGTATATACCCAAAGGACTATAAATCATGCTGCTATAAAGACACATGCACACGTATGTTTATTGCGGCACTATTCACAACAGCAAAGAGTTGGAACCAACCCAAATGTCCAACAACGATAGACTGGATTAAGAAAATGTGGCACATATACACCATAGAATACTATGCAGCCATAAAAAATGATGAGTTCGTGTCCTTTGTAGGGACATGGATGAAACTGGAAAACATCATTCTCAGTAAACTATCGCAAGGACAAAAAACCAGACACCGCATGTTCTCACTCATAGGTGGGAATTGAACAATGAGAACTCATGGACACAGGAAGGGGAACATCACATTCCAGAGACTGTTGTGGGTTGGGGGGAGGGGGGAGGGACAGCATTAGGAGATATACCTAATGCTAAATGACGAGTTAATGGGTGCAGGAAATCAACATGGCACATGGATACATATGTAACAAACCTGCACATTGTGCACATGTACCCTAAAACCTAAAGTATAATAAAAAAATTAAAAAAAAAAGAATGGGAAAGAGTCTCTGATGTTAAATAACTCACAACATCAATACAAAAGAAAGGCAAATGGGAGTAACAATGTAGAAAGTAAGGGGTGCTATGATAGAGCTTAGTGTAGGATGATATGGAAACATGAAGAAGGGTTCCTAACTCAGTCTTAGGGTCAAAGAATACTATAAAGGAGTTATTGTCCAAGATAGTAAAGGAAAAGTGAATAAGGCTTATGTTGCAGGCAGCATCAAGTAAGAGCGCCCAGCATTTCTAAGATCCAGATGAACCAGCATGAGAATCGCTGTAGCTCAGTGGTTACATACGGAGGACCCGGAAACAGAAGGCCGATGATGAATTCTCATTCCACCTTGGGCAAAGTCTGAACCTGTCTCTAACACAAGTTCCTCATCTATAAAATGGGTAATGTTAGTACTTAACTCATAAGAATATTGTGAGGCTCAAATGAGTCAATATATAAATCATTGAGCAAGGTGACTGACAAATAGTAACATCCTGAAAAATTTTGGCCATAATTATTATTATCATGATTAGAGAAGATTATGTCATGTTTAGGGAATAAAAGA
Organism: Nomascus leucogenys; assembly: GCF_006542625.1. Classification (NCBI taxonomy): domain Eukaryota; kingdom Metazoa; phylum Chordata; class Mammalia; order Primates; family Hylobatidae; genus Nomascus; species Nomascus leucogenys. Next base: position 42,045,126 of record NC_044392.1, on the reverse strand, counting down.
GTGGTTCTGAATGGGTCTAGGACTTTGTGCTTCATAGCAACATTAAAGAGGCTGAGTCCTTGGGAACTGCTATAAGGAAGAAAGAGAAACCAAGCTATGAACCTGGGATTGAAAAGCACCATGGTGTGTGGGATTTTCCAAAACACAAATGATGAATTGGATACGTCATCATGTACTTCCTAGTATTGTGTGAGTTGAATGAGCCTATATTAGCTCTGTGCACTCCATTCATAACTGTATTTAAATGAATCACATCCCTTCTCTGCTTCTTTTACTGCAGACTTCAGAGTCTCTTCTTATCACATAACTTGCACACTGGACATCTTGAGACTCTCACCAGGGCATTTCCCCAGCTATTCTCTGAATCTTCTGCAGTAGTGTGAGTGAGAAATTTACCTGCACTGCATGAAGCTGACCAAGGATTTACATAAGGATTCTTTTCTTTTGACTGCTCACCGATTAAACCCATCTCCATTTCGTTTTTAACTTTTTAGGCCTGTATACTTAGGAATAGCCTATTGTGGCATCAAATTCCACTTTCTTTTTAATTAGTAAGTCAGAACATTGTGCTTTAAGCATACTCCATACTCTCTTTTTCTAATACATTATTTTGCAATTTCTCACTGAGACTTAGCTGCCTCTTCCTACCAGCTGCAAAGAGATTTTGGTCATTCATTTCCATTGCTTTTATATCTTCACAAACTTTGAGGAGTCTACCTATACATTTCCATCAAGATAATTAACCACTTAACTTTACATGTATTATCTATCGCTAATCTATCCATAACGATAAAGTCTTTCCATTATTTTAATGGCTCAAATGGTGAAGACAGCTTTTCCAATTTTTAAAAAATTATATTGTTTTTATTAATCTTTCTTAAGTGTATGTATAGCTCACACTTATTTCAATGAGTTTTTTAGGTTTTTAAGTTGGCACATAATATTTTACATATTTATGGGGTACATGTGAGTATTTGTTACATGCAGAGAACGTATAATGATCAAATCAGGGTATTTAGGGTATCTATCACCTTCAGTATTTATCATTTCTATGTGTTGGAAGCATTTCAAGTCCTCTCTTCTAGCTACTTTGAAATTTACAATACGTTGTTACTAGCTGCAGTCACCCTAACCTGCTGTGGACCGTGAGAATTTATAACTTCTAACTGTATGTTTGTACCCATTGACCAACCTCTCTTCATCACCCCCCTCCTACCCACACACCCTAGGCTTTAGTATATACCGTTCTTCTACCTCAATGAAATCAACTTTTGTAGCTCCCACATATGAGTGAGAACATGTAAAATTTTTCTTTTTGTGTCTGGCTTATTTCACTTAATGACCTCCAGTTCCATCCATGTTGCTTCAAATGATGGGATTTCATTCTTTTTATGGTCAAAGAGTATCCCACTGTGTTTATATACCATATATTTACTTTGTACATTTGCCAGTTGATGGACACTTAGGTGAATTCCATATCTTAGCTATTTTGAAGAGTGTTGCAATAAACATGAAAGTGCAGATATCTCTTCAATATATTGATTTCCTTTCTTTTGAACACATATCCAACAGCAGAATTGCTGGATCATATGGTAGCTCTATTTTTAGCTTTTGAGAAATGTCATACTATTTTCTTATTCCCTTACTTTCAGTCTATATGCTTCTTTCCTGGTAAGATAATTTTCATAGGCAGGGTATCGTTGGGTCATATTGTTTATTCTACTCAGCTAGTCTATGCCTTTTAAGTGGGGAGTTCAATGTATTTACTTTTAAGTTTATTATGGATAGATGAGGGCATATTCCTGTAATTTTATTAATTGATTTCTGGTTGTTTTGTATATTCTTTGTTTCTTTCTTTCTCTCTTATTGTTTATTATTGTGGTTTGCTGGAATTTTGTAGTGGTAACATTTGAATATTTTCTCTTCCTTTTGTGTTTGCTAAACCAGTGGTTTTTACATTTTCATGTATTTCAGTGATAGTAGTTATCTTTCTTTTGCTACCAGGCATAGGACTCCCTTAAGGATTTCTTGTAGGATCAGTCTAAAGGTGATAAATTTGCTTATTTGGAGAGGACTTTATTTCTCCTTTATATATGAAGGATAACTTTGTTAGGTATAAAATCCTTGGTTAGTAGGTTTTTTTTTTTCAGCACTTTGAATACATCATACTATTATCTCATGGTCTGTATGGTTTCTTCTGAGAAATATGCTGTTAGTCTGATCAAACTTCCTTTATAAGTGACTAGATGCTTTCCTCTTGCTGTTCTTAGAATTTTGTCTTTTTCTTTGACTTTTGACATTTTGAGTATAACATGCCATGGAAACCTTAAATTGTATCTATTTGTGAATCTTTGAGACTCCTGTATCTTGATGTTCCCAAATCTTGCTAGACTTGGGAAGTTTTTAATCTGTTATTTCATTAAATAGGTTTTCTAAACCTCTTGTTTTCTTCTTGTCTTCTGAGATACCACAGATTGGAGTACTTGATCACTTTCTGGTGCCCCATATGTCAGATAGGCTTTGTAATTCTTTTTTATTCTTTTAAAAATTTTTGCCTGAGTTATTTCAAAAGGCCCATTTTTAAGTTTTGAGATTTTTTTGTCTGCTTGATCTAGTCTATTGCTGAAGATTTCAAATGTATTTTGTATTTTATTTAATGAATTCTTCAATTTTAGAATTTCTGTTAGGTTCTTTTTTATGTTATCTATGACTTCAGTAATTTTAAAATTCACATGCTGATTTTTTTCTGATTTTTTATATTGTTTTCAGTAATCTCTTTTATCTCACTGAGATTCTTGAGTATCAATATTTTAAATTCTTTTTTGGGGATTTGGCAAATTTCTTTTTGATTGCGATCTCTTGCTGGAGAATTTTTATGTTCCTTCAGAGGTGTTGTATTAATTTCATGTTTCCTGTGTTCTTCCATTGATATCTGCACATCTGGTGGAATAGTTGCTTTTTCCAGTTTTTTGAATTTGTTCTCATGGGGGTGGAATTTTTCCTGAAGATATATCTATGGTATTGGTTGGTTAGGGCACTGTGGCTTGGATCGTGGGTGCATGCAGTGGTATAGTGTCTCTATGATTTATTTAGCTGTACGATGTCAGTGGTGTCTTTGATTTCCTCAGTGGCTTACGGTGTAGTAGTTAGTAGAGGCTGTGGTGAAGTTTGGGTAGGAACTGGAATGCCAGGTGAGCTAGTCTTTGGGCCTGGGTGGTGATGGCAGTGGGATGATCATGCCTGTTCATGACCCCATGGTGACGTACGCTGGCATTGATTTTAACTTGTGCAAGCAGGCTGATTCTTGGGGCTCCAGGTGACTTGCTTGGGTACCAGCAGTGGCAGGGAGGGTGGGCAGGTTCTTAAGCACCTGGGCATCAGGCATGGCATGGGCAATGACAGTAATAGTGGCAGGACAACCCTCTGGTACCCAAGCAGTCCACGGTGATGTTGGCAGTTGCTGCAATGCACTGTACAGGCCTGCAGGTGGCACATCCATGTAATGCTATCTGTTGTAGCTGCAGGTTGAGTGGGCTTGACCTCAGACCCCAACAGTAGTGTGCTCAGGTGCCAAACACTGTTAAGCTGAGCTAGGTGATTTCCAGGCCTCAAACAGTGTGCTGAGTACTGGAGTTGGTGGAGCTGGGCTGGGCAGTCTCCCCAGTGGTGCATTCAGGTATTGGCTTTTGTAGGGAGAGATAGGGTGATCCCTAGGCCCCCAGCAGAATGCTTAGGTGGGGCAGCAGTGACTGCACTGTGGCCCTACTACTGAGGAGGGTGGAGTTGCTTTCAGTGGAAGTAACCTTGGGCATGTTGCTGGGGACTGTGCATGTTTCTTGTGCCTCAACCCTGCACCAGCCTGCAATGGAGGCAGCTGTGAGCTGTGGAATTTTTCCCTGGGGCACTTAAAAATGTGCAGCCATCCCTCCACAGGTGAGATGCAGGGGTCTCTGCCCATGGTTCCCACCTTGATCCCAGGAGTAGCAGCAGTAGGTACAGAATGTCAGTGGGGCTTCAGGGATGTGGAGATGCAGAGGCTGTTAAGCCCTAGGGCAGGACAGAGACTGGTGGAGGCTTGGCTCTCAAAATGATGCTGTGTTGCAGCTGCACAAGACTCCGGGGGTTGTGGGACCCAGCGTGAGCTCCCTCTGGAGCAGTGTCTTTGTGTAGTCCCCAGGCAGTTCTCTATGTAAGTTTCGAACCTTACTAGAGTTGAGCTGCTTTCCTGTGGCTAGAGTTGTAGGAGTCTTGGGTGGAAATGAGGACCACTGGGGGGCTTCTCGCTTACCCTTTCCCCACATTAGGGAACCTCTTCAGGCTGCCAGCAGACCCCAGCTGAACAGGCTACATTGCTTCCCTCTCCTTCCTTGCTTCTGGTGCTTCCCATAACTGTTCTGTTGAACTCTAGTGTTCTCAAACGAGCTATTCAAAGTAATTATATACTAATTTGGTTTCTCTCCACGGAAGAGGTGAATACCGAATGCATCTAGTCAGCCATCTTGAAGCCCCTCTTCTATTTCAATCCTTTCCAATTTTTCGAAACCAAAAATACATTTTTTTCTTTATACAGCAGATGGTTCATATAGCCTCTTAAAGAACATATCTCCCTTATAAAGACATGCTGCTTTTCTCCTACAGGTGATGCCAATGCTTCTACACTTTATTATAGAGGCCAATATTTACCCCACCCACTGCCACACACAATATATCTTCTTTCCCATTTAGCTTTTGATTTACATGCTTGAATTGACGGTGACAATTCTCTGTGGGCCTCTTACATTTCAGTACATCTTGTGAAGACAGGCATTGATGATCCGTTGATCCTATGATTTCAAAGATATTTGTATAAGGAACAGCCTTGAAACACAGAGACAGTGTCTCCCTCTGGAGCAAAGAGCAGGCAGGCATACTGCATATTATAGCAGATTTAGTCTCCCTAAGCCCAGGGTTGCACATTTCTAATATAACTCACTGTACTTCCCATATTCAAGTAAAATACTGCAGATTTACATTTTCCAGAAGGGTTTGAAAGTTGGAGAGGAAGTGCAGTGTAGACAATGAGGAGATTAAGAAAATTCTACAAACCATGCAGAGAGACTTTCCTCCAGTCTCCTTTTCCTTCTTTGACTCCCACAATTCTGGCAACAAGGTTTACGACCACCAGAAAGAACATTAAAGGAATTCTTCCTAGGGAAATGAAGAATCCTGAGAGAATAAACTTATAGATACTGACATCTGGGGGCTTTCCAATGAAAACTACTTGCCATTGTATTGCTGTCAATATAAGAAACACACCCAAAACTTTCAATTGGCTTATTAGAGCTTTTTTAATAGACAGCTTTTTTAACAGACAGCCAAGGTGGTTTATAACATTAAAAGCCACACTACATCCATAATCCCAGCACTTTGGGAGGCTGAGGCGAGTGGATCATTAGGTCAGGAGTTCAAGACCAGCCTGGCCAAGATGGTGAAACCCCGTCTCTAATAAAAATACAAAAAATTAGCCGGGCGAAGTGGCGGGTGCCCGTAATCCCAGCTACTCAGGAGGCTGAGGCAGGAGAATCGCTTGAACCCAGGAGACGGGGGGTGCAGTGAGCAGAGATCATGCCACTGCACTCTAGCATGGGTGACAGAGCAAGACTCCATCTCCAAAAAAAAAAAAAAAAAAGCCACACTGGAACAAGCAAACAGAAAAAATGAAAAAATTAGAAAAAAATAGAGATAATGCATTAAAGAGGAAATAATTTAATATTTACATATGTGTTAATATGCACATATGTAAATATATGTGCATATACATATATGTACATACATGATTTAAATGTATGTAAATACGCATATATGTATATGTGCATATATGTGTATATATGTACCCAAATATATATATTCAAATTAAGTATGTATTATATATAAATATGTAAATATATAACATAAATATGTAAGTATACATATATGTACATTGAAATACATGTATGTGTGTGTATATATACATATGATGTGTGTATGCACACGTTTAATATCCTCAATGAGATGAAAGAACTGTGTCCGTGAAATAAAAACAGGCTTCTACAAAAAGAAAACCTTGGAAAATAAGACAATTTCTTTCAATAATACATTAACGAATTGGAAGATAATTTTGAGGAAGCCTTCTAGAAAATGTAATAAAAAGATTAAAAAGTTGGGAAATAAGAGACAAAACAATGTGAAGATTGATAGAAGAGGTAGAATGTCCAACAAATATGAGTTCCAAACAAGCAAATAGAGGAAGAACAGCACAAGGAAAACAGTATTTCAAAATACTTGAAAAATATAAATTCCCAGATTGAGTAACTAACATAGCAAGAAAGAAAATAAGAAAGGAACACACAATGAAGACTACCATCATGTCACATCAAAATTCTAGGGATAAAGAAAAATGCTAAGAGTTTCCAGACAAAGAAAGGGAGAAAAACACATCGTATTAAAAGACTGAGACTTTAAACGAAATTAGACTTTTCAACAATTACACTAGAATTTGGTAAACAATGAAACAATGCCTTCAAAATTGTGATATAAAATTATTTCTAAAATAGATTAATACATCCAACAAAATACAACATGTGGATACAATAAACATATTTTTAGAGAAGCAGACGTTTCAAAAAATTTACATCCCATTTTCTTATTCTCAGATAGTTATTGAAGAGGTTCTCCATCAGAATGAGGGATCTAAGAAGCAGGGAAACTAACATAGGCAAGAGACAAGAAAATCTCAGCATGTTGGCGAGGAAAAGCTCCAGCACTGTAATCACGCAGCAGTTCTAAAGAACAATCAAATCCAGATTGCAGGAGAGTAAAGAACTTCAGAATGGTGGTAGTAGGCCAAAAAGAAACAAAATAACTAGAAGGCTAAATAAATAACTAAATAAATATGCCCTGGGGAGATTATCTCATGTATTTGACTGTATCTAACTGTATCTATAGAGAAAAGGCTTTATAGTTCTGATGGAGAGTTTGAGAATTGTTTCAAGATACTTGAAAACTTAATAACAGAGTTCAATTACAAAATATTAGCAAGAAAAAAATTGCAAAGAGAGATATGAACTTATAGTAAGCTGCATAGTTCAGTTGTGAAAAATATGTTCATATCATAATAATGTATGTTCTGAAAATAGATTTAATTTTTACTGAAAGGATGACAGGAGAAGTACGTGGGTGTGTTTGTGTTCATGTACACAGAGATGGTGTTGTAAATGAGCTAGGAAGTCAAGAGAGAATGCCTAACATTTAGAAATCAAGAAATATCATTATGTGCATATTTTATACAATATAACAGAAACATAAAGATGCATAACATAAGAAACAGGTAAAAGAACTGAAAGTGGCTGCCTCCGAAAGGCAAGAATTATGTCTGGATAATAACTAACTCTTAAAATAATGTAGTGCTATTTCACATCTTAAATTCTATATTTGGATTATTTAGCAAAAATAAAATTAAACTGTAAAAATTAATGATGACTGCGGGAGAAATAGAAATGGTGGATATCTAACTGCATAGTGTGCATAGTAAACAATGGAAACAAATTTTAAAAAACAATTCACCAAAAGGCTGGCTAAGAAACAAGCAGAAATTAGGAAAACCTAGTAAATAAAATATATAAAATATGGTGTAAGTAATATTCAAAAATTTATTTAATTACAATAAATGTGAATGGATTAAGCTAATTAATGGAAACACAGAGGCTCTCAGACTGAATTTTAATAATCTACCACTTCAATTTTTTTAAATGTATATTAAAATGACAAAAAGTTGGAAAATAAAGAGGCTGAAAATGGTATTTGAGCAAATGAAAACAAAAAGAAAATTGATGTAATATTGCTCATAACAAACAAAATATTATTTAAAGTGAAAACAACTAAGGAACTTACGATGTTGATAAAATAATTCACCAGGAAGATATTCCATTTATGAATGTATAAGGCCCTAACAACTTAGTTTTAAAATGTACTATGCAAAAACTGATAAAAATACTAGGATAAATTGACAAACACACAATCATAGCTGGAGACAACACATTTTTTTTTTGAAACTAACAAAACATTCAATGGTTTAGTAGGACTTAAAAGAGTTGTAGCAATAATTAACAAGCCTAATCTAAAGCTCAAACCTTCATAAAGAGAATGTTCACTCTTTTGATCCCAAAGGATGTCTCAATATTGATATTATGTAAATTTTTTTCATGGACCACAATGCAATAAAATAAGAAATCAACCAAAACAGAAGTAGCCAAACTCTTCTCCATTAACCTTCAAAGATCTATATTCATCATAGATATTTAATAAACACGTATATAGCACTTACTATATGTTAGCCATTATTCTAAGCACTTTGAAATATTTACTCATTCAGTCTTTAATATTGCTTGAGATAGGTAGTATTATTCCTCTCAGTATACAAATAAAATTGAAGCACAGAGAGATTGAGCAATATGTCCAAGGTTATGTAGTTAGTGAGTGGCAGAGAGAGACACAAGTGCTCTTGACTCCTGTATTAAGCTTATTCTCTTAACATAAGCATCTAAATAAACTATGAGTTAAAGAAGAAACAAAAATAAAATTTTAAAATATATACAACTACGGCTTCACAAAAAGACTACAAAACTAACGATGTACATCCAAAGCAGTTCTCAGAACTGTTTTATATATTTACTGGAAAATAATAAATGAATATTTAAATTCAAAAAGTTTCCAAAAGAGTAGCAAATCTAGAGAAGGTAAAAACAAATAATTATGATGAATTTAAATGCAAAAATAAAGAAAACTAAAACAATAGATATTTTATTTTTTAAGTTTGGATAGTTGAAGAGATTAATTAGAAATGAAACCCCTAACAGCCATGATCAACAAAAATCAAAGAGACACAAGAAACATTATCAAGTAGGATACAAGGACAGATATAGAGGAACAAAATACTTATAAAAGCGTATTTTGAACAACTTTATATTAATTTATTTTTAAAAGGTATATAGAATGGGTAGATTTGGAGAAAAGGATATATTACCATAATTAGACAAGAAATAGAAAATATACTAGAATAAAAACCCCATAAAAAGGAAATGCTAGTAGTGAAAAATCTACTCTTTCCAAAAAACAAAGACACAAAAAACAACATCATGCTCAGAGGATAGAAAGGTGTGAGATTTAGCCAGCATTTAAAAAGGCTGCTAATTGCAAACCTTTCATACCAAAAACAGCCAAGTAGGAAAAGATAATTATCAGCCAATAATGGATAGATGAAAAAATAGTAAACTGAATTCAGCAGTATATAAAAAGATCAAGTAGCGATTTCCATTAAAACGTATGAATGAGGCCGGGCGCGGTGGCTCACGCTTGTAATCCCAGCACTTTGGGAGGCCGAGGCGGGCAGATCACAAGGTCAGGAGATCGAGACCACAGTGAAACCCCGTCTCTACTAAAAATACAAAAAAAAAAAAAAAATTAGCCGCGCGTGGTGGCGGACGCCTGTAGTCCCAGCTACTCGGAGAGGCTGAGGCAGGAGAATGGCGTGAACCCGGGAGGCGGAGCTTGCAGTGAGCCGAGATCGCGCCACTGCATTCCAGCCTGGGTGAGAGCGCGAGACTCCGTCCCAAAAAAAAAACAAACAAACAAACAAAAAAAAGTATGAATGAGCCAATATTTTAAAAATCTATTAATGTAATTCACCCCAACAACTTAGAGAATAAAAAGCATATGATTGTGTCAATGAATAAAAGAAAAGAAACTAGCAGAAAAGAAACTAGCTGAAAATTTAACAGACCATTTATGATAAACTTGCAAACAAACCAGGAATAGAAGGGAAGTTCCTTATATCTGCCAGAGATCTATAGCAAGCATCATGTTTAACGGTTAATAAAACATGAAAAACATTTAAAGTCTGAATAAAAGACAAAAATTTATCTATAACTGTTAGTGTTGAATATTATATTTCATAACCAAATGCAATGTGAAGAGAAATAAATAAGAGTCATAAAAATCAGAACAGAAAAGACAAAACTGTCAAAATGTGCAGACGATTTAGTCGTCAATATATTTTTCTCCTTTGTCAGAAAAAAACCTACATTCATCCTAGATTTTCTTAGCCTTTTTCCCCTAAACCCATCTTTCTTCAGATAAACACACAATAAAACTTATATTTAAAAAAGTCAGTCACTTTCCTGTTCACAATTTCAGTATCGGGGTTTCCTTTTCTTTCTCGTAGGTTTCAATTCCATTCTATATCTAATTTCAAAGAGCTACATATTTAAATAGCTACCAGGAGAACTATAAAGAAGAGACATTGACAAAAAAGGCCCAAGATTAACTGATTATTTCAAGGTCTTGATAAGACTTGCTGCCCAACTTTAAGCCTTCCTTTAGCTGCTCCCTAAAGGATTTCAAACAGTCCTAGCGAAGTTATGCACTGGCCATTCTCAAGCAGTAATAAATATGCCGTAAATTCATCTCTTGCCTGTGGGACTTTGGATCTTAATAGCTTATGAGCTCAAGTATTTCCAGTTTCTGTTGGGTAAATGTTTGAGGGCCTTAAGAGAGATTATGTGGAATTGAACTGAATGCCTGGCAACTCTTCCATGCTTGTCAGTCTCTCCCAGCTTGCTTGGCTTGTCAAAGACACCACAATAAACTGTCCTGCTTTCAAATATTTATTTCTCAGTATGCTGGTACTTAGAGAATCTCTAAGAGAAAGGTACAAACTGGGCACGAGAACTAGGAATAGAGCCCAAGTCTTAGGGTATCCTGGGGAATTTGATATCCAGTTCTCTTCCAACTTTCAGAAAGGCCCATCTTGGGCTCACCTTCTAAAAGGAAAGCAAGGATGGGTCAGTTGATGGACTAAGTGCTGGAGAGAGAAAGAGGGGGCTACAGAAATTACTTCAGTGAAGCTCTTCCTTCTGATCTCCTCAAGGAGAAGGTGCTCAGCTTTTTGTTGGTAACACACAGGGGTGGCCAGGTACTGCAAAGCAGGCAAAACTGGCTTACACTACAGGTGTAGTGTTCCCAGTTTCTGCTGTATTCCATGTTCCTAGCATGCGAGAGACATTCTATGAGTATTTGCTGAAGAAATCAGTAAATGAATGAGTCATGGTTCCCACAACATTCAAACTGAAGAGACCTCAGAGGTAGGTCCTTCAGCAGTTAAGACAGAGAGACGCTGGAGTGTGAGTGGTTTGTCTCACGACACTGCATCCTTAAACATGATTGGTTCTGAGGCCCTCCCCATAATGCGATCATGAGGCATGAGTCCTCTTCAACCACGAAGCAGTCCAGGACCTTATGCTGATGCAAAGACTTCATTCCTATGGGAAAAACCAATATTGTCTAAGTACTAGCTGTATGACTGTTGATGAGCCACTTTTATAATGAGATCCCCAGACATCAAAGTGTTTGGATTGTGCTATTGCTGCCTTGCAGACAGTCACTGTGGTTTTGGGGAGAGGGACCCCAGAGTCCTAGGGCACAGGAGAATGGTCCTCTTGGGCAGCCAGCAATTCAGACTTAAATTGACAGGACAGGGCAATGGGGAGGTGCAGGAGAGCCTGGTGCTGCTTTCTGTATGTTTGTTACTCCCAGATCTGACTGATCAGGGAGATAAATTAACTGAAAGGTCCTGGTAGGTTCTGTTTTACTTCTAGTCCTCCAGTTCAGAAGATTCTCTGTGTGCTGTGTCTGCCACAGTACAATGGGAGTCCTGGACATTCTAGTTTCAAGCCTCACTCTCCTGAATCCTGAATAAGCCTCCATCCTGCCCAGTGATATGTAAGTCACATTTCAGGACTTGATGCAGGGATTCTTGTTCTGTAACTGAATGTGACCTCGTGGCCCTCATCTCATAACCTCATGACCCTCATCTCTCTCTTTTATCTCCTGAGATAATTATCAAGTGGAAAAAATGAATATACAGCTGTGTCACAAAACTTAGGAATCAAAAAGCATAAATAGTGAAAAAAATCACCCAGAAAGGATAATCTGGGTACCAGCCTTAAGGAAGGCAAAGCTTCCAAAGCCTAAATGCCTTATCCAGCATATTCTCATTGAAATGCTGTCCAGTCTCCACAGCCCTCAACAAACCATCTCCATCCCAGATTGTGCCATTTCTTCATAGCAGTCTTGAGATAGATATTAGCACAGTCTTCTTCTTACAAGAGAAGAAATTGAGGCCTAGAGAGGTGAGAACTGTTTCCAAAGTCATGTATGAGTAAGTGGTGCTTGGGTTTGATCACAGAGGTATTTAACTCCAGACTACCCTGCCCCCAATTCCCACACATTTCAAAATCTAGAGTTGGAAGAGAAGTGAGTATAGAAAGACCAGACCTTCCAACAGGGATTGAAGAAAGTAATGACAACAACCATCCATGAACATGAAAAAAAGAAGGAGAGCAAAAAAATTATGGGGTGTTTGTGTGTCTGTGTGTGTGTGTGTGTGTGTGTGCATGTTTGGGTGGCCAAGCATACAAATAGAACCCAGAGTTATGGGGAGTGGGGATGGGAAGGACAAAAGAAGGAGGAAAGCAGAAATTTAATGTAGTATTTGCCTGCTATGTATCAGGAACTGCACTTGGCAATTTACATACAGTAATTCATATGATCTCCATAGCAACACTATGAAGTAGATATTATTATTCTATTTTATAGATGAGCAAATGGAGACAAATGAAACAAGCAAAGAAAATCAGGCATCCCTCCATTTACTGGGGTTAAAGCCAGAGATTATTATGAACTTATTTTGTTGTTTCTATTGCTGTTGTCTTATAGTTACTAGTGCTTTAAATCTATAAAAAACCTTCCAAGCCTTCACTGTGTTCAGAGACTAAAAAATAGAAGCAGAAACTACCCTCCACATGAAACAGGGAGACTCGGGTATTAAACACGTGATATTTGAGGCTACTGGAAGAAAGCAGGACTGAAAAGAGAAGTGGCTACGCACCACAGAATGTTCTAGGTCGGCACACTGGACTATCCACACGGGAGAAAAGGAGTGTCTCCTCTCACTTCCTTATTCCAGACACCAGCCACTGTGAATTTGAACCTTGAGAGAAAGCAGTGCTTTCTACCTTGACTTACCAAATGGAAGCCCTTCTGAACAGAGATGGAGCAAGTTTTGAGGAGAGGGACTCCAGAGTCCTGGGACACAGGAGAATGGTCCTCTCTTGACTTCCCAGGAGTGTGCCTCACACAGCCATCTGTCCTTGGCTTGAACTCGTTCACTCTTTAGGTACGTCCCTTTGCACTGGCCTCTGACGAGCAATGTGCCATTGCTGATTTAAACCAGGTGAATCTGAGTAGAGTTTCAGGCCTGGGCACACGTATTCGGTGCTTTCTCTGGTCTACATCTACTTCTAGTCAAACCAGTTAGGGGTTTCCAATACATACAGTCTCTAACTTTATAATAGTGTGAGAGTGATATGCATACAGAAGAATTTATACTTCAAGTACCTATACAACCGTTTGGTTTTTCACTTTCAGTACAATATTCAAAAATTACCTATGATATTCAACACTTCATCATAAAATAGACTTTGTTTTAGGTGATTTGCCCAGTTGTAGGCTAATGTTCTGAATACATTTAAGGTAGGCTGGGATAAGCTATGATGTTCAGTCAGGTGTATTAAATGCATTTTTAACATGATATTTTCAGCGTATGATGGGTTTATCAGGATGTAGCCTCGTCATACATTGAAGGGCATCTGTACTCCCTTTACACATTTACTTCCTGTCAACAGACACATACTACATCTGTTCCCCAGTCTCAGGGCCCAGAGAACCTTGATGGGTCCTTCAGTACTTGCCTGTGTCTGAATGTTGAGAGCATCTGAAACCCAGAGCTACACTCCATTTCAGTGCCTGCATATGGCTGATGATGATCCTGGACCAGCCTACTGTTTCCAGCCTGGATGCTCAACATTCCCACTTCATCTCTTTCAGACTCAGATTCTCCTCAATGCCAAGGCCCAATTTCACAGCTGTGACAGAGTTTACATTTGAGGGTTTCTCCATTTTTGAGTGGCATCACAGACTCACCCTCTTTGTGGTCTTTTTGGTCTTGTACCTTTTGACCCTTGCCAGCAATGCTATCATCTTGACAGTTATCTGCCTTAACCATCAACTTCACACGCCCATGTGTTTCTTCCTGAGTGTGCTGTCTATTTCTGAGACCTGTTTTACCGTGGCCATCATCCCCCAAATGCTGTCCAGTCTCCTCAGTCCTCAGCAAGCCATCTCCATCCCAGGCTGTGCCACTCAGCTCTTTTTCTATCTCACTTTTGCTGTCAATAAATGCTTCCTGCTCACAGCCATGGGGTATGACCGCTATGTGGCCATCTTCGACCCCCTATGGTATTCAGTCATCATGGGCAAAAAGGCTTGTATACAACTGGCCAGTGGATCCTGGAGCACTGGCCTGAGCACAGCTATCATTCAGGTTTCTTCTGTATTCAGCCTTCCCTTCTGTGATGCTAATCTCATCTCCCACTTCTTTTGTGATATCCGGCCCATAATGAAGCTCACTTGTGCAGACACTAGTATCAAGGAGTTTATTACTTTGCTCATCAGTCTCTGTGTCCTTGTTCTGCCCGTGGTCTTGATCTTCATCTCCTATGTCCTAATTGTCACCCCATCCTCAAGATTGCATCAGCTGAGGGCCGGAGAAAGGCCTTTGCTACTTGTGCCTCACACCTCACAGTGGTCATTGTCCTCTATGGCTGTACCTCTTTCATCTACCTAAAACCCAAATCCCAAAATTCCCTGCAGGACAGACTTATCTCTGTGACATACACTGTTATTACTCCTCTGCTGAACCCTGTTGTATACAGCCTGAGGAACAAAGAGGTCAAGGATGCCTTTGCTCAGAGCTTTGGGCAGAAAACCTCTCTCTTAGGTGCTGGTCAGTTCAATAACAATCAAAGAAAAAGAGTTTGATGAGGTGTCACAGTGAGGGGGACAATCAGATGAGAGATCCTGTGAAAGCACCAGATGGCTGATCTAGGCACATCTAGGAATCTATTCCCCTCATAGATTGAAACAAGGAAGAAAAATATTAATGAAAAAAAGAAATAGATGGATTTGCCAAGTCAGATATATGGGTTTACCAAGCTTAATGAAAATCAAATAAGATAAAGGATATTCATGCACTGCACTATAATGTTAGACATTATTCCTGTTACTCTTGTCATAAGGTATTGTAAACCAGCAGGGAAAATAGGAAGAATATATACTATCATATCATAGGAGTTTATGTAAGCTGAACTTGACTTCATGAATGACACAAAGAGTACAAAAGGCCACCACCACCCCTTGTCTGAAGATGGGACCAACTCTAGGGCACAATTCTAGATCCCTCCTTTAGATCAGGCTTAAGTTATGCTCCAACTAAGACTGTGTTCTTGCATAGTGATTCCCCTGCCCCATCCTGCTTCTCTCATTCCCTTTCCTCTGAGGGCACTCCTTAGTCAATCACTGTACCCAAGACCTTATTTCAGGCTCTGCTTCTGTGGAACCTGACCTAAGCAAGGTGGTACCTATGTCTATGGGGCAATTATTCAGACTTCACTGCGAGTGCTCTTTTTGCATCTGTTGCACTTAGAACAGTGCCGGGTGCATAGTAGATGTTAGATATTTATTAAAAGGAAGAAAGAAGGAAGGAAGGAAAGAAAAAGCAAGGAAGACTGCTGTGAGCAGCTAAAATACATTAGACGGTAGCTCTTCTCTCTTGTTTTCCTTCTATTATTTTAACACTTTCAGGCTGTTTGTCCCTCTTTGTGACATCTCCTTTTGGTACATTTATTGAATGTATCCTAGATAGTAGTCATTATTTTAAGTATGTTATTAATTTAATCTTCACTATAAATCTATGAGATAGATACTTTATTATTCTTTTTTATGGATGAGGAAACTGAGACCTCAAATAAGTTAATTCCTTAAGGCAGAATCAGGATTTAAACACGTGCAACCCAGCCCTGAAGTCTGTAGTTGCAATGTAAGCTCATGATGTTCATTTTAATCAGCTTTATCCTCCATAATAACTAACTTATACTGCTCCATACGCCTAGGAAAATGAGGAGCCTCCACCCCATCCCAAATTGTGGATTTACACATATCTCAGATCCTATTCGTGATATCTTGGACTTTGGAATCAGTCTGGAAGTTTAGAAATAGTGTATTATAATACATTCCTTTTCCTAAAATACTTTGGTGCGTCCCTTTTTCACTCAGCACAACCCCAAAGAGGAAAATAGGAAAGGAAGTCTAAAGTGGGCCAACAAGTACTGAATAACAGTCATTGTTTACCCTGAACCCCAACTTTAAGAACCAATGATCTTGAGTAGGAGATGCTAAAACAGTATGATATTGTAGATAGCGTACAGGCTTTGAACGGAGAAGCATGCATTCCCAATCATAGATCCGCCACTACAAGCATGTGTCCTGTTATGATACTTAACCTCCCTGGTTTTTATTTCCTATCTGCATGATGAAGCTGACAATATCAACTCCCAGGGTTGCTGTGAGAAGTCAACAATGTTATGGACATACCATTCCCTGGCACATGGAAAGCTCTCAGTGCCTTCTCCACCAGCACCCTCCACAGACATTGCTCCCTGGGTCACTCTGAGGTCAACGTCAAGTCACTCTTGATATGGACACAGAGCCCTAGCTTTAACAATAGGATTCTCATTTGTTCTTTGTCAATAGAATTCCCTTTTACCCAGGAGGTCTTGACTTTGTAACTGGGCTTCTCTTATAGTCCCTGATCCTATGTTCCAGTAAAAGGAAACTATTCTCCCAGGGTCTGCCAAGTATTACTTCCTGGACATACCCAGGACCTTATTTCAGGCTCTGCTTATGTGGAACTAGACCTAAGCAAAGTGGTATCTATGTCTATGGGGAAATCACTCAGACTTCACTCCGAGTGTTCTTTTTGTGGTTAATAAACCACTAAGAGCACCTGTCTGCATTTCTCCTCCAGATTCCCTTTATTTATGCCCTCCTTACTGACCTGCCAAATACCTCTCATAACATCATTCCCTCTTCTCTCCTAGTTGCCTCAGAGTCACTGCAAGAAGTCCCAGGGTTCCTGTGTGCATCAATTCTCACATGCAGTCTGAATAAATACTGACAAAAGCATCTGCAAGTATTTTTTAAAGTACCATAATTCACTTGAAAGTGCCAATTACTAATTCATAGTTCTCCTTTTCAGAACTTATTTTTCCTTTCAATAGGTACAAATAGCACAACTATTATTATCCAAATATTATCAATTTGGAGATCCAAGAAATATTTGAATGTAAAAAGGGGTTTTCATACACAGACAATTTGGACACGCCAGCTCTAGGTGACAGAAATAGTGTGGAAGACGGTGTGAGAGTAGACCTAACTTTAGGAACCTCAGTTAAATCTGTTTTGAGCCCTATCCGGGGCCCTGAAAGACTCCCATTGACAATTCCAAAGCCTTCTTAAGAGGTCTAGACCCAGGATCCTAAACTAAATTGAATGCCATAAACAAACTATAAGAACTACTGGAATCTGTTCCCCAAATAAAGCAGTCTGCAGAACTAGAAGATTTTGCATTAGGTTCTTTTGGCTGTTTTGCCAACTTTGTTTCTATAGTCACTCCACATGTGTTCATTTTTTTCTAGCATAAAATCCCAATATATTTGCTATTGGTGGCAGATTGGACTTTCTGTACATCCCTAATCTGTAAAATTAGATACTGCTACTGACTTCGGAGGGTTATTTGGAAGCTTATGTGAGACAAAAATCTGTGAAAGTGTTTGATAAATATTAATTGCTACTGAAGTGGCATACCTGTCCTTTTTGCCAGATACCACATTTTTATATCATCAACCCAGTTCCCCATTTCTACAGTTTTCCTAATTTGTCCCAAAGCAATAGTATCATAAAGGCTTGAGCTCTTTTGCCCAATTCCACTCCTTTCCTGTTGAGATCTCATAGCCACCAATGATATCTGATCATGAACCGTTAATATGGAGATCATTTTCTTTGCTTCATCTGTTACAAGAAGAAGCTATGTATATTTATAAATAATCAGAGAGTTGGCATGAATGAACCTGATGAGAGCAGTTTATGAAATTATTGGTTCTTTCCTGTCCTTTGAGCCACACACTGATTCAGTTACAAGCCCTATTGATTTCCCTCAAATGTTTCTCACATGTGTCCCTCCCCTCTGGGCCAATTGCCACCCCTCTAGATCAATCCCAATTATCTCTGTTACATCAGCAGCCTAGCTGGTTTTTCTTCCTCTTTTTTGCCAAATTCAAATCCATCTTCACACCACTCACAGGTCAATATACCAAATCCCAGTGCAGGGTATTTTTTTTTTTTCAACAAGGAAGCAAAGTCACCAGAAAGACCTGAAAAGGGAAAAAAATGGTTAGTGGTTTAAAAAAAAAAAAGAATCACTTCCTTAAGAGGCCAGTTGCTAAGGAACTTTAGAGTCTAAGAACAGGAGAGATAAGTGAGAATCACTTGAGAGGCTCTTAAAAGTGATACATTCAAATACTGTTTTGTAATGTGTTCTCACTTTACCTACACAATGTAATTTTTCATAATCAACCTGAGTCTAATGAAGGACTGTCTCCCCCCTGTCTCACTTACAGTTGTATTTCAATTATTATGATTGTCTATCACCTGCAACTAAACCCTGAGCTCCTGAAGGGTTGGTGCAGCACCTCATCCATTTCTGTATTTCCAGCAACTAGCACAGGGCCTGACATATGCCAAGTGCTTAAAGAATGAATGGATACAGATAAATATCACATGAAAGACTCAGAAATTTTTAAAGAAGTGGTAAACAACTCATGGAAAGTATTCAGTGAGAAGTAAGTTTGGAGTTGGGTCTTGACAGACAATTAGAAGCTTACCAAATAAAGGGAAGAAAAATCTGGGTAAAGAGAACAGTGTTCAAAAGCTAATTTGTTTCCTAGCCTCCAGGAGAGAATCTTTGGATCTAAAGATGGTGTACTTCCAATCCTTAATGCCACAGGGCAAGGACAGGCAGCATGAACTGCCTTCTGCAGAATGATGACCATATTTAAATACTTCTATTCCAAAAAGAAAACCAGATTCTTATACTAGATAGAGTTCCTGCCTAGAAGCAAAAGGCCCTAAACTTCCTGAAATCCAAGGTGGTATGGCTCTAAGCTTGAGCTGCCTAGATTTGTCAATATGGATTTCTAAGACACATCTGTAAAAAAATAAAAAATAAAAAATAAAAAATAAACCACATGCATATATACACACTCACAATGTGCTTATTCAAACAATTAAAAATCAACTAAATAAACCAGCTTCCTCAAATATTATTTCAACTTGAAGCAAAAACTTTTCCCAGGCTCCCCAAACACTAGCTTAGAATCGAGTAAATGAGCCTCACACATAATGAGACCTCCAGGTACCTGATACCTGCATCCTCCCAGCCCCAGGGGGGTGGCTCTCAGAATGTCTTCAGGGAGTGACCCCCAGAAGCCCAGCTGCCTGATCCTGGGAGAGCATCTCCTCTGGCTTCAAAGACTTTTCCACACAGAGGGGTTATCAAGAATGCCTATGCCTCTCAAACCTGACTATATTCCTACTAGTGTGTGTTTATGCCCTGCCTGCTCCTGCCGTAGGCACTCTTGGTCACCTTGCTCACCTTGGTCACCTTGTGACTATCCATTGTGGCCAAGGGAGCCTGATATTTCAATCTTTACTCCTCAGCCTCCTCCAGCCCAGCTTCCCCGTTGTGCCTCAGTGCTAAGCAGAGTCATGTGAGTGGTCTTTAGAAGAAGGACTGAAATGGGGCTCATTACATATGAGCTGACTTTAATTTATTGTAGTATTTCAGCTCCTATCACAGCTGGACAGGTCTTCATAAGCTATATTTGCTCTTCCTTCCATTTCCTTTGAAGAATTAAAGACTTCCAAGAGTGGGGAGGATGCTAACCAAATCATAATAGCCGTTCTTCTACCTCAAGACAGACAAGTTTCAGCCAGATAAGATGATATTTTAGCCATGTGTTTCTCAATAGGAACTCTATTGGTATTTGGAATAAGACAATTCTTCCTTGGGCAGAATCGCCACAAGTTTTGCAGGACATTTCACATCGTGAATGGCCAAGAGCTTCTGTGCTCATTATTTTAACAGTTAAAAGCTCAGCCAAGCATTTCTGATTTCACCATAGTGGCACCATACCATTCCGTGGCTGGACTACTACATAGTTTTTGCTCAGAAGCCTCACAGAAGACATAAAATATATGTCTTTAGACATATATTTTAGTATCAAATGATTTACTTTATTGGAAAATATTCTCTATTGCAGCTTTACTTTCTTTTTAACATCTTAGTGTAAATGATTAACAGCTGGTCATCAACTTCTTTTAAATAGATTTTTATGAACTTGAAGAAAGTCTCCATGCATACTAACCTTCATCATTGATGTGATTTACTTTATGCAAAACTTCTCTTTCTGAATATGCATAAGCAAATCAGAATATAATTTAAATACCCTACAGAAGCTTACTGTTTAAAGAGATAAAAATGTGAAATATTACATAAATTGAACTGATCCCCTTCCTTCAACAAAATGATGTATCTTTGGTGTAGCTGTTTTTTTATATTCAGGGTCTGCTTTTGCTTTAAATGAGGGACACTTAAATTTGCTGTATCTTTCCTGATACAATTGTTTATCTCTGCAGAGTGGGTGTAGGCTTACTCACAAAGTTGTATTGGCTATAAATTTGCCTTCTAGTTTAGGGAAGGTAAAGATGTAGCATAGTTTACAACATACGTGAATCAGTGCTCTGAACTGTCAGCAGACTTCCATCACTCAGACAGAAGTGGGGAGAGGCTGGTGGTTGGCTAAGATTTTCCTTTTTCTTCTTGAAGACAAGATGAACCTTTCTATTTTGCTTCTACTTCTTAAAGGATGTGCAAGGGGGATGATTCATAGTCTTGAAAGAAAAGACATCACTAGTCCATCCCTAAACTAATTATTTTCAAGCACACAATCCATGCATAATTTGGAGCTAGTGAAATATGAAAAGATATAAAAGGTATTATAAAGTTGCTAAGTGTTTGTGTGAGGTGAGGCAGCAATAATGGGGTAAAAATAATCCAAATAAACATGAGAACCTCCGAGTGTAATATGGTTTTATGAAGGCTTGAAAATGTGCACTCATCTCTGAAGAGTAGGAAAGAAATAAGAGGAGAAAAGAGGAGCCGTTCCAGATGTCAGGGAGGAAGAGTAGAAATGAAGTAGGAGCATGTATGGTTATGCAGTGAAAAAGTGAGACTATATGATTCTGTGATGCATGGAAAATTATAACAGATGGTCACAGAGTAAAAATATTTTAAGTAAAGATAAGTAAACCCAGGGATTAACTTAATCCACTAGGAAATATATCACCAGATTTGTAACTGAGAACTATTGAACTTCAATCAATTTCAGAAATGTGCTTCTACTGCTTTACTGAGACTATGTGACTTTTATGCTTTTATGTTTCAGATTTGGGAACCAATCAATGAAAAGAGAGAACTTTACTCTCATCACTGACTTTGTTTTCCAAGGTTTCTCCAGCTTCCGTGAGCAGCAGATCACCCTTTTTGGCATGTTCCTTGCACTATACATCTTAATCCTAGCAGGCAATATCATCATTGTGACCATCATCCGAATTGATCATCATCTTCACACACCCATGTACTTCTTCCTGAGCATGCTGTCCACTTCAGAGACTGTATATACATTGATCTTTCTCCCAAGGATGCTCTCCAGCCTCGTAGGTATGAGCCAGCCCATATCATTGGCAGGGTGTGCCACACAGATGTTCTTTTTTGTAACCTTTGGCATCACTAACTGCTTCCTGCTCACAGCAGTGGGATATGACCGCTATGTGGCCATCTGCAACCCCCTGAGATACATGGTTATTATGAACAAGAGGCTGCGTATCCAGCTTGTCCTGGGGGCCTGCAACATTGGGCTGATTGTAGCAATAACACAAGTGACATCTGTATTCAGGTTACCCTTCTGTGCTAGAAAGGTGTCCCACTTCTTCTGTGACATCCGACCTGTGATGAAGCTCTCCTGCATTGACACCACTGTCAATGAAATCCTAACTTTGATTATCAGTGTGCTGGTGCTTGTTGTACCTATGGGTCTGGTTTTCATTTCTTATGTTCTCATTATCTCTACAATCCTCAAGATTGCTTCAGTTGAGGGCTGGAAAAAAGCTTTTGCCACCTGTGCCTCCCACCTCACTGTGGTCATTGTCCACTATGGCTGTGCCTCCATTGCCTACCTCAAGCCCAAGTCAGAGAACACCAGAGATCATGACCAGCTGATCTCAGTGACCTACACTGTCATCACTCCCCTACTGAACCCTGTGGTATACACCCTGAGAAACAAAGAGGTCAAAGATGCTCTGTGCAGGGCTGTTGGTGGGAAGTTTTCCTGACCATTTAGGAAGAGTTCTCCTGAGGCTGTCAACATCCACACTAGGCAGGAATATGAGGTGTAAACTCACAAACCCTTGGCTCCTAGAGACCTGCCCCTTAAATAAGAGGCAAAAGAGGAATAGCAGTTTCATACAACTGGGAGTCTGAAGCTTTAAATAAAGTTACTGGATGGAGTTTTATCCCTGTTTTGGGGGATAAATAGAAAAACAAAGATAAGATATGGCTAAATAAAAGGTCAGAAAGTAGTGTGGGCTGAGAAATTTTTTACTGACCTTTTGGTTTCTTTGTGAATCTCCACCTAATGAAGGCAATAGAAAGCCCCTTGAGAAAATAGAATCCAAGACACACTTAAAATCTGTGTCCTACAATCCCTTTCTTCCTATACTAGAGCACCAGGGCTTCTAAAACTGGATTCCCTATTGGAGTATGTTTATGACATGTCAAGTAATAAGTTACTGTGTGGGGAAGGAGAGAGGCCTCAGGATTAGATAGCCCAGGAGAAATAGATGTTCTCTCCTGGATGTGTTAATTTATCCCAGATTCTAGCAAAACTGCTTATTAAAGATGGTGAGCATACACAGTTTAATTAGAGATGCTGGCACTTCTACAGTCATCGTGACAGTGTTTTGAGGGCACAATCTGAGATACTCCTGGATCCTTTCAAATTTGGTTAAATCAGAAAACACATAATGGGCAAGAGCTATGAACTAGCCTCTGTGCTAGGTCCTGGAGAAATAAAGATTAAAAAAGCTTTCTTGTCTGGCTTCAGGAAGCTACAAGCCTAGTGGTAAAAACAAGCATTTGACAGTATGGTTTCAGTTCTTTATGATGAGTGGCATTTACAAACAATTAAAGAAGAACTCAGCAAAATAAAGAAAGGGAAAGGGGAAGAGAGAGAAACTGTTGGAGATTGTTAGGGAAGTCTTTAAAGAGGAGGGGACCTGTGATGTAAACTGTTTTTAAAACACAAGAGATTGTCTGAATGATGAGAAAGAATTCCAAAGAGAAGAAACAATGTAGCTACAGGTATGAAAGCAAAAGGACCGATCAGGGAACGAAAAATGATTCAGTTGTGCTGACTCCAGGACATGGAGGAGGTGGGGATTGAAGGAGATAAAACCAGAAGGGTAGGTTGGGGTCATATTCTAAGGCATCATATGCCAAATTAAGGAATTTCAGCTTTAACTTTTTTTTTCTAAAACGGAGTCTTGCTCTGTTGCCCAGGCTTAGTGCAGTGGCACAATCTCAGCTCTCTGCAACCTCCACCTCCTGGGTTCAAGAGATTCTCCTGTCTCAGCCTCCTGAGTAGCTGGAATTACAGGCATGCGTCACCAAATCCGACTAATTTTTGTATTTTTAGTAGAGACAGGGTTTCTCCATTTTGGCCAGGCTGGTCTCAAACTCCTAACCTCAGGTGATCTGCCCACCTCGGCCTCCCAAAGTGCTGGGATTACAGGCATGAACCACTGCACCTGGCCAGTTTTTACTTTTAAGCATGGGAACTACCCAGGACTTAGGAGAACTAGGATTCAGTTTGTGAAGCATCTATATGAATTCTTAACATCTTTATCATACTTAGCTCCCCTGAGAGATCTAAAAAGCCGTATGGGGGGAGGGGGACTTTGGACTCCAGGCCAAAAAAACTCATGAGTAAAAAGAAAATGTGACTAAGGTATTGGGGAGAATACACAGAAATAATTATGTACTTAAGATGAAGCTGAATCAGACAGTCATAGAGAACATGGAGAGGAAGCTGTCCAAGAACTGTCATGTAGATTTGGGGTTTGAGATACAGATGAGCACCAAGGGAAGAATAAGGATTTGCTGTTAAATCAGTGACTAGACTAGGCCTCAGACCTGGTGGCAGTATGATCTCAGGGCACACTTTCTACTAGGCTGAAAGGGTGGACTCTTTAATCAGAAAAGCCTTCGAACAAACAAACAAACAAACGAACAAACAAACAAAAACAGCAGAGATCCAAAGGACACATGTATCTGCATTCCAGACCATAATAGAACTACTAGGGCATTTTTCAGGATTAACAAGGTCAATGGCAAAAATAAAACCATATCTAAAGTTCTCTAAGAACATTATAAGGTGGCTAAAAGTAACGAAGAAAAGTTGTTAACTGACAAGAGAAAAAATGAAAAATTAAAAGCAAAACATTGCTGGTAAAGATTTTGACAGGCATTAAGTAAACATTCATGAAGTGTTTACCAGTCATTCAATAAACATTCATAAAGTCTTCACTATGTGCCAGATACTATGCTAGACATAAAAAAATCTTGAAATAAGCCCTGTACTATCCCTTAAACAGTTTCCAGTCTTGAAAGAGAGATGGGCTTATGCAGAACTCACCATAATTCAATGTGATGGAGAAATGAACAAAGTATGCTTAATATTTAATGACAAAAATGTAAGCCTCGGGATATTTTTTCCTGATCTATATAAAGCTAAATCTCATCAAGCTAAGAATGGATCTTGCATGTTGAAGTTCAGTGAAATAAATGCCTGTTACCTGGACAGTAAGGTTGCCTTGATCTGTGTGTAGTGCTATCTCCTGGGGCCAAAGGCTATGCAGCTCCTGCTGGGCTTCACTCAGAACATTTCATCACCATAGAATTTTGGAACATTTGTCACCCAGGTTTTTCAGAAATCTTGTTTGAACAGAATAGCTTAACAGTCAGACATTATGGAATCAAATGTTTTCAACATTCCCTTTTTTTGGAATTATTTTAGTCATCATTCATGCTCGGTATCACTGCTTTCATACTGTAGCCCCTTGCCACAAGACAATTTCCCAACCATTATCTCACTAGGTCCTCAGAACAATCTCAAGGGAGACAAGGATAAGGCTCTCATTATACGATAATAAGACTGAGACAGAAAAAGGAGTGAAGGCAGAACTTGAACTTGCGCCATTTGGCTGGCATTTTCTGTTTTCCTAGAATAAGTCCTCACCCAAGGGCGACTCACAATGGAAATAGTGATGTACTAGAGAAATCAAACTAGGCAAAATTTACATTCTCCGGGGCCTCAAACATTCCAAATAAATCAAAACCTCATCCCCGAGGCTTTTCCAAGAGAGGTCCTATATAAAAGGCCCACCTGGGACCCTTACTCTAGCCAGTGGGGACTCACGAGGAAGACCATCTCCAGCACAGCACAAGCTGTAAAGTCTTATTCATGCAGAACCAGCTAAGAATTTAGGGAACATGAGTATCCATTTTCTGCAATATTAAAACAAATCATAGAAAGGCATTTAGAGCTCCACAAGCAAACCTAACCCTTACTTAAACAGATTCAAGAATTCAGTAGACACTGTGTTGCGTTAGATCTGGAGCCAGTTGCTGGGAATAAGTGGTCAATTATGCCAAGTGTCTGGCTTGTGGACAGAGAGACTGCTATATATATATATATATATATATATCATATATATTAACATAGCATATATATATATATGGTAGACTATATATATATATACACCAAATATATATATATATATATACATGTTTGGTAGACTAATGAATGCTAAACTAGAGCACAGAAGGAAGAAAGCTTTAGTTCCAATTGATGTTTTTAAATTATAAATAAAGGATAATAAACACAGGTTCTTGGCCAGTCACCCGGCTCACTTCTCTTCAAGCACATACTAAACACCATTAGCAATAAAGGGACAGATCATGCAATAGAGGGATTTGAGATCTTTATGGTAGTGCAGGACTCTTTTTTGTAAGGAAACTTCCAGCAACTCAAACTTTAAACTCTTATTTCTGTGGATGCCACCGAAGACTTTAGAAAGCATGAGTACCTCACTGACTCACTGCCTAGTAGAACTGAGGCTAGGATATGTTAAATGCCTTTGCAATATTTCTGTTGGACACACACTCCCTCCTCCCCAGCAATCTACAGACATATATCTCTGAGACATCTGTAAGCCCAAAGGAAAGCCTATGCACTTGTACTGGGTGGGGGTAGGGAGACACAATATAAGGCTGAAGGCCACTGAACTGAGATAGAGGTTAATGATTCACCCACAAAGACCTCTTGAAATTGAGAGTCACAACATTTAAGCAACTCAACCAGGAATAGAGAGTTAATGAATGAGAGAGCTAAGGCTTGAATTCAGTCTACTGACTTCAAGCCTTCCCATTCCTTATGTTGTAGCTGTGAGAAGTGATTGGTAAAAATGGGCTCTTAACCAAAGTCCACCATGGGATCCCAGTATTCACTAAAAGAAAACTTTCATACTCTAAACAAAGTAGATTAGATTAAGTAAATAGGAAGATCTATTCAACAGGGTTGGGAAAACAGAAAAAGAGTATGCAGAAAGAGTATGCATTTTTCTTTGGCGATAGAATTTTCCTATCAAAGACTAGAAATGGATGTTGCAGTTTCTAGATGTCAATCTTGAGGCTTTCAAGGATCCTCAAAATAGCTTCAGAATAGGCTGTGCTCCCATCTATAAGCCATCTCATTTTTTCCCCATTTGGCTTCTGGACCCCTAGCCTCAATAGCTCCTTCACTCTTGCCCTGGAAATGAGCTTACTCTAGCTTCTTATGGCCTGTGGACCCTTAATGTAATGTGTTAGCAGCATCAGCATATAGTTTGTAAAGCATTTTCATTTGACCCTCACCACATGTCTGTGATATTGGTAGAGATAATCTCATCGGCACTTTATCTGTTAGGAAACTAAGGCTCAGAGGAGACATGGGTAACTCTGATAGGTAGTCAAAATCATATAGCTGGTGATTGTCAGAATGACTTAAACCCAAATAGTTGCCCCAGTCCTCCTTATTGCACTGTTCTTTGCTTAAGAGAAGTTCCTTTCATTTACTGTGTAGCAACTGAAGTTTAGCTCCAGCATTCCTCCATCCTGATAACTGAACACATCTGTATTTAAACATTTTCTGCCTTCTTTGGAAATGACAGCAAAGCATGCCCTCAGGAATGCTGTGTTGTTCCATTATTGTGGCTCAGAGGAGAGTTTTCTAGCTGGTTCCATATTGTCTCAGCTTGCCTAAATATAAGGGCTTTCTTTTTTACCCCCCCGCTCTCCCCGCAATTTCTCTCTAATGTTCCTCTTCTTCTCTTGTACTATTTCTACCTCTTCTTCTTCTTGTATTCTAGAGGCTTTTATC
Organism: Nomascus leucogenys; assembly: GCF_006542625.1. Classification (NCBI taxonomy): domain Eukaryota; kingdom Metazoa; phylum Chordata; class Mammalia; order Primates; family Hylobatidae; genus Nomascus; species Nomascus leucogenys. The sequence goes on along the minus strand of NC_044392.1, from coordinate 42,017,503 downwards.
TTTTTTCTTTGATCTTTCATGAAGGACTATCTACAAAGGTATTTTGGGTGGGAGAATTGCTAAGCCACTTCTGGATAATCAGTAAGCTTCTAGCTGATTGCTGTCAACAAACCTCACTAAACTGCAACGAGATGGACATTGCATCTTGGTTCTAAACTCTCAGCAAGTTTCCTGCATTGTTCAGACAAGACTGGTCAGTGCTTCACTGCTAATTTCACTCCTGTGTGGTTCCTTCCTTTGAATTTGACCAGCCCAAAGCTATATCTAGTTTAAGAAATTAAAAAATCTGCTCTCCAAGTGTGCATGCAAATACTTCTACTGTATACCTTTTGGAACTTAAAAGTCAAGAACTTTACACTTTTGTTTCTCAAGCTTTTTAATTATCTCACTTTTTTCAAAGGAATTGAGGAGCTGAGTGACCAGAGTTTAATTCTGTGGACTGGAGATAGGAGGTGGGGAGAGGAAAGGCTTTTAGGATGAAAGTAAAATATAAGATGAAATGGGGGAAGGAAGGAAAACAATGGAAATATTTTTCAAATTTATTTCTCTAGTCTTTCATTGGATTTGTTGATTTCTTGATTTAGAATGTTTATCCACAGAACAATTTAGACTCTAGGCTTTCTGTTACTGGGCAATTTTAGCTAAGTTTCTTATTTCTAACCAAACTAGGAATGAATGGATGCTACTGTTAGTGTTCAATCTGTACAATGTCTTTTTAAGGTTTAATCAGAGGAAAAGGAGTTTAGAAGTTATCATTCCATCCTTAGAATCAGAAAAAGCTGGACAAACTAAAAGCCAATAACTTTTTTGGACCCATTAGAGAACTGAGATTGCAAGTCAAGTTGCCACCTGGATATCTGAAGAGATATTACAGCTAAGATACAGCTGAGATCTGCCTCCTTTCAGGAGGCACTGGACCCATAAACTAGAGTACTTGAATGGCAATTCTGATGAACTGCTGGGAGCTGAGTATGGACTAGTTCGACAGTGAGAAATTTCTGGGGGTCACAGTCTTATAGGAGCTCCCACACTTTCATGGATTTTGCATACAAGAACCTCACCAGATTCTCATGATGAAGATTCAAAAAGGATCTCCTCCTGGCTCTGGCAGGGGGAAGGGAAAATTAATCATTGTGAAACACACTCACATCCTTCTCCATAACAAAGGCCTGTATTTCATAGAAAACTAACTTTGCTAGAGTCTTAGGTCAGGGGAAGGGAATCCTTTCTATCCAGTCACCTTTACCCTTTCCATCTCAACTAAGAAGGAAAAATAGTCAACACGGGTCAGGACTTCAAATGAACAGATGGGCAATTCTGCAGGCAGGGAAAGGAGATGACCTGGGGAAAATATACTAAAGGAGAAAATCATGTGATGGTCACAGCTTTGAGACATGGGCCAACTAAAATACTGAGAACTAATTAGTAGATAATAGAAAACTTCCTCCACCCTAAATTACCACCATACCAACAGGGTTCCAGTATAATAACAGTGGATTACAGCTGAGAGAGTGTCAGATGCAGACTTTTTGAGGAAGAGTACTTATGGGAACCCAAAGTCAAAAGGAGAGACAAAATAAGGACAGTAAAGGAATTTGAAGTCTCTGACCAGAATAACATAAATTCTTGCATTAAAGGCCTATTTATGTTACTTTCTATTACCTAATACAACATGTATGGCTTTCAACAACAACAAAAATTATAAGGTATGCTGAAAAGAAAAAAACAATCTGAAAACAAAAGTCAAGCATCAAACCAGATTCAGATATGTCACAGATATTCGAATTATCAGTCAGAGAATTTTAATAACTATGAAGATCTAAAATACATGATAAGGGCTCTAAAGGAAAAAGTAGACAACATGCAAGAAAGATGGGCAATGTAAGTAGAGAGAAAACCTAAGAAAGAATAATAAAGAAATGCTAGAAATCAAAAACAAAGTGACAGAAATAAAGAATGCCTTCCATGGACTCATTATTACATTCAACATGACCAAGGAGAGAGTAAATGAGCTTGGAAATTTGTCAACAGAAACTTTACAAACTAAAATGCAAGAAGAAAAAAAGAAAATAAAATAAAACAGAACATCAAATAACTGGGGGAAAGTATCAAAAAGTATACATATGGAATTAGAAAAACAGGAAGAGAAGAACAAAAGAATGTAATAAAAAAATTGAAATAATAATGACTAAGAACCTTCCAAAATTAATGACAGGAATGACACCACATATCCAGAAATCTTAGACAACACCAAGCAAGGTAAACCAAATGCTCCTACGAAAAAATAAGCAAACAAACAAACAAAAACTCCACTTAAGCAAATGAGTCATATTATTTTCCAGGTTCAGAAAACCAAGGACAGAGAAAATCTTTAAATAAGCCAGAGGAAAATAATCATCTTAACTATAGAGGAGTGAGAATAAGAATTAATGCAGACTCCTTATCAGAAACCCCTGCAAACAAGAAAAAGTGGGGTAACATGTTTAAAGTGTTAAAATAAAAAACACAGCCATCTAGAATTCTTTGGAGAGCAAAATTATTCTTCAAAAATAAAAGAGAAACAAAGACTTTATCAGACAAGCAAAACTAAATGAACTTAATGCCAAAAGACTTGCCATTCAAGAAATGCTAAAATAACATATTTATGAGGAAAAAAATTATATAGGTCAGAAACTTGAATCAACATAAAAAAGGAAGAGAGTAGATTATTCTTAATTGAACTAAAAAAACTAGTTTTTTTAGAACTTTTATTTTAGGTTAAGTGGTATGTGTGCTTCTTTAAAGCAATAATAGTAGCAATGTACTTGGTTAATAGAATAAATAAATAAATAAAATAAACAAAACGTAGCTGGGAAGAATTGGGAATAATCATTATTATAAGATATCTACACTACATGTGAAGCAGCAGAGTGTTTTTTGAAAGTGAACTTAGATTAGCTTAAAATGTATATTGTATACTCCAGGATAACTATTATATTTTTTAAAGAACAAAAACTGGTATGCTGAGACAATATGGAGTTACATAAAATGCTTGATTAAAACCACAGAGCACCCAGGACCAGATGGATTCACAGCTGAATTCTACCAGAGGTACAAAGAGGAGCTGGTACCATTCCTTCTGAAACTATTCCAATCAATAGAAAAAGGGAATCCTCCCTAACTCATTCTATGAGGCCAGCATCATCCTGATTCCAAAGTCTGGCAGAGACACAACCAAAAAAGAGAATTTTAGACCAATATCCTTGATGAACATTGATGCAAAAATCCTCAATAAAATACTGGCAAACCGAATCCAGCAGCACATCAAAAAGCTTATCCATCATGATCAAGTGGGCTTCATCCCTGGGAGGCAAGGCTGCTTCAACATATGCAAATCAATAAATGTAATCCAGCATATAAACAGAACCAAAGACAAAAACCACATGATTATCTCAATAGATGCAGAAAAGGCCTCTGACAAAATTCAACAACCTTCATGCTAAAAACTCTCAATAAATTAGGTATTGATGGGACGTATCTCAAAATAATAAGAGCTATCTATGACAAACCCACAGCCAATATCACACTGAATGGGCAAAAACTGGAAGCATTCCCTTTGAAAACTGGCACAAGACAGGGATGCCCTCTGTCACCATTCCTATTCAACATAGTGTTAGAAGTTCTGGCCAGGGCAATCAGTCAGGAGAAGGAAATAAAGGGCATTCAATTAGGGAAAGAGGAAGTCAAATTGTCCCTGTTTGCAGATGACATGATTGTATATCTAGAAAACCCCATCGTCTCAGCCCAAAATCTCCTCAAGCTGATAAGCAACTTCAGCAAAGTCTCAGGATACAAAATTGATGTACAAAAATCACAAGCATTCTTATACACCAATAACAGACAAACAGAGAGCCAAATCATGAGTGAACTCCCATTCACAATTGCTTCCAAGAGAATAAAATACCTAGGAATCCAACTTACAAGGGATGTGAAGGACCTCTTCAAGGAGAACTACAAACCACTGCTCAATGAAATAAAAGAGGATACAAACAAATGGAAGAACATTCTATGCTCATGGGTAGGAAGAATCAATATTGTGAAAATGGCCATACTGCCCAAGGTAATTTATGGATTCAATGCCATCCCCATCAAGCTACCAATGACTTTCTTCACAGAATTGGAAAAAACTACTTTAAAGTTCATATGGAACCAAAAAAGAGCCCACATCACCAAGTCAATCCTAAGCTAAAAGAACAAAGCTGGAGGCATCACCCTACCTGACTTCAAACTATACTACAAGTCTACAGTAACCAAAACAGCATGGTACTGGTACCAAAACAGAGATATAGACCAATGGAACAGAACAGAGCCCTTAGAAATAATGCCGCATATCTACAACTATCTGATCTTTGACAAACCTGACAAAAACAAGAAATGGGGAAAGGATTCCCTATTTAATAAATGGTGCTGGGAAAACTGGCTAGCCATATGTAGAAAGCTGAAACTGGATCCCTTCCTTACACCTTATACAAAAATTAAGTCAAGATGGATTAAAGACTTAAATGCTAGACCAAAAACCATAAAAACCCTAGAAGAAAACCTAGGCAATATCATTCAGGACATAGGCATGGGCAAGGACTTCATGTCTAAAACACCAAAAGCAATGGCAACAAAAGCCAAAATTGACAAACGGGATCTAATTAAACCAAAGAGCTTCTGCACAGCAAAAGAAACTACCATCAGAATGAACAGGTAACCTACAGAATGGGGAAAATTTTTGCAACCTACTCATCTGACAAAGGGCTAATATCCAGAATCTACAATGAACTCCAACAAATTTACAAGAAAAAAACAAACAACCCCATCAAAAAGTGGGCAAAGGATATGAACAGACACTTCTCAAAAGAAGACATTTATGCAGCCAAAAAAACACATGAAAAAACGCTCATCATCACTGGCCATCAGAGAAATGCAAATCAAAACCACAGTGAGATACCATCTCACACCAGTTAGAACGGTGATCATTAAAAAGTCAGGAAACAACAGGTGCTGGAGAGGATGTGGAGAAATAGGAACACTTTTACACTGTTGGTGGGACTGTAAACTAGTTCAACCATTGTGGAAGTCAGTGTGGCGATTCCTCAGGGATCTAGAACTAGAAATACCATTTGACCCAGCCATCCCATTACTGGGTATATACCCAAAGGATTATAAATCATGCTGCTATAAAGACACATGAACACGTATGTTTACAGCGGCACTATTCACAATAGGAAAGACTTAGAACCAACCTAAATGTCCAACAACGATAGACTGGATTAAGAAAATGTGGCACATATATACCATGGAATACTATGCAGCCATAAAAAATGATGAGTTTGTGTCCTTTGTAGGGACATGGATGAAACTGGAAACCAGCATTCTCAGCAAACTATCGCAAGGACAAAAAACCAAACACTGCATGATCTCACTCATAGATGGGAATTGAGCAATGACAACTCATGGACACAGGAAGGGGAACATCACACACCAGGGACTGTTGTGGGGTGGGGGGCGGGGGGAAGGATAGCATTAGGAGATATACCTAATGCTAAATGATGAGTTAATGGGTGCAGCACACCAACATGGCACATGTATACATATGTAACAAACCTGCACGTTGTGCACATGTACCCTAAAACTTAAAGTATAATAATAATAAAATTAAAAAAATGCACAGAACACAAAAAAGAAGAAAACAAACAAAAAACAAATGCAATAAATAGAAAACAGTTGCTTCAATTAAAAGACTGTCAAATGAATAAAAAACAAGACTCATTTAAAGGTTGTTTAAATATGAATGGTCTAAATACATTTAATTAAAAGACTTGAGGCACACAGGATTCATTCACAGGTTGTTTATAGTTTCTATCTGAATAAAAATCCATGTACACAGCTTAAAAATAAAGAAATGGAGAAAAATATACCATGCTAACACTAATCCAAAGAAAGTTGCAGCAATTATATTAATTTCAGGCAAAGCTGAATTCTGAACTAGGAAGATTATGAAATATAAAAAAGGGTAAAACATAATGATAAAAATATTGATTCTACAAGATGAAAAGATATATAAATGTCTATGTTTGGAGCAAAAAGACATCAAAATACATGGGTCAAAAACTTTTAGAACTGAAAAGGTAAAGTGCCAAATCTATTATAGGTGAATACTTACATGCCCTTTCATCAGTAACTGTTTAAGAACACAGAATATCAGAAAGAATATAGAGGAACTAAACAGAACTATCAACCACTTTCTCTAATTGATGTTTATAGAATACTCCACCCAATGACAGTGGAATACACATTCTTCTGAAGCTCACATGAAACATTCACCAAGATAGACATTGTGGAGCATAAACCACACATTTACCAATTTTTAAAAATAGAAATTATACAGTGTATGTTATCAGACCACAGTGAAGTTAAAACCAGAAATTAAGAACAGAGGATAGCTGGAAAATCCCAGCATATGTGAAAATTTCTATATAACACATGGGTCAAAGAAGAAGTCTGAAGAGAAATTTTTAAAATATATTTTGAGCTGAAAGAAAATGGAAATACAACTTATCATTTTTGACATGCAGAAATAGTAATGTTTGAAGGCAAATTTAAATCATTAAATGCATACAACAGAAAAGAAGAAATATTTGGCATCGATAACATAAGCCTTGTCATAAGAAACTAGGGAAAGAAAAACAAAGCAAGCAGAAGAAAAATAAATATCAGCAGAAATCAATAAAATTGAAAGTAGAAAAACATTTGATATTGAGACTATCAGCAAAGTTTAAAGCTGATTCTTTGGAAAGATCAGTAAAATTTATAAACCTCTTGAAAGGGAAAGAAGAAAAATAAAAGAACACACAAATTAGCAATACCCTAAATGAAAAAGGGGCCATAACTACTGACCCACTGACATTAAGAACATTATAAAGGAATATGGAAAACTCTATGCCCAGAAATTTGACAACTTAAATGAAACAGGTCAATTCCTTGAAAGATACAATGTACCACAACTCACACAAGGAGAAATAAAGAAACTGAATAGTCTTATACGTATTAAAGAAATAATTTAATAATAATTAGCCTTTCAAGAAATTAAAGTGACAGGCCCAGATGGTTTTACTGGTGAATTCTATCAAATAATTAAGTAATAAATAATACCAATTTTCCACAGTCTCTTCTAGAAAGTGGAAGTAGAGAGAATGTTTTTTGAGTAATTCCATGAAGTCACTATTACCTTCATACCAAAATCAAATAGACACATTTTTTAAAAACATAGACAATATCTCTAATGAATGTTAAGGCAAAAAATTTGACAAAATATGAGCAAATCAAATGCAACAATATATAAGATAAAGTATACACCATGACTAAATGTTGTTTATTTCATGTATTCAAGGCTAGTTCAAGATTCAAAAGCCAATCAATGTAATCCACCAAATCAACATGATAAAGAAGAAAAATCATATGTTTATGTCAGTTGATGCAGGAAAAGCATCTGACAAAAGTCAATGCTGGCTTCTGATTTAGAAAAAGTAAAATTCTCAGCAAATTAGGAATAAATAAGAACTTTTTCAACTTGATAAAGAATATTATTTAAACCCACAAATAACATTACACTTAAGGTGAGAAACTGAATTCTTTCCCCCTAAGATCAAAAGCAAGACAAGGATGTTCCCTCTCAGCACTTCTATTCAACATCCTACCAGAAGTCCTAGTTTCTGCAATAAGACAAGAAAAAGAAATAAAAGGTATATAGATTGGAAGAAAGAATTAGTGTTTTCTTTATTAACAATTGACATTATTGAATAAACCCCAAAGAACCTACAAACAAAGCTTCCAGGACTAATGAGTACGGTAATGTAATAGAATACAAGGTCACTATACAAAAGTCAATTTTTTTTCTATGCACCAGTAATGAAAAAACGAAATTAGAAATAAATACCACAAATAATAAAATAAACATAAATCTAAACAAAAGTGTAGAATTTTAATATAGAAAACTACATAACACTGAATAGAAATATCAAAGATTATCTAAACAAATTGAGATATTTCATGTTCCTGGATTGAAAGAGTCAATATTGTTAAGATAGCATCTTTTCTCAACAGATTTACAGATTCACACAATGCTAATCAAAATCTCAGCAAGGTATTTTGTAAATATGGACAAACTGCTTCTAAAGCTTTTATGGAAAGATAAAGGATCTAGAATAGCCAACACAATACTGGACAGAACAAAGTTAGAGAACTGAAAGCTACTGAAATTGAACTTGTATCCAAAATGTACAAAGAACTCTTACAACTCAACAATAACAAAACAAGTAACCCAATTTAAAAATGAGCCAAATAGCTGAATAGCAACCTCATCAAAAATCTATAGATGGCAAATAAGCACATGAATAAAGGTTCATCATTTCTTATTAGGAAAATGAAAATTAAAATAACGATGAAATACAACCACGTACTTATTAGAATGGCTAAAATTTAAAACACTGGGAACTCCAATTGCTGGTGAAGATGTGGTACAGTAGGAACTCTCAATCATTAAGGGTTGGGATCAACATGGTATAGCTACTTTGGAAGAGAGTTGGACAGTTTTACACAAAGATAAACATATTCTTGCCCTATGATCCAGCAACCACACTGCTAGGTGTTTATCTAAATGATGAAAAACTTTTGTCCACAAAGAAACCTACATACAAAAGTTTATAGCAGCTTCCTTCATAGTCTGTAAAAATTGGAGTCAACCAAGAAGTCATTCAATAAGTGAGAAGGTAAATAAGCTGTTGAACATCCACACAATGGAATCCTATTCGGTATTATAAGTAATAAGCTGTCAAACATTTTAAATTTTGATGAAATTTTAAATTTTAATGAAACCCAATTTATCATATTTTTCATGGATCATAATTTTAATATAAAGAACTCTGCCTATATTTATGTGCATAGTCTACTTTGACTTAATTTTTATGTAAGATATGAGACTTAGGTTGAAGTTTGTTATTATTATTATTTTTGCCTGTGAATCTCTAAGTGCTCCAGCATCATTAATTGTTGAACAGGCTATCTTTCTCCATCAAATTACTTCATAATCTCTCTAAAATATAGGTAAGACATATTTGTGACTTTTAGTTTCTCTATTCTGTCCTATTGATCTGTTTATCTTTCTACCAATACTTAACAGTCTTTATTATTATAAATATATAATAAGCCTTAAAATTTTGTAGACTTATTTCTTCACTTTATTCCTTCTTTCCTATATTATTTTAACTATTCTAGTTCCTTAGCTTTTCCATATAAATTTTAGAATAATCTTTTCTATATCTACAAAAAAATTCTGAGATATTGATAGAAATTACATTATTTCTATATATCAATTTAGGAAGAAGTAATGTATTCACTATGTGAGTCTTCCAATCCATAAACACATATATCTCTTCACTTACTTTGATCTTTGATTTTTTTATCAGCATTTGTAGCTTTGAGTATACAAGTCCTATACATATTTTGTTATACCTACTGCTATTTCACTTTTTTTCCAGTTGTAAATGGCTTTTTGCTACTAATTTCAGTGCCTGCGTGTTCATTACTAGTATATAGAAATACAATTGATTTTTGTAGGTATATCTTGTACTTCATGATCTGACTGAACTCACTTATTAGTTCTAAGAGATTTTTGTAGACTCCTTGGAATTTCTACATAGACAATTATGTCTTCTGCAAAGAAAGACATTTTATTTCTTTTTTTTCCAATCTGGATGCTTTTTATTTCCTCTTTTTGCCTTATTGTGCTGGCTAGTTACAGCATTGTGTTAATAAAAGGAAGTGGACATATGTACCTTATTTTCAAACCTATAGATAAAGCAGTCAGTCTTTCACCATTAAGTATAAAGTTAGCTGTAGGATTATCATCGTATTATGTCTCTCTCTTTCTCTGGTCATTTTCTTTTCTCAGAAGCCTACCTTACCTGATATTAATATACTCACTCCTGGTTTCTTTTAATTAATAGTTGCATGATTATTCTTTCCCATTAGTTTATTTTCTACCTGCCTATATTTAAAGTTAATTTCTACTAGACCGCATATATTTAGGTCATGTTATGACATCCACTCTGCAATCTGTTTTGATTTGGTATATCTAGACCATTTATATTTTATGTAATTATTAATATGCTAGGACTTAAATCTGCTATTTTATTTCTTTTCTATTTTATCTTTTTTTTGTTTCTCTTTTTTATGCCTTCCTATGGGTAACATGGATATATTTTCAAATTCCATTTTGATTTTTCTATTTCGTTTTAGATGTAGATTTTGGTATAGATTTTTGGTGGTTGTACTAAGTATTATATTATATATCCAAAATTTATCATAGTCTATAGGTGTCATCAATTTACCAGTTTGAGTAAAGAGTAGAAATTTTACCTCCATTTATATCCCTTTATCCTCCTTCTTTTATAACATAATTGTCTTAAATATTTCCTCTACACAAATTTAAAACCACATCAACCCTTATAGCACTAACAGTTATAATTTTCATTTTAACCAAACATAATTTTTAAAACTCCAGAGAAGGAAAATCTATTTTATTTACCTCTATTTTCACATTCAGTTTTCTTTCTTCCTCCCTGATATTTCAAGCTTTTTTCTGGTACTGTTTCCTTTCTGAGAGAACATTCCTGTCTGGGAGGGAGAGGTATGTCTCATTGCCACTCCTATGTGACTTCCACTGACCCTATGAGTGGGGTGGTCTTATTACTACTGGCTGGCAATATAAGTCCTGACATGCAACTCAGCCTCTTCTGACTCCATCCCAGCAGGGGAGGAGCTGGGCCCCTCATTACTGCTGGGTAGAGTGGACACAGACGTTCAGAAAGAACTTCTATTGGCCATTCTTTTAGGGTAAGTCTGCTGGCAACAAATTCTTAATTTTCTTTTATCTGAGAATGTCTTGTTTTCCCTTTTATTCCTGAGGGGTATTTTTGCTGGATATAGAATTCTGAGTTGTTTTGTTCAGTACTTTAAAAATGTTGTATTGTTTCCTTGTAACTTTGTGGTTTCTGATCAGAAATTCTCTCCATTTGACTCTTTTTGTTTGGTTGGTTGTTTTTGTTTTGTTTGTTTTTTTTGGTATAGGTAATTTGTTGTTTCTCTAACTGCTTTTGAAAATGTTCCTTTTTCTATAGCTTTCAGAAGTTGGACTATGATGTGTCTTGGTGTGAATTAGTTTTAATTTATCTTGTTTCAGGTTCTCTCATGTCCTTGAATATGTAGCTTTATGTCTCTCGCCAAATTTGGGAAGTTCTCAGCCTTTAATTCTTTGAATACTTTGAAAGAATTATTTGAATTCTTTCAGCTCTGTCCTCTTTCTCCTTTGGTACCAGGAAATCAATTACACAAATGATAGCTCCTTTGTCATATTCTCCCAGGTCCTTGAAGCTCTGTCAATTCTTTTCCGTCTATTTCGTCTGTTTTTCAGACTGGATAGTTTCTATTTTTTAATCATCCAATTCACTGATTCTTTCCTCTGTCCCCTCCTGTCTAGTGTTGAGTACATACATTGATTTTTTTTTCAATTCTAAAATTTTCATCTAGTTCTAATTTATATTTTTTTTTTTTGCTGAAACTTTCTATTTATCTGCTAAGATCTTCTACTCTGTTTTAAGCATGTTCATAATTGCTCATGAAGCATTTTTATGGATGGCTGCTTTAAAATCTCTCAGCTAATTCTAACATTTGTATCATCTTGATGTTGGCATCTATTGATTGCCTTTTATCATTCAGTTTGAGATATTCCTGGTTCTTGATAAGATTCATGATTATCTATTGAAACATAGATATTTTGTATTATGTTATGAGACTTTGGATCCTTTTAAAAATATTCTGCCTTAGCTGGCTTTCTCTGACACTGCTGTTGCAGAAGATGTGCCACTTCATTAATGCCAAGTGGGGACAAAAATCCAGGTTCACCACTTGGCTTCCACTGACACTTAAAGGGAGGTCAATCTCCTTATTACTGATGGGTGAGGATGGGAATTAAAGTTTCTCACTAGGCTTCCCCTTAAACCATCCTGGCTCGGAGAGTTAGGTGTGCCCTGTTACCACTCCTGTGTGACCTCCACTGACTTCCACTGACACTATGAGGGGGATGGTCTTATTGTTACTGGCAGGTAGTATAAGTCCTGACACTCAACTTGGCCTCCTCTGACACCACCCCAGCAGGGAAGGAGCAGCACACCTCATTACTGCTGAGTGAAAAAGACATAGAAGTTCAGGCTCCCTATGCCGTCTCTCTTCAACATTTTAAAACATTCTTTTTTGTGTGATGCAGAACATTTAAGCACTCCAAATCTCTCTTCCAACCAAAATATCCAAATTCACCTTAACTTGGATGACAGATGAGTGCTTTACTTTAGCATAGTCCAATCTCTTAAAAGAGCAGTTGGAATTATACCTCTCAATAATATTTTGCTTTAAATTACATATTTGGGTTACTTCCTCTGTAATGGGTTTTCTGATTTTATTCCAATTTTCTTGCTGAGTTTTCACCAAAATTAATCTTAGCCTCTCAGCATTTAAAAAAAAAAGCAAAGACATCATTTATGAGGATATATGTATATTGGTAACATTACAATAGAGTTGTAATACCCATAGCTTCATTATTAAGATTGTGAACTGCTGAAATCCACCAGAAAATAATTTTTTAAATTTTTAATTAAGTTTTTTAAAATTATCACATAGGAAAGTTGACTTGTGTGTGTGTGCAGTTCTATAAATTTAGCAAGTATTCATTTGTGTAACCAGCACCACAATTAGGATACAGAACCATTTGATCATCTAAAAAACTCTCTCATTCTATCCCTTCAGTCACAACTCTCATTCACCCCAATCCTAACAATTACTGATCTATTCTCTATTACTGTAGTCTTCTCTTTTCAAGACTATAAGGTAAATGGAATCATACAGTATGTGACCTTTTGAAATTGTCTTCTTACACTTAGCTTAATACTATTGAGATGCATCCAAGCTGCTGAGTCAATCAACAGTTTGTTCCTTTATAATGCTGAATGGTATTTCATTGTATGGATGTATCTCTTGTTGTTTGTTCATTGAAGGAGATTTGGGTTGGCTACAGTTTTTGGTAATTATGAATAGAGCTGCTAGAAACATTAGCCTATTGGGTTTTGTGTGAACATAAATTTCCATTCTATTTGGATAAATAGCAAAGAATGAGGTATCCATGTCATATAGTGAGCATATGTTTAATTTTATAAGAAACTGCCAAACTGTTTTCGAGTGGCTGTACATTCTTTCTTTCCCAATGTGATAATTCCAGTTGTTCTGCATCCTTACCAGCAGTTGGTAATGTGTTTTTTTTTTATCTTTTAGCCATTCTTTTACATGTGTAGTTGTATTACAGAGGTTTTACTTTCTATTTCTTTAATGGGTTATAATACTGAATAGCTTTCCATGTGCTTGTCATCATTACATCTTATGGTGAAGCGTCTGTTCAAATATTTTGACATATTTAACTGGATTGTTTATATTCCAAGTCTGGGATTTTGAGAGTTCTTTATATATTCTGGATACAAGTCTATTGTCAGACAAATTTTTTGCAAACATCTTATCCTGGGCTATTGCTGGTATTTTCATTCTCTTTACAATTACTTCCGCAAAGCAAAAGTTTTTTATTTTGATGAAGTTTGATTTATCAGTTCTGTCGTTTTTTGGCACCATGTCTGAAAACTCTTCGCCCAATTCCAGTTCAGGAAGATTTTCTCCAAAAAGTTTCATAGTTTTAGATTTACATATATATCTATAACATATTTAAGTTTATTTTTGCATAAGGTGAAAGTTAGGTCAGGTTTCATTTTCCTATTGAAAAGATTATCCTTTCTCCACTAAATTGTTATTGTATTTTTGTCAATTGTACATATTTGTGTAATATTTACCATTGTCATTCTGGAATATAATATGTCTTTCGTAAGATCTGCCCTCTTCCCATCACATATCTTTGTATTGCTTCATTTTGTCTTCATTAATTCAATTATTTCTAGGAATTTTGCTAGACATTTTTAGCTAGGAATTTTAGCTGGAAATAAAGGTTGTATGCTTGAGGCAGGAGAATAGGGTCTGGAGGGAGGGAACCTAAGGCTGTTTCATGCCGACTTCCTAGAACTAAATTGAAAGGAAAACCCTAACTTTCCACACCTAAGTAACAAAAGGACCAGAGGCTACTCCTTTTGACCTTTTCTGCAGGCAGATGGGAAATTGTCTGTCCGCAACAAATCAGACTGATTGCAGGTCCAGTCTTCCTTTGCAAGTTTGTAACTTCTCTCCAGCTTTTGAATGGTTGCTGTCCACAACCAGTAAGATTGATTGTGGGTGGAGTCTTTGTTTGTATAGAAGTATAACTTTGTAATTCACCCTAGCCTCTGATTGGCAACCAATCAGATGTTTGCACAGGAGTGTGACCTTTGTAACTTCACTTCAGCCTCTGGTTGGCTGCTTTCTGCAATCAATCAGACTGATTGCAGGCTACCACTTCATTGACATGAGGTGAGCATGAAGTGGCCAATGGGAAACTTCTAGGGAGCATTTGGACCCAAGAAGATTCTGTATCCTGGCCCCAGAGCTACTGCTCAGCCCACTCCCACACTGTGGAGTGTACTTTCGTTTTCAGTAAATCCCTGCTTTCATTCTTTCATTCATTTTTTGCTTCATTCTTTCTTTGCTTTGCTGGGCGTTTTGTCCAACTCTTTGTTCAAAACACCAAGAACCTAGACAACTTGCAATCACCACATGCTGACTGACACTGTGTCTTTTCAGTCTTCTCAAAAGAGTAGAAAAACTTCTCCAAGTGGCATTGCTCTTCATTACATAGAAACAGAAACAGACATTCTTTTTTTTTTTTTTTTTTTTTTTGAGACAGAATCTCGCTCTGTCGCCCAGGCTGGAGTGCAGTGGCGCCATCTGCAAGCTCCGCCTCCCGGTTCACGCCATTCTCCTGCGTCAGCCTCCCGAGTAGCTGGGACTACAGGCGACCGCCATGCCCGGCTAATTTTTTTGTATTTTTAGTGGAGACGGGGTTTCACCGTGTTAGCCAGGATGGTCTCAATCTCCTGACCTCGTGATCCACCCACCTCAGCCTCCCAAAGTGCTGGGATTACAGGCGTGAGCCACTGCGCCTGGCCAGAAACAAACATTTTTATTCCTACAGAGCCCGTCATGACAACAGCTGCCCTGCAGCACCTCTTCCAGACATCACAATGGGAAACAGGAAATATGCTGTCCCTCTCCAACCTCTGCCTTCATCTCCCCTCCCCTTGTACAAGTTCCTTCACAGAAGTTCTTTCACATAAAAATTACTTTATGCAAATGGATTCCTGTGGACTTCAAGTCTGACAAGTCTGAATCCCAGTGGAAACACAAGTTAGCCTCAAACTGAGAACCTCATACTACATTCAGAATATGTTTTCACGTTTCCAAAATGTCACCAAAAATGAGATGACAGGAACCTGAACCAAAAGGATGAGAGTAGAGATGGAAAGTAAATGTTGTTACAAAGGATAAATCAGAAATTGGTCCCAGATCTAATATGGATCATGATGAAGAAGATAGGATGAAAGAACACTCTTACCATTCTGAGTGCCGAAAGCAAAAGGTGGTTCCTAAAAATACGAAGTTTGAGTGAGTTCAGTTGTAAACACATTTAGTTAGAGATGACTTTAAAGACATTAAGTGGAAATACTCAGCAGAAAGTTGGAAAGATAGGTAAGAAGTTCTTAGAATATAAAATAGGGAGCTATCAATATAAGGTGAAAAAGTTAAGCTATGAGAGTGAACAATATATCTGAGAGAGAGATTATAGAGAAAGAAAAGCAAAATGGTGAGGGTTTAGCCTTGAAATTAATGAGTAGCATTCAAGTGGTCACCAAAGACCGGGCAAAGAGAGGTGCCAAATGCAAACAGAAAAGAGGTAGTTGAAAAGGGGCAAAGAGCTTTCCTTTGCTGCAGGCACTAAATCAATTTTTGCTTTAATGTAAAGAGTTTGTTGTATATTTGTTTTGTTTTGCTTGCTGTTGTTATTGTGTGTTTGCTGTACCAGCTGATGCTCAGGAATATCACTCTCTACTTGGCCCTGCTTTATCTTCTTCTGCTCTCTGAGGGGTGGGAAAGCCAGGAGACTAAACTTTCACACTATCACCAACAATATAATATCTTGTAATAATAATTTTCTGATTTTACGCTTTCAAAAAAAAGAGAGAGCATTTCTGCTTTCAGCAGTTTTATTGCTACCAGATATCTTCTGATTAATTATTTGCCTTTACGAATAACTGTTCTTTCCAAAACAATCTAGGAGGTTCTTTATATATTCCAAGACTTAATCAGATTATACACAAGGAGGTTTTCAAATTAAGTATTTCGTTTTCCAATTACAAATAAAAACACTGTGGACCCATTTGGAAAAAATAGGATATTATAAAAAATACATAAAGAAGAATGAATGAATGATTGATTCAAAATCCAACTGACTGGACATTATAGAAAGAACATTTCTTATAGTTTTTTATGTTGAGATAATATTTTATATAAAAGTCACATTTTACTTTTTCACTTAATAAAGTAAAAGATTTTCTCTATGGTATTACAGACTCTTCATAAGCATAATATTTAAAGCATGCAAAATAATTCTTCATAGGTGTGTCCAATATTTATTAGCCATTAGCCAGTTTTTAGCATTTGAATTGCAATCTAATTTTTAGTACAAAAATATTGTAGAAAATTGTAGTTTTTAGTTTTTAAAATCATCAATTTTTTACTCATTCCCACATAAAATAGATTTAATATGAACATCAATTTCAGTAAAATGCAAAAAGGTGATGTTTCACTGCATATGAAATTCCTCAGGTCCTCTCTGCATGTGAAATTCCCATGGTGCACAAAAATGGTCCAAAGACTTCTTTCTGGCTAGTGAATACAAAACTAGAGTTAATCCTTCTCCTTTGCTGTATTAATCCCAAATCTCTCTTCTCATAACTCTATTTCCTTTTCCTTTTTAAAAAATCCTAATTACTTTAAATTACTTTCTGCCATAAAGTTCACTGGGCTTTGGTTATCTATAGGTATCCTATACAATGAGAGAAGAATGTGTATCTTCATTATGTTCAAGTACCCAGATAAATGAGCCTGCTCTTATAAGGTATTATCTTAAAGCCTTTCTGATGTTTTCTGTAAGGACTTGATTGCAATGAAATGTTCACACTGGGGCTGGGGTACATAGAATACTAGGCAGAGAGTTATTATTGTGGTTTAAAAATTTGTTAACGAACAGTTTATAAAATTTTTCAACTAAAGCAATTTTTAAAAAATGTAATCTGAGAATAATGTGGTTTCAAAATTAAGCTGTGTGGTGTTTTCTCTACAAACAACTTCTCCTGCTTCTCTTACTATACCTTGCTAGAGTTCTACTTTTGACTGTCTTACTCTTTGCCTCCAAAGTTGTGGGGCAGATATGCAGTTTGGTCCTTCTGTTGAATCACTGAGCATGAGACATTGGAATGATCTAGTACAAAGGCTTCATTTTATAAGTGAGGTAACTGCATCTTACAAATTTTAAGGAATCTGTCCTACATCCTGCAGCTAGCTGGTACATGGCTGATTTGAAACTAGTGTATTTTTCAAAATACTATGCTGCATCATAAAGATGGATAATTACAAGTTAACTGAAAACATTTCTTCTGGGAGGGTAAATCATTCAGAGAGAAAAATTGGGATGACTTAGGCTTTAATTTAAAAACTGTTTGTAAAGGTATGAACCATACAGAGCAAGAGCATAAATCTGACTCAGGATAAATCCACCCCACTTCAGCCATGGTGATCTTACCTTCAGTGAGAGATGGAAAGAGGGATCTTGAAGTTTATTTTACCAAATGACTTCAGTTGTATATTAGTCCATTTTCACTTTGCTATAAAGAATTGCCTGAGACTGGGTAATTTATATATATAAGGAAAGAGGCTTAGTTGACTGACTCACAGTTCAGCATGTGAGGCCTCAAGAAACTTACCATCATGGTGGAAGGCAAAGGGGAAGCAAGGCACCTTCTTCACAGGGTGTCAGGAAGGAGAATGAACACAGGTGGAACTACCAAACACTTATAAAACCATCAGATCTCGTGAAAACTGACTCACTTTCATGAGAACAGCTTGGAGGAAGCCGCCTCCATGATTCAGTTGCCTCTCTCTTGTCTCTTCCTTGACACTTGGGGATTATGGTGACTGTGGGGATTACAATTCAAGATGAAATTTTGGGTGGGGATACACCCAAACCATATCAAGACCACTTTAATTACAGTGGCTATTTTAATAACCTCATCGTCCCCAGTAATCTTGTGCTGCATATATACAAGGGTTGTGGGTTGGGGCATATTTGTCACGAAAAAAAAAAAAACTTGTTTCCCAGGATAAAACTTCCGGTATATTCTCAGAACCAATGTTAAATTAATTATTTGCTTTAATGTAAGGAGTTTTTTTGTATATCACCCTTAGTTGATTCTGCCCAAAACTAAGGAGATCTTCTCCAAGATGACTTTTTCTTCATTATTATTTATATAACTAGCTAGGACTTTAGAATGGCAGTTTGCCTTACTAAAAAAGTAAAGAAAAGAAAAACTAAAGCGAAAACTAAAGGTTCTGCTTTTTTGAGCACCCAACTATATACCTCAATAAATGTTTGAAAACAAGATCTCTCTATATCTTCCAGTACCAAGTACTGTGTTTTGCACAAACCAGTTCACCATTAAATATCTATGGAAGGAGATAAATATCCATGGAAAGGAGAAAAAGAAGGAAAGGGGAGAAGGAAGAAAAAAAAATGTATGAGCTTTAGACAAAGAAGAAAAAGAAAGAACTAACATAACCGACATCTAACCATTTGTTGGACATTTGGCTTATAGTCTTATTTTATCCTAACAAGGAGCATAGGAATTTTATCTATTCTTAGCTGATGAAGGAAATGAAGTTCAAGGTTCATGTATAGTTAAGGAGCCATGAAGAGAGAGATTCAAACTGCTACACTTCCAGCTCTCCCTGTCTTCACTATGGTATTTTCCTAGGATTACTGTAACAGCTTCCTGACTCTCCTTGCTTCCACTTTAGCTTCCCTAAAAATAGTAACTGCTCAGCAACCAGAGCCTCTTTAAAATATAAATCAGATTGTGTCACTGTTCCCTGCGTGAATCATTCTGGTGGCTTCTTTCTGCATTTAGAATAAAATGTAAATTTCTTCATAAGTCTAAAAAGCCCTACCTGACCTGGCCTGTACCTCTCTCTCCAACACCCTATCACTCTTGCTCTCACTAGCCTCCAGCCATACTACTTTCCAAGAATACAAGAATACAAAGCCTGCACCCAGCCTTGGCCTTTCAACTTCCCAGATTCCTCCTGCCTGAAATGTTTTCCCCTGCAGGCCAAATCTGACTCCCCCACCCCTGCCTGTTTTTCTACATAAAGATTTACAGGAGAGCAATGGCTCAATTCCAGCACTTTGGGAGGCTGAGGCAGGCAGATCAAGAGGTCAGGAGTTCAAGACCAGCATGACCAACATGGTGAAACCCCATCTCTACTAAAAATACAAAAATTAGCCTGGTGTGAGGGCGCACACCTGTAATCCGAGCTACTTGGGAGGCTGCCGCAGGAGAATCACTTGAACCTGGAAGGCAGAGGTTGCAGTGAGCCAAGATTGCGCCACTGCACTCCAGCCTGGGCGACAGAGCGAGACTCCGTCTCAAAAAAAAAAAAAGAAAAAAAAGACTTATTAATACACGCCCACACCCATTCCTTTATATATTACCTATAGCTGCCCTAAATTATGACCTATCTGCCTCTATCTGTTCACTTATATAATGTTTCCTTCTCAGTTGCTGCTTCCAAAGAGAGGCCTTCTCTGACTACCCAGTCTAAAATACCTCCTTGCCACAAATCTTATCATCCTATTGTCCTTTTAAGATTTATTTTACTCATTTATTGATGTATTATCTAACTCCTCTCTCTAGAACCTGTGTTCTATGAGAGTAGTAACTTTACAAGTCTTATTTATAACATTTGCCAGTTACTAACATAGAATTATCTCTTGATAAATATTTTTAGTAAATGAATGTATGATGGAACACTTTGTTTTTATTACTCCAAAATTCAAGATTTTTTATTACATAATGACTCTCTCTAACAACAAAAGAATGTCTGCCATAGGAAAGAACAATGTATAATTAAGCAATTTTTGTTCAGTTCTGAAGATCTATTTGATATTCAGTAGAGATAGGCATCATACCATCCTCAAGAAAACCATAAAGTCTATGAAACACAGAGTACACATTTGTAGAATACATATTTGTAGCATACTCTCCAACTTAATGGGCAGTGCCATATGAGATCAATTTATAACAAGCAGGCAAAAGCATCTGGAAGGTTTCCACATGGGGAGGAGTTCGTTCTGGGTTAGTCCTGGAAAACACTTCAAAGTAAGCAGTGTATCTTTTGAGCTCAATAACTTGACTTTTGTCTTCATAGCATTCCCTCTTTCCACTGATGCAATCACTACCCTCCTGCTGATTAATCGTGATATACCCAAACAGTATCAAAGCTGCTATGGTCTGAATGTTGTGGTCGCAAAAATTCGTATGTCAGAAGCTAATACCCAATATGATACGGTGGGGCCTTCAAGAAGTGATTAAGTCATGAGTGCTGCACCCTCATAAATGCAATTTGTACCCTTATAAAGGAGACTTAAGCAAGCTTTGTTGCCCCTTCTGCCAAGTGAGGACACAGCAAGTGCCATCTATGTGAAACAGGCCCTCATCAGAACCAAATCTGCTAGCACTTTTATCTTAGACTTCTCAGCCTCCAGAGCTATAAGCAATAAATTTCTGCTGTTTTATAAATTACCCAATCTAAGATATTTTGTTACAACAGCCCAAAACGACTAAGAAATAAGCCCATAAGACAGCTACCCAAGCTTGTGACAGCCTTTTCCAAAAAAGTTTACTCATCTTGAGGCTGATTCCTTAAATACCTTTATCTGCTACTAAAAGTTGATGGTAATACACTGATCATGCAAATAAAAAGCTGGTAACAAGTCAGCTGATATGGTGCTCCCTATTTGAAAGAGCTGTTCTTGGAAAGCCATTTGCCTTCATTTAGGGTCATTAAGGAAAAAGATATTTTAAACCTTTCTGCAAGCCAAGTTACTAACATTACCTCCTGCATGTCCCTAAATGTATAATATTCTATCAACCAAGTCTTGGGGTAAGAATGGTTCTAATTAGTTGGGACATCTGTAATAACTGTAAAGTGAGTATATAGGATTAGAGAATCTCTAAGTCCCTTCAATTCTAAAACCCTATGCTTTTATAATGAACTTTATGGACTTCAGAGCAGTGGGGAAGTATATGGAGTATGGACCCTGAATGAAACATCACATTGATGGGAAATAGAATGTCTTTTTTTTTTTGGGCGGAAATGCCGTAATCTTGTTAAGCCATAGTTTCCTAGGTACAATATAGACATAATAATGCCTGCCTCTTTTATAGTTATTATAATTACAATGCGCTAATTGCATATAAAGCAACTTAGAGCTGTAGCTAGCTGATAAATGAAACCTAGTTTTATTATTATTTTTCTAGTGTTCTCAACTCTCAATATATTTATGGTAGTATGATACTGAATATTACACTGGTTATATTCTGATAAAATCATCATCTTAGGAAATGGGACATACTAGAGATAAATTTCAAAGAACTGGAAGAATATGGAAGAGTTGATAAAGTGAGCCAACAAGGATGAGCTGTTGTCTTGGAATTTGGAGGGTTAATTAACACAGCTACACAAATGAACTATGACCTATTTTTGACCTTAAATTAAGAAACTTGTTATCAAAGGGAGATTATTAAGGACACATGGTAGGAAGGGACATAAATGAGAAAAATATGTGTTGGCCTTGTCTTCAGACTGACGAACTGCTCTTCTAGTGTAAAACAAGATGGAATCTGCCTTGTTATTAGAACGGAAGGTGCAAACTGCAGGTAGACTCTATCAACCCAAATGTGATTAGGAATGACTGTCTTACTCTAAGGAGACTTGAGACTTGGTAAAGCTCCTTATTGTATTTACCAAATTTCTTAGCATTAAAATCTCTACTTTCTAAAGTTATCCAATTTATTCTGTGTAATGAAATGAAGAAAATCAAATTTCCCAAAATTCCTCTTAGGGAGACTTTGTATTTATTCAAAAGAAATTACTTTTTTTGGAGTATGAGACCCTAAGGAAATGCCGAAGGAACACAATACAGCAATTAAATTGTTCCGCTTACTAAAGGGATGAGGAATTTTAACAGGAGTGAATCTTAGAGACAGAGGAAGGGGCCAGTGAGGCAGGAAGATAGTGGAGAGAGGGAGGAAATAGTAGGAGGGAGCCAGAAGCCCTATTCATTGAGTAACAGAGAAGGGATTTAGGAAAACATTAGAAATGAGTAATTGGAGGGGGTGTTAGATTTGCCTTAAGGGTGCAATGTAAAGTCCTTCATCTATTTTCTTTTACAGCTCTTCAAGAATACCATTATCATTCCTTACCCAGGCTTTTGGAGATTATTTTCAGACTTGAAGAGGTGCCAAGTTCTGTGTTCAGGTTAGTACAGGGAGAAAACAGAATGTTCCAGAGTTTCATAACTTAGGGGACAGGGTGGGAGAGCCAATATCAGAGTCAGATGTAGTCATATTTCTTTATGGTTTCTCATAATGTTTTTAATGAATTTTTTAAAAATACCTCATCTAAACTGTAATATGGATAATTAAAACCAGAGAAGCAGGAGAACTCGAAATGCGAGAGAAAGACCCTCACAAGAGGGAGACACAAACTTAGAAGGTAGAGTTCAGGGACTAGTTCTGGCATTAATGTCCAAAAGAAATATAATTAAATTACATATGTAATTTTAATGTTTCTAGTGGTGAAAGTTTTTAAATGCAGAAATAAAGAAATAAAATTAATTTGAATAATATATTTTATTAATGCAATATTTCTTTAAAATATCATTTCACTATTTAATTAGTAAAAAATTATTAGTGAGACATTTTACATTTACTTTATACTAAGTCTTTGAAATTCAGTGTGCATTTTATTCTTATAGAACAGTTCAATTCAGACTCAGCAAGTTTCAAGTGCTCAGTCCTACCATACTGGATAGCACTGACTTAAATTGTCAATCCTATATATAGTTATATCACAGATGGACAAATTGACAGTAAATCCATCTTTTGAATATTATTGACATGATTTGGTGTTGAAAATTAATACTCTTGATTATGAATAAATGGTTTAAGAAAGAAGACCCAACAGTTATTGAATATTACTATATTTAGCTGCTGTAATAAGCAATTCCATATGTTATCACATTTAATCCTTTCAAAAACCATCTGATGAGGGATCATTATTGAGATGAAAATGGTGGACTCATGTTCAACATCTACTTCACTCTTCTAGTTTGCCTTTCCAAATGGCAGAGAGTGAAAGGCTAAAAGGTATATTTCCTGCACTCCCTTGAAACTACAGTTCTCAAGGTGATTTTGGTTCAGCCCATCAGATACATATATGTAAGATTTAGAGGCTGGTAGTAAGACAGAGACTACATATCTTCCTCTTTTTTTTTTTTTTTTGCCATTTTTACTGACAAGCACAGGGACTGATTTTTCAGCAGCAGAATTGAACCAAGGTGCCATCTTCCAGCCTTTCCTTATGGGTATTGAGAAGCAGGGCCCTGGGCAATGTTGCTGGAATAGATTAGAGCAAATGCAGTGCGACTCTAGAGGAAGCATCTCTCTAAATATGTGAACTTTTGAATTTTGTGGATTTCTGATGCTGGTTGTAACGGTGTACGTTGTGGAGCAATCTGCATCCTAATTGTAAAAGAAGCAGGCGTTCCTTTGACTCAATTCTGCAGTATGGATGCAGAGGCTTCTCCTCAATGCTCATGCTAGATTCTGTTCCTTTCATCCAATGGTTCTGAAAGCCATTGCCACAGAACATCACACTGATCCACCATATCAGTCACATCATGTTGATCAGACAGGGTGAGTGCAATGTGGCTAGCATACTAGAGGGTTTGGTAAGATACATGTATTACAGAGAGAGAGGAAAAAAAAACTCTGAACACTCAGAAATTTGTCATTTTGGTTTCAGAAATCCTGTGGTCAGAGGTATGCCATGACACTCCCTCCAAATAACACAAGTTGGTGCATCTCACATCCCCTACCACAAAAAAAGGAAGCACAATACTTGGTAAGCCCCTTTTCATTCTGGAGGCAGTAAGTCCACAAACTAGGTGTAATGCTCTAGCTTTTATATTACATGATAGACCTGCAACTTTGAGTAGGACCTGGAATAGAAGGAGTTCTGCAGCAGATACAGGTTGTAGTGCAATTAGACCTGTCACTTGGGCTATATGATTTAGCAGACCTTATTTTGTTGTAGCTGTCAATGGTAGAAAAATACGTAGTGTAGAACATATGGCAAGCTCTAGAGGAAGAATCACAACACGAGTCTTTGAGGTTCTGTAGCAAGGTTATGCCTTCTAGAGCAGAGAATCACACACTTTTGGAAAATCAGCCACTGGCAAGCTACGAGGCCCTAATAGAGATAGAATGTTTGGCAACAATGGACACCAGTGATCATGCATTTAGAATTTTTCTTCATGAAGTAGATCTTGCTTGACCTTCAAAATCGTAAAGTGAGATAGGCCCAGTAACAATTATTCAAAAGATCCACAGTGTACATCAGAGACAGCACAAGCAGGACCAGAAGGCAAAAACATAAAAGCAAGTTGCATAAACATGTAAACTAAATCTCCATGTCACCAGCCAGGGTGGTATCTGCATCACCCTTCCTTAGTTCACTATGAAGTTTCTGCATAAAGAAAATGTACTAGCTTGGTTTGTGGATGCATCAACTCAATATGTGGGTACAAGTCAAAAATAGATGCATTATAGCCTTCAAAGATGGTGCAGTAGGAAAGTTTTCCTAACTGGTGGGGCTTTGGATGGTACACCTGATTATTTACTTTTTGCTAAATGAGAAGTGCCCCTACATTAGAATATGGGTAGACTCACAAGCATAACAAATAGCCCAACTTGTTTGTCAGGAACCTAAAAGGAAAAGGATTGGAAGATTGCAGATAAGAAAGTCTGAAATAGAGGCATGTGGATATATATGTGAGAGTGGACATGAAGTGTGATCCTTGTATCACACATTTGTTACTACCAGGAAGCATCAACATAGAAGAATCACTAAACAATCAAGTAGATGGAGTGACTCAGCCACTTGATATTAGCCAGCTTTTATCAGTGATCAACTTAGTCCTGATTTGACAGGAACATCTTCAACAGTGGCAGAGGTAGAAGCTATGCATGTATTGCCAGTCACTAAGCTTTTGATAACTACTAGCACCTCTGATTATCCAACTGCCAGTAACAGAGACCAGTAATGAACTCCAAGTATAGCACTATTTATCAAGGAGACAAACCAGCTATTTATTGGCAAGTTGACTACATTGGGCTCCTTTCTTCCTGGAAGGGTTAGCAGTTTATTCTCACAAGACAGAAACTTACTCTAGGTAATGGTTTGCTTTTCCTGCCTGGAGAGCCTCTATCTGCACCTCTATAAGGGGATTTACAGACTACTAGATCCTCAAGCATGAAACCCTGCTCTATAAAGCATCCAACCATTGGACCCACCTTGCAGCAAAGGAGGTGCAGGAGTGGGCCCATGACCATGGGATCCACTAACTGTACCACAAACTGAATAATTTAGAAGCAGCCTGCCTGAGAGGATATTGGAATGACCTGCTAAAGACATAGCTGAAGTACCAGCTTGGAATAAACCATTTGCAAAGATAAGATGCTTTCTTCCAAAACACAGTATGCACACTGGATCAGAGATATCTGTCTATATGATGCTGTGTCACCAGTGGGAATAATGCATAGGTCCAAGTCCAAGAAGTAGACACAGAAGTATCCCCACTTACCATCATTTCTGTGTCCCCTTGGGAGAATTTGTGTCTTCTGTCTGTTTATTCCGAGCCTTGCAATGTTAAAGGTCCTGGTGCCCCCAAAAGGCCCACCCTACACAGGACACATCAAGGGTGCCATTGAATTACAACCTATGACTGCCACCTGGGCGTTTTGGACTTTTTATATTCAAGGACTAGCAGGTAAGAAAAGGAATCATCATTGTGACAGCAGGAAGAGGTAGGGATGTTTTTAAACAATTAGGGACACCAATAAATAATTGTGGAACTCAGTGATTCATTTAGATTAGATACTTCTTGGTAATTCCTTGACAATTAGTGACTGTGAATGTTCAAGTGCAATAACCCCTACCTGTGAAGGATGTGATTACTAGACTCAGACATCTCAGGAACAAGGGTTGTGGTGAAACCACAAGTAAGCCACTGAGAACTTTAGAAGTGAGAGCTGAAAGTGAGGGGGAAGTTAAAATTAATAGATGAAGAAGAAAATAATAGTATCGATTGTGGCTCCAAGACAGACTGCAAAGATGAAGGCGACGGTTTTTCCCATTAATCTCCATCGTCTAGGTTTCTCTTCAGAAAGAAAGGCTTTCTAGAAGCCTTAAAGAGGTACTGCCAGAAGGTATATTGAAAATGTATCCATGCCATATAAAAGATAGACTATTAAAGGTGTGGAGATATCCTGTTCAGATTCCCTCTTCAAGAAATAATTTATTACCTATACACAAAGAGTATGGACAGATAAGAGTCTCAAGATGTTAACACCTCCAAGTCCACAGGGGCTTTTGATTCAAGGTCATATTCTTTTGGGGGTCTCCCAGCCATTGACTAAACAAGACTGTGGTACGGTGGCCATTTCTGCTAATATGGGATTCCTTTACTAAGTAGTCATCTCTCCAGTGTTCCCCAATGGGTTGGGAGGGACTTTGTCAAGTCTACAGCACAGCCTGATCACTCACACTCCCTAACCTCTCTTCCTCCCTTTTGCTTTCACAGGTCACTGCACAATAGACCTTTCACACTCCTATCGCCAACTCAGATTCTGTTTCCTGAAGGACTCAGATGAAACAAAGTGTTGCCTTTGTTCATGAAGGTTTCTTCTTGGTAGGGAGAAGTATCATAAACAAATACATTAATATACAAATATAATGTCACACATTATTTTTAATAAAATAGTACAGAGCAAGGGTAATATAGAGGCATTTTTATTAATGGGCTGGGATTTTAAGGCTTCTGTAAAAAGGTGACATGTGAGTAGAGACCTGAGTAAAGCACAAAAATATGACATATACAGATATCTGAAGAAAGCGAGTATGTTTTTGCCTTATATCACATTCAACACAGTGGCTTTTCCAAATCACCAATTATAGCCCTACTCATTCCATTCTTACTGACTTGGTATCCTACCTCACCGGGAATATTAAGGCATTTTGACATGTGTTCCTTCAAATCTCTCCTCTTAACCAAATGTCTCTCTGTATCTTTATTCTACCTCTGTTGTCCTGTGACCCTCTTTGGGGAAGAAGAGTCTGCTCTCATGGCCAACACTAATCTCTCCATTTGTAACTGAAGACAAGCAATGTAGTGGTGTTCTCAACTGCCAAGAAAAAATTATGCATATCTGCCTCCGGGGAACACTGCCATTTTCACAGATTATGAATCAGAAACTGCTGATGCTTCATAAAATAAGACAGATGACTCTCAGTGCCATATTGCAAAAGGACATGTTCAGTAGACTGTTCATTAATTTATCATTTAGTGAGCACCTGCTTATGTGCCTCATATTAGCAGTGATAATAGAAAGATAGCGAGGACCCCAAATCTTTGGCCAGCTGTCTCCTGCTATAAATTCTTAATAGGGCATGTTCGGCACAGATTACATTCCAGGAAATTGCATACATTCGTCCCCAAATAAAGTCCAGTGTCTGATGATCAGGCCTGGTTCACATGTGCCGTCTGAGATTTTCTTCAGCTGGTGCAGATGTAAAGTCTTAGGATAACATCCTCTTTGGCTTTTCCCACTAGGTCTACTACACGAATTTGGCTAGCTGGAGTTTTTCGTTTGCTCATTTGTTTGTTTGTTTTAATGAAACAGTAAAAGGAGGGACAGAAAGAAGATCCTGAGAATAAGAACTCAAATCTCCCTAAGGCCCAGAGTACAGTCCAGGCTTCCCTCACTGCAGGAGCTCACTCCAGGCTTCTCTCTGTGCCCTTTCCAGTACTGTCAGCCTGTCCTGATGCAGACATGCTTCAAAGCTTGGGAAAGTAGGCACTGTTGCTGTACCAGCCCCATTGGAATAAGGGCAGAAGCAACAATAATTCCAACTGACAACCTTCTTGAAAAAAACATGTAACCTCTTTGACCAACCTGTTAAAAGATATACCTGTTTCTTTTACTCCTCCCAACATCAACACTGTATTATAGTGCCCCAATAAACCCAAGAGTCTTTTTGCTTTTATTCTAAAGCTGATAATTACTTCTGTTGTCAATGATGTATCCTGCTTTTACGACCTGTCAGAAAATAAATAATCATATAATAAATAACTGACAAATCATTACACATAAAGCTCAGCATTTTCCGTGTCTAAGTGCATCAGAATTTAAGTTCAGTTCATACTCTTGCCATTGTTGTCTGGATAAACTTGGAAGGATTGCCTCCACACACAAACATCACCACTTACACCTTGCACCTCTGGATTCTTCCTAACTCTCACAGAAACTTTGTTCCTATTCCTGAAATTGTGATTTCCCATCATTGTGAAGACAATCAAAACTTTGGGAGTCATGGTGATGAGCTCTTAGAAAATCTTTATCTACTTCACAACTGGATGAATTATCCTCTTTCTTTCATCATGATCAAGTCTGCCACTTGTTCAGAACCCAAATCTAGCACTATAAAACTTCAAAACAATTATTCCAAGTGTGTAATAATATTCAATGTGTTCTTAAACACGATGTCTGCTATGACCCTCAAAAAAAAATTTTTAATTGTAAAGTGAGCATAGCAGAAAGTGTTAGCTCCATTTTATAGGAGAGAAATGTGGTACACATTTTTTGTGAACCTGTCAAACTCCAAATGTTTTCTTCACTGTAACTGCCTTTACTCTGAATCCATATTGTTTAATTCTCAAAATTTTTCGCTTTATAATGTGACCCTATCTTTGGTCAGAGTTGGTTGAATCAGGAAAGTTTATCAAATCCCAGTTGCATCACTCTGATTCCCTCATTTAGGAATTTGGAACTAGGAAAGAAGTAGAAATTGGGAAGTAAAAATGTAGAGAAGAAAATGAAACAGGAGAGTCAGGAAGTGGTGGGGAAAGATGAAAAGAAACTGTCCATGTAGATTAAACTATAACATTAAATTGGTAGTTTTTGTGAGGAAAATAGACATCTGAACAGAAAAAAAAGGAATTAAATAGATTACAGACAGAAATGGAGACAAAAAGGTGAGAGACAGTGCTAAAACTTCCCAACTTCATCATCTAATGTCTTCTTAAGGTATGGCTACATTCTTTTTTTCTTTTTTTTTTTTTTTTGAGACGGAGTCTCGCTCTGTCGCCCGGGCTGGAGTGCAGTGGCGCAATCTCTGCTCACTGCAAGCTCCGCCTCCCAGGTTCACGCCATTCTCCTGCCTCAGCCTCTCCGAGTAGCTGGGACTACAGGCGCCTGCCACCACGCCCGGCTAACTTTTTGTATTTTTAGTAGAGACAGGGTTTCACCGTGGTCTCGATCTCCTGACCTCGTGATCCGCCCGCCTCGGCCTCCCAAAGTGCTGGGATTACAAGCGTGAGCCACCGCGCCCGGCCCAAGGTATGGCTACATTCTTGCACTTAAGTTTTGTGGGAAGCTGCTACAATTTACAATGAATTTTTCTTTTTCTTAAGCTAGGTCTAATTGATTTCTACATTTGCAACCGACGTGAAAAATAAGATTCAAAGTGATTAATAGTACCAAAGATCACATCATCTGATAATGAAAACTGAAAAATTCAAAATCAAAGCCCAGGTCCCCTGACTTCTAGTGAATTAATTATGATGGGTTATTTTATCTTAGAGACATCTGTGTAGATCTAGATGGAGCAAAGATAGAAATATTTGTGCATCAGAGTCAAAAGGAGGAAGACGGTCCCATAATTTTAAAAAGTGAAGATGATTGTAAGGTTGAATGTTGGCCTTGAAAAGATATGTCTACCGGGAATCTGTGGAGGTGACCTTATTTTGAAAGTGTCTTTGCAAATACAATTAAGTTAAAGATCTTGAAATGAGATCATCCTGGATTGGGTGGATCTTAAATCCAAAGACAAGTGTTGTCCTCATAAGAGGAGAACATGAGAGAACAATTGAGTATACTTAATGAAATAATTTTCACAGAAAAGAAGTCAATGTGAAAACAGAGGCAGAGATTGGAGTGATGCATCTGCAAGCCAACAAACACCAAGGATTGCTGGAAACACAGAAAGATGGGAGAGAGCCATGGACTTGACCAGCTCTGTAGAGGCCTTGATTTTAGACTTCTAACCTCCAGAATTGTGAGAGAATAAATTTCTGTTGTTTCAAGTCACCAATTTTGTGGTCATTTTTTATAGCAGCCACAGAAAACTAGTGCAATGCTTAACAATATAAATAAATATGGAGAATGAAAAGAAATTAGAGAATAAAAACTAAAGAATACATTTCTATAACCTGGGATATTTAAGCTATAAAGTCCGTACGAGAAGGCTAGGGTCAGTAGTCACTTGATTCAGGTGTGGTCATCTAGCTTTTATTTGACACTTTGTAAGTGCTGGGGAGACACACTGCTGAGGATACAGGGAGGAGAAGAAAACATTTGACTTCAAGGAGCTCCCAGTTTGTAAGCCTGTGTTGAGGTTGAGTTGTTGACACCCATGCTGCTAAAGAATAATTATTATTATTAAGTTTACTGCTAAATTTTATTTCTTTGGAAAAAATTATTGAGAAATTAACTGTTTTCTTTTTTCTGTTATGGCCTCATTAGAGAATACATGTCTTTTTTTTTCCTTCCTCATTAACACCAACAAATATGCTATATGCTTCTCTACCATTTCTTACTTTGGAAGCTCTTTGACTGCGGGAGAGTAGTAAACTGCATTTTTTCCATACACTTCAAAATGAGAAAGGCCCCCGAGTGGGAATGGTTGGAGACTGTAGCTTTGGGGGGGAAGTGGGTGGCACAGTTTCAAGGGAGTTCATTCTCCTAGAGGAGGAACAGGAGAAGACGGGTCACTTGAAAGAGCTCCATGTCATGGATTCATGAATATCTGCACATTCTTCAAACACAGCACTCCACAAGCAGAAAGATCCCAGAGGAAAACAGCGTATGAATGCCCATGGAGATTAAACTCTGTGAAAATAATCATTTGCAGATATAATGAAACTAGAACCTGTGAGGGCATCTTTTATTTGTGGTGGCATCAAGGAGAAGAAGTAAACCATGAAATGTGAGTTCTCTCACACACACTTTTTCTTTCACTGAAAAAGAAGAACTTATATGATTTACAGAGTAATGAATCAGACTAACATAGAGCTGATTAGTTCATTTGCAATTTTAATGAAAAATTCAGTTTCCTATAATGTATATTTTATACATAAAATGATCAGTATATGTTTTATAACTCGTCAAGTGATGGTTACATCTCAGGGTGATTACATAACACTTGAGTATACTTAATGAAATAATTTTTCTAGGAGGAACTTGTGAAAAATAGCTCCAGAAAACCCTGTGACTATCTGAGAAAGTTTCTTGCTTCTTCTTAAAAAATGGAACAAGAAACAGAGCCTCATGCATTTAAACTTCATGTTCTCTTAGTACCTTGTGCTCCCAATGTCACTAGATCGTGAAAGTTCTTCAACCTCTTCTCACTTACTTTACTAGGGGGAGACATGACAAGCTTTACGTGTTGAAAATACAAATAGCCTGACCCTACAGGAATCTTTCTTTCCGGCCTTTTTCATTGTGAGTACATGCTTTTGATTTTGATCATGGTTAAATAAAAAATATTTAAATTATAATTTCTGTCCACAAGGATATGATTTCTATCCACAGTTTCTAACCAACAAGAGTCCCCGTGACTCACCTGGCACAGAAGTTGGGAAACATCAAGTTGATTCCCAGGCCTAAGTATGGAACAGTCTTTATCACTTTCCGAAATGTAGCCCGTCCACATTTTCTTGTGCTGCATAAGCCCAGCATCCCAATATAATCCAGTAGAGAAAAAGAAACTGATGCTGAAATTCTCTTGGGCTTTGATGAGCAGAAACTTGGTAATAGAATTAATTTGATTTAGGAAAATAAAGAAACATGACATTTATTATCCCTAGAGATTTATAAATTGATTCAAACTTATCGTTACTACATGTGGAGAATCTGTGCTTAGGAAGGACTACCTGTGTTTATTACTCAAAAAATCAGGGTAATTTAAGCAAAGTTGAAAAATGTTGACTAAAGACTCATCTTGGCCAGGGCACCGTGGCTCACACCTATAATCCCAGCACTTTGGGATGTCCAGGCAGGCGGATTGCTTGAGCTCAGGAGTTCGAGATCAGCCTGGGCAGCATAGTGAAACCCCGTCTCTACAAAAATACAAAAAATTATTAAGCACCTATTGATCCATTACTAAATAAATTTACTGTGCATATTTGTTATATTCAAGAAACAAAATGGACAAGTTCTCTGCTATTATTCTAGTAGTTATGGAGAGACAATAAATATTTAACAAATAAATACATAATATTTCAGACGGCAAGAAATGCTAAAGAGGAAAAGTCAGGCAAAGGAGGTAAGGAGGGCTAAGAGAAGGGTTTCTATTTTATATGGGATAGTTCAGGAAGACATTACTAATGAATGACTTTGCAGCAGAAACTTGAAGAAATGAAGGAGTCAGTCATGCAACTTCATGGTCAAAAAGCATTCCAGAAGAAGCAGAGAATCATTTCAAAGACCTTGTGGCAGTACTGTGCTGCGCATGCAGGAGGGACAGAAAAAAAAAAAAAAAGCCAGTATGTATGAAACTGAGTCATCTGGAAGGGCAGTGGTTCTCAAATGTGGCTACACATTGAAATCACCTGGGGATATATTTTTTTAAATGATGCCTTGATCTACCAGCCAGATATTGTGATTCAAATGGTCTGGGGCATAACCAGGACATTAGGGTTATTTTGAAAGCTTCCCCAAGATATTCTAATGTGCAACAAATTTGAACTAGAAAAACATGATAAGGTTGCCTAGCAATACTTGAACCCACAGTGTCTTTAACACAGAGTGGAATCAAAGGGTGTGTGTGTTGTTCTCCAACTGTCTACTGTTTGTTTCAGTGGCAAAGTAGGTTGAAAGTTGGATTTAACTAGGGTTGGAGATTTTTCAGGTAAATGCAAAGGAAAGAGAAATTAGCTGATACTCTGCCAGAGAGTGATTATAAAAAAGGACCATGGAATCTAAGCTGGGTAAGAAGAGAAGCTAGGACAGGAGAAGAGTAAGAAACAGTGTTAGGATCAACAAAGTGCTATTTAGGTCAAAGATTTGTTCCCTGTGATACTAAAAGGAGAAAGCTGTAAATATAGGCAATGATGGACATAGTGATTAACAGAGGGGATATAGTTGTTGATAACGGACAGATCTAGCATATGACGTAGAAATATGTGGCTGAGCTAGAGTGAGAACAAAAATTATCGGAGGATAAGAAAACAAAAGCACCAAGGTTTTGACAGGATAGTCTACATGGTTATTAAAATCACTAAGAATTGTGATAATAGTATTACAGAGAGTGATAGTAATGTAGGAATTAAAATATTCAAGGAAGTAAAGGGAGTAACCAGAAGTGTTTTTAAATGATAAAATAAAAAAAAAAAAAAAAAGAGCTGGGCGCAGTGGCTCATGCCTGTAATCCCAGCACTTTGGGAGGCCAAGGCGGGCAGATCACGAGATCAGGAGATCGAGACCATCCTGGCTAACAAGGTGAAACCCCGTCTCTACTAAAAATACAAAAAAAACTTAGCCAGGCCTGGTGGGGGGCGCCTGTAGTCCCAGCTGCTCGGGAGGCTGAGGCAGGAGAATGGCGCGAACCCGGGAGGCGGAGCTTGCAGTAAGCTGAGATCACTCTACTGAACTCCAGCCTGGGGGACGGAGCAAGACTCTGCCTCAAAAAAAAAAAAAAAAAAAAAAGGAGAGACAATTCCAGTAGTGGAGTCTGATAGCAGGAGTTTCAAAGCTGAAAAGTTTTTAAGGAGGATGGACAGAAATGGATTGGAAGCAGCAGTGAGGAGCAAAGAGCTACCCTATCCCCAGGACAGAAAATATCTACTCTATGAGGGGCCACAATAGAGATAGAGCTTCAAGGGAGTGCCAGGTTTCAGTGTGAACACAAAGATGAAGGAAACATTCAAGAGAAGAGACAAAGATATTAGGGACCTTGCCAGTGATGGGCCATGGATCCCCTAGGGAAAGGATTTGGCAACTGGAAGTGGAGCAAGAGCAATTTAGACTGTGAATGAAGACCTCAATCGAGAGGGGTGACTTGGTGTATTTGATGTGAATATGTGTCAAGCCATTCAGACAGTGTCAGGTATAGAGTAAGTGCTCTGTAGTCAGCCACTATTGGTTGTATGGTGACTGATGAGTACAGGGATGTAGGTCATGATGGAATTAGTTCCAATGGACTCTTGGGATGGTTGTATTGATAAATACATGATTTGGGGGGAAAACTATGAGTACAAGTCTTTACAAAAATTTGTGGAGTTCTGGTCTTGTATAAATGGAAGTAAGTACAGGACCTAAGAAAAGGAATGGAGAACCTAGATCACCACAACTCAATGAAGTTAAAGAAAAGCTATTAAGAAAATACTTCACAAACCTCTGGAGAAAAAGAATGTCTTCAGTGGACCTGAAATTTTTAGGAATTCCTGAAAACTAGAAAAGAGCAGGGCACCAATGAGTATCGTGTGGTGGTTGTAGCTTAATGTTTACACACTCTCACATACTCTTCCCTTCAAATAATGGAGCCTAATTCCTCTCTCCTTGAGTGTGACCTGTGCTTAGTGACTTGCCACTAATGGAGTAGAATGTACAATAGGGACTGCATGTGACTTCTAAGGCTAGGTCATAAAAGGCACTGTGGCATTATCCTTGCTTTCTTCCTAGGATCACTAGCTCTGGGAGACTCCAACTGTCCTGTCTCTATGGACACTAAGCAGCCCTGAAAGAGTACACACATGGGAGAACTTAAGGTCTTTCAACAACAACCAGCTCTAACTCACTAGCCATATAAGTTACCCCCTTGAATGCTGGTCCTCCAGCCCCAGTTGAGTCTTCTGATGACCCCAAGACAATACTTTGACCCATGAGAGGCTCTGACCAGAACCACCCAGCAAAGTCACTCCCAGTGTCCTGACCCACAGAAACTGTATGAGCTGGTAAGTTGTTTTTTTTTTTATTATTATACTTTAAGTTTTAAGGTACATGTGCACAACGTGCAGGTCATCATTCTCAGCAAACTTTCATAAGGACAAAAATCCAAACACCACATGTTCTCACTCATAGGTGGGAATTGAACAATGAGAACACATGGTCACAGGAAGATGAGCTGGTAAGTTTTGAAGTAATTTGTTATGCATCAATAGATGGTTAATACATTATGTTTGAGCTTTGATGTTAGACTGGACACACTTTTTTATTTTTTTTAAAATAACTATAATTGGCATGTAATAATTGTACACATTGTGGAGTATATAGTGATGTTGTGATACATATATAGAGGGTAATTAGCATATGCATCATCTCAAACATTTATCATTTCCTTGTGTTGGGTACATTCAATATCCTTCTTCTAGCTATTTGAAACTACATAATATATTATTGCTAACTTCAGTCATCCTACAGTGCTATAGAATGCTAGAACCTTTTTAAGTAGGAAAATTTTCTCCTCCCTTTAACTCCTTTTTGGGGGCATGACCCATTACCCCCTACATTCTTCTTAAGCTGGATGCATACCAATTTAGGAACAGGACGGAGATGGGATGGGGTGGGAGAAGAGATCTTTCTCTTCACCTACTTACTGAGCCTTGACTAATAGACTTCTCATCCTGCAGCAAGTCATGTACCTTGCACAGAGTGCAGAAGGTTTATATTTTTATAACATCCCTCAACGCACAGAAAAGAGACGAATTTCTTAGTATAGTAATGCACAGGAGCTGTACTAAGAGGCAGTCACTCTTGGCAATGTAAAAAGTCTGGTGGACTATAGATGTTTGACCCTGAGGCCATATCATCCACAGCATCTCTTTTGTTGTATTTGTTTTATTCCCTCTAAAATTTATTGAATTTTGCTTTCAAGCTACAAAAGCAGTACCTACTTGTTTGAGCAATAAAACAACTGTCAGCATATAAAGAAAGTCAACAGTCTCTTCACTTTTCATCATTCCCAAAGTAATCAGTGTTAACAGTTTATTCTCTATCCTTTTACCCCTTATCTTTCTGCATTAACAAATATAAAGATACCTATTTCCCTTTGTTTCTTTATTTTTACCAAGACTAAACCACATGCATTACTCTGCAATATGCATTTTTCACTTAGAATATGCTATAACTGTCACTTCAGATTAATACACACAGGTTTAACTCATTTTATGTAGCTGCATAATATTCCATAGTAAATATGGACTATAATTTATTCAACCATTCTCCTGTTAATGGTTGTTTTACATATTTACAATTAAAACATAGTGTGACAATCATTCTTTTAAATATATTTTTACATACTGGGACCTATTAGGTTGTTAGACCTTAGTGATTTATGAGTCAATGGGTATTTTTTTTTAATTTTATAACAATGTTCCAAGTAACTTTAAAATATTTGTAGCCTTTCACAGTGATATCACCAATATATGAATCCCCATTTCTCCATATTCTTGGCAGGGCTGAAGAGTTCTAAACTCCTGTAACTTGAGGCAAAAATGATATCCCAATACTGTTTGACTTGCACTTCTCTGATTAGATGCTGAGCATCTTCTCGTATTTTGGGACACTGGCTGTTCTTTCAGTATCCACAAGATTTGCTGAAGAAGACAAGAGAGGAGGGATATTTTATTTTATTTTGTTTTTTGAATTTTAAAATTGAGTTGAATAGACTTTATTTTTTAGAACAGTTGTAGGTTCACAACAAAGTTGAGCAGAAAGTACAGAAAGTTCTCACATACCCTCTCCCCACTCCCACATACAACCTCCCCAACCATCAATATCCAGCACCAGTTACAATCCATGAACCAACATTGATACATCATTATCAACCAAAGTCTAAAATTCTCATTAGCATCCTCTTTTTGTGTTGTACAGACTATGGGTTTTGACAAGTTTACAGAGACATATATCCACCATTATATAATCATTCAAAATAGTTTCAAAGCACTGAAAAAAATCACCTCTGCACCACCCATTCATCTTTCTGTCTCCCATAGCCCCTGGGGATGTTGCTTATATACCTAAGTCATCTAACACAACCTGTTAAGAGAAAGTTAGATTCTTTCTGAAATGGGAAGATAGATATGGTAGAGATGGCTCCCAATGGCTACAGTGGAACTCTGGACTGATATCCTTCTGTTACCCAGTGTAATGCCTGTGTGACATGGCTGAATTTCTACTCTGCCCTAACTCTGCTGATCTTTAAGAAAAAGAATACCTGCAATAAAAAGTTTCCTTTATAGCCAGACCAGCTGAAACTGGTTATAACCAAGAAAGATAAACTTCAAAAAAACCTCAGGCTTTATTATAATCTCATTTCCATGCTAAATGACACTCCCATCAGTGCTGTGACTGTTGACAATTGCCATGGCAATGACCAGAAGCCATAAAAGGACAAAAAGGAAGGGAGAGCTCTGGTTCCAGGGAGTTCACGGCCCATTTTTGGAAAACACATGAATATTTCTCCCCTCACTCGTAATGTCATTAAAGAAACATTCATTAAAGAAATACTATATTTTAGCCCTCTCATCCTTCACTAGTGGAGAAATTGATTTGTGAGCCATGCCCCCAAATCTGAATTCTATGGCCATCAAATAAAGTTTGCTCTGCTTGATGCTCACTTTTCGTTTTGTGTATTGCTTCATGACAGGAAACAAGGAAAGACTCTATCTTTTGGGGGACCAGCTTTGTCAGCAACGCTTCTGCTGAAGACAAGATGAATGATGAAGGCAATGTTGAATGCTACCGGATATCAAAACCTGATAATTTTTAGGGATACAGAAAAGAACAGAGAAGCTTGAACTGTTGATTCAAGTCCTATTGAGTGGTCACTAAATTCACTCATACTACAAGTTCAGATGCACGGAGAAAACACAAATTCTTTATTGCCTA
The DNA here is from genome assembly GCF_006542625.1 of Nomascus leucogenys. Taxonomy (NCBI): domain Eukaryota; kingdom Metazoa; phylum Chordata; class Mammalia; order Primates; family Hylobatidae; genus Nomascus; species Nomascus leucogenys. Next base: position 41,979,053 of record NC_044392.1, on the reverse strand, counting down.
TAGCTAATTTGCCTTCCTGCCAGGTCTCTAGTCATTGGTTAACAGGAATAAACAAGTGTATTACATAGTTTAGTCTTAGTCCTATGCAGTAATTTCTTCAGTTCATTTAGATAGTAGCCTCTCATTTGGAGAAAAACACCGTCTCTCAGGTAATCTTCCCCACCCTTGTCTCTCTTCCCAAGATCTTGTTGAAACCAAGGGCTAATCTTTTTAGTCACTTGCTTTTTGTTGATTTTTTTAACCCATGTAGCTGAAAGCCACACTGCTAAACACTATAACTTAGCCTTCATGAGCTCCCTTAGAGATAATGCCTCTGATGTATATGTCACCATGGTAACAACTGCTTGTTTTCAGGAACTTGAGGGTCAGCTTTTGTCTAACTTAAACCAGTTAAGACCACTGACCTTTCAACTGGGCCTGCACAAATGCTCAAGAGGCAAGCTTTTGATGTCAAAGGGCCAAAGATTCTTCTCTCAAATCGTGCTAACACCACCATTTTCTGAACATGCATCCTATAAGGAGCCATGAACACCAACTACACTTGTACACATCATCAGTTACCTCATTTATTGCATCATCTCATTGTGTCAGAAGCCAAGTATTGTCTGGGTCTTCCTTCTTTCATCTCTTCTATAACATTTATTAGCATTTTCCTCATCCCCATTCTATCCCAGATGGAGCCACAGGCCAACTAGGTGAAGGACACAGCCTCAGCATGTCAAAAGAGAAACACTTATATTATGCTCACGGTGTACTCTTCTAAACAGTTATTTATATTAATTTTAGTCATCAAAACGGCTCTACGAAGTGGACACTAATACCACTCCTGCACTTGAGGAAACTGGGGTACAGAAAGCTTAAAAGCTTGCCCAAAATCACATGGTTATAAGAAGCTGAGCCAGGACACAAACCCAGACAGTCTGGCTCCAACATCTTTGCTATTAATCACTACTATAGCTATTATATTCACTGTGAATCATGCTCCTGGAATTTTTGTGCCATACAGCAATCCTATTGGAATGCCAGTTTGAGAGTGATCAATTCTATCCTAAGCCCTGAGTTCATCTCTGTGTGGCCATTGTGGGTCCAAGTCCCTGGAATGATTTTTCTCTCAGCTTCACACTGGTGAGGCTGTCAGGGAAGGTATTAGCACAAACAGGTGAAATTCCATGCCAAGTCCCAAGCAGAAGGTCACAAGTCACTTTTATCTTCCATGCACTGTATGAAAGGCATCTAAGCCACTTCCCTAAAATGACCTGATAGATTAGGCTTTTGTCACCCAAGTGCCAAGAACTACCTAAGCTTAAGGTATATGGTAGTGAACTAGGAATTTCTGGAGAATATAGCTGCGGAGAGAGGAGAGTAAGGCCTCTGATGCTATGAACTGCTCTGGACTCTGGGCATGGCTAACACAGACACTCTAGCTGCCACCAGCTCCAGTTTCTGCTCACCAGAGAAGTAGAGAGCACATTTGGCCATCTACCCCATAATTAATCTATGAGCTAATGTCCATGGTCTGCTGTAAGGCAGGTGGTGCAGGGAGGCAACTTTTATTACCCTACCTGACAAGCTCAGGAAGAGAGAGAGAGATAATGTATGTTTTGGGAGATGGGGTGGGATGCTGAAAATGAAGGTAGGCATCTTTGTATTTAGTGATTTCCCAGTGCATAAGAAATTCAAACATAATTAAGGAAGCATCTTCAAACAAAGAGATTTTAGTATTGTTACATGAGCTGAATGAAAATGAAACAGCACAGAGCATATCCATGTTTTAAGGAACACTCAAGGTAGAGTACTAGGTCAAGCATAAATGATGCAACAGACAATATTAAGTATCTCTTAATGACATATTTGAGTCTCAAAGTTTTAATGCATTTACAGTTGTGATACATGAACAATCTGGAAAATTTGAGTGTGACTGATTTAGATGACACTAAACAAATGGGTAGATAATGACTAATACAATATATCCTACAGCAACTTAGTAGGGAGTCAGTAGTTTTCTGGGTAAAACTTGAGATGTGGGTATGATCAGATACACACGCTGAAAATGATAAGAAAGAAACAATCATCAAATATTTGTCTCAACTGGAATTTTCATTTTAAAAGCATGCTTTATCTCCAGAGCCCCAGCACTTTTTGACAACAAATGAAGGAATTCTGAGATATAAACTTTTTAATAGTGCTCTCCCATGTAAATGATATAATTATATTCAGAAGAACTTTGAATGAGCATTTTAAAACATTCCTTGGCCAGGCACAGTGGCTAATGCCTGTAATCCCAGCACTTTGGGAGGCCAAGGCAGGTGGATCACTTGAGGTCAGGGGTTCAAGACCAGCCTGGTCAACATGGTGAAACCCTGTCTTTACTAAAAATACAAAAATTAGCCCGGTGCTGTGCTGTGCGCCTGTAATCCCAGCTCCTCGGGAGGCTGAGGCAGGAGAATTGCTTGAGCCTGGGAAGTGAAGGTTGCAGTGAGCCGAGGTCGTGCCACTGCACTCCAGCCTGGGCAGCAGAGCGAGACTCTGTCTCAAAAAAAAAATGAATTTGTAAATCATTTACAAGGTAAAATAGAGCAAAACATAGAGAACAAAGCAATTTTGTTATACTACCAAAAATTGCACTATTATATGAGTAAAGATAACCACACCTTAGGTTTTAATTTTGAGGTTACAGGGTCTGCCCCTCTCTTCAGAGCCGGCAGACAGGAAAGATTAAGTCGACTGAAGCTGCTACCGCAGCTACCCCTCTACCTAGGTGCTCTGTCCTAGGGAAATGAGAGTTTTATCTGTAAGCCCCTGATTGAGGCTGCTGCATTTCCTATAGAGATGCCCTGCTCAGTGAGGAGGGATCTAGAGAAGCACTCTTGCCACAGCACTTTGCTGCACTGTGGTGGATTCTGCCCAGCCCCAACTTCCCAGCCTCCTCAGCACTGTCGGGGAAAACGGTCTACTAAAGCCTTAGTAAGGGCGGACAGTAATGATGGATGTCCCTCCCCCAACTAAGCTTGACTGTCCCAAGTCGACTCCAGACTACTGTGCTGGCAGTGAGAATTTCAAGCCAGTGGTTCTTAGCTTGCTGGGCTCCCTGGGAGTGTGACTAGCTAAACGAGACCGTTTGGCTCCCTGGCTTCAGCCCCCTTTCCAGGGGAATGGACGGTTCTCCCGTCTCACTGGAGTTCCAGGCACTTCTGGAGGAGGAGAGACTCCTGCAGCTAGCTTGGTGCCTGCCCAAACACCCGCCCAGTTTTGTGCTTGAAACCCAGGACCCTGGTAGTGTAGGCTCAGGAGAGACTCTCCTACTCTGTAAATTGCAAAAATCTGTGGGAAAAGCATAGTAGTACCTGGAGTGTGTAGCACAGTCCCTTACTGCTTCCCTTGGCTGGAGGGAGGGAGGTCCCCTGGCTCCTCGCACTTCCCAGGTGAAGCAACACCCCATCCTGTTTCTGCTTGCTCTCTGTGGGTTGCACCCACTGCCTAACCAGTCCCAGTGAGATGAACTGGGTACCTCCGTTGGAAATGCAGAAATCACCTGTCTTCTGGGTTGGTCTTGCTGGAAGCTGCAGACAGGAGCTGTTTCTATTCAGCCATCTTGGCCTGTCCCCCCCATACAAATTTTAAATAAGTTTCTTTTTTATGGCTGCAAAGAATGTCATTGGTATTTTGATAAGAATTGCATTGACTCTGTAAATCACTTGGAATACTATGGACATTTTAACAATATTAATTTTTCCAATCCATAAACACACAATATCTTTCCACTTAGTTGTTATCTCTTCAATTTCTTTCATCTCTGTTTTATAGTTTTCATTGTGGCATTCTTTCACCATCTTGATTAAATTTATTCCAAGGTATTTTATTTTTTGCAGCTATTGTAAATGGGATTGCTTTCTTGATTTCTTTTTTAGATTATTCATTACTGGTGTACAGAAATGCTACTAACTTTTGTATACTGATTTTTTATTCTGAAACTGTATTGAATTTGTGTATTAGTTCTAGCAGTTTTTTGGTAGAGTCTCTAGTGTTTTCTACATATAAAATCGTCCACTGGAAACAGGAATAATTTGACTTCCTCCTTTCCAATTTGTATGCCTTTTTTTTTCCTTTCTTTTCCCTAATTGCTCTGGCTAAGACTTCCAGTACTAAGGTGAATAGGAGTAGCAAAAGCTGGTATTATTTCCTGTTCTAGATCTTAGGGGGAAAGCTTTCAACTTTTCCTAATTTAATATGGTGTTAATTTGGATTTGTCATATATAGCCTTTATTGTGTTGAGATATGTTCCTTTTATATCTAAGTTACTGAGAGTTTTTATCATGAAAAGTTGTTGAATTTTATCAAATGCTTTTTCTGTATCCACTAAAGTGACAGTTTTTGTCCTTGATTCTGTTAATATCCTGCATCATGTTTATTGATTTGTGTGTGTTGAACCATCCTTGCATGCCTGAAATGGGTTCCACTTGAGTATAGTGAATGATCTTTTTAATGTGTTGTTGAATTCAATCTGCTAGTATTTTGTGGAGAATTTTTGTATGTATGTTCATCAGAGACATTTGCCTGTAGTTTTCCTTTTTTGTTGCTGTTGTTTTGTTCCTGTTTTGTTCCTTTTTTGTCTGGTTTTGGTACCAAGGGATGCTGGTCTTATACAATAAATTTTGTATTTTCTTTAATATTTTAGAACAGTTTGAAAACTATTTGTATTGGTTCTTCTTTAACTGTTTGGTAGAATTTAGCACTGAAATCATCAGGTCCTGGACTTTTCTTTGGTGGGAAACCTTTTATTTCTGAATCAATCTTCTTACTCATTATTGTCTGTTCAGAATTTTTATTTCTTCATGATTCAATTTTAGTAGGTTGTATGTGTCTAGGAATTTATCAATTTCTGTTAATGGTTTTCCAACTTATAGGCATATAGTTGTTTATAATAATCTCTAACAATCCTTTGTATTTCTTTGATATCAGTTGTGATGTCTACTTTTTCATCTTTAACTTTATTTATTGTAATCTCTCTTTTTCTTACTTGGTCTAGCTAAAGGTATGTCTGTTTTGTTTGTCATTTAAAAACTGTTTGTTTTATTGATCTTTTGTAATTTTATAGTGTAATTTATTATTTCTTTTAATATTTTTGGGTTTAGTTTGTTCTTGTTTTTCTAATTCCTCAGGTGCAACATTACGTGGTTTATTTGATACCTTTCAAATTTTTGGCGTATGCATTTATTGCTATAAGTTTTCCTCAAATAACTGCCTTTGCTGTATCTAATAGATTTTGGTATGTTGTATTTTCATTTTCATTGTTTGAAGAAAGTTTTAATTTTCTTTTTGATTTCTTAATTGACCCATTTGTTATTCAGGATTATATTGTTTAATTTTTATGTACATTTATTGTTTTCAAGATTCCTCCTGTTATTAATTTCAGATTTTATCCCACTGTGGTCAGAAAAGATACTTGATATGATTATGATATTTTTACATTTTTTTGAGACTTGTTTTGTGGCCTAACATGTAATCTGTCCTGGAGGACATTCCATGTGTTGATGAAGAATGGATTTTATAGCTGTTGGGTGGAATATTCTGTAAAAGTTTCTTAGATTCATTTTATATACAGTCCATTTGAAATCCAGTGTTTCCTTATTGATTTTCTTTCTAAATGATCTGTCCATTGCTAAGCATGGGGTGCTTAAGTCCCCTACTATTATTAAATGTTACAGTTTATCTCTCTAATTAGATTTACAACATGTGCATTATATATTTGAGTATCAAAGTGTCAGATGCATATATATTTATAGTTGTTATGTCTTCTAGTTGAATTGACACCTTTATAACCATCTTTGCATCTTTTTACTTTTTTGACTTAATGTCTAGTTTATCTAAGTGTAGCTACTTTTTCTCTCTTTTGGCTTTAATTTGCATGAAATATCACTTCTCCTCCCATTTCCATAGAATATCCTTTTTCATCCCTTTACTTTCAGTGTATGTGTGTCCTACAGGTAAAATGACTCATTTGTATGCAGCATCTAAATGGGTCTTTTTTTCTTTTTTATCAATTCACTCACTCTATATCATTTAATTGGATAACTTAATCAATTTACATTCAAGTTTATTACTGATAGATAAGAACTTACTACTGTCATTCTGCTAGTTATTTTCTGGTTATTTTATAGATCTTTTGTTCTTTCTTCTCCCTCTCTTGTTGTTTACCTTTGTGGTTTAGTGGTTTCTTTAGTGATAAGTTTTGTTTCCTTTCTCTTTTTCATATGTGTATCTGCTGTAATTTTTTAAATTACTCTGGGTTTACATAAAACGTCACAGCTATAAAATACCATTATAAGTTGATAACAACTTAGCTTTGGTCACATACAAATATTCTAGACTTTTACCCTCTTTGCCACAATTTTTCATTTTGTTGCCTTAATTTAAATCTTTTTATGTTGTGTATTTCTTAACAGTGTATTTAGTTTTGGTGATCGTAGATGATTTTTAACCTTCATACTAGACATTTGAAAGATTTATATACCACTATCACAGTAATGCAGTATTCTGAAGTTGATTATGAGCTTTTCTCTCAGTGAGTTTTATATTCTGTGATTTAATGGTAATAATTAAAGTCCTTTCACTTCCAGTTAAAGCATTCCCTTAATCATTTGTTGTAAGGTCAGTATAGCAGTGATATGGTTTGCCTGTGTCCCCACCCAAATATCATCTTAAATTCCCATGTGTCATGGGAGGGACCCAGTGGGATGTAATTGAATCATGGGGGCAGGTTTTTCAGCAGTATCACTTATTCATGATAGTGAATATGTCTCACAAGATCTGATGGTACTATAAGGGGGAGTTTCCCTTCACAAGATCTCTCTCTTTGCCTGCTGCCATCCATGTAAGATGTGACTTGCTCCTCCTTGCCTTCCACCATGATTGTGAGGCCTCTTCAGACACGTGGAACTGTAAGTCCATTGAACATCTTTCTTCTGGAAATTGCCCAGTCTCAGGTAATGTCTTTATCAGCAGCATGAGAACAGACTAATACAAGCAGTGATACATTTCCATAGCTTTTACTTGTCTGGAATTTTGTGTCTTCATTTTTGAAAGATAGCTTTGCTGAGTATAGTATTTTTAGCTGATGATTTTTTTCTTTTAGCACTTTGAGTAGGTCATCCTATTCATCATCCTATTCTCTCCTGGCCTGCAAGGTTTCTTCTGAAAAATCTGCTTATAGTCTAATGGTGGTTCACTTACATATTGACTTGATGCATTTAGAATTCTTTTTGCCTTTGACTTTTGATGGTTTAATTATAATGTACCTTGGAGAGGATCTCTTTGAGTTGAATCTAATTAGGATCCTTTAAGCTACATGGATCTGCATATTCGTATCTCTCCCAAGACATGAGACATTTTCAGCTATTATTTCATTTGATAAGCTTTCTATGCCTTTCTCCATCTCTTCTTCCTATGAAAATCACATAATGCAAACATTTGTCCATTTAATGGTTGGTGTCCAAAAGGCCTCATCGGATTTTTTTGCTATTTTTCATTCTTTTTTCTTTTTTTCCCCTTACTGGGTTATTCAAGAGACTGGTCTTCAAGTTCAAAAATTCTTTCTTCTGCTTGATCTTAGACTGCTGTTGAAGCTTTTAAGGGTATTTTTATTTCATTTACTGAAGACCTCAACTCCAAAATTTCTAAGTTTTTTTTTAATGATATCTATCTCTTTGTTGAGTTTCTCCTTCAAATCATGATTTATTTTCTTGATTTTATTGTATGTTCTATCTGTATTCTCTTACATCTTCCTGAGTTTTCTTAAGATCATTATTTTGCATTTTTTTCAGGTAATTTGTAAATTTCCATTGCTTGAGGTCAGTTACTGGAGATTTCTGTTCCCTTGGTGATGTCATGTTTCTTTGCTTTTTTATATTTTTTGTGTCCCGTGTTGATATCTGTGCATCTTGTGGAATGGTCACTTCTTTCAGTTTTATACAGTGGCTATCATAGGGAAAGATTTTTGCCTTCAGATGTGTCCTAGGGTATTGTTTGAATAGGGTGCATTGGCTTTGGCTCCATGTGGGCTCAGTAGTATAGTCTCCATGCAGTTCCTTTAGCTGTAGTCAATGTCAGCATGCCTTCAAATATCTTAGCAGCCTAGGCTGCAGGAGTTTGTGCAGCTGTTCCACTAGATTGGGTATAGCCACCCCACTAGAGGGTGGGGGGGTACCAGGCCATTCTGCATGGGTGCATAGAGGCGGCTCTGCTGGGGTCATGCCCAGCCTCCCCACTGGAGGCAAAAACAGCAGTCTGTTTTATCAGTGCTTGAGGTCAGCTGGACCAGGGTTGGGCATGTCCTATTTACTGGGGAAAGGGACATGAGGCTGCTTCACCAGGGTCAGTGAATGTCTCTTTCCTAGGCATGACTATCTGTTTTTTGGACAGTGGGGCATCATCTGGGCCTGGGTTCCACAGTTACAGCTGTACTGCTGGACCTGCACTCCAAGTAGCTGAGGTTGGCATGCTACAGTCACTGGGATGGAAAAGATGAAGTGCCTCCTAGGCACTTTATTCTTAAGGGGTAGGGAGCTATGGCTACCTGACTAGGAATAGTGCACTACCATGTATGGGCATGGTGTAGTGCTGATGGAACCTTGGGGGTGGGGAGATGCAGTGGCTACTGGCCCTGGAACATGATGTACTAAAGAAGTGACTTCAGTCTTAAGATGGCACTTTAGGGTAGCAGCTGAGATCATGGAGGAGGGAGCATACTGTTGTCTTCTTCTTTGAGGTAATACAGCCATGTGAACTCCAGGCAGTTTCCTTGACTGGTCTGGGGGTCTTTGCAGACTGCAGAGTTCTCCAGCAGCAAAGACTGCAGCAAGTGTCCATGGCTTTAATTGGAGCAGCTGGGGGTCTCCCATTCACTTTTTCCCAGTAGGAAGAGTCCATCCTGATTCTAAGCTGATCCTAATTGGGTAGATGGGGTGGCAAAGACAGGGTATTTTATTGCCTTTTTAATGTAGCCATACCAAATCTCCATGCTCCACAGGGTTTCCGTCACTCCCCTGTTTTACTCAAGCACTCTCCTTCAGATACTCTAGTTGAAATGTGATTGTTTATTGTTTTAGTCCTTTTTTGTGCAGAGACAAGCATTAGGCAGCACTAACCAGCCATCCTGCTGATGTCACTCCCTTCTATTTCCTTCCCTAGAAATTCTCAATGTGAGGATTTCATTACAACGCCTTTTGTGAAGGCTTTACCTCTATCCAGCTTAAGAATTTCTCAATCAATGCAAAGGGCAAAAACAAAAAACAAGCCTCTTCCCTTTAACTGTACAACCTAGTAGATCCACATCTCTTCCATTTACACTGACCTGTTGGACAAAATGTGATCATATGGCTATATCTAATTATGGGAACTGTTGTTTTTAGGGTTTCCAAGTGAGATATTGGTGGATCACTAAGAGTCTCTTACACATTCACTAAACCAGTGATGGTTCTTAATGTAGGCTGTCCACACACTGATGAATGTGCAAAATGATTCATTGGACTGGGAAGAAAATACTTAACATTTTATTTATTTGTACCTATAACATAATAAAAATAAGGTTTACAGATATGTAATGTGCATATTGGCAACGATACACTCAGTGCCTATTTGAGATGGATTCATTTCACATACAGTACACATGCTTTCCTGAGTGTCAATCTATGGCCCAGGACCATTAACAGTAGGGACCCTCACACATTATGCACTTTCAGCATATTGAATATTAAAACAAAAATAATGTACATGTATCTGTCTACATAAGTTTACAGATGATCTTATCTAGTTTTTATTACATTAACTATCATAAAAGGAATGAGGGGCTTAAAAAGATTCCTGTGAGAAATTGCAAATTGAAGAGAATCTTCATAAAGCAAGCACAAGCAAACAACCAAAAAGTGGAAGTCCTATTACTTTTCCTGCTGGAACAATCTCTTTATTGGCTACATTATGAGCTGAAACAATTACACATTTACTTCCGTTATTATTAATGATGAACTTTGCCTTGATGATACATAGCGATGTAAGAGACTAGCTAAAATTGATAAAAAATTAATATTATATATTTAAAATTTAACTCAACTATTTAAAGCTCTATTTTTGTGTTTTTAAATGCACAGATTAGTATAATAAACTATGTATAACTTACAAATAAATGAATTTATGACTAAGAGATGAATTCAAAAAATTGTAAAGAATTGTGAATGTTAAAAAAAAGTTTGAAGACCACTGCACTACACCCACCCCAGCCTCTGTCTTAGGAATGTAATGAGAGTTATGTTATAAAACTGCCAGCTTCCTTCAATAGGGAAAATGGTTATGACATGTGTCTTTTCCCTCTTCTTGAGGAAAGGGAAAGGAGCTGGTATTCAATAGAAAATAAAGAAGAAGAGGTATTAGAGAAGAGAGTGATGGAAAAAAAATCAATCTTTCACCACAGGAAGAACATATAAGATTATATTTCAAGTTAAGGTAAATGAGCAAAGACAAGTCAGTTCCTGGTTAAGATACTGGGTAAAAAAGAAAAGACCACCAAAAGAACAAGGGTGAGGCTGTCTGCACCAGAGAACTGACTTACGGACTGTACAAACATTAGAAGGGCCCTTCTTTTTCTGTTGATGGATCCCTGCATGTGCTGAAGGCTGAGCTGCATTATAAGCTCAGCTCCACTAGCTGGGGGAAAGAACACCTTTGCTACAATCCTGCTCCGTATTAGCCTTTCTGGGAATGCTGTCTTCCAGTTAGCCCAGTAAACCAGAGAGAGCTGTCTTTCTCTCCAGGGAGCCACGTGGGCCACAGCTTATCTCTTCTCCCGCCTGGATCCTCCAGAGTTTTTTCCAGGGGCAGGGGAAGTTTGCATGAGACATACTGATGCTCTCAGGTTTTGTCCTCTCTTGGGAACTTTGTAGACTTCATGTCACCAGCCCCCTCCACTGGAAGCACTAAGTTTCTCCTTGTCCTAGGTGCTGAGGGTTCTCAAGAGAGGTAGAGCCCTTTGTTTTTCTGAGCCAGAGGAGCGAGATTTCCAGCTATGAAAGAAAGCAAAAACTCTATTCCTAATGATGTTAGTAGCTGGGGCCTTCTCCATACCTCCTAGTTTCTGAACTCTCTGTGCTGCTGAAAAACAAAGACAATGCAAAGTCAGGTCCTAGTTCATCTAAAGAGACCAATGCTTCTCTTACATCATTTCTACAATAAAATGATGTCAATAAGAACAGTTTCTTCTCAGTCCACTCCATATTCTCAGCCTTCAGCAAGACAAACACCATGCACTGACATATGAGGCATAATGTTCCTTCTCCCCAAATCAGACAAATGTTAGAAAAGAATTGCAGTGAATTAGAAAAAAGAGAATGAAATCTAAGACCACTATCCTATTCTCTGGCCTCTTCCCCTCCCTTGCATGCAGCCATGTATTCAAAGATAATTTCATCCTGTATCTTAAAAATTCCATTGCTCACCACAGGCAGTTTCACCCTTTAAGTTCTTTCTTACATTTTACAAATTCAAGCTACCTGACTCCTCTGTTCAGTCATTTTAGGCTCTGAAGGGGCTTTTATCAAATAAAACCTAGTATTAAAAAATGAAATAGGAGCTGGAATGTCCGGGCTGACATTATTCTTTCCAAAATATCACTGATGGATAGAATTATTTCTCCAATAATGCAGCCAACTTCGTGCAGTTAAGAGGAATGTCTTTTTATAGAAATTCTCTATTTCTATCTCCTGCCCACACTTCTCCAAGGACAGTTCTACTTCAACCCCCAGGGAAAACCTCCCTTTCTGGGATAGAAAGTTAATTCTTCCTTGTTAGAGACCCTCAGAACAAGCATTTGAGCAAATCAACCACATCCACATACAGAATTAAGCCTTATAAGGGCCAAATGCTCTACCCCTAAAAGAGATTCTAGAGCAGTGAAAAGTAACTTTAAAATTTCATTGATCAGTAAAATTTCCCATTTTTAAAATTTTGCCAAGTAATTTTTTAAAAATCTGTCATTATTACTGCCTTATTAAATTAACAATATTTTATATCACCAAACTGCCAAGGCATAATTGTAGGGACATTTCTTTAATTTAGTGTTTCATTTAAATAGGTTTATCATTATTTTTCAAAAATTTACCATATTGCCCTTTTTTGTTTTGTTTTGTTTTTTTCCCTCAAGCTAGGGAAAAATAGTGGAAATTTGACAAATACAAGTCTTTGTGCTAACTATTGGGCTAGAGGAGAGTAGCAGAGAGCAAGCAGCTTCCAGGAGAAGTTTATTCTGTTACGTGTTGAAGGTGAAAGACAGGGAAAAGAAGCTGACATGATCATTCTGGGCTCGAAGGACACATTTTTACAGGCTTTTAACCCATAAGATGTAAACTTTTTTTATTATACTTTAGTTCTAGGGTACATGTGCACAACGTGCAGGTTTGATACATAGGTATACATGTGCCATTTTGAAGATGAGACTATGTCTTGCAATTCTTCAGATTCCCATGGTGTCAAAGAAAGTGTGGGCAGTACAAACGTAATAATGTTTTTATTTTATTAGGTATTGCTTGCTTTAATTGATTTTTACAATTTGTCTCACTTATTCAATACTTAACATACATTTATTTGCACACTTATTTTTCTTCTGTTGTGCAATCTTGTGTACTTTAACTAAAAATTAAGCCCCTAAAAATCGATAACTTTATTTTTTATATAGTTGTGTAGCAGATATAAACCTCAGTCTATGAATATATGGATATAATAAAATTTACTTTTTCTTTCTTTTTTTTTTTTTTTTTTTTTGAGACAGAGTCTCGCTCTGTCACCCAGGCTGCAGTGTAGTGGCTCGAACTCGGCTCACTGCAACCTCCACCTCCCGGATTCGAGCAATTCTCCTGCCTCAGCCTCCTGAGCAGCTGGGATTACAGGCTCCTGCCACCACACCCAGCTAATTTTTGTATCTTTAGTAGAGACGGGGTTTCACCATGTTGGTCAGGCTGGTCTCGAACCCCTGACCTCGTGATCCACCTGTCTCGGCCTCCCAAAGTGCTGGGATTACAGGCGTGAGCCATTGCGCCTGGCCTAAAATTTACTTTTTCTGTATTTTGGCCTATATTTTTCCTTTTTTATCGATACACATAGTAATACATATTTATGGGGGTACATGGGATATTTTAATAACTACTATGTGTAATGGTCAAATTAGGGTAATTGGGATATTTATCACCTCAAACATTTATCATTTCTTTGTGTTGGGAACATTCGAAGTTTCTTTGCTAGCTATTTAAAAATATACAATAAATTCTTGTCACCCTGATGAGTTAACAAACACTAGAATTTATTCCTTCTAATGGTATTTTTGTATCCATTCACCAATCTCTCTTCATTCTCCCCTCTCTCCAAGCCTTTCCAGCCGCTGATCATCACCATTCTACTTACTATCTCCATGATATCATATATTTTTAGTTCCCACGTATGAGTGAGAACGTGTGATATTTGTCTTTCTGTGCCTGTCTTACTTCCTCTAACATAATATCTTCCAGATTCATCCATGTTGTCACAAATGACAGTATTTCATTTTTATGGCTAAACTGTAGTCCATTATGTATATACCCTACATTTTCTTTATCCATTCATCCATAGATGAACATGTAGGTTAATTCCACATCTTGAGTATTGTGAATAGTGCTGCAATAAACATGGAAGTGTAGATATTTCTTCAATATACTGAATTCCTTTTTTTAATACTCAGCTGAGTATATACTCAGCAGCAAAATTGCTAGATCATATGGTAGTTTCTATTTTTAGTTTTATGAGGAACTTCTATATTGCTTTTCATACTTGCAGTACTAATTTACTTTTCTACCAACAGCATATGAACATTCCACTTTCTACACATCCTCACTGGTATCATTATTTTCGGTCTTTTTGTTAATAGCCATTTTAACTGGCTATATCATTTTAACTGGTCATTTCATTGTGGTTTTGATTGCTTTTTCCTGATGATTAGTGATATTGCGCATTTAAAATATATATTTTGGTCATTTGCATGTTTTCTTTTGATAAATGTATATTCAGGTCTTCCTCCCCCTTTTAAATCAGATTATTTGGGATTATTTTTGCAATTGCGGTGTTTGAGTCTCTTGTTTCTTTTCTCTTGCTGCTTTTAGGACCCTCTCTTTGTCCTTGACCTTTGAGAGTTCGAGTGTTATATGCCTTGGAGTATCATTTTTGAGTTTAAGCTGCCTGGTGATCTTTGACATCCTTGTGCTTGGATCTCTATATGTTTCTCTAGGCTTGGAGTTTCTCCATTATTATTTCTTTGATTGAACATTCTACCACTATCTCTTTCTCCACCCCCTTTTTAAGGCCAATGACACTTAGATTATTTTTGAGGCTATTTTTTAGATCTCACAAGCATTTTTTATTTTTTTCTTTCTTCTCCTCTGATTGTATGCTTTCAAATAGCCTGTCTTTGAACTCTTTTTTCTCCTTGATCAATTCCGTTGTTGGGATACTCTGATGCATTTTTTAGTTTGCCAACTGTATTTTTCAGCTCCAGGATATTTGGGTGTTTTTTTAAATTATTATTTCAATCAAGAGATTTTTAAATTTATCTCATAAATTTCTAAATTGTTTTCCTGTTTTCTTAAAGTTTATTGAGCTTCCTCAAAACCACGATTTTGAATTCACTTTCTGAGAGATCACACATTATCACATTGTCTTCACTCCAGGATGTCACTGGTGACTTCTTTAGAACATTTGTTGAGGTTATATTTCCCTGAATGTTCTTGATGCAGGTGAACATTCATCAGTGCCTATTGTTCTAGTTCTTACAAAGGTGCTTTCTTGTGTGAATAGTTGTTCAGATGATTTTACTAAGGGAGGACAACTGCTCAAGGATTCTACTCAACCATCTTCTCCAACCCCCTTCTCCAAACCTGATCTATTTTTTTTTGAGCCTCTATCCCATTGAGCTTTGAAAAAATATAGCCTCACTTTACTAGGGATTCCCCTTCTGTTCCCTAAGTTGTACCAGTTTTTCAGTCTTGTGAATATTCAACAGCACAACACTCCTATAGGAGTGGCCCTATAGGAACTGGGTCATCTGTCCACACAGGTAATCAACTGAAAGATGTCCATTATCTCTATCAGCTTCCTTTTCAGATCCAGTAGTTCTCTCTGCTGCTTTCATGCCACACCTGGGACATGAAATTATAGTGGAAGTATTTGACACAATTATTAGAAGCTGATAGAATAGGTAAATCAAAACTTGTATGGAGACAAAAAGTTTAAACAACTCATTAATGAACGATTGAATTTATATATACAGGTATATAGATATAGATGTCACTACTCACCAACTGCAGAATACACACTCTTTTCAAGTGCATACAAAACATTTCTTAAACTTGACTATGTGCTAGGTCATAAAGGAATTCTCAAAAAATTTCAAAGAATTAAAATCATGTAGTGTGTATTTTCTGACTTATAATTAAGCCACAAACCCAAATCTGTTAAAAAATTATTTTTGAAATTTAAAATATATTTTTAACAACCAGCGGGTGAGAAATAAATCTCAGTGGAAATTAAAAAATAATTTATCTGAATGATAATAAAGATAAGCCATGTAAAAACTTGTCAAATATTGCTACAGCAGTGATTATAGAGAAGTATACAGCTTTAAATGCACATCTTAGAAAAGAATATAAACATCAATCAATATAGCATTTGTAACTTAAATCAAACTAAGTATCTACAATTCAGTAAATTAAGGCAAGAATTTGTCAAATAGAAAAGAAGAATAAACTAGAGAAGATCAATAAAGCAAAAAGTTTGTAATTTGGAGAAACCAATGAAGTTAATATTCCCCTACCTAGACAGATCAAGAGATAAAGAAAGCAAACACAAAAAACAAATATCATTAACCTATGGGCATGTGAAATCATAAGAAGATATTACAGATAACTTTATATCAAATATTTGAAAAGTTTTAGATAAAATAAACCTAAAAATATAACTCATAAAATCAAACACAAAAAAACTGAGAATCTAAATAAACATATTAAAGGAATTGAATTTATACTTTTAAATCTTTGTATAAAGACAACACCTAGATCAGATCAGATGATCGCTGTTAAGCACCAATCTTACAAAAATTGCTCCAGAGAATAAAAATGAGGGAACTTTCCCCAATTTATTTAGTAAAAGCATAGCCTGATAGCAAAATCTGACAAGGACCGTAGTAGTATTTAAACCTGGTTATTCATCGCAATTGTGTTGGATTTACTCCAAGGATTAAAGCTGGGGTTAACATTTTAAAATCAATACGTTTATTTCACCACAACTACAAAAATAAGAAAAGCATGTCATCATCTCAATCAATGTGGAAAAAGACTTTCATGAAATTCAGCATCCATTCATAATGAAACTCTTAGCAAACTAATCCCAGAAAAAATGCTGCCAATACATTTTAGAGCAGAGATTTGTTTAGTCACATCATTCTGGCTATTCAAAATGTATTTTCGGTTACTCTTTAATTCTCTGCTCCTCAGGGTAATAAAGAACTGATCAATGAAGATCTTAATAACTATACACAAAGCCCTCTGTTTAGGAAAAAAAAAATCATTTTACAAGCTCAACAAAGCATTTAAAAATTAAATTTTGCAGGCAACTTGAAACATAAGCAATGCAAAAGAAGTAGCAGAAACATAAGGAAAGTAAGCTAATAATGATCCAATTCAAATGCCAGTCATATTTATTTCTGAGTTCTTGGATGGGGCTTGGTGATAAAAAACATTTTACTCTGGAGTTCAGAAGTGAACTCTTTTCCACTGCTTAGAATATTAGGATGGCAGATGTATATCACATATACACACACACACACGAAAGAATCTCCGATAGCCAGATTACTTCCACAGAGAACTGGTCCTTGTGGAACCCATTTCCATAGAAATCCTACTCGTGTCCCAGGACTGTCTTGGAATGAGCCCACAAAATATCCCTGCTATTGACCTTGCCTCACCATGCCTTTCTATTGACCCAGAGTCCAGCAATGCCTCAGGAGGACTCCTAAAGCTAGTAACAGTGAGCGCTAGGGTGGTTAAATCTTCAATGATTTGGAAAGCAACATTTTAACCCCACTGTACAAACTGTATTCTTTAATTCTCAACTTAACTAGAACTAATTCACTGTTTGTACCAGGTTTTACAGAAATGGAGCCTGCAGGTAAGTGTGAAGCTAAAGAAGGCTCAAGAACAAAGTAAATGTCTGCAGAAGTTTCTCTAGCTGTAGAACGAAGCTCACATAGTAAGTAATATATTCTCTAAGAAACAAGAACTCATTCTTATGTATGCCCAAGAAAGAGAAAAGAAGAAAAATATTTACCCAACAAAATGTTAGGTAAGAAAAAAGCAGATTGAACCCTTGTATTAGCAGTTTTATTTTCCCACTTTTCCCACATGCCCTCCAGCCCACCCCACTACCTCTCCTATATGTCCGAGCAAAGTCCAATGCCAGCAGCAAGTGTGAGCAGGCTACACAACACCCTCACAAAGTGCTAAGTGTCTCACTAGTTAGGCAGCTCACTAGCTGCCACACAGCTCAGACCATTTACAGTTTACCTATATAGGGTAGGAGGTGGAGGGTGTTGAAGAGAATCAATAATTTGTGAATGATTTTTCACTTCTTCACATATCTATGTGTCTGAGTCTGAGCTTCAGAAAGGTAGAAAGAGAATGACCTTTGGCTGATAAATCAGTGATAGTTAATTATTAAAACTACCAGTTACTGTTTGCCTCCCAACCTTTGTGGCCCAGATTCCAGTAATGAGAAGATCCAGAAGCATCTGAAAGTATTCATGTCAATGAACAGCCAAAGTAGAGAAAAGATGTATACAGCCAACATCTTCATGCCCCAGGAGCCCAAGTTTGGAGATCTTTGTTTCATTCTCAAAGGACAGCTCTACTTATCCTTCCAATGATCACTGCCAAGTTCTCTTTAGCCATGGTAAAGTCTCCATTAACTCTGGCCTTGTGGTCTGAAGGACAAATCCTTAGAGTATGTATGTTCACTTTTCTCATATTGATTAGAATAGTAGTTCCCAGAACAATGACAATGTGCTCCATCTTCCTCCCTCTCTCCCTCCCTCCCTCCCTCCCTTCCTTCCTCCCTTCCTCCCTTCCCTTCCTTCCCTTCCTTCCTCCTTCTTTCCCCCTTCCTTCCTTCCCTCCTTTCTTCCTTCCTTCCTTCCTTCCTTCCTTCCTTCCTTCCTTCCTTCCTACCTTCCTACCTTCCTTCCTTGTGCTTTTTGAATACTCACTATGAGCATTGCACAGGCCCAACCTTATTCAGCACCCTCACTTTCAGCAGATTGCATCACCTTCTCTTTTATAGAGATCTAAGGAGTCTTTCCACTCAGAACCCAAAACCCCATAGTGTAACCCTCTCTCTCTGGCCTAATATCCTCTGGAAAAAATGTGTCCCTATTGCTGCACAAATTCTGGAGCTAAGGACAAACACCATCACAAATAATTCCTGTTTCACATGATACAGTCTGAAGAGGATGTGGAAAGTGCTGATAGTTAATGCCATGGAGTGCGTGTCATTTAGGGAAAAACAATCACTCAGCTGCTGATTTTGGAAATATTATTCTCTATAATCTTAACTTTAATCATTTAAGTTTAACCTGGTTCCTTTCTATTCTCAAGTTTAAAACCTTGCTATTATAAACTAATAAAGGTTTATCAGTGTCTACCTAAACCAATAAAGGTTTATCCATGTCTACCTAGTACAATTTACATTTGATAGGTATGCAGCATATTTCTTAAACAGATATCTCCTCAGTGCAACCATATTTTATTTTCTAATAAAAATTTTTTACATTTAAAAATAAAAAATATATATCTATCATTATTACTGTAATCCTGTGACTAAAGTCACAGTGGTTCTTAGTTAGAGATTATTGTTTCCTCCTCTTCTCAATACATCAGAATTCCTTCCACTATTGTCATGAGAATTTGGAATTGTAGTAAAAATTTGGAGGTCAATCGCAGTAGATTCCTAGAAAAATATTTTATAACTCTCAAAATTCAACAGTAAGAAAGCAAACAATCTAATTGAAAATAGGCAAAAAATACATTAATACTATGGAATATTGATCAGCAATATAAATGAATGAACTATTGATATATGCAAAACTTGGATGGCGCTTACATTGAATTTATTCTTCTTCATCTAGCTTTTTAAGATAGAAAGATAGATCACTGATTTTATCCCATTCCTCTAATCTTATATAAAAATGCAATGCTATGATTTCTCCCTAAGCTCTACTTTAACAGCATCATGACAATTTTTTAAATTTTCATTTAATTTAAAATACTCTCTAAACTTTCTTTTGATTTCTTCTCTGACTCATGGGTTATTTAAAAGTGTGGTGTTTAATTTTTAAACACTCAGGTATTTTATACATATATTTATGTTATAGTAGAAGATACTCTGTATTATTATACTCCTTTTTAATGTATTTTAAAGGTTTTTAGACTTATTTTAAATTCCAGCAAATGGTTTCTCTTGACTATTGTCCCATGAACACTTGAAAGGAATGTATATTCTGCCACTTTAAAATGAAGTGCTTTATAAACAACAAAGAACTCAAGTTAGCTAAAACTGTAGGTCTCCTTTTTTTATTCTTCAACATTTTCCTTCCTTTTCAATTCTTTTTTTTTTCTTTAATTTTATTGATTTTATGTCTACTTGTTACAACAATTATTGAGGGAGAAGTATTAAACTATCAATATAGCACAATATAATTGTGAGCTTGTCAATTTTTCCTTTCAATTTTATCAGTTTCTGTTTTATTTATTTTGAAACTCTGATATTAAGTGCATAGATATGTTATATTGTTATGTCTTCTTCATTCTTGATGTCTTTTATCATTTTGGAATGATAATATCTATGATAATATTCTTGTCATACTACTCCTATTTATCCATGATAATGTTCTTTATTCTGGAGTCTACTTTGTCTGATATATCATATGAAACTTATGATGCTTACTGTTTTGCATGGCATACATTTTCCATCCATTTACTTTTATCTATTTGGTATTTATATTTAAAGTGCACTTAACATCATACAAGAGGTACTGCTTTTTTAATTCAGTTTGGCAAACTTTGACTTCTAATTGAGATGTTTAGTCTACTAGGTTGAATTGCTAATATGGTTGGGTTTAAGTCTCCCGTATGGCTATTTATTTTATATTTTATTTATTTGTTTTTCTTGTAGTCCTCCTTTCCTGCTTTGTTTTGCATTAATCATGTATTTTTAGTGTTACATTGTACCTGTTAGATTGGCTTTTTCAGCTCCTCCATCTCCTCTTCCTCCTCCCTATTTTTCTTCATCGTTGATCTATGATTTATATTATGGGCATTTAAGTTTCCAAAGTCTATCCTTAATTCACATTATATCATTTAAACATAATACAAGAAAATTAAACAGTTTGATGCCACTTACTCATTCCTTTTCTTTGTGCTGTTTGTAATTCATTTTATTTCTACATATGTCATAAACCCTGCAGTTCACCGTTAAGTATAATTATGGCTTATTTTAAAGGACAACAAATTGCACAAATCTAAAACAAATCACTCATTGTGCTTATGATAATAGCTAGCAGTTGAGAAGATTCTTTCCTATTTCTAGGTTGCCAGAAGTTTTTTCGTGAATGAAGGCTAAATTTTGCCAATTTTTTTTCCTGAATCAATTTTCAGTTATTCACATGACTTTTCCTATATACAGCAAATTGTATTAACTGATTTTTAAATGTTAAACCAACCTTTTATTCCTGGGGTAAATTTTACTTGTTTATATGACCCATTTTAATTATTGTTGGGTTTTATTTACTAGCATTTTGTTAAAGAGCTTTGCATCTGTATTTATGAGGGAGGTTTTTCTTTAGTTTTTCTTTTTTTATGTTGTGCATGAAGACTTTGTCTGATTTTGATATCAGAATAAAGCTGGCCTTATAACACTAAATGGAAAGGATTTTCACTTCCTCTCTAGTCAGAAAGTTTGTGATGACTTAGTACATGTTCTTCCTTAAATCTTTTATAGAATTTACTACTGATGTCATTGAGCCTGGCACATTCTTTGTGGGAAAATTTAATTTAATTTAATTAATTTAATAGATATATGGCCATTCAGATTTTCCATTTCTTATATTTTCTTGAGTAAAATTTGATCACCTGTGACTTTTGAAGAATCATCCACTTCTTAAAAGTGGTGGAATTTATTGGCACAAGTTCTTCATAATATTCCTGTTTTAATCTTCTTATATGTACAGAATTTATGGTTAGAGTCCCTCATTAATTATGTCTTCCTCTCTGTCTTGGCTTATCTAACTATAAGTTTATCACATTTATTTATTTATTTATTTTATTTATTTTTGTTATACTTTAAGTTTCAGGGTACTTTTTTTTAAACTTTTGGGTTTTTTTATTTTTGTTTGCTTTTCATTTCATTGATTTCAGTTCTCCTCTCTGTTATCTTATTCTATCCAATTTGGCTTCAATTTTCTCTTTCTTTTAGCCTCTTAAAATGCTTAATCATTGAATTTGGACATTTCTTATTTACCATTATAAGCCTTAGAAACTACAAATTTCTGTCTAAGAACTGCTTGATGTTTTTTCTACAAATCACTAAAGCACAGTTTATTGTTTTCCAATCTTTTCTCTCTGTGTGCTCCTTGTTTCTATTGCTTTGTCTTCAATTTAAATGACGTTTTCTTCTGCAGGTTCTAGTCTGCTACTAATCTTATCCAGTGAAATTTTTATTGCAGATATTTTCTTTGATTTCTAGAAGTTACATTTGGTTCTTTTATATCACTCATTCCTCTCCTTATTACATCCATATTTCCTCTTAACCTTAAACAAATTTGTACTATTTGTAATTGTTTTAGCATCCCTGTCTGCTAACCCCATCATCTTTTTCATTTTTCTTTCTCTTTTTTTTAACTGACTTTTCTTCTGATTATAGGTGATGTACTTCTGCTTCGTCATAGATCTAGTAGTTTTTTAGTGAATGTTGGAGATTTTTAATTTTATGTGTGGACAGCTGCATTTTTTTCTTGTGTATTTTAAAAGAGTATTGAACTGTGTTCTGTTAGGTATTTGAGTTACTTGTAATTAAGCTTGACCTTATTGAACTTTCTTCGTAAGTTTGATATGGCATTTCGCATTACCGATTACTTCAGTGTTACAGTAGCCCTACCACTAAGGTGTGGCCTTATTGAGATCTCAGTTGAGGCCCCACAGTATTCAGTTAAGCATCTCTACTCTAGCTGGTTACAACATCCCCCAGCCCAGTGTAAACTTAATAATCTCTGTTTAGCGCATGTCTTCCCATAATTCTTCTCTGCCAGCCTTATGGTATCTGGCCCAGTGTACACATAGTTTAGTATTCTGTTACAGACACGAGGGATGCTTATGCAAATTTCTGTAACTCTTATTTTGTGCAGCTTCCTATTTTCTCATTCCCTGCCTCATAATTTCCACTTATAATGCCAGTGTGATCCACCTGGCAGGTTTCTTTAGTATAGGCTGACTTCACCAACACCAAATTCCTGCAACATGGTCAGCTTCACCAATATCCAGCTTTTGCAGTACACAGTAATTAATAGCACCAAGTTTCCCTCAACATCCCTCTTTGCATGGTGGAGTGCCTCTAGTAAGACATATTCTTCTGAATAACTTTCCCCAGTACATTAGAGAGCATTTTTTTTTTGCAAAATTTCAAAAGTATAGATCCCATCAAGTTCTCTCTGAATGGCACATTGCAGCATCTTAATTGCAACATCGCAGCCATACAGTGGATCAATGCTGAGACAGGGTCTCACTCTGTCACCCAGGCTGGAGTGCAGTGGCACAATTACAGATTCAGTGCAGCCTCAACATCCTGGGTTTCAAGTGATCCTCCCACCTCAGCCTCCTGAGTAGCTGACAGGCACATGCCACCATGCCTAGCTAGTTTTTGTATTCTTTGTAAAGATAGGGTTTCACCATGTTGCCCAGGCTGGTCTCAAACTCCTGGGCTCAAGAGATCCACCCACTTGTGCTTCCCAAAGTGCTGGGATTACAGACATGAACCACTATGCCAGACTGTACCCTCTCTAATAAAGTCTGGGTATAAGCCCTGATGCAGGAAGGGTTGCCTCTGGGTGCATGTCAGCTTTTTAATGTTTATCTTTATTAAATTTTCCTTAATGCACACATGAAGTTTCTGGATAAAAGATGATTTCTCGATAAAAGTTGATTTCTTACCATGTTCAATGTACAATCAATAGCCAAAATGACATTTCAGTATTAGTCTCTCCACACCCAAAATCCTGCATAATAAGACCCAAATAGAAAAAAAATTGATACACAAGTGACAGAATTACTGTCTATGCAAGAGATGAAGAAACATGAGTGTCCTCCATTTATAAAGGGGAAAAATCATTTTTATCCCCCCTTTCTGAATCTCCTTGGAACTGAATAGGAAAAGTCCTTACTCTAACTCTTTGGTTTTTATATCAATTTCTCCAAGAGGAAGATAAACCCAGTGTCTATGGCTTTTACAACCTAGATGTTTCTTCATGGCGCTGGGGTTCTCCCCATTTGGGATGTAAACAACTAGGGAGATAATGCTTTAATTTTTGTGCCTAACCCAAAATTACTATTTGGCTCTTGAGATGATAAGGTTTACAGTATGGAAGCAATTAGCTCCACCATTAGGGAAACCAATGTTTACAGATTTAATACTCAGTGTATCTAAAAAACAAAATGTTTCTAGAGGAAATGAAAGCAAACATTCTCTATTCTTATAATGTATACATTCCCATGTCTCTGAAGACTGAGGTTTTCGTAAGAATGCTAAAAAATCCGTGGAAAATTTGTTTTCTCACACTACTCTATCTTAACCCTAGGGGTAGTGACTGTTACTTATATCTGCTATTCCTATATTCTTTAGAATTATTTTTGCTAATTACTATCAAATACTTCATTACTCAAGTTCCCTCTTGTACTTAGTAATTCATTAAACTCCCTATTCAAATCACTGTGTGTTTTTTCTCCTAATTGGACCCTGACTTATACAGTGTGAGAACTTGCCCTCTTATTCATGCATCTTCATTCCTAAGGCCTCTAAAGTATGTGTTACCTTCCCTTTGACTGATCCAATTTGTTTAACTTTATCAATATAAGTTAATAAGTGTGATGTTCTATGAAATTTTATGACAAACAACATTTTTGTGATCTATATTATGATGGAGGGCAGCAGAATTATCATAGCCCTAAGGCAAAACTGTGAAAGTATACTATTGGTCCTGCCAGGTAAAAGCAACTGCTTCTGGTTCTCCTTAAAGTTAACGTGGAGAAATAGTCACTATTTCAATAGCTACATACCAAGTGCCAGGTGCTATGTTCGTTTGCTGCAATAGAGATACTATATCTGGAGGAGCAACTGCAATTAGTGTGACAAGCTGATTAAGTGTACAGTAGTCCAGAGTCTTTCTCTAATTTACATCTAACTTTTTCACAGACCAAACTGTGAGGATTAAAGAGGGACATGATGGGTATAACCAACCCTGCTTCTTTTAGGTCTTTTAAGATGCCATTAATCTCTACAATTCCCATAGTAATGCAGAATTGCTTCATATGTACTATGTTAGTAGGAAAAGGAAGTTCTAGGGGCTTCTACTTAATACTTCCTATTATAATGGCCCTCATGCCATGGGTCAGGGAACCACTTTGAGTATTCTGCCAGTTGCTATGTATGTCTATTCTAATTATACGTTCAGGAATTGAAGAAGTAGCCACAGGGTAGGTCCTTGAACCAACTTACCAGAAAGTATGTCAGACCAGAGCTAACACTACTTCTATCATGTGACTTAAGTTAATACAACAGAGCATCATGGTCTCTCAACCAGTTTCTAGACCTATCATAATTCACAGAACCATGGCCCTCAATTGAAAGGGAGTTCAAGTCTTCTTGGGGAAGTATCACTGATGCAAGCACACACTGTAAATCTTCCACCAAAACTTCCCCCAGAAGGATCTGTGGCCGTATACTAGAGGTATATACATATACTCCATTGAGAAGTAGAAAATACTCAGACATTTCAGAATAACTTGACCTTGTCCCTGAATTAATGCTAATATCTCAAAACCCAAAATGCTACTGTGGCCCACCAAGCAAAATGAAGGCTTACAATGGTCACATGAGCAAAATGGCATGTTCTGTAGATGCCAGTTAGCTTCTTTCCCCAGACACTTCAGTGCTTATACAAAGGTCTGATGAACAAAGTGGCCATGTTAGCAGGGACAGAGACTACACATGGATTTAACAATATGGGCTTCCCCTTACCAAGGCTGACCCAGCTAACACTGCTGTTGAGCACATAATTTGTTGAGAACAGAGAAAAATAGTAAACCCTAACTATAACACCATGCCTGTGAAAAATGGCCTCATAGCAGGTTGATTATTTGAACATCTTTTATAATGGAAGGGGAAGAAATTTGCCTTTGCTGGAATAGACTTGTATACTAGACATGGATTTGCTTTCCCTGCCTGTAATGCTTCTGGCAGCACCACTATCTGTGGGTGCACAGAATGCCTTAAACACCTTCATGGCATTCCCCACAGCATTGCATCTGCTCAAGGAACTAATTCAACAATAAAGGAGGTACAGCAATGGGTTCATGTCCATGGAATAAACTTGTCTTACCACGTGCTTTATTGTCCAAAAATAGCTTATGTACTTGAAAAATGAATGGCATACTAAAGACTTACTTAGAATACTAGTTGGGAAATATCTTGAAATTATAGAGTTCTGTTTTATAGAATGTAGTGTATGTTTTGAATCATACTGTTATATAGTACTGTTCCCCCATCACAGCTAAAATTCAAGGGGTCAGGAGTTAAAGGGTGGAAGTGGGAAGGATTTCTTTTATTCCTATTACTACGCCTAATAATTCACTTACAGAGTTTTTTATCCTGTCTCAGCAACCTTGAACTCTGCTGGTTTTAGCACCCCTGGGGAAAATACTTCTACCAGAAAACATATACAATAGTCCATTTAATTGGAAGATGAGACTGCCATCTGGCCATTAGTGGTTCCATATGTCACCGAACCTACAGGCAATCTCCTGTTACAATTAATTCATTATATTAAATTTTCATTGTTCAAATTACTATGTGATTTCTGTCTCAAGAATGGACTATGGCTGATATACTGGTTTTCTTAACTATAAGCATTCAAACTATAATTTCTATGTAATGGTTTAGCTGAATTTCACAAGATTTAATACTTTTTGTCTTCATTTCTATTCAACTTATAATATTGTCTGATGTCCCTTATGATTTCTTCTTTAATCCATCAGTTATTTAGCTGTGTGTTGTTTAATTTCTAAATGTTTAAGAATTTTTTTATATTTTTTTGTTTTATTACTAACTGAATTTCATTATGATCAGAGAAAGTCTGTACTATTTTAATTTTTGTAAGTTTATTGAGTCATTGTATGATTCATCACATGTTCTCTCTTGATTCCATAAGCACTTGAAATGACAGTATGTTCTGTTTTTGGTTAGCATGTCCTTAGATATCAATAGGTCAAATCGATAGCAACTGTGAAACAGATGTTGTATATTCTTATTTTATGTCTACTTGTTAAATCAATTGATAAAAGAAGAGGGCTAAAATTCCAATTAGAATTGTGAGTTTGTCTGTTTCTCTTTTGATTTCTTCTAGCTTTTGCTTTATTTATTTTGAAGTTCTGTTATTAGGAGCAGGAGCATTTAAGTTTGGTATGTCTTACTGATGAATTAGACCTTTATCATAATGAAATCATTTTCTCATCTATGGTTATATTTATTGTCTTTATGTCTACTTTGTCTGCTAATGGTTTAGAAATAAAGCTGAAAAACGTTTTCAGGTAGGTGGAAATTCAAATAATGTCTACACTACCAAAAATGCTATAGAAAGTTCTGGAATGTATAACCACTCTAGTATAGAGTTTGCATACTATATCTTTCTCCATACTTTTTTCAATATATCTGCATATTTTTCTGTTTGTCTTCTAAAATAGAGTATACTTGGGGTTTGCTTGTTTTTATCTACTCTGGTAAAATACAATGACTGCCTTTTCACAGACATGTTCAATATACTTAGGTTAAACATAATTACATATATTGTTGGATTTAAGTCTACCATTTTTCTAATATTTAGGAGATGAGATCTCACTCTGTTGCCCAGGCTGGAGATCAATGGCATCATCACAGCTCACTGCAGCCCCAAATTCCCAAACTCAAGCAATCCTCCCACTTCAGCCTCCCAATAAGCTGGAACTACAAGCACACACCACCATGCCCTGACATTTCTAAAAAAAATTTTCTTAGAGATAGGGGTCTCACTATATTGCCCAGGCTGATCATAAACTCCTGGCCTGAAGTGATCCTACTGTCTCGGCCTCCTGAGTAGTTGGGATTACAGGCATGAGTCTCCACACCCAGCTTTTGCTAATTTTTCTATTTGTCCTATCCTTCACTTGTTCCTCTATTTCTCACTGCTTTCCTCTTTTGGATCAAACAAATTTTTTACTATTCTGTTTTATTTATCTATTGTCTTCTTAGCCATAATTCTTTGCATTATTCTAATTGCTGCTCTGAGGAATAACATGCATTCATGAATCATAACAATTTTTCTTAGAGCTAAATTGTACCACTTTTATTAAACAAAAGCGTTTCATAAAAGCATATTTACATTTTTCTTTTCCTTTGTGTTATAGTTGCCATAAGTATGATGTCAGCACACATTATAAACATTATAAATCCTACAATAATATTTCATAATATTTTTCTTTAAATAATACATTATTTAAAACAATTGAGAAAAAAAGATATTCCTTTATATTTACCCACATATTTGCCATTTTCTTTTTTTTAAATTTTATTATTATTATACTTTAAGTTTTAGGGTACGTGTGCACAACGTGCATGTTTGTTACATATGTATACATGTGCCATGTTGGTGTGCTGCACCCATTAACTCGTCATTTAGCATTAGGTATATCTCCTAATGCTATTCCTCCCCCTCCCCCCACCCCACAACAGTCCCTGGTGTGTGATCTTCCACTTCCTGTGTTCATCTGTTCTCATTGTTCAGCTCCCACCTATGAGTGAGAACATGCGGTGTTTGGTTTTTTGCCCTTGCGATAGTTTGCTGAGAATGATGGTTTCCAGCTTCATCCATGTCCCCACAAAGGACATGAACTCATCATTTTTTATGGCTGCATAGTATTCCATGGTGTATATGTGCCACATTTTCTTAATGCAGTCTATCATTGTTGGACATTTAGGTTGGTTCCAACTCTTTGCTATTGTGAATAGTGCCGCAATAAACATACGTGTGCATGTGTCTTTATAGCAGCATGATTTATAATCCTTTGGGTATATACCCAGTAATGGGATGGCTGGGTCAAGTGGTATTTCTAGCTCTAGATCCCTGAGGAATCGCCACACTGACTTCCACAATGGTTGAACTAGTTTACAGTCCCACCAATGGTATAAAAGTGTTCCTATTTCTCCACATCCTCTCCAGCACCTGTTGTTTCCTGACTTTTTAATGACGGTCATTCTAACTGGTGTGAGATGGTATCTCACTGTGGTTTTGATTTGCATTTCTCTGATGGCCAGTGATGATGAGCATTTTTTCATGTGTTTTGTGGCTGCATAAATGTCTTCTTTTGAGAAGTGTCTGTTCATATCTTTCGCCCACTTTTTGATGGGGTTGTTTGTTTTTTTCTTGTAAATTTGTTGGAGTTCATTGTAGATTCTGGATATTAGCCCTTTGTCAGATGTGTAGGTTGTGAAAATTTTCTCCCATTCTGTAGGTTGCCTGTTCACTCTGATGGTAGTTTCTTTTGCTGTGCAGAAGCTCTTTAGTTTAATTAGATCCCATTTGTCAATTTTGGCTTTTGTTGCCATTGCTTTTGGTGTTTTAGACATGAAGTCCTTGCCCATGCCTATGACCTGAATGGTATTGCCTAGGTTTTCTTCTAGGATTTTTATGGTTTTAGGTCTAACATTCAAGTCTTTAATGAATCTTGAATTAATTTTTGTATAAGGTGTAAGGAAGGGATCCAGTTTCAGCTTTCTACATATGGCCAGCCAGTTTTCCCAGCACCATGTATTAAATAGGGAATCCTTTCCCCATTGCTTGTTTTTGTCAGGTTTGTCAAAGATCAGATAGTTGTAGATATGCGGCATTATTTCTGAGGGCTCTGTTCTGTTCCATTGATCTATATCTCTGTTTTGGTAACAGTACCACGCTGTTTTGGTTACTGTAGCCTTGTAGTATAGTTTGAAGTCAGGTAGTGTGATGCCTCCAGCTTTGTTCTTTTGGCTTAGGATTGACTTGGTGATGCAGGCTCTTTTTTGGTTCCATATGAACTTTAAAGTAGTTTTTTCCAATTCTGTGAAGAAAGTCATTGGTAGCTTGATGGGGATGGCATTGAATCCATAAATTACCTTGGGCAGTATGGCCATTTTCACGATATTGATTCTTCCTACCCATGAGCATGGAATGTTCTTCCATTTGTTTGTATCCTCTTTTATTTCATTGAGCAATGGTTTGTAGTTCTCCTTGAAGAGGTCCTTCACATCCCTTGTAAGTTAGATTCCTAGGTATTTTTCTCTTTGAAGCAATTGTGAATGGGAGTTCACTCATGATTTGGCTCTCTGTTTGTCTGTTATTGGTGTATAGGAATGCTTGTGATTTTTGTACATTGATTTTGTATCCTGAGACTTTGCTGAAGTTGCTTATCAGCTTGAGGAGATTTTGGGCTGAGACAATGGGGTTTTCTAGATATACAACAAGTCATCTGCAAACAGGGACAATTTGACTTTCTCTTTTCCCAATTGAATACCCTTTATTTCCTTCTCCTGCCTGATTGCCCTGGCCAGAACTTCCAACACTATGTTGAATAGGAGTGGTGAGAGAGGGCATCCCTGTCTTGTGCCAGTTTTCAAAGGGAATGCTTCCAGTTTTTGCCCATTCAGTATGATATTGGCTGTGGGTTTGTCATAGATAGCTCTTATTATTTTGAGATACATCCCATCAATACTTAATTTATTGAGAGTTTTTAGCATGAAGAGTTGTTGAATTTTGTCAAAGGCCTTTTCTGCATCTATTGAGATAATCATGTGGTTTTTGTCTTTGGTTCTGTTTATATGCTGGATTATATTCATTGATTTGTGTATGTTGAACCAGCCTTGCATCCCAGGGATGAAGCCCACTTGATCATGGTGGATAAGCTTTTTGATGTGCTGCTGGATTCGGTTTGCCAGTATTTTATTGAGGATTTTTGCATCAATGTTCATCAAGGATATTGGTCTAAAATTCTCTTTTTTGGTTGTGTCTCTGCCCGGCTTTGGTATCAGGATGATGCTGGCCTCATAAAATGAGTTAGGGGGGATTCCCTCTTTTTCTATTGATTGGAATAATTTCAGAAGGAATGGTACCAGCTCCTCTTTGTACCTCTGATAGAATTCAGCTGTGAATCCATCTGGTCCTGGACTTTTTTTGGTTGGTAAGCTACTGCTTATTGCCTCAATTTCAGAGCCTGTTATTGGTCTATTCAGAGATTCAATTCCTGGGAATCCTTGTTAACTTTCTGTCTCATTCATCTGTCTAATGTTGACAGTGGGGTGTTAAAGTCTCCCACTATTATTGTGTGGGAGTCTAAGTCTCTTTGTAGGTCACTAAGGACTTGCTTTACGAATCTGGGTGCTCCTGTGTTGGGTGCATATATATTTAGGATAGTTGGTTCTTCTTATTGAATTGATCCTTTTACCATTATGTAATGGCCTTGTCTCTTTTGTTCTTTGTTGGTTTAAAGTCTGTTTTCTCAGAGACTAGGATTGCAACCCCTGCCTTTTTTTGTTTTCCATTTGCTTGGTAGATCTTCCTCCATCCCTTCATTTTGAGCCTGTGTGTGTCTTTGCACATGAGATGGGTTTCCTGAATACAGCACACTGATGGGTCTTGACTCTTTATCCAATTTGCCAGTCTGTGTCTTTTAATTGGAGAATTTACCCCATTTACATTTAAAGTTAATATTGTTATGTGTGAATTTGATCCTGACATTATGATGTTAACTGGTTATTTTGCTCGTTAGTTGATGCAGTTTCTTCCTAGCCTTGATGGTCTTTACAATTTGGCATGTTTTTGCAGTGGCTGGTACCGGTTTTTCCTTTCCATGTTGAGTGCTTCCTTCAGGAGCTCTTTTAGGTCAGGCCTGGTGGTGACAAAATCTCTCATCATTTGCTTGTCTGTATTTTATTTCTCCTTCACTTATGAAGCTTGATTTGGCTGGATATGAGATTCTGGGTTGAAAATTCTTTTCTTTAAGAATGTTGAATATTGGTCCCCACTCTCTTCTGGCTTGTAGAGTTTCTGCTGAGAGATCCACTGTTAGTCTGATGTGCTTCCCTTTGTGGGTAACCCGACCCTTCTCTCTGGCTGCCCTTAACATTTTTTCCTTCATTTCAACTTCAGTGAATCTGACAATTATGTATCTTGGAGTTGCTCTTCTCGAGGAGTATCTTTGTAGCGTCCTCTGTATTTCCTGAATTTGAATGTTGGCCTGCCTTGCTAGATTGGGGAAGTTCTCCTGGATAGTATCCTGCAGAGTGTTTTCCACCTTGGTTCCATTCTCCCCATCACTTTCAGGTACACCAATCAGACGTAGATTTGGTCTTTTCACATAGTCCCATATTTCTTGGAGGATTTGTTCATTTCTTTTTATTCTTTTTTCTCTAAACTTCTCTTCTTGATTCATTTCATCCATTTCGTCTTCCATCACTGATACCCTTTCTTCCTGTTGATCGCATCTGCTACTGAGGCTTCTGCATTCATCAAGTAGCTCTCGTGCCTTGGTTTTCAGCTCCATCAGGTCCTTTAAGGACTTCTCTGCATTGGTTATGCTGGTTATCCATTCGTCTAATTTTTTTTCAAAGCTTTTAACTTCTTTGCCATTGGTTCGAATTTCCTCCTGTAGCTCAGAGTAGTTTGGTCGTCTGAAGCCTTCTTCTCTCAACTCGTCAAAGTCATTCTCCATCCAGCTTTGTTTCGTTGCTGGTGAGGAGCTGCCTTCCTTTGGAGGAGGAGGCGCTCTGATTTTTTAGAGTTTCCAGTTTTTCTGCTCTGTTTTTTTCCCATCTTTGTGGTTTTATCTACCTTTGGTCTTTGATGATGGTGATGTACAGATGGGTTTTTGGTGTGGATGTCCTTTCTGTTTGTTGGTTTTCCTTCTAACAGACAGGACCCTCAGCTGCAGGTCTGTTGGAGTTTGTTAGAGGTCCACTCCAGACCCTCTTTGCCTGGGTATCAGCAGCGGTGGCTGCAGAACAGCGGATATTAGTGTACTGCAGATGCTGCTGCCTGGTTGTTCCTCTGGAAGTTTTGTCTCAGAGGAGTACCCAGCCATGTAAGGTGTCAGTCCGCCCCTACTTGTGGGTGCCTCCCGGTTAAGCTACTCGGGGGTCAGGGACCCACTTGAGAAGGCAGTCTGCCCATTCTCAGATCTCAAGCTGCATGCTGGGAGAATCACTACTCTCTTCAAAGCTGTCAGAGAGGGACATTTAAGTCTGCAGAGGTTACTGCTGTCTTTTTGTTTGTCTGTGCCCTGCCCCCAGAGTTGGAGCCTACAGAGGCAGGCAGGCCTCCTTGAGCTGTGGTGGGCTCCACCCAGTTCGAGCTTCCCAGCTGCTTGGTTTACCTAATCAAACAACTAACTCAGCAATGGCAGGCGCCCCTCCCCCACCCTCTCTGCCACCCTGCAGTTTGATCTCGGGCTGCTGTGCTAGCAATGAGCGAGACTCCGTGGGCATAGGACCCTCTGAGCCAGGTGCAGGATATAATCTCCTGGTATGCCATTTTTTAACCCCGTTGGAAAAGCGCACTATTAGGGTGGGAGTGACCTGATTTTCCAGGTGCCGTCTGTCACCACTTTCTTTGACTAGGAAAGGGAATTCCTTGACCCCTTGCGCTTCGCGGGTGAGGCGATGCCTTGCCGTGCTTTGTCTCATGCACGGTGTGCTGCACCCACTGTCCTGCACCTACTGTCTGAAGTCAATGTGAAAGTAAAAAATTCTAAAATTATCAAGATAAAATTGTCTAGCCACCCATAAAGGAAACCTCATCATATTAGCAGTGGATTTCTCAGCAGAAACCTTGCAAGCCAGAAGGGATTAGGATCCTATTCTTAGAGTTGTCAAAGAAAAAACTGTTAACCATGAGTTTTATATGCTGCAAGAATAAGCTTTTTATATGAAAGAGAAAAAAATATATTTCCCAGAGAAACAAAAGCTGAGATAATTCATTACTACTACATTTCATTACTACTTCACTGTGGTGAAGTCCATCTTGCTATGTATTTTCCAGGTGTTTGCCAGGCCTTTTGTATCTGGATGTCTAAATGTGTTGTAAGATAAGGGATGGTTTCATCAATTTTTTTTTAAACAGATCTCCTAAGCTTCTTGGTTTTTCTTCTCCCTCAAGAATAACAGTGATTCATAAGCTTGGTCATTTTCTGTAGTCTCATACTTCTTGAAGGCTTTGTTCCTTCTTTTTATTCTTTTTACTTTATTCTTGTCTGACTGGATTAATTCAAAACACCTGTCTTCAGATTCTGAGCATCTCTATTCTGCATGGTATAATCTATTGTTGAAGGTTTCAACTGTATTTTGTAACTCCTTCAAATTTTTTTTCATTTCCAGAAAAAAAATTAAGATATCTCCTGGCCAGGCGCAGTGGCTCACGCTTGTAATCCCAGCACTTTGGGAGGCCGAGGTGGGCGGATCATGAGGTCAGGAGATCGAGACCACGGTGAAACTCTGTCTCTACTAAAAATACAAAAAATTAGCCGGGCATGGTGCTGGGCGCCTGTAGTCCCAGCTACTCAGAGAGGCTGAGGCAGGAGAATGGCGTGAACCCGGGAAGCAGAGCTTGCAGTGAGCCGAGATTGCGCCACTGCATTC
This sequence comes from Nomascus leucogenys, assembly GCF_006542625.1. Classification (NCBI taxonomy): domain Eukaryota; kingdom Metazoa; phylum Chordata; class Mammalia; order Primates; family Hylobatidae; genus Nomascus; species Nomascus leucogenys. Next base: position 41,944,982 of record NC_044392.1, on the reverse strand, counting down.
CAGCCTGGGCGACAGAGTGAGACTCAGTCTCAAAAAAAAAAAAAATTAAGATATCTCCTTAGTAAATTTCTATTTTATATCCTGAATTGATTTTTGGATTTCTTTGTATTCATTTTTAGATTTATCTTGTATTTCATTGAGCTTATTTAAAATCAATATTTTGAATTTTTCTGGCTTTTGAAATATTTTCTTTTGGTTAGGATCCATTGCTAGAAAATTACTGTTTTCCTTTGGGGCATCATAAACCCTTGTTTTTTAATACTTCCAGAATAATTATGCTGATTTCTTTACATCTGGGCAAACAGTCACTTCTTAATTTTGAATTTACTTTCATTAATGCAGGCAGGACCTTCTTTTCTTGGGGGTGTCACTATGATTTATGTTGGGTAGGGTCATTTGACTATGCCTCTGGGTGCATTCAGTAGTAAAGACTCTATTATTTTCTTGGTTATAAATAGCCATAGGGTGCCAGCTTTCTAAAATGCTGGTTGTTGTAGTGGTGTACCAGGTGGGTGAGCAGGCTCACTGCCCTCTGACAAGCTAAGGTGCCATGGGCAATGGTGTTAGTAGAAGTTGGGAGAATTTTGTCTCCTTCCCAAGTGCTGCACTCTTGTATCAGATTTTGTATTGAGTTGTGCCAGTCAACTCCCTAGCCAGTAGGTGACATTTTCAGGTAAAAGCCAGCTGAGATGGTACCTGTTGGGTTTATGCTTGAACTCTGTTAACAGCTGGAGAAGTGCTCTAGTGTTTCATGTGGTGGGTTGGGCTCTGGAGCACTCAAGAGCTTCAGTCCCACCGTCCCTCTAGGAGGGGATGGTGGAGCCAGGTAGGGGAAGCCTACACTCAGGCCCTCCAATAGCAAGTGCAAGCACCAGCCCTGACAGGGTGGTGGGGGAGTCCTCAGGCCCCTGGAGGAAGTTGCTGAGGTCTCTTTATGGTAATCCCAGTACCACAACCTCGACAGGTAAAAATGGGATCAGTTTCTCCTTCACATCTCTGTCTGGGCATTCAGGATGTTCAGTTAGGTTAGACATTGCTATTTGCTTCTAGGCTGCAATTATGTTAGCAAATTTTGTATTGGACTGTGTGGGTTCACCTCCTGGCCATTAAGTGGTGCTTGCAGGTGAGAGCCAGCTATGGTGGTAGCAGTAAGTTTATGCTTGACCTTTGTTAACCAGGAGAAATGCTCAGGTGTCCCAGGTGATGGGTTCGACTGTGGAGCTCTCAGTGGTTCTAATCTCATGCTCTGCCTCTGAGGCAGGGGTGAGTAGACAAGCTGGGGAGGGCTGGGATGGTGAAGCCTGCACTTGGGCCCTCAATAGTGGGCATATGTGGTGGCCCTGACAGGAGTCAGAAGGCAGTTCTTAGGCCCATGGAGCAATACTTCAAGGAGGAGCAAAGCACCAGTTCACATGCCATAGAGCCGGCATGGGTGGAGAGGCAACTCATGCACCACAGCCAAGCAGGCAGTAGTGGAACCCACCTTGCTTTAATGTTTTCAACCTGACAAGGGTCCTTGCCACAGCTTGCGGCTGGCAGCGAGCTGAGACAACCAGCCAAGTCACAAGTAGTTTGTCTTCAGATGGCAAAACTGCTGCAGGCCATAAACTCACTGCCTGTGTCAAAACCATGGCTTCCAGGCCAAATCTCTTCAGGTCCAGTCTTGCAAAGACAGGGTGATCAACTCCCATGCCTGTGGCTAAAGCCCACATCACATTCACCTCTGTTCTAGCCATGAAGACTCCTCTCCTACTCAAGGCCAGATCACAAATTTCCCTACCAAAATTCTCCAAACCAATAACTGCCTCCAGTGCTGGCTGGCAGTTTCTTGGGCACTCCTGATGTTGTTTTTTTTTTTTTTTGATAAAATTTCGCAGTGTAAATTTATACACAGTATTTTGTTATTTCCAAGTGGGTGAGATGTGCTAACAAGCTTCTAATCTGCCATCTTGGAAAAAATTATGTTATTTTAACCTGGTGACTTTCAAGATTTTTTTTTCATTTCTGGTTTTAAATACTTGACTCTGCTTACATATATTTGACGTTTTTCTATTTACCCTACCTGGAATTCACTCAGATTCTTGGATCTGTATCCTATATTTTTTAATAATATGAACATTTTAACCAATGTTTTTTCAAATATTTTTGTGACACATACTATTCTCTCTTTCTGAGACTTCAAGCACATGTACATTAGATGTCTTGTATTGTAGCACACGTCATTGAGACTCTGTTCATTGTTATTCATTTTTTCTCTGTTTTTCAGATTCAATAATTTTTATTAATCACTCTCAAGTTCATTGACCCTTTATTTCTACCAACACCAGTCTACTGTTAAACAGTAAATTTTTATTTCACATATTTTAATTTTCAGTTCTAGATTTCTTGACTGAGATTCTACATATGTTTATTTATTATAAGAATATTTTTCTGTAAGTTCTTGAACTAGCTACTTTAAAGTCCCTGACTACCGAATGGAGTCATCTTAGGGTTGATGTGTTGACTCATTTTCTCTTGATAGGGGTCACAATGTTGTTTTTTTCCCAGTGTTGAGCATTTTGTAATTACATACTGAAAATTGTGGATGATAAATTATAGAGATTCTGGATTCATTAACCTGGAGGCACTTGCTATCTCTGAGTAGGCTTAATCTCATGAAGTTTTACTAGAATAAAGTTCTTGAACTTGTCAAACTCATTCACCTTGACCTGCTACGAATACATGCAAGGATGAAATTCACCAATTGATTTAGGAATTTTTTTCTCTGGGTCTTCACAGTACTCTGTGTATTGCATTAATCACACTGCACTGAAATGGGTTGCAAGTAGATTGTTAGCTACTCAATGCAAGACTCGGGTCTTATTTATCTCTACATTCCTAGTGCCTAACCCAGTGTCTGACACTCAGAGTGAACAGGCATTTCATATTTGTTGAAGTAACAAACTAAATAATTAAAGAATCGAAACTATACAATTCTAACACAAAGTTCATAAAATACTGGAATATGAGAGTCTTTTAATTCAGAAGCAAAGATGATATAAGCTTGTTCCAACTGACAATATCACTGAACCACAACACGAGATACAGTTAAGTGCCCATGGTAAACGTTTTTAAAAATATATTCATGATCATCAATATATATTTTATTTACAGAGTCAGGGAAGGAATTAGAACATTTTAGAAAAAGTTCATCAATTCTAAGTGAAATGAAGTTTTAGGATCTCAAAAATAAAGTTTATTCATTGTACTTTATTCTCTGATGAGAATTAATACAGTGTGTGTGTGTGTGTGTGTGCACGCATGCACACGTGTGCTTGAATGAATGGATGAAGTAATAAAAATGGACAAAGAATGAAAAGCATGGAATTCAGAATTACTAGATTTGTAGTTAAGGCTCACTTCTATTTTAGTCCTACTGCTAGTTCTAACAATGAATATGACCTTGGAAAAGTAATTTAAACTACCATTTGCAATGGATATATCTGAAAACTGTGGGACTAATACCTTATAGGAGTGCTATAAGAATCAAATGGGATGATGAACACAAAAGACCTTTGTAAACTCTAAAGAGCTATATAAACATTAAAGATGGTTATTAAATGAAAAAATGCAAATAAAGCATTTTATCGCAATGCCCATTATACCTAAAGCTTTTAAATGTTAGCACCCTCCCACAAAAATATACATGTGCATGCATGTATACATATACACACACACCACATACACTCACACTTGTGTTCACACCTTAGCGGCACAACAGAACTAACTTAGGTTCTTGTACCCTTTAAATATGTCTTTTTAAAAGTTAAGCTCTCTGTGACACATACTAACTGCTTATCTTTGGCTTAAGTTTATCTATCCTGCCCACTTCCATCCTTTCTCTTCTCCCAGAAACATTGGCAGCCATCAATAAAATGTTCTATTTCACTCATTGTTGGGAGTGATGGAGCCATCATCTCCTCTAATCCATTATAGGTTACAACTGATGAATGTAAAACGATACCGGGTAAAACTAGTTTTCTCTAAAGAAGTTACAAAATTAACACTGTAAAAATCATTTACAGAAGTTATAAGATCCATAATAGTCTTTTCATAATTTTCCTAAAGATAAATGTTTAAATGTCTTAACCCTTGATTTTATATGTCAAGCTATCAAGCAATTATTTTAAAGATTGTCAAAATAATGGTCCTGCTTATAGCTAAAACATATTAATCCAGTGTGCAATTTTAAATGACTAACTAATGTAAATATATGATAAATAGTCAGCTGAGTTTGTTAGGCAGTCTTGCAATGAAGGAAAATAATTTCAAGTATGCACTCAGGATTGTCACCTGTACTCTGTTATTTTCTCTGTTACTTGATTTTAGGTAAAAGGAGTCTATCAGACAAACAGAAAGAATATAACAAGATGTATCTATCAAAAAATACACCTGAGGAAACCCTTGGACAAGACTTTGTACTCAATAGATGTTCACACACTCATTCATGCAAAGGTATATTAAGCACTTACTTTTTGCCAGACTAGTATTCAACAGGGCAGTGGGCATACAGGTGAATAAAACACCTGCCCAACTAACACTTTTGCCTTTTTCAGGTTTGTGTGTCTCTGTCAGACTCTTCTCTTTCCCTTATCATCTTCCCTCATCCTTTGCAGACACCAGTTGACCCAATGCCACAAAAAGTTAATTAAATATCACCTCTCTATGAATGTTCTCTGACCTTCTAAATAGATTCCTTTTATGAACAACGCCTCTGACCCCAAACAACAATCCTGTGCATGTGCCCTTAGCAAGTTTTTGTACTTCTTGTTATTTTGTCTGCCTTCCCACTGGACTGTGAATAACATGAAACAGAATCTCTGCATTAGTCATTATTGTAACCCCCGAGATAGTTCACTGCTTGACACACAGTGCTTGAAAAAGGTACATAGATTTAATAAATACGTGATATTATGACTGTTTCTGGTGAATAAAAGAGCTTAAAAAAAACATATTAAAATAATAAAAGTATTTGAAATGTACAAAAGAAGAAAAATAAAGGAGTATGGATAGAGTGAGACATTGGGGAATAATCACGATGATGATAAAGACAACAAAAACAATTGAGATAGTGAAAATCACCACCACATTAACTATCAATGTAAGCATTTTGCATAGACAATAGGAAGCAGCAACAAAATGACTCACTTTTCTTAATTCATCCTCCAGGAGGGACTTGTGACCGCATAGACCTACCCACTCTTATGTTATTGCACTTTGCCTGTAGATGCTGCTTTCTCTAGTGAGTCTAAATCCATGCAAAGTATGTAAAATAACTAACACTAGCGGGGTATTCACTCATCCACAAAGTGTTAGAGGAGCAGGAATGGTATTGAAACACTTAAGGAATACCGGAGGGAATACAGGAAGCGATGGAAGAAGACAGAAAAATTTTCAGTAAGACCACACTTGGCCTCTGATATTCCCCAATAACCCATTATTCCTCAACCTCCAAGCTGAGAACCACCCATACCTTCCATATTCTCTAACTAGTGTGAGAACAGCAATGCCTATATAGGCAAAACTGGACCAGGTCAAGGGATCCTTATTTAAGAGGGTGTAAGGATATTGTGGAAGTCAATAGTCTCTGAAGGAAGAAAGTTGGATCTTGTCTCATATTTCTGTTTGGATTTGAGGGAAGAAATACTTATGCCAGAGTTAATTCTCTAAGAATACGATGAAAAGGTCACATTAACACTTACATTAGAAATGTAGTGAATAATTTAAAAAAAGTTTAAAAATCCTCTGACACCTGCCCAGGCACCCCCTAGAAAACTATGAACCTCAGGTTAAGACATCTTTTGGAAACGATATCAGGCTAGTCAGTAGGGAGACCCTGCTATCAGCTGTGATGTTATCCAACTGGGACAGCCAGTTGGGGATCAAGGGGACTCTGTGCAGAGACCCTTCACCTCCAGTTTGTGACCTCCTCACAAAGGGATCCGTAGAAGATAGAGAAGATCACAGGTCACCTAGAAGACACTTAACCCTAGTTCTGTGGTTAGGAATAGAAAAATAAAACTGGAGAGTAAGAGACAGGAACTGACTGGAGGTTGGAACAACAGTAGATGTCAGGAGTGTGTGAAAACAGATGTTTCTATACCTGTGTCTCTTAGAAAGTACCTTCCAGCTCTGTCTCAGAGTAGAGATAAACTCTGGTGGGAAGATTCATAAAACAAAATATTCCCACAATGTTTCCCATTGAGGGTATACAATAATGTAGCATAGTTATGCTTATTTTACAAATAAATATCTGGAGAAATATGAAGTTTGCACAGTTTGCTGAGAGAATGGACGTTAATGGCATTTACCTTGGATCCTAGAATTAGTACAACCAATATCTGAGACAACAACTTCAATGTCACTGAAGCTACTACATATAAATTAAAAATCTAAAAAGCTACCATAAGTTGAAAAGAGACGAGTCTTTATGAAAAGTGCATCTGGATAAAAATGTAGTTTCAGAGAAAAGCCACCAGTATGTGTTCTTTCTGCTTATCCCCTAGGGAACAGCAGAGATTTCTGCCTTGATTGCACGGAAGGAAGGAATACACATAGAAATGAACACTATTTGAGGAGTGAATACAGCTGGATAATAAAAGAAGAGACTTTTTTTCAAAGCTGTTCATTTTTCAATCAGCAAGAATTAAGATATAATTACAAAATAACTGTCACATGGAATATTATTTGACTCCTGAGAATGAAAGCTTTCTTTTTTATGTAAGCAGAGAGAAATAAAGGTTGGTGTCTCTGCGGCTTATTTCCCTAACACTGCTGCCACCTATGTTCCCACTACCTCTACTCCACATCCCCTAACCAGACAAGCTCAAAGATTTGACTGTCAGAGAGTTCAGGTAAAATGAGAGCCAAAAAGCTTTCAAAACTGAAATCTTCAAGCACAGAAACAAGTAGTCTTAATCCAGCTTGGAGTGATTCTTTTATCTGGTAACAAAATTCACCAGAGCAGAAATCCTGCTTTCTGCCATGCCTAGAACACTAAACAGACAAGCATTTCTATTCTCTGACAGTATTCTCAACAAATATTATATTTGATGAGCTTGTGTATTGTGGCATGTTTGTGAGTAGACACACTACACTGGGCTAATGGTCTCTTAATGAAATAATCCAATCCGTTAAGAAATATTTCTGCCCACAACTCTGCATAGGGCATCCTTGACCTCCTTGTTTCTCAGACTGTAAACAACAGGGTTCAGCAGGGGAGTGATGATGGTGTACGTCACTGAGAGAAGGAGGTCTTTTTTTACTGAACTTTCTGACTTCGGCTTGAGGTAGGCAATGGAGGCACAGCCATAGTGGACAATGACCACAGTGAGGTGGGAGGCACAGGTGGCAAAGGTCTTCTTCCGGCCCTCAGCTGAGGCAATTTGAAGGATGGAAGAGATGACAAGGACATAGGAGATAAATATCAGGCCTATGGGCACAAAAATCACAAATGAACTTACACCATAATTTATTATCTCATTGATAGTGGTATCAATGCAAGAAAGTTTCATGACTGGGTAAATGTCACAAAAGAAGTGGTCAACCACTGTGCCGCAGAAGGGCAAATTGAACATGGCCGTCACATGGAGAACTGCCATAGTCAGACCAATGCCAAAGGACCCACACACTAGCTGGGCACATAGTCCCTTGCTCATGATGACAGTGTACCTCAGGGGCCTGCAGATGGCCACATAGCGGTCATAGCCCATTGCAGTAAGCAGGAAGCAATTATTAGTGGCAAAGATAACAAAAAAGAACATTTGGGTAGCACAGCCTGCCAAGGAGATAGGTTGGTCATGAAAAATGAGGCTGGAAAGCATTTGTGGCACAATGACCAGTGTGTACACCGTCTCTGAACTAGCCAGCATGCTTAGGAAGAAATACATGGGAGTGTGGAGATGATGGTCAATGCAGATGATAGTCACAATGATGATGTTAGCAACCAGAGTTAAAATGTAGACAGTTAGGAAAACCACAAAGAGGGTTATCTGATGATTTCCAAAGCTAGAAAATCCCAAGAAGATGACTTCTGTCACTTCTGTGAAGTTCTTTCTCTGCATTCTGCTATATCAGCATCTGAAAGCAATAAATGGAGTCAACAAGGAATAAATTCTCAACAGCAATTGGACTTTAAAACAAAGAAAAATGATAACTGTACTGAGACTGAATCCAATTTCCTTCTTTTTGATCATGATGCTCATGCAGGGTCCTTGCACATGAAGAGAGAAGCCTACTTGTGCCTCTTTGGGGCTTTATACATATGAACATTGTCACTGTAGAGCAAACTACTTTCTGTGCATGGAGAGGGTTTCTGCATGCCTGCTCACCTCACAGACATCATAGTGATGTTAGGAAGGGAAAAAGACAGCAAGAAGAAAGCCATGCTCTATATTTCAACCAATAATAATATCCACTCTTTAAACCCTCTTAACAAGGAGGACTCCAGTGAAGCCCATGTCAAGAAAACCATAAAGATGAAAGTTTTGCAAAAAAAAAAATAAAAAGATATAGCAGTTTGAAATATTTGAAGATGGAAAACTTTGAGACGCGGTCACTGGATTTTGTAACAGGGTCACCAAGGAGTTTTACACAGTGTTTCAGTTGAATTATGAATATAGAAACTTGATTTTGGAGAGGTAATGTGGTCCAAATATGTTATTGTACTCTCAAAACAGAACAACTACAACACAAATTCTGCCATTATCTCTCTACTAAAATTGATCACTCAAGTCCCATCAAAGAAATCTTTTTTTTTTTTTTTTTTGCTGATTCCAGTAGGCATTTTGAGTGAAGTCAGGAAGAGAGAGCTGTGACAGAAAACATTGTGTAGTTGCCACTGTCATTATAAAGGATTGGGACAACTTGAGGTGTAGAAGAGACTCCAGGGTTGAGAGAGGAATCTGCAGCTATCTGTAGCCCAACTGGCTTAACTATTTTTAAAAATATGGTGAACATACAATTTTGAGAAGCAGAGACACTAATCCCTTTTGTCAAAAAGCAAGCACATATAAACTCTATGGAGAGCATACATCTGATCCTATGGTTCTCTCTAGTGACCATCTTATTGTTCTCCCTTTATTTTCAGAAGTATTAAAACAGGCTTTCTTTCCCACTCTCCATAATTCCCTGCAAGTTGGCTTTGGCATGTTCATGCCCATGAGATTGTTTGCTCAAATGTCACCAAAGAATTCTCCATTGCTAAGGCCACTGGACTTTGCTTTATCTCCTTTTTCTCATCTTTCTCTGTTTTAACACTTCGAACTCGTGCCTCTTGAAAACATTCTTTGACCTTGGTTTCCATGAAGCCACACTGTTTTTCTCTCTTCCCGGCACTCATTTCTTTACCTTCCATGAATCTGCTCATTCTCCCTCTACCATAATTATGTATGCTCTTCTCTGGTCAATCTTGGCCCTTGTGTGTGCGATTTTTATGATGATTGTTCTCAAATCTCTATTTTCATCACCAATCTTTTTCCCAAGTCTCCAACTTACCTCCCTCTTGGATTCTCTATTAGTGTTTCTTGCAATCATAATAAATTTCATATTTTTGAAAGTAAACTAAACATTAACCTTCCTTATACTGATAAAAAGCTCTCTATTTCCATTTTTCTGTCTTCTTTAATGACCTTGTCATTACACCTGTACATTAATGGGTCAACATTTTGGAGCCATATCTATTTTGACATCACATTCAGTGGGCTTTTTCTTTAAAGTTATGTCTCCTGTCTGCACAATTTCTGAATTCACAATGACCTACTAAAGACTAGGGTACCAAATCTTCTAGCCAGAATAATAAAACATATTCCCATTCTAAAATTTGTATGAATATGTGGAAGACCAAGAATGCTAAAACAATTTTAGGAAAGAAGTACAAATTTAAACAACTTACACTACTTCATTTGAAGACTATAGTAATCAACATAGTATGGTATTGATGCAAGTGCAGGCAATAGAAAAAAATGGAGAGTCCAAAAGTAGACCCACATATATATAGCCACTGATTTTTGATAAAGTGCTAAGGTATCTCAGTGACAGTATTTTCAACAAATGTTGCTAGAAAAAATGAATGTCCATATGGGAAAAATAAACCTCAAACCTTATCTCATGTCACACACACACATACACACACACAAATTCAGAATGAATCATAGATATGTATATAGAAGATAAAGCTATACAAATTCCAGACAAAAATAAGAAATAAAATCTTCAATACCTTGAAATGAGCAAAGATTTCCCAGATACAAAACAAAAAGCGGTGGTCGGAGCCAAGATGGCCAAATAGGAACAGCTCCAGTCTACAGCTCCAAGCATGAGCGATGCAGAAGACGAATGATTTCTGCATTTCTGACTGAGGTACCAGGTTCATCTCACGGGGATTGTCGGACAGTGGGTGCAGGACAGTGGGTGCAGTGCACCGAGCGTGAGCCAAAGCAGGGTGAGGCATCATCTCACCCAAGAAGTGCAAGGGGTCAGGGAATTCCTTTTCCTAGCCAAGGAAATGGGTGACAGATGGCACCGGGAAAATCAGGTGTCTCCCACCCTAACACCGTGCTTTTCTGACCGTCTTAGCAAATGGCACACCAGGAGATTATATCCTGCGCCTGGCTCAGAGGGTCCTATGCCCATGGAGCCTTGCTCATTGCTAGCACAGCAGTCTGAGATCAAACTGCAAGGTGGCAGCGAGGCTGGGGGAGGGTCGCCTGCCATTGCCGAGGCTTGAGTAGGTAAACAAAGCAGCCTGGAAGCTCGAACTGGGTGGAGCCCACCACAGCTCAAGGAGGCCTGCCTGCCTCTGTAGACTCCACCTCTGGGGGCAGGGCATAGCCAAACAAAAGTCAGCAGAAACCTCTACAGACTTAAATGTCCCTGTCTGACAGCTTTGAAGAGAGTAGTGGTTCTCCCAGCACACAGCTGGACATCTGAGAATGGACAGACTGCCTCCTCAAGTGGGTCCCTGACCCTTGAGCAGCCTAACTGGGAGGCACCCCCTAGTAGGGGCAAACTGACACCTCACAGGGCCGGGTACTCCTCTGAGACAAAACTTCCAGAGGAACAATCAGGCAGCAAGTTTTGCTGTTCACCAGTATTCGCTGTTCTGCAGCCTCCACTGCTGATACCCAGGCAAACAGGGCCTGGAGTGGACCTCTGGCAAACTCCAACAGACCTGCAGCTGAGGGTCCTGATTGTTAGAAGAAAAACTAACAAACAGAAAAGACATCCACACCAAAACCCCACCTGTACATCACCATCATCAAAGACCAAAGGTAGATAAAACCACAAAGATGCGGAAAAACCAGAGTAGAAAAACTGAAAATTCTAAAAATCAGAGCACCTCTTCTCCTCCAAAGGAATGAAGCTCCTCACCAGCAATGGAACAAAGCTGGACAGAGAATGACTTTGACAAGTTGAGAGAAGAAGGCCTCAGATGATCAAACTTCTCCGAGCTAAAGGAAGAAGTTCGAACCAATGGCAAAGAAGTTAAAAAGGTTGAAAAAAAGATTAGATAAATGGGTAACTAGAATAACCAATGGAGAGAAGTCCTTAAAGGACCTGATGGAGCTGAAAATCATGGCACGAGAACTACGTGATGAATGCACAAGCCTCAGTAGCCGATTCAATCAACTGGAAGAAAGGGTATCAGTGATGGAAGGTCAAATGAATGAAATGAAGCAAGAAGAGAAGTTTAGAGAAAAAAGAATAAAAAGAAATGAACAAAGCCTCCAAGAAATATGAGACTATGTGAAAAGACCAAATCTATGTCTGATTGGTGTATCTGAAAGTGACGGGGAGAATGGAACCAAGGTGGAAAACACTCTGCGGGATACTATCCAGGAGAACTTCCCCAATCCTAGCAAGGCAGGCCAACATTCAAATTCAGGAAATACACAGAATGCCACAAAGATACTCCTCGAGAAGAGAAACTCCAAGACACATAATTGTCAGATTCACCAAAGTTGAAATGAAGGAAAAAATGTTAAGGGCAGCCAGAGAGAAAGGTCGGATTACCCACAAAGGGAAGCCCATCAGAATAACAGCTGATCTCTTGGCAGAAACTCTGCAAGCCAGAAAAGAGTGGGGGCCAATATTCAACATTCATAAAGAAAATAATTTTGAACCCAGAATTTCATATCCAGCCAAACTAAGCTTCATAAGTGAAGGAGAAATAAAATACTTTACAAGACAAGCAAATACTGAGAGATTTTGTCACCACCAGGCCTGCCCTAAAAGAGCTCCTGAAGGAAGCACTCAACATGGAAAGGAAAAACCGGTACCAGCCACTGCAAAAACATGCCAAATTGTAAAGACCATCAAGGCTAGGAAGAAACTGCATCAACTAATGAGCAAAATAACCAGCTAACATCATAATGACAGGATCAAATTCACACATAACAATAGTAACCTTAAATGTAAATAGGCTAAATGCTCCAATTAAAAGACACAGACTGGCAAATTGTATACAGAGTCAAGACCCATCAGTGTGCTGCATTCAGGAAACCCATCTCATGTGCAGAGACACATATAGGCTCAAAATAAAGGGATGGAGGAAGATCTACCAAGCAAATGGAAAACATAAAAAGGCAGAGGTTGCAATCCTAGTCTCTGATAAAACAGACTTTAAACCAACAAAGATCAAAAGAGACAAAGAAGGCCATTACATAATGGTAAAGGGATCAATTCAACAAGAAGAGCTAACTCTCCTAAATGTATATGCACCCAATACAGGGGCACCCAGATTCATAAAGCAAGTCCTTAGAGACCTACAAAGAGACTTATGACTCCCACACAATAATAATGGGAGATTTTAACACCCCACTGTCAACATTAGACAGATCAATGAGACAGAAAGTTAACAGGGATATCCAGGAATTGAACTCAGCTCTGCACCAAGCAGACCTAATAGACATCTACAGAACTCTCCACCCCAAATCAACAGAATGTACATTCTTCTCAGCACCACACCACACCTATTCCAAAACTGACCACATAGTTGGAAGTAAAGCTCTCCTCAGCAAATGTAAAAGAACAGAAATTCTAACAAACTGTCTCTCAGACCACAGTGCAATCAGACTAGAATTCAGGATTAAGAAGCTCACTCAAAACCGCTCAACTACATGGAAACTGAACAACCTGCTCCTGAATGACTACTGGGTACATAATGAAATGAAGGCAGAAATAAAGATGTTCTTGGAAACCAACGAGAACAAAGACACAACATACCAGAATCTCTGGGACACATTTAAAGCAGTGTGTAGAGGGAAATTTACAGCACTAAATGCCTATAAGAGAAAGCAGGAAAGATCTAAAATTGACACCCTAACATCACAATTGAAAGAACTAGAGAAGCAAGAGCAAACACATTCAAAAGCTAGCAGAAGGCAAGAAATAACTAAGATCAGAGCAGAACTGAAGGAAATACAGACACAAAAAGCCTTCAAAAAAATCAATGAATCCAGGATCTGGTTTTTTGAAAAGATCAACAAAATTGATAGACTGCTAGCAAGACTAATAAAGAAGAAAAGAGAGAAGAATCAAATAGATGCAATAAAAAATGATAAAGGGGATATCACCACTGATCCCACAGAAATACAAACTACCATCAGAGAATACTATAAACACCTCTACGCAAATAAACTAGAAAATCTGGAAGAAATGGATAAATTCCTCGACACATACATCCTCCCAAGACTAAACCAGGAAGAAGTTGAATCTCTGAATAGACCAATAACAGGCTCTGAAATTGAGGCAATAATTAGTAGCTTACCAACCAAAAAAAGTCTAGGACCAGATGGATTCACAGCTGACTTCTACCACAGGCACAAGGAGGAGCTGGTACCACTCATCTGAAACTATTCCAATCAATAGAAAAAGAGGGAATCCTCCCTAACTCATTTTATGAGGCCAGCATCATCCTAATACCGAAGCCTGGCAGAGACACAACAAAAAAAAGAGAATTTTAGACCAATATCCCTGATGAACATCGATGCAAAAATCTTCAATAAAATACTGGGAAACCGAATCCAGCAGCACATCAAAAAGCTTATCCACCATGATCAAGTGGGCTTCATCCCTGGGATGCAAGGCTGGTTCAACATATGCAAATCAATAAACGTAATCCAGCATATAAACAGAACCAAAGACAAAAACCACATGATTATCTCAATAGATGCAGAAAAGGCCTTTGACAAAATTCAACAACCTTGATGCTAAAAACTCTCAATAAATTAGGTATTGATGGGACGAATCTCAAACTAATAAGAGCTATCTATGACAAGCCCACAGCCAATATCATACTGAATGGGCAAAAACTGGAAGCATTCCCATTGAAAACTGGCACAAGACAGGGATGCCCTCTCTCACCACTCCTATTCAACATAGTGTTGGAAGTTCTGGCCAGGGCAATCAGGCAGGAGAAGGAAATAAAGGGTATTCAATTAGGAAAAGAGGAAGTCAAATTGTCCCTGTTTGCAGATGACATGATTGTATATCTAGAAAACCCCATTGTCTCAGCCCAAAATCTCCTCAAGCTGATAAGCAACTTCAGCAAAGTCTCAGGATACAAAATCAATGTACAAAAATCACAAGCATTCTTATACACCAATCACAGACAAATAGAGAGCCAAATCATGAGTGAACTCCCATTCACAATCACTTCAAAGAGAAAAATACCTAGGAATCCAACTTACAAGGGATGTGAAGGACCTCTTCAAGGAGAACTACAAACCACTGCTCAATGAAATAAAAGAGGATACAAACAAATGGAAGAACATTCCATGCTCATGGGTAGGAAGAATCAATATCGTGAAAATGGCCATACTGCCCAAGGTAATTTATAGATTCAATGCCATCCCCATCAAGCTACCAATGACTTTCTTCACAGAATTGGAAAAAACTACTTTAAAGTTCATATGCAACCAAAAAAGAGCCCACATCACCAAGTCAATCCTAAGCCAAAAGAACAAAGCTGGAGGCATCATGCTATCTGACTTCAAACTATACTACAAGGCTACAGTAACCAAAACAGCATGGTACTGGTACCAAAACAGAGATATAGACCAATGGAACAGAACAGAGCCCTCAGAAATAATGCCACTTACCTACAACTATCTGATCTTTGACAAACCTGACAAAAACAAGCAATAGGGAAAGGATTCCCTATTTAATAAATGGTGCTGGGAAAACTGGCTAGCCATATGTAGAAAGCTGAAACTGGATCCCTTCCTTACACCTTATACAAAAATTAATTCAAGATTCATTAAAGACTTACATGTTAGGCCTAAAACCATAAAAACCCTAGAAGAAAACCTAGGCAATACCATTCAGGACATAGGCATGGGCAAGGACTTCATGTCTAAAACACCAAAAGCAATGACAACAAAAGCCAAAATTGACAAATGGGATCTAATTAAACTAAAGAGCTTCTGCATAGCAAAAGAAACTACCATCAGAGTGAACAGGCAACCTACAGAATGGGAGAAAATTTTCACAACCTACACATCTGACAAAGGGCTAATATCCAGAATCTACAATGAACTCCAACAAATTTACAAGAAAAAAACAAACAACCCCATCAAAAAGTGGGCGAAAGATATGAACAGACACTTCTCAAAAGAAGACATTTATGCAGCCAAAAAACACATGAAAAATGCTCATCATCACTGGCCATCAGAGAAATGCAAATCAAAACCACAGTGAGATACCATCTCACACCAGTTAGAATGACCATCATTAAAAAGTCAGGAAACAACAGGTGCTGGAGAGGATGTGGAGAAATAGGAACACTTTTATACCATTGGTGGGACTGTAAACTAGTTCAACCATTGTAGAAGTCAGTGTGGTGATTCCTCAGGGATCTAGAACTAGAAATACCATTTGACCCAGCCATCCCATTACTGGGTATATACCCAAAGGATTATAAATCATGCTGCTATAAAGACACATGCACATGTATGTTTATTGCAGCACTATTCACAATAGCAAAGACTTGGAACCAAGCCAAATGTCCAACAATGATAGACTGGATTAAGAAAATGTGGCACATATACACCATCGAATACTATGCAGCCATAAAAAATGATGCGTTCATGTCCTTTGTAGGGACACGGATGAAGTTGGAAACCATCATTCTCAGCAAACTATCACAAGGACAAAAAACCAAACACCGCATGTTCTCACTCATAGATGGGAATTGAACAATGAGAACACATGGACACAAGAAGGAGAACATCACACACCAGGGCCTGTTGTGAGGTGCAGGGAGGGTTGACAGATAGCATTAGGAGATATACCTAATGTTAAATGACAAGTTAATGGGTGCAGCACACCAACATGGCACATGTATACATATGTAACAAACCTGCATGTTATGCACATGTACCCTAAAACTTAAAGTATAATAAAAAGAAGCATAACCCATAAAAGAACAAAATCACAAATCAAAAGCTTCTAACCTTCAAAAGACATCGTTAGAAAAATTTAAAGGCTTGGGCAGGTGCGGTGGCTCATACCTGTAATCCCAGCACTTTGGGAGGCTGAGACAAGCTAATCACTTGAGGCCATGAGTTCGACACCAGCCTGGGCAACATGGCAAAACCTCATCTCTACTAAAAATACAAAAATTAGCTCGTCTGGTGGCACACACTAGTAATCCCAGCTGCTCAGGAGGCTGAGGCATGAGAATCACTTGAACCTGGGAGGTGGAGGTTGCAGTGAGCCAAGATTGTGCCACTGCACTCCAGCCTGGGTGACAGAGTGAGACCATATCAAAAAGAAAAAAAGAAAAGAAAGAAATAAAAGATAAATGAAAAGGAAAACCACAAGTAGGAGTAAATATTTACAATACATATGTCTAAAATTGTAACCAGCATATATAAAGAATTCTTATAATTCAATAGTAAGACACATTTTTCATGGACAAAATATTTGAAGAGACATTTCACAAAAATAAGATATAGAAATGTTCAGTAAGCACAGGAAAGAATGCTCAACATCATTAACCATTAAAAACTTGTAAAATAAAACCACAGTGAGATACCACTGCATGCCCATTTGAATGGCTGACATTTAAAAGCCTAACAACAAAGAATTTTGGCAAGTAAGTAAAGAAATTGAAGCTTAAACATTGCTGGTGGAAATGTAAAATAGAATCACAAGTTGGAGAACAATTTGGCAGTTTTTTATAAAGCTAAATATGTACTTACTCCATGACTCAGTAATTTTTTCTGCATGTTGACACAATAGGAATGAAAACATGTGTCCACACAGAGACAGGTATGTGTAAATGGCCCTATCAGCTTTCTTCCTAAATGTCAAAAAACTGCAAATAACCTAAATGTCCAAGAAATAATGCATCCATATAATGAAACACTGCTCAGCAATAAGAGGAACAAATTTCTAATACTAAGAGCAACATGGCTGAATCTTTAAAACAGTATGCTGAATCAAGTCAGAAACGAAAGAGTTAATACTGTATGATTCTATTTATATGATACTCTAGAAATACAAATCTAATTTATACTGACAAAAAAAGTGGTTGCCAGAATTGCTGGGGAATTGACTAAAAAAGAACACAAGGGAACTTATTGGGCTAAAAGAAATGTTATTGATTGCGAAGGTGGTAATACAGGTGCATGAATTTGTCAAAACTCACAAAAATGTATACCAAAAAAATTGATAAACTTTGTTATGTTATGTTTTAATTGTATTGCATTGTATTATATTACGCCATGTAATATTATATTGTATCATACTGCATTATACTTCATCAAAGTTAATTCATTTGGGCATGAGTAAGATTTTATCCGTAGGAATCTGTTGCTACTAGACTTACCATCCTTTAAGTGGGCTTATTATGATGGAAGAAACATTGGAATTGACTGGGACTTGGGAAATCTGGAACCTCATCTGGAGTTTGTCAATGTCAAAACATGTGGTCTGGGGCAAATATGTCTCCATGGCCTCAAATGCAAAATGAGGAGCTTAAACAAGATTGTCTCTAAGTTCTAATATACTAATCATATGTCACTTCTCTGGTCTGGTAAGTACACCTCTGCTGGGCTGATAAGGCCCTGAACTATCAGACTATTCTTACACAGCCAATCTCCAATCTTCACTATCTCCTCCACTGCAAAAAAAGCCAACCTTCTCAGGGTCTAGGAACATTCCAATACCCATTGTCAAAGCTGTGCCTGTGTTCATATTTTTCTTCTTGCCTGGGCTGACCTCCAATCCCTGTTGCCCATCAAGATTCCAAGTCCTCTGTGCTTGGAAGCACATCCTCATCACTCCCAGTACATTCTTAACATAAAACCCCCAAATGAAATTATATTCTTATTCTTCGGTTAAATACAGAATGTTTAAACCACCAAATTAGATCTATTTTTCATGTTTAAAAATTGTTTCTTAGGAGTATTTCAAGACTCAGCTCATTGCCTAGCATCTTCATGAAATCATCTCACAACAACCCTGTTTCTCACTTCTCTTTCTTTCATAAAGCCTGTACCCAATGGTGTGCTGGAGGCAGCTTGCACCAGCTCACCAGAGAAGACTGCTAACATTCTTTCTCAGCTCCGTATTCTGTAGTATCATCTGGTTAGATTAAGATCTGCTATAGAGAAATAGTGTTAACTTAGAAATGGACAATCAGTATCAGGACTATTTTTTTTCCTGGAGAGCTGATTGTTAAACATCTACCAACACACCACTGCCTTCATCCTTGCACCATATGCTGTGGCCCAGTCCATGTTATCTTGCATTATTGTCTGTTTTCTCCCATGTGTCAGTCTTATTTCCCAAATTAGATTGTAAACACTTTGAAAGAATGTGCCAGGGCTGTTAAATCTTCTCAATCCTTCACACAATTCACTCAGAGAATCCTTCAATACGTACTAGGTGATTGAAGAGTATGAAGAATCTAGAATTATTATTGCATTATAATTGGAGCTCAATTTGCCAAGGAGACAGCATTAGCTACCCATGAAAACAGTGGGACTCAAACAATAAGGGATGCTTTTGTGTAGCATCCTGGCATAAATCTCAGTGTTTTTCTTCTAATCCTTCTTCACATTTTCCCACATGGAATCAGATGATAATGAAAAACTAGAGCAACCATGGGAAGAGACAAAAAAATGTTGCATGGGAAAGAGAAGTGTCAGTTTTGACTTAGTGGCAAGTGATGTTAGAGCCTAGGAGGGATGAGTTTCTGAGTTGTCAATAGGTGTCAGGTCTTTATTAGTTGACCTTGCCACCTCCTTATCTCTGCTAGTTGGTGAATGTGTCCACCATCCACATTGAGAGATTAGAGTAAGGAATAGTGTTAACAAAGTATCCCTATGCACCAACATTACCACCATTCCTGGATCCTTTCTTTTTCTTATTATTGTGTAAATTTAAAGTTCATTAATTCTTGAATCAATCCTCAGCTCTACCACCTAACTATGAAGACTAGAGCAACTTGTTAGCCTCACCAACCCTCATTCTCATCTGTAAACAGGGTAACAAAAGTACTGACCTCAGAATAATATTGTGAAGATTAAATTATATAATTCATTCAAAGCCCTTAGCACAAAGTAGATGCTCAACAGTTGATATCTCTTAAAATTATCCTTGGTATTGCTCTGTAATAGGAAGAACGTATTCAAGAATTTTTTTAAAATCAACAAAAACAAAGAGAACAAAACAGTATGAGACAATAAAAGATGAGAGCACAAGAAAGAGAGAGAGAGATTGATGTGTAGATGATCCTCTTGGGAAAATAAGAGCACCGCAACAGACTGATAAAATAGCACAGCAAATGTTTTAGTCATGAAGATTATATGCCAAATAAAAAAGAAAAGAGGGACTAGAAAATTCTGAAGATGTGATAAGATAGAAAGAAGCTGTTATAGAATTTATTGGTACCTATAAAAAGGTAGGTGTCTTTTATTTAAATATGAATGAACCTATGAGAGAAAAGAATTTAAAATCTTCAATTTATTTCCTTAAAATTGATGTTTCATGTAAATAACTACTAAAGAAAACAAACAAATAAACAAAACCCTATGGTTTCTTCTCCAGATACCTTGAAACACAAGCAAATTATAAGATGCCAGGCACGGATAAAGTGAACTCTTTAAACATCTGTGATTATAATAGCTATTTGAAGAATCCAAAGGAATAAAAATCCTTGTTCATAAGATGAATGTGAGAAAGACTCTGTAAGGCTCTGCTTTTAGAACTTGAGTCCAGTTGGCATATATGTGATGTTTTCCACCCAGAATTCTAGATCCTAGCCCAGGATAGGTACAGGAACAAGTAGGACTGGAACCTGCTTGAGCTAAGAACGACACAAAGGTATCCCCATAACCTCTCAAATCTGGTCTGACAGTGTCTATAAAAAATAAACAAACAATAAAGCAAAAACCTGGTTCCTCTTCAGAGATATATACTCTTACAATTACTTACTGCTCCAAATAGATTGTAGCTTAGAGAAAGAATGGCATGTGACATTTCATGGATCTCCCAGGCTCTGAAAGCTATGTCTATAGGAGGAGAAAAAGAAGTTCCTATAAACTCAGAGATCAGGAGGAAAATCTCAGAGGAAAAGCCATGTTGTCTACACCTCCTCTCCTGGGTCTCTTTTTCTCAATACTTTCTGAGTATCTCAAGGGAAGCAATAGAATAAGACTCCAGACAGATACCAAGGAGACTTATTAAAAATGGGAACTTTTAATTTTCCCAGTAGTTGGTACTTTAAGATTTCTGGAGCAATTTTCTTAGACGGTTTATCTTCCCCTATTTTTGACTACATCGAGGGAGATTTTATATATATGGTGCAAGAATTTTTGTCTTTAAAAAATGATGGACTCCTATTCGACAGAGCATTGGAAGTTCTGGCCAGGGCAATCAGGCAAAAGCAAGAAATAAAGGTATTCAAATAGGAAAAGAGGAAGTCAAACTGCCTCTGTTTGCAGATGACATGATCCTGTATCTAGAAAACCCTTTATCTCAGCCCAAAAGCTACTTAAGCTGATAAGCAACTTCAACAAAGTTTCAGGATACAAAATCAATGTGCAAAAGTCACAAGCATTCCTATACACCAAAAATAGACAAGCATAAAGCCAAATAATGAATGAACTCCCATTCACAATTACTAGAAAGAGAACAAAATACCTAGGAATACAGCTAACAAGGGAAGTGAAGGACCTCTTCAAGGAGAACTACAAACCACTGTTCAATGAAATCAGAGAGGACACAAACAAATGGAAAAACATTCCATGCTCTTGAATAGGAAGAATAAATATCATAAAAATGGCCATACTGCCCAAAGTAATTTATAGATTCAATACTATCCCCATTAAACTACCATTGACGTTCTTCACAGAACTAGAAAAAACTACTTTAAAATTCACATGGAGGCCGGGAGCGGTGGCTCACACCTGTAATCTCAGCACTTTGAGAGGCCAAGGCGGGCGGATCACAAGTTCAGGAGATCAAGACTCTCCTAGCTAACACAGTGAAACCCCGCCTCTACTAAAAATACAAAAAAAAAAAAAATTAGCCAGGCATGGTGGTGGGCACCTGTAGTCTCAGCTACTCGGGAGGCTGAGGCAGAAGAATGGCATGAACCCGGGAGGCAGAGCTTGCAGTGAGCTGAGATCACGCCACTTCACTGCAGCCTGGGAAACAGAGTGAGACTCTGTCTCAAACAAACAAAAATTCATATGGAACCAAAAAAGAGCTTGTATAGCCAAGACAATCCTAAGCAAAAGAACAAAGCTGGAGGCATCACACTACTTGGCTTCAAACTACACTACAAGGCTACAGTAACAAAAACAGCATGGTACTGGTACAAAAACAGACACATAGACCAATGGAACAGAACAGGGATTTCAGAAATGAGACTGAACATCTACAACCATCTGATCTTTGACAAACCTGACAAAAACAAGCAATTGGGAAAGAGTTCCCTATTTAATAAATGGTGCTGGGAAAACTGGCTAGCCATATGCAGAAAATTGAAATGACTCCTTCCTTACACCTTATACAAAAATTAACTCAAGATAGATTAAAGACTTAAATGTAAAACCCAAAACTATAAAAACCCTAGAAGAAAAGTTAGGTGATACCATTCAAGACATAGGCACAGGCGAAGATTTTATGACAAAAACGCCAAAAGCAATTGCAACAAAAGCAAAAATTGACAAACGGGATCTAATTAAACTAAAGAGCTTCTGCACAGCAAAAGAAACTATCATCAGAGTGAACAGACAACCTACAGAATGGGAGAAAAATTTTGAAATCTATCCATATGACAAAGGTCTAATATCCAGAATCTACAGGGAACTTAAACAAATTTACAAGAAAAAAAAGAAAAACAAACAACCCCATTAAAAAGGGGAAAAAGGATATGAACAGACACTTCTCAAAAGAAGACATTTATGCAGCCAGCAAACATACGAAAAAAAGCTCAACATCACTGATCACTAGAGAAATGCAAATCAAAACCACAATGACCTACCCTCTCATGCCAGTCAGAATGGTGATTATTACAAAGCCAAGAAACAACAGAAGCTGGTGAGGCTGTGGAGAATTAGAAACGCTTTTACACTGATGGTGGGAATGTGAATTAGTTCAACCATTATGGAAAACGGTGTGGTGATTCCTCAAAGACCTAGAACCAGAAATACCATTTGACCCAGTAATCCCATTACTGGATATATACCCAAAGGAATATACCTCATACTGAAGGAATATAAGTCAAATGAAAGAGATGTTCATTGCAGGTATGTTCATTGCAGCACTATTCACAATAGTAAAGACATTAAATCAGCCCAAATGCCCATTAATGATAGACTGGATAAAGAAAATGTGGTACATATACACCATGGAATACTAGGCAGCCATAAAAAGGAATAAGATCATGTCCTTTGCAGGGGCATGGATGGAGCTGGAAGCCATTATGTTCAGCAAAGTAACACAGGAACAGAAAACCAAACACTCCATGTTCTCACTTATAAGTGGGAGCTGAACAATGGGAACACATGCACACAGGGAGGGGAACATCACACACTAGGGCCTGTTGGGGGATGGGGGGGAGGAAGAGCATCGGGATAAATAGCTAATGCATGTGGGTTTAATACCTAGGTGATGGGTTGATAGGTGCTGCAAACCACCCTGGCACACATTTACCTATATAACAAACCTGGACATCCTGCACATGTATCCTGGAAATTAAAATTTAATTAAATTTTTTAGAAGATTGTGGATTAGCCTCTGTAGTGTTTCCAAGGCAGAGGCCTCTATGAGAGTAGGTAAAGTTTGGTATTTTCCAAAGACATAAATTTGTTAACTAATTCCATTTCAGCAGTATAGATTTTCTGAGAAAATCATAGCCTGAGTATTGGCAGTTAGACTCTTTCTGGGGGACTTTTCATTGGGCATGTCAAGTTCCTGGCATCCAGGGTTCCCTATATTTGCACAATGCCAACTCCTCTTGCCTGATGCAAGTTCCTGTCTCCTGCACGTCACTCAAAGTTCTTCTGAGACAGTTGCAAGTGATGTTTTAATTTTTTCATTTGACTTCTGTTTATTTTTCTCTTTACTACATGGAAGTTATGGAATGGTGTGAAGACTTGTAATTGCTTTTTATTCCATAAGACCATTCCCTCAGCTTAGAATTGTGCATCTTTGATTTAGTGCACGTACACACCAGGGTCGCAATCAAGTAGTCATATCAACTGTGGCACCTGCTTCCATCCAGTACAGTTAAATGTCCTTAAAGCTCTACAGCATTTCAATAAAAGTCAGAATAATGAATTCTTGAGTTGTCCCCAAATCCTGTTCTACCTCATGTTTTCAATCCAGTAACCCCTTAACTCAGTCTTTCCTCAAGTTTATAGTGACCTTGATATCTTGTATAACCCTTAGGACCTTAGAAGTTATCTGAAGCATATTCATAAATCCCTTAGTTAATCTTCAGTTATCTCCATGATCTCTGCCTTTCACCTGTCCTATGTTTGTTTCAGCTCTTCTGACAGAAGCAATGTCATCACTAATTCTTCCTCCCCCAACATTGTTTTTACATGTGTATTTTTTTAATTTCAAACTTATGAAAAAGTTGCAAGTATAATACAAGTAACTCCTGCATACCCTGTTCCTAGATACACCAATTGTTTACTTTTTGCCTCGTTTGCTTCATCCTTTCTATCTCTAAATTATATGAGAGTAAATTGGAGACATCATGCCCCTTTACTCTTAAATACATTAGTGAGTGTTTCCTAGGAAAAAGGAAATTCTCTTATAGAAGGTGATCAAATTACAAAGACACTAAATCAAGAACCACTGTCATACCTAAACACTTAGTGTCATAAAACATAAATTAAGACATAAAGTTCAGTTTTCCACCTCACAATTCCAATACATCCCCTTCTGATTTCTGCTTACCCTTTATTGCTCTCCCCCAAGGCATTGAGGGAAACAATGACTTATTCCAGAAAAGAAAGAGTAGAACAGTTAAAGTCCCCTCACCTCACCTTTTCTTACCTCTTATTACCTCTCCTTCTCCTACCTGATCAAGAACATTGTTTCTGAGAAGGGTAGTCTCCTCAGAGTGACTGATCACCCAACGGGAGTGTTCATTTAGAAACTGTGAAAATGCTCATCCTCATTATTTTCCATGACCTAAATAGTTTCTCTTACTTTCTCCTTGACCATGGCTCATGTATCTTCCCAGGCAAGATTGAGTGCTATTTTTTCTCTTCAAATTTTCCTTTTTTATTTTTCTCAAACTTAAAGACAACTTGAAATACAGTAACTCCGTTTTTAAACATTAGAGAGTAAGTTGCTGACACAAAGGTCGTCATTCAAATATTTTAGTATTTCCAACAAACAAGGACATTCTCCTTTGTAACCACAAAGCAATCATCAAATCAGAAAATTAACATTTATGAATTATTACTATGTAATCCTCAGATTCCCAGTCAATGTTTTTCCAGGTGTGTCAAACACTTTCTTTATAATAAAAATGTCAAGCTCAAAATTCAAAGCTTTCATTTATTGTTATTAGCTTCCTTAAAACTAGAAAAGTTCCTCAGTGTTTCTCTATCTTTCATTATCTGGACACTTCCAAAGATTATAGGCTGGTTACTGTGTTATATGTTCCTAAATTTTTATTGTTCAGATATTTTCTTATGACTAGATTTATGTTATGAGTTGTTGGCATGACAGAAGGAATGCTGTTTTTTTTTCATTGCATGCTATCAAGAGGCATGCGATTCTGAATTATCCTATTTCTAATGATATTTGCTTAATAACTTGATTAAGGTTATATAAATCAAGATTATTTCTTTTGAAGTCACTTTCTTTCTCTTTTAAATTAGTAAATATTTTTCAGGGAGGTAGTTTGAAACTAAATATCTTGTTCGTCAAAGTTTTAAATAATTTTTTATCTATATCATTTTGGATTCATGGCTTACTATTTTATTTAATGATTTATAATTACCTTAATTACTTATATTAGTGTTCAAATTATTGCCAGTGTGGTCAGTGGGATCTCCTTTAAGCTAGCTTTGCTGTCCTTTCAACTGGTCTCCATTATCATTAATCATCAGGAAGGTGCAAATCAAAACCAAAATCAGCTATCACCTCACATCTGTTAGAATGATTATTTAAAAAAAAAAAAGATAACAAGTATTATCAAGGATGTGAGAAAGTTAAAACCCTTACACGCTGTTGGTGGAAATGTAAAATGGTGCAGTTGTTTTGAAAAATATAGGTTTTTTTATTGTTTAATTTTTTTATTTTATTATTATTATACTTTAAGTTTTAGGGTACATGTGCACAATGTGGACGTTTGTTACATATGTATACATGTGCCATGTTGGTGTGCTGCACCCATTAACTCGTCATTTAACATTAGGTATATCTCCTAATGCTATCCCTCCCCCCTCCCCCCACTTCACAACAGTCCCCGGAGTGTGATGTTCCCCTTCCTGTGTCCATGAGTTCTCATTGTTCAATTCCCACCTATGAGTGAGAACATGTGGTGTTTGGTTTTTCGTCCTTGCAATAGTTTGCTGAGAATGATGGTTTCCAGCTTTATCCATGTCCCTACAAAGACATGAACTCATCATTTTTTATGGCTGCATAGTATTCCATGGTGTATATGTGCTTTGTTAAATGGAAGATTTTCAGAAAATTAAAATGGAACTACCACATTATCCAGCAATCCCACTTCTGGGTATATATCCAAAGAATCTAGATCAGCATCTCGAAGAGATATCTGCACTCAATGTTCATTGCAGCATTATTCACAATAACCAAGACATGGAAACAATTTAAAACCTGTAGGACATTATGCTAAATAAAGTAAGGCTGTCATGATCTCACCTACATGAGGAATCTAAAATAGTTAAAGTCATAGAAACAGAGTAAAATGGTGGTTGCCAGTGACTGGGGAGAGAGAGAAATGGAGAGATTCTGTTTCACAGGTACATAGTTCCAGTTATACGATATGAGCAAGTTCTAGATATCTGCTGTATATCGTTGTGCCTATAGTTAACAATACCATATTGTGCACTTAAAATTTTGTCAGAAGAGTAGATATTACGTTGTGTTCTCACCAAAATTATTAAAAAAAAAATCTTTAATCCATGGGAATGTGTATTGTAAAGGTCTTGACTCAGAGGGAGTATTTTCCTTTCTTTTCCCTTAATTATCTTGTCACTTAAAAAAATCTATACAGATTTGTATTACTGCTTATTTAATTCAACAAAATATTTACTAAGTCCCTACTAAGTATAAAACAAAGGGCTAGCTGGTGGATGGAATGAAGAGGACAAACTATTTTAAGGATCTTCCCATCTCTAAGGGTGTTTAGATGGCACTGTTACATATATAAATACCTATAATATGAAGCAGAATATTGTAATTACCAGAGAAATTTCATAATAACAACAATGATGTTGAAGCACTTCCTATGCTTCAAAGCACTGCACTGAGTACTTAGTGTGCATTACTAGCCACTCAAACCCCATGAATGTGGGGGTATTCCTGTTTCACACATGAGGAACTATAGGTTCAAAACGTTTGAATGCTTCCCTAAGTGTCCACATTTATAAAATGAGAAAGCTAGATTTGAAATCCAGATTTGCCTAATTCCAAAACCTTTGCACTTCATCACTATGGTATTCAGAAGATGAAAACATCCTAATTTATTCAATCAGGAGAGACTTCATGGAGATGGCATATGAAATAGAATTTTAAGAAGCATTGGAGTTTTAGAAGCAGAGAGATATGTCTGAAAGCTACTTCAGTTACAAAGAAGAGAATGGATCAAAGTATTTAAAAGGAGAGAACCAGGGCATGTAATAGGATTATAAGTAGATGAGTTTGACCACACAACAGGACTTGTGGAGGAAGCAAGGTCAGACTAATAGATTGGGAAAGAATTGTGAATCACTCCAGATCCCAGGATAATGATTCTGCATTTCATTCAAGACACAAGTGATAGCTTAAGCAAATGCCAACTGTAAACCTCACTCAGACTTTCGGGGAAATGACAAAATGGGGAACTGCTTTGAGAAAGTGACAAGGTGTGACCCACTCCGAAGATTAGAACAGGAGAAAAAAAGGTTATGGATGGGAGTTACTGAATCAGGAAAATCCATCCAAGAATGTTGGGAGAAAAGATGAAGCAGAGTGGATGAACTGCTGGAAAAAAAAAAAAAGGAAAAGAAAAAGAGGAGTGTTCAGGAGTAATCACAATAAGGTGTAGAGCTGATTAATAGAATTTAAAATGTAGACTAAATGGAAGAATAAATATCTGGGGTTAAGAAATTTCAGTTTGGTATTTGGGGAAAAAAAGCAAGGTTGAGTTATTATAACTCCATTCATGACCATTTAACCGCAAGAGACATGGGGGTCACTGTTAAAGCCCAGTAAGAAAGTCAAGAAAATAAAATCTACATAATGCATGGTACACAATAGACATTCACCGAAAGTGTGTTTAATGAATGCATGCATGCATGCATGCATGTTAAGAGAGTATCAAGGATTATAAATCATTCTACTACAAAGACACATACACACGTATGTTTATTACAGCACTATTCACAATAGCAAAGACTTGGAACCAACCCAAATGCCCATCAGTTATAGACTGGATAAAGAAAGTGTAGCACATATAAACCATGGAATACTATGCAGCCATAGAAAAGGATGAGTTCATGTCCTTTTCAGGAACATGGATGAAGCTGGAAACCATCATTATCAGCAAACTAGCACAAGAACAGAAAATCAAACACCACATGTTCTCACCCATAAATGGAAGTTGAACAATGAGAACACATGGGCACAGGGAGGGGAACATCACAAACTGGGGCCTGTCAGGGGCTGGGGGGCTGGGGGAGGGACAGCATTAGGAGACATACTTAATGTAGATGATGGGTTGATGGGTGCAGCAAACCACCATGACACATATACAACTATGTAACAAAACTACACGTTCTGCACATGTACCCCAGAACTTAAAGTATAATAAAAATAAATAAATAAATAAATAAGAAGATATAGAGGACAGGTTTTCATATTACCTAATGCAATGAAGCTAGAAGTAATAATAAGTATGGTGGGTGGCAAAAATTAATCTCAAAAAAAACTTAAGCACCGGGAGCAACATACTGAATTTAATAAAATGTTATTTCACTGAAAAAAAGAGAGAGTATCACCATATATGGTTTTTAAACTTCGCCTTAAATGGCCGGGATCAGAAGATAACAAAATTGTTAGTCAACCGCTGACCTCTCGGA
Source organism: Nomascus leucogenys (assembly GCF_006542625.1). Classification (NCBI taxonomy): domain Eukaryota; kingdom Metazoa; phylum Chordata; class Mammalia; order Primates; family Hylobatidae; genus Nomascus; species Nomascus leucogenys. Next base: position 41,916,153 of record NC_044392.1, on the reverse strand, counting down.
GAATGGTTACTAAGTATCTGGGAAGGCAAGTCATAACATGAAAAGGGAAAGGGAGAGAAGCAGGTGAGAGATGGTCAGAACAATTCCTCAGAAACTGGAGGGGATAGCTTCCAATTTTCTGAATCTCCTTAACAAAATGCTGGCATATTGTACTAAATTAATGGGGGGAGGGGATAGATTTTCAGTGTTTATATCAGAAAGCAGAATCCCAGAATGTTCTACAAACAGACGACTACTTCACAGAACAAAAAAGAAAGAAGAGGCCTTGTTTCCACAGCCCGTGAGAGGCCCAAGCTCAAGGAGACCCTCCACGTGGCTCAGGAGCTCATGGAAGAACACAGTGTCCTCAGACAAAGTGGAGAGTAGCATGATGCCCTCTTGACATGGCCAGCCCAGCCCCTCATCTCATCCATAACACTGCAGCTCTGTAACCACCGTCTTTCTAGCAGCAAAATCTGGGTCACAGGACTCAGAGCTCTAGCAGTCACTTGTGTCTAATAAATAACTCCCATTGATTTTCCAGCCCGGAGTCTCACCCTTCCTTCCCCATCAGCAGCTCTGATTGCTGACACCCAGGGGGCAGGGCTGGAAAGTTACTTACACATTATTGGTGCTCTTCTTCCCCCATCCTCACCCAAGGTGATATAAACCCTGACTAGCCTGCGGCCTAAGAATGTGAATCTCTACATAACTAATTTAGAAGCTGGGTGGGCACAACAATTGTGCTATCTGATACCCTCATCCCAGTCACTGCTGCTGCTGTTAAGAGCCCAAGCTAAGAACATAGACAAGCTACTGTTTGGGTTTCTGTTCTCACCAGCCTCCTGGAAGCCATTGATCAGACAAGTAGGGAGGTCAAATGTATATGACTATGTGGAGTAGGGTAGGTGGGGATGTCAGGGAGAGATGGTAGGAAGAAAAGACAAGAGGTTACCGAATATAAAATTGAATTTGTGATTTTTTTCCTGTTCATATTTCAGGTGAAGATTATGATATGTTTTTTTTTCTCTCACACACATGATTGGGAAGGTGTTTATTTTTCCTAAAGAATTTAATAGTGCTCATGTGAGCTTGATCACACAGCTGGAGAAACCTCTACAGAACTTCACTGCGTGTCTTCATGCTTATACTGACCTCTTCCGTGGCTATAGCCTCTTCTCCTACAGCATCCAGACCAAGAGCAATGAGATGGTCATTTTTAAGTCTCAAATTGGAGAGTACAATCTTATCATTGGGGGTGACAAGGTTTTCTTCAAGGTCTGTGACAATTTCCCCACCCTGGTGCACATTTATCCCAGCTGGGAGTCCTCCTCAGGCATTGCTGAGTTCTGGGTCAGTGAGAAGCCTTAGGTGAGGATGGGGCTAAGGCAGGGTTTCTCTGTGGGAGCTTACCCCAAGATTGCCCTGGGTAGCAGCAGTATTCCTATGGAGGCAAGTTTGGTAAGAGCCAGTCCGTTGTGGGAGAGATTGGAGATGTGTACATGTGGGACTCTGTGCTGTCCCCAGAAGAAATCTGGTTTGTGTATCAAGGTATCTACATCAAACCCAATATTCTGGACTGGCGGGCATTGAACTATACAATGCAAGGTTATGTGGTCACCCAGCCCCATAAATAGAGTTGAAGTTCTGCTTCAACAGGACAAAGTTACTGGGAAGGAAATCCCCAACATGAAACACTAGCTCTGAAGACAATTCTACTTCATGCCTTATGGCTATTTCTCTGTTTTCTCTGAATTTCCTATCTATTGAACTGCTTAATTTACAATAGAAGTACAATGTCTCCTAGCATTTGTTCAGTATTTTTTCATAGCCCAAAACATCTCTCATTTGGAAGTCACGTTTTTAACTGTTGCCATTATTCCAAAAATGGGGAACAACCAGGATACAATGAAAAAAAAAACTTGGAATAAGAAGGAAAAAGTAAAAGGTTTAACACTTCATTAGTACTAGAAACTTTTAGACTTTTCATTTAATGAAGTTTATTCTTATTTTACTCACAATTGACAATTAATTAATCACAATTGTTTATGTAGAATTCAATTGAAGGTTGCCAGATTGGATTTCCAGGTCACAGCTAATAGAAATAGAAAGTTAGAACAGTTCTGGGATTGCTCTACCCATGAAGAGCTCTTGCTCCTTTCTTTATGGCACATCCCTAGACCCGTTGCAGTAAAACACATGCATGTAAACCAGGGCAGCAGGACTATTGGGACCATATGGGCCAACGTGAATCTTCCTCATAGCCAATAGCCCCAGAAGCGCTGTATATAATTAAAGATCATACAGTGTCCCACAGTCATCAAGAAAATATGTTCTGAACAGTACTCATGTCACCTTTGCTTAAAATCCCCTATAAGATTCCCAGACGCTTACATAATAGAATTGTCATTTGAGCCTGCAAAGGTTTCCTAAACGCTAAGGAAGAGCTGCTACATGTATTTCTTACAAGTCCCATCAACTAGTAAGAGAATGGTAAGTAGACCAGGATAGGCAGGTGTTTTGTTGATATGAGAAATGTTTTACTTTCCTCTGCCATCTCCTGACTTAACCACATATTTTCTGTTTATAATACATGTATTAATCTGTTTTCACACTGCTATAAAGATACTACCTGAGACTGGGTAATTTATAAAGAAAAGAGGTTTAATTGGTTCACAGCTCCACATGGCTAGGGAGGCCTCAGGAAACTTACAATCATGGCAGAAGGTGAAGGGGAAGCAAGGCACATCTTACATGGTGGTGAGAAAGAGTAAGCGAGCAAAGGGGAAGTGCTACACTGTAAAACCATCAGCTCTCATAAGAACTCACTCACTGTCACAAAACAGCATGGTGGAAATGGCCCCCTGATCCAATCACTTCCCACAAGGACCCTCCCTCGATTGGGAATTACAATTTGAGGTGACATTTGGGTGGGGACACAGAGCCAAATCATATCAATACATTTTTTCATAATTTTGTATTTTTCATACTAGAAAGAACAAACAAAATCCTACCTTTTCTATTTGATGAATATAATGGCAATAATCTTTTGCCAGCATTAATTTAATGCATTTTAGTTTTTCCTTTACAATATCTCTCCCAGGCAGCCTTTCATCCCCAGGACTAAGGTATGTGATATATTGTTCCCAAGGAGGCATAATTTAGTAAGACAAAAAAGTATTTAAGTGTGAGTGTGAGATCTCCACATGTGGGGAAGTGTGTAAAAGTCCACACGTGGAAAAGTCCACAAAACCCATTCTGGTGCAGCTGCAAGCTGGTGGTGCCTCTGTCAGCCAAGATCCCTGAGTGATGGTATATAGCAGAGCATCTCACAGTGCACAGTGTACAATGGATATGTACTACATTATATCAAGCCACTGAGAGTCCGGCTTCTATTTGTTGCTGAAACATAGCCTTGTCCAATCTAAGATACCTACTGAATGATAGATAACGGAAAAAGAAGGAAATAAATTACAGGAAAATGTGCTCCTTCTGTCCCTTAAGGGTTGTGTGAAGGAAAAGGCAAACTGAAGAGAAAGGGAGTCAATTAGATTTGTGTGTTCTCATCCCTCCTCTCTGGGATGCCTATGCTAATCCAGGAATCATCCCATCAAAGTGAATGTGGTGGTTCAACTCAGTTTGGGAGAGGGGCCTAGAAATCTAGCTTAACTTGCGATCTCTGTTTCCAAATGGGGAATATGTTTCCTCAGACCCTGAGAGAAGTTCAGAAAGCAGGTGGTATGAAAGTCAGTAGGGCTTCTATGGGACCCACATGGGAGAAAGAACATTCCCTTTTCTATACCCAGTCACCATCTTTGGGAAGTGCAGGGAAGAGCATGGAAATGGGAGACATTGATCAATAACTCCAGAAGACTATCATCTAAAGGGATGACTTAAATTATCAGTCCAGGCACCCCACCACCTCCACATTGTCTACTGAGTAGTGGTTCATGAAGAAGACCAGAGAGTTACCATATGAATAAAATACTCAGCCCCACTACATAGATAGACCCATTGGGAACTGTGGAAATGAGACTGCTCTTCTGTGAAACATGGAGACGTTCTGAGGACTGGCTTATGGAACTTTGATGTCACATAACCACTTTATTCCTTCATTCACTTGTCTAATAAGCTAGTATTTATTTCACATCTACTATGTGCCAGGCCCTGTGCTAAGCACAGGAGATACAGGACAGAGCAAAACAGACGGAATCTCTGCCCAAGGAGTTTTGTTACTGTAACAAATTTCTCCAACTCAACAATTAACTAATGTAAACATTGGCTCCTGAATATTGACATTTCTCCAACCTCTAGTTAATGCTATACCTTTCCTCCCAATCTCTTCTTCAAGAGAAGAAATAAACCTTTTTCGAAGGGTTAATTCCCATTGGTAATGTCTACAAGTTACAACAGTCAGTCAGTTGTGTTAATTGAATTGGAACTCTGGTAACCCCCCCTTGGTACCTTTTGTAACTGTCAGATACATTGGCAGTGGTAGCAAAGGAGAAAAAAAATCCTAACTTAGGAAGCACTTGTGCTATTCATAACCCAACAGGGAAAAAAATTATCTGCACAGCACAGAAGCCCAGAAACATAACTGAAGAAAGAAACCAGAGTCAGGGATCATGATCATTCCAGTTGTCATAGAGCCAATGAAGCCCTGGAGAACAATGGATATATTGGTGTCCTAGGATAAATGCCCAGTGGGCAGAGCAGTCACTAACATCAATGTCCCTTTTTTGATCCTCTACCATATTCATGGGTGAGTCTATTACCTATGGTGGGGATGAGGCAAGGAGTCTACAGTAAGCTCTTCCCATGCAATTTACTAAGGAATTTTCCAGGAAAAAAAGCGCATGATATGGTTTGGCTAATACAGCACATGTGGTAATACTCTGCTCCATACCATTATACCCCACAATTTACTTAGGGCAATTCAGTGTAGATCCTTGAGATTACAGTAAATAATAGTCTACTTAAGACTATAATAAAATTTAGCTTCAGATTGAGTTGAGATGACAAAAAGTGAAAGATTTGACCTAGAAGTGTTCATTGCTAGTTCCTTTTGAAATGTGAGACTGAACTTTTCAGATGACCCAAAGAGATGTCCCAATGCTGACATGAAAAGAGGAACCAGACATGGATCACTTTGACCTGATATAGATAAAAGCTCTTTGGGTTATAAATTAACTTCATTTGGGCTTCAGAGTTTTCCATTATCCTCCATGACTAAGCATCATCTTAAGTTGCACCACATTAATTTAATACTATTTTAGCAGTCAAAATGGTCAAATATCAGCAATTTCATTGCTGTATTTCAACCTAATAGATACCCAGAGAAACAACCTCAGAGTTGGGATAGTATGGTGTTTACATCTGGAATAATACAACTGTAGGAGTCAGGGTTGACTGGAGTATTGCAGCTGATATATTGCATGAGGCCTGGTGGCTCCAAAGGGTCCACTCAGCTATGTCTCTAGGAGGTAAATGATCTCCAATGGAAACAAAAATGTGCTGCAGTGATGTATTCCTTCAGTGCAACCTCTTGGGTACCATCTCCCCACCTCACAAGCATGGACAGACAGATGAAAGAGTTGTTAGAGAAAGAGAGGGAGAAGGAACAGAAGAAAGAAAAGAAAGAAAAGGAAGGATTAGATAGAGAAAAGACATTGGAGCCATTTGGAATGCTTTCAACTGCCAATACTCCAACTCCTTCTGGACTAACAGTGGCTTAAACTAACAAAGATACATACTTTTTCTGTGTCTCATACCAAGAGGTTCAAAGCAAGTGGTCCAGAGTGGTGCATTTTTAATGTCTCCTTCCAGATAATGTTGATTCTAGCAATGTAGGTCACAAAATGGCTTCAGCAGTTCCAGATATCACATTCGCATTCAAGGTAAGAAGAAAGAGAAAGAGGCAAGAACCAGAAATATCCATCCTATTTTTTAGAAAAGCCAAAGTTTTCTGGAAGCCCTCTGCCCCATCCCACTCCATGCAGAAATCTGCTATGTCTCATTGGCTGAAACTATGTTACATACAAGATGCTGAATTACTGGGTATTTAGTGCCAGCAAGGTTGTGGCAATATTGTTTTTCTGAAGCAGCATTCCAGCATCTAGAGACTAGCTTCGTGGCTTTCAAGAGGCAGTTGTGGTAGTAGCGGTGGGAAAAACAAAACAAAGCAAATCTGTGATCCAGTGTCTGGCCACTAGCTACCTTGCTGCCGACATGCATCGGCCTCAGCATCAGTGGCTTTCTGAACTCTGGATCACTATTGCAGTGGGGAGTCTGTGAATGCTGCAGGCCTGGGAGTGACCTCCTGATCCCTCACCTTCCTGACTTTTGCAAAGACTGAAGCACCCCTGGTGGGCTAGCTCAATAATCTTGTTCTGAGAGTCATTCCTAAAGACACAGCCTAGAGCCTGCTTCTACAGTCCTTTGTGATTTTGTAAACAATTACATCATTTCAACATCTTTCTGTTTATAATAGCTTGCATGGTTTCTGCTTCCTACAACAGGACTCTGATGCACCAGCCTACTTACTGTTTTGCCACAGGTAGTGAAGTGAAAAGCAGGCTCCGCAGGGCCTCAGCCTCTGCCCAGGCCTGTCAAGAAGAAACTAAAAAGAACTAATTTCCTCAGCCTCCCGGAGTCTCCCTAAGAGAACACATATTTACCTTTCAGGCACAGTCTTAATCATAAAGACCTGAATCTTTGTAAATGTCCATGGTTCTGACATTATTTCTTGAACACATGACACTTCGTTTGCGTCCTCAGGTTTTGGTTTCCGGTTCCCTTTATTTTTCTTTTTTTTTTTCTATTGTAAAAAATGACCTTAGGACTAACATACTGATACATGAATACATCATGGGATATTCACCCTCCAGAATGTATAATCATTTTTGGAAGCTCTTTCTCTAAAGAACAACTTGTTTGAAATTTATTAATGAATTTCTTCTCTCACAGAGTCACCTTTAGCGAATACAGTTTGTGGAGATGGAGAGTTGTACAAAGATCTTTGCTGCAACTGTGAGTTGACTGGGGTCAGTTGTGGCTGGGCCATGACAAGGACCTGACCTGAATGAACCTCAAAACCACCAGAATATAACTTGTCCAGAGTGAGGGGACGTGTGTACTTACCACTATGTGCTCAGCACCTAGAACAGTGCCTGACACATAGTGGGTGTTCAATAAATACCTGTTGAATGAAAGGATATATAGTGGTACCTCAGAGTCTACACTTCACTAAGCCTCCAACATCATTTAGTCACCAAGGCAAAGTCATTGGACAGGATGCTATCCTCACTTCCCTGTCTCTATGCTGCCTTTCTTCATCCTCTTACTTAATGTATATCAAGCACTAGATTCCCTGGGTTCCCTCTGAATAATAATACAAGGAATGAAGAAAGAAAACATGAGACCTACCCCAGGGCTCTTAGGGACTCATTTGCTGGCTCTAGTGTTCACTACTCCCAAGGCTAGTCACTAGCCTTGGTGAAAAAGCCTTAAATCCGACTGCTAAAATAGTGTTGTATCACTCTTCTACCCCAAAGAGAGGCACATTAAGGGATGGATTACCCAGTCAAATAGATCTGATTGCCAACTCTACCAGGTAAGTAGTACTAAGATGTAATGAGATGGGCAACATTATAATATTTAAGAAATTAAATTTGAGTAAATAATTTGGAAATCAACAGAGGGATGTGTGTGTGTGTGTGTGTGTGTGTGTGTGTTTGTGTGTGTGATGTGATGGCGTGATGTCTAGTACAGTAAGACTGCCAAGGAATATATTTAAGCCATCATGGATATATTTTAAATAGCTGGATTAGACAGTAGTTTAAAACACAAACATTTATTATCTCACATAGTGTCTGAGAGTCTGAGACTCAGGAATCCAGGAGCAGCTTAGCTATGTGGTTCTGCCCAGGGTATCTTGTGAGGTTGCAAACATGTCAGCCAGCATGCAGTCATCTCAAGGCCAGCACTAGTGGATCCACTTGAAGATAGCCCACTGACAGCTAATGACAGACAGCTACATTTCCTACTGGGTCTTGGCAGAAAGTTTCAGTTTCTCACTAGTTTCTGGGTGTCCTCATCTGAGTAATCCAAGAGCAGGTGAGATTGCAAGCAGGAAGCTGCAGTGCTGTTTATGACCCCATTTCTGAAATCACATTTTCATTTTTCTTTCTACTTATCAGAAGTGACTCACTAAGTCCAGTTCGCACTCCAATAGAAGGGGAAGCTCCATGTCCTGAAGGGAAGAGTATCAAAGAATTTGTGGACATTTAAAACCACTGTGGTCTCTGAAGGAAGGTGGATCTGGTTAAGTACATGGTGTTTGCTAAATTCACTATGCAATTTTAGGATGAAATACTCAGAGTATTGAAAGGTGTTCCCTCTTCTGTTCTCCCCAACAGTACCTAAGTTTTCTTCTAAATAAATATTTGGCACCTATTTAAAGAATACTTCCCAGATTGTGAAAGAATGCATATAAAGAATGAAGGATAAGGCAGTTTGACAGTTTAAGCCCCCTCTGGCCTTCCTGCCTTATATAAGGGGAGGAGGAAAAAAAAAACTAAGAAACTCTTCTGAAGGTCACAGCCCAAGGACTCTGGCCCACTTGAAAAGACCAAAAATAAAAAATAAAAGCTCCAGCCTGGCCAACATGGCAAAACCCTGTCTCCACTAAAAATAAGCTGGGCATTTTGGTGTGTACCTGTAATCCCAGCTGCTCAGGAGGCTAAAGCAGGAGAATTGCTTGAACCCAGGAGGCAGAGGTTGCAGTGAGCTGAGAATGCACCACTGCACTCCAGCCTGGGCAGCAGAGCGAGACGTCATCTCAAAGAAGAAAAAAAAGCAAAACAGAGATTTAATCATAAGATGATTGGACACTTATCCTCTCCAATACCTTACCACTGCATCTGCAGAGCTCCAGCATAACAGTGGATTACAAGTGATAGAGTAGCAAGACACGGATTCTACTTAAGAAGGAGTCTCTAGAAACACCCAAGGAAAACAGGCAGACAAAAATGAGAACACTAGAGGAACCTGACAACTACAGCCACAGTAAACAGTAAACACAGCCTCACTCTTCTTAGCCAGATAAATGTATCTAAAACCTCACGCTAAAGCCTATTTACTTCAGTTCTTATTGCCTAATGCATCAGATATAAATTATTAAAAATTACAAGACATCCCGAAAAGCAGGAGGAAAAGTCGGAAGAGACAAGTAAGCATCAGAACCACATAGAGATAGAGCATAGATCTTGGAATGATTAGAAGCCTGGGAATTTAAAATAACTATGATTAATATGCTAAGAGTTCTAATGAAAAAAGCATGTGGATTCTTTCCTTGACCATATCCAGTCTACCGACAAATCCATCAAAAGGTATTCTTAATTTCTGTTACAAATTTTTTTATTTCTAACATTTACTTTTGGTTCTTTTCTAGTTTCCTTTGCTCTGCTTACATTATTCATCTGTTCCTGCATATTGTCCATTTTTCCCATGACAACATCTAGCATATTTTATAGTTGGTTTTGAGGGAATTGCCTAACAAGAGAGGGCCAAAATACATGAGGCAAAAACCGATAGAAATAGGAGAAATTGATGAACTCATTGTTATAATCACAGTCTTCAACACCACGCCACACTATCAGTAATTGACAGATCCAGCCAGCAGAAAATTAGAGAAGATATAGTTGAACTGAATAGCAACAGAATTTAATTGACAGTTATGGAATCCATTGTTCAACAACAGCAGAATACACATTCTTCTCATGCTCACATGGAACTTTTACCAAGATAGATCACATTTTGGGCCATGAAACACAACTTAACAGAATAATAAACATCACCCAAAGCATGCTGTCAGATCCCAATAAATACTATTAAACTAGAAAAAAAAAAACAGAAGATAGCTGGAATGTTCCAAAATATGCAGATTAAACAACACATTTCTGAATAAAATGTAGGTCACAGAAGACATTTCAAAAGACATTTTAAAATGTTTGAACTAAATGAAATACAACTTATCAAAATTTGTGAAATGCAGAAAAAGCAGTGCTCAGAGGGAAATTTGTAGTATTGAATGCATATATTAGCAAAGAAGAAACATTTAAAATTAATACCCTAAAATTTCACCTTTGTAAGCTAGAGAAAAAACAGCTGTACACACCTAAAGCAAACAGAAGAAAAGAACTAATAAAAATTAAAACAGATATCAATGAAATTAAAAGCAGGAAAAAATTGAAAGAGAAAATCATTGAAATTAAAATCCAGTTCTTTGAAAAAAATTAATAAAATTGATAAGCCTTTAGCCAGGCTAACCAAGAAAAAAAAAAAGAAAGAAGTCACAAACTGCTAATATCAGAAATTACTATCAATCCTATGGATATTAAAAGGATAATAAATGAATATAATATAAATGTCTCTATGCTCTCAAATTTGCTTACTTATTTAGAAGAAATGGAAAAATTATTTGAAAGACATAATTTACCAAAACTCACACATGGAGAAATATATCATCTGAATAGCTCAATATCTATTAAAGAAACTAAATTGATAATTAATAATCCTCCAAAAATAAAAACACCGGGGCCAGACGGTTTCACTGGTGAATTTAAGAAACAAATATTTAAGAAGAAAGTATATTAATTATCCATAATCTCTTTCAGAAAATACGAGTGGGAACACCCAACTTGAAAAACAGCATCTTTTGCCAAATCCACAGATATGACCATACTTGATAAGGAACTAGATGCTTTTCTCCTAAGATTGGGAAGATGTCCCCTCTCATCATTCCTATTTAACATTGTATCGAAAAAGTCTTAATGCAATAAAACAAGGAAGTAAAAGGTATATACATTGTAAAAGAAGAACCAAAACTGTATTTGTTAGCAGATGACATGATTATCTATTGTTGACTGGGAAAAAATAAAAAGCCCTCCTGGAACTAATAAGCAATTATAGCAAGTCTGCAAGATAATAAACAAAAGTGTGCTGTTGGTTAGTCTACAAAAGTCAGTTGCTTTCCTGCAAACCAGCAACAAACAACTGGAATTTGAAATTAGAAACACGTCATTTACATTAGCACCAAAAAAATGAAATACTTAGGTATAAATTAACAAAATATATGCAAGATTTATATGAGGAAAACTATAAAATTGATTTTAAAAATCAAAGATCTTAATAAATGGAGATGTATTGGTTTTCCCAACTTGATCTATAGATTTAAGGCAATCACAATCAAATTTTTAGCAAATTATTTGTGTATATTAACGAGCTGATTTTGAAGTTTATATAGAAAGAAGAAGACCCTGAATAGCCAACCAAATCCTGAAGGGGAACAAGAAAATCCTAGAGTTAACACTATTCAAGACTTTAACAAAAAATGACGTGGTACTAGAAAAAGAACAGACAAGTGGATCAATGGAATGGAATAAGAGTCCAGAAATAGACCTACACGAATAAACTGATCTTTAACAAAGGGGCACAGGTAAGTCAATGGAGAAAGGATCATCAAAATATGGAGCTAAAACAACTTGTTAACTACATAAGACTATATGGATCTAGACACAAAACACATACCTTTCACAAAAAAATTAACTAAAATGAGTTACAAACCTAAATGTAAAACACAAAACCATAAAATTTATAGACGATAATAAAGGAGAAGTTTAGGTGACTTTAGGTTTGAGAATGACTTTTTAGATAAAACACCAAAAGTATAATGCAAGAAAAAATTGATGTTAGACTTTATTAAAATTATAAACATTTGCTCTGTAAAATACTTTGTTGAGAAAGTGAAAAGACAAGCCACAGACTGGTAGAGAATATTTACAAAACACATATCTCATAAAGGACTTCTATTAAACATATACAAAGAACTCTTAAAATTCAACAATAAAAAATAAACAACCCAATTAAAAATGGGCAGAAAATCTGAATAAACACTTCACCAAAGAAGTATTCACATGGCAAATAAGCATATAAAAAAGATACTCAACAATGTGTCTCCTTAGAGAATTGAAAATTAAAACAATGAGATACTACTACACACCTATTAAAATTGCTAAAATAAAAAAACCTGACAATACCAAATGCTGACAGGGTTGAAGAAGCAACAGGAATGATCAGTCATTGCAAGTGGAAATGCAAAGTGGTATAGCCACTTTAGGATATGTTTTTATAGCTTATTAAAAAATACAACATAGTCTTACCATAGGACCCAGCAATCACACCAGGTGTTTACCCAAATGAATTGAAAATTTATATCTAGACAAATATCTGCACACAAATGTTTACAGCAGCTCTATCTATAATTCCAAAAACTAGAAGCAACCAAGATATCTCAATAGGTAAATGGATAAACAAACTGTGGTACGTCTATAGAATGGAATATTACTCAGTAATAGATAGAAAATAAGCTCTCAAGCCATAAAGAGACATAAAGAAACCTCAAATCCATATTTCTATGTAAAAGAAACCAGTCTTAGAAGACTACATACTGTATAATTCCAGCTACATGACATTGTAGATAAGGCAAAACTATAGAGACAGAAAGATCAGTGGTTGCTAGGGGGAGGCAGTATAAATAAGTAAAGCAGAGGGGATTTTTAAGTAGGGAAGCTATTTTTTATGCCATTGTAATGGTAGACACATAAAACGCATTTGTCAAAACCCAAAGAAATGTACAACACAAAGGGTGAACTCTAATGTTATGCACGTTAGTGAATAATGATGTATCAGTATTGGTTTATCAATTGTCATAAATGCACCACATGAATGCAAGATATTAATAAGGGAAACTGTGGCCGGGTGTGGTGGCTCACACCTGTAATCCCAGCATTTTTGGAGGCCTAGGTGGGCAGGTCACAAAGTCAAGAGACTGAGACCATCCTGGCCAACATGGTGAAACCCTGTCTCTACTAAAAATACAAAAATTAGCTGGGCGTGGTGGTGCGCACCTGTAGTCCCAGCTACTCGGGAGGCTGACGCAGGAGAATCACTTGAACTTGGGAGGCAGAGGTTACAGTAAGCTGAGATCGGGCCACTGCACTCCAACCTAGTGACAGAGTGAGACTCCATCTCGAAAAAAAAAAAAAGAAAAAGAAACTGTACAGGGGAACTCTGTACTATCTACTCAATTTATCTGCAAACCTAAAACTGTTCTAAGAAGTAAATTCTATTCATTTAAAAAATATGTATGATCATATAATTGATTTTAAAGGCATTTAATAATAGCATTCATTCATGTTTTAAAACTCATAGACTAAGAGAAGAGTTCTTCCTTCCATTAATTTTTAAATTTGTTCTCTATACTTTTTTTTAGCAGCCTTTTTTTTTTAACAAAACTGATAGGTAAAGGAGAGGAATATAAATAATAAAGATAACTAACATTATAAAAGTATTTACTATGTGCTAGCCACTGTACTAGATCCTTCATGCAAAATTAATATATTTAAACACCACAGAAACCCAGTGAGGTAGGTACTGTCATTATTCCTGTTATCACAGATGGGCACCTAAGACACTGGGAGGTAACTCGTAGAGTTCTCTCAGAAAGAGGCAGACACAGGATTGGGAGGGAGCCAGCGTCTGGGGTAGGAGCCCATGATCTTTCTCTCTACACTACACTTCCTAGACTGCAAATATGAAACTTAATCTCTTGTGTCCAGAAACAATTTTTTTGCCTCATTACTAAACAAACTCTTCTCTCTTGAAACTCGTTCCATGCCATTTTTTCCTCCCCCCAACACCCACCTTTATCATCGTAAGTCCCAGAAGTCTCTCCTGCTTTCTTCAAGAGCTACATCATCTTGGGGTTAGAATCTTCCTTATGTATACCTCTGTTGGACGCACTCACTGAAACACATGTAAGACATGGTCCTGAGGACACAGAGTACGTGGGATCCTCAAACTGTAAACATGGAACAACATTCTTAGGATGTTTACTCCTACAATTCTGGGCCCATGCAAATGGATGTCCAAAGGAGGGAGGCACAAGCTGGGTGGACCGCAGCAGTGCCAAACGCCAGTTTAATTTTAAGTGTGGTTGTGCAGCAATCCCTTTATCTATTTATCCCATCTCCAGCCCTCCATCACATTACCCAAAGATCTGCTTCAATCGTTCTATTTCCTTTATCTTCAAGCTTCCATCTCACTCAGCAATCTTGGCAGACAATCTACTTTTGAGTTTCCAGAAAGTCAATTTGTCTAAGTTGGGTTTCCAATGTCTCTTCTCTCCTTCTGCTGAAAAAGCTCTGTCTCTCCCTCTCTACCTCACTAGTTTCTAAGAACAACTGTCCCTCTTCCTGACAAAAACACTAATCTGCCCATAGGACCAGCAGAAACATTTAGGAACAAGATGATTTTTAGCTTCCAGAAGTGCTTCCAAATGAGACAGTAACAACCACAGAAGTTTTAAAAAATAAAACTAAGGAAGAAAATTTTACTTCATATGGTAGATGTATTTAATAAAATTTCTCTAAACATTAATTTTAAGAATCAAATCATTATGGACCTACTTAAAACTCAGTACAGAAAACTCACATAGCTGTACTCTAAAAACGATAGGATTCTATGGCAGAAGTTCTTGCCAAGGAATGCATGCGGAAGTGGCATGTACCACTTCCAGACCATCATGGTAAAGAAGCAGGTGAGGCTTTTTCATTGTACTTCTGTTGTCACCTGGAGGTAGAACATCCATCACAGGACTTCTTTTCTTAGAAGCCCTAAGAAAAGCAGAGCCATATGATATAGTGTCCTTGAATTGAGAATTATAGGAGAACTGCTTGCCAATCAGGAGCGTGTAGTTATATTTCACATGAGCCAGAATTAATATTTAATTATTTAAATATTATTTCTTAATTATTAAATATTATTTCTTAATTCTTAATATTAAGAATTAATATTAAGCCATAAGATTTTGTAGTAAGTCTGTTACCACAGCAAGTATTACCCTTACCTAATATGGGTGTTGTCTGTTCTCAACTTTTTAAGTCTTGCTTCTTTCTTTACTTCTTGCAAAGCAAAACTCAAAGATATCTTAAACAGGCCGGGCGCGGTGGCTCACGCCTGTAATCCCAGCACTTTGGGAGGCTGAGGTGGGTGGATCACGAGGTCAGGAGATTGAGACCATCCTGGCTAACATGGTGAAACCCTGTCTCTACTGAAAACACAAAAAATTAGCTGGGCGTGGTGGCAGGCACCTATAGTCCCAGCTACTCGGGAGGCTGAGACAGGAGAATGGCGTGAACCCAGGAGGCGGAGCTTGCAGTGAGCGGAGATTGCACCACTGCACTCCAGCCTGGGCAACAGAGCAAGACCCGTCTCAAAAAAAAAAAAAAAAAAAAGGCCTAAAACAGAGACTTTTTGCACAAAGTGGGTGATCAATAAATGTGTTAAGATAACATTGATTTTTTTGGAGTTCTGAATCCTATTGCTTCTTTAAAACCTTTGTTTTAATTTAAAGATATATTCAACTGAAACTTATGGAAATGTAGGACACACCTATGAAAAGTGCTCACTACAAAAAAAAAAAAAAGCCATGTACTTTGAAAAGCACTGCTCTTCTTCCTTTCTTCCTCTTCCCATACTATCAGATCTCCTTAAGCTTCTGCCATGAGACTCTGCCTTTGAGAAAGTCATGGTGGTTATCTCCTAAGGAAACTTCTGCTTCTTAAATCATCTAAAATGTCTTGCTATTTTTATTAACAAACATTTCAACTTAAGTTTCACTTTTTCAGAGAGGCTGTTTCTTACCACCCATTGATCACCTGGTTGCCCAAAACAGAAACCTGAGATTTACCATCCCTGTCCTTCACTTACAGGTTTTGACAAAGAAAGTGGAATGTGAAGGGTACAAAGGTGTAAGTGGTCATGGTATGTCCTAGAAACAAGCACTTGAGCAAAGAATGTATGAGATAATTTGGGATGGATTGAAATCTTGTAAGTTGTAATACAGCTTCTTATTTAGTGCATTTGACTTGTCTTATTCCTGTCACAGTTGTTTATTTTATGGGTACTTCTCATCACTTCTTCCTTCTGTCTAAAATCCTTCAAAAATATGCTCACAGCAACAAGAATAAAATCCAAAGCATTCATATACTTTAAAATATTCTATAATTTCTGCACATTTTCTAAACAGCCCTGAACACAACTGGCTTGCACATTGGCTTCCTGAACTCTCCAACTGTCTGCAATGCTCCTTTTTTCCTTGTTGCAAAGCAGACTTTTACTCATCTTTTCAGATCCCAATCAAATATTGCCTCCTGCACAAAGCGCACCTGTAGCCAGCTCTCCACCTCCATAGTGACAGGATCCTTCATTAACTGTGTTTGCAGCTCCCTGTAATGTAACCTTTACTGCTCCTATTTTGCTGCCATGTGAGGGAGAGTAATTACAATGTTACCGTCCCAAAACCGACTAAGTAGGATTTATCTCTGCATCCTGAGTACTGGATCCTGTACTTGATACTTCAAGAGTGGCTAGATGTATTTATTGAAAGAAATTGTAATGGTAAAAAGGATATTAGCGAAATCACAAAATGAAAACACAAAAACTCAGGGAATAGTAACATGAGGAGCTCAGCAAAAACCTTCTTTTGAACAGACATCTTTTCAACTCGTCAGAATTATCAAAGCAATCATTTAAAGTTTCTGGAGATTGACTGAAAAGCTTGTAACACCTACCACTCTACCACCATCACCTACCTAGTTGTGCACCTACCCCAATATCTGCATTTTTTTTTACATGTTATTTGCTCTGCTGAGACGCTGAGCTTCTTAAAGGTAAAGGCCTTATCTGGCTTAGGCAAGTGACTGGTACATTATCAATACTCAGCATTTATATTTTGAGTGAAAATATGACAACATTTTCTGTTGAAAAAGAGGTGTTTTTAAAACAGGAAATAACACCATAATACAAACTAAAATATTGAAAGTATTTGCAAAGTTCTATGAAAGAAGAGATGAAAAAGCAATCAGTCTTGTTTGGATGGAGTAGAAGAGAAGAGAGTAGAGTAGCCAATGATGATGATTATGATGATGGTGGTGGCCCCTACCATTATCACCACTGATGGAGCCCAGCCCCTTCAAATACATTTTCTCTCATTCTCTCCTCTAGTCCAACCTCTCTATCTCACAGCACTCCTTATCATTTCTCAAACAGTTCAGGATTTGACATAAGCTTATCATTTCTCAAACAGGTCAGGATTTGACATAAGCTTTTGTGTGTTTTATGATAATTTTGATTAAGATATATTTACATGTGTATTCATGTAGACATATACTGTTGCAATACAAAACCTCTCACTGTAATTTTTTGTCAAAACAGTTTTGCAAAACTTTATTCTAGAACAATAGATTCTTATCTTTGGTAGATCAGAGACTTCTTTGAAAATCTGGTGAAAAAATACATTCGCAGTATTTTGCACACAATTTCAGAGAGTTTACAAACCCACTGAAACTCATTCAAGAACCCCCTAGGGACCTAGGAACTTCAGCTTCAGAATCACCCCTGAAGGCACAAAATGTGCTGATTATCACTGAGGCATTGATTTCACCTATTAACATACACAGTTCCACCAAATGAGAGAAAAGGGCACCCACTATACCTGGGACCCTCGACCTCCAGCAGTCTGTTGGAGGGAGAGAAGATCACAAGTGACCAAAAATGTGCCTCAGGCCTGCTTCTGTGGTTACAAAAATATATACAGCAAAAGTATAAGACAGAAAATGGAAAGCACTTACCTTGGGCTGAAGTAACAATGAGTCATTTATTCCCAAAATATAGTAGTGTATGAAATAGATACCACTATACCTGGGCTTTGGGAACGTACCTTGGAGCTCTGTCTCACAGTAGATATACATGATAATTTTCTTAATTACACACGTAACTACTCACCAAGGAAAAAGCGTAAGATATGAGCAGAGAAGAGCACTTCAGAAGAAAAATTCTACTGGGAAACACAAAAATAAACTTTAAGCCCCTTATCCCACTACCTCTCACCCACCCAGAAGAAGGGAAAATTAGTACTTGGAGTTTTAAACGATTGAAAATTGTGGTCCATGTTTAGAGAAGAGCAACCAAACCCACTTACCCAAAATAAGCCACCACCAATCAACAGTTACCATGCAGCCACTGTGGAATTAACAATTCCTAAAAGCTTTCAAGGAACAAGAAGATAAATGTTTAAGAAGAGGAAATCCAGATGAAGGCACCATTCTTTGAGAAGAGCCACCCATCTGTTCTCTTTCTTCTCAGCTTCTGGGGCTGCAGCAATAATGTGGTTTTAAAAAGTCTTTGTTTCCTCCTACAGAAGTAAAGAGTACTTCACCTAAACACATACTATTTAAGTGGGGACAAATTCATGGAAAGAAGGACCTCTCTTTGCTCAACTATTTATTTTTCAATCAGCACATGGTAAGGAAAGCCTTTTTGAAATGTCAATTAAGGGTCATAAAGCTGAAATCATGGAGCTGCAGAAAGTCTCAGGTGGTCCCTGGGATTCTTTAACTGAAGTCACTGCTGCCATTATCATCAGTAGTTCTGCTCCACTCAAAGACAAAAGTCAAGGACCAAATGGCCAGGTGAAGTGGGAGGTAGGAGGATTTTCAATCAACTCGCTCACACATAAGAATAAGTCATCAAAATGCTCCTGGAGTGCCACTCGCCGATGCAGTAATGTCCACCCTGAGCAAAAATCCTAGATTCTGCCTTCTTTCTAGAAGTAGAAAAGCAGTCTAAGTGTTTGAACCAATTCACAACAGAACTTTCTATTTGGTCCTCTTGTGAGATGTAAAATGTTTATGAGCAGGAAAAACATTGCCCTGGACTAAAGGTCTCCTGATAAAATGAATCAATCTGTTAAGAAATATTTCTGTCCACAGCTCTGTACATGGTATCCTTGGCCTCCACGTACCTCAGAGTGTAAACAACAGTGTCCAGAGGCAGAATGAATGATGATAATGTAGGTCTCTTATAGAAGACCTGTTTTCTATTGAGTTCATTAGCTTGTGCTTGAGGTAGGCAGTACAAGCACAGACATATAGACAATGACCCTGATGAGGTGGGGGTTGGGGGACACAGGTGGCAAAGACCTCAGATTAGGAAATTCTAAGCATGATGGAGGTAACAAGGATGTCAATATAGGAAATGCAAACCAAACCCATGGACACCTGCACACATGTGTGGTGAATAAAATACTGTTTATTTCATAGATACTACTGTCAATGCAGGAGATTTTCATGACAAGAAGGGTGTCAAAAAAGAAGCGGTCTAAATAGCATATGTGCTCCTTTTGTACCTCTGTGACACTGTGGTTATTTAGACCACTGTCATGATCAGGCCAATGCAAAAGACACCACACACGAGCTGGGCACATGCCCTCTTATTCACAAAGACTGTGCACTCCAGGAATTCCCAAATACACAGTAGTCAATGGTGGTCAAGATGGCAAAGATCATTATTTGTAATTCAAAAGATAAATGCTTGAGGGGATAAATACCCCATTCTCTATTATATGCTTATTTCACAGTGCATGCCCATAAATATATACACCTACTACGTACTCGTAAAAATTATTTTAAATCTTAAATAAAATTTTTGAAAAAAGAAAGAAAGAATCCAGAAATTAAAAAAAGATGACAAAGACCAAGAAAATCTCCTGGTTCTGAGCTATGATACTAGAAAGTATTGTAGAATAGGGACTAGTGTATAAAGTCACTGAACTAACCAACACTCTCAGGAAGATGATGGCATTCCCTGCTGAAGTTAAGATGTGGATGACATCACTCACAGAAGCTGGAGACAACCAGCAAGGCGAACTTTGTCAGCTTCTGTGAGGTTCTTTCTTTGTATTTTGAAGTTTTAGGGATAACAATAAAATAGATCAGCATAAGAAAACTCTTGTGCTGCCATGTTTCTGTCATGAGCAGAAACATGGCATAGTTGACAAGATGACAAGAGTAGAGCAAGACAGCTCTAGCTAAGACCTCTTGTAGCTGCACAAGCAAGGAATCTGCTTCTGCATCTTCAATGCATGTATTGTCTATCACTGTGGACTGGAAAATATATTCCTAGACATAGAGAAGGGAACTTTTAAATGCACTCAAGATATAGAGTTACACTGAGTCCCTGCTGTTATATTTTTCTTCTTTGCACATCTCCTCCCAGAAGACCCAGGTATTATGAAGGGATTGTGAACAGCATGAAGACGGTTGTGGCCAGTGGGAGCCAGTGAATGTTAAATTTTATTTAAAAATTTATATTTAAAAAATGAATAAACACTAATCTCAGCAATGAAATCTATGTTTTATAAAACTATAAAGATGGGTTGTTCAAAAAAAAGTGTAAGAGTGAAGGGATGTCAAGAAAGATAAAGACTAAGATAGAGATATGGTGACATTCCAGAGAGCAGTTTCAGGTGAATTCTGAACTTAAAAGTGAGATTTCAGTGAGGTAATATGGTCGAGGTGTCTCACTAAACCTAAAAGTAGAAGATAAAAAAAACTTAGCGAGATTTTCTTTTATAAACGAACCCTGAAATTAGGAACAGAGAAATGAGATCAAGAAAAGACTCTGGTGTATCAGCATGACCTGGAAAGTGACTGACCAATTTGTGAAGCTGCCAGAATTGCGAAGGGGAGGTAGGAGTTCACAGCAACCTGAGCCTGGCATTTAGAGTCTGAAAGAGCTACTTTGGTAGAAAGGTCAGTCATAATCTCAGGTGGACACTGATTTTTCTCTGTTGTTGGCTGAAATGTTATGAGGTGGGCAACAAAGACATGATAGCCACTCTGTCAAGAAGAGACGATCTATAAACTGTGTGGGAAATGTACATTGAATCTCAAGTCTCCTGTGGAGAATCTTGTTTCTCTCCTTTTATTCTTTGTCAGAATTACTGAACCTTAGGAAACAAACTCCCTTCCTCTTTCTCCCTCCATCATTCCCTGAAACTTGGCTTCTGACATGCTCACTTTATGAAAATTGCTCTTTCAAAGGTTACCAATGAAGTTTTTATTGCTAAATCCAGCATGCATTCAACTTAGATCTCTCTGATGCATTTAATACCACTGGATACTGCTTCCTGGACACTTACACTGACTTGGTTTCCATGACACCACATGCTATCCTCTCTGCCAAACATAATTTTTTGTCTCCCACCTCCCTCCCCACCTGCCATTCTTATCTTGCCTCTAACACCATGAATGTGAAAGTTTCCTCAAGTCAGTGCTTGGCTCCCTGACCTTTCCTCTCTTCTCTCTTCCACTGAAAGACAAAATTCATTTTTGTTTCATTATCATTTATATGTTGATTCCTCTGAAACCTGTATTTCTAATTCCAAGTGGCAGTCACATATTTCAAATTCTCCAAGACCTTTCTTATACGTAAGTCAAGCTATCATTTCAAATTTAGCATTTGAGGAACCAAGTTTACCACCTACCCTACGCCTCCTCCAAGTGAACATCCTCTCAATTTTCCTATCTGTACTGGCAGCACCATATTTTTCCACATGATTTGCAGTAAGAAATATGGTTCCATATTCTATATATATTTTTTAATTCTCATCTTTGTCCTTTTTTGCCTTTACAATAAGACCCTGCCATCAGTCTAAGTTGTGTATCTTCGGTTTTATCCAACCACATATCAGAGTGATAATCAGTTACTCTTGATGCATGCCTCCATTGCCTCTTTCCATCTAAATGCTCTCAAATTCCCTTACAGCTAACAGAACACACAGCAAATAATTCTTTACTGAACACTAATCTTGTTCTACCCTGTGTTCTACTCAGTCTCTTCCTATCCAGTCTTTCCCATTGGTTACTGTGGCTTAATGTCTTCTACAAACACCTGAGGTCTCAGAAAGCATCTTTACGGTATTCTTTAATCCCTCAGGTGATCTTCATTTGTATCTCATATTTCTGCCTTTTTGAAGCTCCGAGTCAGATCCTCTTTCTGCTACTGCTGATGCCTTCTTCCACTATGCTCTCTGAGGGTAAACTTTGTTGCATGTCAATTAATGTAGCCAAGACAACTCGTTTGGGGCACACAGGTGGACCTGCTTCTCTTCAACATACTGTATCTTTTCTTCCCCACCCTCAACTCTTCCATAGCCATCCAGACAGGAGCCGCCACCTTGACCTGAACTTTCACTGGCAGGAAGGCACCCAGGCGGATCCAGCAACAGTGAGGATTGGCTCACTGTGAGGATTGCACCCAGTTTTTAAGACCCAGGATTCATTTTCCTACATCCTGACATCAGAGCTTTTCCTTTCTGCAATAGAAATAATTCTCAGTTTCCTCTTTGACAACCCTTGAAGTGCAGGCTGTTCTCTTCCAAGGCCTGAGAAGCATATTCCAGGGAAGGAAACTAGACAACAGAATCAGACTCCACTTTTTCTCCCTTTTCCAATTATACTATAGACCCTACCTTCCAACCAAGCTTTCCTCTTCACAGTGCATAACACAACATTTTCATATTCAACTACAAACCCTTGCACTTGGCCCCAACAGCTATCTAAAGCCGTTATCTTCAAGCTCTCCCAGCATGAGTCTAGGGCTGTGTCACTTATCCCCAAGACCTGTTCCCTAGGCTCATCTCCCATTAGAGAAGACTCTCTTCTACATTAATTTGCAAACCATTTTTTGTTAAGAGAATGATTATTTATTTATGAAGAAAACTAGAAGCATCTGGTGAGCCCTGTGTTTTCTGAGTTTTATGGCACTTATTAATTAACATCTGGAAATGTTAGGGAATTGCATAGTCCCTGGGCTCTCAAGAAAGGTAACCTTCCTGCTCCTACTTCCAGCATTACCTGATCATATCATTCAACTGTATTCTACTTTTTGTTGCTAATAAACTGTTTCTTGTAAAAAAAAAATCCTCACTCAAAGTTAAGTCTTTTGATTCCACAATATATAACAGTTTCTTTTCATGTGTAAGAAAAATTGTTAGATAAAATCAATAATCTAAATATAAATAAGTCCTAATATGCAGATTCAGTCTAGAAGGGATCCAAGACAAATACAATAATATCTATAATATGAGACAGATGGTGGTAACAGCCATAAAGGCTCTAAAGTGATGGTAATAATAACCATCCAGATACTGTTCCATGTACTTTATGTATATCATAGTATCTCATTTATCTTTAGAGAAACACTGTGAGGTAGATAGTTTTATCTTTGTTTCGCAGAACAGGAAACTAAGGTTCAGAGGGGTTTAGTGACTTGCAGAATAGTCAGCCACTAGTAAATGGCAACATTGGAATTCTATCCCAAAGTCTTTGATCTTAACCTTATGAGAAGTACGAAAGAGGGGAAATAATGTGTAGTTGGGACATTAGAAAAGTCTTCATGAAGCAGATTGTTTTTTATTTTTTATATTTTTGTATACATTCAAGGCAACCAAGTTTAGTTTTATTACATAGACAGCAATAACATAGTGGTGAAGTCTGGGCTTTTAGTATAACTATCACCTAATAAGCTTGAGATTAATGTTGAAGAATGGCTGGAATTCCAAGAAACAGAAAAAAAAATGAGAGAAATTCAAGACAGTATGAAGGCAATGAATAGAAGTAATGAAATCAAGTAAGCCAGGAATGTATACAGAACAACAATTAGAGGTGTTCGACTGGAGAATAGGATTAGATTCTGAGATAATAGCCAGGTTAGAGCCAGATTGCAAATGGCATTGGCTTCCAAGCAAATGATCTGTATTTAATTCAGGAGTCAACAGATGTATAATCCCAACTTTATCACTAACCCATACTGTGCAACAAGCCGGATAAGGCTTCACAACCTGGGATTCCATTTAGAGAAAAAAAGTAGAGAATGGAAACTCCCCAGGGATGAGAATAGGAAGGATACTTTGAACAATGATAGAGAAAGTGTATTCTTGGTGGCAGTGATTGTGTCATTGAAAAGGCCAATTAGGTCTGGGGTGAGCTAACAGAGGACGGAGTGAACAAGAGGCTAAATAGGATGAGAAACAAGATGCCATATAATTTAGGGATGAGAGAGAAAGAAATAATGTGGCTAGAAAGAACATCAGTTTGATATCTCAGAGGAGGAGAAGGTTTGAGTGGTGGTTAATAAACTGTACAGAGAGAGAATGAAGGAGACATAGAAAGAATGAAGGTGGAGATCTCTGGGGCTGTGTGAGAGTCAGTGACCACTGAATCCCCAGCACCTAGTGTAGTACCTGAGAACTAGTGAATAAATGTATTAGTGGGGTCATCACCAAAGATGGATTAGATATACACTCAACGACCAAGGACTCAAAGAAGAGGAGAGAAAAACTTGGGGAGATGCTGACATCTCTGCAGGTAGTATGAAGTAACCAGAAAACAAGTCGTAATGAAAAAATGGAAAGATCTAGGATAAGGAAGCACCATGATATGCAAAAGAAAAAAAGCGCTGAGTAGAAATAGCAGAAAAATACTAAGCTTCATGGGGACAGAAAGTTTATTCTCCAAGTCCCTCTTTCCCCTTAGCTTTGCCTGGATGTATTACTCGATGTTGAATTAGTAAAAGTTGAAGGCACTTTTTAGGGTCTTCAGCAGAAAGCAGAATCCTAGAATATCCTACAAATACGAGACAACTTGAGAACTATAAAAGAAAGAAAAGGCCTTGTTCCCATAGCCCACAAGAGGGCTGAGCTCAGCGATACACTCCACGTGGCTCAGGAGCTTCTGGCAGAGCACAGAGCCATCAGAGAGAGGGGCCCAGAGAGCAGAGAGAGGCTCTGTTGACATGGCCAGCCCAGCTCCTCATCCCATCCATAACCCTGCTGCCCTGCAATGACTCTCTTCCCAGCAATAAAATCTGGGTCACAGGAGCTGGAGCTCTAGCCATCACTTGTCTCTAATAAATAACTCCCATTGATTTTCCAGCTCAGGGCCTCACCACTCCTTCACCGTAAGCGCCAGGAGGCAGACCTGGAAAATCACTCGCACATTATTGGTGCTCTTCCTCCCCCATCCTCACCAAGGTGCATATAAACCCTGAGTAGCCTGAAGTCTAAGGGCATGAATATCAGACGCTAGGGGGACAACCACTGTGTTGTCTGCTACCCTCATCCTGGTCACTGCTGCTGCTATAACAGCCCTAGGCAAGGAATATGAACAAGCTGCTGCTTTGGGTCTCTGTCCTCACCAGCCTCCTGGAAGCCTTTGCTCGCACAGGTAAGGAGGTCAAGGAATGGTCAAGAATCATAAAGTGAGAAAATAGGTTGAAGCTGAGATATCTTTTCCCTGCATTTATGCTGAAGGTCATTATCTTTCTTTCTTTATTCCGCAGACCTCAGTGGGAAGGTGTTTGTATTTCCTAGAGAATCTGTTACTGATCATGTAAACTTGATCGCACTGCTGGAGAAGCCGCTACAGAACTTTACCTTGTGTTTTCGAGCCTATAGTGATCTCTCTCGTGCCTACAGCCTCTTCTCCTACAATACCCAGGGCAAGGATAATGAGCTACTAGTTTATAAAGAAAGAGTTGGAGAGTATAGTCTATACATTGGAAGACAAAAAGTTACATTCAAAGCTATTGAAAAGTTCCCGGCTCCACTGCACATCTGTGCTAGCTGGGAGTCCTCATCAGGTATTGCTGAATTTTGGATCAATGGGACACCTTTGGTGAAAAAGGGTCTGCGACAGGGTTACTCTGTGGAAGCTCAGCCCAAGATTGTCCTGGGGCAGGAGCAGGATTCCTATGGGGGCAGGTTTGATAAGAGCCAGTCCTTTGTGGGAGAGATTGGGGATTTGTACATGTGGGACTCTGTGCTGCCCCCAGAAGAGATCCTGGCTGCCTATCAGGGTACCCCTCTCCCTGCCAGTATCCTGGACTGGCGGGCTCTGAACTATGAAATCAGAGGATATGTCATCATCAAACCCTTGGTGTGGGTCTGAGGTCTTGACTCAACAAGAGCACTTGAAAATGAAAGGACCGTCTAAGAGGTCTGCTCAAAGCATCTGGATACTAGATTTTACACCTGCAGCTCTTTCTTCTTTGAATTTCCTGTCTGTATGTCTGCCTAATTAAAAATATATATATTGTATTATGCTACCTGCATTTGTTTAGTGTTTGTCACAGTCCCATATCTTTATCTTATATCTACTACTTATCTATCTACTACTTATTTGGTAATTGGTGTTTCATTATCCCAAAAAATCAAATTGCCAAGTATGGGGAGGAAAACATATAAGTAACTAGAAAGTTATATCACAAAGCCAGAGCACTCAATGAGCAGGACAGTGGCAATACTTAAAAGCTACTAACAATCATTTTAATAACGATTCAAAATACGTGTGGAATTGCAATCACAATTCTCCTATTTGTTTTTCCAGCTACAAATCGATCAAAAAGAGGCCTGAGGTTGCATCAGGGAGACAACTATAATGATATAAGTAAGCAATAGTTGAGAACCTGACAGCAAGTAATAAGACAGGAATAATAAAACTAGAAGAAGTCAGAATGAAAACCAAAAAAGTATGAGACTAAGATCATTTTGTATGAAGACAAACATAAATTTATGTCCCAAAAACCTCAATAGGACTGTACAATGCTTGATTTTCATAATGTTCTCTTGATGTCACCAAAAAATATTATACTCTGAATATTGCTCACGTGAATATGCTGTCTAAAATTCTTCCATGGATTCCCACTTCTTACAGGACATGATTTAAACCTCTAAATATGACATTGCCCTCCATAACCTGGTCCCACTTACTCTCTCTGAAGTGTACACAGAGAGTACACACAGAATACTCTCCGAAATGGACTTTCCATGTACATTTCAGACACAACTCTTAGCAGAGCAAGTGACATCCTAACTATCACACTGCAAAATAATTTTCAGATGCTATTACTAGTAGTTATTTTTATGGTTATGAAAAGCATGGAACATAGTGCCTGGCCCATCGTCAACAGATATGAGTTGCATTCCCAGAGAAGAAAGGATCCCAGAGGGAGTTTGAGCTACATATATGGGAAATAAGACAGGCTTTTCTCACTGATAATAAGTAGAGCATTAAGTCAGTGGAATCAGAAAGATAGCATCCAGAAGCTTCAGGATGGTAACCAATGTCATGATTTCAAACTCATGAGGCCATTTGGCCAGAATGAACAGAGACAGTCACCAGATATGAAGAAGTGGGATAGAATCTGGAAACTCCGTAATGGGGCAATGGGGTGGAAGCAGAGAGGAGCAGACAGAACCTGGGAAGATTTGCTGAAGTACTTAAATGGAGTAGCAGGGGCTTCATAAGAACATTTCAACCTCATTTCTGGTGAGGTGGTATGATGGTTCGGATATGGTTTGTTTGCCGCCACCAAACCTCATCTTGAAATTTTATTCCCAATATGGTGTTGTTGGAAGGTGAGTCCTAGTGAAAGTCGTTTGGGCTATGGGGGTGGGTCCGTCATGAATGTTTTGGTGCTGTTCTCATGGTAATGAGTGAGTTCTCATTCTTATGAGAGTGCATTAACTCATGTGGGATCAGATTAGTTCTTGCCAGATGTAGCTGTTATAAAGCCAGGATGTCCCTTAGATTTTGTTCTCTTCGCACATGTTCACTTTCCCTTTGACTTTCTCCACCATGTTTTGACACAACACAAAAGCCCTCACCAGAAGCCAGAGGCATGATCTTTAACTTCTCAGCCTGCAGAACGATGAGCCAGATAAACCTCTTTTCTTTATAAATCACTGAGTCTCAGGTATTCTTTTATAGCAACACAAAATGAACTAAGACAAGTAGAACTTACTTAGAACATTGAGTTGGTTAGGTAGACAGGGATTTTAGCAATATGAGAAATTATTAATTTCTGATTGACAGCTCAAGAGTTAAGGCTTGCTTTATGCTTTCTTAATATTAACCACCTTTCCATAAACTTGTACTGTGAGTACTAGAAAGGTCTATTTATTCTTGCATAACAGATATTTCTATCATTGTGTTTTGGTTTAACAACCCCTTTGCCTAGGAACCCAAAACAAGTTTTAGAAATGAAACCAGTGTACTTCCAAGTGATATAATCAATTCATTCAACTATTTATTGAGCAACTTCGCAAAAATACGCCAGGCAATGCCAGATACTGAAAATATAATATTGAATAAAACAATCATGGTGCTTGCTATTTTAGAATTTACATTCTAATAAGTCTGTGTTAACTACATGTGGGTTTCTCCTAACAATAATCAGCCTGTATTGTAATCCATCTCTCACATGTTTAGGCTTTCTTCTATCTCAGGTTGATATCACAGTCCTCCTCTCACTTATCCCCTAAGTTAAAGGTATTATTTATTCTTGGTGATCATTTGCAACTACTTGCATAGATCTCAGGATAGAGTGTTTGTGACAGGTTTCTTGTTCTTGTGAACCCTCTGCCTCTTAAAATGGCTCTTTTGAACAGAATACAAAATCACTACGTGTAAGCTCTTTCTTCTATGTTGTCTGTAATTCAGCCAAAAGAAACACTTATACATCTCTTGTCCCTATAAATTCTAGAAGTCTCAGATGGTCTTAATATAGACAACACTTTCCTATTTACACAGTGGTTGCAGCTTCCTCAAGTACTTTGAGTCTCCCAATAGCAAGAGGGATATTTAAAGCTTCCTCAGTGATTCCACAGAAGCCCCCATACTAGGCTTGAGGTTGTGTAAAGAAGTAAAAAATAATAATCTTCTCAAGATACAAATAACATAACCTAATACTCCCTCAAAGCAGCAACAACAGCAAAACAGCAGCTCTCTGCAAAGAAGTTCTTTGGAGAAGTTCCTGCCTATCCCCACATTCTGTCTTCTCGGGGCACCTTGTTCTAGCCAAAAGATAGAAGAGTTATAGAGATGGTTCTTAATCATTTCCTTCATGAATTCTTTGAGTGAATCTGTGTATATTATTTTTATCATTAATATCTATCATATTGATGGCTCATTCAGAACTGAAGAGAGTCCATTTTAACATCATTTATAATAGAGATGGTGATATGGTTTGGTTGTGTCTTGACCCAAAGCTCATCTTAAATTACAGTTCCCATACTCCCCATGTGTCGTGGGAGGGGCCCAGTGGGAGGTGATTGAATCATGGGGGCAGTTACCCTCATGCCGTTCTCATGATAGTGAGTGAGTTCTCACAAGATCTGATGGTTTTATATGGGACTTTTCCCCCCTTGCTCCACGATCCTCCTTCCTGCCACCATGTGAAGAAGGACATATTTGCTTCCCTTTCTGCCACAATTGTAAGTTTCCTGAAGGCTCCCCAGCACTGTGGAACTGTGAGTCAATTAAATTTCTTTCCTATATACATTACACTGACTTGGGCAGTTCTTTATAGCAGCATGAGAACAGACTAATAAGGATGGAATTTCTGGTAATGTCATCTCGGCATTTTTCTCAGATACAGTTGTTGTCACAACAAAGAAAGCAGCAAAAGTCACAGAGGAAACTACTTGAATAATTCAGAATCTATAAAGAAAATGGAAGGATTTGGAGGCGCAATAACCCAGGAACATAGTTCTGTAGTGATTTAATAATTACCGAGATAATCACCCCCTTTCCCATACTTGCCACTAAGGCTGTTAGATACTAGGGAACAAGTAGTACACAAGATGTACAATGAGTTGCTAAAACCAAGAGTCATCTCTAATAAGAAAAGCAATTTTTGAGTCTCTATCTTATACAAGTAATGATCTGATTCTTATTTTTGACTACAGAAAAACAGGTAAGACCATTTAGCCACATAGCTTCAGGACTGGTTTTAACAGAAGTCCGTAAGTAATTTTGCTGGATGAGAAGGCTTGCAGGTAGTTTTCTGTGAGTTTTGTGTGGGAGACTCTGGGTGGAGCTCTGAGATTAAAGCAATGAGGCCTCTTAGTTTGGGATATGCCTTAGCTAAGACTTGAGTTGAAGTGGAAATTAAAAAAATATATTTTATCTGCACTGGATAGGATCAATGTATAGTCACATTTGGAATGCAATGTGGAGACTTTTTAGGTATTCATGAGACTTCGCATTGTTTAGAAAGAATGTCCTAGGTGTCCAAGACCATTCAAATGACAGAAGAAAAAATGAAACATGACCTGAATTGTCTTTAATCCTTATCTTGTCAAGACTAAATAGCTGATTATCATATAAACTAAACTCCATTTGTATTCCAGAATTTTCTATCTTGTTTTTGTCTGGCTGTGGCCACTTTTCTGAGTTTAACATGGGAGATACCTCGAGAGACCACCATTGAGTTCAGGCACTGGTAAAGGCATCTGCATCATGTCACATTCAACCACAGGATCCAGAAGCAAAGCTAATCTAATGTTATTGACATATTTCACTGAAGCCCATAATCTATGAGGGGTTCACACAGCTGTGCCTGGGGTGAGATGTCAAAGACAAATACTTCATCTAGAGCTCCAGCTGTTGCAACAGCTTCTCTCAGTATCCTTATGGGGATCCTATGAGGATTCGGTATGACAATGCATACAAAAACACCTACTCAGTCCCTGTTCTGACACAGTGCAAGTGCTCAGTGATTGTTAGCTGTAGTGATGAGGAGGATGATGATCTAAAATTTAATCAACTGCCCTAACTTCTTTTTATATTCTGACAAATCAAAATGAGCACTCATGCTCCATTTTCAGTTCCTACCCCCAAAACTAATTCTTACCTAACCAAACCAATGCATGGCCTCTGCTAGCAGGAGAAATGATGTAAGCTCTTTCTATATGCAAAGAGAGACACCATATCTGACTTTTACATGAGTGTATTCTCACTGACAGTAACTAACCAAGGACCAAACACTAACAGGGATTCAAAAGAAGAAAAGATAGTGCCATGTGACAACATGTCTTCAACTGAGTTGAGCTAATTTTTTCCCTGAAGAAAAATAAGTAGCAGGCCATGTGAGACCAAAGGTTGCTCAATATTCCTAGTGTGATCTGCGTGTAATGAGATCCCTCAGCTCATTTCTGGATTTTGACTGTGCAGACCCATGGGAGACATGGTAAGTCTCTTGACAAATTGATGCAGGAGACTAGAGCTAGACAGAAGAACTTCTCCTCTGAGAGTCTTTTCCTAATCATAGAGTTTAAGGGGGCAGCTCTTCTAGAGCCAAAGCAAAAAGGGCCAAAGGGACTCTGTGAATGTCACCCTGTGCTTTAGCCAGAGTCCAGTGAAATGTAAGTGACCCAATAATCTAATAAGGCTGACAATCAAATAAGGCTAAACTTTTAAAGACATCAAGAGTCTGTCAATTATTTTTCCAGACAAATGATAATCAGATTTCCTAGAATTGTCATGATCTTTTGTAAATTAGTCACAATTATTCTAAAACTGAACACAGACAGATTCCACAAACTGCAGAAGGTGGATGGACACTTTTGGGTCTGAGAAGGCTTCTGTACAAAAGAAAAGTTATTATTCTCTTATTTATTCAAATAGTTCTTGTAATCATCAGTTTCTTAAGTTGTTGACTCCTCCTTCTCTGGCTCCTTAGATCTATTTTGTTTAAAAAAGAAAGGAAAGGGAAGGAAAATAAGGGAAAGGAAGGGAGGGGATGGAAACTCTACCAAAAAGGCAGGTCACTATTTTTTTTAACTGTGCAATTCCTTTACACACAAAATATGTTTATAGAAGTGTTGCCTACCTGCATATTTTAATTTTTTTAACACAGATTCTGTTTCCAGCAACAAATTTTGCTTATAAAGATCAAAATATTTGGGGGCATCCATGGCTGTTGTAATAATTTCTTCCCCTTGCAAATGGCATTTCCTTTACACTTTCAAATTGTGTTTTCCCCTCCACTTTATTTTTCTTTTTCCTCTGGTAGGAATATTGACTTCATGACTAACATTTTGATGCATGAGCACATTTCAGTATTTTTACTCTCCCACAGGGTTTTTATCCTTCTGGAATGTATAAATCATTTTGAAAGCTTCTTTCTGTTCTATACTGTGCTTTTGAGATTATCCACTGGTGTGTTCCCTCTACAGAAACACCCTTAGGGTTCAGCCAGAGAAGGTCCAGATTTGGGTGGTAGAAGGACTGCTGCTACTATGCTCAGCTGCACTTGCTTCTGGCTGGGTGGAGACTCAAGAAAAGAAACCAGTAGAAAAAGAGAGAGAGAGAGAGAGAGAGGGAGAGAGAGAGAGCGGGATAGCCATCTGGTGCTAACATAGCCCTTAAGTTCACTGAGACACATTCTAACCACTGAGAACTCACCCTGGCAAACCTCTGCAGGTGAGACAAACCCACCCATTCCATACATTTCTTTGGCTCCATGGTACCCTCTGGGACCGCTTCTCCCTTCTCAAGCTAAACGTTGGTGCTCATTGCTGCCTTATTTTGTGTGTATAAGGCTCTAAGAAGACCAAGGAGAACTAACAATGTGATTTCCTCCTGTGTCCCAGACTTCCTTATCTCTCTCACCAGGGCCTTCCTTACTTCCAGGGACAGTAATAGCTGTGTATTTGACATTTGAGCCATAATTTCTCACAGTAATAATTTTAGATTGCTTCTGCACCTCAGAAAGTGGCAGGTTAAAAAATGAGACAACCAGGCAATTGCCCTTAATCTCGAAGGGACTCTAAAACATCGCTGGATAGGTAGCAAAATGAAGTGAAACACAGAACTCCTTTCAGGGAGAGTGATGTGGCTGGGAAGAACACTTGGAAGAATCAGGGCGAGCAATGGCACCTGCTCTAGGAGGTATGGATGGCCACTAACTGCACTCTGTGCAGGACAAAGCCCAATCACTGTAGGGCTCGTTTGTTTGTTTGGGCTGAGCCTAGTGTTGTAGGCTCCCTTGTAGTTGAGCTCCACATGCAGGAGAATTGATAGCTTCCCCTATGGCAGGGCTTTACCTTTCCCTCACACATCACACACCTTTCCTCCAAATAAATACTAAACAATATGGAAAGAACATTGGTTTGAAGGGGCTACTCTTGCTCCCACATCTTACTCTGACCTTTCATTTTTGCATTTGTTTCCCCAAGTTTTATGAATATCTTGTCTTAAGATATTATTTTGTTGCCCATTCAATCCAATTCAAATGTATACCATAGGTAATAAACTTCTTTTCCTGTCTTACGTAACTGACCCAGTTTCCCTGCATCTAGTGGGTCCTTAGCCATCTTGTCTATAGCTTCACAATTTATTCCAAGAAAGTAAATTTATATTTACATGAAACATATTTACAACAAATTGGTGGCTGATTTGGGGTGAAAGCAGCACTTTTCAGCTCCTAAATTAAAGATACCAAAAGATTTTTCCTCCTCCTGATTTAATTCAGTTTTGTACTTTCCCTCCTTCCCTACTCCAAATATGTTTATAGTTTTTCTGGCTCAACATAGCCTTAACTATATTTTGTCACTCATTGCAATAGGCTCATCA
Organism: Nomascus leucogenys; assembly: GCF_006542625.1. NCBI lineage: Eukaryota > Metazoa > Chordata > Mammalia > Primates > Hylobatidae > Nomascus > Nomascus leucogenys. The sequence goes on along the minus strand of NC_044392.1, from coordinate 41,882,791 downwards.
GGAAAGGGAAAAGGCACATGAGATCTGTTGTTCTCATCTAACATAACAAAATTCTTCTTTATTTACTCCACATAATCAGGCTTTCTAGCCCAAGCCTCTACTAGAGCTGTGGCAATAAGGTCATTGGTAGCCTCCTTCTTAATCAATTGAATATATGTTTTCAGTTGTAATCCTCCTTGACTTCTCCAAGTTATTTATGAGTTATAATTTTATGCTTAAAATATTTCAAAATGAGCCATTATCATCACTGTAAAAATGATAAAAGTCAAAGTTCCCTATAGCACCCCCAGCACAATATAACAGTTAATTCATGATAATATCTAGTTTATATTCTTTCAGGCTTTTTTCCCCCACATATGCAAATATTTATGAACATCCACAAACACACACACACACACACACACACACAAATATTCCTAACCATATGGCAGCATATCATAGTATTGTTCTCTAAATAGCTCGTTTTGTGGTTGTTATTTAATGTATTCCACACATCTGTTCATGGTAGGACACCATAACAGCACAGTCCAGCATAACTTTTACCAACAAAAGAAAATGTTTGATAGCTGAGCTATCCAATGTGATAGCCACTAGTCACATGTAGCTTTTTGTCACTTAAAATGTGGCTAATATGACTAACTGAATTTTTAATTCTCTTTTATTTTAGTTAATTTAAATTTACATAGCCATAGCTCCATCCTATCCTTTCTAAAAAGCTGCTTGGAGTTCCACTGTGACTCTCTTTAATCTTTGCCTATCCAACTGGTATCTCAGTGGTCTTTTAAGGCAAATTCCTTTAATTTTAGTGACACACTCATTTCTACTCGAAACATTTGCCTCATTTTCCATGATGGACTATTTTCTAAAACACCCACAATGTTTCCTAGATTCCTAGTGAAAGTTCCCTAAGTGTGCCAAAATCCCCCAGCCTGTTAGTGTTACTTGTTATTTAAGCAAAATGATTCAAATCATCATTTGATATATGATGGGAATCCCAGACTCACTCACCAAATTTCTAGCAAATATTGTGTGTGTTTGTAAGGGGGATGGGAGGGCAGGAGAGGGCTTTGTATTTCTTCTAGTCATTACAAGCTAGTGGTTTTTCTTCCTCAGTCTGGGTTTTACTCCTTGCACATAATACCTTTTTCTGCACTGTGCCATCATCCACTTCTCTTTACTTCCTAACTACCACTAACTGAAAATTATACATATAAAAGCTTTAAACAAAGGCTCTTGAGGCTCTCAAGGGAGTTTACATTACAGTATAGTTCAGCAAACAATTTTAAATCAAATAGTACACCTCTTTATTCTTAGAATTCCCTCTGCCAAAAAAGAAATCAGCTATTTTTTTTTAAATTCAAGGTCCAACTTTCTGTTGTGTTGCTGATTCTCTTCTCTCTTTTTCCAACAACTTCCACTTCTCTCTCTAGTTTACATGTCTTCAAACCTTAAGCCTCTGTTAATACTTTCACAATAAATCAATTTTGCCAACGGTTTGCCTCCCCTAGACCATCTAGGCTGGGCCCAGAACACCTCATCTTCACTCCCACTGAAGTGTTCCTGAAGGTCATCTCTCACTGACCTTGATTCTGCTCCCCTATACTGTCACCAGAAGCTATTCACCAATGGTTCTAATTCAGTAAGTCCAACTCTCTCACCCCCATTTTGTTGTCTCAGCTGTGTGGGCTTTCCCAGGATGGCATGGGATGGGACTCCTGTGCCATGCATATTGTAAAAGAAAATGCCTCCCTCCATGCACTACAAAACAGCATATTTATGATGGCACTTTGAAAAGATATGGGCTGTAGTGTCACATATTGACAATTCCTTGGCCAGAGGCTTAACAGTGCCAGCAGTGCCAGAACATTAAGAAGACAGCAAAAACAGAAAAGGGAGAAGATGGTGAGGTAGCTATATAACATGAGCGAGAATGCTCCTGATCGCAAAGCAGAGAAGTTGACTTTTTTTCTTAGTATTTTCTATAGTCATTGCTCTATCCCTGTTCTAGAATTCATGTCATGATAAGAATTTCTTCACAATGACTTCTTGCATTGCTTTCAGACATTGCAATTAAAGAATGCAAAGAAAGAACCTCACAGAGGTAACAGAGTTTGTTTTCCTGGGATTCTCCAGATTCCACAAACATCAGATCACTCTCTTTGTGGTTTTTCTCATCCTGCACATATTAACCGTGGCTGGCAATGCCATCATCATGACCATCATCCGCATTGACCATCACCTCCACACCCCCATGTACTTCTTCCTGAGCATGCTGGCTAGCTCAGAGACAGTGTACACACTGGTCATCATTCCACAGATGCTCTCCAGCCTCGTAGCCCAGACCCAGCCAATCTCCCTAGCAGGTTGTACTACCCAAATGTTCTTCTTTGTTACCTTGGCCATCAACAATTGCTTCTTGCTCACAGTGATGGGCTATGACCGCTATGTGGCCATCTGTAATCCCTTGAGATACATGCTCATTATGAGCAAGAGGGTGTGTGTCCAGCTGGTGTGTGGAGCCTTTAGCATTGGCCTGGCCATGGCAGCTGTCCAGGTAACATCCATATTTACCTTACCTTTTTGTCACAGGGTGGTTGGTCATTTCTTCTGTGACATCCTCCTTGTCATGAAACTCTCCTGTATTAATACCACTATCAATGAGGTAATCAATTTTGTTGTCAGTTTATTTGTCATCCCGGTCCCTATGGGTCTGGTCTTCATCTCCTATGTCCTCATCATCTCCGCTGTCCTCAAGATTGCCTCAGCTGAGGGTCGGAAGAAGACCTTTGCCACTTGTGCCTCCCACCTCACTGTGGTCATTGTCCATTATGGCTGTGCCTCCATTGCCTACCTTAAGCCCAAGTCAGAAAACTCTATAGAACAAGTTCTCCTTCTCTCAGTGACCTAAACCATCATCACTCCCCTGCTGAACCCTGTTGTTTACAGCCCAAGGAACAAGGAGGTCAAGGATATCCTATGGAGGGCCATGGGCAGAAACATTTCTTAATGCATTATTCCTCTATATAAATAGACATTTATTCATAGAAATGTGTGTCCTTACTTACATTAAACAACCTTATGACTCTGTCCCATGCAGTCTATGCTGTAATGGGATGTGCATATCTTGCTTTGGTATATTTATTACAAAATCTTAGCCTTTGTTTCCATATATTTCAAAGTTTTGTCCAGGCATTTTCTTTTTTTTTTTTAGCATCTTAAAACAACAAACATTTATTTATTTATTCATTTATTTATTTTTTCTGAGACAGGGTCTCATTCTGTTGTCCAGGCTGGAGTGCAGGGCACAATCACGGCTCACTGCAGCCTCAACCTCCTGGGCTCAAGCAATCCTCCCACCTCAGCCTCCTGAGTAGCTGGGACCACAAGGTGCACACCACCATGCCCAGATAATTTTCACTTTTTTTATTATTATTATACTTTAAGTTTTAGGGTACACGTGCACAATTTGCAGGTTTGTTACATATGTATCCATGTGCCATGTTCGTGTGCTGCACCCATTAACTCGTCATTTAGCATTAGGTATATCTCCTAATGCTGTCCCTCCCCCCTCCCCCCACCCCACAACAGTCCCCAGAGTGTGATTGTCCAGGCATTTTCAACTAGCGATGTGAGAGGTCAAGGAGAATGGGCATGATTTTTAGGAAAGAATATCCAAATTTCTAGGATGAAGAAAGGGACTTTTTAAAAGTATATTAAATGTGATTATATTGTATTTAAAAAATAAAAAGCACCCTTCCTTCCTTCCTTCCTTTCTCCTTCCTTCCTTCCTTCGCTCCCTCCCTCCTTCCTTCCTTCCTTCTTTCTTTCTTTTCTTTCTTTTTCTTTTCTTTCCCCACTGTGGCCCAGGCTGCGATCTACTCGGCTCCCTGCTGTCCGGCCGCACAGGCTGCCTGGGATTGCCGGCACGCTCCACTTCTCCTTTGCCTGGAAGCGCGGTTTCGCCATGTTGGCCACGCTGGTCTCCACCTCCTGACCCCGAGTGCTCTGCCCGCCTCGGCCTCCCAGGGTGCTGGGACTGCAGACGGAGTCTGGCTCACTCGGTGCTCGGTGTTGCCCGGGCTGGAGTGCGGTGGCGTGGTCTTGGCTCGCTGCAGCCTCCGCCTCCCAGCCGCCTGCCTTGGCCTCCCAGGGTGCTGGGATTGCAGCCCCTGCCGGGCCGCCGCCCCGTCTGGGAGGTGGGGAGCGTCTCTGCTCCGCCGTCCTGTCCGGGAAGAAGTGAGGAGCGCCTCTGCCCGGCCGCCCCGTCCGGGAAGAAGTGAGGAGCGCCTCTGCCCGGCCACCCCGTCCGGGAAGAAGTGAGGAGCGCCTCTGCCCGACCGCCCCATCTGGGAAGTGAGGAGCGCCTCTGCCCGGCCACCCATCGTCTGGGAAGTGAGGAGCGCCTCTGCCCGACCACCTGTCGTCTGGGAAGTGAGGAGCGCCTCTGCCCGGCCGCCCCGTCTGGGAAGTGAGGAGCGCCTCTGCCCGGCCACCCATTGTCTGGGAAGTGAGGAGCGCCTCTGCCCGTACGCCCCGTCTGGGAAGTGAGGAGCGCCTCTGCCCGGCCGCCCCGTCTGGGAAGTGAGGAGCACCTCTGCCCGACCGCCCCGTCTGGGAGGTCTACCACGGAGGCCAGAAGCAATGTGGGGGCTGGACGTGGTGGCTCACGCCTGTGGTCCCGGCACTCTGGGGGGCCAAGGCGGGTTGATCACTTCAGGCTAGGAGTTCGAGACCAGTCTGGCCAACATGGCGAAACATATGAAAAATACAACAGACAAACCAACCAACCAACCCAGTGACAACAAAACAGGTCTACCCTGGAGTCATACTCTAATTTTTTCTATTTTCCTCCCTTTCTGATCCTTTATCCCACTTTCTTTTTCTTCCTCTTCCTTCTCCTTCTTCTTTGTCAAATAGAGGATTGAGTTATTATCACTGATCCATATAAAGTCCCTCTCTCATTTATTTTCTTTAATTCCCACTCCCCATTTCTATTCCCCATCTTCCCATGTGCAACCTCCCTAATATGTTTGATATGCATCTTTTTGTTTGTGTGTATTTTTAGAAAATGTTTATTGTTTTGTGTGCAAAAAATTAATAAAAATAAAAAGTAATGTGTATCATTTTTGTAATGCAATCTACAGAAAATAAAACTACAAAATCATCTCAGCAAGGTAAGGATAGTCAATAACGATGGATTCCCCTGAAAGAAAATAGTATCAGAATTGTCAGGGAAAAGTGAGATGAGTGTATTAAATTTAAAAAAAAAATAGGAAATTTGGAAAACACTGGTTTAGTCCTTGAAAATTTAGTCTTTATTATTCATTTTATGCTAAAGCCTTTGCTTTTATCCACTGTAGTCGTCAGATGCTGGCCATGGCCACAGATCATACTTAACTCTCACCTTTCTAATCTAAATTCCCTAATTCAGTTCTCTCTGGCTGCTGGTTCTTTCCATGGGATCAACTTCTCTCTAATCATTATGAAGAAAAATAGAGTTGGTCAAGAAGATCTGTGCCCTGTTAGAATGAGAACCATAAAAGCATTCCTCATTTGCACATACCATGGCACCTCCTGGTAGCATAAAGAAACAAAAATAGAACAAAACAAACAGTCCCAGCAGTCAGGAGTAGTTCAGAAGTATAATTGTTAAATCACTCAATTCACCAAACAAGGCTAACAAGAAAAGAAAATCTTTTTCCTTAATAGACTCCTTTGAGAAAAATATCCTTTTTCCCAGGGCTTTGTGGGAACTTGTTTGGTTTCATGCCTATACATACCTTCCATATGGTTATCTTGGGTGATGGGTGATGGTAGGGAGGGTTTAACACTTTTGTTGAGTGCTTCCTTCTACTAAAGTATTTTTTGTCAAGAATACTTCTCTGCTCATCCCCTAATGCCATTTTTCTTTTTTTCAAGAGAGTCATTTTTTTCTTTTCCCTCCACTGAGAAAGAATCGATAACATCCTAAGGAGCTCATCTCGGGTAAAGAATATCTTTACAGATTTCTGAATTCTAGACTGGGGAGACCATAGTTCTTTCAAGGTCTGACCAGTTCTTTCTAATTCCTGTCCTGTATCTTTGCAATTTCTACATCATAGAAACAAGGCTTCCCACAGAAGCTGTTGGGGGCTCAAAGGTTGGGTCCAGGAGTCTTGGACATGCTGTGAGGTCTTTCTTGACAGTGCTCTCAGGGTCAGCCCACTACAGATCTAAACCTCTATACCCAACAAGAGTGAGGCAGCTTCCCTCCAGAATGAGAGTGTCTCTCCTGACAGTATGAAAGAACCCCTCCCACTGCCATCAAGGCCACCTATACTGCCAACTCTTAATTATAACCGGCTCTTCTCAATTCCTTCTGGACTAGCAACTACTTGTACATCCTCAGACCTGTCTTTTTGTGTGTAGAAGGGAAGAGATGAGACAGAGAGGGCTGTTCTGAGCAGGAAAGTACAATGATGGAAGGTGGGTGGTGATCAAACCTGCTGTATCCTGTTCCAGTGGCAGTGGCCACCTCACACTGCCCATTACTCTCCTTTCTACTTTTGCACACAGCCACTCTCCTTCATTAGTTCAGGAATCAAAGACAAAGGTTTCTCCAGTATTCTCTCTACATCTAAATGCTGCAACAACAGACATACCACAGGCCACTCGTACAATCAAAAGTTAAATGTCACAGCGGGGCCCACAAAGAGCTGGCAGAAAATATGAGTCATAAACCTTGAAGGCGAAATATCTTTGTCTCTAACTCTGTTACCCACAGTGGTTCAACCATATGTCCAATTTTTTTAAATAAACACGTGTGCCTCTAATTTCTTCTTGATAATAAGATGTTGTCTTACATAGTGGAGAGAATAGAGGTCCCAGAGTCAGATGGGTGCTGAGTTCACTTCGTCACTCAGCTCCCATCAGAACCTTTTTATGAATATGTTTTTAATTCTGCCTCGCTTGTCATCAAAAGCATTTTTTAATACCCTTACCCATTTGTTTTGCACAGGCTGGTATCCAGTGACAAACACTACTTCACATTGTTTTCTGCAGTATCATTTACCTCACTCCCACCCAGCAGTTAGTTGTTCTCTCTGGAGTGTTCCTAAAGTTATTTGTGGGAAATTACATTAGTCTAACATTTTTTTCATTGTGCTTTTCTTGCTTGTTTCTATCACTGGATCACAGGCATATTGGGATCAGGAACTGCTTTCCTCATTATGATACCCCTGCATGGGACAGCACCTGGAGAGTAGGTGTTCAACAAATCCTCACTTAGAGGTTGAGTACCTACTATGTACAAGCACCATGCTTGGACTTTCTGGCATGTCTTGCTGAACTAGACACATCTGCTGTCTTTGTTTGTTCAAGCTGCTTTAACAAAAGACAAAAGAGTGGGTAATTTATAAACAACAGAAATTTCGAGCTCACAGTCCTGGGGTCTGGGAGGTTAATGACCAGGGCACTAACAGGTTCAGTGTTTGGTGAGGGCCTAGTCTCTACTTCCAAGATGGCACCTTGTTGCTGCATTTTCCAGAGGGGATGAACACTGCTTCTCACATGGGAAGAGATGGAAGGGCAAAAATGGACCTATCTAGTTACTCCCAGCCCTTTTATAAGGTAACTAACCAATTTATAAGGTTATATGGTTTGGAAGTCCCACCCAAATCTCGTATTGAAATGTAATCCCCAGTGTTGGAGGTGGGGCCTGGTGGATGGTGACTGGATCATGGGGATGGGTTTCTCATAAATGGTTTAGTACCATCCTCTTGGTACTGTCCTTGAGATAGTGAGTTCTCACAAGATCTGGTCCTTTAAAAGCTATGGCACCTCCCACCTCACTGTCTTGCTCCTGCTCCCACCATGTGAGACACCGGCTCCCCCGTGACCTCCCACCATGATTGTAAGCTTCCTGAGGCCTACCCAGAAATAGATGCCCATGTTATGCTTCCTGTACAGTGTGCAGAACCATGAGCTAATTAAACATCTTTTCTTTATAAATTACTCAGTCTCCGGTGTTTCTTTATAGCAATGCAAGAACAGACTAATACATAAGGGCTCTGCCTTCATGACTTAATCACCTCCTAAATGTCCTACTTCTTAATGATATCACGTTGGGGGTTAAGTTTCAACATGAATTTTCAAGGGGACACAAACATTCAAACCCAAGCACCCGCTATCCTTTTTCTGTGTCCTTTGCAGTGGGCCCTCCCCTAAATACAAACATAGAGTCATAAGCTCCTCCACTGTGGCAGAGTCACTTGGGTCTGCCTGTTCTTTCTCTTTTCCTGGCCTTTCTATGAGCCAATTCTCAGTTGCTTTAAGACCTCTCTCAGCCCCAGTGTTAACTTAGTTATTTGCACTGATTAATCGCTTAGCAACACAGAAGCAGAAACAGTCAAGATTTTCACAAAAGGGCATAGAGTTACCAAGAAAATCATTCTTACTCATATGAGGATGTAACCTTTGAAATGTATTTAAAGAGAAACAAGTTTCTAAATAGAGAGTGATGTGCCACATACAATTAAGAATCAGGACATCTTCTAATTATACTTTTGGCACGCGACAAACAAATTTATTATGAGGCTAGAATATCATCCCACAATTTTACATTTTGAATTATAATGGAACAAAAGCTTAGCTTCCTTTGTTGCTGGAGACCAAATCCTCAAGTTTCTGACCTCCTAATTTCTCAACTCCTATTTCTTCTGCAATGAAGACAGTGACTAGATGAGATAATAGACCTGAAAATACCAACCACCCGCAATAAAAAGCTTTATTGAGGGAAGCAACTAGCTCTGGAAAATGACAGAAGAGAGAAGGAAACAAGGAGATGACTCTGAGGGTAGATACCAGATGAATATCATTTTTCAGAAACTCATTTCTGAAGGAAACAGGAATTCCAAAGCAGCAAAGCAATGTGACGTAAAGCAGAAGACAATTACCACTTATTGAGGGTTTACTGCAAAGCAGATATCATGTGAAATGGTAGTTGTGTACGTTATTTCACTTAAAACTTCAATTTTTTAGTACTTGGCACTTCACAAGAGTCTTCAAATATAATGTCCTATTTGATCCTTATAGTAACCTTATGAAATATGCATTATTTCATTGTTTTATTGTTTCATTGTTATAAAATATGCATTGTTTCTACCATTAACTTTTTAGGTTCATGGTAGAAACATTACCTGACTTGCTTCAAGTCACACAGTTGGTAACTGACAGAAATAGAACTGATACCAACATTCACCAACCAACTTCAAAAGATATGTGTTTTCCACTACGTTACCACCATCTCTCATCTTTAATCTTTTTGAAAGATAGAATATGCTTCCCAACTTTTAGTCACTCTGGTCTCATCATGGACATCACTTCCACCAAAAAGTCTTCCCTAAATAATTTATTAGATGTTCCTTTCATAAGCACCCACACCATTCTAAGATTGTCTCTGCCCTGGCCATGTATCAAAATTGCGCATTTCCTAGTCTGCCTCCCTTACCACACAGTCAACCCCTCAACAGAACTACTTTCTGTATCCTCAGTGCTAGGACAGTTCTTGGCATAAGATACACCTCCATAAGTTACTTAAGCACAAAATTGAAATGTACACATCTGTAGCTTCTTCTTGATGGTTGAGTGTACCGAAAATGACCATCCATTGTTCTCCAGTGCTGTGAAGCATCCAGGTTCTCAGGATGATGGGGCTTTCCCTTGCTTTGAAGAGCTCACGGTATCCTTTCTTATCTGCTATTTCCAAATTGTGGGAGAGGAGAAAAAGCAGATGAATAGTATATACAATTACCTGTAAAGTAGCACCCTTGGGGATAGCACTGCCTAGAGATGAAGGATTTCCCATTAGATTTTCTAATTTTGCCTCTGCCACTCACTAGATGTTCTAACCTCTTTATGCATCTATTTCCAGATTTTTTAATGGGGTAGTGATAGCACCTAGAGAGGTAGGTATCATTATTCCCATTCTTATACATTGAGTTTGGCAGGGTTAAGTAAACTGCCAGGTAGTTTGAAGTAGCAAAGCTGTCTGCCTGATGTCCAATTCTGTACTCCACCCTCCCACTATTTCACAGGATTCGTCAAAAACAGATAATAAATCTCCACATGAATATTTGGGTCTATACAAAAATCTACATACTATCATAAGCCCATTTATCAAAGTTATACTGCATGCAGACACCGTGCTAGACACTGGGGCTAGAGTAATGCTTAAGATACCACAACCCATGCCTTCATGTGCTAATAGAGAAACAGGGGAGGCAAAAAATTAAGCAAGTAGTTATGATAAAGTATGATAAATCCTATGACAGGAGAAATATGAAATGCTATGGGAACACACATTGGTGGGTTCTAACCAAATAAAGGGGTCAAGGAAGAGCTACCAGAAGAAGTAAGAGTTTAAGCTTAAAATCTGAAGATTCAGTAGGAATCAGCTGGATGAAATCTTGGCAGAAGGGTCTGGGAAAGAAAGATCAAAAGTATATTCCAGTCAGAAGAATTAGCAATGCAAAGGCATGTAAACAAATTAATTACAAAAAGTTTTTTTGTTTTTTTTTTTTTTGAGACGGAGTCTCGCTCTGTCGCCCAGGCTGGAGTGCAGTGGCGCAATCTCGGCTCACTGCAAGCTCCACCTCCCGGATTCATGCCATTCTCCTGCCTCAGCCTCTCCGAGTAGCTGGGACTACAGGCACCCGCCACCACGCCTGGCTAATTTTTTGTATTTTTAGTAGAGACGGGGTTTCACCATGGTCTCGATATCTTGACCTCGTGATCCGCCCCCCTCGGCCTCCCAAAGTGCTGGGATTACAAGTGTGAGCCACCGCACCCGGCCAATTACAAAAAGTTTAATAGAGCTGGAGTGTAACATTCATGGGGTATTGATAGAAGAGCAAAGAAAGACGGTAGTAGTTGCATGATAAAGAACTTCAAACCCATACTACAGAGTGTGTACCCTAAAGATAATGAAGAACATTTATGTGACTTTAAGTAAAGCAATGGTATGATTTAATGTGTAATTCAGAAATCTCACCCTGCTCACAGAGGGGAGAAATGGATTATAAAGGGGCAAGACTGGCAGGAAGATTGATTGGGAATCTACAGTAGGAATACAAAGATAGGTGTTGGTAGGCTGGGCCAGGTGGAAGCTGTGCTGATGAAGAGAAATTGACAGATTTAAGAAATCTGTGGGCAGCAAGACTAACATTTCCTGGTGATGGATTCAGTGTGAGAGGTAATGGAGCCAAAGATGATCCTGATTATTTCTGGCTTCGGCAATGGGGTGAACGGCAGTGTCCTCAACTAATACAAGGAACACTGGAAGAGAAGCAAGTCAGAGTGTAAAAAAAAGACAATGAATTTAATTTTTGGACTTTTGAAGTTGACATATCTGTGAGGAATTCAAGTGGAGATATCCAGGAAGCAGCTAGATACATGGACCTAGAATTCAGGAGAGTGGTCTGAGCTAGAGACGTAGCTGTAGGAATCGGAAGTATACAGATGGTCATTTTTGAAATGAGAATGAATGGGTTCCCCCAGGGAGGATGTGGAGAAGGAGAGAAGTCCACCTAGGGTTAACGCTAAGGAGCGGCTGATGGGATGGAATACTGCACAGGAATGTGAGGGTAGCCCTGACAATGAAAAAAACTGTCAGGAAAACAAGGTGTGGGGAGAAAGAGAATTCTCTGCACCAGGTTCCAAGGTCTTCAATGACTGATAATCTCTAATGTCCATTGGAATATAGGAGTGGGGGCAGGGGACAATTAAGACACTCAGATTTACCTTGAGTTGGATCTGAGATCCAGCAACTATTGTGCAGAAGACAAAAATAGTCCACTATTGTGCAGAAGACAAAAATAGTCCACTCTTCTTCCAACCCTCTTCCTCCATCTTTTTCATACCATGGGGCCACACAGAAGTCAGGTCAATGTAGCTAGAGGTCTCTGTCCATCACACATGTACTGTCCAAGTGCATAAGTGGGAGTCCAGCCTCATCTCACACCACCACCACCACCACCACTATCCTCACAGTGCTTGTTCCCTCCAAAGTGGAAGATACAAATGAAAGGGAACAGAAGAACAGCAGGATGTTCTAGGTAAGCTGCCAGGCAGAAAGCCTCATGTCAACATTCATGGGGCGGAAGCAGATGGCAGACCCTATTCATTCCATTATGCTGTGGCCAGGAAATTAAAATACTATCCTCGCAGTCCTGTCAAAGTACCTTGGATGTTTCAGCACAGAAATTTAAACATGAATCTTTCTAAACTTCTATTCCCATCCCTGTGAATAGGCTGAAATGTGGTTAAGAGGGTATGAAAAAGCAGTGATACCTTAATCCTTAAGATGACAAAGGAAGCTTGGAGGCTCCTCAGGACCAGGGGACCCTCCCATCCTGGGCCCAGTTGCCTTTGGAGGTGTCTTGCCAGAAGGAGGCCAGACCTTCAAGGAACACGTGCGACAGAATGCTCAGTTGGGTTCTTCTTGTTGTCTTAGAATTAAAGCCCTATCTAAAAAGAAGACACACTTTAAATATGGTCACTAACATTTAGGGCCTGACACCACCTTCAGACTTTGTTAAAGGACACCAGAGCCAGCTTTATTACTACTCTCAGTCAAAACCACAGCCTTGTTTTCTGTATTAGTCCATTTTCACACTGCTGATAAAGACATACCTGAGACTGGGTAATTTATAAAGAAAAAGAGATTTAATGGACTCACAGTTCCACATGGCTGGGGAGACCTCACAATCATGGTGGAAGGCAAAAGGCACGTCGTACACATGGCAGCAGGTAGGAGAGAATGAGAGCCAAGCAAAAGGGGAAACCCCTTATAAAACCATCAGATCTCGTGAGACTTATTCACTACCACGAGAACAGTATGAGGGAAACTGCCACTTTGATTCAATTACCTCCCACCAGTCCCTCCCACAATAAATGGGAATTATGGGAGCTATAATTCAAGGTGAGATTTGGGTGGTAACACAGCCAAACCATGTCATCTTCCTTCTAGTCCCTCCCCCCAGTGAAATAAGAGGTGAAATTAGAGGATGCTGGAAGCAGCCTTGGAGTACAATTTTTGGTCATAGGAGATTTCTACCCACCCCATCCTTTCATTTCCCTAAAAAGAAACATTATTTACAAAAAGGGGGCAATGCTGCAAAAAGCTTACTGGCATCTCACTTCCTTGTTAGATGTCTTCCTGGGCAGCATACTCAATGATCTTATCCTGGACCCAAAAGGCAAGTAGAAAGGGAGTCAGGAAAAGACATCCAGGTGTACTTTAGGGCCTGAAATTCCACATGATGTCTTGATGTCTTTGAGCCTCACAAACTCCAAAGGCTCAACACTGAGTCCCCTGGCTCTTGCCAGATACATCTCCCATCCAACAGGAAAGGTTCCCCATCCAGTTTATTCCTCTATTAGCTGGACTGGCTGCACCCCCCACAGTCCCCAACTTAAATCTTCTGCCAGGTTTAAAATTACTCAAACAGGGCAGTCTGTCTTCCTATGGGAACCAACGTTCACCTCACCCCCTTGCAAATACAAAGCATTCCTCCCATAGCCCCTTCTGGTTCACTCTGTTCCTGGGTACAATTCCATGTGGTCCTGCAGGGCATGTGATGTTCTTCTTCCCCAGGCTGTGAATCTGTATGACTAATAAACTACAATCTGCCCAGTGCCAAATGTTGTGTTTGGCCATCTTGTACTATCAAGGGTTAGGATCTTTCTTTCACCAACAAGGTGAAGAGGTGGTGATCAGAACAAAGGGTAGAGGTTATCACAAGAACATAGGAGTTTCTTGGGATCAAATGGACTCTGCTAAGTGTGTTGGCTTGAGATAAATTGCAGGTTGTCCACCCAAGGGCAGCCTGCAAGGGGGTCTAGCAGCAAGAGATTGCATGTGTCTCCTGGAGGTGGGGTAGTAAAAGGGGACAGGGGCAGGCAACTCTACATGCCCATGTCAAGGGGCTCTCTGGGAGGCCTTTGTGGGGCCCTCCACAAAACCCATGCATGTGCCAGAGCTGACATTTAGGTCTTCCCCACACGGAAACCTGTCAATGACAGCCAGAGAAGCCATGATAACCACTCCCAGGAGACTGCAAACAAGGTCGTTAATTGAATCAACAGTTTTCTCTGTCCATCTCCTTACTCACCTCAACACCTCCAGGAAGTACGTCACGATGCAGCGGAGAAATTTCAAAGCCAGTCTAGCACTTCCCTCAATCACACTTTCAAAAGCTGCTTAAGTAGGAGAGGAAGATAGATAAATAGTAGACCCCACCTTTCTCATCCCTGCCTCCAGTACAAATAGGTGGCATAGGAAGAAAATCAAAAGAACAAGCCATTATTCCCACTGGTTTTCCTCTCCTGCAAGCTATGAATCTAGCCATTGACAAGGCCAGCAGAGAGAGGAGAGGGAAATGTCAACTTGTAATAATTGAAAGGGAAGGAAACATTATGGGATCTGCCCAAAATGGCAGTAAGAGGCAGAAAATAGAAATTTTACAGAGCGTGGTTGGAAACAGAAGCTGAACAAAAAAAAAATCAAACTGTTTATATTAATCCAACTGTGTAAGTTATCAATAAACTGCTTACATATAAATAGGATTTTGTAAAATTGTTCAGATCTCAACGGAGCCCATCTACTAACATGTAAGAATTTTATTCAAACTTCAGAAGCAAGACCTCTGTACACATTTTAAAAATTGTATTAGGCGTGTATGCAGGGAAGTATACTTGCCATTTAACAGGCATTTGATAAACGTTTGTGGAATTAGCAGAACTGTAAGGATGAGGTTAGGCCTTGGCTACAAAGAATAGGGGCATGCTATGAATGAGGCCTGGGTTTCAACTGGCCTAAAACAAAGCTTTGCTATGTATGCAAGAAGACTTTGCTCTAATTTAGGCAGAAAAAACTTCCTCAACCACATTTATAGGAAAAAGGGTGCAAGGAGGAAACATTAGATTCCTCTGATTATTTAGTCGTGTTTCTTTTCAGATACCTATGTGCCTAGGAGAGAAATAAATCACTTACCCACGTTTATTTTCTGGCATACCCTTCCCATTCTCTTAATTGTGCCCTTCATCCATCCCCAAGCCCTCTCAGGTACCTTGAGACATCTAGTAACAACCACAACCCTCGTACCTCTGGAAAACCTTTGAGAACCTAATGCCAAAAGCCAGCAGATAAAGAATGAAGCACCCACCAAGGCAGAGGGCCTGATGTAAGCATTGGGCCTGTCACACCAGGAGCAAGACACAGCTTTCCTCTGTCGTCACTGAAGCCCACACCTTCCCGGCCCCCAGTTTAGAGGCTGCCCCATGGGGCTTTTATGGCACATGTATACCTATGTAACAAACCTGTACGTTCTGCACATGTATCCCAGAACTTAAAGTATAACAATAAAAAAGAATTACATCATATATACATAACATTAAAATAATAATAATAATAATAATAATAATAATAATAATAATAAAGGCAGTCTGCACTCCAGCCTGGGTGACAGAGCGAGACTCCGTTTCAAAAAAAAAAAAAAAAAAAAGGCAATGAGAGAGTGGTTTGATAGCTTTCTTTGAGGTTTAATTAACATTCACAGTAAGAAGCAAAAACTTGGATTTCTAAATTTAATTCATAGGCATCACAGGATAGTCCTTATGTAGCTGAGGTAGTGAGATCTACAGGCCTCAAACCCAGGGAAGGTATTAACTTCTGATTCATGTCAAATTACTATCTGACCAGTCTTTACTTGAAGATCCATGTTATTACTGATTTATGGGTGGGTTAATGTTCCGTGGGCCTGGTTCTTTAATCGTTCCTTTTCAAGCCTCCTTCCCCTAGGAGAAGAGGAGTATAGTAAAGAAAAGAAGAACATAAAGATACATAAAATATGACAATATACAATTACTTATCTACACATACATATATTTAGTCTTATTTATTATTTTCTGTAATGGAAGGACTGACCTATAAGAACTGAAAACATGGTTCCAGGCAAGATGGCCGAATAGGAACAGGCCTGGTCTGCAGCTCCCAGTGAGACCAATGCAGAAGGCAAGAGATTTCTGCATTTCCAACTGAGATATCCAGTTCATCTCATTGGGACTGGTTAGACAGTGGGTGCAGCCCACAAACAGCGAGAAGAAGTAGGGTGGGGCATCGCCTCATACGTGAAGTGCAAGGGGTAGGGGAACTCCCTCCCCTAGCCGAGGGAAGCCGTGAGGGACTGTGCTGTGAGGGACAGTGCTATCTGGCCCAGATACTATGCTTTTCTTATGGTTTTGGCAACCTGCAGACCAGGAGATTCCCTTGGGTGCCTACACCACCAAGGCCCTAGGTTTCAAGCACAAAACTGGGTGGACGTTTAAGCAGACAGCAATCTAGATGCAGGACGTTTTTTTCATGTCCCCATGGTGCCTGGAACCCCAGAGAGAGAGAACCGTTCACTCTCCTGGAAAGGGGGCTGAAGCCAGGGGGCCAAGAGGTCTTGCTCAGCATATCCCACCCCCATGGAGCCCAGCAAGCTAAGAAAAACTGGCTGGAAATTCTCGCTGCCAGCAGGGCAGTCTGAAGTCAACCTGGAAAGCTTGAGCTTGGTGGGGGGAGGGGCATCTACCATTACTGAGACTTGAGTAAGCAGTTTTCCCCTCACAGTGTTGAGATAGACGGCAAGCTCAGACTGGGCAGAGCTTATTGCAGCCTGGCAAAGCCGCTGTAGCCAGACTGCCTCTCTAGATTCCTCCTCTCTAGGCAGGGCATCTATGAAATAAAGACAACAGCCCCAGTCAGGGGCTTATAGATAAAACCCCCATCTCCCTGGGACAGAGCACCTGAAGGAAGGGGCAACTGTGGGCGCACCTCCATCAGACTTAAACGTCCCTGCCTGCTGGCTTGGAAAAGAGCAGCAGATCTCACAGCAGGGCGATCAAGCTCTGCTAAGGGACAGACAACCTACTCAAGTGGGTCCCTGACCCGGATGCCTCCTGACTGGGAAACACCTCCCAGCAGAGGTTGACAGACACCTCATGCAGGAGAGCTCTGGCTGGCATCTGGCAGGTGTCACTCTGGGACAAAGCTTCCAGAGGAAGGAACGGGTAGTAATCTTTGCTGTTCTGCAGCCTCCACTCAGTCCTGGACTGAGGTTTGTTACATCAGCTTTGGTTGTTAAAGAGGGAAACTTGCTGTCATGGGTAAGAAAGGATCCCAATTCTTACGTTTAGAACAGGACAAAACGGATAACTAGAACAGAAAGTCAGAACAGGGAATATGCATTAATTAACTCAACTACTATTTCCTGAGGTTTTTGATAGACAGTCCTTCTCCAAGGAGTTAACAATACAATGAGTGACTTAAATAAATTGATATTGGTAAATGTTATAATAAAGTCATACCTATGGTATACCCTAGAAGCAGAGCAAGAGTACAGCAAAAGAAAATAGGATGGGGAAGACAGAAAAGAAGGGGTCTCTCAATGAAAGAGTAGGAGTTAGAGAGCAGAAAAGGGTAGAATGAAAAATTGCAGCTAAATAAAAAGCATAAAAATGAAAGAGGGTGTTGAATTAGGAGAGCAAGGAAAAGCTCAGTACTCTGGATGGTCTCTAAGGTGGGATATCACAGACAAAAGGCCAGAGCAGGGGCACCATAAAAATAGGTCACCAAATAAGGGATATTATACAGGCCAGCAGCCCCATGGAACCCGAATGTGGAGAAAGATAGTCAAAGAAATCCTGTTGCTAAGCAGAATCAATCCTTCTTGCCTCAAGCTCAGATGGGCTTGGGAACCAATATGTGGCCAAAACTCTAGGTGGGAAAGCAGAAAGCCCACCTCAGGAAAGCAAAGTAAAACTTCCATAGAGAAGTAAATCTGAACAGGGAGGGAAGGCTGAAATTGTTTTCTTTCAACTTTTTTAAATTTTCCTCCACATATGTGTTAAAAAAAAAAACTTTAGACAAAATAAATTTAATTGGGTTTATTTGAGCAAAGAACAATTCATGAATCAGGCAACACTTAAAACTGGAAGAGGTTCAGAGAGCTCCACTTCAGCAATGTAAGCAGTTGGCTTTTATAGGCTGAGCATGGAAGCAAAGGAAAGACATTACTTGATGGGCTACAGCTAGGCATTTGCCTTAATTGGGTATGGTTTGATGGGAGGTCCCTAGATATTTAAACAATCAGCTAGTTAGTTGTCTGTGATTGGCTGAAACTCAATCCAAAATTAATCAGGTACAAGGAATGCCTCTAAGTTTAGTTTTGTAAAACTTGTGTAAGGCTTCCAGGTAGAGAAACAACCTCAGACCAATCACCTTCTGCTTACTTTGCTTTAACACATGTTAAAGTGCTAACACATATTAACACTTCAAGTGTTTAACACATGTTAAAGGGTCAGTGTAGACTGACAGTCATGTGAGCATGTCATGCAACAGGTCAAGCAGGGTTATACCTTTGAACCCATCCTGCATCTGAGACAGAGCTCTGGTGCCTGAAACAGCGCAGATGTACCTCACCAGATAAAAACACAGAAGCACAGACGTCCATATTCCTCCCTTGAAAACTCTGTCCTGTAGGCAAGTTGGGTTGGAGTAGCAGGTGGTTTTGTTCTAGAGTTGGTTTTTTTTCCCATCACATACATTTTTACGTCTGATTATCATATATTGCTTAAAATATTACTTAATCCATTACTGATACCTTAGAACTTATTTGTTTTTAAAGGCCTCAGGAGAAGTGGCCACAGGTTATTTTTTACCACAGAGTCATTTACAGATGAATCATATTTACAGAGAGTTATCCTGTATCACCTATTTGAATTTGTTTCTACACAAAACAAGATTCCCTCCAGTCATGGAGCTTATGTATAAATATCTTGTTCCTTTGCAGCCTCAGACTGTCAGTATTCCCCCCCACCACCACCTTTTAGTGTCCTTTTTTTCTCTAAGTGCATTGCCTTTGCATACACATCATTTGCTATCTTAATTATTTGACAAACAGGAGTATTTCCGTCATCTTTCACTCCTACTGAGTTTTCTTCCCTGTGGTACTTTCAGTGAGTACCATCATATTGTTTCTGCTTAACTGTTTGAGATTCTTTCTTAATATGGTATTGGAAAGTTTTCTAATGGCATCTTCCTTGTAAAGAATTACCTCTAGACCTCAGAGAAAAAAGGGGCCCAACATTTAGAGTGTGAATTTCTCACCTTTTCTCTGGGTGAGAAAAATGATGTGACATAGTTAACTGATGCTATAATAAGGTTGAAAATCATAAGACACACACAAATAAATTACCTCTCAAGCCACCCCAACCCAAATATTGCAGCTACCACTAAGTACAAAATGGCAAGAGAGGCTTTTTGCTATTGTAAACACTTTAGGCTTTGATGAGATTTGCCATTTTTCATTTGAAGGCTAACCTTAATATTGACCATGTTGTAACTTTATGTGAATAAAAATACAGGCGCATAGTGCTCTGATATGGTTTGGCTCTGTGTTCCCACCCAAATCTCATCTTAAATTGTACTCCCATAATTCCTGTGTGTTGTGGGAGGGACCTGGTGGGAGATAACTGAATCATGGGGGTGGTTTCCCCCATACTGTTTCCATGGTAGTGAATAAGTCTCACAAGATCTGATGGTTTTATCAGGGGTTTCTGCTTTTGCATCTTCCTCATTCTCTTTGTCTGCCGCCATGTGAGAGGTGCCTTTCACCTTCTGCCATGATTGTGAGGCCTCCCCAGCTACATGAAACCATAGTCCAATGAATCTCTTTCTTTCGTAAATTGCCCACTCTTGGGTGTGTCTTTATCAGCAGCATGAAAATTGACTAATACATGCCCTGACCCACGAAACAAAGAAGTGCATACAAGGTAGTACCAAGTACTAAGTGTTAGTCAGAATTAAGTGGCTGAGAAGTATGGTTCTGATTGTTCAGAGGAGAGCTTGGTAATCTCACTTAGTCCTTGCATCTACTTTCTTATACAGAAATGCTACAAAGACACAGGAATAGGTAATGATCCTGTTATGCTCATACACCTGGGTAGAGACTTGTCCGATGGGAAAAGAAAGAATCAAGACAATATGAAGTTGGTCTCACAGGTAAAGCTAGGCTATGAGGAGCATTAAGATGAGGCAGAAAGACAGGGACAGAAGCTGAGGGATGACACACAATCAGAATGTTTCCACGTCAAATGATCATACAGATCCTATAACTCTACCTTAATTTTACCCCGTATATAAGGAAACTGAGACCAGAGCAGTTAAGTGACTTGGTCCATGTCAGAAAGCTTGCCATTAGTAGCAAGGTCCAGACTGGCATGCCAGTGTCTGACTACTGTCTACTCCACCACACTCTTCAGGTTGAACCGAACTCCTTATGAACAGTAATTTAGAGCATTAAAAGTCTCCAGCATGGAATGAAGAGTCCAGGGTAAAAGTGGTGTGTCAAAATTCAGGGTAGAGACACAGTTCAAAGGAATAATTCATAAGCAAGGATAAGCCCAGAAATGAATTAAAAGTGACTCCAAATTTTCCAAACTAGTGGAAGTCCTGCCTCAGTCATTTAAATAGTGTGTTAATTTATCAAATCTAAGCCACCATACAAGTTATTATAATTATTATCATTACAATTATTACTAAGAACATGGTGAAACAATTGACACTATCAAAAATGGTAGGAATAAAAAACTTACCTTGAGGAATAGGGGAGAGTTGCCAGTAGAAAGAATAGATGAAAAATTTGGTTTCCAAAATGTTAAGCTAGAAGTGACAGAGAACTACAATTGAAAATATGGAACATAATGACAGCAAGTATATTTTATGTGAATGAATAAAAAATAATTTATCAAATTGTTTAGGAAAATATTCATGATGAATCAGGATATGCAGAGCTGCAGCTTGAGGAAGAAAACAGAATTAAAAATGTAGATTTGGGAGCCACAGTGAAAAGTTACATTTATTTAGTGCTTTTTACCTATCAAGATTGTTCTAAGTGCTTTACATAAATAAACACATTTAATCCTAAGTTCAAGAGCTTAACTACTGTACTATGTTGTGCTTTCCTGTTCCTGAAACAAAGAAATAATAAATGACTAAGATCGGATGACCTCTTAGAGCGAAAAAATGTGGAGAAAAATGCAGAAGCCCATGCATATTCATGGCTATATGGAGGGACTAGGGCCAGGATAGAGAAATATTACAAGGTGATAGAGTGGAGGGATAAAAACTAGAATGGTTTATCAGTCAGAGTCCAACTAGGCAAGCCTCTCTTGCCATTTTGTACTTAGTGGTAGCTGCAATATTTGGGTTGGGGTGGCTTGAGAGGTAATTTATTTGTGTGTGTCTTATGATTTTCAGCCTTATTATAGCATCAGTTAACTATGTCACATCATTTTTCTCACCCAGAGAAAAGGTGAGAAATTCACACTCTAAATGTTGGGCCCCTTTTTTCTCTGAGGTCTAGAGGTAATTCTTTACAAGGAAGATGCCATTAGAAAACTTTCCAATACCAACTAACAAAGTCCACTCTACATGTGTAAAACAGAAAAAAATTAATACAGGAAATTGGTTACACAGGCAATAAAAGAGCTGAGAATACCAACGGGATACAATGAGGTAACCCAAGGATTAGCAACATCAAGAATCTGGTACCGCCCTAAATAAGAAGGACAAAGAAAGCAGCATCTTAGCTTGGGTTCTTTGCTCTTTTCCATGCCTCCCACTGCAAATCAGAGCCTGAAATCAGAGCTTATGTGTAAGTAGTTTATTTAGGAGGTGATTTCAAGAAGCTGGAGTGAGGTACCAGAATGAGAAGAGGAGAAAAATTCAAGATAAGGATGCATTGTTTAGATAACTGCTTTGGGCAACTGAAGTTCATTCCCACATAGGATCTTTTGAGGATCATGTAGAAGACTCAGATTTTTTTCCACATAAAGATTGCGTGGGAGAAGTATTTGTTCATCAGCTTCCATCTCTCCTTGGTGGAGAGTCACTGTATTTGTTCTCACACTGCTATAAAGAACTACGTGAGACTGGGAAATTTATGAGAAAAAAGGTTTAATTGACTCACAGTTCCACAGGCTGTACAGGCATCACGGTTGGGGAGGCTTCAGGAAACTTACAATAATGGCGGAAGGGCAAAGGGGAAGCAAGCACATCTTCACATGGTGGCAGGGAAGGGAGAGCAAAGTGGGAGGTGCTACACACTTTTTAACAACCAGATCTCATGAGAATCCTCTCACAAGAACAGCATGGGGGAAGTCCGCCCCTAGATTAAATCACTTCCCATGTGGCCCCTCCTTCAACATGCAGGGATTACAACTGGACATGAGATTTGGGTAGGGACACAGAGCCAAACCATATCAGTCACCTTCAGGGTATTGATATCCTACAGTTTCTGTTTGTGCATGGTTGCTTGCCATACAGACTTTCAGAAACTTCTACAGTGTAGTAGAAATCGCATGAGAGAAAGTGAAAGATGGCTAGCATTGATGTGAGACCCTGTAAGCTTGAGACGAGTTGAAACTGTCCAGTCATTTACCGCAGCTGTGCTGAAATGAAGCTGAAAGGGTGTGAATTAGGGCACTAATGGGGCCTGATAGAAGAAATGTTCTCAGAACCCGGTATCAGGATCACCCAGTAAATGTTGGGATTAGAGTGGGAGCCATGGAAGAGATGTTGCTGCTGCTGGAGATGATACCCAAGGCAGAATGAGCGATAAACACTCTCATTTTTCCATTAACTTCTGTCCTCCCGTCCCCCACTGTCCAAAGCCAGCCAGAAGCCAGCTGACACAGGACCCTATCAAACAACCAGCAAATATATTTTCCACTCCTGTGGCTGGCCTTTTCACTCTCCCAATGGTGTCTTTTGATGAACATTCTTTATTTTAATGTCATCCAATTTATCAATCTTTTCCTTCATGGTTAGTGCTTTGGGTGTCCTGTCTAAGAAATCTTTCACTTTCCCCAAGGTCATGAAGACATTCCTTTATGTGATCTTCTAGAAGCTTTATTATTTTGTCTGATATGTTTACATCTACAATCCACCTGGACTTTATTTTTAAGTATGATGTGAGGCCAGGATAGGTTTCCTTTTTTTCCATTTAGATACTTAGTTGATTCAGGATAATTTATTAGGGAAAATATTTTCCCACTGCTTTTCAATGTCACATTGTCATAAGTCATGTGCCTATACATTGGGGGTCTCTTTCTGGTCTCTGCTCTGTTTTATTGATCTTAAGTCTAAGTGTCCATATATTGAGGGTCTCTTTCCCGTTTCTACTCTGTTTTACTGATCTTCTATCCATGAGTCAAAACCATAATATATTACTTTCCATTTAAAACAAGTATTAAAATTTGGTAGAGTAATCCTCCAACTTAATTCTTCTTCAAAATTTTCTTAGCTATTCTTGTTCTTTTGCATTCCCATGTAAATTTTAGAATTGACTTTTTAATTTCCACAAAATAAACTATTTGGATTTTTATTGATATTCCATTAAACCTGTAAATTAACTTGGGAAGAGATTTTTCTTAAATTTTACATGTAGTATATGTAAAAACTTCTAAAAGTATATAAGAAAACTTTAAGGAATCTGAAAGAAGAAACACAGTAGACCTAAATAGGCATTTTAGAGACGAGGATATCCAAATGGCAAATAAACATGTGAAAAGTGTTCAACCTTCGTAGTGACAGGGAAATCAAATTTAAAGCCACAATGAAATATCACCACACACTTGCCAAAAGAGTTAAAACTTTAAAAGCTGACAATGCTGTGTTGGAGAGATGAGGAGCACCTTGAACTCTCATGCAATGATAACTGAAAGAGTAAAATGGTATATACCCACTTGGGAAAATTATGTGGTAAATTTTACCAACCCTAAATATGTATATACCCTATGAGTTAGCAATTTCATTTCTAATTATAACTTAAAGTACATACATATTTTCACCAAGAGATGTATGCAACAATGTTCATTAAAAATAATTATAACAAAATAGTGGAAACTTTCCACATGTTCATTAATAGTACAATGGATAAATTGTGCTGTATTCATACATTAGAATGTTGCAATAAGAATAAATAAATTACTGCTAAATGGAACAATATGAATAAATCTCACAAACATAATTTTGAGGAAAAGAAGCCAAACACAAAACAATGCAAACTATTTTATTCTATTTTATACAAAGTTCAAAAACAGACATGGTCAAGCTATGATGTTAGAAGTCAGGATAATTATAATTTTTAGAGAGATGGGAGAAAGTAGTCATTGGGAGGAGGCATGAGGAATACTTCAGGAGTCCTGAGAATGTTCTATTTCTTGACCTGGTGGTAGGCTTATGGGTGTTTCACTTTATGATAACGCGTTCAGCTATGCATTTCTAGTTTGTGTACACTGCTGTATGTTGTGAAAGTTGCAAGAATCAAAAAGGAATTACTTGTGTTAAAAACCCTGCCCAAATAGAGCTATGGAAGGTCATAAAGAGAGAGTTCTTATGCACAAATGCCTGATGACAAGAACTATCACAAAAGACTGCAAAACCACAACCTTGCGCAAAGGCTTTCATCACACACACACATACACACACACTTCTGTGAGAACATCACTCAGCAACTGCCTGTCCGCCCTCAGATTAGTGCCACCCTTGTTACTGAACCTTGTAGACAAGGCGAATTATCTCAAAACAATATGTAACCCTTCTCATTCTTTCTTTAAAAAATACATTTTTTCCATATCTTTTGTCTTTTGACTTTGCTTTTATAATAAATGATGTTTAGCATAGTTGAATTTATCAATATTTTCATGACTGGTGTACTTTGTGGCATGTTATATAGGTCTTCTTCTAACCAGAATTATTCTTAAAGACTTCCTTGGTTTTCCTAATCATTTATAGCAAGTTTTTTACGTTTACATTTTTCATCCTTTTAGAAACCATTTTGGTCTAGAAATTGCCTTCCTTTACCTCCCTGAATATAAGCATAGTTTACGATGGTGTGTGTATTCCTCTTGCAATGCCTATTTCCAAATAAACATGATTTTTTTAAGAAAGTCTTTTTCTGTTTGTTAGATTGACAATGTATATAATACTTCCATTTTAAAATCTTATTTAGAATAAGATAATGTATGTAAAGCACTAGTTACAGTGATTGACACATGTTAAGCACTTAGTATTTAGTAAACATTAGCCATAGTGAATTAAATTCTGGAAGCTTTACAATGTGAAGCTGTAGTAGTTTAGATCTTTGATGCCTTTATCAATACCCTGTAGCTAAGGCTAAAGTTGCAAAAATGTGTAGTGACAGGGATGCAGGGTAAAGACTCTTACAGTGACCTTGCCATTTAGAATAGTGGGGGATTTACCTATTCGCATAATCTCCTTTCCTGAAGCTGAAGCAACCCTTCTGCCACTCCCTCATTGCGTGTAGAAAGAAAATTGTACTCTCATGTTGTTGTTTAATTTTTAGTCTTCGGGGACACACATATCCTTGCAAAGACACTTTTTTCTTTTTTCCAATTCATATCAATTAACACTTATGATCCTATGCATAATGGAAACCTATTCAATTATAAATGTCAAAAGGAACTTTGCTCCCATGAACATGCCTCTATTACTTTTTGACAAATAAAATTATTTTCACACACTATCCCTCTATATCCTGCTTTCATTAAGTTTTGGCCCTCCCAATTTCAGAAATCTGAAGTTACAACTCTCACCTGATTTCAGCTTTGGGGTTATCTGAAGTTACTCTGCAGACTTCTGGGAAGAATTTCTCTCTGTTACAGAGTTCTTTTCTCTCAACTGGGCCATCATCTATAGTCAGCTTAATCTATTCCTATTTCATTACAGCTTCTTGGACAATGAGCACAGGTTTGCCTCCCTAGTTAGGCTTCCTTCCTGCCTTACCTAGTGAGATTCTACAATCCAGCCCTGTGTGCCTGCTTCACTTCACCAATGCACTTGAGTCCCATTTCTAACTGGTCCGTCCCTTTCAGTCCTAAATGAAAGACTCCTGACAGACAGCAGCCTCTATACTCTCTGGGCAGTAGTTCTGGACTTGAATATTTACACTCTCATTCCATCAGAATAGGAAAGTTCCCTCTTTTGTTAACTGCTATATCTCTATCTCTGTGCCTTAGTAGGCAATCAATTCATATTTGTTTTTGAATTAACACCCTGTGGTTGAAACAGCAGATGTCTCATAGTGTCTTAGGCATAATGTCATTGCACTGTTTCACTTCACTGGAAACACACTGGACAATAAGCCCAGCTGGTAAGTCCCACAGGGATAGAACAAGAGGAAAGATGGAAATTAACCTAGTACCCTGCTTCATAAGGCCAGAAGTGGCATCGCAAATCAATATTGAACAGGGTGAGACCAAGCCACTTGTGCCTACAATAGACAGGTCAAAGCTAGCTATGCCTCAGGAGAGAATTAACAATACCGGTGCAGAGCTGAAGAGTTCCTAGGGCTTAGCACAGAGTAAATATTGATCACGTGAATGAATAGATTAATTAATTAATTAAAATAGGGCCTTCATGGGAACTAAGGAAATTAAAAGCCAAGGACGCAATTTAGAGTAGGTAACTGTAGACCACTATTATGTGATACAGACTATTATACCATGTAGCACAATGTTACCATTATAGTACAATGCTAGCATAAAGGTCATATTGTGCTATGAAGTCTGGTAACAAAAATCTATCTCCTTTATATATCCTGAAATCAGGATTCCTCTCCAAACATTCTCCTGAAATTGCAGTCTTAAAATCTGGCTAAACACAAACCCAGTGGCCACAGAGAGTGTAGCAGTTTGCTCTCCTACAGCAATAAATGAGTGTCTCTTTCCCCCATGCTTGCCAACCCACTGTGTTTTCAAACTTTTTGATCTTTGTCAGTCTGATTGATGAAAATTAGCATTGCAGTGAAGTTTTTATTTGCATTTTCCTAATTATAAAGAAAGTTGCCCATCTTTTAATGAGTTTAATGAGCTGCTGATATGTCTTTTCCTCTGAACTACTTATTTATGCCTTTTGCCTATATTTCTATTGGGCTATTGGTCTCTTTCCAAACAATCTGTAAAAATCACTCATATTGTACAAAACTCAGTCCTTTTTAACATGACCTGTAAATACTTTTTCCTACCTCATTTGTCTTTTGACTTTGGTTTTATAATAAACAATGTTTAATACGGTTGAATTTATCAATATTTTCATGACTATGACTGTTGCATTTTGTGGCATGTTTAGATAGGCCTTCTTCTAACCAGAATTACTCTTAAACACTTCTTTAATCTTCCTAATCATTGATAACAAGATTTTTACATTTACATTTTTAATCCACTTGGAAACCATTTTGGTCTAGGATGTTCAGTGTATATGATGCAACCTTTTTGATTCCAGATGGCTACCCAGATGTCTGACTATTCTTCCTTTCCACTACTGTTTTAAAATGATGCATTCATCAGACCCTAAATTCCCATATGCGTTTAGGTCCATATCTGGACTCTATTCTGATCCATTGGTCTGTTTATGTGCTATCCTAATACTATTTTAATTTGTATGACTTTATGTTTAATAGTAGAAATTTCCTTGGCAGTTCTTGCTTTTTAACTTTTCTCTACGAATTTTAGAAACAGTTTGCTTTACTGCAAAAAGAAAGTCCTGTTGGTGATTTAATAAGATGACACTAAATTTATGGATTGACTTGTATAATCCTGTCCAGGAAAAATACATCCTTTCTAATTCCTTCAGGTTTCCCTTTATGTTTCCCAGGAGGTTATAGAGTTTCCTTCAACTAGATCTTGCACATTTCTTTAGATTTTTCTCAGAAATTTTACCTGTTGTTGCTGTTGCCATAATAATTGGATTCCTTCTCATCAAATCCTCTAATGGTTATTTGTATAAGTGAAGGTTATTGCTTTCTTTACATTAATTTTATACACAGTCACTCTTCCAAATTTTCTTATCATGGGAATAAACTTTCACTTGATTCTTTGGATTTTCCCAAAAAACAATTTCAATTCTCCCTCCTTCTCTCTTTCCCTCCCTCTTTTCCTCTCTCTTTCACTCTCCCTCTCCTTCCCTCCCCCTCTCTTTGCTCTCCTAATTTTGGCTAGTATCTCTACAACAATGTTTAAACATTTTTATGATGGTAGAAATCCTCTAGTCATATTTTTGTTGTTGATCTCTGTTATAAATTTCATATATATATCCTCCCAAAATTCATATCCTGAAACCCTAACCCCCAATAGGATGGTATTAGGATGTGGCGTCTTTGAGGTTCAGGAGGATGGAGTCCCTTCTGTGAGATTAGTGTCCTTATAAGAAAAGAAAGAGAGCTAGCCCTCTCTATTTCTGAGACCTGAGAACACAATGAGAAGATGGCCATCTGCAAATAGAGCCTTCACTGGAACCTAGCCATGCTGGCACCCTGATCTTGAACTTCCAGTTTCCAGAACTGGGAGAAATTAACGTTTGTTATTTAAGTCATCCAATTTATGGTTTTCTGTGATAGCAGCTCAAACTAACTAAGACAATCTCTTAATATGATAAATTATATCAACAATTCTTACCTTTCTGAGCCTTTTTTTTTTTTTTTTTTTTTTACCTGGGAGCTCATCAGAAAAATTGGGCTCTAGTTGAATGTCTTTTTTTTATTATTATTATACTTTAGGTTTTAGGGTACATGTGCACAATGTGCAGGTTTGTTACATATGTATCCTTTCTGAGCCTTTTTAATACCTATAATAAACCACACTTGATCTTTATATATTATGCTTTTATATCTTTATACATTATGGTACTAGCTTCTTTCAGCTAATTTTATTTAGGGTGTTTGCATCCATTTTTATAAATGACATTGGTCTGTGGTTGTTTCGTGTTCAATTTTTATTAGACTTACAATTTTATTCATTCTTGATGAAAGAATTTGAAAACTCTCCTTCTTTTATATGCTCTAGAACTGCACTGTCCAATATAGTACCAAACAGCAACACGCGGCTGTTTAAATTAATAAAAATTAAATAAAATAAACATTCGGTTTCTCAATAGAACTAGCTGCATTCAAATGCTCAATAGCCACATGTCCCTGACTACCACACTGGTCAGTAAATAAGAACATGTCTATCATTACAGAATGTTCTAATTTACAGCAATGCTATAGGAGAACTTAAAAGGGAATAAATCGTCTGTTCTTTAATATGATGCTTTGAAAGAATAGTGTCTAGAAAAATGTTTAGGTCCTTGATGGAAATTGATGTTCGGATTTTTCCACTTTTTCTGGAATTTGTTTTGAAGGTTTATATATTCCTAGAAAATTATCCATATCTTTAATGTTTTTACCTTTATTTGAATAGAGTTGAAAAAATGTCTATAATGTTTCTTTTAATTCTATTTAGTTTTTTTTCATCTGTAGTTACTTCCTCAACAATCTTTTTATTATTTGAGAAATTTGTGCCACCTTTCTGTTGTCTTGATTAGATTATGTGGCAGTCACCTAGAGTACCCAGTTGTTCAACCAAACACTAATCTGGTATTGTCGTGAAGATATCTTGTGGATGTGAATAAAGTCTTTCATCAGTGTACTTGAAGTAAAGAAGATTTTCCTAGATAATGTAGTGAGTGTGACTCAATCAACCATAAGGCCTTAAGAGAACAGAGACTTCTCAGAAGAAGAAATTCTTCTATGAACTGCAGCTTTAACTAATGCTAGAGTTCCAGCCTGCCCTTCCTAATAGTCTGCCCTGTGGATTTCAGAATTACCTAAGCAGCCTTATAATCGCATAAGCCATTATGTTTCTCTAGTAGAACCCTGACTGATGCAAATTTGCTATTAGTTTTTCTGTTTTACTAGTTTTTCAAAAGGACATCTTTCATTTATTTGTTAGCTTTATCTATCATTTCCCTTTTCTCTAAATCATTAAGTTTTGCTTTCATCCTTCCTAATTCCTTCATTGTTATCCATAATATTATTTTATTGAATTTTTAATAACTTCTTGAGACATAGAAGTAACACATTTATTCTTTTTATTAATATGTATTTTGAGATTATAAATATTTCTCTGAACACTGCAAAGTATTCTATAAGTTCTAATGCTGTTCTAGTGTTGTTATTAAATTTCTACATATTCTGCAATGTAGTTTGGATTTTTTCTCTGAGTTATTCAATAGAGTGGGGAATATTGTTTTGGTTGTTCCCCCGAAATTTTAGGATTCTTATTTCCTTCAGTTTTTATTA
Organism: Nomascus leucogenys; assembly: GCF_006542625.1. Classification (NCBI taxonomy): domain Eukaryota; kingdom Metazoa; phylum Chordata; class Mammalia; order Primates; family Hylobatidae; genus Nomascus; species Nomascus leucogenys. The sequence continues at coordinate 41,852,567 of NC_044392.1, read as the reverse complement.
CTTTATATCTTCTAAGAAAATGTTTTTTGTTTTATTTCCATTTTTCTGAAATGTGTTATTTTGTGTGTAGGGAAATGTATGGTCAAATTTTGTGAATATTCCATGAGGACTTGAATGAAAAATGGACTCTGTTTTCAGGCTACAGTTTGTTATATATCAATTTGATCTTATTTTTGAGATTGAGGGCTTTTATATACTTAGCTAGCTATCTTTTGTCCACTTGAGTGTGAACTGAGAAATGTTCATATAGATATTAATATGTATTAATGAAAGCTCCATAGATATTAATATCCATTTCTTCTCATATGTTCTATAACTTTTTATTTATGACTATTAATGCTATGTAGTTAATGAAAATATATTTGCATTTTCCTTCATTGTGAATTTCACCATTAAATATTACAAAGTGTACTTTTTTCATCCTTAAAATACCTTTAGCCCTAAATTCAACCGTGTCTGATATTCTTTCTGCTTGAATTTGCCTAGCATAACTGCCTTTATTTTCATTTTTAACCTTTCTGAATCACTTTGCTTTAGAATTGAGTGTTGCCTAGTAATTTAATCTGACTCTTTTCCTTTACATGAATGTTTGGCCTATTGACATTTATTAATATAATAATTTGAGTTTTGATTCTGACATTATATTATATATTAAAATCTGGGATTTTCTCCCATATAGAATTTTTGTTTCCATTTCTTTGTTTTGGGTGTATCTTTCCTGTGATAATTTGAAGTGTCATTTTTGTTCTAGTAGTTTGTTGTATAATAACTCCTTTACATAACACCCTTAAAACTCCATTTTCTTAGAGAACACCTACTAGTTATCTATCATGAGCAATTATGAAAATAGTGTTTTTCTTCTCCATCCTATTTACTTTCCTCTCCCTAAAACCATCCGATTTTAGTTGCATTATGTATTTATTATGTTTACTTAGGCAAGATATTTGTATTCTTAAGTATAGTTACAGCTGCAATACTTAATACTTCTGTTTTGTTTTATATTACATGTTTTGATCTCCAGCTACAAAAAGTGAGGAAACCAGTATACCTATCCTACCTCCTACCTTCTTTCTAGCTTTTTCTCCTATTATAATATGTATATGTATACGTAATCATATCACTTTTATATTGTCAGAGCACATAACATTTGTGGTCTCTCCTCATCCCTCAGCTACCACAATTGTTAAATTCTAACTATACAGTTCAGTAAATTATTCTTGCCATTTTCTTGCTTGCACATTTTCTTGTCATTTTTAGTTGGCTAAAGTTCATTCACCAAGAGATCCTTGAAGAAGGGTTCATGGAAACAATATTTTTTGAATTTTTGCCCATTAAAAATATAAAAGCAAAAGACAAAATATTTTTCTTTTGCCTTTATATTAAAAAAAATTCAATGAAGGTAATTTTTGGAGCACATTTTTTATTAAGAATTTTGTAGGGACTACTCTACCATCTCTCATCATGGCATAGTAAGGCTCTAGAGAAATCTGAGGTTGGCTTTTGTTCTGTCATAAATGATTTGACATTTTTTGCGTGTCTTTCAAAATACCCTCGATACACATGTTTTGCTGAGGGTTTGTTCTTCAGAATCCAACTGTCTTACCTATTCTTACTCCCATTTTCTCATAATACTGTTGTATAGTAAAGACCTTGTGATGGTTTCTTTTCTGGCTACTCAGCTTGACTCAGGCTTTTTTTCTGGACTGTGTTCCAGGTCACCTGGAGTTTTCTTTACAATTCTTGGTTTTGTTTCATACTGTTTACCCATTGCTTCTCTCAACCTATTAAGATAAGCATCTGTAGAATACTTCACAGTGAGAAATATCCCCCTTCCCTGATTCACATGCTACAAGACTGACACATATGGCTTGCTGCATGATTTCTCACTTAGTCCCACTTTCTCTGGTTCTCGAAACAAACTGAGTCCAGGAAAATTCTTTCTGACAGTCTGTGTTCTATATTTACCATTATTGAAAATGAATAATTTACTTTGTACTTCAGTGTGTACTCTGAACTTTAAGAAGTACATTTTGCTGGCAAACTCCCTGGTTCCTTCTGGACATAACTACCCCTGCTCAACTTTCCCTGCTTTTAGAAGCCATTTCACCCATTTTGCAATCAACATTTCAGCTGTTTTCTAATTTTTTCATATGCAGAATTTATATTTTAATTCTTATTCCTCTCCTTGCTTTTACATCATTTCCAAGAAGAGAAGGAAAATATCAACATCATGCTACCATCTTCAAACTGAGAATCTCTTTAAGGATTCCAAATATATTGTGAAGGACTGGCTCAGCATCCAGTCAAAAAAGAATTAAAATAGCAAAAGCATTTTCAAAACGCCAAAGCATCACAAGAAGGCAATTTTTTGCTTATGTTAGTGTTTTTCCTCAAGACTTATTAGATCATGTGGATGACATAAATTCAGACTGCAAACTACTATAATGTTCAGGTCTGGGGTTTCCATTTTTAGGGGTGCATTTTTTTCACTTAGAGCTTAATTATATACCCATGTCCTTGTAGTTTCCTTATTTGGGTCATTAATTTTTTTCCTGGTTCTCCTTTCCCTGAAGATCCTAGGTCCTTGCTTTCGCAGGAGCCTCAGCCCTACCTCTTCATTTCCCAAAGCATCTTTTCCTTCACCTATAGGGATATTAAACCCAGGCTCCTACAGTTTTCACTATCTTAAGGTCAAGAATTAGGAAAGGATCTCTGGCCCTAAATAGTGTAATCAGGCAATGAAAATACATAGAAGCCTCCAGATGAATTAACTAAAAGGCTTCCTATAGAACAGTTTAGCAGTAATTATTCTTTTTGTCCCCCAGTAATGCACAGCTGTTTAGCACTTTGGCATTAATCACAAGGACAAAATCCCCAGATCTGCTCTCCAAACAAGCAAAAGTCTGCATAAAGAAAGCTCTTATTTCAAGTCTTTGGGTGAAGAGAAAAGCAGATTTCCACAATAGCTGGAATAGCTTCAGATTTCCACAATAGGCAAGATATTCTTTACAGAACAACCAGCCAGACCCAGAAGTAGAACACATTGATGTTTTTTACCACCAGTATAAATATTTGCTTACTTTGTCAGTAGTGGGTCCTCAGCTGTCTTCCTCTCCCTGCCTACATAACACTATGACGAATCTTATCCCTCAGCCATAGTAAGACCTCCATTTGGAGGAGGCAACTTGGGGAAAGGCACATCAATAGCAATTCAAGCAAGAAAATTCTACCAGGCCTTTAGGTGATGAGGAAAAATAATTTCAAACCTAGAAGACTACCCCCAACCAAAGTATCAATCAGCTATAAAGATGAAACCAAGACTTTTGAACATACAAAGATTTAGAACATTTACTGCTCATGTACTATTTCTATTTAAAAAAACTTATTCTAGATTACTTTTTGGCAAAACAAAAAGTATTCAAGAAATTATAATATACTTCTTGTTTCTAGTAATGGCAGACACATTTATTTGGAAAATAGCTTAAGAGCTAGGTAAAACATTTTCGTCCTTCAGACCAAACTCATATATTTTTTGGTAGTGTATAGCTGTAATTTATACACGTATTTCACAATATATTTATCATGTATACTGTTTGATACTTGAGTTATTCTTGGCTTGGGGGATGCTCTAAATAGATCTGCTATACACAGGCTTATACATATCCCAGCACACAGGGATGTCCTCACATCAATTCTCGAATATTACATTTCGTAACACCATTTGGCAACAATTTAATCTACAGGGGCCTTGACCATTTAATCATCCCTCAAGACCTCACACCAGTCCACTACACTGACAATGTCATGCAGATAGGTCCTGGAAACAATGTTACAGGGCCAATAGGTTCATATGCCTTCTTCACAGTAACATACCAATACACTGAGACAGCAGGATTTACAGCAGAGAAAGAGTTTAAGTTCAGGGTGGCCAAGCAAGGAGATGAGATGAGACCTTCAAATTCATCTCCCTGAAGAGTTCTTGGCTGTGCCTTTTAAGGGGCTCATGGAAGGCAAGAGGCTGGAAAATTGGGGTCATAGATTGGTAGGGTAAGGGGGATGAAATCATCAGTATGTGGAAATTGTATTCTTTGGTGAGTTAGCTCCCCATGGCATCCTTCAGACCAAATGATGTCAGTAGTTTCATTAATAAGCAGGACCTGAAAGAACACCTCAAAGGAAAAACAACAATTCATAATGTTCAAGTTGTTATCTATAGAGCAATTAAGAGTAACTATAATCTTGTAACAGGTCTACATGATTCTAGGACAATAGGCACCAAACAGCTATAAGGAAGCATGTCAGAGAGCAAGCTCACATAATGATTATTGATGAATGGGCTGCAAGCTTGGTTTTCACTAGCCCCCTTCCCTTCTTCCCTGATTAATTTTATAAAGTTTATAGGAATGGTTTCATTAAGAAGTAGCAAGTACTTTCCATGTTTTAGTAAGGCCTACATAGTAAGTTGCACAAAAACAAACAAGGGGACAGGGCACTATGGCTCATGCCTGTAATACCACCACTTTTGGAGGCCGAGGCAGGCGGATCACAAGGTCAGGAGTTCAAGACCAGCCTGGCCAACATAGTGAAACCCCATCTCTACTAAAAATATAAAAAAATTAGCCGGGCATGGTCATGTGCACCTGTAATCCCAGCTACTCAGGAGGCTGAGGCAGGAGAATCCCTTGAACCCAGGAGGCAGAGGCTGCAGTGAGCCGAGATCACGCCACTGCACTCCAACCTGGGTAACAGAGTGAGACTCCATCTCAAAAAAGTAAATAAAGCAAAAGCATTCATGCAGCCCATTTACCTGTCATTTCGGAGTGGCCCATTCATAAAGAGCCTAGAGCCTGAAAATATCTGAACATAATGTCTCATCCAAATTCCTCACTGAAGATGAGATGCTTAATAATCAGAGCATCAGGAGAACTATTTTGTTGTTGATCCCAACTCTTTTTCTGGCCAGCACATTCACTGCTAAATGAACTAATAAATTAAAGTCCATAATGGAGGATATACATGGACTTACTAGCATGGACTTCCACTCACCAAATCTGACTTGGTTACTTAATGCTAAACTCCTGACATGGAGAAAGAGAAAATGACATTATTCTCTATCACGAATAGGGTAGCAATTTGTCCTCAAGAATGGACACATTATGGGTTTAGATTTGTTTCCCTGCTCATCAAATATCTGTCAGCACCACCTTTGGTGGTTATACTAAATTTCTTATGCATCATTTTGGCATCCTGCATAATAGTGCCTCTGACAGAGGAACACATTTCACAATGAAAGAGAGGAATAATCTGATGCCCATGGAGGGAAATGGCCAAATTATTTTCTAATTATTATGGACTTATAAAAGGCTTTTGCAATGAAATGTGTGTGTGTGTGTGTGTGTGTGTATGTGTGTATGTGTGCCTGTGTGTATTTGTGGCTGCTGTAGAAATTTTTAAAGTTTTTTAATTTGTATATAAAATATGATAAATAAATAAGTTTTAAAATTTGATCACTATATTATTAAATATGCAAAGATTCATCTTCACAGTCTTTAATAATTTATAATATAAAAAGACATTTTTACATTTAACAAGTGACATGCTAGTTAATTTGCTTTAAGTTACATGTGATTATCTAACTATATTATAAATAAATTCTTAAAATTGATATTATGCTTGATTTAGAACCCAAATGTAGCTCTTTGTAACACATTGTTAGATACAATCATGACAAATTTTCTATCTTAATACAGAGAATGCTTAATATGCCACATAAGAGTTTTGATTAGCTGAATGCCACTTAAAGATTTGGTAAGATCACCTTGAGGTGAATTTGCTGAATTATTGTCATTAACTTATATTTCAACATCAAGCTTCATTATGTTTCTTGTATTTATCAACAGTTCATTATAAGTATAAATTAAATAACATGCGACTATGAATAAAATAATTTAAAACTGTTTAATGGTCAAAACTATTAAACAGAGTTTCTGAGTACATTCATCTGATTGCCATCAGCCACAGAGAATGTTCATTCTATATCTGCTCAAGAATGACAAACTGTCCCATTTCCAAAAGGCAAACTAGAATGTTAGTTTATTAGATACTTAGCCAAATTTTGTTACTCTCTTTATCCACACAAACTTCCTTGAATACATCTATGAACCCTGGGAATTTGTGAGCCACCAGATAGGGAAGCCTGGTATACTCTACCACAAAAGTCTCATGATGCCAGCTCTGAGACACAGGCTAGGCTGCTGCCTTACAGCATGCCATTAAACTCTGATCGGTCTCACAGCCAACAACCAAGGCATGGAGGTGGGAGTGACACCTTTACCTGTTTATGCTCACATTGACTAATTCTAAAAAGGGTTTGAGGCAGCTTGAAAAAAATTCAGGGAACATTAGTTCACAAATAAGCAAATCAGGCAATAAGGATAAAGGAAAAATAAGGGTAAATAATTAAGTGTTATAGAAATTGTAACACCTAAGGGAAGAAAACTTACACTGGAAAACACAACAAAGATTTTCCAGATTTGGTACAGAGACAACCACGGGGCCACTAGAAGGAAGTTGCAGAATCTTGGCTTGTGTGACTGACTAACTCTCCACAGGGTTGCTATTCTGAAAAGGGAACTAAACATCTTAGGGAGTCTTGGAGATCAAAGAAGAGGCTCTGACCATGTTCCCCTTTCTTTTTGCAAACACTCCTGTTTAAATTGGTGAGCCAAGCTTGGATATATTAAACTCTTACCACCAAAAACGTATTAGAGCATATTAGGATCAAGTCATATATGCCTTAATGCTGCCACAACACCAACCTGCCAGGAAAATTCTTTGTTCTATTATGCACAATTTTAAATATTAAGAGAAGACAATCCAAATTCTTAACAGGTAGTAACACTAGTTGCGCAGACCCACAGGATTGAGGATCAACCCACTAAGAGAGAAAAATCACAATCCGACGATGTCCTAAGACAAAGAGAACATAGAATTATCGAAGTTAGAAAAAAGTCAAAATTCAACAAAGTCTTGTGACCAACAAAATAAATGAAGATTGTGGTTTCCTTTTATTTTTCCTTGCTTACTATTTGGATATAATTATCCCCTTCTCTTTATCTAAAGAGGGATTATATTTTTTCTTCTTTTTCCTCCTATTTCCACTGATCATTGCATATACAATGTGATTTTGGGGGGGATACTTGCATTATAATTTTATCCATAGGTGGCAGAATATTTTAGATGAATCACAAAAAACTAAAGAAACAATCATTCAAAGAGGTAGAATCTGGGAAACGGTGGCAGAGGACGTTGCCCTGAGATGCAGTAAATACGTATAACTTTGGGTTGTCACCAAAAATGGGGCCCAGTGGTGATACCTCTTCTAATGTGTCCGGAATTGGTGGGTTCTTGGTCTCACTGACTTCAAGAATGAAGCCGCAGACCCTCGCAGTGAGTGTTACAGCTCTTAAGGTGGCGCGTCTGGAATTTGTTCCTTCTGATGTTCGGATGTGTTCGGAGTTTCTTTCTTCTGGTAGGCTCGTGGTCTCGCTGGCTCAGGAGTGAAGCTGCAGACCTTCGCGGTGAGTGTTACAGCTCTTAAGGCGGCACGTCTGGAGTTGTTCGTTCCTCCCAGTGGGCTCGTGGGCTCGCTGGCTTCAGGAGTGAAGCTGCAGACCTTCGCGGTGAGTATTACAGCTCATAAACGCAGTGTGGACCCAAAGAGTGAGCAGCAGCAAGATTTATTGCAAAGAGCGAAAGAACAAAGCTTCCACAGTGTGGAAGGGGACCCGACCGGGTTGCCACTGCTGGCTCGGGCAGCCTGCTTTTATTCTCTTCTCTGGCCCCACCCACATCCTGCTGATTGGTAGAGCCGAGTGGTCTGTTTTGACAGGGCGCTGATTGGTGTGTTTACAATCCCTGAGCTAGACATAAAGGTTCTCCACGTCCCCATCAGATCAGTTAGATACAGAGTACGGACACAAAGGTTCTCCAAGGCCCCACCAGAGCAGCTAGATACAGTGTCTATTGGTGCGCTCACAAACCCTGAGCTAGACACAGGGTGCTGAATGGTGTGTTCACAAACCTTGAGCTAGACACAGAGTACCAACTGGTGTATTTACAATCCTTGAGCTAGACATAAAGGTTCTCCAAGGCCCCACCAGAGCAGCTAGATACAGAGTGTCCATTGGTGCATTCACAGACCCTGAGCTAGACACAGGGTGCTGATTGGTGTATTTACAATCCGTGAGCTAGACATACAGGTTCTCCACATCTCCACCAGACTCAAGAGCCCAGCTGGCTTCACCCAGTGGATCCTGCACCCTGGGGCTGCAGGTGAGTTGCCTGCCAGTCCCACGCCGTGAGCTCGCACTCCTCAACCCTTGAGTGGTCGATGGGACTGGGCGCCATGGAGCAGGGGGTGGCGCTAGTCGGGGAGGCTCGGGCCGCACAGGAGCCCATGGAGGGGGTGGGAGGCTCAGGCATGGCGGGCCGCAGGTCCTGAGGCCTGCCCCGCGGGAAGGCAGCTAAGGCCTGGTGAGAAATCAAGCGCAACGCCTGTGGGCTGGCACTGCTGGGGGGTCCAGTACACCCTCCACAGCTGCTGGCCCAGGTGCTAAGTCCCTCATTACCCGGGGCAGGCAGGGCCAGCCGGCTGCTCCAAGTGCAGGGCCCACCAAGCCCATACCCACCCGGAACTCCAGCTGGCCCGCAAGCACCACCTGCAGCCCCGGTTCCCGCTCGTGCCTCTCCCTCCACACCTCCCTGCAAGCTGAGGGAGCCGGCTCCCACCTTGGCCAGCCCAGAAAGGGGCTCCCACAGTGCAGCGGTGGGCTGAAGGGCCCCTCAAGTGCTGCCAAAGTGGGAGCCCAGGCAGAGGAGGTGCCGAGAGCAAATGAGGGATGTGAGCACTGCCAGCACGCTGTCACCTCTCACTATCAACTCTGCTGCCTGATCACACCTGATGATATAGGGGCAGACATAGCACCCGTGATGAGACAATCAAATTCTCTCTCCCAGGAATCTGGAATTTTTACTGGAGGGCACAGAGACTGGCACAGAGACTGGCAGTTGAAGGCTCTGAGTCATATTCATGGCAAAGACCTAGTGAGCAGATCCACAGACTCAGCTACTAAGGATGCAAGAATCATCATGTCACCACCTTTCCTCACAGCAGTTCTTTAAGTTCTCTGAAATACTCCAATATCTTTTCACTTAATTTCTTTGTTGTTAAGGTCGTTTGTGTTTTAGTGGTCTTAAGTTAGTAAGACTGACAGATTTTATTATAATACAAATATAATAACCAGTACAAAGGTAATAAAATTCTAATCAAATTTTCAACATAATTTTTTATGAAATATAAAAAGTGCATTCCAAAACTCACCTGGAAGACCAAGCTCACAAGAATAACCAACAAAACATGAAAGAAGGAAAATAGCGATTGGAGAATTGCCCTGCCAAACATCAAAATGTACTATAAAACCATAGTAATTTAAATATGTGCCATTTATATGATAATACACCAAAGACAAAAGGAAGAGCAGTTTCAGAAGCAAATTCACTTATATGTGAATTTAAAATATTTTAAAGGTAAAATTTTAAATAAGTAAAAGAAATTCAATACACAATTTTCTACCCGTATAAGAGAAAAAAAGGTGATCATCTTTCACAATATACATAAGATTGAACTGAAAATAATTTAAGCTTTAAAAGAGATTTTGTAAATGGTAAAAATATTAAAATTTTAAAGACTATATTTATAATCTTTGAGTGAGTAAGGTTTGCTTACATAAAAAAATACATAAAAATTCTACTCTCTAAGAAATTGACATTTCTATACAGCAAAAAAATAAAAAATAATAAAATTTTTAAAATGCCATGGAGTTAAAAATCAACTGACAAACTTGGAAAAATATCTAGCACACATCAAATAAAATAGACAAAAATTAATTAGTTTAATACACAAAGAGTTCCTAGAAATCACTGAAAAATAGATTAATAATATGGTAGGAAAATGAGCAAAGCATTTGAAAAGACTACTCATAGCAAGGAAAGATACTCAGCCTTGGAAATTAGGGAGGTGCAAAATGATGTACTTTTTTATGCATCATATTGGCAAACCCTTTAAAGTTCGAAAATATCAGGTGAGAAATACTGGAAATGGGAGAAAAAGCACTTATATGCCCATTTGGTGGAAATGTCAATTTTTTACAGCCTTTATTAAGCAATTAAGCAACATCTAGTAGAATGTTAAGTCATATAGCCTTTAATCTAGCAATTTCACTTCTGGGTACTTGTTATGAAAAATATGCATACGTATATACAAAGAGATATGATTAACAATATTCTTGACTCTACCATTTTTTCTAGCAAAAAAAATGGTAGACATAACACAGATGTTGGATAAAATTAAAGGCATCTCAAATACCAAGGATGACAAGCTAAAAAAGCTGGAATGGAAAGTGAAGGTTGTGAAGGGCTGCTCAGAATCCCACAGTGTCCATTCCAGCTAACGAACTCTGCAAGGTCTCTGTTGATAGCAAAATCCAGGCCTGTGAGAGAAGCTGGTAGAAGAAATATACAGGAAAATGGTAGGCCCAAAGAGCTCTTGTGAGCACAGGCTGGCTGGAGCCTGGTAGCACAATGTTAACTGTGGGAGCAGTAACCTGGGCATGATAGAATTTGTAGGAGAAAACAAACCTTAAAAAGAAATAAATAAACTTAAAGTTCCAATGGAAGATCCATTAGCCAGCAAAATTGCTACGACCGTGAAAACAAAATGGTTACTTCAGGCAGCAGATCAAAAATAGAGAGGAGAAAATTGAAAGAATTGCCAAGAAGCCATTAGAATAATGAAAAGGAAGCTAGATAATGAATTTGACCTCTGCATTCGTTTGCTGGGGCTGCTCTGAGTACTACAGATTGAGTGGCTTCACATCAGAAGTGTATTTCCTTTCAGTTCTGGAGGCTGGATGTCTGAGATCAAGGCGTGGACAGGATTTTCTTCTAAGGCCTCTCTCCTTGGTTTGTCAGTGGCCATCTTTTCCCTGTGTCTTCACCTGATTTTTTCTTTATGTGTGTCTGTGTCCTAATCTCTTCTAATGAGAATACCAGTCATATTGGATTAGAGCCCAATCACATGACCTCATTTTACCTCCATTGCCTCTTTAAAGGCGCTATCTCCAAATAGTCACATTCTGAAGTACTGGGACTTAGAACTTCAGCATATGAAATTGCTGGGGATACAATTCAACCTGTAACGGCCTCCTCATAGTTAGAGGTCGTCTGCTTGGAATTTATCCCATGCTCCTTCCCCACTACACTTTTCCATGCTAAAGCTACGAAATCCTACAGGACTCAACTTAGATGTGATTGCCTCAGAGACATCTTTCCCATTCCACATAATGTCAACCGAAATTGAGCTCCTCTGTTTTACTTTCCATATCACTTACAGTCTGCAAAAACAATTATTTATTCTTTATATTAGTTGTCACAGTTTACAACACTATAGCCATGCAACTGGGGTGTTAGTTGTTGTTGTTGTTGAATCACTCACCATCTCAAAATGTAGCTCTATGGACTTTCAGTTCACTACCACCCTAATACATGTGAATAATAATAAGAGTTAGCAATTATTGAGACTTTACTGTGTGTCACTTTGCTAAGCACTTTGTTTATGTTAACTCTTTATTCCTCTATCTCTACGATGTAGATAATATTGTTATCCTTATCTTATAGATGCAAAAATGGTAGGTTAATAAATATGCTCAAAACTACACAGCAAGCAAGTAGAATTGTGGATGCTCAATAGGTATCTGTTGAACTGTTAATACATGAATAAATAAGCCTAATTGCACATAAATATAAGGAAAATACAATAAATTATGGCTTACTTACGTTATGGAATATTATATAATTTTAGAAAAGAGAAAGAGTTCTATGTAGTAACATGGGAAGAAATGATATATTATTAAATTAAAGGAGCAATCATATCTCCCCATTTGTAAGCGTGTGTGTGTGTGTGTGTTTGTGTGGTGTGCATGCATGTGCATGCACATCTTTATGAATGCTGAAAGGCTGAATAGATGTACCCCAGGTTATACTGGAGAATGGTAAAATAAATTTAGGGGAAGGGAGACAAAGAAAGAATATATAAGCTCTAATTACTTACATATTTTTTTTAGTTGGAGTTTTGCTCTTGTTGCCCAGGCTGGAGTGCAATGGCACCATCTCAGCTCACCGCAACCTCTGCCTCCTGGGTTCAAGCGATTCTCCTGCCTCAGCCTCCCAAGTAACTGGGATTACAGACATGTATCACTATGCCCAGCTAATTTTGTATTTTTAGTAAAGACGAGGTTTTTCCATGTTGGTCAGGCTGGTCTTGAACTCCCAACCTCAGGTGATCCACCTGCCTCGGCCTCCCAAAATCCTGGGGTTATAGGCGTGAGTCACCACACCTGACCTTACTTACATATTTTTAAATATTTTATAAGAAGACTCTATTATACTTAAATTCTTTATTGAAAAGGAAGAAAAATAAGTGAATAATTAAGCTATTTTACTGAGTTTATAGTTAAATTTTTTAGAGATAGCCCCAGAACAATTTTCAAGATGGTAAATTGTATAGCCTTCCTTTCCTACCATCACTTTGCAGTAAAACAAAAAGAGAGGGACTACTCAGATGTCTAATAAATTTTTTAAATCTCTTTTTTAAGCAGTTGAAAGTTGACAAAATTGGATATTAAAAGCAAACCAGAAGCCACAATACACACAAAATAATACTGCTTCACAGGGTGGGGATAGCACCAATGTGTGCAATGATTGGAGGGAGCGGGAGGTGCTCCAGAACATGCAGGAGGTCATTAGTTGAAGTACCCACAGAAGCTAATAGATAGATAGACATCCCCAGTCCCTTCCTGCAATAGCAGGAAGCAGCAAGCATATGGGCTTCCAAGTTGAGAGACAAGGCAAGCATCCCAGGTGTCTGACAACAATTTGGAAAGATGGCAAATCTCCACTCCTAGAATATTTAAAGAAGTATCAGCACTTAATGGCAAATATTGCCTGCCCCTCACCCTCTTTCACAGAGGCAACATTATGTTACCTCTTCCCAGAATGATATATCAAAATAAGTATAGCAGGCAGACTGAGAGGGTACCTCAATTACAAAGGCAAACAAACAACCAAAAATCTCCAAATATTCACAAAAGCCAAGAACATAGAAGACAAACACAAAACTCAGTAAACAATAGCACCTATACCAAATGAAACAAAGCAATGAGTAAAAATAACAGAGATTTAACATAAGACTACAATACCCTCGAGAGGTACAAGATGATATTTTATCCATTTAAAAAAACAAGATAACAGAAATTTAAACCTTATTAATTGAAATAGAATACATATATATAGACTGAATAACATATCTAGAATATATGTATATATATATATATATATATGCTGAATAATAACCTGGACACAAACACAAAATCAAATAGTGAGCTATACATCAAGCCTTAAACTTTTACCCTGAAAAAACAAAGCTGAAAAGTATGAGATAATGATAAGAAATAAGAGACAAGGTGCAGAAGTTGAACATCCACTCACAAGACCTACAACAAACTAGAAAAATAATGAGCATAACCCAAACAGCCTAGATTCTGGGAAACAGTGGCAGAGGACGGAATCTTGAAATCCAGTAAATGGATATGACATTGGGTCATTTCCAACAAGTGGGCCCAGCAGTAATACCTATACTATTAAACTCTGCCACCTCATCACAGCTGATGATGTAGGGGCAGACACAGCACCCAAGCTGAGACAATAAAATTCTCTCTCCTAGAAATCTGGAATGTGGAGTGGAGAGCACAGAGGCTGAGATTTCTACATCATGTTAACAGCAAAGAGCCAGGGAGCAGTTTCACAGATTCAGCTGCTAAGGAATAAATGAACAGCCACATCACCATCTTTCTTCGCATTAATCAATTTAAACAATACTTTCAATTCTCTGAGATACTTCAGTATCCTTTTTAAGAAGTATATCTTATATTTTATTATATATCATATTTTATTATATATCTTAATATAATAAATAATAAATTCTGCCCATTTCTGCAAATTATTTTTATCTTCTTTTCTCTTTCCTCTCCTTCAGAGACACCCATCAAATGTATGTTGGTATGTTTGATCTGTCTCAAAGATCTCTGAAATCTGTTCATGCTTTTTAAATCTTTCTTCTCTGTTATTCAGATTAGGTAATTTCTTTTTATCTATCTTAGAGTACATCAATTATTTTTCTGCCATCACAAACCTGGTGTGAAGACCCTGTAGTAATATTTTTTCTTTTGATTATTGTACTTTTAAACTCCAGAATATAACTTTGGTTTTTTTTAAATAATTTATGTCTCATTATTGAGATTCTCTATTCATTGAGTCATTCCCAGCACACTTTTCTTTAATTCTTTAAAGATGTTTTCCTTTAGTTCTTTGGGCCCACTCCAGTCTCGGCTGCATACACACACAGCCTCCAGTCGAGCCAAGAAATATGAAGCTTTTATCAAATTCTTTATGGCAGTCTCACTTTCCAGTATTCCTGTTTAAATTCTGGCTAGTCTGCTAGTCTGTGAGTTGCCCCAAACAGGAGCATAGCTTCAGGCTAGTGAAGACATTAGCCCTCCCTGTTTGCTTGCCACTGAAATCCCTTGACAGTGCTTCTAATCAAATGAGTCCTTTTAGCTGTGGCTGCAAAGTTCCTGATTTCACGGCCTGCTCCATGGTATGCCAATAGACCTGGGAGTGAGGAGTGAGAGAACCCCAGGAAAGACTATCACAGACTCACGCTGTTTTTACACAAAGTTCAGCTGCTTTTCAAGAATAAAAGTTTCAACGTTTGTGGTATGCTTATGGTAAATTTCTAGAGTACTGAAATGGTTATTTTTGACAATTTTGTCCAGCTCCATAGTTGTTTTGTAGGAAGAGAATTTCTTACCTTCCTAACTTCATCATGTTGGATACTGAACCATCTAAAATTCATTTTAAATTAAATGTTATTATTGTGAAACATTTATTAAGTAATAATCTGGCATTCAGAATAAAATATTAATATAATGATCATAGATAAATTTCCTAGAGAATAAAAACTGGCAAATTTGCTTGACTGATTAATTTGAGGCATTATTAAATAAATGTTTATCATGTATGTTAATATACAAGGATAATCACTTGAGGAATAGAATACTTAACTTCGAAATTATTAGAAGATAAATACCAAATAAATAAAATTTTGTCAACCCAAACAAGATAGATGGTGCGAGAAGGAAATCATTTAGAATTCTAAATTGAAAACCCAGAAATAAGTCCAAACATGTCAATAATTATATTACATGTGCTTAGGTAAATCTAATCTATTAAAACTCAGAGATTCTCTATGTTAATACAATAAAACTGCATGCTGTTTACAAGAGACATGTTGAAAACAGAATGACACAATAAGGAAAACATAAGATAGGAAAGGAAATACCAGGCAAGTAATAAGACAAAAGAAAGCTAGCATAACAATGTTGAGAGCAGACACAATAGAGTTCAAGGCCAAATGCATTTAAGAAAGAGGGAAAGGTATATTTATATTAATAACTGAAATAATATTAATATAGAAATGTACATATTTTATATAACAATATTATATATTAGTATTTATTTAAAATCATAAACACCAGTCACAAAATTGTACGTAGCAGCAAGACAGCTTTGAAAATAAGTAAAAAAAAACCACAGTAAGAAATGACCAGATGCACAGTTATAGTACTATGAAACAGCTCTTACTGAAAACAAGAGATCAAATAATCTTTTTAAAAAAACAGAGAAAGATATAGTTAAAAACATTTAAAAGTATTAATTATATACACACAGACACATACACATGCATATGCTTATGTGTAAACCAGGAATAGGTGGCTATTCACAGGAAACAGATGTATATTTGACCACTTATTAGCTACAAAGTAAATTTTAACAAATTCCAGAAAACTGGCATCCTATGTGTCATATTCACTGACTATAATACAATTGAATTGGAAATTTAAAACTAACAAATGACATTCTTCCCCAAAACACTCTTTAGTGATTTTCAAGTATACAGTACATTGTTATCAACTATAATTACCATGTTGTACAATAGATCTCTTAAACTTATTCCTCTTGTCTACCTAAAAATTTGTATCCTTTGAATTGAAAATTGCCAAAAGAGTAGATTTTAAGTGTTCTTACCACAAAAATACGTGTTAATATGCATGTTAATTATCTTGATTTAGCCATTCCACAACCTATATATATTTCAAGACGTCATGTTGTACACCATAAATATATGCAATTTATATTTGCCAATAAAAAACAAATTTTTAATGTTAAAATGAAAATTATAATTAAAACTTAGAATGAGTTAGAGTAACACATAGCAAGACTTTGGAAATGTGCAAAGACTACACACAAAAACATTTATAGTTATAAATACATTCATTAAAAAATTATCATAACTTTAAAAATAATCTGCATTTTAATTCAAAGAACCAAGGACATGTAAAATAAAGCAAATGGCATACAAGAAATAATGAAGGTAAAATCAAACATTATTAAAATATTAAGACTGTAAGATCTATCAGTAGACTCAAGTATTAAAAGCCAACACTGTTTACTGAAAAAGATCAATAAAATAGATCATATGTTTGATCAGAGGAAGAGTAAAATGGTGTAAATAAATAATAATAGAAATTAAAAAAGAAACAGAACTATAGAGAGAATACTACGTATAAGTTTGTACAATAAAATGAAAACTAAATAAATTGGACAATTTCTAGGAAAATGGTGATTTCTTTAGAAAGAATAGGAATAAATTTTTAAAAGACCTATGCCATAGAAGAAATTGAAATGTTTACAGAAATTCATTACTCTTTAAAATGCACTAGACCCAGATGGATTATTGATAAATTCTAGCTTTTTTTTTTTTTGAAATGGAGTCTCACTGTCGCCCAGGCTGGAGTGCAGTGGCACGATCTCTGCTCACTGCAACCTCCGCCTCCCAACTACAAGCAATTCTCCTGCCTCAACCTCCCAAGCAGCTGCCAATACAGGTGCCTGCCACCATACCCGGCTAATTTTTGTATTTTTAGTAGAGACAGAGTTTCACCATGTTGGCCAGGTTGGTCTCGAACTCCTGACCTCAGGCAATCCGCTGACCTCGGCCTCCCAAAGGGCTGGGATTACAGGCATGAGCCACTGTGCCCAGCCTAAATTCTAGCTTATTATTAAGAAATAGAGCATTCCCAACATACAACTGTTTCAGAATATAGAAAAAGATAGAAAGCTAAACAACTATTTTACACTGCTAATATAACACTGTTACAAATTTCAGACAAGAAGAGTATAAGAAAACTGTATATCAATCTTATTTAAGAATGTAAATATTAAAATTACATAAAATTAACAAATTAACCAGTATATCTAATGGAAAATACATATACTTTTTATAACCAGGCAGCATTTATTCCGGGAATGGAAGAAAGATATGGTGGGGAAAAAACTATCAAAACTTACTTTGTTTCTTTAACTTAGGAAAAAAAATATGTATCAAATATATACATAAATAAAATGTAAATTCTGTTTTTGATTTGCAAGTTATCAGTAGACAAAAAATTCATTTGAGAAGCATATTTAAGAGTAAACTTGCAAGTATCATACTTAATGCTGAAATATTTTAAGTATTACAAATCAGAAATAAAAGAGATGCCTTCTGTCACATCCATTATTCAAATTTCCTAGACATCTTAGCAACAGGAACAAATACAATTTTTAAAAAGCATAAATATTGGGAAGGAAGATATAAAACCATAATTGTTTCTAAGCAATAGAATTATTTATCTAGAAAATCCAGAACAATCAACTGACAATTAGAATAAGAGAGGAATCAAACACATGATCAGCAAACAAAAAGTAATAGCGTTCCTTTACAAAGGCAATAACCCATTAAAATACTAGAGTAAACAATAAGATCTTTAGTAATAGCAAAAAGCAATAAAAATAATTCAGTACTATGAAATCAAAAGTGCAGAGACTCGTAAGATATCAAAAAATATTATAAAGTATATCATCTAGATTAGCATATTACTAGAGCTATAATAGACAAGTAAAGCAATGGAACACAGTGGAGATCTAAGACCAATTCAATATAATTTAATGTACGATAAAGGTGACCTTCAACTTTGTAGGAAAAAAAAGCCGTATGTTCAGTAAATAGTACTGACATAACTAGCTATCAATTTAGAGACAAAATTATTGTCTAACCTCATGTCATTCTCAAAAATAAGTTATAAAAATCTACATAAGCATAAAACAGAAATTTAAAATTATAAGAAATATGTGAGAATATTTTATGACGGGTATAAAAGGCCTTGAAATAACAGAAAGCAAGGCCGGGCGCGGTGGCTCACGCTTGTAATCCCAGCACTTTGGACGGCCGAGGAGGGCGGATCACGAGGTCAGGAGATCGAGACCACGGTGAAACCCCGTCCCGTCTCTACTAAAAATACAAAAAAGTTAGCAGGGCGTGGTGGCGGGCGCCTGTAGTCCCAGCTACTCGGAGAGGCTGAGGCAGGAGAATGGCGTGAACCCAGGAGGCGGAGCTTGCAGTGAGCCAAGATTGAGCCACTGCACTCCAGCCTGGGCGACAGAGCGAGACTCCGTCTCAAAAAAAAAAAAAAGAAATAACAGAAAGCAAAAACTAAAAAAGTAAACCATTGATATATTTGGCTACATCAAACTTTTAACATCTGTAAGACTAAATAAAGACTTCATTAAAACCTTGCAAGATAATGTACAAATGAGGAGAAAGTATTTGCAATATTCGCAACTCACAGTGAATTCATTAGTGTCTAAAATCTAAAAGATAAAAAAAAAGAATCAAATGGCAAACAAGCCAAGAAAAAAATAGACAAAACCTTTATATGTGTGTACACAGTAATTTATACAGATAGTTGCAGAACTGTGAGAAATTGGAACCAACAAAAATGTCCACTAGGAGGGAATTATTTTTCTTTTTTTCTTTTTTTTCTTTTTCTTTTTTTCTTTTTTTTTGAGTGCAGTGGTGCAATCTCAGCTCACTGCAGCCTCCACCTCCCAGATTCAAGCAATTCTCTTGCCTCAGCCTGCTGAATATCTGGGACTACAGGTGCCTGCCACCATGCCGGGCTAATTTTTGTACTTAGTAGAGATGGGGTTTCACCATTTCGGCCACCCTGGCCTCCAACTCCTGACCTCAGGTGATCCACCCGCCTCGGCCTCCCAAAGTGCTGGGATTACAGGTGTGAGCCACCATGGCTGGCCCAGGAGAAGAATTTTTAAATGAACTATCATTTATATCACAAAATACTTACACAATCATTTTTTTAAATGAGGTAGCCATGTTTACATTCACAGGGAAAGATCTGCAAGATATATTATTGAGTTAAAAAAAAAATGTTGCTGAAAAACACCTACACTCTTGCATGTGTTTAAGAGGGATGGAGGAGAAGAGAAAAAGATACTGAAAGGATATATAACAAAACTAAGATAATATGCCTCTAGAGCAGTAAATGGTGTTACTGGGAGTAATTAGTGATTTTTTGCTCCTGTTTGATTTTAACTTCTATAGGGTTTGAATTGCTTGCAATGAGAATGTATTCATGTATCATTTTGTGCAACCTTACTAATTAATATTTAAAAAGAAGATCTAAACCTAGCCTCACATTCTCACATGACCCACACCCAAAGCAAGCAAGCAGCATAGCTAATAGACACCAAAAGTGGCTCTCTTGTTCTTGATCTTGAACTTGTTCTTGTTCTTCAGGGTTCTTACAAGAATATACTTGTGGAATAAACATCTGCAGTGACCCTGAAGAGGGACTCTAATGGGCAACATCTTATGTTCTCTAGTTTGATAAGTTGGGAGGAGAAGAAAGTAGGAACAGACTGAAGATTAAAGACTGAAATGAGGTAATCTTTGCTAGTCTAGAATGCAGCCTCTTCAAAGAATTTCGGGGAGCCACTGACTTGTGGGAAAGTCCACCCTTCACTCTGGGGCAAAAATCATTTGAAGTTCCTTTTAGCTTTTTGATGTATTTTAGGCCATCCCATTGAACTTGGAAAACATATTGAAATAATCAAATGTACAATGTTTCAGCTGAGCAGGTTATATTCTGTTAAGTGATATAAATTGCATGTGCCATTCAACATATCTCTATCTCTGCAGATTGTATCTAATAGGCAAATTTATTTTCCCTGTGTGAAAGTTTCTTGCTGATTCTTGGAAGGTTTGTGTGTTATTATTCATGTCCTTACTCACCAAAGAGGTGAGTGGTATGATGGCTAGAAAAGATGTTCAGACATAACATTTCATCACTGGAGAAGAGAGTGGGAAAAAGACTTGGCCAGACTGTTGCCTGTTCTGGACTGTAATTGTCCCATATGTGATGTTATTTAAGAAAAATAACCCAGATGGTGTCATAGGTACTGTCTACCATGTTTTGTTGCCTTTGGGAAGTCTAAGGGTAAAACGCCACCTCCTTGAATAGGAGTGAATTTCAGCTTTCCAAAAGAAATAAGCAGTCACACTGTTATCCTCATAAACAGGCAAGCTTTCACAAATAGTAAAACTTGGAACCTCACCTGAGGAGAGTAGAAAACTGTTCCATATATAGCCCTGTCTTCTAGAAGCTGAAGTACTAGATTTAAAAGGAGAGTTAGGTTCAAAGGGTCTCCCACTGAGTCAGGGAGGGAAAGGAAGTTCCCCCTTTAGTGTGAGCTCGGGGGCCTCTATATAGTAAAAGAACCCAGATCCAAGCAAAGACCAGTCTAATAGTGTGCTCATATCCAACAGTGTGTGCCCATGAACTCTAAATCTGTATTTATCTGAGGTCTGTTTACCTTCCCTGTACGTTCTTTACCTAATTTTCTTATTCTCAAAGTTTGAGAGGTTGAAACTAGGCACTTACAATAAAGTTTAGGGCAATGGCTGTAAGTTTGTTTTTTTGGTTTGTTGTCGTTGCTGATACTTGAGAGTTCCCTAAAAGAATTTAGACAAACCTATGAACTTTATCATATATTTTTAACATTTTTATGTCTTTATTATTTTATTAACATACAATATAGGTACACATTTTCAAAGCACATATGATAATTTGGTACTCTCATATAATGTGTAATGATCAAATCAGGTTAACTAGTATATCCATCACTTTAAATATTTATCTTTTCTTTCTGCTAGGAATATTATTATTATTCTCTACTAGCAATTTGAAATGCTCAATATTTGAAATGTTCCATCTATGCTCAACAGATTGTTAACTATAGTCGCCCTATTGACCCATGGAACTTATTTCTTTTAGCTTATCTCTTCTAACTGTATATTTGTACCCATTAATCAACCTCTCTTTACTCCTCCTGCCTCCTACTCTTCCTGGCCTCTGGTAACTATAAAACTACTCTCCATCTTCATGAGATCCAGTTTTTCGGCTCCTACATATAAATGAGAACATGTAATATTTGTCTTTCTGTGCTTGGCATACTTCACATAATGACATCTGGTTCCCATCCATCCATGCTGCTGCAAATGATAGGATTTCCTTCTTTTTGTGGCTGAATAATATTCCATTGTGTAAATAGACCACACCTTCTTTGTCCATTCATCCATTGATTGACACTTGGATTGATTCCACATTTTGGCCATTGTGAATAGTTCTGCAATAAAAGTGGGAGTGCAGATATATCTTTGATACATTGATATGGTTTTGCTCTGTGTTCCCGTGCAAATCTCATCTCAAATTTTAATCTCCACATGTCTAGGAGTGGCAGGAGGGGAACTGGTGGGAGGTGATTGGATCATGGGGATGGTTTCCCCTATGATGTTCTCATAATAGTGAGTGAGTTCTCACAAGAGCTGATGGTTTTAAAAGTGTTTAACAGTTCCGCCTTCACTCACTCTTTCTCTTGCCACCATGAGAAGATGTGCCTTGTTTCCCCTTCATCTTCAACCATGATTGTAAGTTTCCCAGCCATGTGGAACTGTGACTTAATTAAACCTCTTTTATTTATAAATTACACAGTCTCAGGTGGTATCTTTATAGCAGTGTGAAAACAGACTAATACATATATTGATTTCCTTTCTTTGGGGTCTATACTCATTAGTAGGACTGCTAAATCACCTGGTAGTTCAAATATTTTTGAATTTGTTTTGCTAGTATTTTGCTGAGAATTTTTGCATTTATTTGCATTAGTGATACTGGCCTGTAGTTTTCTTTTCTCTCTCTCTCTGTGTGTGTGTGTGTGTGTGTGTGTGTGTCCTTGTCTGGTTTTGATATCAGGGTAATACTGGCCTCATAAAATGAGCATAGAAAAATTCCAGTTTCTTCAATTTTTTTTAAAGTTTGAGTATAACTGGTATTAGTTCTTTAAGTGCTTGTTAGAATTCAGCAGCAAAGCCATCCACTCTTTGGGTTTTCTTTGATGAGACACTTTTTATTATGGCTTCAATCTCATTACTTGTTATTGGTTTCTTGAAGTTTTCTATTCCTTCATAGATCAATCTTGGTAGGTTGTAATGTGTCTCAGAATTTCTCCATTTCTAGGTTTTCCAATTTGTTGGTGTGTAATTGTTAACTATAGACTCTAATGATTCTTTGCATTTCTGTAATCTCAGTGGTTTTTTCTTTTTCATTTCTGATTTAATTTATATAGATCTTTTTTTCTTGGTTGGTCCAGCTAACAATTTGTGGATTTCATTTATCTGTTCAAAAATCTAACATTTTGTTTTAATGATGTTCTGTATTGTTTTTTAGTCTCAATTTTATTTACTTCTACTCTCATGTTTATTATTTCTCTGCTTCTACTAATTTTGGGTTCTGTTAGTTCTTGCTTTTCTAATTCCTTGGGGTTCATTATTGGGTTGTTTATGTGAAGTCTTTATACTTTTTTGATGTAGACATTTATTGCTATAAACTTCACTCTTAGTACTGCTTTTGCTGTGTCCCATAGATTTTGGTGTGTTGTATTGCCATTCTCATTTGTTTTAATAAATGTCTTAAATTTTTTCTGAATTTCTTCATTGACTTTTTCTTCATTGTTCAGGAGCATGTTGCTTAATTACCATGTGTTTGTGTATTTTCTGAGGTTCTTCTTGTTATTGATTTCTAGTTTTATTCCATTGTGGTCAGAAAGGTACCTGATGTCATTTCTACCTTTCTGAATTGGTTGAGTCTTGTTTTGTGGACTTGGATATAGTTTATTCTGGAAAATGTTCCATGTGCTAAGGGGAAAAAAAGTGTACTCTGCAGTTACTGGATGAAATGTTCTGTAAACATCAGTTAGGCCTATTTGGTCCAGTGTGTAGTTTAACTCTGATTTTTTTTATTGATTTTCTGTCAGGAATATCTGTCCATTGCTGAAAGTGGGTTGTTGAAGTCCCCTGCTAATATCGTATTGCAGTCTGCCTCTCCCTTTAGAGCTATTAATGTTTGCTCTATACGTCTGGGTGCTTCACCATTGGGTACATATATACTTAAAATTGTTATATCCTCTTGCTGAATTGACCCCTTTATCATTATATAATGACCTTCTTTGTCTCTTCTTATAGTTTTTGTCTTAAAATCAATTTTTTGTGATGTATAGATAGATAGCAACTCCTGCTCTTTTTTGATTCCATTAGCATGAAATATCTTTTTCCATCCCTTCACTTTCAGTCTGTGTGTGTCTTTACAGATAAAGTGAGGTTTTTGTAGGCAGAATATAGTTGGGTCATCTTTTCATATCCATTCACCCACTCTGTCTTTTAATTGCAGAATTGAGTTTACTTACATTCAGTGTTATTGATAAGTAAGGACTTACTCCTGCCATTTTGTTGCTTGTTTTCTGGTTGTTTGATCAATTCTCTCTTCCTTTCTTACTGTCTTCCTATGTGGTTAAGTGATTTTCTATGGTAGTATGTTTTCATTCATTGCTTTTTATTTTTTGTGAATCTATTATAGGTTTTTGCATTGTGGTTATAATCAGACTTAACAAAAAAATCTTACAGATATAATAAGTTATTTTAAAGAGATGACAACTTACTTTAGATTACAAATATAAGAATAGAAACAGAGGCAAAGAAACACAAAGAAAACATCTAAACTTTAACTCCACTCCCATTACATTTTGACTTTTAGTTACCTCAATTTACATATTTTATATTACCTATCATTTAGCAGGTTGCTATAGCTATTATTGTTTTTGATCAATTTTTCTGCATACTAGAGTTATGAGTGGATTGCACACTATCATTGCAGTAATATAGTATTGTATTAGTCAGGCTTCTCTAAAGGGACGAAACTAATAGGATAGAGATATATAAAAGGTGAGTTTATTAAGGAATATTGACTCACATGATCACAAGATGAGGTCCCACAATAGGCCATCTGCAAGCTAAGGAGCAAGGAAGCCAGTCCCAGTCACAAAACCTCAAAAGTAGGGAAGCTGACAGTGCAGCCTTCAATCTGTAGTTGAAGATCCAAGAGTCTCAAAGCTGAAGAACTTGGAGCCTGATGTTTGAGGACAGGAAGCATCCAGCACAGGAGAAAGATGTAGCCTGGGAGAATAAGCCACTCTTGTCTTTTCACATTCTTCTGCTTCTTTTTATTCTGGCCAGGCTGACAGCTGATTAGATTGTGACCACCCAGATTGAGGGTGGGTCTGTCTTTCCCAGTCCACTGACTCAAATGTTAATCTCCTTTGGCAACACCCTCACAGACACACCCAGAAATACTACTTTGCATTCTTCAATCCAATCAAACTGACACTCAATATAAACCATCACAAGTATTCTGGGTTTTATACCTTGAAAAGTTTTCTTTCTGCAAGTTAGTGGGTTTTGTTTTTGTTTGTTTTTGTTTTCGTTTCAGATTGATGAACTACCTTTAACATTTCATGGAAGACAGGTCCAGTGGTAATAAATTCTCTCAGCTTTTGTCTGGGAGAGACTTTATCTCTCCTTTATATTTGAAGGATAATTTTGCTAGATACAGTATTCTTAAATGGTGGTTTTCTTCTTCAGCACTTTGAAAATGTTGTTTCACTTCCTTCTGGCCTGTTTCCTGTTGAGAAGTCTGTTGCTAGACAAATTGGACTTCTTTTGTTGTTGTTGTTGTTATTTGCTTCTTTTTTCTTGCTGCTTTTAGAGTCTTCTCTTTGTCCTTGACCTTTGAGAGTTTGATTACTATATGCCTTGTGTTAGTCTTATTTAAGTCAAATCTGTTTGGCATTCTCTGATCTTCCTGTACCTGTATATTTATATCTTTCTCAAGTGTTGGGAAGTTTTCTATTCTTATTTTTTGAGTAAGATTTCTACTGCTTGCTCTTGCTCAACTCCCTCTTGAACACTGATAATTCTTACATTTGGTCTTTTCTGTATCTTGTAGTAAATCTTTATTCTTTTTCATTTTTTTTCTTTTTTCTCCTCTAACTGTGAATTTTCAAATAGCCTGTCTTTAAGCTTGGTGATTATTTCCTCTGCTTGATCCATTCTGCTATTGAGAGTCTCTAATAAATTTTTCAGTTCAGCAAATGTATTTCTCGCTTCTAGAACTTCAGTTTGATTTTTTTTAATTATTTTAATCTCTTTGTTAAATTTCTAGATAAATTTCTGAATTCCTTTTCTGTGTTATCTTAGAGGTCACTGCGTTTTCTTAAAATTACTATTTTGAATTTTTGAGAAAGCTCACATATCACTGTCTCATTAAGATCAGTCACTGGTTCCTTGCCTCATCCATTTGAGGAAGTCACAGTTCCCTGTTTGCTGTTGTTTCTCATCAATGTACATCTGTGTCTTTGCATTGAATGATTGGTTAATTATTCTAGTCTGTTTAGTTTGTTTTGTCTTTATTAGATATGTTTGCTTAGAGATTTTTTAGAATTTACTCATTAGATTTCTTTTTTATTTCTCCTGTCAGGTCACTGCCTCCACTTTTAGCACTAGATGGTCCCTTAATCACAGCTTTGCCTCAGTTCTAGTAACTGATCAGAGTGTTACCCATCCTGTATGGGAAAGATCTCAAAGAAGACATTTCAGCAGTTTGAGAAGTGGTGGCTAAGGGCTCATGACTGGTGGACCCATGGAATGTACCTCCTACTGCATGGTGCTGCTGAACAGCCACTCTGATTTGGTGTGTCCTTTGGCAGAATTACAGAATAGAGTTACCAGGACATGGGATGGTCGTCCTACCTCACCCCTTTGTCCCTGATTGTCCTCAGAGCTACTTCTCCCTTCAGGGATTCCCAATAATTCCCTTGAGCTGAGGCAAGGACAGGTCTTTTGCCAGGGAACTCAGGTGGGGAAGGTAATTGTCTACCTTGATCTCGCTTATTTTCAGTGTAAAAACTGAGTCAGAGGAATTTTCTACACACTTGGCATCAGGCAGATTGTGGAAACTTGCACCAAAGACATGGAAGTCTGATTCTCTTACCATCTTCTCAAAGTTTTTTCTCCTCTCTGTGGCCCTGGGAACTGTCTCATTCTCATCTTTGAGTTCTAGGATATTGTTGGTAATAATCTCAGCACTATATATTTGGTGTTTTAGTGTTCTTTGGGGGTGGGGGATAGTGAAGCCTACTTGCTTCTACACTGACATTTTGGTTCCAGAAATCTACAGGAACTTCTCATACAAATTTGGCAATTGAAAGTTTTCATTATAAATTTAAAAATAATTTCAAAGAATATAACTAACACATTTTAAATATTGACATTTTCAGATAAATATTACATTATTTTTTAAATATATTACATAGAATATTGAAATTTTATATGCTTCATCAATTTGAAAATATATAAACAAGCTCTTCTTTAAGAGTCAAAATTTTACATCATTTCTTTTATTCTTTGAACTCATATTTCCATTCTGCTTCCCCCATAGAATTTTGTCATGATGTAAATTGTATGCCCTAAAGTATTTTGTTAGTCTGGGCATGGTGACTCATGCCTTTAATCCCAGCACTTTGCGAGACCAAGGCAGGCAGATCACCTGAGGTCAGGAGTTGGAGACCAGTCTGGCCAACATAGTGAAGCCCCATCTCTACTAAAAATACAAAAATTAGCTGGGTGTGGTCGTGGATGCCTGTAATCCTAGCTACTTGGGAGACTGAGGCAGGAGAATTGCTTGAACCCAGGAGGCGGAGGTTGCAGTGAGCCGAGACCCACCACTGCACTCCAGCCTGGGTGACAAGGGTGAGACTCCATCTCAAAAAAAAAAAAAAAAAAAAAAAAGGAAGTATTTTATTGATCACCTTATCCTAATTCTCTGCAAAATAAATAAATAAATAAAAATACATTTTTATTTTATTTCCAGGAGCTATAAAGATCTAAATGCTAAAGGATTTTTTCTGGATTAAGTTATTATTCTAATTTTTATTTGTATGTGATAAAAAGTATATTTTGTCAGGAAATATATTTCCTAATGAGATAGATGTGGCTTTTTAAAATATACAGTTAACATATACATGGATGAACATTTTTTATTGCTAGAGATAGGATTTATCATCAATTTTATTCCTTTTTTAATGTAAGCCCTGAGACAACTGCTCATATATATAAATAAATGCAAATTCAGGAAGCTTTACTCTAGTAATGTCTTTCACTTTCTTTTAATTCTTTACAAGTTATATACAAAATAAAAACAGTAATCAATCAACAAAAAATTAATTTAAATCCTCTATCCACTGACAACTCCATAAAATCTTCCTGTAGTTTTAATGAAAGCAAAGAATTGGAACCACCTGAGTTGCAAAAGGATTTGTTACCAATCATTATACTTGTTTCCTTTCTCAACACCGGCGCCAGTATTTTGAATTACCCCTTTGGCTGGCCCATAGATGCTTTTCCTGTTACTTCTTAGCACGCATTCAGGTACCTCCAGGGAAATGTACACCCTAGTTTGAGATAATCTGGGATAGGTGAGAGCACTAACACCCTGAGGAAATTGGTCTCAAGATAGATAAATACTATTTGCAGAATGGCTGACAGTACCTCAGGGACAAATGACTAGCTGAGGTAGCAATGAGTTTCAGGGCATATTTGTGGAACTATTTAACATTCCATGAAGACTCCCAGAAATATTAGGTGATAAAGAAAGAATTTCTTGAAGTCATTGTGATGGGATCCCACAGTGTTTTGAGCATGTAAATAAAGTAGCATTTAATTTTAACTAACAGAGAAAATATAGCTGTTTTTCTTTATTCTCTGATGAATCACCCAAAAACAACAAGAAAAGAACAAAAAGACAAACATCATCCTCAATAAAACCATGAAATATCTGTCTCTGAACCTCATATGAGAAGTGGAGTGGCCATATGCAATGAAGATTTTTTTAAAAAACATTTGAAGCAATTTATTCTGACCCAAATATGAGTGACCATGGCCCATGACACAGCTCTCAGGTGGTCCTGAGAACATGTGCGCAAGGTGGTCGGGGTACAGCTTGGTTTTATATATTTTAGAGAGGCATGAGACATCAATCAAATACATTTAAGAAATACATTGGTTTGGTTCAGAAAAATGGGACAACTCGGGCAGGGCGTGATGGTTCACGCCTGCAATCCCAGCACTTTGGGAGGCCGAGGCGGGCAGATCATGAGGTCAGGAGTTTGAGACCAGCCTGGCCAATATGGTGGAACTCCATCTCTACTAAAAATACAAAAATTGGCCAGGCGTGGTGGCGCACGCCTGTGGTCCCAGCTACTTGGGAGGCTGAGGCAGAAGAATCGCTTGAATCCGGGAGGCGGAAGTTGCAGTGAGCTGAGATCATGCCACTGCACTCCAGCCTGGGCAACAGAGTGAGAGTCTGTCTCAAAAAAAAAAAAGAATTTTTGTTTTTGTTTTGTTAAGAAAATGTGGCACATATACACCATGGAATACTATGCAGCCATAAAAAATGATGAGTTCATGTCCTTTGTAGGGACATGGATGAAACTGGAAAACATCATTCTCAGTAAACTATTGCAAGGACAAAAAACCAAACACCGCATGTTCTCACTCATAGGTGGGAATTGAATAATGAGAACTCATGGACACAGGAAGGGGAACATCACACTCTGGGGACTGTTGTGGGGTGGGGGGAGGGGGGAGGGACAGCATGCATGCTAAATGACGAGTTAATGGGTGCAGCAAAACAACATGGCACATGGATACATATGTAACAAACCTGCACATTGTGCACATGTACCCTAAAACCTAAAGTATAATAATAAAATGAAAAATAAAAAAAAATAAAAAATAAAATAAAAAAAGAAAAAAGAAAAAACAAAAAGGTGGGACAACTCAAAAGTGAGGACTTCCAGGTAAATTTAAATATTTTCTTGTTGACAATTGGTTGAGTTTATCTGAAGACCTGGGATCAATGGAGAGGAATGTTTAGGTTAAGCTAAAGGATTGTGGAGACCAAGTTTTATTGTGCAGAGGAATCCCTCAGCTGACTTCAGAGAGAGAGCAGGTTTTAAAATGTTTCTTATAAGACCTAAAAAGGTGCCTGGTTCTTAGTTGATTATCTACTGGATCTGCAAAGAAAGGAAGGAAAACAAAGCAGGGAGGGGATTCTCTATAGAATGTGGATTTTTCCCACAGGAGACTTTGCAGGGCAACTTCAAGGTATGGCAAGGAAATATATTTTGGGTTTAAATATTTTTTCCTTGTCTCATAATGTTATGCCACAGTCAGATTGAAAAGTAAGTCACGATATATAGGGTCAAATAAAACCCATCTGATGACGATTTATGGTTTGTAAGGCATGACTCCCTAGAATCCTTAGGTAGGAATTTGGGCAAGATAAGAAATCAGAGCTTAGTCCTCAGTCCCCCCTCTTGGCCAAAAAGCATTCCACAGAATGTACATGCAGGCCCACAGCAGCAGGTCCCATGGCACTAGGAAGAGTTATTCCTGGAGCTGTCTGCTCTGGTCATTTAGTGAGGTCCCACAGTGCTAGGAAGGCTCACTCCTAGAGCAGTCTGGTTGATGGTCATAGTTTTGAATATTAGCAATTTGGATAATGGGGGGAAGACATGGTTTGACCTGATGTCATAGCCAATTGTGTAAGGGGTGAGATGGAGTCAGGTCTAGGGTTTAGTCTAAAAAAACACATCCCAGATTAGATCCATTTTCTGAGCTATCATGATCTGGGTCTTTAATTGTGCCTTTCCTTCTGTTGTATCTGGCATAACATTTACAGGAAATATATAATGCTAATACGGTGACAAATACCATAAAGATAGCAAGGATTAGGCGTCCAAGAAGGTTATAGGTAGAGTCAGAGGGCTGTAAACAACCTAATAAGCCAAAAAATCACTGCATGCATCATCATACACTCTGATCAGACTCCCAGTGTATTTACCCTCCTCATCGAGGGTTATTTGAACCTTGTGATAAATCTTACTTGAGAATTGTAGGACCGGCATTAAATTAGAATGTAACAAATTTAATCTCTTTTCCAGCCAATGTATCTCCATTGGCATAGCATCCTGAGGAGGGTATAAATTAAATGCAAGAAATGCCTGGTCCTCGGTGTCTAAATGGTTATAGACTTCTTAATAGTAGACAAATCTATTTTTCCCCCACTTTTGTATTGCACCATATACTAGCATTTGGAAGAAAAAAGGTTTGGTCACAGGATAAGTCATATAATTCTTCAGTGTCATTTTTCCCTCGGCAGGATCCCTATGGCTGAGGGCCTGAAGAGTCAAGATTTATAGCCAATTAATTGGTCTAGGCCAGATAGGAATGGATGTAGACAAGCATTTGTTACCTCTTAAAATTATGATTTTAAGTAAAAAGCCAACAGAAAAACCAAAAGGAAAAATTATAAGACTGACTTATTTTTAATTTCAAGCTCAGCTGCTGTGAGCTTGGTTTTTATTACAGACTTATAGCCATTAGCTATATAAACATAAGCATTATTCTGAAAAATTAAAAAGATAGATGATAGATAGATGATGATAGATAGGTAGATAGATAGATAGATAGATGATAGATAGACAGACAAACAGACAGATTTATCTTCACAACTCTTAGTTGGGAGTACCATACCCAGGAGGCTTTGTTACAAGGTATTTTATGCTGTTAGTAAATATTTTCCTTTAATTTTATAGTAAGCAGAAAATTTTTATGGTTGGGGTGAATGCAAAACTGACACATTAATAGTTTAGAAGGCAACTAACTTGTTTTACCAGCTGTTTAGGCATTCTTTTGTACCCCCTTCTTGATTTGGAGGGTTTGATCTTGTCCTAATTTTATCCCTCAAAACCGGCCCTTCCAATCTTATGTACCCAGCTCTTTTGCAATAGTGCCTGGGCCTAGAGGGAGGTAGCTTGTTTAGTTTTAGCAACAGAGGATTAGCAGTGAAACAGGTCTGGGCCCAGTGGGATGCCAAATGAGGGAGATTCATGTCTCTGGTCTTCAGAGTACCATGATTTTTGTTTCCTTGGAAGTAAAACAAAAACAGATAAACAATATTCATAGTTTGACAATTTTAAGAGTAATTTGTATGTCAGAACAGAAAAAGGAACCTATTCCATTTGGGCACCAACTAAAAACATGAAGAAAAATTATAATCTGGTACTTTCTAGAGGATTAGCCAAGAAATAATGATTTAATCTACACTTAAAAATTTAGGGCTGAAGTCTATTATTAAATGTTATGCTTGCCCTTGAAACGATTTTTTAGCCAGCTTTTTTATTAAAGGGAATATTATAGCAAGGCCAATTTGTGTGCAAGGTTAGTTTTTGGCTTATTATGCTTGCCTGATTATTTGCATAAAATGTAGCAAGAAATTGACTAGCCATATGGACTCCTTTTAAAGTTGGTTTTGCTGAAACTTTACCTAAAAATAGGCTATTTTAGTTTCAGTCTTGGTAAAATAATCAGTGTTTCCAGTTGTTAAAAAAAAAAAAAACTACTATTGAACTTATGCAGACAACTATATTGCCATAAAATTACAATCTGAATTTTGGAGGATTCAGAAAGGTAAATTTGCTTATAAAAACATACTTTACCCAAATGACTTAAAAGGAAAAGATTTTCCTGATCCTCCTTTAACCAGAGCAGCAGCTTTTAAGATGTTTGTTTACCTTGGAAATGTTATTTACAAACCAAACAGCTTATGAGGGTTATTAGACACTATGGAATTTAGCAGCTTTTCACAATTAGTCATAGGAAAAAAGCTCTTTGCTTATTAGACACCAAGATTTTATGTAAACCAATTTTATTTCATCATGGAACTTTTTGAAAAGCATAGTTTCCATCAGTATAGGGGTAGCTTCAGTTAATATTCCATAGCAATGCAGTAAATGCCCCATCAAGTAGAAATTCTCTAGTTCAGTCGTTATTGAAAAGTACTCACAGCTTTTTTTGTTGTTGTTCTTGTTGTTTTTCTGAGACGGAGTTTCACTCTTGTTGCCAGGCTGGTGTGCAATAGCACGTGATCTCGGCTCACTGCAACCTCCGCCTCTTGGGTTCAAGGGATTCTCCTGCCTTAGCCTCCTGAGTAGCTGGAATTACAGGTGCATGCCACCACATCTGGCTAATTTTTGTATTTTTAGTAGAGACAGGGTTTTGCCACATTGGGCCAGCTGGTCTTGAACTCCTGACCTCAGGTGATCTGCCCTCCTCGGCCTCCTAAAATGCTGGGATTACAGGCATGAGCCATTGCGCCCAGCCAGTACTCACAGTTTTTGCAATCAGCCCCCATAAATGCTCCACACAAAGGGCTATGCAGTGGAGGACTTACATGAGCAGATTTACATGTCTTCAGTTTTATAGTACTAGAAAGGGGAAAACATCCCCCAGTTATAGTTCCCATTTTCATAAGGCATTTAGGTAAAAAGGGTTACAACTACCTTACATAAAACTTGTTTAACCATTTTACATTTTATAATTCTATTATCTTGTATGTTTTTTATGTTCTGGTCCCAGGAAGCCTTTTTTACCCCCCAGACCATTTTACCTTTTCTGGTGAAAAAGGTTTGGGTTCCCAGCAGGGAGTTGCATCTGTAAGACTTTGGATAATCAGTAAAAGTCACAGCAGCCAAGAAAAGATGAAGGAGAGAGCCATCATTCAAGGTCAGTTCCACCAGAGAAGAAGCTCGAACTCGGTGGGGCTTCAACGGGCCCTGCTGGTACCTTAGCTCTTAGCTCCAGTTTCGGGCAACTCTTTCGGGATCTTGAGTCTTCTCTGAGGCTCCAGGTGTTTGGGCACCAGATTACCATCGATGAAAAGAGTCAAACTCTGTAAAGTATTTGAAGAGATTTATTCTGAGCCAAATATGAGTGACCATGGCCGGTGACACAGCCCTCAAGGAGGTCCTGAGAACATGTGCCCGTACAGATTTTTTTTAACTGGGGTATGGGGAAGATACCAAGTCAAGATGCATGTGGTTACAAATCAGAATTTTTAAAAAGGCAGAATAAACATCTTGTAATAAACTTAATAAGAAATATGTAAAAGAAGAAAAACATATTGAAATGTATATCATGTTCTTAAATAGAAAAATTCAGTATAACAATGTCAGCTCTTCCTTAGTTAATCTACTATTTTTATGTGATCCTGATAAAACGGCCAACAGGAACTAAAGCTAGACAAGCTGATTATAATATATCTATGGGGAAAAGAAAATTCAAGAATGAACATAGAATTCTAAACAGGGAAGATAATAAGGAAAGAATGTAATTAAAACACTGTGCTGCTATCACATGAATAGACCTATCAATGAAACAGATTAGAAAGTCCAGGAATGGACACACAAAAAAACAGGAATTATAATAAAAAAAACAGGAATTATAATAAAAAATGAATTTTCAAGTCAATGGAGAAAATATGGATTATTCAATAAATGGTATTAAAACATCTGATTAGTAAAGCAGGAAAAAAGAAACACATTTGGATGAATACCTTATATTATATATCAATTGCTACCTCCCTGATACCTTAGTATTCCATTCTTGCCTTAATTTTCTTCTTAACAACTTTACACGTAGTCAACAATTCTTTGTATTAAATTCTTCCTGTTGAAATAGTTGCTGTGGCTTCTGATTGGATCTTGACAGTACAAGTAGCCAAAGTTGTAGAAACACTGGTAATTTTATACATTGTTGGAGGGAGCATTAATTGATACATCCCCCACTCCTTGCCCCCTGCTCCCCCAGAGGGCTGGCAATTGACTGGCAATTTTACTTCTAGGACTTTTTCTTACAAATAGACACATATGTGTGAAAATACTGTGTATAAAAAGAAATTAACTGTAGCTTTGTTTGCAAAATCCAAAGAGTGGAGAGGAAATTTAAATTCAACAACAGGAAATGTAAATCAATTACAGTGTATTAATTAATGAAACACTGAGTAGAAAAAATAATCCTTAAAAAGCTCTATACAGCATTTATTAATTTAAAAATATATACATTTGCACAGAATATTTCTGGGAGGATACACAAGAAACTATGTGCCTAGAGAAGAGGGATGATGAGAAAGATTTAGATTTTACTGTGTACTCTTTTGGACTTCTTGAATTTTGTAATATATACACGTATTATCTACTAGAAAAAATAATGCAAATAAAATTAAAATATCTAGTGGGCGGGGAGAAGTACGGAGGATTTTTCAGTTCAAATTGCCAACTGTGCAAAAATATATATCTGCTCTCCCTCTCCCAAGGCCACATTAAAAAGATGTTAAGAGAATAAAAATATATATATACCCACAACAATGAAGAGAATAGGGAACGAGCTACTAGCAAGTGAAATATTTCTAAACATGTCTGGAAAAGGAAAATGTAGATGGCAGATTCTGACACTGGGCGACAAAACATTATACACTAGAATATATAAGGGAGTTGGGGGAGCTGGAGCCAAGAAGGAAGAAAACCAACCCAGGAGAACCTAGAAAAACCCAGCCTGTCTCAGAGGCTTCCAACCACAGACAGTAGGAACTAAACCCTGAAAACTTAACAAAATCAATTCCAGCTATCCTTCTTCTAATCCTTTGTCCAGAATGGTTGATATGGAAATGTTTTGCTTCTAGGCCAAAAATAAATACATAAACAAAGGGCACTTTTCTTTTTTTTTTTTTTCTCATAGTTTTTTTTTTTTATTATTATTATACTTTAGGTTTTAGGGTACATGTGCACAATGTGCAGGTTTGTTACATATGTATCCATGTGCCATGTTGATTTCCTGCACCCATTAACTCGTCATTTAGCATTAGGTATATCTCCTAATGCTGTCCCTCCCCCCTCCCCCAACCCCACAACAGTCCCCGGAGTGAGATGTTCCCCTTCCTGTGTCCATGAGTTCTCATTGTTCAATTCCCACCTACGAGTGAGAACATGCGGTGTTTGGTTTTTTGTCCTTGCGATAGTTTACAAAGGGCACTTTTCTAAAGAAATTGACCAAAATAGAGAGCACAAAGGGAGCTAGTGTTGGAGCTGAGGTTCCAAAGGTCTAGGAGCCCTTCAGATTGTGTTATTTAAGGATCCCCTGCCTACAAGCTGGCTCCCCATACTCATCTGAAAAAGAAATCCCACCGATGGATGCACGCACTGAACTCGCTCTGTAGTCCTGTTTTTAAATATGATGCATAAAAGACCATTAGATAATTGAGGGAAGAATGTAACATGTAAGTAAAAGACTGAAATAAGAGGAGAAAAGTAACTCTAAAGGTGGCACAGATGATTTAGGAAACAGAAGAGAATTTTAAAATAAAACTCTTATATTCTCAGAGATTATAATCAAGTGGATACTATGAAAAAGGAGCAATCAGAGAACCAAAAAAGGCACTTGGAAATAAAATATATTATTGCTAAATTAAGAATTATTATTAATATAAAATTAAGAAAATATCTCTGAAAATGGAACCTAACATGTTCAAAGCAAACACAAAGAAGCACAAAATATAATGATAAGAAGGCCAATCCTGAACTTCCAATATCCAACCAGTATGAACTCTGGAAAGAGAAAACAGAGATTGGGTAAGAATAAAATAAATAATATAAGAAATTCCCAAAATTAGATAAACAATTTTCCAGACTGAGATGGACTACTAAATAACCAAAACAATGAATGGAGGAAAAAATACCCACATCTGGTCCCAAATTTTTGGAATTTCAGAACAGCAGGGATAAAAAGAAAATACTAAAAATTTCTAGAGAAGAACAGAACAGTTCACTAAGTAATGAGAAACAGATTGACATCAGACTGGGCAAATCAGTGCAAATTTTAGTAGAGAAAAACCTCCAAAGTAATAAAACAAAAAATACTTTCAATTTAGAACTCAATAGTCATTTTGACATCAATCCAGATGTCATGAGAGCAGAAATAAAGACATTTTTAGACACTTAAGATCCCAGGGTATCCATCTCCTTCACACCATTCCTTGGAAATTACTATAAGACACGCTCCAGAAAAGAGTGTAAGAGGCAAACCGAAAAAGACAAAGATGTGAGATCAAAGACTGGAACTCCAATATAGGAAAGTAATGAAAGGAAGACTCAAAATGACACCTTTTAGGCCAACCTAAATAATAATCAGCCCTGATTAGAGATCAGGATTCCACAAAAGAGGTATCAATAGGTCAGGGTTGTGTGGAGGGAAATAAAATGATGCCTTTGGTTTGATAGTATCTTTGCTGCTATAAAGACAGATAATAGGGGAACAAAAGATAATTAGACAAAGAAAGACAATAGGGGAACAAAAGATAATTAGAAACTCCAAGAAACAAACAACAACAACAAAGAGCTGAAAAGTAAACACAGTCATGCCATAACATTTGGCTCTGCAGTGAACAGTAGTCACAAAATTATATTCATGTAAACCCTACTGAGCCTCTGCTGTTAAAATTGATCAGTAAACAACACTCATAATTTTTATTGTGTTAAGAATAGATCATAACACTATTACATTTAGTGATCTAAAAATATAAAACAAGAGAGAAACAAAAAGGGGAGGAAAGAACTAAAAGAAAGTATAGGGATACTAATTTTTTTATTCTGTAAAATGTAAAGTGAGGTGAAAAGAAATACTGGACACACTTTCTCTGCAGTCTAGAATTAAAGTAATGTTGCAAAGTAATTAGCAGACTAAAATGGTGACACACCTTCATTTAGGGGAGAGGGAAAGATAAGCTGACTCTTTTTCTGTTATTATTATTATTATTATTATTACTATTATTATTTTGAGACGGAGTCTCACTCTGTCTTGCCCCAGCTGTAGTGCAGTGGCGTGACCTCGGCTCACTGCAACCTCTACCTCCCGGGCTCAAGCGATTCACCTGTCTCAGCTGCCTGAGTAGCTGGGCCTACAGGCATGTGCCACCACACCTGGCTTATGTTGCATTTTTAGTTATAGACAGGGTTTCACCACTTCGGCCAGGCTAGTCTCGAACTCCTGACCTCAGGTGATCCACCCGCCTCAGCCTCCTAAACCTTTTCTATTATAATACAAAGTCTATAGATAATGTTTAAAATTGGTAAAATAAGAAATAGCAAAGTAAGACTTTTTTAGAGAAGTGGAGGCTACCTCCATAAAAGTATAAATAATTTTAAAAGTTCAAAGCAATTTCCTCCATGGAGTGTGATTGGGGGTGGAATGGTAAAGCAAGAGACTGCTGTTTTTCTTTAAAACACTTCTGCACTATTTCACCTTTTCGTTACAAGCATAAATTAGTTGGATAAAATGTAAGCATATCTGTAAAATTGTAAAGGAAGTGCTACTTCATGTATCTGTGAGGCTTTGGACATTGGGGATTTCACATAGATGTGGGAAATGTGAACAAGACCAATAAATATCTTATGCGATTATTTAAACTGGCCTAATAATCTTTCCACTATTTTCTTTGAGGTTTTCTGTCAGAAAAAAAATGAGCAATTTGAAAACTATATGAAATTTTCTAGCCACTCAAAAAACTGTTCCTTCAGTTCCCAAAGTGTTAGTAAGTTAAGATGAGGAAAAAATAAAAACAAAACAAAATACTGAATAGGATATGAGAAGACCGAGGGTTTTCGCCCCACATCTGAATCTGACTCATCATAGGATTTTTAGAAAATCAATGCTCCTGCTGGCACTTGGTAAGTGCTTTTGCAAAGTGAGAGGGCCTCTCTAGATCAGTGGACCTCAAAGGAGGTGATACCATGGCCAAAAGCCAGTGTGATAGTGTGATTTTTTTTTTTGGCGGAGGGAGGTTTTTTTTTTTTTTTTTTTTTGAGACAGAGTCTCCTTCCCATCACCTAGGCTGGAGTGTAGTGGCACGATCACAGCTCACTGCAGCCTCAATTTCCTGGGCTCAGGTGATCCCCTCACCTCAGCCTCCCAAGTAGCTGGGACTATAGGTGTGCACCACCACACCCAACTAATTTTTGTATTTTTAGTAGTTGGGGTGGGGGGATATTTTTCATTGTCACAAATATTAGGGGATGTATTGGCACTAGAGGGCAAGAGCCAGAATGATCTAAGTCCTCTAATCCTGGGGATAGTCCCACAAAACAAAATTGTCCCTCATGATTCTCAAAATGTCCTCCCAGACTTTCATGTAATTTTTAAAATAATGTATTTATATAATTACCCAAGCTAAGTACTTTCTTCTATTTGTTTTGCATGTAAATATCAAATATATTTTATAGAATTTTAACCTAAGCTGGATTTTCCAGGAATGCAGTTACCATGTAAATTGAGGGATTATTTTGTTTTACTTCCAAATTTTACCAAGAATTATTTACCAGTTCATAAAATTACATGACCAATCACAAGGCTGTTGATCTCTGACTTAGCAACTCTGCCCCCATGTATCAGCCCACATTTGTGGCGGTTGTATTCACCATGAATCTACTTACAGACACAAGTATCCGATTTCTTCATTATATCATCTGCTGAAGGCATGCCCAAGCATTTTCATATTGAAATATGTAATATTTTATTATACATTGATTTACTTCTATTTATTTTTTATAATTTAAGCATTCTATTGACATGTTTATGTGGTAGGTTATATTATCTATGGATTTTATTTCAAAATAATGAAGGGGATGTTATAAATAATTGTTATGTAAAAAGAATATTGGCTCTAGTAGGACCAAAAACTATTGGTCTAAGTAGTTTTTACAACTCTTTCCAAGCATATGGTTCTAATTTTTAATAGCCCCTGTTTTGCAATATGTTTTTCATACTAACATGGAGCAGAGTGTGCTGTCTAAATTATTATCTAATGATAAAAAAAAAAGGGCAACCTAACTATATTCCCAATTGGACATCAGATGACTATCTTGTGAGATTATAGTCATCTAAACATCTAGGAAGTATCCACATAGTCTAGAATATTCTTTGCTTTCTCCCCCCGTCCGTTCTTGTGTAGAGGCCAAGTGCAATGAGCATGGATGTTCCAGGCACCTGGTGGGTCCCCTTCAGCATCTGTTGTACCAAGTGGGATACATATCACACGACCTTCCTATAGTCATTGCAAACATCACTAAATATCTGTTGTTAAGCAGCCAACCTGTACCTTTTCAGATCTCAATACCCTACTCATACTATTTCTTCTACCTAGAATTTTCTTCTCAAAGTTCTGCACTAAGCAAAATTCTACTTGACTTTCAAATTTTACTAAAATATAATGTCTCCTGTGAAGACTTCCTTGGCTGCTCTTTTCTTGCTCTCCTCCCTCCCTATTGTCTAAGAAGAATAGATCACTCTCACCAGTCTTTACTTACACACACACACACACACACACCCCAACATACATATATACACACATACATGTATATTTGCATATACATCTATCTGATATATGTAACACACATACATGTGTATTATATGTCATGCATATACATATATGTACCAGAACATTTATATCATGAAAGCATAGCCATGTGTTTATATGAATCCTCTCTTGCTAGACTGAGGGCTATTGAATGGCAAAGACTGTCTCATTCAAATCTTTAGCTATAGGGTTTCATTCAATAAGAGGCTCTCAGTAAATACGTATTAGATCAGTGGGGGAGTAGACGAAAAAACTGAAGGATTTCCTGAAATTTTCACAAAAGCGTTTCTGTTTTCATTGCTGTCATTCTTAATATTTTCTCATGACACATCATATCCCTTTGCTTATCTGTAACTTATAAAGTCTTTTGTGTTGGGTTTGCAGGACTACAAAAATGTGTCTCAGGACACATTGACAATGGGGATTCCCACCACCGTAATCTCTTGTAGGCAGCTGCTTATCTCCTCTGTACTACAAATGTCAGAGAAAACTTCCCATTGTCAATATTCCCTCATGCCTTGTACTGATACCTCTAGAAACGCTTTAAGTGCCCCAGTGCCTTTTATGGTAGATGGAGCAGAAATGGCAATAGGCATTCTCCACATCAATATTTATTCCCATGATTTTGTCTTTCTTGTTCCTCACTGACACTCTCTGTTCCTTCTCTAACTCTTCTGTTGCTTCCTGCAACTTGAGCCTATTTCTGTTCCTACTGGGTTCTCCTGGCTAAAGGTCATTTTGCCCTGCTGACACCAAGTGTATATGATCCTCCATGCCCTATTGCAAAAGCTTAGGAAAGGGGCTGCTCATTGGATTTTTAATCTCCTCCAAAGCCCCTTTTTTGCTGTTTATCCTGGGTTCATTTCCTTAGTTCCAGGACCTGCTTCAGAGATCAGCCTCCCCGCCCTCTCAAGACAGCCATCTGTCTTGGTCACCGCACACTCCTTACCTCTCAGTGAGAGCCACACTTAACTTTCTATCAGAGAGACTGCATGTCTTTTATTGAAATATCTTATACCCACATCCTGATACCAAACATTCTCATAACGCTGTATTTTCTCTCCTGCTTGAAGCGTGAAGTTTCCATATCATCTTAGATCCTTAAAATAAAACCTATCCAGGGTGCAATTTTGACTAGCAATCCATAAAATGTCACAACAAACATAACGTTTCCTGGAGTATCGTTTGATACTCTAGGCCTCACAGTCCCAAGAGAAAGAATAACATAATGGCCTGACTACTTATGCACAGGAACAGAGTCAAAAGATGTTCTGGTACACTTTTTCTTTTTCTTTTTCTTTTTTTTTGTTTTGTTTTGTTTTGGTTCGGTTTGGGTTTTTTTTGAGACGGAGTTTCGCTCTGTCGCCCAGGCTGGAGTGCAGTGGCACGATCTCAGCTCACTGCAAGCTCCGCCTCCCGGGTTCATGCCATTCTCCTGCCTCAGCCTCCCGAGTAGCTGGGACTACAGGCGCCCGCCACCACGCCCGGCTAATTTTTTGTATTTTTAGTAGAGACGGGGTTTCACCGTGTTAGCCAGGATGGTCTGGATTTCCTGACCTTGTGATCCGCCCTCCTCGGCCTCCCAAAATGCTTGGATTACAGGCGTGAGCCACCGTGCCTGGCCCACTTTTTTTAAACTAAATAGTAAATATAGATAAAGTCACCTCTAATGAAGAAAGGGAAAAATAAAATACAGTAGTGTCCTAAGAAAAATACTGCCCCAAACAAGGAATAAATACATAAAGTGCATATTTCTAAAGATTTTCCCCAGAATACTTTAAACAATTTGATAACAACTTGCTTGCCCTCTGGTAGAAACGAGAAAAGTAGGCCCTCAGCTTGACAGTAGGCAATTTTTAAACCTACCCAAATTTTATCTTTTTATTATTCCAGTGAAGGTCTCTATTTCCTTGCTCTCCTAATTGTAAGGTTTTATGATTGAGATTACTCTCGCTTTCATGCTACACTTATTTTCCTTTATCTCAAGGAAGGAGTCTAGTTTTGCTCTATTCAATACAATATCTGCTAGCCACATGTGGCAATTTAATTTTTAACTAAAATTAAATAAGATTTAAAATGCAGTTCTTCAGCCATGCTCACCATGTTTCAAGTGCTCATAGCCACATTTGGCTAGTGACGATTTGGAAAACGCAGATAGAAAACGTTGCCATCTAACATTAGATATATCTCCTAATGCTATCCCTCCCCCCTCCCCCCATCACATATGGGTGCAGCACACGAACATGGCACATATATACATATGTAACTAACCTGCATGTTGTGCACATGTACCCTAAAACTTAAAGTATAATAATAAAAAAAAAAGAAAGAAAACATTGCCATCACCATAGAAAGTTCTACTGGAGAGCACTGGTCTAGAGGAATTCCCATTTCAGTCAGGGCTGATTAAAGTCCCTTTGTAATAATAGTACAGAAAGGTAATATTGCCACAGAGGATTTATAAAACTCAGAGCCAAAATGTCTTGCCCCTTTAAATGTGAGTAAAACTCCTAGTGCCATAGAGTATGGTGCAAGCAGTTCGCACATAAAAAGATAGGAGCTCTGCCTGGGCATAGACGTTTATGGACACTGATCAGGTGGAACAGAAAGAGGATTAATAAAATATTGATTTTTTAAAAGTGATAACTCATGCGCTGAATGCAAGGTACTCAGAGGCAGCGCTGAAAGTGGCATGATGTAATCACTTTAGGAGTAGTCAGGACATGTCCTAAATTCCCTTAGCCAGCTTTTCAGAGACCATCCCTAGGTTCAGCTATGAAAGGGTGGAAAGCAGGGGTAAGATTGTAGAAATGAGCATTTGAAATCATAAGATCAGGATTCTATTTCCAGTATCAAAACTCACCACTCCAGAGCCTGTGTGTGTGGTGCGCAGATGTGCACACAGTGTCCAGCCAAGGGAATGAGTGGGGACTGCTATCTCCCCACACTACACTCACTGAGCCATGCACCATGGCATAACGTTAACCCATTCATTCAAATAAAAGCACCATGTGGGCTAGCAGGAGCCCAAATAAGCCTTGTGGATTTTATTTAATTCTTCTTCTCTAGCATTTCAGTTATATCTTCTGTAAAATAAATGCAATAGACTGAAGAGCTATATCCTAATTCTTGAAAGCAGTGAATATGTTTCCTCATATGACAAAAGGGACTTTGCAATTGTAATTAAATTAGGGATCCAGAGATTATCCTAGATTATATAGGTGAGCTTGATGTAATGACAAGGGTCTTTATGA
This sequence comes from Nomascus leucogenys, assembly GCF_006542625.1. Lineage (NCBI taxonomy): Eukaryota > Metazoa > Chordata > Mammalia > Primates > Hylobatidae > Nomascus > Nomascus leucogenys. The sequence goes on along the minus strand of NC_044392.1, from coordinate 41,809,486 downwards.
GAGAAAGGCAGGAAGTCAAAGAGAGAGAAAATGCTGTAACACTACCTCTGAGGATGGAGGAAGAGGCCACAAACCCAGGAATACAGGCAGCCTCCAACTGCCGGAAAAGGCAGAAAAACAGATTCTCCCCTAAAGCCTCCAGAAAGAATACAACCCTGAGGATACGTCCACCTTACACTTACGACGTCCAGAATTGTAAGATAATAATTTCTGTTTTAAGCCACTAAACTTGTGGTCACTTGATACAGCAGAAATAGAAAACTCAACCAATGGCATGTTAAGTTATGTCTAAAATCCTTTTCAACTTAACAAACTAATTCCACAGCTTTCATTCCTTCTGGGAAAAAAAAAAGTAGAACATATGGCTTACTTTTCACTTAAGAAGAAACATGGCCGGGCGCGTTGGCTCACGCCTGTAATCCCAGTACTTTGGGAGGCCGAGGCGGGCGGATCACGAGGTCAGGAGACTGAGACCATCCTGGCCAACATGGTGAAACCCTGCCTCTACTAAAAATTAAAAAAAAAAAAAAAAATACAAAAAATTATTGTATGTATATTGCGTGGTGGCAGGCGCCTGTAGTCCCAGCTACTCGGGAGGCTGAAGCAGGAGAATGGCATGAACACGGGAGGTATAGCTTGCAGTGAGCTGAGATCACACCACTGCACTCCAGCCTGGACAACAGGGCAAGACTTCATCTCAAAAAAAAAAAAAAAAAAAAAAAAAAAACATGCATTGTTGAAGACAGAGCAGGAAAGGGAAGCCAGAATCCATGGTGCAGCATTTCAGCCACAAAGGCAAAAAAAAAAAAAAAAAAAAAAAAAAAAAAGCTTCTGGGTCTGAGACATGGAGCCAGTGTGAGGTGTTACCTCCAAGAGACACTTTTCAGGACCTCTGCTTTTTAGAGGGATTGCAGCCCCAGAACCGCAGCCAGGGCTTGGTGAACCCTCCACTATGCACTTCAAACACCAGCACTATCCAGTCCAGGACACTAAGACTGAAGGTCCCCCCTGCCCCGCCTCCCGACCATGACAGTCTGTTTCTCTCTTCTGGTCACAACTGATAGTACTACATGTTCACTTCTCCAATGTCTCCCACAAAGACTGGTTCTTATCAAAGACCACCCCAAGGAATCTGCTCCTGCCCCCAGAATAATGCTTGTCTCTGTTCCCACAGAGCATTGCTTTTCCAAATACCTCTTCACCACAGGCTTCCCATCCACCCAGAGCTCAGTAATCCCTGAAGTGGACCCCCTGGCTCCCACAGACGTGCAGCAAAGTAAGAATGGCCCAAAGACCTTGAAAAGGCCCCGCATCTCACTCAATGAATACAATATAAAGCAGTCTCTTCCCTCATGAGGCAGTCTTATTAGCTTGGGTCTAGGCATCACAAAAAGAGGTTGCACCCACAGGCAGAGTCAGGGTGGACTTCAACTGACTGGTGAAGACCATTCTTGATTTCTATTGTGCTTATCTGGTCACAAAGAAATTCTCGCTGTCTTTGGGAAAGACATGTCTGTGGAAGAAATAAAAGGTTGGACGTAAGAAATTGAATTATCTAGTATATTTATAAAAGACAATATAAGAAACAGGAGATTCACTCCTTCTCTTAATCTCACAATTCCGGGTGTTCTCCACTCCATGCATCCTCTCCCCAGCCCACACAAGGCTCTTCAAAGTCTCAGACCGGGGACTGGCTCTCAGACGTAGCCTGGGGCTGAAAACTGACTTCTGAGCCAAGGTACAGGAAGGTTGATGAGGACCAGGAAACAGTGAGAGTTTTGCCATTTCAGTCTTCCTGCTGTTATTCTCTAGGGTGAGAATGTCAGTATCTGAATTCTCAGGGCATAAATGTCTTAGACACCCTTGAATCCAAATATTGGCAAATGTGTGAATCATTTTCCAAAACTGCCTATGAAGGCATTAATTTGGAGACAAAGTGCAGGATCATTCTCAGGCTGGGAAATCGAAGAAAGTCATTTATTAGAGTTTCTGGCATTCCCAGAGTACCACATTTCTATGGTCATAACTGAAAAGTTGGGAAAAATTCATTCCATTCGCCATTTTAAGGAAATTATTCAAAATATGAAGACCCTTTTTTCATCCTAGCATCATTTAAAGGGGTAAACAAGTAGACCAAATACTCATTCTGCCCACTGATTCAAGCCAGAAAACCCTCAACTGCCTTGTCTTCCTAACTTCCAGTAACCTCTTCCCCCATAAGCACTTTTCAGATCTTTATATCCCTCCAGCATCACTGATTAGAACCATGTAATCTCCCATATGGATCTCAACAAACCTCTGCTGTCTGTCTTCACAGTCTCCCTGTCCCTCTCCAAACTAGTTTTCACAAAGCAGCTAGAGCAATCATTCTAAAATAAAACTATCAATTCTCACACTTAAAATATTTCAGTGGATCCCTATATTAGGATTTGCAATCATCTGCATGAAATCCACTCCAGGGGGCTTAACCAAATGTGAGTTTTTTTCACCTCACTCCATAAACAGTCTGCAAGGAGGGAGCTCGGTACTGGTACAGTAGCTCTACAGTGGCATCCAGGAAGCAAAATTGTTCTGTCTCTGTTCTACCCTCCCTAGCAATGACTTCTAGCCATTGCTGCCATTTGAGAAAGAAGAGTAAGGAAATAAATCAGGAGAAACTGCAAACTTCCACTAGGTATCAATTGGCCACACTGGTTCACACAGCCACTCCTATCTCCAAGGAAGTATAGAGAAAGTTGAGTATTTTAACCTTCTAATCACTAAAGAAAAGCAAGGCAAGGAAAAAATGGGATTGTAATGAGTGTTAAGTGAGCCAACCCTCTTAACTCTTAAGAACCTCAGGATGCATTATAAGCTCCTTGACAACTGGGGCCATGTTTGATCCTCTATCTTCATTTCTCTCAACACCCCAGTGTTGACTTCTCGATTCTTTTTGATTTTTCAATGCTTAAAACATGGCAGTATCTCTCTTACCCCATGTGTTTGCACATGCTATTCATTCTCATTCATCCTCATTTGGCCAGCTAACTCCTGCTCTTCTTCCATTCTCAACTTACATGAAACATCCTCTAGGAATGATTTCTGCCCCTCCCAACTCTAGATTCGGTGATCATCCCACTTATCAACTGTGTTGACATTGACTATTGGCTTGTGCATATCATCCATTATGACAAAGTCCTTGAAGAGGGTGACCAGGACCTGTCATGTTCACTATTATGTTCTCAGTGCCTGGTCCAGACTCTGTCACATAGTTAGGGGTAATCATTGTTTCTTGTATAAACAAGTCAGAATACTCATTGAAGTAATTATTTGTTAATGCTATTCCTGAATAGATTGGAATATGTCTCTTATTCTAAGCAAGTAACATTGAGCTTCCTCGTCTCAGGGGAAGTTTGTAACACAAGCAACCAAATATGTTGCAGATAATCCCCTGTTTAATATTTGTTCTCCAAAACCCCAAACTCTTTCAGAGATTATGCTGGGAGTTAAGGGAGGCAGACACATGGAGGCTCCCTGGGGGAATGAAGAGCACACCTCAGGCTGGCAGGTCTGGTAGGCATCAGGGACCTGGCCCAATTTCTGACAGCCCTCTGGGAAAGGAACAGAAGCCCTGAGAAGATGGCTACAAAATGTACCTCTGGATCAGGGGTGTCCAATCCGTTGGCTTCCCTGGGCCACATTGGAAGAAGAAGAATTGTCTTGGGCCACACATAAAATACACTAACACTAGTGATAGATGATAAGCTAAAAAAAGAAAAATCACAAAAAAAATTTCATAACATTCTAAGAAAGTTTGTGAATTTGTGTTGGGTTGCATTCAAAGCTGTCCTGGGCCGCATGTGGCCCACAGGCCATGGGTTGGACAAGCTTGCTCTAGATCCTTAGGACTCCCAACCCGGACCAAAATATCTGTGGCCTACTTGGCAGAAGCAGCAAATTTACAGACATCAAGGATCCAGGTGGCCTTGGACAATGATAATCTCTGCAGTACCCAGTGGGCCTCTGAAATTTAAGTGTTAATGTGAGACTCCTAGAACCCTTACACAACCTTGAGGCAATGAATAGGGAATCCCAATGGTGACAAAATTAAAATTTTTCAGCAACTCTATAGGACAGAAGCTCAGAGGCGTATTTAATTTGATTTAAACCAAATAGAGATGTGACATTTCTTGCTCACCTGAGTTTATTGAATATGATTTATATTCACTACATAAATGGATGGCTTAGTGATTTATGCTGCACACATGTGATGGATGAAATAATAAGCAGTCATTCAAACTAACAGTGACTTACTGAGAGAGAAATAATAAGCCTCACAATGACAAAGTCCTGTAAATGGAGCTTATTACCTGGTTTTATTCTCTCTGGACACCTTATTTTAACCTAAAAATTTGGATCCATTCAGTCAAGATCTTTCAACACAAGAATACCTAAAATATATTTATCAAAAATCCTTACAAAAATAGCAAATGGATCCACTGAGGGTGACTGCACTCACAATCTATAATGAGAACAATGTGTTTACTATACCTGTACAGTCATAATTACTTGGCCTTTCAGGCTAGACCATGTGTAATGATTTGCCCCTTCTGTTTCAGCTCACTGAAGAAAAGGAGAAGCCTTAATCTGTGTAAGATAAATGAACTAGTGTCTGTTCTGGCTACATCTAGATGCTATTTCCTGAGTCCCCCAGTATTCCAAAATCCCATGCAATTCAATCTACTTCTTTCCTTTGACAACCTGATTATCAAGCCTCGGTATGTGTGCATGCACTAGCTCAAAGTAAAGTTCAGGAGGACTCAGTCTCTATTGATTTTTCTGTAACATCTGGCTTTTCCCAGGCTTTACCTGCCTGGAAAAGAAATGCTCCATGGCCTTTCCCCTTGGCCAGAGTTATACTCAGTTATTTCTGAGAGTCTCTAGGTGTGTTCATATGAGTTCTGCCCTCTCTTGGACTTTTACTGTTGTCCACTTTTCTGAAGCTCACAAAACCTCTCTTAGGCAGTGCTTTCACCCACACACTGCCATCACTGCTGCCCACTGTGAGAAGCTGACAATCACTCCAGGGATGCCATCTCTAGGGCTTCCAAAGCCGCCCTCACCAGGTGCCAAGGCTTGATGTTCTCTCTTCAGTTCTCAAGGCAGGGAAGCTTTGCTATCTTCCCCATAAAGCAGAGTCAACTTTTTTCTCTGCCACTCAATGGAGTACCAAATCTCCATTGCTTGTCCTCCCTATATGGCTGAGTTCTCCAAAAATACAGTTTATTTGGCTTCTATGTAGCCCTGAATCTCCAAATGGCTCATGTATATATCCATGGGGCCCAACTAGGAGAAAAACATCTGAGATATACACTAAGCTATCCTCCTATCTCAAGTTTTTCCCCAAATGTCTCAAACAGGGACAAAAAGTCCTTGGGCAAATGAAGTCCTCCTGGTCCTGCTTCTATTTTATCAGACATGTTCTAATCCTGTTTTATGGTCTCTGCTATAGAGGGAAGGCTATAACTTGCTGGAATTTAATAGTAGACTACTTGTTTTTATCTCTCTGGTCTCAACCATCTATCCCTGCCTACTTCTAAACCACAAACACAAAAGCAAAATATCTTCTCTGACAACCAGGATCCCCTGAGATTTACATAAAGCTTTAGGTAAGATTTGCAAAGTACGTGCGACTTTCTCTTTTCTATCCATCCTATGGAAAACTCTAAAGCTGTAAGTGATTATATGAGCCTTTTCCTTGTATTGTCCTCTATGCACAATTGAACAAAACGAAGTGATCTAAAAATTACATCTCAGAGCCCAGAGACTTTAATCATAAGTTAATCACAAATTATTGACTCATTTATTTTAAGAAGCTATGTCCTGTGCATTGTAATTTTTCTCAAATATTCCCCACTAGGAGAAAATACACGTGTCCCCAAGTTCCATTCCAAATCTCACCACATCTGAATACTTGACCCCTGTTCCATCCACAATCTTCCCCTCCTCTATTTCAAAAGTAAAATAAATCACCCTATGAGTTTTTACTGCTGTGGTTCAGTATTCCCTAATCTGTTACAACGTACATCTCATTGGAATATAGTTGTTCATATATCTTCCCCTCCTGTAAGCTACAAGGACTGAGACTGCATCATCTTCACTGAATCAGTGATTCATGAATTTACTTATTAAATAAATATCTTCTTTCACTATGTGCAAGGCACTGTGCTAGGCTCATTAATCAGTCCTCTATCTCAAGAGACATTAAATGACTAATTTTTACCTAAGCAAAAGGGAAGAAAAGAGTTAATTAAGAAATATACCCAATGGTAAATGACTAGTTAATGGGTGCAGCACAGCAACATGGCACATGTATACATATGTAACAAACCTGCACATTTACCCTAAAACTTAAAGTATAAAAAAAAGAAATATAAAGGACTTGCTCACTGAAAAACAATTTTTTAAAAAATGCAGCACGCACCTGCAGTCTCAGAAACTCTGGAAGCTGAAGCAGGAGGATTGCTTGAAGCCAGGAGTTAGAGACTGCTGTGTACTAAGATGGTGCCTGTGACTACTCACAGCCTAGACAACAGAGTGAGACCCCCTCCTGAAAAATCTAAAACAGAAAGAATTGCCCAGTAGAGGTGATGGGCTGGCTGAGCCTTATTGCAAGAGAATAGAAGGATTTTGAAGCTCAGATGGCGAATATTCATTTCGAAGTTATTTGCATTGCTGTAATATAAACATCCCTCTCTCCCCAAATCGCTACACATATAAAGGTCTTATGTAAATGAGATTCTTTGGTAATGGAGGTGGCAGTCAGGGGAAAACTATGAGTTTCACTTTTGGTTAAAAAAAAAAAAGTCCCAAAGTATATAATGGAAAGTGTATAATTCACACAAGGTTGAAAGTAGAAGCCAGAGGGAAATAGAATTTACAATTTTTTTGGTTGGGCGAGGATTTGTAATTTTCCAGAACATGCACAGAGATTTGAGTCAATCTTACCAAAGCCTTAAGGAGCTAGAAGACTTTAGTTAACACCCAAGTTGCATTTCCGTTAAGCAATTTCAGAGAGAACACTCTGCGTTGAATTTAATCAAACCAGTAGCAGGTGATATATTATTAACTGTTAATTATTTCTGGCCCCTAGCATAGTATCAGGTACTTGGTAGTCCTAGAATAAATAAATATTTGTTGAATAAAAAAAAAAAAAAGAATTGCCCAGCTCCTCTCTCAAAACAAAAAACTTTCATTCTTTAGTTGATTCCTCCAAGTATTTCTTCCATGATACATGGAGCTGTTTGGCCAGTCTATGATGCTTCTCATCTCTCCAAATCCCTTAAAGCAGGGGTCTCTAGCCCAGAAGCCATGGACTGGTATCAGTCTGTGGCCTGTCATCATGGCCTCATGTTTTGGAGGGGGGCTTCTCTCTCCCTCTTTTAAGTGAACTCCGAAAATAGACATAAACTGTTTTCTAAATTCTCCAGAACACAGCTAAGTCCATGCTATTATAGTAAATAAAACATCACTCAATTATCTTAAGACAAAGAACAATGCAAAGAGAAACTTAGATCTGGTTTTTGGATATGAATATTCTTGGAACCCACAGGTTCTGGCTTCTCCTCAAATCACCTCAGCCCACTTCTCTCACAGCTCAAGGGATGCCCCGAGGCAAGAGCCAAGGAAGACTCTGAAACATTTCTATCCTCCCTCTCCAAGCCTAGGCCAGAGAAATCAAGTACCTAAGATGGGAATGAGTTCCCTCTCCTTCCTGCTTCACATCTTCCTGTGAGTTAAGATTATCCTCTTCCCAGAATGATCTATGCTGGGAATGCCTACACCCTTTGTGTGAAACTCAAGATCTGCCTTTGTGTGCAGCCTTACCCATGAACCCAAACTCAGAAGGTAATAGCCCAGCCACAGGGTGACAGATAAGCACACAATTACAATTAGAGGGGAGGGGTGGATACCTCCCTACACTATCAGCCCCTGTGACCTGCTTCTCCAAATCAGCTTCTTTTATTACTCTATTTCCCTTCTATTGGCCATAAACCTCACTTCCCATTGGGCACTTTGTCCCATCACACTCAACTTGCCTTGGACCTGTTTTTTTTGTTTGTTTGTTTTTTTCACCTTTGACTTCAGAACATCCAAGCCAGAGCATTTTGCTGGCCCACCCACACACACATGCACACACACACATATACCACCTGAAAATAGCCAAGAGTGAACAATATATCCTGCAGGAGACCAGGGATTATTACATCATAAAGCAAACCTGCCACAAACATGAAATGTCTTACCAGTTTTGTCTTTTATCCTAAAATGAATACACATGTTGCATTCTGATTTCTAACATACTGATTTTTTTCATGTTCAGTTTAGGTTTAAAATCACTAAAAATTGCATTAAGTAACCCAACCATGTCCTATCTCTCTTGGGTAAGAGCTGAGGCTGATATATAGAGCATGTCGCTTTCAAGGTCTGGACTGAACTAAACTGAGCTGATACTTGACAAATCAGATTCAACAACCAGGCAATTGCTGTTGTCTGTCTGGTATTATATTTCAAGAGTCTAGGCTCCCTCATTAGATATAAATAGAATCAGATTTTGATGGTGGTGGTTCAGTGTGTTATGGAGAAAAAGTTGTTTGTTTGCTTTTATGTTTTATTTTTATGTCAGTGTAATCACCCAGGTGAGAAACCAAAATAATGCTAATGAGGTGCCCACCTTTTCAACTTACTCTTGGTGAAAATTTTGGTCAGCATGTTTTCTTACTGAGAAATCAAATAGTTTTTGTCAAAGTGATTCTGATCCACTGGTCAGTTTATTTTACTATTTTTGAAAAATCATACCAAATTTATTTTAAGCAAAAAAAAACGGTAATGTTCTTTATTTTACTATCAAAGTTATAATTTGTATCACATCCACATGAACAAAGAATTTCAAACGACCCATAGTCTTCACAATCAGTTTTCTTTCATCAGTTCTCAAACATCATCTTCATTGCGGTGTGTTTGTTATATGCCATAAGAACTTCAGTAGTTTTGCCTTACAGTGAGTATTCAAGCTCTTACAAATTGCTAAATAAGTAAAATTTGTAGTCCTCTCAATTATTAAGATAAGAATTTAATCAATTTAACCCATCTGGAAGTTTAACCTTTTGGAAGACACTTTTTCTGTAAACTTAAGTAATCAATCTTTAATTTGTAAACTCTAACCAACACCTTTTCAAGCTAATTCAGTATGAATATATATGGCTGGTAAGTAAAAACAAACAAACAAAAAGTCATTTTCAAAACTAGTTCCCTATTCATAATTAATTTCCCTTAGAAAATAACTTACAATAAGTGAAAACAAAAAAAATTATTTGAGGAGAAAAATCTGTCCCTTTCAAAAATTTTTCAAGTATAAGAATATTTGTGCAAAAATTATAGCCAAACCTAAACTAAGTAAGTTACTTTTAGTTAAATAATTTCAAAACCAAAACTATAAAAATTGCTTCAAATTTTTACAGGAAAAAACTTATATTTTGAAAGATGGGTAAATGTGAATATTCTTCCTAAGATTTAGGATAGAGCCTCCAAAAGTAAGAGTGCAGCTAAGTGTGCAGATTTTGAAAAAAAAAAAAAAATTTTCCACTCATTCAAATTGAAACATAATAAAATCTGTATTTGGATAGGCATCTAAGAATATCCTAAACCATTTAACTTTAAATTTGCTGTTTACTGCCAATTAGCAATGACAAACGCTAGTTCTGTCATCTTCTCTATTTAGTCCATGAGACCTGACCATGCCAGCCACACTCTTCTCTGATGACTGCTTTTCTGAATTTCCCTGACAATCCTACTCATTTTTGGTGATTTCAAGCTTGCACTGCAACCTGTCTTCACTCAGACAAGTCCACCTTGTCATTTGAGTGCCATTTATAAATGTTCATAATTTTAAGAGAGAAATGAATAATGACAGTAAAATAGCAAAATTTGGAAATGTAGTTTTGTGTTCTTGAAAGTATACAAATTAAATAGAGGTTTAGATAAATATTTGATCAATGCAACTATGGGAGAAATTTGAAATAAATTGTGGAATTAGTCTGTGAGAAAGTGAAAAAGAAAAAAAACATGGTCCACGGATCCAACTGCATATGCCTGGATCTGTGAGATTTCACCTCCTTCCTTCCCTTCTTGCATACACCCCCACAACCCAAGCGGTAGAGAAACTGGGATCAGTGATCTGCCCAGGGATGTACACCTGACCCAACCTAAACCAGACCAGATCAGTTCAACTTTCTGGAGTAAAGATGTGAGGTGTGAGCCTGGAAGCTGCCAGTGACCATTTCCCAGCTACATAAAAAAAAAACAGGCATGAAAGGATGAAGAGAAATGGAAAGAAGCAAAGGCGACAGAATGCCCTGGCAGCATCCTTGAGGCCCAGCCACACCTTTTTCCTCTTAGCAAATTACTACCTTGGACCAATAGAGTCCTGATTTGTCTTATGGTGGTTTATGTTAGGTACCCTCCCAACACAACAAACAAAACATAATACAGAAAAACAGCTCTCCCTTATCCTCTTTGTATCTACTTAATTCAGCATTTAAAGAACATGTACTCTTTATAAAGTTCTAGGGTTTGCATTTTGAAGTAGCCTCACTTACAGATTAATCTAATTAGATACAAAGCTCTCTGCTCTCAAAGCACTTATAATCCAGCAAATAATCCTGCAGCAGTCCTATTTGAGCTGATTTTCAAGATGTGTAAGGAATTTTCCAGTTGTATGAAGCAGTCATATGCATTCAATCTAAGAAACACACATCATGCAAAGGCAGAGGCACAAGGCTGCATGACGTTTGGGAACAGCAAATAACTCTGTATTTCTGAGGCTTAACGTATGGGGGAAATGGAAAGAATGGAGAAATAGGCATAAACTCATAAAAGGCTTTGAAGGACCTGCTAAGGGATTTGGATTGATTATTCCTCTAGGTCAGGATCTCCAAAAAGGAGTTTGCACAACCCAGGCAGGGACAAGGTGGTTCCATGTTTTTATCTTTTTCTGTTTCTCAGGGAACCACCTCGTCCCTGCCTGGGTTGTGGCAAGGATAAGGGACCATCCACATAATTCATTCAGGCAAGACCAGCTACATAATTCATTGGTCTCAGTGTAAAATGAAAATACAGGGCCACTTGTTCCAAATATTTAATCATTTCAAAATTGCAACAGCAGAGCATTAAACCAAGTATGGTGCCTTTCTGTACACAACTACACAGGTTGCACACTGATAAATTTGGCCTGCATCCTAGGAAGAAAATACTGGAACTACCTTATATTTATATCACATTATTTCCTAATTTTCAATGCCTTATAATGTACGTAATTATATTTTAATACATATATGTAATTCACAATTAAATGAATGTTTTAGCACATATATATCATTTACTAATAAATGGCTGTATTTTTAGTACATATATGTAATCCACAAATAAATGAATATATAAATATTTGTAGAGTGTGCCTAAAATTTATAACTGATAGTACATGTAATCGATTGAGGTTAAGGACTCTGCTATCTTCCTGAGACTGGGCCCAAATCACCAATGGAGAGAGTCTAGCTATGCTGGCCTGGAATGTAAAGGGGGGTAGGAAGAGAAGGTAAAAGAGAGAGAAGAGACAGAGAGACAGTGGCAGATGAAGGCAGAGAGAAACTCTAGCAAAGAGAGAGAATGAAATTCTTGCTCTCCTTATACTCTAATATCATTTTTTAAAAGCAAAAAAAGAGCACTTTTTTAATTCAGTAAACCAAAAACTATGGGAGTCATCAAATCTGACCCATCAATTAGGATCTCTCCTTCTCGGATTAGAGAGGATGAATAGTAAGAAACAAGAATATTAAACATTTCTACATTGCCCTTCTTGTACTATTTCTGCTGACCCATTGGGCTGAGCAGGATTCATGGTAAACTGGAGCCAAGGCTCTTCTCCCCAAGTAAGACAGCCAAAGCTATGTCAGGGATGTCCTGATCACTCTCTCATTTCCAATTTTCAGTGTGTCAGTCTGGAACCAGTGAGGCTCCTGTTCAGTCACAGGAACTGCCTTCATAGTGTTTCCTACAGAAGCTCATGAAGCGGGTTAGAATATTGCAGTAACTTAAAGGCCATATGATCCAGGAATTGAATCTTTATTCTATGTTTTATAAAAATGTTTAATATTTACTCCACTTTTAAAAATGAAAACAAAATGTAAATGCATATTACTGAAAGAAAGAAGCCAATGTGAAAAGGCTACATACTAGATAATTACAACTCTATGACAATCTAGAAAAGACGAAACTATGGAGACAGTGAGAAAATCCATGGTTGCCAGAAGTTAGCAAGAAGGAAGGGATGAATAGGCAGAGTACAGAAGATTTTTAGAGGAGTGAAACTGTTCCATATGATACTACAATAGTGGATACATGTTGTTATATATTTGTTCAGACCCATAGAATGCGCAGTACCAAGAGCAAACCCTAACATAAACTATGAAATTGGAGTGATAATGATGTGTCAATGCAGGTTCAAGGGTACCACCACGGTGCAGGTTGTTGATAGTGGGGAAGCTGTACACGTGGAGGGACCAGGGCATATGGGAACTTTGTATTTTCTGCTCAGTTTTGTTGTGAACCTACAACTTCTCTTAAAAAAATTTTTTTTAAGCAAGATACATTTTTAGAGAAATGCCAATGATTTTTTAAACTACCTGTGATCCCTTCCTCTTCAAGAAAATCAAATTAACACTTTAGTTCGACACTCTTTAGTATTTTTCTAAGCCTACGCACACACACATATGTGTGTGTGCGTAGGCTTTCCTTATAAAATGGGAAAATACGAGTATTAATACACTTTCTTTTTAATGGAAATGTAGCATAGGTATATGTCTATGTCAAAATATTCAAAGACACAACGAAGTGAACTTTATTGTAATCACCATGATGGGTCCTGTGGATCGCTCCACTCACTCATTCTCATCCCACCCATGCTGCTGGAATGATGATAAGCTAAACACTACATTCCCCAGGCTACCTTGTAGTTCACATTCTGGACGTCAATCAGATTCTGTCAATTCAGTGAACTTACATGAAATATGGAAGATGTAATTGTGGTGGGGGCCCTTTTCCTCCTCTCTATCAGGTAGTTTTGGCTGGCTAACAAGGCCATGGGAACATGAGGTTTCCTGGTTGCCATGTACCAGTGCCCATTCTCCAGGACCCTAGATCTTGAGAAATAGCTGCTACTGTTTCATGATTCAAACTCTCTGCCTTGGATGGTAGCTATGGGATTATGTTCATGAAATTGGAATTTCTGTGGTGGCTTCAAAGGAGACATCGGTGTGTCACTTCTCAATTCTTCTAGGAGTCATTTTATTCTCAGAGGCCAGCCAAGAGCCTACTTAATTTAGTTCTTCTATTAATTTGGGCTGGACACAGTGGTTCATGCCTGTAATCCCAGTGCTTTGGGAGGCCAAGGCAGGAGGATCTCTTGAGCCCAGGAGTTCAAGGCTGCAATGAGTTGTGATCACAACACTGCACTCCAACCTGGATGACAGAGTAAGACTCTATCTCAAAAAAGTAAAAAATGAAAACACTTAATTCTCCATATGAAATTATTTCCCACTTAAAATATTTAAAATAGTTTCTCCTTTCTACATTGAATACTAACTGACACAATTCAATCACTTAAAAATGTTTATAATAAAGTAATAATAGAGTTCCCCCCTGCCTATTTATTGTAACACAAACACAATCCTTTGCAATTTATTTTGTCTCTATACAGATCTACCTCTTATCTATCTATCTGCTTGTCTATCTATAAACTGTACGTCCATACAAATAAAAATGTTCTTGTGTTGCAAAATTGAATTATGCTGCACACACTAATCTGCAATTTGCTTTTCTCCCTGAGCATTTTTCTTGAATGGTACATGTAGATCTAGTCTATTATTTTTAAATAGCTGCACAATATTCCATAGTATAGTGATAGCACAATTTATTCAATCATATTCGAGGATTTCCCTGTTGATGAACACATGTGTTTTCCAAATGTTTGCTGTTAGAATGCCGTAATGAATATCTTTTTGCATATCACCTTAAGGACTTTGATCTTATTGCTGTAAGATAAATTTCTTTAAGTAGAATTAGTTAGCCAAAGAATATGAGCCTTTCAAAATTTTAATACATACTGTCAAATTAAATTCCAACAAGCTTCTACAAATTTACACTCCCACCACAAATGCATGAAATGGCTTATTTCCCCATTAAACTAGTGATAACTGGATAGTAAAAACTTTTTTCGCCAATCTAATAACACAAAAAAGTAATATACCATTGTTGTCTCTAAACTGCTTTTCTTAGATTACTAGTAAAATCAATGTTTACTGGGCATCTGCATTTTATTTGCGATGATTGTCCTTTCACATCTACACTTTGCCATTTCTTTTTTCCATCTATTTGTAAGCACCTTGAGTATATTAAAGATATTAGCCCTTTGTCTGATACACACACATACACACATGTGCACACACACACACACGGAGAGAAAGAGAGGAGAGGCAATATTCTTCTAGTTTGTCATTTGGTATTTGTTTCTGTTTATATTAACTTTGCCATCGCAAGGTTTTTATGTAGCTATGGGTAACTGTGTTGCTTAGAAAAGTCTCCATGACTTTGAGATTTTACAAATATTTTCCTAAATGTTTTAATACTTTTGGTGTTTTGTTGTTTTATATATAAAGATTTAACCCATCAAATGTTTAGTTTTGTAGATGGTTAAAAATTAAGATGTAACTTTATTTCAAGTGGATAGACAATAGTTCCAACCCTAATTATTGTCTGAGCCATTCTTTCCTCCACTGAAATGAATTACTGTACTACATACGTACCTGAATCTGTCTCTGAATTCTTATTTGTTTCACTGATTTATTGTCAATTCCTATTTTAACGCCACATTGATTTGATTCTAGTGGCTTTGTAGATATTAAGTTCTGGTATCTATTTTAAAAATCCCTACTATTATTTTTCTTTTCAAAAATTTCCTGTCATTTATTGCATATTTATTCTTCAAAATCAATTTCAGATTTATTTTCTTTGATTAATATAAGCTGGAAATTTTACTCAAATAATAGTAAATGTATGCATTAATTTAGGAATGATTGACATTCTTGGAATGATTGAGACTTTATAATAGGAAGTCTCTCATCCAGGAAGATGTCATGTCCCTCCAATTTATTCATGTCTTGTCCTTCAATGACACTCTCTTTTCCTTCATATGGTTCTTGTGACGCTTACATTAAGTTTTTCCTTGAGAGATTGACAGTTCTGTAGAATATGACAAGCTAGCCTGGGCTCAGGGCTCCTTCCCTTGAGCTGAACTCTGGAGAAACCGCAAAAGTGAAAGGGATCCCAATACAAAAAAAAGTAGGGGGAAATACTTGGGAAGAACAGAAATGACAGAACACCAATGTGATAGAAAAAAAGGTTAGGGCAAAAGGAAAACAGGTCCCACAACTGGGGAAGGGACTGGGAAACCACTTTCTAACTGGGTCTTTTATTCTTTCCCGCATTGCCCTGAGAGGATTATTATTCATTCTATCAAAGTGGGTTGGTGAGAAAAACTGCATCCCAGCCCAGCACCAGCACCAGCCTGAGTCACATCAGGGAGACTCTAGCTGGGGTGAAATGCTCATAACAAGAAGTTCACAGAGTCTGGCCAATTACTGAGCATCCTCTTCTCCTCCCTTCCTCTCTTGCCTCACCCATATAAGAATCAGTCACAACAGAGGAAGACATTCTCTGGAAAACTGAAATTCTTGGGACAGAGGTGTTAGGTGGGTAGGGGGTCCCAAAGGACAGGGCTACCTGGTGGCAGAAATGAAGTAAACAAAATAATTGAGAACTTATTACAACACTAGAAGCTCTCCACACTGAGATATACTCCGTTCCCACTCCCAAACTCACCTAGAGGAGAAAAAGCTGGAATAAAGTACATATGACCATCAAGGTACAGATGACCTGTCAAGGTAGTTGATAATTCTAAAGGAGTATGTGTTTGCACAGAAAAAAGCTAACATAGCAGGCCTGAGGCTGCTACCATTAGAAACGCTTATCTGCAAGCCTAAACTTTCCCTTTTGCCATAAGAAAATGCAAGGGTGCTCTAAAAAAATAAAATAAAATAAAAAAATCATAGAGTAGGTATCATACTTAATCTCAACTTATCGAAAGCATTCCTCTTGACATTAGGAACATGAAATGGATGTGTACAGTTACCATTTTCTTTTAAGTGAAGGTGCTAGACAGTAGAATGAAACAAAAAATGATTTAGGAGTCTATAGCAATAAAAATAAATGAATGAATAAATGAGGAGGAAAATAACACTTTTCACTTAAAAGTAGAAGGAATGATGGAAATGGAAAGTGACCATTTGATAAACTATCATAGTAATAATTAATCTATCCAAAAAACATAGATGGATGCTATAACTAGTGAGTGAAAGTATGATGGGAAATGATATATTTACCTAGTTTTAAAGTATCTCCTTACTACATAATTATTAATCACAAGAAGTAAGTTTCAATGGAGAAGAACAGATAAAATCACTTTAATCTAATGATCAAGTAATGAGAAAAGTCAAAATTGTGTCTCTCTTGATAGAACGCAATGAGAAGGAAACAGCCCCAATTCTGTGATATTTCTGCCAAAAATTCATAACCTGAATCTAATCATTAGAAGACATCAGACAAACCTGAACCAAGGAATATTCTGGCTACAGCCTTCAGGTGTTAAAGTTTTGAGAGTTAAAGAAAGACTGGAAAGGATGAGGAAATGCTCTAGAAATCAAAGGTGACTGAAGAAACATGACAACTAAATGCAGTGTATAATCCTGGTTTGTATCTTTTTGCTATAAAGGACATGATTGGACAATTGGTGAAAGTCGAATGGAATATGTAAATTAGATAACGGTGATATATCAGTGTTAATTTCCTGATTTTGATGGTTGTATTGGGGTCATGTAGGAGAAAGTCTTTGTTTGCTTCAATTACACACTAAAGTATTTGGGGATGATAGGGCATCATGTCAACAACTTACTCTTAAATGATTCATAGAAAATATTTTATATAAAGTTCCAAGACAGCCACAACTAATCTACGGAATTAGAAGTCAAAATAATGGTTACCTTTGGCTGGAGAATTGTGACTGGGAAAGGGATGAGGGGCTTATATGATATCTTCTAATGATTAGATTCAAGTTATGAATTTTGGGCAGAAATATCACAGAATTAGGGCTGTATTCTTCTCATTACTAGAATTACTAGATCTGGGTAATGGCTCCACAGGTATGCTTGCCTTAGGAAAATTCACCAAGCTACATACTTGTGATTTCTGCATTTTTCTTATGTATGTTACACTTCAATTTAAAAACAAAAGAGATCCTAGCCTCCTAAACATCAATAAATCAGCACATGTGTTAAACATACACACACACACACACACACACACACAGCAGAAATTTCCCTATCAAGGAACTGATTGTGCTGCAACATTTTCAACATCTTTGAGGAAAATTCACCAACATGTATACTGCTTCCTACTGTGGAGACAGGATTTGAATTACTTGTATCTCTTTGAAAAATTTAGAGATCTGTAGTGGTCTGCAACTGTTAGACCTCTTCTGAAGCTACCTGATCCCCTATCTATCCCATGTATTCTTAATAATCTTTTAATTTCCATTTTCCTGCCTGCTTTATTCCCAGAAGCATAGTGCTGAAATAAATGTGGACCCTGTCTCTGGACATTCCCTCCTAAGGAGCAAGCTACCTCACATTTATAACAGGCCATTTTGTGAGCAGAATTATGGTCTAACAACTCCATGCTCTTTAAGTATTTTTCCATCCTCAGCAGAATCCAAAGCATTTCTTAGCTGCTGCTTCCTTGTGTAGAATTAATTAATTCATCAAATATTTATTGAGAACATACTAAGAACCCATGCCATTCTAGAAACCAAGAATATAGTAGGGAACAATGTCTCTACTTTCATGGAATTTACAGTCTAGTGGAGAAGCCAAACTGTAAAGAAACAGCATTTTTTAGGTAGTAATATTTGGTTAGAAAACAATAACAGGATTCTGATCTGAGACAGAATGATGTGAAGCCAGCCAGCCACATGAGGCTCTGAAGAAAGAGTGCTTCGGGCACAGAGAATATATGCAAAGGACTTGAGACGGAAGCAAAGCAAGCATATTGAAACTCACTGCTATACAAGTTCCAGGTGACCGTGATTTTGTCTGATGTGGGCGTGGGGATGTTGCTATTTCTGGTTTTATTGCTTCTCCAAAGCATCTAAAGCTAGTGCCTTTCACATCATAGTCATTCAATATATATTTGTGGAAGAAATGATCAGACAAAATGGCAGAGGGGCTCGAATTCAGAGAGTAAGAAAGAAGCGTGACAATGTTACAGAAGGAGCAGAGGTCCGAAAACACAGGGCCATGAGGGCCAGGTAAAGGGTTTACAATTTATACAAAAGGCAGTGGGAAACTTTTGCAGGTTTTTCATCAGGAAGAGACTTGATCTTGCTTACATTTGAAAAGATCATTCTCCTTGTTTCATGGAAATGGGGAAGCCTGAGTGGAAACCCTTCTTCTTTGAACCCAGCTTCCCAGCAAAGGGCCTATAGACTCCAACTTAATGCTGCATGGTTAGTGCTTCCAGCCTTTACTTTCAGGAGTCCAGCAGCAACCATTGTGTCCTGGACTCAGCTCCTCCCCAGCCACCACTGTTCCTCAGATTGAGAGTTTCCAGGCCCAAAGCAACTTGGGTTATTCAGTGATACAGAAACCTTTCCTTCCCCTTCTTTTCCTCAAAAGCGTGATCTGATATGCTCCCTCTAGTGCTCCACCTCCTTTCTCTCCACGGGTCCTCTGTTCTTTTGAAGGGAGCCCTGTTGCTGGGTTTTGAAAGCTACAGTGAGTTGCCCCTACAGATCCTGTTCCTCTTTATTTATTTATTTATTTTTATTTTTTGAGATAGAGTCTCACTCTGTCACCCAGACTGGAGTGCAGTGGTGCAAACTCGGCTCCCTGCAACCTCCTAGATTCAAGCAATTCTCATGCCTCAGCCTCCTGAGGAGCTGGGATTACAGGTGTGCACCACCATGCCTGGCTAATTTTTTTTATTTTTTTCGTAGAGATGGGGTTTCGCCATGTTGCCCAGGCTGGTCTCGAACTCCTGGCCTCAAGTGATCCACCTGTTTTGGCCTCCCAAAGTGCTGGGATTACAGGCATGAGCCGTCGCACCGGGCCAGATCCTGCTCCTCTTACCCCCTGTAGGGCCAATGTGGTCGGATCACAGTATCTTCCTTTCCTTTTCCATTTCCTGTTCTTTTGAGGTAGAATAAGGCCTTTTAAGTGGATTTTGATCCTCCATGTGTTTCTGATGTCCTCCTAAAAATCTGAATGAGAGTTTTCTGAGTACATGCCAAATTCTGAAGCTTGCTTATCCTCTCACTGACTCTTCTGTCAGTGTCTGAATCAACCTGTTTCCTGCAGCCACAACATTCTAGGTATAGGCCTTTCAAATTCTCCCCTTATGCTTTAACTTTGTGATAATTTCTATGATTTTTTTTTTCAGCCCAAGCTGACACATTCTCCCCATACAATCAGGTGTCCCTTCTTCATTATCTACCCATTGATGGATGCCTTCACCATACTGAGGCTCTGACTCAGAGCCTGGGTAATTGAAATCATGATCACTAACAATAATATTAGTCATAAAGCATAGATAACATGCATTAAGCACTAGCTTGTGCAGTGAAATGGGCCCTATACTATCCCCCATTTAAAAGATGAGGAAACCTGAAGAATACAGCATTTAAGTCATTTACCTAAGGTCACCCAGCCATTATAAGATGAAACCAGGACCTGAACTGAGTTAGTCTGGCTATCTTAACCCTTGAGGGTGAGATGGAGCAGGGACCCCACTTAGAAGCCTGCCAGCCCACATCCCTCACCCATGCATGGAAATAAAGGAAAATCTTGAGCTCCTTCAAGGGAAATTCCAGGTACCTAGCTAGCCCAGAGAATAAATAAGCCACTTGATAAGCAAGAAGGTAATAGTAACTTAAAGCAATAGCCAAGGAAATTAGAATCACAGGATGTTTGGTTCCCCTATAGAAACTAAAAATAACCTACTAATATATGTTCCTGAGTTGTTTTTCAGAAACCCGACCCCTGACCTAATGCCATTATCTGAGATCTCTGTGCCAGTGGATGGAAAATGCTGTCTTCCTCAGATGACCTCAGATAGTGGGGAACTCAGGACTGAACACTGACTGCTGTTCTTTGTTCTAAATTTCTTCCTGAGAGGCCTGAAGAAGGTCATGCCCATAGGCCAGAGCTCAATATTTCTGCTGATACCAAGTTTTTAGACAAATCTTAACCAATCACATATCAGAAAATTGTTGAATCCACCTATGGTCTTTGGCCCTCCCAACTTGAGATGTCCCCCTTTATAGGCCAAACCACTGTATGGCTTCCATGTGTTGATTTATGACTTTGCCTGTAATCTCTGCCTCCCTGCCTTTAAAAACCCTTCCATGTAAGTCATCAGGATGTTTAAGTCTTAGATTCTCCTTGTTTGACATCCTGCAATAAAGGCTTCACTTTCTCCCACTGCAAATCCTGTTGTCAGCATTTGGCTTTGCTGCACCAAATGGGCAGACCCAAGTTCAGTTGAGTAACAGGGGTGGAGAGGAAAGGTAGGCTTTAAGAAACTGCAAATGAGGCATATAAATGTATAGATTATGCCTTCAAAGTCCCTCTTTGACCCCAAACATGAGTAAAGCATAGAGAGGAACAGGATCTATTTCTGACTTTCAGACCCAGGCATCAACAATACAAAGGCCAAAGATTCCATGTATCAGGACTCAGTTTGTTTTGAAATGAGCCTGCCCCAGCTCCTGGAGAACTTCACGGCTTTAGAGTTGGAGCTCCAGGACAAGTATGCCCTGATTCTAAAAGTAAACCCATCCCTGATGAGGAAAGACTCTGTGCTGTCTGTGAGAGACTGCCCACTACACTGTTACTCCTCTTACAAGTCTGAAGTCCTGCCCAGGCTCCACCCTGGCTGTTTGCAGGTGAGAATCTCTCCATAGAGGAGCTTCCCTCTCTCTTCACGGTACTCTTAGTGTTTTGAGGAAACAATATCACCTCTTTGCCTGTTTAGAATAAACTGAGAAATAAATACTTGAATAAAAATCAGAACATCAGCCTTGTGGCCAGCAATGCTTGATTTGAAGGACCCAGCTCAGATCTCAAGTGAACATGGCCTTCCTAAAACATTTTTCCCTGAAGATCTATGCTTCAAGACAGAACTGCAATGAGAATCTCCACTTGCTTCATACCTAGTGAAGAGTGAAAGGTCCCAGAGCCCCAGAGATAGATGTCATGCGTAGGTGACCTTGGACCTCTTTGCTGGAAACCGATGGATATCAGACATGGGACATGCCACTAGTCTCAAGGAGAGGAGCCAGACAGAGGAAAGGAAAGCTTCCCAGACTATTGCCCTCTCCAAAAGAACTCAAGACCTGATCTTGTCTGATGCTGCTGGTATTGTTAACTGTGTCTTCCCCAGCATTCTGAGTCATCCCTTTAAGAGAGACATAAAGACACAAATACGAAAAAGTGCACCTGGGAGAGTCTGTGACAATCAGCAGAAATTGGTGGAGGTGGGGAGTGTGTTAGTCCGTTTTGCATTGCCATAAAGAATACCTGAGGCTGGGTAATTTATAAAGAAAAGAGGCTTAATTGGCTTCAGTCTTCAGTCTGTGCAGGAAGCATAGTGCTGGCATCTGCTTCTAGCAAGGGCCTGAGAAAGCTTACAATCATGGTGGAAGGCGAAGGCGTGCCAGTGTGTCACATGGCGAGAACAGGGACCAAAGAGGGAAGAGACAGATTACGGGGTCTTTTAAACAACCAGATCTTATATGACCAAACTGAGCGAACTCACTCATCACTAAGGGGATGGCACTAAATCACTCATGAGGGATCTGCCCCCATTATCCAAACATCTCCCACCAGGCCCCATCTCCAACATTGGGAACCATATTTCAACATGAGATTTTGAAGTGACAAACATCCAAACCATTTCAGGGGATCATTTCAAAGGGGAGTTGAAAGAGGATGAACCTGACTGGAAATTCATAGTACTACCTAAGTCCATCAGCCAACTTGCAAAGATTCCTAGGGAGCCTAATTGTGGCCAGAAAGGAGACAAACAGAATGCACCCCTCACACTGTATTTGAATAAATAGTGAGACTGAAAAGTACTAAAATGTAAAAGAAAATTATCTAAAGCATGCAAAAGATTTATGTCAAAAAATTTTAAAGATTAATCACAGGAAAATTTAGAAAACTTTAGACAGTAACTGCATTTAACTTTTAAGTAAATTGAAGAAAAGAGAATTAATGAAAAATAGTTGGAGAAAAACATACTAAATCTAAGAAAGAATTTAAGGCAACTCAAAAAGCATCACAGAATTTTCAATGGCATTAGAAAAAGTAAGGATCCCAATATGCAAAGCAGAAAATAAATCAGTAATATGGAAGAGAGATTTGAAAAAATAAAAGCTTAAAATATAAGGATGCAGGACATAGAAAAAAGTGACCTGAGGGATGATAAATAAGAAAACAAAAACCAATAGAAATTTCACCTAATGAAAATTGGCCAGCCTTAAGAAAGAAAATAGAACAAATTAAACAACAACTACAAACATGTCTTAGATTTCTTGAATCTTCAAATAGAAAGGATTTAAAAAGTTAAAGATAATTCTAATTTATAATGACCACATTCTAATGATGAGGGCAGAATGCTGAAAAATACTCCTGTATTCTTTAGTTAATACAATAAAGCACAATAAACTATGGTAGGTATATGGATAAAGGCAAATGAAAATATTGGCAGAACTATAGTTGGACACATGCTGTCTTTTTTAGGAGAGAAAGTCTGGCTCATTTGCTTTTAGACAGACATAAAGGCAACAGCTCTCAGCTTTGGCAGAATATTGGAATCACTTGAAGAGCTTTTAAAACATGGATGCTTGGGTCTCACCTCCAGGAAATCAGATTTAATTGGCCTGGGATGTAGCCTGGTGATTCCAAGCCATGAGTGGGACCCTCTGCTCTGCACTGGCCCTTGTGCTGATGAAAGCAGAGTGAAGAAAGAAGGGAAATACAGGACCCTCGGGGTGAGACAGCCATGTATGCAGGACAAAAAGACCTCAGAGCCAAAGTCAGGGAAATGTCAGGTGTAATCCCAGGAGGAACCTTTGGGATCTGCAGTCAGGCCTCAGGGCCACCACTAGGGCTTGGTGAACTCTTCACCGTGCACTTCATATGTCAGCATCCACCAGTCTGGGACATTAAGACTGAAGGCCACACCAACATAGATGGCATTAATCTCATCTGGCCGTCTAATCTAACCTAATATCTAATCTCACAAAGTCCCACATGTTCACATCTTCAATATCTCCCACCAAGGACTGGTTTGTATCAAAGCTCTCAGTGAAGGAATCCTGCTCCTGCCCCAGGATGATGCCTGCCTCTGTCCCCACAGTGTATCCCTTCTTCAGACTCCTCCTCATCATGGGCTTCCCATCCACCCAGAACACCACGATCCCTGAGGCGGACTCCAGTTTGCACAGAGGTACACAGTGCAGCAGAACTCTTAGGAGACTTGAAAACTATCCCACTTCCACCCATGGATGGGCTGTAGCCTCCGGTCTTTTCCTTAGAGAGGAGGATTCATTATCTAGTCCTCATGGCATAAGAAAAAAAGGCTATGTTCACAGGTCAGGTGCATATAGACATGGAGACACACAATAAAGGCCTTGAATGCCTTCTTCAGCTCTACAGTCAGGATGACAAAGGAATTGTCTGACTCTGGAAAAACACAAAACCCTTTTTGTTCACATCTGTAGAATAGAAAGCAGAGAGAGAAAAGGTCATCAGTTAAGCTCGTCAGGCCACAAAGATGTATTCCTCACAATGTACAGAGAGACTGGACTTAGAAACCACAGCCTGAATTCTGCCACAGACCACAACCTCTCACCCATGCTGGCCCTTTTCCCTAACTTGGCTTTGCACAGTCATATTTACAGGACAAGATCTCAGCCATCAGCGGAAGCAGTGCCTCCCTGTCTGACGGAAAGCACTGGGAGGCTGATGAAAACCAGGAAACATGGAATACTCCATGTTTAGAGAATAGGACACTCCATGTTCCCTCCCTACTATTGGTGTGCCTGGAATTTGGGTCACTCTCTTGAAAAAAAGTATCAGTGGCTGAGATTCTGGGTTTGCACATCTGAGATCCCTCTGTTTCAAGTCTGCCTCACCTCGACCTCATATGTGCAGCAGTCAGGATGTCTCAGCTGGTAAATGATTTTCCAAAATTGCCCCCTTGGAGCCATGAATCAAAGCTCTAAGAGCAAAGAAGGCAAGATAAATCACAAAATGAGAGATCAATATGGGTTATTTATCAGAGAATGCGTGATGCCTGCTGGTGCTCCAACAACTCTGTGTGGCATCGCCCGGTGAATTAGGACAGTCACATGTTGAGAATCCATTCTAGGGAAATGATGCAAAATATTGGGAGGGGGAACTTTTTTCACAAAGACAACCACTTAAAATTACTTACGATAGCAAACAGAAAAATGGGGCATGTTTAAGTAAACTGTATATGTCTACATCCACCAAACAGAATAGATAGCCATTTAAATGTTAGTGGTGAATTTTATACTATAACATGTAAATAAAAATGCTTTGGATAAAAGAAAAAATAACAGACTTGTATATACACTATTTTTAAAAGAAGTGACTATTTTAGAAAAAAAGTGTAAGGAATGCTTCCAAACAATATGTTCTTATTATAATAATAGAATTATAGAGGATTTTTTTCCTCACTAACTTTTCATAATGGAGTTGTATTGCTTCTAAAATGAAATGTGTGTGTTTGTGTGTGTGTGTGTGTGTGCGTGTGTAATTAAGAAGCAAGGGAAGAGGGAATGAAGATCCCATTTTATGAATAGGACACCCAGTTTCACTGTGGCTATTCGGCTTTATGCCCAGAATGCCTAAAACAGAATAATATCAGTTGGACATCCTGAGCCATATATACATTTAGGTACCAAAGTATTTCACAACATATTCATTCCCATATAAGACATCATTTCATGTAAAAAGAATCTGGAGCTTATTCATCATGATCTTATCATGAGTTTTCCCATTGATATCCAATGAGAAATTGATAATAGAGGCTGTTTCTCCATTGACTAGGAGAACCAACTAACATGTGGGTAGCATATTCTAAACACACAAGAAAAAAAGGACTATTACAAATGGTGGTACATTTCTGGACTGGTTTGTTTTTTAATGATGTATAGTTTTAAAATTTTTAATATCCTTTTACAAACTTTTTGCATCTATTTTTTTAATTATATGACTGGCTTAAAGTAATTGCTCCAAAAGCTTTTGTTCTCTCATTCTAACCATTTGCCCAATAAAAGGTACATGTATAATTTAAACAAAAATAAATCATATAGGTGAAAAGATTGGTACAAAGAAGGAAGAAGATGTTTTTCCAATACTAAATTGCCTTCTTGTTAGCATCTGTCTGGGCTCCTTAGGTAAGTTAAAGGAATGCAGTTACCAATGCCATAGGTGAACACTGGGAATTTTATTGATTTCATGGAGCCCACTACATTATAGAACTACCTCCAAAATGGATATGCTGTAAAGAAGGCCTAAAATTGAAAAAGAGAGGGAGAGGCAGAGAGAAATACAGATGGAGAGAGCAAGAGCTAAAGCAAAAGAAAGAAAAGCGCGAGAGAGAGAATGAAAGACCTTCGCACAAACCATTTTACAACCCACCCCTGGCTCCAACAACCTGCCAGTGCAGCTCTATAACTGCTTGCAGCATATCACAGAGCATTCAGTGAACTTTATCAGGAGAGAAGTGTAATAAGCTTGCAATGCAACCTTTACCCTTCCCTCAGATATGTTTGTTTGGGAAGCCTCTTCTCTCTTCCTCCTACATCTGTGATACTCTGATAAAAATACTGAAGGATTTCAGCTTTTCAAATATCTTGGCACTTTGGTTTCTCCACACTACAGAGATACAAAATATTAATTGGGGAAAAAGGAAAACACTCTAAAACAAATACAATATTTGTCATCACAGTGAGGCTTTACTGAATAAATAAGAACACACTAAATACAGGGCTGTTGCTTTATTTAATCCTAGAGCTATGACTTAAGACTCCAGTGCTGAAATGGAGTTTGGTATGCTCCCCTGACTCAAACTGAAACCACTATAACATAAGAAAATTAAGAAACAAGGCCATATCCGTCAGAAATAACCACATGAACGATCAGGGACCACAGCTGTGACTCTGCAATCTTTTCTAAACTATCACTCACCCTAGAAGAGTGGCACCTAGAAGAGTGGCTGTTGGAGACATGGCTGTACATTGTAATCACTAAGGAGGTTTAAAAATAATGATGCCTGAGTCTCATCACCAGATAATCAACATAATTATCTGGTTATGGCCTAAGCAACTGGATTTTTGAAACTCTCCAGGTGGTTCCAATATTCATAAGCAAAGTTGAGAATTGCTGGCCTAGAGAGTCCCTTGTATGACTCTATGTCTTTGGTGAATGCCACTATGATGTAAAGTTACATCTAAGGGTGTGCATGACGTTAGAAGAGACGGAGGTCAGAGAAGAACTTTGACAATATGGCACAATTGTATTCATGCTAAGGCTGAATAGGATTTCTGTGTGCAAGCCATTCTCCTAAGCACATAAGAACAAAATAAAAAGTAGGGTGATTGCCAGTGGACCTGCAATGGTAGCTAACACTGAATATACGGCATTCTGGAATGGCTTCCCCATAAGAAAAAACACACACATCCCCACACCCTCCGTCTTGCACTAGGGGTATAAGTGTAGGGTGTAAGCTTCTGTTGCATGTGGCAGTAGAATACAGTGGTTAGAAGAATAGAGCTGAGTAGCCAGACTGCCTAGGTTCAAATCCTAGCTCTGAGCAAGTTAATTAACCTCTCCAAACCTCAGTTTTCTCATCTGTAAAATAAGGACTATAAAATATTACATAACTCATAGGATTGTCATTAAACAAGCAAATATATGTAAAAGACTTACAACAGTACCTGGCACATGGTAAGAGCTCAGTAAGTGTAAGAAGTTTTTGTTTTTGTTTTTGTTTTGTTTTGTTTTAAGACTGTGTGTGATCTTCCCTCTGTGATTAAGCAATTATCTTCCTGGGGGCAGTGATGAGACGTTGGGAGATCACTTATCTGTGTGTATGAAGGGCATAGGACAGACGGGTCCACACTGAATGAGGCCTGAAAGAATGCACCAGAAGTAGGCTAAGGGGAAGACCTGGGTACAGATGCACTAGATGCTTCTTTAAAGTTGACCACCTGGCCAGGCCTGGAGGCTTACGCCTGTAATCCCAGCACTTTGGGAGGCCGAGGCGGGTGGATCACGAGGTCAGGAAATCGAGACCATCCTGGCTAACATGGTGAAACCCCATCTCTACTAAAAATACAAAAAAAAATTAGCCGGGCTCAGTGGCGGGCGTCTGTAGTCCCAACTACTCGGGAGGCTGAGGCAGGAGAATGGCCTGAACCCAGGAAGTGGAGCTTGCAGTGAGCTGAGATAGCGCCACTGCAGCCTGGCCTGCGCGAAACAGCACAGCGAGACTCCGTCTGAAAAAAAAAAAAGGTGACCACCTGCCTGCAAGCTTAGTGGGAGCCAGGCATGTCCCTGAGATAAGAAATCTGAGCTGTCAGGAAAACACTACAGTGATAGCTCTAAAAGCATGTGGTACAAAAGGGCTTGTGATCTTGCATATTCCTGAGCACTAACCCCAGAGAATCTACTCTAGGGGAACTGAGGTCAATGAATCTATACTCAAACACCCCAGAGGAAAATCATGCCTGTAATCAGCAGACTATAAGTGATCACTGGGCCAGGCAATCCAGGAAATTTGAGCTAAGAGTCTGCATTTTCAGAAGGAAAAGGCTAACAAGCCCGCTTAACCTACGTTCTAGTACAGGGGAAATGAAAAGATGCATAAATGAAATAGAGACAGGGAGCTGAAGAGAAGGAATCCAGGCAAGTACGACAACCCATCTGAGACTAGTGGGCAGTCGTCCTAGGATAAAACTACCTAGAAATCAAAGCAGTGCTTCTCTTTTCCATGGGATTCTAGTGATCAGAAATCTATACTTTGGAAATTTGATCTAGGTGGTGGTGGTGCTTAATCATCAAGAGTCATTTTCTTCCTTTGTCAATCTTTGCTTCCCTGGGGCACATCAAACTTGAGGATAGTGAAAGCATGGGGAGAATATCACAGATTTAACATTCTACTTACTTTGTCAGCTGGGACTCCAAATCCATTTCCATCAGATCCCAGCCTCACTTTTGAGGCAGCCTGTAGTCTCTCCTCCAGGGCCTGGATAGACCAGGTCTCATCACAGAGGTGGCTTCTCATCCACTCACCTGGCCTTACATGCAGCCCATTCTTAACAATGCTCTCTCCATGACCACCTCTTTTTGGAAAGTGTGCAAGGCTTGTTGCCTGGCCAGTGAGCTAACATTTTTTTCTGACACAGGGAGATTTTAGGTTTCTGATCTGCACATGACCATATC
The DNA here is from genome assembly GCF_006542625.1 of Nomascus leucogenys. Taxonomy (NCBI): domain Eukaryota; kingdom Metazoa; phylum Chordata; class Mammalia; order Primates; family Hylobatidae; genus Nomascus; species Nomascus leucogenys. Next base: position 41,780,747 of record NC_044392.1, on the reverse strand, counting down.
GCATCCCATGCTAATGCACTTACATTAGGGTCAGGCCTGGCCCTAACCCTTATACCAACATGGCTATTTTCAGTTCCAAAAAGAAAGTGTTCTATCAAGTAGCAGCCTCCATCATCTCTGATTCATACTATTGGTCTACTTTCTCTTATTTGGCCTGTAAATGCACTACAGTATCTCTTCAGGCACTGGGCCACCACTCCGCTTTCACCTCCTTTATATTATAGGTTTTATAGACCATTTGTCCCTATGTCTTTTTAACTCATTCCTTGAGGCCTGATTCTACTTCTGGAAAAATTGGATCCATGGTCCCTACTCTAACAGAAAACCAGTCCTGACAACATGGTTTTATTAGCATCAGCTAGAAGTGGCCATGGTGGATGCTTGATCTTACTCTCCACTTACTGCAAAAAAAAAAAAAAAAAAAAAAAAAAAAAAAAGCATTGCTTAGAACCAACATGCCCAAATCAGAATCATCTTCTTTGGCAGATGTCATCTAACATTTAATTGGATTACATAGAATAGCTCTATATGGTATGACAATTCACCAGTTACCTGGAAATACATTTTCCAACAAGTTTACATTGACGTACCTACCAGTAGGCTAAATTGCTTAAATTTAAACATCCTACTAATGCTTTCTTAAGATTTTTTAATGTTCTCTGAATGCAAATACCAGCTGTTAAAATTTTCCTGGCTCAAATTATTAAGGCCAGAGGCTGTCTACTAGACTATGTATAGTAAGATGCAAGCAATTGAATTCTGAAGAAAATATTAGCTCAACCTACATCCCTGGGGAGTTGGGATGGCCTTCTATAATTAAGACGTATCTGGATTATTTAACTAGAAAAGAGTGTCAATCCTCTCTTCTGCTTAGCTGAATGCGAGGATGGATGGATCTGCCCTAATTGGACAACAGAGAATATTTGCACTCTCATTTTTGTCTGAGAATGTATCCTTAGCTTCTATGCTTACAAATGGTTATCAAAAGTCAATTAGAGAAGTCAATATTCATAAATAATGGCTTCAAAGACTTGTTGTTCATCCTTCTAACATTCTAAACTTAATTCTTAGCAAATGAGAAGCTTCAACTGCTGCCAACCGAGACAAATTCTACCAAGTTGTATTTTTATGTATTTTATGAATCTACGTTTATGGATATAATACAAAATGGCTTAATAAGAATAATAGCAGAAAACTGTTTTAAAAGCTTACTATGTGCCAGGCACTGTAGTAAGTGCTTTGCTTGCATGATTTTCTTTGATTCTTATAGCAACCCTTTGAGCTAATTACTATTATTTCTCCTGCTTTGTAGGTAAGAAAACTAAGGCGTAAAGAGGTTATATCACCTAAGGTCACATAGCTAGTAAGTTGTAAAGCCAAGATTTGGACCTAGGCAGTCTGATTCCAGAACCTCTGTGCTTAACTAGTTTACCATATGCCTTCCCTAGGTAACCATTTGATATGCAGGAAGCCCCATAATTCATTCCTGGCTGTGGTCTTTGTGGAGTAACTTCTACTGGTCACTTAGTACTGAAAGACCATGTTGAAGGACACTTCTGGAGGAAGCCAGCGGCTGTCATCTTTGAGGGGTCTGTTTCTGCAAAGAACCTGAACCAGCTGGGGCAAGTGCATTCCAGTCACTGAACCTGGCAGTGGATCCATGGATCTCAATGATCTTTAGTTTTTGCTCCTCAAATTGGAATAATGATAGAATGAGAGTACTAAAACCCCCACAACTGGCCCTACATGAATGGCCAGCTATCTCAAAAGGGGACTATGCTTGTCAGAGGGAATCCCTTCCGGGGACTCTCGGACAGGTTAAAGTGCCACGCATATGTTGTGTAATGGGCAGTGTAAACTTACAGGGACTTGGTTTCAAAGGTCATTAGAGAAGTTAGTCACAACTTCTAAAGCAACCATCAGAAAACAGCTTGGACTCACTCAAGTAAACAGGGACTTTATTGGCTTATGGACCTGGGCAGTCCAGGTGGAGATCTGGTTCCAGACAAGGCTGATTCAGAGACTCCACATGGTCAAGGCTCTGTTATTTGTCAATCTCTTGGCTCCTCCACTTCCAGTTTGGCTTCTGTCCTCACAGTCTCTCTCCATGTGGCAAACAAGATGGCTACTGGTGGTCCCAGGTTTGGTTCACGTCCTCTCAGCTTGGAAATCCAGCAGCAAGAAGATGTCTCGCTCACAAAGTCCATAACTCAATCCTTGGGATGACTGTAGTTGGTCCTGCTAGGAACACATAACTATCCAACTATCCTCCAGATAGGGAGCTGGGGAGATGGGAAATGGGCTCCTCTGACAGGACACCTTGTGGTTCACGTCCACTCTTGTGGCCTGGATATATTGAAAATGTGGGGATGAAGAAAGAATTCACAGCCCCACAAGGTTCGTGTGGAAAAGGGGAGGAGTTTCCCAGAAGAGCATAAAATTAAGAAAGCACTGCGAGCAAACAAAAACCATTGTCATTTAAGTTCTTGGCAGTAACAACATATTTATACCTAGTGCTTCATTTTGCTCTGGAAAAAAGGCAGATCTGCTCTGCTGGGGCAATTCTAATGGCCTTTCCAGTGTGCTTTGAGAAAGTGGGGGGACTGCGTGGTATTGCTGGGCTTCCCATTTCAGGAGACCTGGGCCCAGCAGTTCTATGGCATGATGATGAGCACTCTGGACCCTAACCAGAGACCTGGCCATTGTCCTGATTCTGAGATTGAAGAGCCCTGTGAATGTGGACAATGCCCTCCTGCTTTCTGGGAGTCATGGGTGGGGAATTAAATAGAAGACCAGCGCTTCCTTCTCAGCTCTTGCCTTGTGAGTTTTTTATAACATCATTTCTCCTTTCTGGGTATTAGTTTTCTCATCTATGTCAGGTAAGAAATTATCTCCAAGATCTCCCCAACTTAAAAGGACATAAAATTGAAAACAAAACACCTCAAATTCTGATTCTTTTGGACAGTTTTCCAGCATAGTTAACAAGCTCCCAGACCAGACACTTTACCTCCATTCTCAGGTGCTAAGGAGGGTGGAGCAGGCCCGCAATGCATATAGGGGAACAAAGGCCCAGAGACAGAGACGTGGGAACCATGCAGTGTAAAAAACTTGGAGGTATCAGAGACAGAGACGTGGGGCCCGTGCGGTGTAAAAAACCAGGAGGTACCTTCAAGACCCACAGCTGGGCCTCAGGGCCACAGCTGGGGTTTGATGAACACTTCGCCTTGCACTTCATACTTCAGTGCCTGCCAGTTCAGGACATTAGGACTGAAGGGCCCGCCAAGATAGATGGTGTTAATCTGATCTGGTGACAGCACAAAGTCCCACATGTTCACATTTCCAATGTCTCCCACCAGGGACTGGCTTTCTTCAAAGTTCCCACCGAAGGAATCTTGCTCCTGCCCCAAGATGATGCTTGCTTCTGCCCCCACAGTGTATCCCTTCTTCAGACTCTTCCTCACCCTGGGCTTCCCATCTACCCAGAACTCCACGATCCCTGAGGCAGACTCCCAGCTTGTACAAATGTGTACTGGAGCTACTGTGACTTCACGAACCTCAAATAATATTTCAGACCCACCCACTGTAAAACTGTATCCTATATCCTTAGACCAAAATATGAGAATCTCATTATCTTGCCTCTTGGTAGCATAAGAGAAAATACTATACCCACGGGTGGAGGACAGTTCCGTGTAGATGTGGAGGCACACGGTGAAGGCTTTGAGAGGCTTCGTTAACTCCGGTTTGAGGGATACATAGGAAGTATCCGACTCTTTGGGAAACACAAAAGCCTTCCTCCACATGTCTGTGAGCCAGAAAAACAAACAAATGTGAGAGTTTTCTCAGATCACGAAGATCTATCCCCTCACTTACGTATAGAATTCAAGATTGAGAAACAGACTGACCCCTTCTCCAGTTACACAAAACACACACACACACACACACACACACACATACACACACACCATGAAGGATGCTCCACTGTTCTGTTCATACAGTCTTTTTTTTTTTGAGACTGTTCATACAGTCTTAGACCCCACCCCCATACCTCAGATCAAATCTCTCCCATAGGCTGGGGTGGCCCTTACCTGTCTGGCCAAAAGCATGAGAGAGGCTGGTCAAGACCAAGAAACCCAACAGCTTCTCCATGGTCACGCCCTGCTGCCAGTGATACAAGGACCTGAATTCACTCCTTTGGAAAAGATGTATTCGGCTGAAAGTTCAGGGACTAGAAGTCCCAGATCTCTTGCCTTAGAGCTACCCACTCCTGCCTGGATTTATATCCAAAGCAGTCAGGGAACTTGCGCCACTATGTAAATAATTTTCCAACATTGGTTATTGGGGCAAGTGTCAGAATTTTGGGAAGAGGGGAAGCAAAATTATTCCAGAACAGAAATCAATATGGGTTATTTATTACAAATACGACTACTGAATTACGAATTCTCTATGACAGGAAAAATGAAGAAATCTCCCAGGGCTCCACTTTGGCTATCTATCCTGCGCAAATAATGGGAAATGGTAACATATTAAATGAGTGGCCATCTGGGTGCACATGGTAGCTGCCTCTCCAACACCTACTTCAGCCCAAGTCATAGAGTTTGATGAAGGAAAGCTGACAGTTTCTGGAGATGGACATTATCACTAACCCCTTTCAGAATTTGCTTATTTACAGACTGGGAAATGAGGAAAACAAACCTGCTCTTCCCTGAGCCTCAATTTTCTCAGCCAATTGAGTATACTTATTAAGAGCTCTCTAGACATCTTGGCACTAAATGACGGCCCTGACAGTAAAAGTCCAGTGAAATGTGTGCCTGATCACAGACATAGCATTATACCAAAGTTTCTTCCAACATTTTTCTCTGAATATGTAAAGCTTCAGGCAGGAATCAGGATAATCTGATTCTACTCTTTCCTCTATTCACAAGATTCAAGTAATCCCTCCACACTGTCTGTCAATCTTACTACTGTTCCCTACTTAACTCACTCTTCAAAATGACTACTATACTCCTTCTCCTTGCTCCTCAAGTCCCCAAAATCTCATTCATTCTTTCACTCAGCTGATGAACTCACCTTTCATTGAGAAGTTAGAAGCAATCAGAAAAGAACCACCATATCCTTTGTAGCAGAGGCTTCTAGTCATTCGTTAACATCCATTCTCTACTTCTCATAAGAGAAGAATAACATTTTCAGTTGGGCACTTGGTCATCCCCTCAAACACCAAATTTCCAAGCCCCCACTGTAGCTTGCAGTGATGATGTGATTAAATTAAGGCCAATGAGATATGAACAGAGTACGGACAATTTCTAGGTTGTGCTCTTTTAAGAAATGTATGTGCTTTCCCCTCCCACTTCCCCCTTTTTCCCTTTGGCTAGTATTCAGTCATGATAGCAGGAGATGGAATAGTTCACTTTCAGGCCAGCAAGTATAAGCTGCATGTTGAGGTTGGCATGGCAACAAGATAGATGGAGCCTGGATAATTGAGTATGGAGCCACTGCATCAGCTCTAGACTGCCTACCTGAACATTTACTTAAAGGAGAAATATTCTCCTCTTTTGTTAAATCACTTTTAACTCAGTCTTTCTGTTCTTAACACCTAACTGATATCCTTATACACCCTCCTACAACCCAATGTACCAGCCTTTCTGTCTTCCTCTATTAAAAGGAATGAGCTCTCCCTGTGTTACATCTAAGGCCAACCCTTGCAATTCTTCAGTGGATCCCAGACCCTGTCGACCTTGCAAGGAATTTTGCTCCTATAGGTATCCTCTCTATTTTCTGTATTATTAATTTATTCATCTTTCCTTGATCATTTCTACAAAACCATATTATAATATATTTAATCTTTTAGAGAAAGAAGAAAGAAAAGAGAAAAAAGGAAGGATGGGAGGGAGAGAGGGAGGAAGGAAGGAAAAGTTTATGTGTGTTGACAACTTCTATTTTCCCGTCTCCTGTTCCCTCCTCAATCCATGGAAATCAGGCATTGGCCTTCACCACTCTAGCGAAGCCAACATAAACAAACACCTCTCTCATTAAATCTAATAATGAATTTTCTGTTCTTATTTTACCCAGCTTCTTGGCAACATTCAACACAGTTTATAACTTCCTCCTGAATTCTTTCTTTCCTTTTCCTTTCTTTTCTTTTTTTTTTTTTTTTTTTTTTTGTGAGATGGAGTCTCGCTCTGTCTCCCAGGCTGGAGTGCAGTGACATAATCTCAGCTCACTGCAACCTCTGCCTCCTGGGTTCAAACGATTCTCCTTCCTCAGCCTCCTGAGTAGCTGGGATTATAGGCACATGCCACCACACCCAGCTAATTTTTTGTATTTTTAGTAGAGACAGGGTTTCGCCCTGTTAGCCAGAATGGTCTCAATCTCCTGATCTCAAGTGATCCCCCAGCCTCAGCCTCCCAAAGCGCTGGGATTACAGGCATGAGCCATCATGCCCAGCCAACTTCCTCCTGAATTCTTGCTCCTAGTTTAAAAGTGAAATAATTTCAAGGCTTTATGCCTAAAAGAAGTGGTCCTCTGTCCCACCACTCTCTATCTGATATGGTTTGGCTCTGTGTCCCCACTCAAGTCTCATCTTGAATTGCAATCCCCACATGTCAAAGGAGGAAACTGGTGGGAGGTGGGTGAATCATAGGAGCAGTTTCCCCCATGCTGTTCTCATTTTAGTGAGTGGGTTCTCACAAGAGCTGATGGTTTAAAAGTGTTTGGCAGTTCCTCCCCACCCTCTGTCTCTCCTGCCACCTTGTGAAGAAGGTACCTGCTTCCCCTTGGCCTTCTGCCATAATTGTAAGTTTCCTGAGGCCTCCCGAGCCATGCAGAACTGTAAATTCAACCTCTTTTGTTTATAAATTACCCGGTTTCAGGTAGCTCTTTACAGCAGTGTAAAAACAAACCAATAGAGAAAATTGGTAACAGGATAGTGGGATACTGCTATAAAGATTCCTAAAAATGTGGAAGCAACTTTGGAACTGACTACGGGCAGATGCTGGAAGAGTTTGGAGGGCTCAGAAGAAGACAGGAATATGTGGAAAAGCTTGGAACTTCCTGAGTTTTGTTGAATGGTTTTGACCAAAATGCTAATAGTGATATGGAAAATGAAGTTCATGCAGAGGTGTCCTTAGATGGAGATGAGGGGCTTATTGGGATGGGAGTAAAGGTCACTTTTGCTATGCTTTAGCAAAGACACTGGTGGCATTTTGCCCATGCCCTAGAGATCTGTGGAACTTTTAACTTAAGAGACATGATTTCTTGAATGCTTTGGTGCTTAAGAAATTTCTAAGCACCAAAGCATTCAAGAAGTGACCTGGCTTTTTCTGAAAACATACAATCATATGTGTTCACAAAGAGGTGATCTGAAATTGAAACTTATGTTTAAAAGGGAAAGGGAGCATAAAAGTCTGGAAAATGTGCAGCCTGACCATGTGGTAGAAAAGAAAAACCCATTTTCTGGGGAAAAATTCAAGCTGGCTGCAGAAATTTGCATAAGTAATGAGGAGATGAATGTTGATAGCCAAAACAATGAGGAAAATGTCTTCAGGTTATTTCAGAGATCTTCATGGCAGCCCCTCCCATCAGAGGTCCAAAAGTCTAGGAGGAAAAAATGGTATCATGGGCCAGGCCCAGGGCCCCGCTGCTCTGTGCAGCCTAGGAACATAGCACCCTGTGTGCCAGCTGCTCCAGCTCCAGTCATGGCTAAAAGGGGGCAATGTATATAGCTCAGGCCATTGCTTCAGAGGGTGCAAGCCCCAAGCCTTGGTGGCTTCCAAGTGGTGCTGAGGGTGTAGATGCACAAAAGACAAGAGTTGAGCTTTGGGAGCTTCTGTCTAGATTTCAGAAGATATATGGAAACACCTGGATGTTCAGGCAGAAGTCTTCTGCAGGCATGGAGCCCTCACAGAAAACCTCTACTAGGACAATGCAGCAGGGAAATGTGGGGTTGGAGTCCCCACACAGAGTCCCCATTGGGGCACTGCCTAGTGGATCTGTGAGAAGAGGGCCACTGTCCTCCAGACCCCAGAATTGTAGAACCACTGACAGTTTGCACCTTGTGCTTAGAAAAGCTTGCAAGTGTTCAATGCCAGCCTGTGAAAGCAGCCACAAGGGCTGTACCCTGCAGAGCCACAAGTCTGGAGCTGCCCAAGGCCATGGAAACCTACCACTTCCATCAGCATGCCCTGGATGTGAGACAAAGAATCAAAGGAGATTATTTTGGAGCTTTAAGATTTCAAGAGTGCCCTGCCAGATTTTGGATTTACATGGGGCCTGTGGCCCCTACGTTTTGGCCAATTTCTCCCATTTCAAACAGGACCATTTACCCAATGCCTATACTCCCACTGTATCTTGGAAGTAACTAACTTGTTTTTTATTTTACTAGGCTAATAGGCAGAAGTGACTTGCCTTGTCTCAGATGGAACTTTAGACTTGGACTTTTGAGTTAATGCTGAAATGAGTTAAGTTTGGGTGCCTGTTGGGAAGGCATAATTGGTTTTGAAATGTGAAAAGAACATGATATTTTGGAGAAGCCAGAGGTGGAATGATATGGTTTGGTTCTGTGTTCCCACCCAAATGTCATCTCAAATTGTAATCCCCATGAGTTGAGGGAGGGACATGGTGGGAGAAGATTGGATCGTGGAGGTAGTTTTGCCCATGCTGTTCTCATGATAATGAATGAGTTCTCACAAGGTCTGATGATTTAAATAAAAGTGCTTGGCAGTCCCCCACTCACACTCTCTCTCTCCTGCTGCCTTGTGAAGAAAATGCCTACTTCCCCTTCACCTTCCACCATGATTGTAAGTTTCCTGAGTCCTCCCCAAACATGTGGAAATGTAAGTTCATTAAAAATTTCTTTTGTTTATAAATTACCCATACTCAGGTAGTTCTTTACAGCAGTGTGAAAACCAACTAATACACCATCCTTGACTCACAAGTAGAGCTGAGATAGACCGTGCCTCAACAACATTGTTTGAGTCTCTGAATCCTGTCTCACCTGATGCCAGCTTCACCTCACGTCTTCTGAGGTTCATTGGCCAATAAACTCCTTTTTTACTTACTGTAAACATTTCAGCAGGTATTATGATACTTACATTTGACTAACTTTTGACAAATAGAAATGCTTTCCTAACAACACCCTGAATCCAGGACATTGTGTGTCCAAACCAATCATCACTTACCCTGAACTAATACATACACTGGTATCCTTGCCACCAGAATCCTTCCAGAGAAGCACAGGTGTTATGCAAGGGGAAGCATTTAAACTGAGTCACAAAAATTGAAGTGGGAGGTTCAAAACTAAGAGAATAATATGAACAATGGTTACCATCAAATTTCATCTTCTATTGTTTTGTACACAAACTCTGAAAAGCTTATTTGAATCTCTATAACCATGATTGTCCACGTTAGTAAATTAGTATCTTTCCAGTCCAAAATTGTATTAATTTGCAAGACAAAATTCTAAGATATCCCTAATGCACAGATTGTACCAAGTCATTCTTTTATTCACACTCTATCCTAGTTAATTTATTAGTGTACCTTCTACTTGGTATTTACTACTTCCTAATCACCATTAGAATTGCTGTTCTGCTTTATCAGCAAAATAGTTACATTTGTACTTGTAAAGTATTGCTGTTTGTCTCTGTTGCCAATATTTCTATAAACTTATTACTAAAATAATCTATAGAAAATTTGGGCCTACAGTCTTTCACATTAAGCAAGTGAGAGACTTTGAAGGTTTCCTGAACAAGGAAAGAGTAGAGTCAGATCTGTGTTTCAGAATTTTTATTGGCAGCAATATGAATAATATATTGGTGTGAGAGAGATTATAAATTGAGAGACCACTTTGTGGGTCTTAGTTCATTAATTAAACCAAGACGTATCTTAGGAACATTTTCTAGGGATCAGGCATTAAGCCAGTTAACTAGACAAATTATGTTAAAGATAATGTCATTTAACACTTGAACCTGGGAGGCAGAGGTTGCAGTGAGCTGAGATTATGCCAATGCACTCCAGCCTAGGTGACAGAGAGAAAATCTGTCTCAAAGAAACAAACAAACAAAAAAGACAATGGGACTCAAAACTAGCACAGAAGCAGTAAGAATGAAGAGAAGAGGAGGGATGTAAAAGGTATGTCAGTAAGAAAATTAATAGGAATCAAAAACTGATCAAATATGGAGCTATAAAGAGCAGTGTTCAAAGTTATGTAGCTAGTACTCCTATGTCAAACACTATGGGAATGAAGCCAAGAAGGTTTGATTATTGGTACATAGACCAGTTGGTTTTACTTATTTGGTGGTCAAACATTACAACTCTAAACTTGGCTAGGCAACTAAGAAAGATAATCTAAGGTCAAGAATGACTGTACTCATAGATTGATGCAAATACAGCATCATCATCTCTATTAGATTAAATGAGAGGAAATTCAGACTCTTTTATTTATGGATAATAGCATTTCTTTCTTGAAAGCCAGCCTATTGCAAAGCCTGGCACAGTGTTGGTGCTCAGTAGTGCTGTGGGGTGAATAGATGAAGGAATAACTGAAGGAATGGCAGAAAACGCATGGAAGACAAATTTCATCAATGGTGGACTGAGCACAAACACTAATATCATCTTCCCACTTCAATTCCTATGAATAATAAAGAAAGCATTTTTAATATAAATTAATGTAGTGCCAGAAAAAAAAGTTTCATTCAACAGAAATAAATAGAAGAATCTCTGGAAGTCAGAAAGCAGATGAATTATTTTAATAGAAGAAATCATATCCCAGAACATATGCAGAGGAAGGTCCACTATAAAAATTTGAAGTGTTTCTGGGGAATGCTTGAAAGAAAGGGACAATGGAAACAAGTGGCACAAAGTATTGGAGAGATTGATTAAGGGGTCACTGCTACCATGCCTCTTGGCCAAGCATTAAGCAGCAGAGGCATTTGCTCTTAGTCTGAAGCAATCGGAGTCCTTTGGCCTGACATGTGGGATCTTGCCCAAGGAGTCTGAAGACATCCAGGAGGAAACCCTATGCTCCTACATCCAAAAGACAAATTAGTGGTACACCCTGCCAGCACTTCTGGCTCATTCCTCATAATCCCTAGAGATGGGCTACAGAAAACAGGAATGGCATCCATAGATATGCTGAGAGAATTAATACCATGAAAAGGGGGCAGTTCACTCAACAAATACACTGATAGGAAACAGAATATAAGAGCCAATAGAGAAGTTTTTTGTTGAGAAGTATAATCAATATATTCAGAGTATACAAAGTATAGACAAAAAATAAATAAGACAAAAATCTTGGGAATCAAAACTATGATACTCAAAAAAAGGATTTCAGAGAAAGAAAACACTGAGATTGGAGGTAGGAAAATAATCAAAGAAATAATACAAAAACATCCTACAGTAGTTAACAAAAGTAAGTGATCAGATCAAAAGAGCCACAGAGTACCAAGCAGGGTGTATTAAAAAGATCCATGTCTAAACAATGGCAAGGACTTTGATAAATAGGATAAGGCAAAAAATTGGAAAAATCTCCAGATAGCATGTATATGTATCCTAGAAAGGAAGGAGAATCAACAGGTGTTAGAAAAGTATCAAGAAAAAGATAGAGAATTAAAAATGAGCAAAGAAGATAACGCTACCTGACTTATTTTAAGAATCCAGTAACAAGTTAACACAAAACCCAAACAAAAATGGAACAAAAAAAAAGAAAATGAGAAGCCACTCTCATTTATAAACATAGATGCAAAAATCCTACATAAAGTATAAGCAAGTCAAATCTATGTGTAAAAAATTTAAAACGTTATAACTAAGTAGAGTTGTTAAGCAAACAAGAGAAAATGTCTAGGCAACACTCACATGTCCACTGGAGCAGCAGTTACTGGGGACACTCACAGTCAGAGCTGTGAGAGGCCCTCATAAACCATCACATTCTAGGGCCATGCTCAGGGATCTGGTAGCAGAGAACATCAGACTCTAGGAGACGGACCCCTATCCTTGAGCTATGAGGCTGCAAGATTAGAGAAGTACTGGCTTCTTCCCTGGTGTGACCATAGTCCATGAAACCATAGCAATATGGAGTGACAACCTAGCATTCATGTTTGAGGGGGCATCTGCCCTTCCCTGGTGTGGCTGGGGGCTGAGATCCACACCTTGCAGTTGTAGCTAAATGGCTCGGCAAGCTTAGAAAGGATGAAGTGCAAAAACATTCATAGCAAGAGTCAACAGCCATTCCCTGACATGACTGAGGGCTAAGTGTCTAACCCTTGTGATTGACAAAGATTTGTTGCCTGAGTCGCTTCCTATCGGGGGAAACCAGCCCCCAATATTCAACGTGGGTCCTTTTCTATTTTCCCTAAGTATCAGCCGGTCTGAGAAATAAAGGGAAAGAGTACAAAAGAGAGAAATTTTAAAGGTGGGTGTCTGGGGGAGACATCACATGTTGGCAGGTTCTGTGATGCCCCCCAAGCCACAAAACCAGCAAGTTTTAGTGATTTTCAAAAGGGGAGGGAGTGTACGAATAGGGTTTGGGTCACAGAGATCACATGCTTCACAAGGTAATAAAATATCACAAGGCAAATGGAGGCAGGGCGAGATCACAGGACCGGGGTGAAATTAAAATTGCTAATGAAGTTTCAGGCATGCATTGTCATTGATAACATCTTATCAGGAGACAGGGTTTGAGAGCAGACAACTGGTCTGACCAAAATTTATTAGGCGGGAATTTCCTCGTCCTAATAAGCCTGAGAGCACTACAGGAGGCTGGGGCTTATTTCATCCCTTATTCACAACCATAAAAGACAGGCTTTCCCAAAGCGGCCATTTTAGGGACCTCCCCTTGGGAACGCACTCTCTTTCTCAGGAATGTTCCTTGCTGAGAAAAAGAATTCAGCGATATTTCTCCTATTTGCTTTTGAAAGAAGAGAAATATGACTCTGTTCTGCCCGGCTGTCAGGCAGCCAGACCTAATGGTTGTCTCCTTTGTTCCCTGAACATCACTGTTATCCTGTTCTTTTTTCAAGATGCCCAGATTTCATATTGTTTAAACAATTTGTGCAGTGACACAATCATCACAGGGTCCTGAGGTGACATTCATCCTCGGCTTACAAAGATGATGGGATTAAAAGATTAAAGTAAAGACAGGCATAGGAAATCACAAGAGTATTGATTGGGGAAGTGATAAGTGTCCATGAAATCTTCACAATTTATGTTCAGAGATTGCAGTAAACACAGGCGTAAGAAATTATAGAAGTATTAATTTGGGGAACTAATAAATGTCCATGAAATCTTCACAATTTATGTTCTTTTGCCATGGCTTCAGCCGGTCCTTCCATTCAGGTTCCCTGACTTCCCGCAACAGTTTCCATTGTGATTTACAGTAGTCCAGCACCTTTTCTGTGTAGCCAGCTACAGAGGGTCATCTTGGAAAAGGTAAAATAATTAGCACTTACAGCTTAAGGGTTTTCCTCAGAAATGCAGGGATAGTTTCAGATAAGAAAAACCTACCACTGTAATTTGTATTTCTTTGACAGACTTAAACAGCAGCATCATAAGACCATTCCAATAGATGTCAAATGTTTTAAATTTATTGTTTCTCCATTCTTACTAAATTAAAAGTAAAAAGAATTTCTATGAAAAATCTACAGCAAATATCATACTTAAAATGAAATTTTAGAAACTTCCCTTTAGAGTTAAGTGTATGGCAAGATGCCTACTATCAATCAACTGCATTGTCCAATCCAATGCAGCAATATGAGAAAAAAAAAGTGGTCTGATGATCAGAAAATAAGTGTGCAATAATTTACACATATCATGGTCTGTATTAAAAATCCTAGAAAATCTACACATAAACCATTAGAATCAATAGTAGTTCACCATTTGTGTTGGTTATAAGGTAATCATAAAACACACTAAGATACTCATTTCTTATAGCAGAAACCAACTAGAAAATAAAACATATAAGAGATCTCAGTCATGTTATCAATAAAACTCATAGAGCACCTTGAAGTAGGTCTTACAGAAATGTGCAACACTTTTATAAAATATTGTATTATATTACTAAAGGACATAAAAATGAATAAATGGAGACCTAGACCACATCCATTGAGTGACCCAACAACATAATAGTGTTAATACTCCCCAAATTAATGTATATGTTTCATTAAATATATTCATACCCTATGATCTAGTAATTCAACTTCTAGGAATATAACCTGTAAAAATTCCCTCAGAGATATATACAAGGAAATTCTTTGCAGCACTGCTTGTTACTGGGAAAACAAATAGAAGGAATTCAAATGTTGTTCAGTTGGGAAATGCATATTCATATGAAGGAATGGTGTACCACAGTTAAAAAGAATAGAAAAGATATGCATATATCCTGCCCTGCAACAAATACAAGGGTTTGGATGCAAATTAGTCCATGCATAATTAAAATATGAAAATAAAAATTTACATAAATAAAAGAATAGTGCCAGTATAACATATAAGTTATATTTATTCATATGCCATCTTCCCTAACAGGTAATGTAGTAAAGAAATAAAGTTCACACTTTCTCACAGTTAAAGAAAAATCGTTAGTAATATGTAAATATTTTAATATAAAGGCTGAAAATTCTACCTAGTACTGTTAGTGCATACAGTAGATAGTTTAGTGGCTTTGGAAATTATTATGCATTACACGGCATTAAGCTATATTGTGATGCTGCAAGTGCTGATGAAAGAGTTGCCATGACATTTCTCTCTGTGTCAAGATTTTCTTTTATTGATGACTAAAGCTACACTCATTATTCAGATTTTAAATTTTGGTGAAGCCAGGCTCTATTAGAAGTGATATCCCTCAAAAGACATACACTTCAAAAGAGGTTGTGGGAGCCCTGGGCTGAAGGCTGCAAAAGTGTGACTAGTTGTGAGGTTGGTGAACATATTTGAGAAGTCTTCATAATGCTAATAATTTCAGTGGGATTGTTACTGTTCATGGTGGCCCTCTGGTGTGTTAGTGAATAGGTTTTGAGTGGTCTGTCCCTAGTTCTCGACAGACCTAATTATCTATGGGTTTAATTATCCCACAAGCTCTGTTATTTTTAGTGCACGATTATGCAGAAGATGAGAATTTTCAGGAACGCATACATCACATCATAGCAAAAAAAAATTCCAAAAGGATATATCTCAAAAACAATATTAAATTTAAAGGATAAGTTATAAAAGGTTATTTAAATGGCATCTCATAGTTGGCTTTTAAAATTCAAAACAAGATTATACAGCATAGATAAATATCTATATATCTATTGTGTTCATGGGTATTTAAAACAACAGATAATTCATCCAGAAAAAAAAAGCACAACTCCAGTCTAATAAGAAGACAAACATCAGAGAAACCCAAATTGACTTTCTACAAAATACCTGACCAGTACTCCTCAAAATTATCAAGGTTATGAAAAAACAAGGAAAGACTGAGAAACTGTCACATACCAGAAGACACATGATCACTGGCGTTTGGTTCATAGTAAGTTACCAATGCTGTTTTTTCAGCTTTGACAAATGTACCATGGTAAGGTCAGATGTTAATATCAGGGAAAGTTTGGTGAAGGGCATCTGGGAACTCTCTAGAGCAGCATTTCTTTCTTCTACATCATGTTCTTATATAATTAACAGAGCCAGAGTCAGTTCTGGAGGGGATGACTCCATTTAAGTAAAAAATAAATAAATAAAATGTGCTTACTATTCAAATGTAGCTTCAAGATAAGACCCCCTACTACCTCCTGTTGGTCATCACTGTACTCTATTCGGCCATAGCACTTGTTTCTGTGTAACATGAAACAAATCAGTTATGACTTGTAGGTGGTGGGATGACAGCAGTGTAACACAGACATTGCATCTTTGTTTTTCTCAGCCAGTTGCTATTTTCCACAACCAAGTACCAGCAATGATCACAAAATACACTAACACTGGGGAACACAGCCAGCTGGAGAAATGCAGAACTGAATATTCTTCATCTCCGACCATCTGGCCATGAGCTCCATCTTAGAAGTAAGTACCGTGCTGTACCCTCTGATCATGATGCATCTGGCCTTGTGTTTCCATCACTCAATCTTTCTTTATATGCCTTTCTATCAGGTGAGATTTACCTGTTCTTTTTCAAGGTAAAGTTCAATATTTGGTGTATTATGTCTTTACTTATTCATGATAATAGTTTTATTAAGATAATTACTATTTTTGAAATTGCTCCAGTTACATCATTGCATAAATTTTGAATGATAAGTTCCAAACCATATTTTACCCATAATACCTGTTATATTTTACATAACTTTGGAGAATAGGAGGTTACTTCATAACATGCTATGTTATAGCAGAAATGCTGGCATTGAGAAATTTTCCCAAAGAGACTTCAAATCTTATGAGATCATTTACAAGGGGCTTTCTGCCTTTAAGATACGGTGAAAAACATATGCCTGATTCTGACATGAAACTATCTACAGAAAAAAAGGTTGGATTCCTGGAAATCCTCAACAAACAGCTGTTTCACCTAAAACCTGCTAATGTAAGTCTCTTAGTGGTAGAATGCCATGGTAGAAATATTGTATAGGAGTCTTCAGTAGAAATTTGAGCAGCAGATTACATAAATCTGAAAAGGTTTACTGAAAGGATATTTCTTATGAGGAACTAGAACTAGGAATACAAGAAATTCTCTCTCCATCTTTCAATCCTGCTGAAACTGCAGGAGAACCTCTCAGTTTTAATTCAAAATTATAAATAGAGGAATAATCCACCCAGTCCAGATTAGGTCAGGAGATCGCCATTGATCTAATTAGCTGTTGTCAGGATTTAAGAGCACATCATAGAAACACGGCTGCCAGAAACTATCCTTGGATGTTAAGTAGGGGATCTGTTATCAGATGAAAAGGTCCAAAAAGACACCCGAAATACATCCATTATAGTAGGGATCAATGCTCAGGAATGCTCACTAATAAATAGCAGATGAAAGCCTGCTTTGCAACCATCCTGCCCAATGCTCTTCTTTATAATTGATGACCTAAGACACCAACAATCCTGACATTCCCCTTGCAGACTCTGGATTGAGCTGTTCTCTCTCTTCTTCAAAGACCTACTCAGTCTCCTGGGCTTCTCACTTGATTAGCTACAGAATCACTATGTCTCGTTAGTTCCACTCCACTTATCTGCTGTTGCTCCTCCAAGTAAATTCGTAGACTTTTTCATTTTAAATTTTGTTTTTGGTTTTGGTTTCTGCAATAAGTTCCAATGAAATAGACAAGAAAATAAAAATAACTAACCTGAGAAGTGTCATGAAATCTGATAAAGCCCTCATAGAAAGAGTTGTCTGGATTCTTTCAAATGTCATTTGCAGGCATCATTCTTTACTAGTTTTATGATTTAGTCTTATATTCACCAGTAAAGTCTGTATTAGTTCATTTTCACACTGCTATAAAGAACTAGCTGAGACTGGGTAATTTAGAAAGAAAAGGGGTTTAATTGGCTCACAGTTCCACATGGCTGGGGAGGCCTCAGGAAACACAATCAAGGTGGAAGGTGAAGGGGAAGCAAGGCACATCTTACAAGGTGGCAGGAGACAGCAAAAGAGCAAAGGGAGAGGGCCACACACTTATCAAACAACCAGATCTCATGAGAGTTCAATCACAAGAACAGCAAGGGGGAAATCTGCCCCCATGATTCAGTCACCCCCAACCAGGTCACTCTCCCAACATGTGAAGATTACAATTCAAGATGAGACTTGGGTGGGGACAAAAAGCCAGACCATATCAGAGTCATTTCATCACCTCTGGCTATAGGATTCAAGAGTCATCTTATATCCTTCACAGGAAGGAGGGCTTAGACTATATACCCATGGCCAAGCTACTCCAATTCCAGGAATTTTATAAAGCACAGTGCTCAGTATCAGATACACACCACAGACTTAGTGTTGAGTCTGTGCAGCATGACGCACGGGGCAACTCTGTTGGTAATTCCCATGGAAGTCCAAGGTGGTAAATTCTGTAAACTAATTTGGTTCACTCAAGACCCACATTCTCTTCTAGCTTACCTTCCTAATCTGTCATACCTAGAAAGTTAAAAACTACAATGCCCAGAACTTTTGCTGCTAAGACTCCACATGTGACATACGTTTAGCTAAGCAAAGACACTCACATGATATTTGGATGCACAAAGAATTTCCAAATCCATTTGGAAATCCATTTCTAGATCCTTGGATTCCATGTAACTTGTTTTTGGAACTGAGCCATCTAAGCACACATCTGTTCCTAAGCCTTCTCAGAAGCTGTTCTTTTCTTGCTCCTGTTTCTTGATGACCCTTCTCCCACTCTACTGAAAAAAAAACCACAACCAATGGTAGTTTTCAGACTACTTAGCCTTTAGAGTACATGCCCTTCTCTTCAAATGAATAAAGCTTAAACACAATGTCTAATAAAGTTAGTGGAACAATTTCTGATATTAATACATAATTCCAATTTACTTATACCCAAAAGCCAAACTCCAGAATTAGATATATGTGTCACACACATTTTCTAAAGAAATATCATGCTTCTTATGGTACGTCTTGCTTCCCAAAATTTTAGCCTCACATCACACAAATTAAGTAACAAGACAGAGCACAATTTAATGTTATTTTTTATAATTTTATAAATTTTTACCTGTATCTTTTAATTTGGACTTTGCTAATTTTAGTAATCTATGCACAAGATTCTTTCCATAATTTGTAACTTAGTGGTTTTCATAATAGTCTTTGGAAGTGCAAATCTAATTACTAAGATGTATTCTTTGAAAATATAAAATTAAGTATTCATCAACAAAATTCTTTTGTATATTTAGTATAAAGAAAAATATTGTGATGTATTTCCAATATTTGAATAATTTAATGTTACTAACATTCTGTAGTAAAATTTGTTTTTTGATATACAACTTTTTGCAGCCAGATGCAGTGGCTCACACCTGTAATCCCAGCAATTTGGGAGGCTGAGGCAGGTGGATCACCTGAGGTCAGGAGTTTGAGACCAGCCAGGCCAACATGGTGAAACCCTGTCTCTACTAAAAATTAACAAATTACCCAGGCATGGTGGTGGGCCCCCATAATCCCGGCTACTCAGGAGGCTGAGGCCGGAGAATCGCTTGAACCTGGGAGGAGGAGGTTGCAGTGAACTGAGATCGCACCACCACATTCTAGCCTGGGAAACAAGAGTGAGACTCCATATCAAAAAAAAATTGAATTAGGAGTTTTGATGGGTTGAACTATGGTCCTTTAAAAATAGATATTAAAATTCTAACCTCCAGCACCTCAGAATGAGCTTATCTGGATATAGAATTGTTACCAATGTAATTAGTTAAGATGAGGTCATACTGAAGTAGAGTGAGCCCCAATCCAATATGACTGGTGTTCTCATAGGAAGAGGGCCACAGGAAGACACAGTGACACAAGGAGAACACCACATGACAAAAAAGGCAGTGATTGGAGCAAGGCCAGTGGAATGCCAAAGATTGCCAGCAAGCCACCAAAAGCTAGGATAACACAAGGAAGGATTTCCCAACAGCCTTCAGAGGAGGCATGGCCCTGCTTCCATCTTGATTTCAGATTTCTAGCCTGTGAGAAAATTAATTTCTGTTGTTTTCAGCCACTGTTTGTGGTATTTTGTTTTCTAATACAGATACATTTCACACAAATTTGATTTCAAATTTGAATTGCACTGTCACTTTCTAGTCAGAGGAGTTGGCATTATATGAGGTTTAAATGTTTTAAAATGTGCCAATCTGTACCTAAGATCCCAATAAGAAAAAATCAAGGTGTTGAGGAAAACAGACATGAGGATTCTCCTAGACATGATAAAAAGCAGCAGTTTGGGATTTTTATAAAACAGTCAAGTTCTGGTAGGGAGGTTCCAAGATGGTCAAATAGGAACAGCTCCAGTCTACAGCTCCCAGCGTGAGCGACGCAGAAGGTGGGTGATTTCTGCATTTCCAACTGAGGTACTGGATTCATCTCACTGGGGCTTGTTGGACAGTGGGTGCAGCCCACGGAGCATGAGCCAAAGCAGGACGGGGCATCACTTCACCTGGGAAGTGCAAGGGGTTGGGGAATTCCCTTTCCTAGCCAAGGGAAGCCATGACAGAGGGTATTTGGAAAATCGGGACACTCCCACCCTACTATTGCACTTTTCCAACAGTCTTAGCAAATGGCACACCAGGAGATTATATCCCATGCCTGGTTTGGAGGGTCTCACACCCACGGAGCCTCGCTCACTGCCAGCACAGCAGTCTGAGATCAAACTGCAAGGCGGCAGTGAGGCTGGGGGAGGGGCGCCCGCCATTGCTGATGCTTGAGTAGGTAAACAAAGTGGCCAGGAAGCTCAAACTGGGTGGAGCCTACCGCACCTCAAGGAGGCCAGCCTGCCTCTGTAGACTCCACCTCCGGGGGCAGGGCATAGCTGAATAAAAGGCAGCAGAAACTTCTGCAGACTTAAATGTCCCTGTCTGACAGCTTTGAAGAGAGTAGTGGTTCTCCCAGCATGGAGTTTGAGATCTGAGAACGGACTTACTGCCTCAAGTGGGTCCCTGACCCCTGAATAGCCTGACTGGGAGGCACCTCCCAGTAGGGGCCGACTGACATCACTCATACGGCCCAGTGCCCCTCTGAGATGAAGCTTCCAGAGGAAGGATCAGGCAGCAACATTTGCCGTTCTGCAATATTTGCTGTTCTGTAGCCTTTCCTGGTGATACCCAGGCAAACAGGGTCTGGAGTGGACCTCCAGCAAACTCCAACAGACCTGCAGCTGAGAGTCCTGACTGTTAGAAGGAAAACTAACAAACAAAAATGACATCGACACCAAAATCCCATCTGTACGTTACCATCATCAAAGACCAAAGGTAGATAAAAACCACAAAGACAGGGAGAAACCAGAGCAGAAAAGCTGAAAATTCTAAAAGTCAGAGCACCTCTTCTTCAAAAGAAAGCAGCTCCTTGACAACAACGGAACAAAGCTGGATGGAGAATGACTTTGACGAGTTGAGAGAAGAAGGCTTCAGACGATCGGTAATAACAAACTTCTCTGAGCTAAAGGAGGATGTTCGAACCCATCACAAAGAAGCTAAAAACCTTGAAAAATGATTAGATGGATGGCTAACTAGAATAAACAGCATAGAGAAGACCTTAAATGACCTGACAGAGCTGGAAACCATGGCACGAGAACTACGTGATGCATGCACAAGCTACAGTAGCCAATTTGATCAAGTGGAAGAAAGGGTATCAGTGATTGAAGATCAAATGAATGAAATGAAGTGAGAAGAGAAGTTTAGAGAAAAAAGAGTAAAAAGAAACAAACAAAGCTTCCAAGAAATATGGGACTATGTGAAAAGACCAAATCTACACCTGATTGGTGTACCTGAAAGTGACAGGGAGAATGCAACCAAGTTGGAAAACACTCTTCAGGGTATTATCCAGGAGAATTTCCCCAACCTAGTAAGTCAGGGCAACATTCAAATTCAGGAAATACAGAGACCACCACAAAGATACTCCTCAAGAAGAGCAACTCCAAGACACATAATTGTCAGATTCATCAAAGTTGAAATGAAGGAAAAAATGTTAAGGGCAGCAAGAGAGAAAGGTCAGGTTACCCACACGGGGAAGCCCATCAGACTAACAGCAGATCTCTCAGCAGAAATGCTACAAGCCAGAAGAGAGTGGAGACCAATATTCAACATTCTTAAAGAAAAGAATTTTCAACCCAGAATTTCATATCCAGCCAAACTAAGCTTCATAAGTAAAGGAGAAATAAAATCCTTTACAAGACAAGCAAATGCTGAGAGATTTTGTCACCACCAGGCCTGCTTTACCAGAGCTCCTGAGGGAAGCCCTAAACATGAAAAGGAACAACCAGTACCAGCCACTGCAAAAACATGCCCAATGGTAAAGACCATCGAGGCTAGGAAGAAACTGCATCAACTAACGAGCAAAATAACCAGCTAACATCATAATGACAGGATCAAATTCACGCATAACAATATTAACCTTAAATGTAAATGGGCTAAATGATCCAATTAAAAGACACAGACTGGCAAATTGGATAGAGTCAAGATCCATCAGTGTGCTGTATTCAGGAGACCCCTCTCATGTGCAGACACACACAGGCTCAAAATAAACGGATGGAGGAAGATCTCCCAAGCAAATGGAAAACCAGAAAAAGCAGCGGTTGCAATCCTAGTCTCTGATAAAACAGACTTTAAACCAAGAAAGATCAAAAGAGACAAAGAAGGTCATTACATAATGGTAAAGGGATCAATTCAACAAGAAGAGCTAACTATCCTAAATATGTATGCATCCAATACAGGAGGACCCAGATTCATAAAGCAAGTCCTTAGAGGCCTACAAAGAGACTTAGACTCCCACACAATAATAATGGGAGACTTTAACACCCCACTGTCAACATTAGACAGGTCAACAAGACAGAAAGTTAACAAAGATATCCAGGAATTGAACTCAGCTCTGCACAAAGTGGACCTAATAGACATCTACAGAACTCTCCACCACAAATCAACAGAATATACATTCTTCTCAGCACCACACCACACTTATTCCAGAATTGACCACATAGTTGGAAGTAAAGCACTCCTCAGCAAATGTAAAAGAACAGAAATTGTAACAAACTGTCTCTCAGACCACAGTGCAATCACACTAGAACTCAGGATTAAGAAACTCACTCAAAGCCACTCAACTACATGGAAACTAAACAACCTGCTCTTGAGTGACTACTGGGTACATAACAAAATGAAGGCAGAAATAAAGATGTTCTTTAAAACCAACGAGAACAAAGGCGCAACATACCAGAATCTCTGGGACACATTTAAAGCAGTGTGTAGAGGGACATTTACAGCACTAAATGCTCACAAGAGAAAGCAGGAAAGATCTAAAATTGACACCCTAACATCACAATTAAAAGAACTAGAGAAGCAAGAGCAAACACATTCAAAAGCTAGCAGAAGGCAAGAAATAACTAAGATCAGGGCAGAACTGAAGGAGATAGAGACACAAAAAAACTCTCAAAAAATCAATGAATCCAGGAGGTGGATTTTTGAAAAGATCAACAAAATTGATAGACCACTAGCAAGACTAATACAAAAGAAAAGATAGAAGAATCAAATAAACACAATAAAAAAATGATAAAGGGGATATCACCACCGATCCCACAGAAATACAAACTACCATCAAAGAATACTATGAACACCTCTATGCAAATAAACTACAAAATCTAGAAGAAATGGATAAATTCCTGGACACATACACCCTCCCAAGACTAAATCAGGAAGAAGTTGACCACCTGAATAGACCAATAACAGGTTCTGAAATTGAGGCAATAATTAATAGCCTACCAACCAAAAAAAGCCCAGGACCAGATGGATTCACAGCCGAATTCTACCAGAGGTACAAGGAGGAGCTGGTACCATTCCTTTTGAAACTATTCCAATCAATGGAAAAAGAAGGAATCCTCCCTAACTCATTTTATGAGGCCAGCATCATCCTGATACCAAAGCCTGGCAGAGACACAACAAAAAAACAGAATCTTAGACCAATATCCCTGATGAACATCGATGCAAAAATCCTCAATAAAATACTGGCAAACCGAATCCAGCAGCACATCAAAAAGCTTATCCACCATGATCAAGCTGGCTTCATCCCTGGGATGCACGGCTGGTTCAACGTACACGAATCAATAAGTATAATCCAACATATAAACAGAACCAAAGACAAAAACCACATGATTATCTCAATAGATGCAGAAAAGGCTTTCGACAAAATTCATGCAAAAAACTCTCAATAAACTAGGTATTGATGGGACGTATTTCAAAATAATAAGAGCTATTTATGACAAACCCACAGCCAATATCATACTGAATGGGTAAAAACTGGAAGCATTCCCTTTGAAAATGGGCATAAGACAGGGATGCCCTCTCTCACCACTCCTATTCAACACAGTGTTGGAAGTTCTGGCCAGGGCAATCAGGCAGGAGAAAGAAATAAAGGATGTTCAATTAGGAAAAGAGGAAGTCAAATTGTCTCTGTTTGCAGATGACATGATTGTATATTTAGAAAACCCCATCGTCTGAGCCCAAAATCTCCTTAAGCTGATAAGCAACTTCAGCAAAGTCTCAGGATACAAAATCAGTGTGCAAAAATCACAAGCATTCCTATACACCAGTAACAGACAAACAGAGAGCCAAATCATGATTGAACTCCCTTTCACAATTGCTTCAAAGAGAATAAAATACCTAGGAATGCAATTTACAAGGGATGTGAAGGACCTCCTCAAGGAGAACTACTACAAAGCACTGCTTAATGAAATAAAAGAGGACACAAACAAATGGAAGAACATTCCATGCTCATGGGTAGGAAGAATCAATATCATGAAAATGGCCATACTGCCAAAGGTAATTTATAGATTCAATGCCATCACCATCAAGCTACCAATGATTTTCTTCACAGAATTGGAAAAAACTGCTTTAAAGTTCATATGGAACCAAAAAAGAGCCCACATTGCCAAGACAATCCTAAGCCAAAAGAACAAAGCTGGAGGCATCACGCTACCTGACTTCAAACTATGCTACAAGGCTACAGTAACCAAAACAGCATGGTACTGGCACCAAAACAGAGATATAGACCAATGGAACAGAACAGAGCCCTCAGAAATAATACCACACATCTACAACCATCTGATCTTTGACAAACCTGACAAAAACAAAAAATGGGGAAAGGATTCCCTATTTAATAAATGGTGCTGGCAAAACTGGCTAGCCATATGTAGAAAGCTGAAACTGGATCCCTTCCTTACACCTTATACAAAAATTAATTCAAGATGGATTAAAGACTTACATGGTAGACCTAAAACCATAAAAACCCTAGGAGAAAACCTAGGCGACACCATTCAGGACATAGGCATGGGCAAGGACTTCACAGGTAAAACACCAAAAGCAATGGCAACAAAAGCCAAAATTGACAAATGGGATCTAATTAAACTAAAGAGCTTCTGCACAGCAAAAGAAACTGCCATCAGAGTGAACAGGTAACCTACAGAATAGGAGAAAATTTTTACAATCTACCCATCTGACAAAGGGCTAATATCCAGAATCTACAATGAACTCAAATAAATTTACAAGAAAAAAGTCAAACAACCCCATCAAAAAGTGGGTGAAGGATATGAACAGACTCTTCTCAAAAGAAGGCATGTATGCAGCCAAAAGACACATAAAAAAATGCTCATCATCACTAGCCATCAGAGAAATGCAAATCAAAACCACAATGAGATACCATCTCACACCAGTTAGAATGGCAATCATTAAAAAGTCAGGAAACAGCAGGTGCTGGAGAAGATGTGGAAAAATAGGAACACTTATACGCTGTTGGTGGGACTGTAAACTAGTTCAACACTAGTTCAACCATTGTGGAAGACAGTGTGGCAATTCCTCAAGGATCTAGAACTAGAAATCCCATTTGACCCAGCCATCGCACTACTGGGTCTATACCCAAAGGATTATAAATCATGCTGCTATAAAGACACATACACATGTACATTTTTCCAGCACTATTCACAATAGCAGACTTGGAACCAACCCAGATGTCCAACAGTGATAGACTGGATTAAGAAAATGTGGCAGTTTTCATTGCCCTTATATACACCATGGAATACTATGCGGCCATAAAAAAGGATGAGTTGATGTCCTTTGCAGGGACATGGATGAAGCTGGAAACCATCATTCTGAGCAAACTATCTCAAGGACAGAAAACCAAACACCGCATGTTCTCACTCATAGTGGGGAATTGAACAATGAGAACACTGAGACACAGGGTGGAGAACATCACACACCGGGGCCTGTCTTGGGGTGGGGGGAGGGGGAAAGGATAGCATTAGGAGATATACCTAATGTAAATGACGAGTTAATGGGTGCAGCACACCAACATGGCACATGTATACATAGGTAACAAACCTGCATGTTGTGCACATGTACCCTAGAACTTAAAGTATAATAAAAAAAAAACACCTTGTATACCTTAAATATATTCATTTTGTATTTATCAATTATACCTCAATAATGCTGGAAAAAATAATTGACTTATTTTGTATAAATATATACAGTTATTAGAATCATTATGGAAAATGGTGGTTTTATTTACCAATTTAATGATTCAATTATTAAATTTTTCTCAAGGCAAAAAAAAAGAGTCAAGTTCCAATAAAAACACGAGGAAAGTTTTTCAATCAAAGTTCCAAGGACTACCAAAGTAGAATCGAAAGCAAAACACCAATACTAAACACAACGAAGCTTACATAGAACATGTTATTCTTTCTAATAATCACCATTCTACTTTGTGTTCTTCACACAAAACATTGTCAAACAATACTATGAGAAATATCTCTAATGTAATATACAGTAATTTATTTACAGAACATTCATGTTCTAAAATTAAATCAATTAATTCTTTGTGAGGAAAGCTAAGGGCACTAGAAAAATTATCAGTAAGCTTAACATTTAAATTCAATTATTGGTGTTGGCTTAGACAGCCTCATAAAGATTAGCATTGCTAACTAGTTTCACTATTTTCTTACTGAAAAACAAAATTTTACATAAATATGGAAACTATTATAATACCTAGTACACTGTTGATAGGGAAAAAGATTTTACATGCCAATTGCAATTTTACATTCCCCTTATATACATTCCCTTTTCTGACATTATTGTAGTTTAAATAATGAATGAAATAACCAAATAATAATTGTAATGATTATAATAATGAGAACAGCAAACAGTTCTATAGCACTAACCACATTCCAGACATTGTTCTACATGTATTCTCATATTAAGCCAAATAAGCCTTCCAACTCGGAGTAAATACAACATTATCTCCATTTTACAGATGAGGAAACTGTGGCACTGAGAAATTGCTCACCAGATTATAATAAAGATTGTCGTAGAGAAGGTATGCCTTACCAATAGGAAAATCCACAGATGTTTCCAAACATTCCCAGTTAATTGTGTTCATATTTATAGAGAAGAAACTGCATGCAAAAAGTACTTCATGATATTATTTTTAAATTTTGAAAACTTTTATTCACATGTATTTGGCTTACACTAGAAATGGGACTAAAGGTCTCTATAAACAAAATAGTTGCCCAAGCCAGCGTTGTGACTATGAGAGCAATACAGTTACACACCCAGCCCTGCTCTTAGACGGTCCCTGTGCTTAAAAGATCCCATGCTGACTTTAATACTCAGTTGTTACCATCTTGAAATACTTAATTTTTTTGACAAAAAGCTTTACATTTTCATTTCGTACTGGGCCCCACGAATTCTGTAATTGGTCCTAATTGTTACAATGACTGTGCAAAAATGAAGTTTTATGTCTTTTGCCCATGCTTTAAAACTTGTTTTAGCTTGAGAACATGATTTTATTGATAAACAAGCTTTGGTTGCAAAAAGTAGAGTTTTGACTTGTAGGGAGTATTGGATGTTGCCATTTAAATTGTAAATATTATAAAATCAAGGAAGTTAAACTTGCATCTTTTAAAATTGGTATGTGAGGAAGTGGGATCATCTGATCTCCAGCTAGTTGCTGCATTCAGAAATAAGATGGTTGTCATGGAGATGCATAATGGCATGTTTATTTGGATTGAATATGAAGTCAGAGTCAGATTTTTTCTGACAGAAAAGAAGTTGATTTGGCTGACTGGTTTGACAATGAACAGTGGCTTTGCTCATTAAATAAGGTAAACATATGTCTCAGTTTTCCCAGGGCAGTGGAGGTTTGTCTGTTGCCCTGGCATAATTAGTAGCCCACCATCATTAAGTTAAATAGTAGATAATTTCCAAAAATTGACTGAGTTAAATCCCTAGATCTAAGATTTTTCACTCCTCCTCAAAAAAGTACATAATAAATGTATATTATCAAAATATTATATTAGCAAATGTATATTAAAATTGATATCTAAATGTTGCTAAACCTTCAAAGTTAAACAGTTACCTCTAAAAGGCAGTAGATAAAAATCAAGGGTCATTTAATAAATTTTAATAAGTTTAAGGGTCATTTGCTAAGTCTTAATAAACTGTTATTAACATAATTCCAAAAAATCAAAACTTGAAAAACATCTTTTTGCAAGTCAGGTGGCTTTTTATTTCTTTGTTTTCAGCAAATGTGGAGAATCTGTCCCTGATAGAATATTATATGTAACTTTTATGATAGAGAATTTGTGATTTGGGGCATATAACTTGGAAGGATTTCAAAGAATTAAGCAAAGGAACTAGCATAATTGTTCTGATCCCATCTACTTATTTGCATGAACAAGATTTCTCAGAAATTACATTTTTTAGAGAGGGGAGGAAAATAAAACTGATGCTGAATGCAACTCATCACTGCTATAAGTAATATCCATGTACAGACATATCAACTACAGTTGACCCTTGAACAGCAGGGGGTTGTACTGTGTAGGTACAATTATACACAGATTTTCTTCCACCTCTGTCGCCCCGAGACAAGACCAATCCCTCCCCTTCCTCCCCTTCCTCAGTTTATTCAACGTGAAGATGGTGAGGATGAAGACCTTTACAATGATCCACCTCCTCTTAATAAACAGTAAATATATTTTCTCTTTATTATTGTCTTTTTTTTTTTTTTTTGAGACAGAGTCTTGCTCTGTCACCCAGGCTGAAGTGCAATGGTGCGATCTTGGCTCACGGCAAGCTCTGCCTCCCGGGTTCACATCATTCTCCTGCCTCAGCCTCCCGAGTAGCTGGGACTACAGGTGCCCACCACCATGCCCGGCTAATGCTTGTATTTTTAGTAGAGTTGCAGTTTCACCGTGTTAGCCAGGATGGTCTCGATCTCTTGACCTCATGATCCGCCTGCCTCAGCCTCCCAAAGTTCTGGGATTACAGGTGTGAGCCACCACGCCTGGCCCTCTTTATTAATTTTTTAATAACATTTTCTTTCCTCTAACTTACTTTATTGTAGGGATACAGTATATAATACATATAACATACAAAATACATGTTAAGCAATTATTTACATTATTGAAAGCCTTCTGGTCAATAGTAGGCTGTCAATAGTTAGGTTTCTGGGAGGTCAAAAGTTATATGCAAATTTTTTACTATAGGGGTATGGGGTGGGGACCTAACTTCCACGTTGTTCAAGGTCACCTGTAATTGAAAATGAATAAAACTAGTCAGTGAAAGTTTGACGAGAAAAAGATTTACATAGTCTTAAGGTATCTCCCTACAAAATCCTTGTTAATTACAAAGCAGAAATGTGTAACTTTATAGTGGTGAAACCTAGCAGATACCACATTAGTTAAGTGATCAAATTTAGTATCGTCAATAACATAACCAGGCAGCTTAACTTCAAAATGCATTTTAAAAACTTTTTTTTCCTTTCTCTTAGGTTACAAGATGCAACCTTGAAGCTTACAGCAGAAACCTTGTTTTTCTTCTCCTTAGTCTTAACATACAACCTTGAACTGTACTTTCTTTAAAACACCAGGTTGCTCCCTTTCTCACCATACACTCTTACACCGTGCACATTTATCTAACTGTATGCTTGTATCTAATTATATGCTTACCTAGAAGTTCCAGGGGCTAATCTTGAGACAGACAAAGCCTGGAAATCCAGCTGCAGAATTCCAGCGATTAACTCAAGGCAGCTAGTCAACAACATGGCCATTGTTGAGATGATGCCAGCCCATGCTCCAGGTGGACTGAGACTCAGGATAGCCATCGACATAAGACACACAGACCTGAGCTCAGCACAACTCCTGCATGTCTCCCCTGTCAAGTCCCTTCTTTTTGAAACCTTGCCTTCTCCCCAGAAGTTCAAAGTGGTTGCTTTGGTTGGGAATCTGGCCACCTCCCCAGTACTAGTTTTGGTTAATAAAATCACTTTCTTTCTTTCAGACCTCACTTTTGTTAATTGGATTCTGCAAGCGGCAAGCATCCAGACGTGCATTCATTTATAATAATGGGACAAATTCAAATTGGGTACCACTGACTAGATGTAATGAGGAGAAAAATGCAACTATTCTGTGATATTACTGCTAAAAAATACCTGACCTGATTCTAATCACAAGGGAGCACCCAACAAACCCCAAAAGAGGAACATTCTCCAAAGCAATTGGCCTGTAATCTGCAGAAGTGCCAATGTCATGAACATCAAGACAATTTGAAGAACTCTTTCAGAATGAAGGGGTCTAAAAAGACATGATAACTAAATGAAATGTGTGATCTATATTGGGTAATTTGCTTTAAAAAGGACGTATTTGGAACAATTAGTGAATTTGCAGAGGGTCTGGGGATAAGATGGTACTAATATATTGGTGCCAATTTTTTCATTTTGATTGTTGTTATGTATTTGTAAAGGAAAATATCCTTGCTTGTAGAAATTATACATTAAAGTGTTTAAGGGTTGTCTTAGACACACAGTGCCATGAGCAGTCTGGGTTTCTTCCATTCCTGTTGGAATGGAAATACCACCAACTAGGTAATTTATAAATAATAGAAATGTGTTTATCTCAGCTCTAGAGGCTAGGAAGGAAGTACAAGATCAAGGTGGCAGAAGGTTTAGTATCTGGTGAGGGCCCACTCTCTACTTCCAAGATGGTGCCCCAAACACGGTGTCCTCACATGGCAGGAGAAATGGAAGAGGGAACAAGACTAACTAATTCTCTTGACCCCTTTTATAAGGTCAGTAATCTCATTCCTGAGGATGGAACCCTTATGACTTAATCACCTCCTAAAAGCCCAACCTCTTAATACTATCAGACAGGGTCTTAGATTCCAACATATGAATATTGGGGGGACACATACATTCAAACCACAGCACAGGTAATAGGGTATCACATTGGCAACTTATCCTTAAATGCTTCATAAAACAGAAAGTTCTTTGTATTATTCTTAGGGGAAAAAATAATTACCTTCAAGGACTTCCATGTCACTCAGCCAAAGTCTTCTATAGTGGCCTTCAATTCCATCCATGACTTTCCTCTATTGTCGTCTTGTGCCCCATTTCTCTGGATTTTTCCCCTTAATCTGCTCTAGTGACACAGGTTTTCTTGCTTTTCCTCAAACTCATCAGGCACACTTCCACCTTAAGGCCTTTGCACTAGCTATTCCCCCTGCCTGGAATGTTCTTCCCCAAGAAATCTACCCGGTCAACTCCCTCATCTCCATCAAGTTTTACCCAAATGTCATTGTTTCAATGGGGCCTACAAGAACCACCTTATTTTTTTTTTAATTTTACTTTAAGTTCTGGGATACATGTGCAGAACGTGCAGGTTTGTTACATAGGTATACATGTGCATGCTGGTTTGCCGCACCTGTCAACCCATCATCTAGGTTTTAGGTCCCACGCGCATTAGGTATTTGTCCTAATGCTCTCCCTCCCCTTGCCCCCCACCCCCTGACAGGCCCCAGTGTGTGATTTTCCCCTTGCTGTGTCCATGTGTTCTCATTGTTCAGTTCCCACTTATGAGTAAGAACATGCAGTGTTTGGTTTTCTGTTCCTGTGTTAGTTTGATGAGAATGATGACTTCCAGCTTCATCCATGTCCCTGCAAAGGACATGAACTCATTCTTTTTTATGGCTGTATAGTATTACATGGTGTATATGTGTTACATTTTCTTTATCCAGTCTATCATTGATGAGCATTTGGGTTGGCTCCAAGTCTTTGCTATTGTAAATAGTGCTGCAGTAAACATACATGTGCATGTGTCTTTATTAGTAGAATGATTAATAATCCTTCGGGTTTATACCCAGTAATGGGATTGCTGGGTCAAATGGTATTTCTGGTTCTAGATCCTTGAGGAGTCACCACACTGTCTTCCACAATGGTTGAACTAATTTACAGTCCCACCAACAGTGTAAAAGTGTTCCTATTTCTCCACATCCTCTCCAGCATCTGTTGTTTCCTGACTTTTTAATAATCGCCATTCTAACTGGCATGAGATGGTATCTCATTGTGGTTTTGATGTGTATTTCTCTAATGACCAGCAACGATGAGCTTTTATTCATGTGTTTGTTGGCAGCATAAATGACTTCTTTTGAGAAGTGTCTGTTCATATCCTTTGCCCACTTTTTGATGGGTTCGTTAAATTTTTTCTTGTAAATTTGTTTAAGTTCCTTGTAGATTTTGGATATTAGACCTTTGTCAGACGGGTAACTTGCAAAAATTTTCTCCCATTCTGTAGGTTGCCTATTTACCCTGATGATAATTTATTTTGCTGTGCAGAAGCTCTTTAGTTTGATTAGATCCCATTTGTCAATTTTGGCTTTTGTTGCAATTGCTTTTGGTGTTTTAGTCATGAAGTCTTTGCCCATCCCGATGTCCTGAATGGTATTACCTAGGTTTTCTTCTAGGATTTTTATGGTTTTGAGCTTTACATTTAAGTCTTTAATCCATCTTGAATTATTTTTTGTAAA
Organism: Nomascus leucogenys; assembly: GCF_006542625.1. NCBI lineage: Eukaryota > Metazoa > Chordata > Mammalia > Primates > Hylobatidae > Nomascus > Nomascus leucogenys. The sequence goes on along the minus strand of NC_044392.1, from coordinate 41,748,290 downwards.
AGGTATAAGGAAGGGATCCAGCTTCAGTTTTCTGCATATGGCTAGCCAGTTTTCCCAGTACTATTTATTAAACAGGGAATCCTTTCCCCATTGCTTGTTTTTGTCAGATCTGTCAAACATCAGATAGTTGTAGATGTGTGGTGTTATTTCTGAGGTCTCTGTTCTCCTCCCTTGGTCCATATATCTGTTTTTTTACCAGTACCATGCTGTTTTGGTTACTGTAGCCTCGTAGTATAATTTGAAGTCAGGTAGCGTGATGCCTCCAGCTTTGTTCTTTTTGCATAGGACTGTCTTGGCTATACAGGCTCTTTTTTGGTTCCATATGAAATTTAAAGTAGTTTTTTTCTAATTCTGTGAAGAAAGTCACTGGTAGCTTGATGAGAATAGCATTGAATCTATAAATTACTTTGGGCAGTATGGCCATTTTCACAATATTGATTCTTCCTATCCATGAGCATGGAATGTTTTTCCATTTGTTTGTGTCCTCTCTTATTACCTTGAGCAGTGGTTTGTAGTTCTCCTTGAAGAGGTTCTTCACATCCATTATAAGTTGTATTCCTAGATATTTTATTCTCTTTGTAGCAATTGTGAATGGGAGTTGACTCATGATTTGGCTCTCTGCTTGTCTATTGTTGGGGATCACCTTATTTTAAAAGGAAAAAAAAAGTCAGTCTTCTTTTCACACTCTTCATTCCCAAATCCTGCTCTAGTTGTTTCATTTTTATTTCTCCAGAGCATTTACCCCCTTTTACAGACCACATAATATAATTGTATATTATGTTTATTATTCATTGTGTTTTTCTTCTGCTAGAATATAAGCTTTATGGAAAGAGAGATTTTTGTTTTCTTTGCTGATTTTTCCCGAGTTTCTAGAACAGTGTATGGCACATAAATATTCATGGAATAAATCAAAGAGTTTCCAGTTCTGGGTGTAGGACCAAATGTATTTGAAATAATATTTTGTAGTTTTTATTTTTTTATTTCTCAAAATAAAAAATTGGATTTTAAAAAAGGAAGCAAAGAACAGGACTTTCATTTCTGTCAATATAATAGACTGGAAAAATTCAAACTATAGAAGGTTTACAAGTACTGGTAAAAAATAACAAACATAATTTTAAATGCATAGTTAATCTACAAAACGGCAAACGAAAGCCCCAAGAGACAATACAAAAATGAGCAGGAAAGCCACAGTGAAAGATAATAAGAGCATGGGGTTATCTTACTTGCCCAGGTCTTGGCTTCAAGGGTAGGAGACAAGACCTTGTGTGGAGTGGGAACTGAGACCTAACTGCCTGCATACACAGGCACACATACACACACACACAAAGCCAAAACCATCAGAGTGCTACATCGTCACTGAAACAGTATGAAAACATAAAAGTATAAGTCACGCTTTTTTTTAAATTTAGCCTTGGTTAGAAAAATAAGACCAAAGTAAAAACTAGATGCCTCAATTAACAATTGTTAATGAAGAAACATTTCTAAAAGGGAGGGCGGGATGTTGTTGACTCCCGTGATTTTAAAAAGTCAAGCAACGATAGCCTTCACAAAAGAGAAGTAAATATGTACTTCCTACCATAAAAGTTAATATTCCCCCCTCAATCACATGAGATAAATGGAATAAGTTTCTATTCCTTAAAACCAACGGAGCCCAGAAATAGAGGACATATTCAAAAAAACAAAACAAAAATCTGCATTGGTAGGGTTTATCAAAGGGATAAGTCAACGAAAAGATCTCCCACTAACCAAAACTAAGTGAGGTGAAATAAAGTACTATTTAATTATAATCCAACATATAAATATCCATGGTCAGTATTGATATAAATACATGATTGAATAAACAAATGGAGAGAAGAGACAAATATCCAGTACAAGGCTCCAAATAATTTATGTACACACTTAATCTCCAAGGAGGGTCAGTTAGCAAGGAGAGGAAACTCCCGTTCCTTAGATGTGAGCTGCACACATGGACATTCTTCCAAGGAGTGCAGAAGTAAGGAAAAGAGGGGTGGGAAGAAGAACTTTAGAGTAGAGAGACCTGACAAATATCTAAACCAGGTGGTCAGGGTCAACATCAACAGTCACAAACCATGCTGATAGGTTGTCCTTTTGATGTCATGTGATGAAAATGGCATTTACCTCTGTATCTTCCTACTAGAAACCCTTACCCAAGTCTAATCATAAGAAAAACATAAGGTAAATCCCAGTAGGAGGATGTCCTACAACCTACCTGACCAGTATTCTTTAAAACCACCAAGGTTGGCTGGAAGCTGTGGCTCACGCCTGTAATCCCAACACTTTGGGAGGCCGAGGCGGGTGGATCTTGAGGTCAAGAGTTTGAGACCAGCCTGGCCAATATAGTGAAAACCTATCTGTACTAAAAATTAGCTGGGCATGGTGGCATGTGCCTGTAGTCCCAGCTACTTGGGAGGCTGAGGCAAAAGAATTGCTTGAATCCAGGAGGCGGAAGTTGCAGTGAGCTGAGATTGTGCCACTGCACTCCAGCCTGGGTAACAGAGCGAGACTCTGTCTCAAAAAAAAAAGAAAAGAAAAAAAAAAAACCACCAAGGTCATCCGGGAAAGTCTGAAAAACAGTCACCGCCAAGAGAGGCTTAAGGAAACTTGACAACTACATGTAATGTAGTATCCTGAATGTCATTCTGGAACAGAAAAGGGATATTAGGTAAAAACTAAGGAAATCTGAATAAACTACAGACTTTAGTTCATAACATTGTATCAGTTTTGATTCACTCACTGTAACAGATGTACCATACTAAAGTAAAATGTTCAGGAGAGGTGAAATTGTCAGAAGGAGAGGCTGAGGGGGTATGTGGGAACTCTCTGTACTAAGTTCTCAATTTTTGTGTAAATCTAAAACTGTTCTAAACATAAAAGCTACTATAAAAATGGTGTGAATAAAAATAAATGGAGCTTAACAATCAATATCATTATTTTATTACGTTTATTGAACTAGGAAAAATTTTACTTTGAGATTCAACGATAATTTATTGGAGCATGTTAAATGATGTCATGGAGATCCAATCAGTAAAATGACCCAGTTTCCTCCATAAATTTCAAGGAAAATAAGTGACAAATGGGGAGTAAATTAAAGGTGATTTAGGAGACATACAAACCTATGAAAGGTGAGGACCTTATTTGGACCCTGATTTAGAGAAGCAAAATTCCCTGTCTCACTTTACTCAATGTCTCACTTGTGCTTCCTGGGTTCTCAGGCCAAATAAACTGTCTGGCAGGGCACAGTGGCTCATGCCTGTAATCTCAGCACTTTCCGAGGCCGAGGTGGGCGGATCACCTGAGCTCAGGAGTTCGAGACCAGCCTGACCAATATGATGAAACCCCATCTCTACTAAAAATACAAAAATTAGCTGGGAGTGGTGGCATGCACCTGTAATCTCAGCTACTCAGGAGGCTGAGACAGGAGAATTGCTTGAACCCGGGAGGCAGAGGTTGCAGTGAGCCAAGATCGCACCATTGCACTCCAGCCTGGGCAACAAGAGTGAAACTCCATCTCAAAATAAACAAATAATTAATAAAATAAATTAAAATAAACTTTACCCAAGCCCATGTCTCAGGGCCTACTTTTGTAGAAACTCAAAGAAGGACATTCATCATTAAGAAATTGGTTAAATAAATTATGGCATAGCATATAATAACTTACTATACAATAATTTTAAATAGTGAATTAGACCTACATGTGTTGACATGGAAAGATCTCAAGACACTTTCTAAAACATGATTCTTTTCTATAAATGAATTAAAATAATACGTTCGCGCCACTGCACTCCCGCCTGGGCGACAGAGCGAGACTCCGTCTCAAAAAAAATAAAAAAATAAAAAAATAAATAATACGTGTATATGTACTAGTATGTAAATAATCATTTTTCTAGACGTTTACATCGAAAATTAACAGTGATTACTTCTGAGCAGTGGAAATTCTCTCATGCCAAATGTATTGTACTGGCAAGCTGGCTCACTGATTTAAAAAAAAAAAAGGCCCTGATTTATAGCATTTACTGATTTCCATGGTGTAAATGCTCTATACCACTATGTCTGATTTCAACCCACAGATGATTTAACAGGCTCCTAATAATTACTGAATAACAATTCATTCTTGTGAGCCCGTATGGGTCACCTTCAATACACTACTGGGTGAAAATGTGCATTAATATTATAACTTTGTATGCCAGTTGAATTTATTTGAATTATACTTTTAAATAGATTATACTTAAAAATAAAAGAAGAAAACTGTTGAACACATGCTAAGATTTCCATTTCTAGCTCTTGGTTACACATAGCCTTGGAAATAAGCCCAGGCCCATATTCCCCGGCCACAAAGGAAATCAGTCAGCAGAGATTAAGATAATGTGCCTTACTATTATCTTCCTTTCTGAGCTTTCGTTAGAACCCATGTCTATGAACCAAAATAAAAGGAGAAGAAAGGTCATCATGCAAGGAAGTTTCTTATGGGTATTTCCTTGTGCTCTTCAGTTTATTAAGAAGGTGAGATCATAAACAGGAAGAGAAATGAAGAGCACTGGGAGAGGTAGACAGGGACATTACAATTTATATGTGCATTTTTGTGACCCTGATCATTTTTGAAAACTACCTCAGAGCCATTTTCTTTTAAAATGGCTACTACTGCCAGATAATAAATCAGGTAATTCTTGAATTTGCCCTAACCCTCTTATAATCATCAAAAGCCTGTCTTCCTCCTGATTACAAAAAGATTCAGTAGGAAAGAGCACTTAATTAGAAATCAAGAAACCTGCATTATTATCCTCACACAGGTACTGTTTTGCTGCAAAACCCTCAACAAGTCACTTAACCTCTCTCAGCCTCTGTTGTCTTCTATAAAACAAGAGCTTTCAATTATAAGGTTTCTGAGGACTTCTTTGGTTTTAAAAATCCTACAATTTTCTTATTTCTACTGGCCAAACCCTCTTAATGAAGCTCATTCCTCTCAAGAACTTGCTTAGATCCGCCGAAGTGTTCCTGGGTCAGATAGAAAGAGAGCAGAAAGAGCCAGCGCCTCCGTGTAGACTGCACTAGTATAGTGCCAGGACCTGAGACAAATAGGAGGGGCATCCCCAAGAGGCACCATGGGGACCCTGCTGTGGACCCCAGTGCCACATCTGGGGTTTGGGAAATACTTCATCAGCACCCACCAGCCCAGGACACGAGGACTGAAGGCGCCACCACATGGATAGTGTTAATTCCTCTGTGACAACACAGTGCCTCTCCTGCTAGTATCTACATTATCTCCTTCCATAAACTAGTTCTTCATGAAGTCCCCACTGAAGGAGTGCTGTTTCTAAGATCATCTTTGCCTCTGTCTCTTCAAATTTTTTTTTTTTTTTTTTTTTGAGATGGAGTCTCGCTCTGTCACCCAGGCTGGAGTGCAGTGGCGTGATCTCAGCTCACCGCAACCTTTGCCTCTTGGGCTCAAGCCATTCTCCTGCCTCAGCCTCCTGAGTAGCTGGGATTATAGGTGCCTGCTACCACACTCGGCTAATTTTTGTACTTTTAGTAGAGACGGGGTTTTGCCATGTTGGCCAGGCTGGTCTTAAACTCCTGACCTCAAGTAATCTGCCTGCCTCAGCCTCCCAAAGTGCTGGGATTACAGGCGTGAGCCACTGCACCTGGCCCAAACTATTCTTTCTTCAGGATCTTCCTCCCTGGGGGGGCTTTCATTCATCAGAAATCAACAATATCTGAGCTTGGCTCTGAGCCATATAGATATAAAATATGAGTATGGAAGCCTTGTGACTCTTGACAGGGGGAGAGAGAGAGAAAGAATATCTAAAGGCGATGCCATTATTACTGTGGTCCCTGGTGGCAAAGGAGAACAAACTCCAGCTCACGGTGAGATCGGAGAAGATTCAGACACTGGGAAATGCCAACAGCAGCTTCTTCAATTGTAGCTTAAAGTCTCTTAAGTCTTAGTTGACTCTTTACAAAGATGAAAGCCATTCCCCTGAGGTTTGTGGGAGAAACAGAACAGTGAAAGTAATTTTCTCTAAGAGCAGAGGCCTCACTCTGTCACTAGGATTGTTAAGGAGCATAAATCCCTAGCAATAATTGCAAAGATCTTTATGTCACTTTTCAGAGCATAAATGCCTTTCAGCACATTATCTAATGTGATTTCACAACAAGCTGTGAGTTGTTGGTGTCATAGGAAAGACTGGAGAGGGGAACAGGAGACCTGGAGGCAGGCCTGGACTTAATCACTTATCAGCTGGTGACTTACTTGAGCTACTTGTCCTCAGGCCACGCTTTACCTTCATTTTACAGATGAGGAAACTGGAGCTCAATGGGCTAAGTGACTTGTTCTTACCCACAGGTGACAATATGGGACAGACTGGAAAGAATGAAGACTGAAGCAGCAGCTTCTTTATTATAGAGTACGACATGAAAATAAAAATGATAAAAATAATACACAAAGGCTGCAATAGGCAAAGTGGGCAGAAAGTAGGACTAAAGAGGTTAAGGAGATGTGAAGTCCATCACTGAAAAATTAGCACAGGTTATTTATTAGAGAAATGATAGCTGTGTGAATGCCAATCCAAGTAGAATCCATAAAGAACAGAATAGGGGGTGACTGTGACTCACATATGTGACTTCCTCTGAGCCCCAAGTATGACGAACCACCTTGAGGCTGCCAAAGAGTCACAGGCCCCCACCTGCCAGTCATAGCCGGTCATCAAGAGTCTTATAAAAGGGGTCATTGCGTTACATCCTATGGTTCCTCTGGTACCTCAACTAGTTAAGAAGGGCAGAGGCCTAGAAGTGCAGAGTCCAGGAACCTAAGAATGCCTTGTTTCACATAATATCATTTCATTTTTATACTAAATCTACTCTTAAAGATTTTAAGTCATGCCTCTTAGTTGTGATGAAACAAGAAAAGGTGATTTTTATGCCCAGGTATCAGCTTCCTATCTAAAGATTTCAAGCACACTCTTCTCAAGATTGTTTTTTGCATCCTAAAGAGTCCTTGCTGTGGTAACCATTTACCTGAAAACTTGTCCTTCGATAGGACCCCTCCCTCTGTTCCACCATGCTAACACCGGGGAATGGGCTAAAAGGATAAGGAGGCACTGGAGCCAGAGTCACCACAGCCATGTCCAAAGACTCTGACAGCAGCTGGGATGGAAGATGAGGTGGAGGTGGGAATAAGCTGGAACACTACTTTGCACCCTCAGGGGGCACCATTTACACCGTATTCCTGTACTGGGCAGCCCTCATGTGAGCCCATCTTTCTACTTCCTGCTTTCCAGTTGCTATCTCCCTACCTTGAGTTTTATTCCTTTTGATTTTTAGAGGGAAAAGTGCAAGGTAAGGAAAATATATTAATGTGCAAATTTTTTTCAAATACAGTATTTTGGTAAGTGTAGTGGGTGAGACTCAGATTTACACAAAGGAATGGCAACGTTTGCCACTGAAGACCCTATCCCAGCCTCCGTGATGCACAAGTAATCATCATGACATGATTTGGTGCTGACTCAGGGAAGGAAGAACCACTGATCCTAACATCTCTCTGCACCACCTGAGTGTTGATTCCTGTGTACAACTTGCGTTGTACTGGGTAGTCTCTCCCCATTAACATTTACAGAATGTGATTTATGTACCTCAGAGAGTCTGATCCATCTTACTTTATATGACTAAGTCAAAAGAAAAGTTCAGAGGCTATTCTTAGCATTTAAAAAAGTAAAAGACAGCTGTTCCACATATGCACCATCCCAGTCAAATGACAATATACAGAGTACACATAGACTGAGGGGATGACAAGCACACGCATAGTCAGGGTGACCTCAGTAGAATGGTGAGGGGTTGCGCCAGTAAGAATTGCATTCACCTGGCCAGGTGCGGTGGCTCATGCCTGTAATCCCAGCACTTTGGGAGGCCGAGGCAGGTGGATCACATGAGGTCAGGAGTTCAAGACCAGCCTGACCAACATGGAGAAAGCCTGTCTCTACTAAAAATACAAAATTAGTCACATGTGGTGGTGCATGCCTGTAATCCCAGCTACTCGGGAGGCTGAGGCAGGAGAATCTCTTGAACCCGGTAGGCGGAGGTTGCAGTGAGCCGAGATCACACCATTGCACTACAGCCTGGGCAACAAGGGTGAAACTCCATCTCAAAAAAAAAAAAAAAAAAAAACAGAATTGCATTCACCGGTAGTATCAGAGATCCAAATACAGTGGCTTAAGCAGAACTAGGGGCTCATCTTCTTCCATAAAAGAAGTCAAGATAGAAGGCCCAGGAAGTGGTTTTGTTGCCCCATAAAGTTATCAAGATCTCAGGTCCCCTCCAACTTATGGACCAACCATTCTTATTAAGTGGCTTCCATTCTCAAAGTCACAAGATGACTGATGAAATCTCACCAACCTATCTGTTTTCAAAACTAAAGGGGCTGGTGGGGGAGGGAAAATGGAAAGACTAAGGTCAAAAGATTAGACCCCAGAATTTTTTCTCACTTCAAGGAACACCCTCAGAAATCTCACCCAAACCCGTCTGTTCAAATCTCATTAGCTAGAACTTAATCATATAACAAAATGTTATAAGAATGCGCTAGAACTTAATCATATAACAAAATGTTATAAGAATGCAAGGGAGGCTAGGAAATGTTGTCTCTTAGCTGTGCCTAAAGCAAAACCAGGGTTTATTTCTAGGAAGAATAAAAAAACAGATATTGAGTGGCCAAAGAGTGGGTGATGTCATAGCATTGTATCTGTGTGAAGTCAATGCGGTGGGCCATGTGATCTCAGCTGAGCTCTGTGCAGAGTGGATATGAAATCACTAAGATGGTGAAGGGTGTGAGCTTAGCAGAAGAGTGAGAAATGTACAGAGCCAACTGTGAGAGTGACTATGTGGTGTGCGATGTATAACCTATGGGGGCTCAATGGGAAGGTCAGGCTGTGCACAGTCAGTCTGAGTTCGTGGGTTCATTCAAGTGTAAAGCAGAGTCACTGCAGGGTCAATGAGATCGTGAAAAGTGTGCACAACCAGTATGGTCTGAATGAGTTGGTGAGGGGTGTGCACAGCTGGTGTGAATTCAGAGGGCAAATTAGGTCTGCTTGGCCTGTAGAAATGCACGTTCATTAAAGCCTTTATTTCTCTTTTGCAGCTCTTTGAGAGCATCCTTTCATAAGAACTACTCAGCAAGATCAGGGAAACTTGGAAATACCCTGTGGTCGTAGAGACAGGCCATGCCCACCCCTCCATCTAGATAAGTGGTTTGTAATTAGGGCCCGCCTTCATGGGGCAGATGATACAGGTACAGATACAGGTACAGGTGGTTCCTCTTGTCAGTTCCAAGCAGGCGCCACTTTGCTGCTGTCCTTCTATGGCCAAGTTTCCTCCAGTTAGCAGGCTTCATACATCACAGCAGGCAGGTTTATACACCTTAACCCAAAGCCAGTACTGCTAACAAATTACCTTGACATGTTGATTCCTTGCCTTAACTCACCCTGGAGGCCTCCAGAGGCCTTCTTCACATCACCACAAACACTTCCAATTAGTGCATTGGTTTATCAGGAACTCTTTTCTTGGTTCTCTGTTCTGCTCTCCATGACTTTGGTTGCCTGAGTGATACACCCTTTAATTTGTTTCTACATCCTGCTTGGATTTTCCCCTGCTCATCTCTGTCTCTGCTTATACAGGATGTGTTTTATTGCCACACAGACTTAGTTGGTAGCCTCTGTGGCATCATCCAACACTGATTGTCCCTCAGTCAACTCTAGAACACCTATAGGTGGCCTCTGTAAGAGACATTTCCAGGAACAGAATGCCAAACACTGTTTATCAGAGTTCTTGAGTTGCACAATGGGAGGAAATTGTTGCTTAGGATTTCAAAGGACACCAGAGAATTTCAACACACACCTGGAATGGTGCCCTGTTGCTTGTCCAGTCAATGCCAAGTTAATGATGGGAAGGAATAGCTGGTGTGTCACGTGATTGCCAAGCACTGTCCCAAATCCTTCCTGAGGTCAACACTCCCAACCCCACCAAACCCTACAGCTCACAAATCTGCTGCAAGTGGAGCATTAGAAAATGCAACATTGTGGAATTAACTACTTATGGGCCACACCTGAAATTGCTTGATTTTGGTCACAGAAGTGGTTACAACACGCCCTTTTTTTTTTTTTTTTTTTTTGAGACGGAGTCTCGCTCTTTCACCCAGGCTGGAGTGCAGTGGCGTAATCTCGGCTCACTGCAGGCTCTGCCCCCCGGGGTTCACCCCATTCTCCTGCCTCAGCCTCCCAAGTAGCTGGGACTACAGGCGCCCGCCACCTCACCCGGCTAATTTTTTGTATTTTTAGTAGAGACAGGGTTTCACCGTGTTAGCCAGGATGCTCGATCTCCTGACCTCGTGATCCACCCGCCTCGGCCTCCCAAAGTGCTGGGATTACAGGCATGAGCCACCGCGCCCGGCCTACAACACGCCCTTAAAATCATCATGAGCTTCTAAGAGATGACGATAACCCATAGACTTATCTGTCATGATCAGTTAAAATTCTAGAAATAAACTCAACCTGAATTCTTAAGCACAGTGGTTCTAAAGAACTGACATTTGAGAATACATCCCATTTTACTTTGTAGATGCATTGATACATTTGTGGAAAATGACAAGAAATTAATCTTGAGCTCCTTTGCCCAAGAGGTTACCCATAGTTGTATACTCTCAACATACCTGCAAGACAACATGCCAGAGCTATGCCAGGATCTGAAATTATTGAGTCTGGTTTTCCCAACTGAAGATCTTGATTTGGATTAGTTATCTTGAATGTGGAAATTCTCCTTCCTTTAATAATATCCTATTGAGATAAGTTAGGATTTCACACAGGTAAAGTTACTACAGCTTTAGTAACTTTACCTACCACAATTTTAGTAACTTTACCTGTGTGAAAAACTGACTTTTGTTCACTTTTGGAATAAGGAAGGAGCAGCAGAAATTATTACCCGTGAATCCTATATAAAAGATCCTGTGTCACAGAAATATGTCTGGTCTTCTTTGGAAAGGTAGACTGACCCCAATTTTAGGACACCACAGGAATTCAATGTAAATTTGGAACTCTATGTTACAATTTACAGAGGTGTAGCTAACTCAACAACTGGAAAGTATAACAATTACTGTCTCTTGTTTACAAAATTTTTTTCTGTTCAAGCCTTCTTTGAACTCTTATTACATAAAGTCAACTCCATGATCAGAAAGGCCATGAGAATTGTGCCAAATGCTAGATGAAGATGTGAGTTTGTCAACCCCTTCACCAGTCCTCTTGTTTACCTGGTTGCCCAATGAGATCGGGTCTCTCTATCGGATCAAGACTGGTGTTGACAAAGAGTCCCAGAGCCAAGGTGGGAAGCCAGGTAGAAAAATACAACAAGTCTAAGAATTACAGGCAGGACTGGGAACAGGAAAAGTCAATAAGGCTCCAAGCCAAATGAGAGGTCAGAAATCACATGCATATCAGGAGTCCAGGTTAAGTGTGTAGGTTAAAAACCAAGCCAGCAGTTAGAAACCAGGAAACCCACAGGCACCAGGGAGCAATGCAAGTCCAAGGGTCAGAAAACAAGTAAAAGGCCAAGACAGCCAATTAAAAAGCACCATCATAATGAACTTCACAAAAGTCCCTGCTGTTTCAGGGTACAAGGCTCTTCCTTCATTTCTGTGGGAGATGTGACCAAGAAAGGTTATGTGGGTGGAAGCTGAGGATCCATGTTAAAAGAGTGGAGTCAAATGACAGAGGCGCCGTGTCCGGAATCATGCTGAAAGACGCATCATGACACCTCTGGACAGTGCAGTAATTAGCCACCTATGTCACATCAGGATTTCAGAGCACACTGGCCAGGAACAGCCACATCCCTGTCAGTACCATTTTTCCACCTCCTGGCACCCTTTCCCTTCTGGTTCCCAAGCCCAAAAAATTTCATACTGCCCATCGGTGATCCAAATCCTTCCTAGGAGGCATAGTTCTCAGACTTTCCCATTTCCTAAAGTCTTTCAAGTGAAAGAAAGAAAAAATAATGCTTCTTTTTTTTTTTTCAATTTGGACAGCTTATCACAGATGCTAAGAGGAAGCAAGTGTATCAAACTCTGAGTTTAAATGATATATATCCTTAGCTATTCTAAAGGTATTTGAATTTGAAGGAAAGAACTAATTAATACAAAAGTGCCTCTAGAACTCTGTGCCGGCATGCTAGAGGAATAAGGGTTAAAAACAAAACATCTCTCTTTTAAAAAAAAAATTACTTAAGCACACAACTTGAATCATAGTTGTAAAAAAAATGTTGGTTTTCCTACACGTTGAAACGTACTTATTAATCAAGACTTCTAAAGACTCTGTTTAAAGGTGATAACTGATTCATCTCCCTTATCTCCCTTTTTAATCAGGTATAGTTCTAGGAATAAATGCAGACAATTTGAATTTTAATGATTTCCAACAAGTGATATTTGACCACATAAAAAATTCAAATATTTCTGTTTTCTAGGACAAAAGATAAATTATTGCAGAGGCCACGCTACACAACAAAAAGAGCATGGGCTCGAAATTGTCTTGGCAAGTCCCTCCTCATCACTGGTCCCAGTAAGCTCACAGAGATAAAAATACAGACTTCACAGGGCCAGGCGCAGTGGCTCATGCCTGTAATCCCAGCACTTTGGGAAGCCAAGGTGGGCAGATCACTTGACGTCAGGAGTTTGAAACCAGCCTGGCCAACATGGTGAAACCCCATCTCTACTAAAAGTACAAAAAAAAAAAAAATTAGCTGGGCATGGTGGGGGGCGCCTGTAATCTCAGCTACTTGGGAGGCTGAGGCAGGAGAATAGCTTGAACCCAGGAGGTGGAGGTTACAGTGAGCCAAGATCATGCCACTGCACTCCAGTGAGACTCTGTCTCGAAAATGAGAGAAAGTGAGAAGTGAGAGAGAAAGAGAGAGACTTTGCAGAGTTCTTGTGAAGATGAAAAATTATGCATGATAAGTATCTAGTACACAGTGTAGCACATCATAGGTGTTCAATGAATAGTAGCAACTGTTACTTTTATTCCACTTACCTAACAAATGCCCAATCACTCTACATTGTAAACACACTTCTATCTAATCGAAAGAAGAGAGAGTAAAGCAGGAAGAGCATCTAGGTGCAGTGGCAGAAATTCCAGTGTAAGAGTAGAAAACTGGGTAATGATCCCATTTTCATCACCAGTTAGTTGTGTGAGTCTTTGCAAGCCACCTAACTTCACTCAACCTCAGCTTCCTCATTTGAAAAAAATGAAAGATTTGAACATATAACTTTAGTCACTCCCAGATGTGAGGGTCTCTGCCACTGATTACCTTCCCAAGCAGAGAGAAGACTGGTAAAAGATTGTCCCTGTGTGGGCACAGCCTATCCCTAGATGATCAGATGTTTGCCCAATGCAGCTCTGAACTCACCCTTACGCTTACAGTTCCCAATCCTGTCTCTCATCTTTGGACCTTGCTCAAGAGCACAAATGAATTTCTACTCCTAAGACCAGACATAAACCCTAATCACTAATACATGCTCATCCAAAGATCTAGGGTAATTTGCTTTAGTTACCTGTGCCTCAGTTTTCTCCTCTGTAAAAGTAGGAGAGCAATATTCACCTCATTGAATTTTTATGAAGATTAGATAAGACGTGTTTGTGAAAGTAAGTTATCACCTGTACAGCATTGTACAACACTAACATAGCAACTATGATTATTGTTGATTTACACTGTTGGAAACACTCTATGGAAAACAGAAGAGAAGTTGCATTCTGAGTCAGGACACCATAGTTCATCCATCTGAGCTCCTGCCTTCTGTGGGTTTTGTAAGCCTAGAAGAATCAGGCAGAATAGCATTGAATTCTGCTGTAATCAGATATTGATTTTCTTCCTAACTGAGAAAGGAGGATTATTTAAACTTTCATTTATAGGAAACTGGCAGGAACCTGTTTAAATGGCCCAAGTAAGTTTTCACCTCTTTAGCAATATCCTACCCATGTGATCAGAGGTTTCCCTATTTCAAGAGGTAACTGCAGAATTTCAGGAAAGCCACCTATTACTAATTGTAACAAATCCATCAATCTCTACAAAGAACAGCAGACCTGTCCCTCCAGAGCCCAACTCTTAGGCTTTGCTGGGCTTACTGCTCCATGGATCACCAGGCTCCTGTGGTCACAAGGAGGCTGTAAGAAATGCAAGGCCATCTAAGAGGAAGCTGAGCATGCTGCTGTGTTCCTCAGGAATGTCCTGAAATGCCCCCTGTTTGCAGTGTTGTGAAATGTTGTAGATTCTCTTCCAGAATTTTCTCCTCCATACCAAAGTCTAAAAACTATTTGTTGATAAAGGTTTTAGGCAGTTACTTCAGAACATAGCCCCATGTATTGGGTTTTCTGAGCAGTCAGCTATGTAGAAGCTTTAGTTAGCATTCTATCTATCTATCTATCTATCTATCTATCTATCTATCTATCTATCTATCTATCTCATCCTTCCCATCCACACTTGCAGGTCACATGCCCTTGGCAGGGTTGATCTCATAAACAGAATAGTAAGCAACTACTTGCCAGTGTAATTTGAGATGTGGCACAATCCTCCTGCTCAAAATATCATCCCCACCAAATGCCACAGGGCCTAAAATTCCCAGTATTCAGCTCATGGCTGCTAATCCTCTCTTGCTTCACCCCATCATCTCTCCTAGTACCTGCACGTGTGAAGCATGTCCATCCTTTCAGGCCTAACTCAGCATCACTTTTTCCTGAAGCTTTTGTGAGCGCCCAGTTGGAAGTGATCTCTCATTCCTCTGAACATTCAAAAAGCTTCACTTGTGCCTCTTTTATGTTACATATTACTTTATATTTAAACACCTGTACTATATCCCACCAGGCATAATCTGGAGATTCAATTCCTTAGCTGAGTCTTATTTATCTTTGTACCACCATCCCATCCTCAAGCAAGCAGACCCAGAGCTGAAACTTAATAAAGAATCAGTGTCTGACCAATGGGTACTATATGGTTGAATGAGGAGTAAGACACAGCTTCTCCTAGGCTGAGATTTTGCTGCTCACTAACTGTGTATACTTCAGCAGTCACTTCAGTTTTCAGAGCCTTATTGTCTTCCTATAAAATAAGGTCATTGAAGAGTTATAAAATTCCAGAGCTCTCTCAGCCATCATTGCTAATCTACTGGATGATCTTACAGCTCACACTGGTTCAGCAAAAGCCCAATATTATTTGCATTCAATTTTGGAAATGGATTGACAAAATATATACTGTATTAAGGTCTTTAAAAAGGAAAAAGGTAAATTTTTAAAAAACAGTAAGATAAGCCCAAATAAAAAGCAAACACACAGAATAAATTATTGATGGTCCTATTTACTTATGAAGTGGGACATAAATTTAGCTGTGAGCTTCCTAGCAACCAAAGCAAAAATGTATTAAAATAAAAGTCTATCGATTGCTCAAGAAAATACAGATTTTCCTGTTATTAAAATTCAAAAGAAATTGATGTAGCAAACTTTGTACTCAAAAATCCCAACAATGAATACGCCAGAAAGTTTCATAGAACTATTTCCTGCAGTATCCTTTTACAAGAGTGTTCCAGTTATCTATCACTGCGCAACACCAGAATAGTGGCTTAAAGTGACAGCATTGTGTATTATTATCTTGCTGGGGATAGAGGGGCTGAGCTAACGAATTCTCACTTAGAGTCTCTTACAGAAATGTAGTCACAAAGTGACTGGGTCTGAAGTAAGCTGGAGCCTAAGCTAGGAAGATTCAAACAGCTGGAGGCTAGAACAGTTGGTCCTCTTCGGATATCTCTCGGAGGTCTCTACATGTGACTCCAGCATGGCAGTGTTAGAGCAGCTAGAACTCTTACATGGAAGCTCAAGTGCTGAAAGGGAGACAGCCAAGCCAACTTTAGCACCTTTTATGAGCTAGCCTCAAAAATCACGCAGTATCACTTCTAACACATCCTATTTGCCAGAATCAAGCCACTAAGACCAACCTATATTCAAAGGAAGGGTATTTTAGTCTCTATCTTTTGATGGGGGAGTGTCCAAGAATGTGAGAATATGTTTTAAAACCATGATTAAGGAAAAAATAGAAATTTGCTATTCAATAAATGCTATTCTTTTGAAAACCAAAGAAGAAATACTTCAGCTTGATTCAGGGATAAAATTTAGAATTACAGAGTTGTGCTGTTCAATATGGAAGCCACTGGCACGAGTGGCTATTTAAACTTCATTAAAATTAAATAAAACATTTTCAGTACCATTATTTTGTTTTAACAGCCAAAGAAGAAATACTTCAGCTTGATTCAGGGATAAAATTTAGAATTACAGAGTTGTGCTGTTCAGTATGGAAGCCACTGGCATGAGTGGCTATTTAAACTTCATTAAAATTAAATAAAACATTTTCAGTACCATTATTTTGTTTCAAATGCTCAATAGCCACACATGGCTAGTGACTATTAACGATGGACACACAATTACAGAACATTTCCATCAATGCAGAAAGTTCTATCGAGCAACACTTATCTAGGATAATGAAAGAACAATATACCCTTAATGGAGGCTGAGGTGTAGGGAGCATTACTTGAGCCCACAAATTCAAGGTTACAGTGAGCTACGATCATGTCACTGCACTCCAGCCTGGTGGCGGAGCAAGACCTTGCCTCTAAAAAGAAAAAAAAAACTATATATTCAGCTGTCGATTAGAACTGCTAAGTCTTCTAATTAAGCTTTTGGTAGGAAATGGGCAAAAGAGATGTCCAAATTGTAACATTTGACAAGACTATGAACTGCATAAAATCTGTGTTGCTAAAAAAAGATAGTCCATATGCCTTAAAAATCAACCAAGTAGGAGGTAGATTCACTTCCCTTAAAGAAGACAAAGGTAGGCCTGGGTGGTTGCTGTCAAAATGGGCAAGCTCATAAAACCTGGGAAAGTAGTGTTGGTCCAGGCCGGACATTACACCGGATGCTACTCTGGATGCAAAACCATCATCGTGAAGAACACTGATGATGGCACCTTAGAATGCCCTGACAGCTGTTCTCTGGTGGCTGGAATTGACTGTTATCCTTGCAAGGTGACAGCTGCCATGGGCAAGAAGAGCACCCAGAGGTCAAAGATCAAGTCTTTTGTGAAAGTTTATAACTACGATCACCTCATGCCCACAAGGCACTCTGTGGATACCCCCTTGGACAAAACTGTCATCAACAAGGATGTCTTCAGAGACCCTGCCCTTAAACACAAGGCCCAAAGGAAGGCCAAAGTCAAATTCAAAGAGAGGTAAAAGATGGGCAAGAACAAGTGGCTCTTCCAGAAGCTGTGGTTTTAGATGTTTTGTTTTGGTCATTAAAAATTTTTTAAATAAAAATAAAAAAAGAAAGACAAAAAATGAAGGCTCCTAACCAAGACCCAAATGGCTGGCCACCTTGCCTCCATGTGGGGTTTTCAGTGAAGGACCTGTCGGTAAGGGCAAAAGTTTCCCCAGACTTTCACACACTGTCTTCTCAAAACATTTGGGGGAAGAAAAATAAAATCAAAGCTACAAAGTTCATTCCCTCCCTCTTTAATTCAACATTTACTGAGTAAGCATGGACGCTATGATTTATATCTGAAAAAAAATTGAAATAGATTTTACTAATCTCCCAAGCCCCAGAAATAAACAAACAAATGTCCATAACATGCCCAAGGAATATCTACTTTTAAGTAGCGTCATTTGCTACTGAAACCATCAGAGAAAAATAGTTGCAAAACGTACCCTTAAGTGGCTGAAAGAGTCGGCCAGCTATATATAATCATTAGATATAAGCCAATTAAATTACAAATACTATCTGCCAAAAATGATGATTTTGAATATAGAAAAGTTGAATTCAAGCCACTCTATTTTCCAGTAAGATAAAGAGGCCATTTCTTGTTAGTGACAATAAAATTACATCACTAGCATAGACAGTAGTTATTTTTGTACTTTTTATAATAAGGGTATATGCAGCTAGATCATGCACAAGTTGTTTCAAATCATTAAGATACAAATTAAAAAGAAGAGTTGGAGGAAGCAGAGGCAGAACACAGTTTCATTTTTTAAAGACTGGAATTATCTGATCTGTTAGGAAACCATTCTCGGGAACACTTGTTGTGGTATAAAGTTCAGACCGTACATCAGTTATCAGATCTTACAGCCCAGCTGCATTACATATCTTCTCCTTCACCCTCCCCACCCTCTCTCCACCCTTTACCCTGCTCCGTGCCTCAGGAGGCTGACTTGTATGGGCTGCATCAATGGGCTCCCTCACCCTAGCCCTTCTAAAGGAGTTCAGCCAATGGGAGGCACCCGCAGGAGATTAGAGACTGGGAGAACAGGAAGTTAGAGAATTTAACCCCCCAGCTTCCTCCCTACTGGGCCACCGTGGGTTGGCTGCATTCCTCACCCAAATGCTGATGTCAAGCAGCCCTCTTCATATGGCCCCACTCTCCAAATCACAGTAACCCCTCACTTCCTTTGATTTTTCACCCATGAATTGCAGTGGCTCCCTGCTATTATTGCTAGCCTAAAGAACTATACCCGCCTCTCGTAGATTTTCTTCAACTCTGCCTGTACCTTTGTATCTAGTTCCTTTTTTCTTTCTCTTTCCTTTTTTTTTTTTCTTTTTAGGAGTCTCGCTCTGTCGCCCAGGCTGGAGTGTAGCGGCGCGATATGGACTCACTGCAACCTCCCGCCTCCCAGGTTCAACTGATTCTCATGCCTCAGCCTCTCGAGGAGCTGGGATTACAGGCACACACCACCATACATGGCTAATTTTTGTATTAATATTTTTAGTAGAAACGGAGTTTCACCATGTTGACCAGGTTGGTCTCGAACCCCTGACCTCAAGTGATCTGCCCGTTTCGGCCTCCCAAATTGCTGGGATTGTAAGTGTGAGCCACTGCACCTGGCCTGTATATAGTTCCTTTCATTAAAGTCTCCTTAGTTACTCCATTCGTGTGCACTGTTTCCTTACAAGCCCTGATGATATACGAATTCATGACTAGTCTTTAATGCCCAGAGACCAAAGAAAGATCAATTAAATATATAAGCAATCTTAAAGTTATTCCTGAAAGATTTTTCCAGCACATCATAAAGGGTATAACATGATTAATAATGGAATATTGTACCTAAATCCAACCTGTTCCTCAGGAAATATTAAGGAAAAAAATGAGAACTACAATTTATGAAATACATTGAAATGAAAAGTCTGCCAAAATAATGACTCTATGATTTCATACAGCAATAATGTCCTTTAAAAAAAAAAACAGGGGGCTGGGCGCGGTGGCTCACGCTTGTAATCCCAGTACTTTGGGAGGCCGAGGTGGGCGGATCACGAGGTCAGGAGATCGAGGCCATCCTGGCTAACATGGTGAAACCCCGTCTCTACTAAAAAATAGAAAAAATTAGCCTGGCGTGGTGGCGGCGGGCGCCTGTAGTCCCAGCTACTCGGGCGGCTGAGGCAGGAGAATGGCGTAAACCCGGGAGGCGGAGCTTGCAGTGAGCCGGGATTGCGCCACTGCACTCCAGCCTGGGGGACAGAGCAAGACTCTGTCTCAAAAAAAAAAAAAAAAAAAAGGGGCAGAAAAGTTTAACCAGACAAAATTAATAAGAGTAAACAAATTAGCCCTCAATTAGAGCAGAACTTGAGCAGTTCGGTTGGTAAGAAGTCTTTGTAATCAACAGCACTACATGAGGAAGTAATATCAGGATGCAATCAGCAAATAGACTTGTTATCCCAAAGATAGGTGAAGTTGTTCTGGAGTTAAGTCCCTGAAGCTACCCTGGCCCTTACCACTGCGGTGCAGTGAGTGAACAAAATTCTTAAAGTCAGGCAAATCTGCTTTCAAATCTCCAAGTCAAAACCATTTACAAAGTGAAGGAAATAATATTTCCAATGTAGAGTAGTTGTAAGGATTAAATATAAAATACGGCCGGGCGCGGTGGCTCACGCCTGTAATACCAGCCCTTCGGGAGGCCGAGGCAGGTGGATCACGAGGTCAGGAGATCAAGATCATCCTGGCGAACACGGTGAAACCCCGTCTCTACTAAAAATACAAAAAATTAGCTGGGCGCGGTGGCGGGCGTCTGTAGTCCCAGCTACTCGGGAGGCTGAGGCAGGAGAATGGCGTGAACCAGGGAGGCGGAGCTTGCAGTGAGCCGAGACTGCGCCACTGCACTCCAACCTGGGCGACAGAGCAACACTCTGTCTCAAAAAACCAAAAAAAAAGAAAAATACATAAAAAATACCTAGCACAGTGCCTGATTTGTTCAAGTCGTTAAGAAACAGAAATTCAAAAAGAAATCCAGCAGAAGGAAACCAAAGACTTACATTCCAAGACCAGCCTGAAAATCAGCAAATAGATTAGAAATATATATGAAATATTATTTCATATATAGAAATATATATGAAGGAATAGATTGACAAAGTGTTCCAGCCAGGCTTCTGTGGGTCATGTACATTTCGAGGACCTCTGTAGTGGATGAATTCCTTTCTCAAATTCCCTTCTGTAAGAAATAATCACCTAAGAATTTTCTCTTTCTCCGTCCTGGAAGATCTCCAGCTTTCCTTCTTTTTCTTGCACTTTATGTTTCAGGTTAATTAACACTTTTCCCAATGTACATACTGATCATTTCTTGCTATCACAAACTATCCTAGAGGGCAGCACAGTTCAAACGGTTACTGGACTGAAGTAGGCACACCATTGGCAAGTGGGTGACCTTCCAGCTGGCTGGAAAGTTTTCTGGCACTTTGTTCCAGGAGTGTCCTGAGTGCAGTACCCAGCCAGGTCCGCTGCTCAGTCTTTTGAGATCATCCCATCTGAGTGACTAAACATTGCCTTTGGGTGGGTGGGCCACACCCAGGACCCGGAAGTAAGATCATCATTTCCTCACAAAAGGGAATGCTTTTTCCTTCCATTCTATTCTTTGTGTTATGCCACAGACACATGACTGACCCTAAAATTCATATTTTAACAGCAATCTCTAAGATATAAAGATTCTTCAGCAGGACCTTAAGGAAGTAGGAGTGAGGACAAAGTGTTTAGACATACGAGAGAGGAAGAGTGTTCCGAAAACTAAGACACTTCACAATGTGTTGGAAAGTCCCATGAAAGCACATGTAAGAGAACCTTGAAGACTAATCAATTCAGAAATCCCACCCCCTCCTTGGAGTTGGTTTACAGACCTTGCAAACATAGGCCCAGTTCCCCGAGTTTTCCTGATTCTGGAGTTGCTGTTTCATAGATCCTCAAGACGAAATTCCTAGTAGACTCCTCAATAAAATATTACATGGTGAAGAGAAAGAATACAAGTAAAAGGGATCAACATGTAGCAAACACCTACTATGTGTCAGGCATTGCATAGCATTTTTTATACATGTTATCTCAGTCAATCCTGATAGCAACCCCATCAAATAGACAGTGTAATCCCCATTTCACAGGTAAAAATGAAAAGACTCTGAGAAGTTAGGTAACTTACTTAAAATTAACTTGTAGAACAAGAATGTACACCAGATCTTCCTGTTTCTCAGCCCATTCACATTTCATACTGCCACACATTCATCAAGGATGTCATCTATCGCTCAGCATCTTCACATGTAGCTATAAAACCCTGTAACACATTCTGTTTATTCTGGCATAGGCTCTTCATCTGTTACACAAAGTTGCTGAAAGTGTCAATGACTTTTAGAAATCCAGATAACCCAAATGTATAGTATCCTCCATTCTACTATTTTCTACATGTAACTGGATGCTTGACAATGAACACCTGTATCAGTTGTCTGTCATTGCATAATAAACCAATACAAACTTAGTGCTTACAACAATTTATTATATATCATGATTCTGTGAGTCATTTGGGCCATTCTTCCATTGGTCTTACATGAGCCTACTCACAAAACTGCATTTAGCTGGTAGGTTACCTGGGGATAGGTAGAGCTTGAGGCAACAGGGCCTCTCTCTACACATTGTCTTTCATAACAAGCTTTTTTACAACATGGCGATCTCAGGGCAGCTTCCAAGATAACAAGCCTCAAAGTGCACACATTTTACAAGCTTATGTCCCAAGCCTTTGGCCAAAACCCAAATCATTCTGGGAGGGGGCTTGGGCATGAATACCATGAGGCACAATTCACTGAGGATCATTATTATAATGATGTACCACAGCTGGCCCTCTGATCCCAATCACTGACATCCCTCCCATTTGCAAAATGCATCACTCATCCCAAAACCACCAAAGATCTCATCCAATAATGGCATCAAACCACAAGTCCAGACTCCTTATCTGTCTCAGGTCCAGGTGTGGCTGAGGCTACCTGGGTGCAGTTTCTCATGCAGCTCCACAGGTGTGGCTTCTCATCATTCAGGAACCCATGAATTAAAAAAAAAAAAAGTTATTGTCTCCATGCATACTCATCACACAATTGTGAGAATGGTACACTCAATAGATACTCCCATTTAAAAGGGAGAGGAAGAGAAAGCCACAAAGCCATCTGATCCATAGCAATTCTGAAATCCAGTCATGAGTATGTTGCAGGACCTTCTACTCTAGGTATAGAAAATGGTTCTTGAATACAGCCTGGTTTACCTACTTCTACTCTCTGGAAGTGGTTGCCTCTGCTTTCTCCAAGATGACCTATGTTTTCAATAAAAATAGCCTGTGTGTGCAGCTGAGTAATTTTC
This sequence comes from Nomascus leucogenys, assembly GCF_006542625.1. Classification (NCBI taxonomy): domain Eukaryota; kingdom Metazoa; phylum Chordata; class Mammalia; order Primates; family Hylobatidae; genus Nomascus; species Nomascus leucogenys. Next base: position 41,725,562 of record NC_044392.1, on the reverse strand, counting down.
TCAGCTTACCTCCTGTTTCTATTTATTTTTAATTTCTTGTACATCAGTTAGTCTAAACTAACCCAATACCTTTCTATGTGGGCTTTCTATATGTCAGGTGATAGTCCACTTGATTAGACAAAAGCTATACCCACAACTATTTTTGAGATAGGCCTCTACTTTGGTTCAGTATGTCAAGGTGCTGTGGAAAAAATACCCTTAAAATTCTTAAAAGCCATTTTGCCTAGCTGAGAGAATCTAATAGTCACTATTTAAAATCATTCTGTGGTCTTAAGAAAGTCTTGTAGCCACACTCTTGATTTGATTTGTACCCTGGGACCATTTCTAACTTTGAGAATCTTTTGGCAGTAGGAGAGAATGGAAATGTGAGACAGTTTTATTTCTCACCTAGCATATCCTGGGCACTCCATATTTGCTTTAAATTCTGCTTGCAAATGGAGCAGTTCTTTTTTTTTTTTTTTTTTTTTGGTTCATCTCTCTCTTCCTATACCTTGTTATGTATCAATTTTAAAAAGCTAATTGGCCCCTTCAGCATTCTAAATGGAAACTTCCTTAAGCCAAATCTACAAGTTCATTAAGTACATTTTTTATCTTCCAAGCTTCTGGAGATGACAGTGTTGCCAGTTATTCTACTACTATATAATGTGATTTGCCCTTTATCAGCCTCCAGTAGTGGTTTCCTCTCAGGTCCTCAGGGTCCACTAATAATCTACTTGCTGCACCTACTGCCTCTGCCAGCCACTCAACCCCAAAGCCAATGCCGCATAGGTTAGCTTTTTGTTACAGCAACATACCATTTCTGGGTATAAATTTTTGTATCGGGCCGGGTGCAGTGGCTCACGACTGTAATCTCAGAACTCTGGGAGGCCAAGGCAGGCGGATCACCTAAGATCAGGAGTTCGAGACCAGCCTGGCCAACATGGCAAAACTCCGTCTCTAATAAAAATTTAAAAATTAGCCAGTCATGGTGGTAGACGCCTGTAATCCCAGCTACTCGGGAGGCTGAGGCAGGATAATCGTTTAATCACTTGAACCTGGAGGGTGGAGGTTGCAGTGAGCTGAGATTGTGCCACTATACTCCAGTCTGGGCCACAGAGCAAGACTCCATCTCAAAAAAAAAAAATATATATATATATATGTTTTCCATTTCTATGAAGTAAATGACCATATATATATGTATATATATATATGTATATATGTATATATATATATGTATATATGTATATATATATGTATATATGTATATATATACATATGTGTATATATATACAGACAGAGAGAAAGAAAGAGATATAGATATATATATATAGATATATATCAGTTTTCCATTCCTATGAAGTATATGACCCCAAAATTTAGTGGCTTAACAGCAATTTCTATTTCTCATGATTCTGTGAATTAGCTGGGTCACTCTTCTGCTGGTCATACCTAGGATCATTCATGCAGCTGCATCCAGCTTGGGGACTGGGCTCAACTGGCCTCTCCTACCATAAGTTATATTAATTCAGGGCTTCTTTATAGCATAAAGGTCTTAGGGTTCCAAGATGACGAGACCCAACAGGCGAGTGCTTATAATACCTTTGCTTCTATCACTATTTTATTTTATTCTATTTTATTTTATTATTTTATTTTATTTTTTTGAGATGGAGTTTCACTCTTGTTGCTGGAGAGATCTTGGCTCACTGCAACCTCCGCCTCCCGGGTTCAAGCAATTCTCCTGCCTCAGCCTCCCAAGTAGCTGGGATTACAGGCATGTGCCACCATGCCCGGCTAATTTTGTATTTTTAGTAGAGATGGGGTTTCACCATGTTGGTCAGGCTGGTCTCAAACTCCTGATCTCAAGTGATCCACCTGCCTAGGCCTCCCAAAGTGGCATGAGCCACCTCGTCTGGCCCACATTTGTTTATATCACATTAGCCAAAGCAAGTACAAGGCTGAGTCCAGTACAAATGTAGGAGAGGCATATATAAGGGTGTGGATACTAGGAGGTGTAATCCATTCAGGTCATTGCTATAACAATCTGCTCCAAAACCAAAATGTAAGTTTCATGCTTTTATCTGCATCTTTAGTCAAGTATATAGCCCAATATCTTGTTCACTTGGACTTATTTGGCATGTTTGTTTAATTGAATTAAAGAGGTAGAAAGTTTTAGAAACACAAGGACCAGAAAGGCTGAAACTATTATAGTTTTGGAAATCCAAAATACTGTAGAGCAAAGCTAACCATTAAAAAACATTTTTTCACCATTTTTCCATATTCTTGTGAATCAAATATGTTTTCTGACCAAAGGGATTTAGAGTATCATAATTTTCAAATAAATGACTGATTCATCAACCTTGTCTCTGTTATGGTCATAGCTATTCCAGAAATAAATTCTATATGAATTTGCAAATTTTCTCATCCTAAATAACTGTTTGAACATCTGAATAATCACACAATGTAGATTCCTCCGTATTTGCACAAGAGAAAAAGAATTAAATAGAATTACTGGCATTTCAAACCCAGTATTTGAATTTTGCTAAGATTAGACGCTAGACTTGATTTGTCTTTCCCATCTGAGGATATAGGTATATTTAGTTTTTCACTAAAATAAAGAGAATCATAGCTGTGTTTTAATGGCCTCAAAGGTTCTTTTCCTAACAGTCATTTTCTCCAGAAGAGGTTGAGGTTTTTCATCAACAGTAGTGGATAATGATGAGCACATTTTGAAACTGACTCATGATTAATGATATCTTCCTTTCAAGGATTGATAGACCATAAAACTCTGCGCTAAAAGACACATTCTTCCCTTGCTACCAATTGTGAGTCTAAGAATCCAGGTATGTTTGCACAGTTTTTTTCCCACGCAGCAGAATATCCCATCAAAGTGTAACAAGGGGATTCACTGAAAACTCAATTTGCATGTGGTGGTTTTTTTATTTTGTTCTGTTCTGTTTTGTCTATTTGCTTGCTTGTAATACAATTACCCCTCTGCCTAAGTTTCCAGTTCTGGCAAATGATGTTCCTACCCCAACGTAGAGGACAACAGGAAGGGTTCCTGAACCTATTTTTTGGGACCAGTGGGGCCAGTAATGCATTCTCTATTTGAAACTCCTGCTACCAATTGGTCCTGATAAGTATGTGCAGCCTATTTTGATGCTGATGATAACAATAGCCAGTGTTTATTGATCCCTCACTGTGCCAAGCATTGTTCAAAGCACTTTACAGGATTAACTCATTTAATCCTCACAATTTTCTGAGGAAGGCATTATGATTTATCTCTACTTTATAGAGAAGGGCACTGAGGTGTAAAGCAATTTATTCAGGGTTAAATAGTTTTAAATGGCAGAGCCAGGATTTGAACCCACCACCAACTCTATTGCTTCAAAGACACTGGTCTCAAGCAGAATTCAGAATTTTTTCATACATCTGTGGCCTTGGGACTGTATCCACAGCAAGAAGTCACCGACACTCACGGGCTTTAATGTTAGTTAACCTATCTGACTTTCTGATGCTTTGCACAAATTGTTAATAGAAAGGCAATTATCAACGACATCTCGGCCTAGATTGTCTCCCTGATTGTTGGGGAGACTATATTATCCTAGAATCCAAATGGGATTTCTACCCAGGCCACTATCTGTGCTGATATGTCATGGCCTCCAACCCCACAAAGCTTGAACTCTCATGTGCCGTGCGCCCTCCCTAGTCACCACCACCGTGTCCCACCCTTACACACAGTCAATCCAAATGCGTTTCCTGAGGGTGTACTGTATGTCAGGCTCATAGTATACACAGAAGATAGACCCACATACTGGGAGCTTTCATTCCCAACAGCCCAGACTTCCAATTTGAGAAACATGATTACTTTGGGGAAACACCAACCTGGAAGTCATTAATGGGGAGAAATGTTTTAGGAAAGATTCAGACTAAACCACCTTTGTAGTCCCTTCCATCCCCATCCCCAACCTCTTAATTTCTCTCTAAGGCAAGCATTTATTAGTTTGATTTCAACACACACACTTGTACCTGTAATTACTATATAATGTCTGTTTATTTTTTTAAATGAAAATGAATTTAAATTAATCTTGTTTTGTGAATTTCAAGGCACCCCCTGAGATAAATGAAGACACTCCAGGGTGTCATCAAAGCAGTGCTGGGAATCCTGCTCTACAAAGTAGAGAAGAGAGCTCATTAAACCTTGAAGGAGACAGAGGGGAGAAATGTATATAGATATAGAGAGAGCACACTAAAAAGAGAGTTTTATGTGTGCATTATACATGCACGCAAATACATGAGAAAGGTGGTGCAGCAAAATGTGGTTATCTTTAGGTGACTTGTTCCTCATAAACTTAATATCAATGCCACTCATGACTAAGCTCTCTGCACCAGAGAGGAGAACCTGGGAGCAACATTTCCAAAATCCTTCCCATAGATCTTGAGTGCCAATGAGAGGCACCTGTGTAAGATGTGGAACGAAAAGAGAGACCATCATTTGCCAGAGACAGGTAAGCGCAGAGGCAGATGAGAGGCTGAAAACAGCGTCCAGGTGAATTTCTTGAGACCCCCCCCAACCCGACATGAGTGCTAGAGACAGATCGTTGGTGGGAATTTCCCAAGTTCCTGAGACGTACGGTGGAATCACTTCCAGGCAAGATCTTAAAGAGAATCTCATTTAGATGTTACCAGCTCAGATCATCTGGTACCTTTGCTACTCAGCCCACCTGCCAGGTATGTAAACCTTGAATTTCTCATATTGCTTCCTTTCATACTAGGAGAGCATAGAATGGCTTCTCTTTTCCTAATTGAACACCAAATAATATAAATAGGTAATAGGTGATGATTTTTAATATTTTGCATGTGTATGTATTTTAATGCTTTTACAATAAACATTATTTTAAAATATAGCAATAAAAGCTTTAATATGTGTTTATATATATAATGTCATAAATATTCTAATACACACACTGCAGAAGCTCAGAAGAGGGACACAAAACATGAATTGGAGCAGGGAAAGATTCCTAGAGAAAGTGGTCTGTTCCCAAAGTGAAACTTAAGGAAGTTGAGGTGTTGCTGTAGGCCAAAGGTAAGAGCAGGGCAGGAAAAAGGCACAGCATGGGCACAGGCACATAGGAGAGCTCTGCTTCTCTGACTGACTACACATCGTTCATTGTGATGAGACAAACACTGCTGCAGAGGAATGAGGTAAGGTGAGGCTGAAGGAAAAAGCAAGAGGCCTCATCCTGGAGGGCTTGATATACCAGTCTATAAATCTTGGGGATTTGTTCTTGAAGATAATAAGGAGTTATTGAAGAACTGGAAAAGTAAATCTGTGCTCTATAAAAGTCTGCAGGTTCACAGAGGGGAAATGTGTAGAGGGCGGAATACAGGAGGCCAGTCCAGGGATCCACAGAGATAATGGGTCCTTAGGAGGTTTTGGGGGGATGGGATTTGGGTGGGAAGAAGGTCTGCTACAGAGGGGAAAGGAGGGGCTTGTGTGAAAGGTTGTCCATGGTGCCTTCTTTCCCCTAAACTATAGGGAGGCTAGAGACATTTCAACTGGAGGATAATGACTGGGGCACTTTTTGCCTTGCCTGGAAACTAGTGTAAAGGTAGGTAGAGTAGGAAGCAATGTTTCAAGCATTCCTCTAGAAAGGAAATCTGGAAACCAAGCCCTTCCTTGGAACAAAAAACAGGAAAGGTACATGTACATTAAGCATGTTTTTCTTGGACATCTTTCTAACCCGCAGATAAAGTCAATGTGTTGTTCTAATCCAGGATTCTTAGGTGTTTCTAATTGACCTCAAGTTTTCACCCAGGCCAGTTAGGCCCCTTTGAGGCCTCTCCCTCTGCTGATCAGCTCCTCGACCCATAGCCCTGCTCCGCTAAAACTTCTCAGCTCCAGAGAAGAGATACCTGGAGATCAATTCACTACCTCTGTGACCAGACCACTTTCTGGGTGCTACCGATGACCAAAGGAAAAACAGAGCTGCAGGGCAAACAAGCCTTACACCAGGGCTTCTTAGTCGTAGGTGTGCTTATGAGCCACCTGAGGATCTCACAGGTCGGGGGCCTGAGATTCTGCATTTATCACAGGCTCCCATGTGACATCAACTGTGGATCACACCTTGAGAAGCACTGGTCTAAAGGTGGTGGAGGGAGCAGCCAGGAGTTTAGAAGGTGCCAAAAGGAAACCAGATGCTGACAGTTTGTGAGCTCCATTGGTTCATCATATTTGTTGCATCTGCACTGGAAAATGAACCTATGTGGCCTACAGTTTTAGAGACCGAAAAATTAAAGGGGAAAGAAAAAAGCAATACAGCAGTTTAGAAACTCCAAAGGTTTAGTGCTGTGAAGAGCATATTAAAGAAAAGAAAATAAAGTAAATAAAGGCAACTGTATTGGTTTTCTATTGCTGCATAACAAATTGCCACAAACTTAATGGCTAAAGAAACACCATTTATGATGTCAGTTCTATAGGTTAGAAGTTGGCCACAGGTTAGCTGAACCTAAGATCCGGGTCTCCTCAGGCTGATATCAAAATGCCAGCCAGGCTATGGCTCAGCTGAGGCTTGAGGCAGCATGAACAGAAGAAGTGAGAGTCCACCAACGTGGTTTTGATCACAGAAGTGCCTCTACCCTAACTGAATGCTCCCTCTTGATTCTACTCTCATCTGCCTTTGTTGAATGGCTTTTCAAAAACCAAAGCCTAGTCACCACCTCCCTCCCCATCTCCAGCTCCCATGATGATAGCATCTGATGTGAGGCAGCATTCCCAACACCCCAACTTAAACTTTTAATGCGCTCCTGGGATGATCTAAAAAAAAAAAAAAAAAAGAAACCATAATTTTAAATGCGGTAAAGGCAATTGACTTGTCAAAAGTACAAGAAATCAAACAGTAAATTGGGAGATTTCAGTTATGGTATGTTCTGCAACAGTATATGACTCACAAATTTTTCAACAAGACAAAAAAAAAAGAGAAACAAGGAAAAGCTATCAGTGCCATCTTGTGGAAAGACCTATATTAAAATGTCCAAGGTAATCTGACCACACCCCAGACCATTTCAGCGCCTCTAAACCCAAGGCTGACACACATCCAACTGACACCAGGGTAGCTTCACTGTTTGTTTGCAGGTAATGGTTCTGGTAGAGGCTCCATTCTAATTGCCTGTTTCTTGTGCCATGACCAATCTTTAAATAATTTGTATATCATCTCTAACTGTACAAATACCACAGCAACCTATACCTCCAACACCATACACACACAAAACTCATGCCCAGACTACTCTGGTTGGTTCCCCCACAGACAGCATGGTTCTCCAAATATGGAAAATTTGCATTGACCTATCACAACATTCCTGCATACACACACTTAGACCACAACTGCTTACAGTATAATTCTTTCTTTTTGAATTAACCTTGTTTTAATTTTATTTTACTTCTTGAGTTTATTGTAAGTTATTTTTCTTCTTTCCTTCAAACTGAATATTTTTATCTATATTAGTTACATATTACTGCATAATAAATTACCCAACATTTGATGGCTTAAAAGAATAAATATTTATTATCTCACAGTTTCTGTAGGTAAGGAATTCAGGAGAGGCTTAGCTGGGTTGTCCTGGCTCAGGGAATCCATGAGGCTATAATCAAGATGTTGGGTAAATCATCTAGAGTCTTCATGGGCTGGAGAATTCACTGCAACAATAGTGAGCCACTGACTTGATGGTTGGTAGGAGGCTTCGGTTCCTCACCACATGGATCTCTCCACACAGCTGCTTGAGAGTTCTCACAACATGGCAGCTGGCTTCTTCCCAAAGCTTCCCATGGCAGGCCTTCTTTCCAAGAGAGAACAAGGCAAAATTAAGTATTTTATGATGCAGCCTAGGACATCACACACCACCATTTACACAATATCTTACTGGTTGCAAAAATCAGCCCTATCAATGTGGAAAAGTACTACACAGGCATGAAATGGCTCATTGGGTACCATCTTGGAAGCTAGCTGCCATACCATTTCTTCTTAGGTTCAATTTCCAGATCATCAAATCTTAGGTGTGAAGTGTATTTAGACATTAAAAAATCAGAACAGTGAGGACACTGAGAATTCTGACTGTAGTCCAAGGGCCACAGGAACCTGAACCCAAGCAATCCTTCACATTGGTGGAACACAGGGACCTACCTGGAGGAAGAAATTCTCTGACTCCAATTGCACCCCTCATTGCCACTAGCATCAAGCCAATCAGGGGACTGGGGCTTCAATATGAACAAGAACTAAGTCAAAACATTCTTATCAGCTGGAAAAGGGAAGCTGGGATGCCCTAAAAAATATTCTGTTGAGCCTTATTTTTTACTTTTAAGTTCAGGGATACATGTGAAGAATGTGCAGGTTTGTTACATACGTAAAAGTGTGCCATGGTGGTTTGCTGCACAGACCATCCCATCACCTAGGTTTTAAGCCAGCATCCATTAGCTATTCTTCCTGATGTTCTCCCTCCTCCAATCCCCACCCCAGACAGGCCCCATAATTTGTTGTTCCCCATCCCCATGTGTCCATGTGTCCATGTGTTCTTATCATTCAGCTCCCACTTATAAGTAAGAATATGCAGTGTTTGGTTTTCTGTTCCTGTGTTAGTTTGCTGAGGATAATGGCTTCCAGTTCCATCCATGTCCCACAAAGGAATGATCTCATTGCTTTTTATGGCTGTGTCATATTCCATAGTGTATATGTACCACATTTTGTTTATCACTGATGGGCATTTAGGTTGATTCCATGTCTTTGCTATTGTGAATATGCTGCAATAAGCATACGGTGCATGTATCTTTATAAAATAATGACTTGTATTCCTTTAGGTATATACAATCCAATGGGATTGCTGGGTCTGCTGAACTTTTCACTGGACAGTAGACAAAATGGAAAGAAAAATCCCTCTCTTCATAAGACATTTCTGGTAGTTCCAACTCAAGCTTATGTTCCCCCCACTGACTTCTTTTGCACTTGTTTTTACTGCACAATTAGCTTTTTAGTATGTATTATCTGATTGTCTTTGATGAGCAATTTAGTACTTTATTATATGTCCTGAGAATAATTACATCAGAGTCTAAATCCCCCCCAAGGATGTTGTAAATTCCTTGAAGTCAGGGAAATTTCTTAAGCTTATTACTCAGCCCACCATCAGTGTCAATAGATTGTTCTCCAGGAACATGGCCCCTCCAACACACTCAAATACACATGCCATCACACATATGCACATTACAAGAGCAGTGCTCTATAAAGAACAAGCCTTATTTGTCCCATTTCACAAAAATAGTAGTTAGACATAGCCAAGATCATACTGACACAGCCATTCTTTATTTAAAAGCATAGTCAAGTAAAAATACACTTCAAAGAGATACTACCCAATACTCAACACAGTCCTCAAACTTGTGCATTTAAAAAGAATTACAAATACACATTGCCACATGGTCCAACAGACTCACATTCACTCCTAGAAATGTACCTTCGCAGTCTTACCAATGCATTCTACTTATTAATTTCCCGTTCATTTGTTTATTTAACATTTTGAGCCCTATGGGTCAGGCTCCATATTAGATGTGTGGAATTCAAAAACGGAACAATGCATTCTTGCCTCCTGTGCAAACAAGTATCCTCAATCCAATGAAATTACTATACTGGGAAGACATATTTATACAAGGTGAAATGGGAGAAAAAAAAAAAAAAGCCTAAATCTTCTTGAGGGTTAGGTAACTCTGTACAGAGGAAAGAATAAAAGAAGGTCAGTATCATGTATGTGGGCAGACAAGGAGGTGGTTAGTTGCAGAAGTCCTGTTAATTGCAGAAGTCTGAGCCAGGAAACCATCAGAGAGGGTTTTTCCTTACAGTTTGAGGCCCCTTGGGCCCAAGACAAACCATCATATGGCACCCTTGACATATGGCACCCTTGACATATGGCACCCTTGACAAAGCTTAAGGCAGGGACCCTGGGCCCTTTCCACTCTGGGTCTGCTGGAAGGGAAGGGCAGAGCTTCCTAAAAAGAGAGCCAACTGGCCTCTCCACACGGAGGCCCTAATGGTTTGATGGATGCACTGCTAGCCCTGCAGAAACCCACAAGAGGGAGAGAATCACTGTTAGGGGACTCAGGGAAGAGGAAGATCTCGGTCTCCCAAAAAAATTTTCTCCTTCTGGAGAATATGGGCTTCGAGCTGGATATCAAGGAGGCAAAGACGGGGCACATAGGAGTGTAGGGAATGAAGTGGAACGTTCCCTTATGAGTAGGGGAAGCAGAGAAAGGAGAACAAGGCAAAGGGACTAAGAAAAGATTAACTTACAAGAACAAGTGCTAGAGTCTTGTCTCCAGAGGTAGTGCAACCAGAAATCCTGAAGAGCAGTTGGATTGAAAAGAGAAGTGGGAGGTCAGGGGGTGGGGGGGAGAGGTGACTGGAGGCTGAGAGGCCATGGCTAGGAAAGAAAGAAAGGAATAAACTGGGGAGGGCCAGTAACATTGCTAGGAATTTATGTAGGAAATGAGAGTGCAAACAAGAAGGGCTTAATTAGGGCTGTGATTGTCTGGAAGGAGAAAAAGGGGAGATTTGGCAGCTCCTGGAACCTGGGGAAAGTAATTGTCTGGGTAAATGGTAAGTGTATTTCCCACAGGGTCAGAGCAGGCTTTGATCTTTAGGAGAAGACAAATTGCTTTCCATCTTGCTGAAGCCAAATTAAATGGTCAAACGTGTGTCATAGGTAGGTGCAAAGGGAAGGAAATATAATACATCCTCATGGCCAAGTGCCCTGGGCTTGGATCACTGTGTCCTTGGCCAAGTTAACCAACTTCTTTAAGCTTCCAATGATTCATGTACAAAAAAAGATACAAAAATACCTTTCACATGTGGTTCTTCCAGAAAGCGCTTGGCACAGGGCCTGGTACATGAACAAATTCAATAAGGGTTAACTATATTCATAATTACAGTTAGTCTGCATTGCTAGAAGCACATTATTCAAATGAGGATATGGACTGGTCAGATGACAGTGGAAACGGTGTTCAGATCTAGGGGCCCCCACCTAGTAAGAACAACACTAATCAACTCTAGCCTGCCCAGGGGACAGTGACCCAGAGAACTAAAAAACCTTGAAAAATGAAGAAATATGAAATACTAATAAAAATTAAGAAAACCCACAAGCGTTTAACCCAGATAATATTTGGGGACATGAGGGGGTTATGTGAATAGAAAACAATGTTCCATTTAACTTTAGGAAATGGAGGTGTTATTAAAGATTTTGGAGGCATTAGTCATCATCCTTTGGTCAAGTTTATTAACCTCTCCAGTGTCTCTGTTTTTTCATCCATAAAATGGGATTCATTAGATCACCTATCTTATAAGATTACTGTGGCAATTAAATGAGTCAGTATGTGTTAAGTGCTTAGAAGACTAGCACATAATAAATCCTCAATAAGTCCTGAGGAGCAACTGGATTGACAGGAGAAGTGGGGGTTGACTGTTGGTGCTGGTTATTATTATTACTATAATTATTACCCTGAGTAAGTTTTTAACGGTTCCAGCAATGAAAAAATGAGAACAGCCTCCTGTGCAGCAGTAATTCCCTCTTACTGGAACAGTTCAAAAAGTCGCTGATAACGACCAGTCAGTCATTAGAGAGGAGACTCCTCGTCCTGGGAGAAAGCCGATTTGTCATCTCTTAAACCCCAGGGCATCTAGGGTGAAGGAAGTAGAACTAGGCCGGCCCGCGGGGAGGCAGGGGCAGGCGCCAGTGACGCAATGACTGCAACATGCCGCCAGAGTGCAGCAGAGCCCGACCCCGGGTTGTTCCATCCGCAGCAAACAATTCCTAACTCGCTCCAGGTCTGCCTTCTTAGCTGAGTGGGTTGAACCCCGCGGAAGTAACCCAGCCCATTATGATGATCCAGCCAATCACCGCGTGACCTGCTCGGACGGGGCGGGATCGCGGCGCTTCCCTCGGTCGCTCAGAGCTGGGTTCCGCGTTCCAGCACCGCCCCAGGCTCTGGGCCAATCCCCGCGGCGGGGCAGAGCGTCCCCGAGGGCGGTGCCCCGCAAACCACGTGGCCCGGAAGGCGCCGAGGCCAAGTAAGTGGTGGGTTACTTGGCCCGGAGCGGGCGAGGGGACGCGTGGGCGGAGTGGGGCTGGCCAGCCTGGTCCCCCATGACCCGCTGTCCTGTGCCCTCTCCCAGCGATGGGCGTGCAGCCCCCCAACTTCTCCTGGGTGCTTCCGGGCCGGCTGGCGGGGCTGGCGCTGCCGCGGCTCCCCGCCCACTACCAGTTCCTGTTGGACCTGGGCGTGCGGCACCTGGTGTCCCTGACGGAGCGCGGGCCCCCTCACAGCGACAGCTGCCCCAGCCTCACCCTGCACCGCCTGCGCATCCCCGACTTTTGCCCGCCGGCCCCCGACCAGATCGACCGCTTCGTGCAGATCGTGGACGAGGCCAACGCACGGGGAGAGGTCAGCGGGCGGGGTCAGCGCAGGGAGGGAGGGGCCTGGAAGGTCAGCGGGGGACACAGGCGGAGCTGGGGAGACCGGGCCTGGAATAACTTAACTGGGCTCGGGGAGGCAAACAGTAGGGCCGGGAGACGGGGAAGCCATTGCGGGGGAGGGAAGCGCTAAACGGAAGGAACTAAAGAGAGGGCGAAGCAGTGCGAACGGGGCTTGAGGAGAGGCAGTGAAAACCAGCTAATACTGTGAGTTGAGAAGGAGCAGGGTATGGACAAACACCTGGGAGAGGTGGGGGTTGAGGTCAGGTGGAGGCTGTTTACCATTTTCTAGAGTAAAGCTGTCCAAATATAATGGAACCTAAGTGGCTCCATGCAATGTTAGTTTTTCTAGCAACCGCATTCTTAAAAAGCGGGGAAGCAGATAAAATTAACTTTGGTGATCTTAATGAGATATTTTCATTCTTTTTTCTACTACCTCTTCATACTCTGTTGCGTTTTTCACACTACATCTCAATTTGGGCTAGCCACATTTCAAGTACACAGTAGCCACAGTAGCCGTGGCTACTGGCTTCTGTATTGAACACCGCAGGTGGAGGGCTGTGCGGAGGTGGACAGTTCTTGAACCAGCCACTGCAGAGGCCTCCTAGCCAGCTAGTGCAGGGACAGCCCTCCCTGACTTTGCTGCAGAGCCCTGGACCTGGCACAGAAGAAGGAGCTGTGGGGAGAACCAAGTGAGGGGCAGGAAACAGTTGTGGGTGGGGGAGTTGAGTGGCACCCATCGAGCCCCCTCTTCGTAGGCTGTGGGAGTGCACTGTGCTCTGGGCTTTGGCCGCACTGGCACCATGCTGGCCTGTTACCTGGTGAAGGAGCGGGGCTTGGCTGCAGGAGATGCCATTGCTGAAATCCGACGACTACGACCCGGCTCCATCGAGACCTATGAGCAGGAGAAAGCAGTCTTCCAGTTCTACCAGCGAACGAAATAAGGGGCCTCAGTACCCTTCTACCAGGCCCTTACTCCCCTGCCCCATGTTGTCGTTGGGGCTAGAGATGAAGGGAAGTGGACTAAAGTATTAAACCCTCTAGCTCCCATTGGCTCAAGACACTGAAGTAGTCCACCCCTGCAGGCAGGTCCTGATTGAAGGGGAGGCTTGTACTGCTTTGTTGAATAAATGAGTTGTACGAACCAGGGCACGTTACATGGTACTTTATAAAGCATTCCCACACATCAACTTATTTCAGCCTCACTGTAGCCCTGTGATACAGGAAACACAGATGGGCCATCTCTGTTCTTTGGATGAGGTGGGCAAAGCTCAGAGAGGCCCATCTTCACACTTGTAGAAAGTGGAAGGATGGGCCAGAACAGCAACACACGTCTTCAATCCGTTGAAGATGCTGAAATGCTATGTATCTGCTCCCTGACAATATTTGATGTGTTTTCTGGGGGAGCTAGTCAATGAAAAGGATTCAGGTCCAGAGTAGCCTGGCCTCCTGGCATTCCCAGGTCTCTGATGCTCACAGGCCAGGAGGCCCCTCCGTGTAGGCCCACCTGCTGCACACGTGTCACCCTTGTTTATCTGGGGGTAGAGACAGCCTGGATGTCGCACTCACAGATAACCACCATCTCCACCTCCCCAGGGCTGGGCATCTCACCAACCTCAGGTGCTGCTCAGCTCATCTGGGCTCTCTGGCCCGTTCTGCTGCCCCACAACCTCAGGCCAAAGGACGTGAGAACAGAGCCAATCTAGGCAGTTACGCAGAGCAGATATTTAACATTAAATGAAGAGTTCCAGGGCTCTAAATCTTGGCCATGTTTCTCAGATGTTATCTCCAGTTATCCCCTATTGGACCCCATTCTGCCCCCCTGTTGGGCCCCGTTTTGCCAGCACTACTGTACTTTTTGACTTAGAGATGGGAAGAATGGCATATATCCGCCCAATGGACTCTGCTGTAGGTCTGCCTGTGCTCTTTTCTGCAATAGCAGGCTGAATAAGATAGAAATTCACCATAAAATGTGTGAGTTCCTGTACGTACCTGTATGAGTTCTGTTAGATCTGGAGGCCACACAGTGGGATGAGACACGATTCCTGCTCTCGGGAGCTCAGCCTGCTGGAGAACATGGGCACAGAGTCCACCACAGACAATGGATGCTATTGTAGACATGCATTCCACTTCCAGTGGAGACATAGAAGAGCGGGGAGTCAAGGGCTCCCCTGTAGATCTCATCTTTTGTATCGTAGACCAGAGACAGGCCTAGCCAGCTGGTCCTCCTTTCTGCTGCTTTCCCCCTTCCACCACTAACCACCCAGTTCATCCCTGTCCAACTCAACCTTAAACAAGAGATACAGCTGAAGTCTTGCCAATCTAAGGCCATAAGATGCCCTCTCCCCAGTTTTCCTTTATTTGTCAAATCTGAGTGATCAGTTCTTCAAGCTTAGTCCCCACCTAGCCTACTCAGGTGAGGATGTCTCCCAAAGAGAAGAAACCCACACATTCCAGGCATTCTAGCTGCAACAGAGGAATGAGAATGCAAATAGAGGATGTACTGACACCCTTACCCTCCTGTCAACAAAAGTTCTGTCTACCCTGCTCTCCCCCATCCACCCCTCCCCCAACAGTATGGCCCCATTCTGTTTCTGATGCAAACCAGAACATCTTCCAAAGGGGTGTGTGTGTATTTTCATGTGAAGGGAGTAGGGCATGAAGGGTGTGAATGGGCCACTTCCTGAACCCCTCCCCTCCAGTCTGAGGGCTTACCAGGATGGAGAGAGAGAGGTGTGAGGCATGAAGCTTCCCCAAGTCCGTGTCTCTACTCTGATCCTCACCTGCTAGGCCATACAACCAATCCTTGCCCTTTCTGCCTCTTTGTTCCTGTGTCACTCCATCCTCCCCACATCTCTGCACTGTGGAAGAGGAATATGCCCTTCCCTTCCTCCCAAGGCTCCTGCAAAGGAAACAAAATTTTTCTAACCCCACTAAAGCCCTCTGTACTGCCTCCATCCCCATAATTTAAGCAAGTCTCCTCTGCCTCAAGAGTTCCTTAGGGAAATACACATATAATTAAGTGCTTAAGGAAACTGCTTTTTAAATAAGTAAGAGTTCGCTTGAAATAAAAAACTCTGCCCTTATCCGTCTACCTGAGGGTTAACCTGTGGCTTCCTTTGGGCATTTCCACTCCCAGTTGTTTTTGTCTTCTCACCAAGCCCTCTTATGTCTATGGCTACCAATAAGGGGTAACAGACTAGCCATGTCCCCTTTCTACGCTGAGACAGGTGATTGATGCCACCATCTAAAAAGAACATTCGCCTTAAACCAGGATATCTCAACTATTGATATTTGAAAGTGGGTGATTCTTTGTTGTTGGGGCTGTCTGTGCATTGTTGGATCTTTAGCAGCTTGACCGGTCTCTATTCACTAGATGCCAGTAGGATGCCCCTGCACCCCCCAGTTGTGACAACAAAAATGTCTCTAGACATTGCCAAATGTCCCCTGGGGGAGCAAAATCGGCCTCAACTGAGAACTGCATCAGACCAACAAGCACTGGATGCAGTCATTGGCTTTCATTTCCTCTGGGAGTGGAAGTGGGAACATACTTGGTAACGTCTCCTGTGGATGCACACATCTTAATAGGACAGAAAGGACCAACTCAAACCGCCTACCTTTTCAAGCAATGTCTGGTAGCCATCCCTGGTCCCTCAGCCTTTTTCCTGGCTGGTTTCCCAAGACAGTGATAGACACCATTAACTTTCCATATTCAGGAGACTTTGATTCTCAATGAGCTGCTGATGGGCACAGCTGCAGTAACATCTACTCCCACCCCCATGTTTTTTTACGTTTAATTCATGTTTATTCTCTGGTACGTGATCAGAGTTCTCTGCTGAACGGAGGCTTCTCTATCTGGAAAACGTCCCTTCATATCATTTGGGCTCTGCAGCAGTCAGCTCTTGGGTTCCCCTTTCAGAAAATTATCCAGTTGCAGAAACAACTGGAAGCAGGTCAGAAGGAGCACCAGCCTTAAACCTTAACCTTAACAAGCACCTTCTTTGAGAAGATTCCTCCTCATCCTTCCCTGACTGGGGCCCTTTTGCTCTCTGGGTTCTGGATTCCATGACTGCCTCACAAGCCATGTATCCCAACATAGGTGTCCTGCTGCAGAGAGGACTGGAGTGGGGAAATAGGCCACACACTGCGTACACTGAGACTGGCACACACCTCCCTTGGAGCTATACTTGGTCATCACCCTTACATCCTGATCCATTCATAACACGTGGGGCTCCTGTCCACAGGAGGCTCATCACTGCTTTTCCTCTGGCTGAGGAGGTCCCACCTGCCCCCCATTATCCCCAAGATCTAGTCTTCCCGGGGCAATGGTGAACACATTACCTGGGGCAGAGATTTGATCCAAACCATAAACCATTTCCCAGAAAGAACTGCACCCGTGTGCCAAGCTTCAAATCAAATGTTCTGCTGTCTGTATCCTGCCATTCTTTCTGAGAATTTGGTCTCACAGGATTGCTTTGGCACAAAACAATGTCAATTACCACAAATGCATTTTGCATTTTGTCATGACCGTACTTTTCTTACTTATAGGATCATAATTGCCATCATTTACAAAGTGCTTACCATGTAGCAGGTGTTTTACATACATTGTGTTATATTATTTTATCCTTACAACTCTGCAAGTCATGTATTTCCCCCTTTTTATAGATGAAGGGACTGAGATTTAGACAGATAAATAACATGCCCAAAAACACACACTGTTGATGGAGCTGAGATACAAACTCAAGTTGTAACTTCAGAGCTCATGTTTCTTTGGCCAGGCATCCCATTTGCCAAGACTTTTCCTGGTTTCAGCCCACAAAGGCATCTGCCTTCATGATTAGAGGTTGGCCTCATGGGGCATCTCATCAACATGGCTTCCAATGACCACCCTTTTTATTCTCTTAGGAAGCCAAAGAACAACGCTGCATCTGACACTCATGTCAATAGTACCTGAATTATGTGCTTCTCCTTAAAATGTGGCCCAGTGACATGTTGGGCTGGATGATAAAAAATAAAAATAAATTAAAAATGTGGCCCGAGTATCTAAGAGCAAAATAGTGACACTGATTTATCAGGGTGGTTCTCTCACATCCACTATTATCTAATTCAAAGCAAACAGATATCCTTATCTGGCATGACAGTCTTAAGGCATGTGTGTCTGGTATCAAGGCTTCAAACATGTCTTTATGTCTGATGATTTACTGAAAACCCTAATACCCTTTCTGTTTTCTTGTTGCTTGAGCCCTTAATGCATGCCAGGCACTGTGCCAAATGCTTTACAGACATTATCTCATTCCATCCTCAAAAAAAAAGAAAAGAAAAAACAAAACAAAACAAAAAATACCCTGTGAACAAAGTATTACAATAACCAGTGCACAGATGGATAAACTGACCCAGAGAGTTTAGGTGATCTGCCCACAGTCACCGAGTTGAGCAGGATTCAAACTTCGGGCTGTCTAGCTGTAAACCGCCGGTTGCCTTCCCTCTTGGGAGCAGAGAGAACAGACTTTGTTGTAATTAGAAAATATATAACAGCATCTCGTATTCCCCAGAATGGAGTCATCTGGACTCACAGGGCCATCGGTGGAGCTCTCCAATCACACGGCTTCCCCAGCACTGCTGCTCAATGTTCAGTGGCATAACTCTGACTTGGGAGTGCGCAGGCTGCCAGCACAGTCATCATCTCTAACAGGCGTCTGCCTCAAGCCTCCAACACCATCAAAAATATAATCCCCTGTTGACTTAGAAGTGAATTACATAAGCACTTCTTCCATTACTTTAAAATTTTTCTCTGGCTATTATGGATTCGAGGCATGCTCTTGAGAAGTCAGCATGCTTGTCCAAGCAAGCAGAAATTTAAGAAACACTTTGGTGCATGTCCATGCCTGAAATTGATGACTTATTTGCAACCTTGATAACAGAGTTTCTTGTGCCAATAAATTGCTTAAATTGCTTTGACAACTCTTTTACCCTATTTTTCCACTGACTTACTCTGTCACCATAGATATATAATCATGAAACAAATTAGTGATGTTTTCAATGTATGGCATTCAGTATGGCAAACAGTTCTGGGATTATTTCCCCGCTAGCTTTTATCAACAAAAAGAGTCAAACTCTAAAATATTTTAAGAGGTTTACTCTGAGTCAAATATGAGTGACCATGGCGCGTGACACAGCCCTCAGGAGATCCTGAGAACATGTGCCCAAGGTGATCGAGGTACAGCTTGGTTTTATACATTTTAGGGAGGCACAAGACATCAATCATCAATCAGATGCATTTAAGAAATACATTGATTTGGTTCAGAAAGGTGGGACTACTCAAAGCAGGTGGGGAGGGGGCTTCCAGGCTACAGGTATATTTAAACATTTTCTGATTGACAATTGGTTGAGTTTGTCTAAAGACCTGGGATCAATGGAAAGGAAATGTTCATGTTAAGATAAAAGATTGTGGACCGGGCACAGTGGCTCACGCCTGTAATCCCAGCACTTTGGGCGGCCAAGGTGGGCGGATCACGAGGTCAGGAGTTGAAGAACAGCCTGGCCAACATGGCCAAACCCCGTCTCTACTAAAAATACAAAAATTAGCTGGGCGTGGTGGCATGCGCCTGTTATCCCAGCTACTCGGGAGGCTGAGGCAGGAGAATTGTTTGAACATGGGAGGTGGAGGTTGCAGTGAGCAGAGATGGCGCCATTGCACTCCAGCCTGGGCAACAGGGTGAGACTCCGTCTGAGAAAAAAAAAAAAAAAAAAAAAAGAGAGATAAAAGATTGTGGATACTAAGGTTCTTTTGAAATCTTATAGTGGCTGCTCTTAGAGATAATAGATGATGAATGTTTCCTATTCAGGCCTTTAAAAGGTACTAGATTCTTACTTAATCTCTTCAGGATTGGGGGGCCTGGAAGAAAAAGCTCTAGCTATATTAATAGAGATTCTTTACAGATGCACACGTCCCCCCACAAAAGACAGCTTTGCAAGACCATTTCAAAATATGGCAAAGAAACATGCTTTTGGGGTAAAATAGTTTGACCTTCTTCTTTGTCACGTAATGTTATGCCAGAGTCACATTGGAAAGTAGGTCACAATATATAGGGTTAAATATAACCCATCTGATGAGAATTTGTGGTTTGAAGGTCATGACTCCCCAGACCCCTTAGATAGGAATTTGGGCAAGATAAAAAAAAATCAGAGCTCAGTCCTCACTTTTTAAATTATTATTGGTTTTATTTTTCTTTTTTGAGATGAAGTCTCACCCTGTCACCCAGGCTGGAGTGCAGTGGCACAATCTTGGCTCACTGCAACCTCCTCCTCCTGGGTTCAAGTGATTCTCCTGCTCCAGCCTCCCGAGTAGCTGGGACTACAGCCACCCACCACCACGCCCGGCTAATTTTTTGTATTTTTAGTAGAGATGGGGTTTCACCGTGTTAGCCAGGATGGTCTCGATCTCCTGACCTCGTGATCTGCCTGCCTCGGCCTCCCAAAGTGCTGGGATTACAGGCGTGAACCACCGCGCCTGGCCAGTCCTCACTTTTACAGTAAACACACCACTGTATCTTCTTTAATAATATACATTGAGCATTAGTGACTCTACTCCAAACTCAAAGGGACCCCATGGGAAATATTAATCCATGCACCAACCCACAGGTGACACCACTTATCCTCTTCACTAGATTTTGTGTGCCCTTGGGCTCCCCCACCCCAGTGAAATTCACTGATTTGCATGTTTTCCATAGGTACACTTCCTGAGATCTAGCTGTGGCTGGGTGCAGCCTAGAGCCATGAAATAGAATTAAAGTAGCCACACTGGGATCAAGCCTCCAGGCAGAACAATGCCATTCTTGACCACCACCTGTAAGGACCTAAGGAATCCAATCATTTTCTTCATCTCCTTCCTCACCTTATATATTCCTCTCTCCCACAGGCTTTGTTCTCTTCTCTCTGCCTGTGTTGGGGGTCCACAGAACCACTCTCAGGTTGGATGTTTTGCTAGAAGGACTCACAGAACTCAGAAAAGCTGTTATACTCTTTTCTTTCCTCTCAAAATATTACCCTGTCTTGATATACTCTCGATTATAGTATATTACAATGAAAGGAAATGAGTTAAAATCAACAAAAAAAAGAAAGGTATGGGCCGGGTACAGTGTGGCTCACGCCTGTAATCCAAGCACTTTGGGAGGCTGAGGCAGGTGGATCATGAGGTCAGGAGATTGAGACCATCCTGGCTAACACAGTGAAACCCCATCTCTACTAAAAATACAAAAAATTAGCCAGGATGGTGGCACGTGCCTATAGTCCCAGCCACTCGGGAGGCTGAGGCAGGAGAATCTCTTGAACCCCTGAGGCAGAGGTTGCAGTGAGCCAAGATCACACCACTGCATTACTGCCCTCCTGCCTGGGCAACAGAGCGAGACTCGGTCTCAAAAAAAAAAAAAAAAAAGAAGAAGAAAGAAAGAAAGGTACATACGGCAGAGTTCAGAAGAAACTAGGCACAAGCTTCCAGTTTTCCTTTCCCAGTAAAGTCACATGGACAGTGCTTAATTCTTCCAGCAACAATGTATGACAGCACATACAAAATATGGCCAACCAAGGATGTTCACCTGAGCCTTGATGTCCAGCATTTTGTGTTTAGTTTAGTTTAGTTTAGTTTAGTTTAGTTTAGTTTAGTTTAGTTTAGTTTAGTTTAGTTTAGTTTTGTTGGGGTAGTGGGGGGTCAGTCACGTAGGCATGCAGCATTCACATAACTCAGTCTCCAGCCCCAACACAGGTCAGACTGAAACAACATGGCCCAAAGCAGCCTAGGCATATAAAAACAGGTGCTCACCATAAATCACATTGTTAGCAGAAATGATCTGGCCTGGCTCATGGTGTCAGGTATACAAAGACACTCTTACCATGCAGGATATTTCAAGAGTTCAGAGGTCTCAGAAGCTAATCAAGGGCAGTCTCAACGACCCTCGGAATGTGCAGGGTCTGGGCAATCCAGGTCTGCTGAGTTGATCTTTTACTGCACACTACTCCACACTACTTTTCCTGCACATTCTTTGTGCCCTCTCCACGTGACAGTCTGGGCAGGTGGGATGCTTTGTTCTCCAGCTCTTTGCCTAGCTCCCAACTCCTACTGACCCCTACTGGTCATAGTTTAAACATCACTTTTTCAGGAAAAGGTTTCCAACAGGCCCTCATGTATTCCCAAAGTATCTGTCCTACTTTGAGGCCCTTTGCTCACCAATAATAATTCATTTAGTCATTTAATGTTTCTCTGTATGCTGCTGCAGTCTAAGGACCATGTGCATACCTCTAGCACAGTACAATGCCTGGCACATCAATACTCAATCAACAGATGATGACTGACTAACTGATGTGCTGTCACTTACCTGGGTATCTGCACATAGGTGAATAAATGGGAAGAAAATAATAAATCTAGGGAATGGATAATCTAGTGGAGGAATACATGGCATATGTACCCTCCTAAGTGTAAATGCAAAGTTGGATACAATTAGCCAATATGCAATGCATAAATATTTAAGCAATGGGATAGTGATTAAAGAGATAAGAGGAGTGAAATTCAAAAAGTTGAACTTCAAAGAGATGTGGAGAGTGAGGTTGGATAGCCTAAAGGGATACACAAATGCTGGATGTTATTAAAAATACCAATGTTATGTGTTGGGTGCAGAGTCCATATGGGGAGCCTTAGACAGAGGGATGAATAGGACAAACAGGTATCAGTGAGGGGAGGGAAAAATATGGGGAGTCAATTGGCATAGATGAAGTACAAACCTCATCCAGTGGGTAGCAGGAAATGCATGGTCAGGTGAAGATAGTGAAAGGGCAGCAAAAACTCATGCCAAAAGGTTTGGATCATATCTGATAACAGTGTGGAGTCACCACAGTTTTCTGAGTAGAGGACATGTCACTAGGTCCAATTTTCCTTAAATTACACTCGGACAGAATGGCTCCGTTACTTAGCCACAATACGGTGCATTATGATTTAACACTGTCAAAGAGAGACAGGGTCTCATGGCTGCTGATTTTTAAGGCTTTTCAGAAGATAAGAGTTAGGTAAGAACCTGCTTTTCCTGCTTGCTGGAAGTTAATGACTTTAATGCTTTGCAAAAGAAAGTAAAAGTGTTGTTTAGTCAGAGTGCTCACCCTCTGGGCCTGCAGGTTATGATTTTTTAATGCTTTTCAAATGGGAAAGGATCTCAAGTGAGTGTCATCCCTGCCTGCTAGAAATATATGTCTTTCAGACGGCAGCTGGCACAGCCTCCTGCTCACCCACTGCTCTGCCTGATTCACTGCATTCACATTTTAAATCTTGGAATGTTGCCATATCTCAGTTGACCCAATTCACAGGTCCACAGAGGCAGTGACCCCAGGTGCTGCAACTCAGTCCAGCATTTCTCCCTATTGTCCCAGGTCAGGGGGTGTCCTGAGCCTTCAAAATTTTTGCCTCAGTTACATCCCTACTCCCTCCCCTTCTCTGTCACTACGTCTGTCCACTTACCCTCACACCTGTCTTCTCTTCTCCAAATAGTGATCAATTTTTCATGTACTAAAAAGCCACACAGATCAGGTGGTATGTTTTTTCTGTAAACAGAGGGCATGGTGTGTGCTGAGGAGAGGAGGGCTGTGGACTGGAAAGACAGCTCCCCACAGAGGAACACCCCAGGTCCTGGAAAAGTCAAGGCAGCTGAGTCTGGAGACTCAGGCATCTCCTGGTCAGCACTGTTCACCTGAAGACCTAGAAAATCACAGACCAGCACAGGCACCAGGGAGTCCTCTCCTGTCCCTCACAGGGGACTGCAGAGCCCAAGATGGACTAGGCAGAGTGGACAAGCCTGGGTCTCCACATTCTGTTCTGCAATCCTGTGGTCCCAGATCTGCCCTGGCACCAGTGCTCAAATTCCTCCAGGGACAAAGGAAGACTGGGAAGATATGGAGGGTTCCAGGCCCATGCAGGAGTCAGGCCACACTCTTGAGAGGACCCTCAACCCACCCCAACCCATCTCTGCTCCTTTAATAACCTGGAGGCCACAAGGGAAGTCAATGGGATCCCCAGGTGAGGCAAATCAGAAAGAAACCAGGACACTACAAATTAAAATAGGAATAACAACAATAAGATATGATTTTATATACAGCAGGATTGGACACACATACACCCACCCTCCTCCCACACACACACACACACACATCCACACACACGGACACATTCACACACACCAAATCACAAAATACTAAAGTTAGCAAGGCTAAGGGGAAACGGGAACTCCTAAACTGCTGAGGATATGTAAATCAGTATAGTAACCTTGGAGGGTGATATGTTGATTAGTTCACCCCAAAATCCAGCCACTTCACTATATATGTGTATATATATATATATATTTGCAGACAAATTCTACATTTGAGTAAGTTAGCGACATGTATGAGGCTCCTCACTTATTCACTAATGCAATGCATGTTGTATTGAGCACCTACTATATGCCAGGCACAATTCTAGGGTCTAAAAATTGAGTGTTAACAAAAAGCAAAATGTCTGCCTCCATGGAGTGTATATACAGCTTTGTTGAAATAGCCAAAAACTGAAAACAACCTGAAAGTATATTGCTAGGAAAATGGACAAACACTCAACTAGAGATACCAGTATCAACACAGATGTATTTTGGAAACAATGTTGGGTGGGTAGGAAAGAAACTTGCAGATACAAAATACTATTTGTATGAATAAAAACAATACTATAAATTGTGTGTTGATACATACATGTTTCACAAATAAATGGTCTGGACACCTACCAAACTCAGAATCTTAGCTGCCTCCGAGAAAGGAGAGAAAAGACCAGGAAGGAGAACTTCAAGTTTAGCTGAAATGTGCTTTATTTCCTAAAAAGAAAACATCTGAAGCAAATGTATATGTGAAAATGTTAGCCGTGTATATTTAGGATGTTAAGCATATAGACGTTTGTTGCAGCACGTTGGGTCCTTTTTCATTTTAGTTCAAGATAGGGAAGCTTTTGTTTTGTATTGCTTTAAAATTTTAGAAAAGAATTAGGGGAGAGGAGGATTAAGATCCCATCTCCCAGTGACTCAGGTGCCAGAGCCTGCTCTAAATGTGCCTCTGGGATCCTGACCTCCAACCATCTGACCATTGGACAGGACAACTGGGAGAGAGAAGAGCAGAGTCCCCCTCCTGCTGCTGCTGCCCTGGATCTCAGCAAGCTGCTGGGTGCCTGCTCTGTCCCCTCCCCACCACCAGCTAAGTCAGTGAGATTGTGGAGCTCCGTAAATTTACCCACACTGCCGTGGGAGTGGAAATTTACTCAACCACTTTGAAGAGCAATCTGGCACTATCTAGTAAAGTTGAAGAGACACATGCTCTATTATTCAGAAACTCTGTTTTTAACATTTTATCCTAGAGAAACTCTCAAACATGTGCCCAAGGAGACGTGTGCAAATATTCTTTGCAGCATTGTTTATAATGGCCAAAAATCGAAAATGGCACCATTATCCATCATTAGAAGAATAGATAAAATCAGACATGTATATTCAATGAAATACTATTCCACCATGGAGATGATGAGAGCCACACATGTCAGTGTTAATCCATCTCACGAACAAGGCTGAGGAAAAGGGTGAGTTGCAGAGTCCTCCACAGTGAAATACCATTTACATAAAATTGTAACTGTTCCAAACAGTGCCATATATTGTTGATCAGTGCAAGTGTATGTCGTGAAAGTATGAAAACACACTTGGGAGGGATGAATACCAGGTTCAGGGGTTACTTATGTGAAGGGAGAAAGAATAGAACTGGGGAGGAGTATATATGGGACTTCAGCTGATACTGCGCTATTTTATTTCTTTAAGAAAAACAAAAACTTGAAGCAAATATGGCAACATTTTCAAATTAAAAACTGCTGGGTGATGAGTACCCGAACATTTCTTATGTTCTTTCATATGCCTTTCGCTTTTGAATATTTAATAATATTTATTTATTTATTATTTGTTGATTTATTTAGAAAGGGCAGGAAGAGAGGTGGTGGGTAGGGGAAGAGCCTCTGACACAAAGAGAAGAGCGGGCCAGGTGCAGTGGGTCACTCCTGTAATCCCAGCGCTTTGGGGGGCCAAGGTGGGTGGATCACTTGAGGTCAGGAGTTCAAGACCAACTTGGCCAACATGGTGAAACCCTGTCTCTACAAAAAATACAAAAATCAGCTGGGCATGGTGGCAGGCGCCTGTAATCCCAACTACTCGGGAGGCTGAGGAAGGAGCTTGAACCCAGGAAGAGGAAGTTGCAGTGAGTCCAGATCACGCCACTGCACTCAGCCTGGGCAACATAGCGAGACTCCGTCTTAAAAAAAAAAAGGGAGAGATAGAATGAGAATGACAGAAGAGCACCTAAGAAAGAAAGGTGCTCCCTATGTTGGCAGAGCTGAAACATCAGCCAGAGCATAGTAAGAGGGGGCATAGACTCAGGGCAGGCCAGAGAGACAGGGCTGGGCATGCAGGGCGCTATAAAAGAGGGGATGGTTCACTCTTAGTGGAATGGAGAGACATGGGGAGGGAGGGCTTTAGCCAGAGGAGTACTTATATTGATCTGTTTACACTGATTGGGTTACTTGCGTCTGCTCTGTGCAAGACGGAAAAAAGGAGGGTAGGAGCAGAGGCCAGGAAAAGAATTAACAGGCATTTACAGTAATGTAGGCAAAGGACATTGGGGAACTCCATTGTAATGGTGGCAGAAAAGATGGAGAGAATAAGGTGAATTTGAGATATATTTTGAAGAGGAATCAATAGAACTTGGGAATAGGTTAGATGTGAAGTATGACTCTGAGGTTTGGATTTGAGTAACTGGTGGTGCTGTTTACTGCCTGAGAAGACTGGTGGGGATAAGAGCAGGAACCATGACCAGAATTGTTTGTGCATCTGTTCATTCGTTCCCAGCAAGGAGGAGAGGGACAGAGTTTTATTTTGGACATGTCAAGTTCGAGATGATTGTGACCCACCTAAGTGGAGGAGTAGAGCTAAGTAATTGCATATTCAGGTCCAAGATCCTCGGGAGAGGTTGAGCCAGATCAGGAGATATAAATCTGGGTGTCACTAGCATATGATTTCAAGCCATGAGAATAGGGAGACAGTATAAATAGCAAACTCTGAGCATCCCTGCATTTAGTGTCAGGAGAAAGAGGATGATCCAGCAAACAGACTAAGGAGTGGCCAGTGAGGCAGGAGAATCAGGAGAGGGGGATGTGATGCATGCCAAGACAGAAAAGCATTTCAGAGTGGAAGGTGAAATGTCAACAGTTCAAATGCAGAGTGGCCAAGTCAGCAGAGGGCAGAGAATCCCCTGTTGGAGCCAGCAACACAGGAGCCTTTGTGTCTTTAGCAAAAGCAGTTCAGTGAAGTGGTGGGAGCTAAGGCCAGATCACCCACTATTAGGGAGTGAGTAGGGATTGCAGAAGAGGAAAGAGTGAGTGTGGGTGAGTCTTCTGGCCCAAACGGAAGGGAGGAGAAAGATGGGGAGGAAGCTGAAAAAGAAGAGTGAGGCAAAGGAGAGGTTTGGTTTGCTTTGGATGTTATTGTGCATGTCCATATATAGATGAAAAAATCCAGTGGAGAGAGAAATTGATGGTGGGAAAGAATGGAGGGAATGAGTGCAGGAAGGAATACTTTGAGAAGAGGAATGAGTAGGGAATCCAAGCCATGCAGCCTCATTCAGCAAAGTCAGGATTCTAACTCAAGCGTGTCTGACACACACGATGCTCATTCCTAGGTGCCTCTTTCACTCACCCATGAGTGTCCAACTCCCAGGGTCCAGTGCACTAAATCCTTTACCACTATCTCCTCTAAAGACACAAGTTTTATAGTCTTCCCATTTCCTTCTGGGTTCCACATCTACCCAAGGAACTGGAGGAGAAAACAAGCAAACTGAAGAAAATTAAATCTGACCTATTTTATGCATTCTATATAAATGCATGAAATAGATCATGTTTGACAGTGGTAAACAGAGAACCAAAAAAAAATCCAATTTATCACTTTAATTATATATGCATTTCTTCCTCAATCTCCAGCCAAGAATGAGCTTCCAGCCATTTTCAGTTCCTTCTGTGGAGCCATTCCCTAATTTCTAAAGCTGTTTTTGGTAACCACAGATTTCCACTCAAGGATGTTTTATCTGAAGCACACTGAAAACTTAACATGCTGCCTATGATGGCACATACGAGGAGGAGGAATGCAGTGGGTATGTATGAAATTAAAAGTAAGGAAATAGAGGGGAGTGTGGAGTCCTGATTCAAAGGAATAGCGTGGATTAAATTGATGTCCCTCCAAAGAAATTGACATTCTCCTACTGCCACGAAGGAAAGTAATAGGTGCTGAGTTATTTGGATACTAAGCTAATTCAGAGTCAACCAATCACCTTTAGTAAAGTAACCTTACCCTAAAATCTACTTATTCATGAATAAGAGAGGGTAAGAGGACTTGAAGGAGGGCAGGTGAGAAGGCAGTTAGCAGCCAACACACTGACTGTCGCTGTACATGAGCAGGATCAGGGAGAAGGGGGCCTCTGCCTTATTGCAGTCTCCATCCCACACATGCGTGTCGAACACCTGCTTCCAGGCACTGAGAGTACAGCAAAGAGCAAGACAGAAAAGGCCTTTGCCCTCAGAAAGCTTGCAGTCTCTTGGGGCAATGCACACAAGAGGCAATTACAGTGCCAGGGGAAAGTGCTAAATCCTCAGATGGGGATGTATGTGCACCTAGCTGCTCCCAGCTGGAAGTGTGGCCCCACACAGATGATCTGAGGGCTAAGGAAACCAATATTTTATAACACCTATAGCCATTTGAGATACACCAATGTGTCTCGGAATACCAACTGGTAAGGTCTGCCATAGACCACTTTCTCAACTAGAGTGGCTGTGAATTGGGGCTCCCAGGGGATGTGGAATCAAGGTGAGCTTGCTGGCTTGGTTTGGTTTGATTAGAAGAGTTTTGAAGACCTTAGCATCTTTCAGAAGCATCTATGGAAAAAATCCAGTTGAGATGGGAGGACTGAATTCATGAGAGAGAAAAGGGTAGTATAGCATTGGTATAAGGCTCCTCAGAAGATAGAAAAGAATCCAATTTCAGGTGGAGGGTCAAATGTACAAGATACCGTGTGTGCAAAAGTATAATTCTCTCCACAATACTGGAAATTGGATGTCATTATTACTGTGTTACAAATTTAAAACCTGAAACTTAGTGAGATTAAGTCACTGCCCCAGGTTCCTTGCCTAGTAAGCTGCATAGCCAGGACTATAACCTATATTTTTCTGACTCCAAAACGCCTAACAATTATACTTAGGTGCTAGGCCTGGAGACCCAAAGATGATACCTTTGAAGAGGTCATATGCTAAAAGTGTAGAGAGACACTAAAATAAATATAACACAGTGTTATAAATAGAATAATGGAGACATGGGGGAAAATGCTTTAGGAACCACGAAGACTATACCCAAGTATATGCCCGTCAATTCCTGAACTCGTGGAGGCAGGGGTGGACTGGACATACAGCAAGGGCTAAAACGAAATACAAATACCTGGATGGATGGATGGGTGGGTAGACAGAGAATAAGAGTTCAGTATGAATAAAGATTCCCTCCTTGGGGCAAGTGTGGTTCATGTGGCCACAAGAGGTCGCTGCAGACCTGACACAAATGAAGCTTTTTTCCATTGGTGCTGCCATGCTCTCTCCAGTAGCTTTCCGGAAGGAAGGGGTTAGAATGGAGAGAAGGAATGAGGGTGGTGACCAGATGCTCCATAGCGTTTTCTGCCCTCTGTAGGCCGGACCCAGAGCTTCATGCCCAGGCTGGCTTCATCTTCACCCTACTCCTGGTCATTTCCACTCCTGTCCTAAGTTCTAGGCTTTTGATATGTTTCTCCAATGTGGTCTGCCTTTCAGATGTAACTCAGAAATGGTCTTAGGTTTGTCGTTAGGCTTGTAGTTCCAGCTATGGATGAGACTCCAACCCCAACAGGCTTTCTGGCTGAGTGCCTTTGTACAAATTACTTCATCTTTCTGGGACTCACCAAAAACACTAAGGTTGGGAGGAGGGGTCTGGTCGTTAAGTCTTCCTGACCCACACTTCTTACAATAGCTCACCTTCACCGAGCTCTTCCTACTTGCTAGGCATTGGTCTAAGCCTGCAATATCCAAGAAGGCAGACACTTGTCACATGTAGCTGCTTAAATTTTTTAAATTTCAACTACAGTAAAAACAATTAAAACTTCAGTTTCTCCATCTCATGAGTCAGTTTCAAGTGCTTAATAGCTCTCTGTGGCCACTGAACTGGACAGCCCAGAAAACATTTCATCATCACTGAAAGTTCTATTAGATCTTGCTGTCTGAGCGCATCTTATGTTTTTAATCTTGTTTAACCTTCATAGCAACCCTATGATGCAGGTATAATTATTTATCCACTTTAGAGATAAGGACCCTGAGACACAGACTGGTTAAAAAACTTACCCAAGGTCTCTCACCAGATTCATATCCAGAGTGAGGATTCAAGCTCAGATATTTGGCTCTAGGGCCTACCATGCAGAGCTATCCCCTACCCCAAGCTCTCCTGCTCTCCCCTCTCGCCTCCGGAACTGGAATGACTTATCCCATTCCCCAACGGCCATTGTCCCTGAGTACTGCCGCCCTGACAACTGACTCTGAGTAATGAGAGCACGTGGGCCTGGAGCCTCTTCTGGATGAGGATCCACACTCTATTTTCATCCCACCTCCTTTTAGCCCCTGAATTCCCTTAGAGTATTAGTGTTAGTATCATGGGTTTTAATATCTCCGCTAACCCATCCCATTCTCAGTTCAAGGTCAGCCTGAGTCCTGGAAGATTCCAAACCTGGGCAGCAGCCCTGTTGCTGTTCCCTGAGGGTCACCTTCATCCCCAAGGGAACAACATGCAGCCAGCTCAGGTCAGCTCAGACAGAGAGCTGGTTTCACCAACACCTTTGAAGGTGCAACAGCATCTCACTCTGCGGGGGAAGTGTGAAAAGTCAGATGCAGTTCACATTCTCATGCCGCTAGAACCGGGGGAAAGTAGAAGTTGCCGGGGCAGAGGCTTCATCCATTCTGTGTGCAAACCACAAATGTTTGCAAGCTAGACCACTTGCGGTAATCCCCTCTCTCTCCTGCCCCAGCTGCTGCTCTGCAGGGCCTCCACACACCGACAGGACCTGCAGCTGAATGAAGCTGGACACAACTCAGGAGATCTGTTGGAAAGAGAATGATAGAGGAAAATGTATGAATGTTGCCATCTTTAGGTGAGTGGACAAGATGTGTACTTCCTACTTTACTTCCTCACTACTTTTGCCTCTTTCCTAAACAACTGAGTCACCAAAAAAAATACCTGGCAGTGTCAAATTAGTTGCCCACTTCCACTGAGTCAGAACCTAGGGCAAGAAAACTTTGAAAATTCTCTCTGTCCATTCCTGGCCTCAGCAATAAGCACATCAAATTCCATCAGACTATGTAGAACTTCTCACTTAAAGATTTCCAGGAAGAACTTTACTGTCAGAAAATGCTTAGCTGGGCGTGGTGGCGCATGCCTGTAATCCCAGGTACTTGGGAGGCTGAGGCAGGAAAATCACTTGAACCTGGGAGACGGAGGTTGCAGTGAGCCAAGATTACACTCCAGCCTGGGCAACAGAGTGAGACTCCTTCTCGATAAAAAAAGAAAAAAAGAAAGAAAAGAAAAAAGAAAATGAAAATGCTTCCTAGTATTTCGCCTGACTCTGTGTGTCACCGTGAACTCTCATGTTCTGTCCACAGAAGAGATGGGAATGTGTGACCTCTTTTTCTGTTGAGGGAACATTGAATAATTTCCAGTTTTTATCTATTACAAATGATGCTGCTATGAGCACTCTTGTATATGTTTTTTCAGGCTTATATATATACATTTCTGTTTGACATTTACCCAGGAGTGAAAATGCTGAGCCATCAAGGATCCCTGTGTTTAGTTTTGGTAGATTCTGCCAAGCCATTTTCTAGTGACTGTACCAGTTTATATTCCCACTAGTGGTGTACAAGAGTTCTAGTTTCTTCACATCCCCACCAATACTCAGCAGAGGATTGCATGGGGAGGGTCACTGGGCTCCCCCAGACCCACTCGGTCTCAGCTGGTATCACTCCCTTATTCTTATGGAAGGTGTATGGTATCTTATTATGGTTTAAATTTGCATTTCCACAGTGATTTATGATGTCCGGCTCCTTTTGCTATGTTGATTTGACACCTGGATATCTGCTTCTGTGAAGTACCTATCCAATTATTTTTGCCCATTTTTCTAGTATGTTGTCTGTCTTTTTCTTACTGACTTGCAGAAATTCTTATATTTCTTATGTGGGCCCTTTGTCAGCCACATGTATTTAAACTATCTCATCACACCACAGCTCGCCTATTCCCTCTCTTAATGGTGTCTTTTAAGGAATAGTTCTCAAAATAATACCTGACAGTCTTAAAAGCCTCAGATTCTGAAGCTCCATCTGTGTTCTACTCCAGACTCATCGATGTCTGATTCCCTCCTGAACTGAGGATCCTGTGAACCATCCTCAGGGCTCCACTTCTCCATCGCATTGCAGCAGCCACACACATTTACCTCTGGAGACAGGAGCTCCTTGGAAGCTGGGAGGTCACTCGGTGGTCAAGGGGTAGATGATTTTAGTTTTCCAGTGCTGCGCTGTCTCCCAGGCTGAATGACGCTGAGGCCAAGCAAATTCGGGCAGTCTCTGGATCTTTCTAATAGAGGTGTCCCATAACCATGTTCCATCCTAGTTCCCTGGCATAGGCTTGTTGAAGTCGCAGAAAATGTCAGGGATTTACTAGTGATTTACCGACTCCTTCATGCTTAGTGTTCAGGAAAATTTATTCATGTAATACTTCTTCAACCAAAGAGGAAATACCAATTAGAGCTTTATAAGTTTCCTTCCCACTTCCTATTTCGACTATCAAGCTATAGCACCACCCAGCTCAGGCCACACACCCACCTTCAGTCCGGAGGCCTGGTTGCTCTCTGCCAGCTTTGTCCTGGCCTGTTTCTGACCTGTGTTCCCTCCGCTGTGCCAGGACAGGCCCCATGCTGCTCTGGACGGCTGTGCTGCTCTTTGGTAAGTCAACGAGCATGGGCATCCCCTCTTGGAGCACTAAGGACCATAAGTCATCCCTGAGACACCACGTTCCTCATCTTACCTTTCCCACTTCCAGTGGGTTTGTGGCTGGAGCTCAAGACAGGTGCATGCACCTGGGCATGCTTGGGAGAGATGGGCACTGGGGTAGGAGAAACTCCTCAGTGTTTCCTACCCCATTGTCCTGGGTCCTTGGCAGGGCAGCCCTTCGATATGTCAGAGATAAATTAGGGAGGCAGAAAATCACATTGCAAGGTCCCCTAACTTCCCAATGACATTTCTACCTTGTGACATCAGGTTAAAATGCTAATCAGAGCTGTCTCAAAAGGCAATTGAGGTTACAGAAGGGAAGGAGGCTGCTGGGGGCAACAGGGAAGGAGTCAGGGAAATGAGGGGAAACAGTCCCAGGCATTTTGCTCAGCAATGGGAGGTGGAATTTTACAGGATGACATATTTTTATGGAGCTTCAGCATTTTCTTAGAACCAGTTAACAATGGCCAGACCTCTCACCTGGTTGAAAGGCCTGTGCTCTGAGTAACCAAAGCCCTTTTCAAATTGACTGTTTCTCTTCCGCCTACATCTTCTCTCTGTTGGGGGCTATTTCAGATCCATGGGGCTGGTTTGAAGAATCAACTCCATTATCTGATCCATGTCTCTCTCTCTCTTCTCTCCATTTCTCCTCATGCAGGTTACTTGTAACTGAGAGAGCTGGTCTAAGGGTAGAGGATTGTACGGGGAGGGTCACTGGGCTCCCCCAGACCCAGCTCAGTCTCAGCCAGTGTCACCCCCCTTATATCTAAAAGAAATAATTTGGCATATATTTTGTTTCACTTTACAGTTTCCAAGTAGACCTACTTTTTGTTTAATTCTTGGTCCAAATAGCTTGTTTGCTACTTGTATTCATTGAACTAGAAAAGCAAAACTGTTCCTAAATATAACCTCTTCCTGAACAGAGTTTGTGAGAATTTGACCCTGTGAGGAAAATGCCTCTTCCACTCAATGTTCCTTCTCCAGCATAGCATGCTACTCGTGTGTTCTATGAATGGCCATCTGGACAAATGAAAAGGTTTAATGCTCACACTGAGGCGGGGACAGGATAGCCTAATGCCTGGATACACTCCAGGCAAAAGACTCCCAGGGGCAAATGGTACTACCGGCACTACCTTGTAAAAGGAACAGCTCTTGGACTTGTCTAGATACAGTCTGAGAGTGTTCCAGCTTGGAACCCAGGACGAGGATGACAGACAGCAAATGAGGAGAGGAAGGGAATCAGTGACCGGCTGACTGGTGCACAGTGTAATGGAGAACCCACCACTAGCAAATTTGGTCCCACTTGATGCTCACGGACCCCAGAAAAACAGCCTAAAACACAGGCACTGGGGCTGGGTGTGTAGGAACATTTATCTTACCATAAGTGTAGAGCTGCTATTTCCTCTCTCAAGAGCAGGGTGTGGTCATAATAAATTGGTGGCTATTACTATTATTGGCTGTCAGGGCTCCAGGAGGAAAGGAACCCTGACATTGAGCATGCTGTGACCTGGCTGAATGTGAAATATGTATTTAAAGTTTGGGAAATTAGGCTTAATTTTATTCTGAGCTGAACATTAGCGAACTTCCCTCCTACCACTGGAGCCTGCTCCCCGCATATTCACACAGCGTCCATAGGAGGTGTCATGGGGTCCCATACAGCCCTCCCAGCAATATGACTGCTGCACTTGGCACTGCAGCCTGTTCCACAGTGCTAGAGTTCAGTGGTGAGAGAGTTCTTCATGTTGAGCCAAAATCTGCCTCCATGATCCCTCTAGTTTCCATTTATGTCCTATAAAGTAATGCAGAATAAGTCTCCCCTTCTTTTAAGCTTAGCCCACCAAGTATTTTGTGTCTCTACTCTGTTGCATCTTTCCCAGATAAATATCTCTCGATCCCTCAGAAACTTTAAGAGAAAATTATCCTACTCCTAGAGTTGGCAGGGGCTCCTTCCTTCATTGTTCGGAACTCTATTATGCAACTTGGTTTGACAGTAGCTCTTGGCCACTTCATGACACTGTCACCTCATCTTTGGCCTATAGCTAATGGAGGTGCCTGGGCCCTCATTGCAGGAACTGCTGTAAGCAGGTGTCACCCACTGTGTATGTTCCCAGTTGGCTGCTGTTTTGATTGCAGAAAGCAATTTTGTAATCCCACCTCCAAGATCTTGCAGTACTATGGGGACAAAGTCATTGGGATTTGGGGACAGGAGCTCATTTTAAGTGCATCTATGCTTCCTGAGTGCCTTCTCTCTTGTTTTTGGCTTCAGTATTCTCAACCCTGTTTGTTTAGCACTTTGTAGCTGCAAAATTGTTTTCCAGTGAGGAGGGGAAGGGAAGGAAGACATAACTACAGAGTAAGGTCTCTGTCACTCTGAAGTCAGGCCTTCTTTCTGCTTTCAGTTAATGTAGTAACCACTTTCCCAGGCAGTGGGTCAATGTAACGTTCACAACTACACTGTAAGAAAAAAATGACTATTATCATTTCTATTATGTGATATGACAGAACGAGATATTGAAGGCTCTTAGAACTTAGACAACTTGTTCAAGGTCATACAGAAAGAGGCAAATTCATGACTCAAGTCCAGGTCATCTGATTCCAAATCCTGCATGCTTTCCACTACACCGAGCTCATAGATGGGGGTTAGGGGTGGAGATGGAGGGATGATAAGGAAGAGACTCATTGTTCTGCACACTTTTGAGAGCTTATGACTGAGTTGACCCTGAGCTGAATAGAGAATTGAGCTGAAAGATCCCATCTGTGTCCAAAGTAGTGTAGAAAGCAAAGATGATACCATGTGACAGAGCCAAACATCTGCTCTTAGAGCATTTTCACCCACCCTTCCCAAGGCCATTCTTGCATTTTTTTTTGGTGTTATGCAAAATACCTAGGACATGCCAGCAATGAAGGACACAAGTAAATGTATGAGGATTGGCTGGACTGACTGCACTCAGCCCTACATTCATTCATTGTTTCACACCTTGCCCCAAAGTCCAGAAGATTCTTCACTGCTTCATATCCAGCTATGACCTTCGATTTCGGGTCTTCCATTGTTTGGGCTATTCAAACCTATCTAACCATATCTGTCATCATTTTGTGAGTTGGCCTCTCTTCCCAGGTCACCTGTTCTCACACATTCACTCATTTAAAAACATGAATGCAGCACATCCAAGATGCAAGCATGATGTGGGATGCATCCAGTTTGTTTGTAGTTCTCTCATTCATCCGTGCTGCCTGACAATGTCTCACATCCTTTAATGATTACTCTTTCAGGGGACTTGGCCTCCTCAGTCTGATCACTTCCATACCCTTTTCACCAGAGCTCTGTAGAGAGATGGGACAACAAGAATCAGGTCCTGCCCTTGCTTTATGGGTTCTCCTGTAGATGTTGGAGGTAGGACCCTCAGGCACATTCGTGCAAGAGTCTAGTCCTATGTTTTCTACTTTTGGCTTCCCACCTCATACAATGGGATGCAAAGGAAAGCATTCATGCATTTATTCAGCAGATGCTTACTGAACACAGACTATGTTCCAGGCACAGGTCCTAGGCATAGAAAATATAGCAATGAGCAAAATAAGCAGAGTCCCTGCTACTATGGAGCTTACATTCTAGACAGAGAGACAGGTGATAACATGTAGGCAATTTAATGAATAAGATAAATTCAAATAGTGATAAGTGCTTTGATGATAATACAATGGGGCATTGTTTTAGTGATTGGGGAAAATTCTTTTGATTGGAGTCCCAGGGAAGACCTGTTTGAGAAGGCAACATTTGAACTGTGATAGGGCAAAGAGTTCTAGGGAGTAGGTCCAGCACAAACATTGAGTGGTCAAGTGGCTGGGTGGTTGGCTGGTTGGATGGTTGGATGTTTGGGTGGGTGGATGGCTGATGGCTGGGTTGTTTGGTGGTTGAGTGGCTATGTGGTTGGATGGTTGGATGGTTGTGTGGATGGGTGGCTAGGAGGTTTGGTGGCTGGGTGGTTGGTTGAATGGGTGTAAGTCCCCATTGCTGAAGTGACAGGCCTCCTTGTCAGAAAGCTCTTTTTGCTACTTAACCTAATTGTGTTACTTTGTTCTATTGCAGTTCCCTGTGTTGGGAAAACTGGTAAGTTGTGTCCCCTGTGTTGGGAAAACTGGTAAGTTGTGTCCATGTCTCTTCTAATTCAAAGTATGTCTATGGGCCAAAACTTACAGGATGGGAACAGGACAGTACCATAGGGTCCCTCAGAAACATCTGCAGAGCAGCACCAGACTAGGCCCCTTCCTCAGCAGTCTTGGCCCCAGGAAAAGGAGGAACTTGGAACTCCACTAGTCTAAGGCCAAGGGTAGTCCTCGGGTGACACAAGCCTCAGCAGTGGGACTCTAGACCTCTATCCTATACCCTTAAAAGTGTCTGTGGCCTCTGTCTTCTCTCCATGTGGTTCTGGAGCTCTTATATTCTCAACTCAACAAGACTGGGACTCCCTTCCTTCCTTGTATGTTCAGAGAAGCAGGCACCTTTTTCTGCTGATCAGTCTTCCTTCTTTCCTCAGATCCCCTTCCCTCCAGCCCATTCTGTGACACTGACCTTCATGGAGCTTTCTGTCAAACAGGAAAAAATTCTGATCTATGAAATCTTGACCTCCAAGGACATATTCTGTGATTCCTGGGGGAGATCATTCAAACCAATACTTAGTGCTGTTAGAAAAAGCAGTAGTGGAAGCAAGACTTGCCGTTCAATAATGCGGTGAGCATCATTACTTCCAGGGTGAGGAGAGTGGGTCCTAAGGATCCAGAAGATCCAGGCAAGAGCAGGATGTGCTGGGGCTCCCTAACTGTTACTCCTCATTAGTCTCAGGCCATCAGGCCTGCTCTGAAGGCTGTCTGGGAATGGGGGTATCTGGCTTATCAAAGAGATTATACAGCCTGGGGACAGATACAGACTGGGGACAGGCTCAGCCTGCCCTGCAGGTGATGGTGGATCCCTGGGAGCTCTTCTCCTGCTCACATCAGTGCACAGAATACATTTTGGGAATAGAGACAAAAAGAACAGGTCCCCTCCATGAGAGTGGTGGAAGATGAAATGCCCTGCTGAGGGTAGAGATGGAGGCTGGGCCTGAGGAAGCCCAATGAGGAAGGCAGGAGGGAGAGAACTCAGGCTGTGGCACCTCCAACACGCCCCACCAGCTGCTTTCTGGTGGACACAGATGCTGCTATTATCTGAAGTGAAGGCTGCAGAAAGTGTCACATTAGGTAGACACAGGAGGAGAAGCCAATCTAGGCTGGAGGGAATTGAGTCAGGAGGAATGAGGCAAGACAATGAACAGAATGAATGCAATTAAGCCAAGCTTGGCAAGGCAGACAGGAAAGTGCAATATAAAAGAAGACAAGGAGGGTGGATGGGAGCAAAGCCAGAGAGAAGACACAGGGAGAGGAGAGAAGGGGAGGAGAAGGGAAAAGAATAAAGAGAAAGAGGGAAGAGGAAGGAGAGAAGAAGGAAAGGAAGGAGGAGTAAAGGAAGTCCAGGTCCTGCCCTTCTCTGGTCAGCATGAAGGACTGGAGACAGTGACACCGTACCAGTGCCACCCAAGGGCCTCCATCCCCAGCAGGAGGCCTTAGGCTGGGGGACAGAGGGAGAGAAGTGACTGATGGGACCTGCAGCTCCAGGGCTGCCCTGTTCCTCTGTCTCGCAGCCTGGCTGAACCTCCAAGCCTGGCCAAACCCTGTGTTTGAAGGAGATGCCCTGACTCTGCGATGTCAGGGACGGAAGAATACATCACTGTCTCAGGTGAGGTTCTACAGAGATGGAAAATTCCTTCATTTATCTAAGGAAAACCAGACTCTGTCCATGGGAGCAGCAACAGTACAGAGCCGTGGCCAGTACAGCTGCTCTGGGCAGGTGATGTATATTCCACAGACACCCACACAAACTTCAGAGACAGTCATGGTTCAAGTCCAAGGTGAGTCACCAGCTTGGGAGTTTGTGGGGCAGGAGGTGCTGCTTAAGGGTCCCGTCTCTAGAAGCCAGTAGCTCTCTGGGCAGGACCCCTGTCTCTGGCTGCCCCTCATGCTGGGCCAATGTGTGGGGCCCCGAGGTTTCCCAAGATGTTGTCTCAATACCCCCCTCTCCCCACCATGGGGCACATCCGGAGCCAGGGGAAGGAGTGGGGAGATTCTTGGGAGGGGGGCACTGGGAAGAGCCTGGACCAGTCCAGGCTCACTCTTCCCCTCTGTGGACTAGAGGACTTCGAAGGCCCCCTCTGCCTCTGACTTCCAAGATTCCAGAAGGGCCTGGCTATGTGGGAGTCATTTCAGAGTTTGTGGGTGAGGGTAAGAGGACAGGTCCTGGGGATGAAACTGCCTCCCATCGGGTTCCCCAGGCTGCAGCCTGGGATGAGTAGAAGCTCAGGCCTCAGCCTCCTGGGGCTTCATCATCCAGGACTCCCCTCCTGAGTCCTGGACCTGCATCTCCCCAGAGCTGTTCCCATCTCCTGTGCTGAGTGCCATCCCCTCTCCTGAGCCCCGAGTGGGTAGCCTGGTGATCCTGAGATGTCAGACAAAGCTACACCCCCTGAGGTCAGCCTCGAGGCTCCTTTTCTCCTTCCACAAGGATGGCCACACCTTGCAGGACAGGGGCCCTCACTCAGAACTCTGCATCCCAGGAGTCAAGGAGGGAGACTCTGGGCTTTACTGGTGTGAGGCGGCCCCCGAGGGTGGCCAGGTCCGGAAGCAGAGCCCCCAGCTGGAGGTCAGAGTGCAGGGTAAGTGCACGAGAGAGTGAAGATGCCCCCAGGGCCCTGGGCATCAGGTAGTGGGATCCCCTGGGGGTAAAGGATTTGGGGGAAGGGTCCCCAGGAGAGGAGGGAGCCAGGGTCCTGGGTGGTCAGGCTGAGCCTCCCACCCCATGTGTGTCCCAGCTCCTGTGTCCCCTCCTGTGCTCACTCTGCACCATGGGCCCGCTGACCCTGCTGTGGGGGACATGGTGCAGCTCCTCTGTGAGACACAGAGGGGCTCCCCTCCGATCCTGTATTCCTTCTACCTTGATGAGAAGATTGTGGGGAACCACTCAGCTCCCTATGGTGGAACCGCCTCCCTCCTCTTCCCAGTGAAGTCAGAGCAGGATGCTGGGAACTACTCCTGCGAGGCTGAGAACAGTGTCTCCAGAGAGAGGAGTGAGCCCAAGAAGCTGTCTCTGAATGGTGTGTTTTGTCCTCCAACAGAGCTTTGAGCCCCAGCAAGCTGACAGGGGTCAGATCTCACCCTCTGTGTACCTCCCATCACACCTGGCATAGTGCTGGACCCATGGCAGCCACTGCATGACCAAGCATGGACCCTAATTGGTCCATCTGTCTACTGAGCCTGGCAGAGAAATATTGAAGTCCATGGAGAGTGGGGAGCATCATGGGGGGAGCAGTCATGTGGTCACTCATGGTGTCACCATCATCCTTGCTGCCATCCCCTGAGCCATCCTTCATGCCCATCTAAGAAGCTCCCCCATGCCAGATAATTCCCCTAATATCAGTCATTCTGCCTGCTCCGTGCCAGGCTGGAATGCATTTCTGAATTTTATCCTCAATGCTCATGGCCACCTTCTTCTCCCTGCTCCCAGGTTCTCAAGTCTTGTCCACTCCCACCAGCAGCAACTGGCTGGTTCCTTGGCTGCCTGCGAGCCTGCTTGGCCTGATGGTCATTGCTGCTACACTTCTGGTTTATTTGAGACCCTGGAGAAAAGCTGGTCAGTAACTCTTCTTGGCCTTCTTAACTGCTGAATCCCTGTGCCAGGCCCTGCCCAGCCTTTGGAAAGCCAGAGTCTGACAGGACCAGCCACTCTCTTCTCCTGGGTGTGGGGAGGAAGTGGGGACTTCTCTTCCTGTGTCACACAGAGGGGCATATGGAAGGACAGTTAATGCTTCAGAAACATATACACACATGCACTTGCTCACATGCTCACAGTCATCCAGAGATGCACACAAACACACAACCGCACACTCAGGCATGAATAGAACATAAACCAAGGAATTATTACAAGGCGAACGTGATGTATGTCAGTATCCTTTACATTTGGAAGACAATCTGTGGCTAGGAATATGACAAAAAAAAAAAAAGGCCTCCACCTCTCTCTCTCATTGAGCTCAGCAGAGCTCTGATCTGCTTAGCAGCGGAGAAAGAAGACAGAACTACAGTGCGTATGCACAGGCTCACTCACACACACTCATCTTGTACAGTACTTTACTGTAGCAGAGTGTGCAAAGGATATTAACTATCAGAAAAGAAATATGATAGACAGGACTTAGCAATGGCCTGTCCCCAACGCTACCATTAGTTCCATAGCCTTGAGCCGGTTCACTGTAAGACTCACTAAATCAGCTTCCTTTCCAGGGATGTTGTAAGGGTTTAAGTTAATGAGATAACATTTATGTAATACCTCATGTATTAGACTGGCACATAGGGGGTGCTCAGTAAATTCTCATTCTAATATGAGCAGATCACCCCAGCAGGTTCCCAGGCTGCCCTTTCTCCTCTGTGCATTCTCTAATGCTTCTAATCAAAGTCACTGAAAATAAAAAGGTTGGTTAAAATTCTGATGTAGATAAATGACATTTCAGGTTATCTATTTATTTTGATATTCCAGACTCTCTTCTTCTCCCTTTCTCAGTCGCGATAATTAAGAATGAATGTTGGCTCTCAAAGCAATTAGTTTGGGGGGCCACGCATTTATTCCAACTCTAACCTTTGCTCGCCTCAGGCCACATGTAAGGAATGGCTACCAGTGCCAAAGCTGATTCCTAGGGCTTCGAATACACCTACAGAGGTTCAAATCAACCCCACTTCTTCCTCCTCTGCCGGGGCAATGTTTTTATTTTCTGCTTGTCTAGGACAAAACTGATTGCTCTCATCGACCTCCAAAGCTAGATGTACTTATTTAAGTTTGCAGCTCCCTCTGTTGAGAAATTTGGGATGAGTTTTCCAGGAGCTGGGCCAGCCTGATAATTAAGGAAGACCACCCAGTCATATGTTCAAAGCATTCCTTCCTGCATCCACCAGGGTACCTGAAAAGGTCTCTCCCCAGCCCTAGTCCCAACACCCTGCCTCACCATGTGCCTAGTTAGGATTTGGACCAGACTTCAACTTCCTCTCCCCTATTGAATTTGTAGTCTTTGTCCATACAACTTCCCATCCCCACCCTTCTCACTAGTCTTGAGTCTGGATTCAATACAGGCTAGCCTTGCTTTAAGGTATCCCTTCATAGTGGGGGAAAAGGAGAGGAGGCCCAGAGCTATTGGGGAGGCAGCTGGAGTAGGGAACCACAAACCAAAGATCTGTGAGTTATGCTGTCATTGTGTCTAATAAAGCCTCCTCCAAAGGGCCTAGCCTGGCCTCGGTAATACAAGTGTTTCTGTTTCAGTCCACTCACCTCTGAGTCAAAGCATTAAAGGCAGTGTAATGGCAGAGTAATGTAGCACAACCTCCTCCCTCCCCAGCCCCAGACAAGATGGTGAAAGAGTGGTCACTAGTGAAAGATCCTCGGCCGGGCGCAGTGACTCACGCTTGTAATCCCAGCACTTTGGGAGGCCGAGGCAGGCGGATCACGAGGTCAGGAGATCAAGACCACGGTGAAACCCCATCTCTACTAAAAATACAAAAAAAAATTAGCCGGGCATGGTGGCAGGCGCCTGTAGTCCCAGCTACTCGGAGAGGCTGAGGCAGGAGAATGGCGTGAACCCGGGAGGCGGAGCTTGCAGTGAGCCGAGATTGTGCCACTG
The DNA here is from genome assembly GCF_006542625.1 of Nomascus leucogenys. Classification (NCBI taxonomy): domain Eukaryota; kingdom Metazoa; phylum Chordata; class Mammalia; order Primates; family Hylobatidae; genus Nomascus; species Nomascus leucogenys. The sequence continues at coordinate 41,683,166 of NC_044392.1, read as the reverse complement.
CACTCCAGCCTGGGCGACAGAGCAAGACTCCGTCTCAAAAAAAAAAAAAGAAAGATCCTCAAGAACAAGATACCTTTCACAGGGAACGAAAGAGTATCCTCTTAATGTAGAGATTATAAACCATCACCACCACACCCACTGCCAACCTTGGAGCAGGTGGGCTTCATTTTACTAAGGAACCTGTATCTCATGCAATCAGGACTGCTGGTGGTGATCTTAATATCTCAGAATCTCAGAGGCACAAAATATTCTTTAGAATATTGCTCAGAAAGTCACTTTCAGGACCAATTCCGTAGCTACGCAGGAAAAACAACCAGATCAATAGCCTTATTCTCCACACCCAGCTCTGGGAGACTCACAACCATTTCCAAATAGCATAGCTGTTCTTCAGCAAACAGAAATATGCCACCACCAAAGACAGTCAACAGATGTAATGTCCAAAGTCAATTTTTAGAACATTTGCCGATGATGGTGTTACTGGAACAAGGATATGGTCATGCAAGGGGTCCACTTCAAAGCAGCACTCACCTGCATGTACAGGTTCTGCTATGCTTGTTTAAAAGTGTTCTTTTTACTACCAGTTTTCACACATCCCATAAAACAAAGTTCTGTCGAACTCATGGAACTCTTCATTGAATGGAGACTCAGAAACTGAGGCTCATTTCTCAGCCCTGACGAATGAGCATTGGAGAATGCTTAATCACTGGGGATCTGTCTAAGTCTCCATAAATCCCCTCTTGATTTTACAGAAGGAGCCATTTCCACACATCCTACCCGGTGATTCTGATGCTTTCTAGCTGTTAGAGTAATGAGTATTTCTTGGGCACCAGGCATGAACCAAGTGTTCTAAAATCTACATGTGACCCAATTCCTATCCCAAGAGTTACCTTTAAAGTTCTGGAAGCACCTGCCGTTCCAGAGGCAGCGTGCTAGTGGAGAAAAGGCATGCAAACCTGGATTAAGATTCTGTCTCCACCACTTACTGTGACCTTATAGAAGTCGCCTCTCCCAGCTCCAGTCACCTCATCTATGAAATGGAGATAAAAGTATCAACCCTTGCAAGACGATTGTGAAAAACATTAGACACCAAAGAATTAGGAAGAGAGGTGTTTTTGAAATCCAACTGTGTGCTGGTCACTGGTTAGGTGCTTTACTAGGAAGACTATATTTTATTTGGATTGCCTGGCCCAGTGTCTGGCATATAGTGTACGGTCAAAGTTATTAGCTTTTCTTCCTTCTGAAAAGCGACTTGACTGGTAAGCCTAGGCCCTCTCCATGCAAAAATGTGATCCATTCTTGCTGACCTTACTTCCTCGTAGTTTGTGATTCCCATGGAGCCATCTAGGGTATTTTTCAAAGGAGACATCCCATAAAAATCAACCATGTCCAGACCTGTGAATTAGCCCTCCTAACCAAACCAGCCTCAAACCTCCAGCGGCCTCCTTGTCATTCTTGCTCATGGCTTTCCTGTCCTCTGTTCCACCTGCCCTCTAAGGGACACCCAGTGAATCTTGCCTTTGTATCTCCTAGGGCCCCTTCCATCCCAGATACCACCCACATCTCCAGGTGGAGAGCAGTGCCCACTATATGCCAATGGTAAGGACTTCCAGCAGGACGGTGGTCTGCCCATGTGGGTCAAAAAGAGGTTCTTAAGGGAAGTAAGAAGGGAGCTCTCCTGAGCCCTGTGTCTCAGGAATTGGAGTCATCTGGGGAAGCAAAACAAACAGCTTCTAGAAAGGGCATGAAGAGGGAGTGCTGTGGAGCTGGTGGTTGGAGAAGGAGGTGGGAAGGGAGCCAGGGCTGCAGGAGATGGGGCAGGGAAGGTTTGGATCAAGGGTTGGCAAACTTATGGCCCATGAGCCAAACCCAGCACACTGCCTGTTTTTGTAGATAAAGTTTTACTGTAACAGAGACCTGCTCATTTGTTTATTTTGTTCGAGAGCTTTCATATTATAGAGTTGAATAGTTGTGACAGAGATTATACAGCTCACAAAGCCAAAAATATGTACTACCTTTTTTACAGAAAAAGTTTGTCAACCTCTGGTTTAAGCAGTGTCCGGGCTAGGGAAGCTGCAAAAAAAAAATGCTAAGGGGGCCTGACTCCTCTTGCCATGATGGCTATCCCCACATTAGTGACCAACCCTCATTGCCACTTGTCACCATAACAGAGCCCCTGATGGGCTTCTGAGTTCTGAGTCTCAGAACTGAGTTTGAAACCTGACTCTATGTGCTTACTCACTGTGGACTTGGCACGTCAAGTGTCCTCTCTGGGCCTAATCTATAAAGGGGAGACAATGCCTGCTTTGCAGGACTACTATAAGTTGTTAGGAATGGAACCTAGGTTCTAGAAACAAACCTTTAAAATTGTCTACATGTAATAGGTGTTCAAAACAGGGAGTTCTGTTGTTGCTGTCGTTTTAATGTCTTACCTGCCCTGCTAGTTCACTTCCTAACCTGCAAAAATGGGTTTGAATTGGCGTAGGGTTTCTGCTCCTTCCCATAAATGGCAGTAGGGGAAATGAATCAAGGAGTCTCTTAACTGAAGGGCAGTTCCCCCAGGACTTGAGGTCACACAGCTAGTGTGTAGTCCAACTGGAACTAGAACCCAGGTCTCCCAATTTCAGATTGAGGAGGAGTGAAAGGGATCTCCCCCCGCTGGCTTCCCTGGCTCTCTAGAGGAAGACAGCCAGCCAGGAGGGGTGGGAAGGAGATGTACTTGCCGTGGAGCACAGAGACCTGACCTGAGCTCATTCTTTCCCCACAGCCAGGCCTGCTGAGTTCACCGCGGGGAGAAAGGTGAGCTGGGATCCCTGCTCCTTTCTCACCCTCTGTCTTACATTTGCTTCCTCATCCTGAGCCCAACTCTTCCACAGGACAGTTCTATCATCTATGCAGAGGTGAGATGCCTGCAGCCCAGTGAGGTTTCATCCGAGGAGGTGAATATAAGAAGCAGGACTCCCCAAGAACCCCTTGGCGACTGTGAGGAGGTTCTGTGCTAGTGATGGTGTTTTCCTACCAACACACACCCACCCGCAGTCTCCAGTGCTCCTCAGGAGGACAGTGCGCTCCTCAGCTCTTTCTGTGGGTCCTTCAGTTCCCAAGCCCAGCATCACGGAGCCCCTGAGCCCTTGTCCTGGTCAGAAGCACCTGAACCCTGAGTTCTCTTCTTAGCAGAAGACCAACCAATGGAATGGGAAGGGAGATGATCCCACCAACACACACACTTAGGTTCAATCAGTGACACTGGACACATAAGCCACAGATGTTTTCTTTCCATACAAGCATGTTAGTTCCCCCAACATATATATATATATGAAATAGTCATGTGCCGCATAACAACATTTCAGTCAGCGATAGGCTGCATATACAACAGTGGTCCCATAAGACTATAATGGAGTTTAAAAATTCCTACTGTTAGTGATATCATAGCTGCTTTAACATCATAACACATTTCTCACGCGTTTGTGGTGATGCTGGTACAAACAAGCTACAGTGCTGCTAGTCATATAAAAAGACAGCACATACAATTATGTACAGTACACTATACTTGATAATGATAATAAACAACTATGTTACTGGTTTATGTATTTACTATAACTTTTTCTTTTTGAGACAGAGTTTTTCTCTGTCGCCCAGTCTGGATGCAATGGCACAATCTCGGCTCACTGTAACCTCTGTCTCCCGAGTTCAAGTGATTCTCTTGCTTCAGCGTCCTGAGTAGCTGGGACTACAGGCGTGCACCACCACACCCGGCTAATTTTTGTATTTATTAGTAGAGATGGGGTTTCACCATGTTGGCCAGACTGGTCTCAAACTCCTGACCTCAAGTGATCCACCCTCCTCGGCCTCCCAAAGTGCTGGGATTACAGGTGTAAGCCACCGCACCCAGCCCTGTATTTACTATAACTTTTTATTGTTATTTTGGAGTATATTCCTTCTACTTATTTTTTTTTAAGTTAACTATAAAACAGCCTCAAGCAGTTCCTTCAGGAAGTATCCAGAAGGAGGCCTTGTTATGATAGGAGATGACAGCTCCGTGTGTGTTATTGCCCCTGAAGACTTTCCAGTGGGACAAGATGAGGTGGTGGAAGACAGTGATATTGACGATCCTGACCCTGTGTAGACCTAGGCTAATGTGTGTGTTTATTTATGTCTTAGTTTTTAACAAAAAAGTTTAAAAAGTAAAAAAATAACAATTTTAAAAATAGAAAAAAGGTTATATAAAAATATTTTGTATAGTTGTACAATGTGTTTGTTTCAAGCTAAGGTTTATTACAGAAGTCAAAAAGTTTTAAAAACCTAAAAAGTGTATAAAGTAAAAATGTTACACTGAGCTAAGGTTCATTTATCACTGAAGAAATTTTTTTTTTTTTTTTTTTTTTTTGAGACAGAGTCTCACTCTGTCACCCAGGCTGAAGTGCAATGGTACGATCTCAGGTCACTGCAACCTTTGCCTCCCGGGTTCAAGCGATTCTCCTGCCTCAGCCTCCCAAGTAGCTGGGATTACAGGCATGCACCACCACGCCTGGCTAATTTTTGTATATTTAGTAGAGACGGGGTTTCGCCATGTTGGCCAGGCTGGTCTCGAACCCCTGACCTCAAGTAATCTGCCCGCCTCAGCCTCCCAAAGTACTGGGATTACAGCCATGAGCCACAGTGCCCGACCTGAAGAAAATACTTTCATGAATTTAGTGTAGTCTAAGCATACAGTGTTGATGAAGCCTGCAGTAGTGTACAGTAATGTCCTAGGCCTTCACATTCACTCACCACTCACTCACTGACTCACCCAGAGCAACCCCAGTCCTGCAAGCTCCATTCATAGTAAATGTCCTGTACAGGTATAATTTTTTCATCTTTATATTGTTTTTTACTGCGTTTTACCTTTTCTGCATTTAGATATGTTAACTACAAAAATACCATTGTGTCATAGCTGCCTACTATATTCAGGTTTGTAGCCTAGGAGCGATAGGCTATACCAAAAAAAGAAAATGAAAAAAAAAAAAAGAAAAGAAAAGAATAGGCTATACCATGTAACCTAGGGGTGTAATAGGCTATACCATCTGGCTTCGTGTAAGTACACACTATGATGTTTGTACAGTGATGAAATTTCCTGACAACGCATTTCTCAGAATGCGTCCCTGTCATTAAGTGACTCATGCGTGACTTTGTATGTGTGTGTGTCCACGTGTGCTTCTATTATGGTCCTCAGTCCCTTTGAATATGCTTACCTTGACCCTGAAAAGAAAGAGCATCTGCTGCCCTTTCAGAGCACTTGGCAAGTCAGAAATGCTTCCAGATGTATTTGCATGCACTTATTTTAAAAAGAAAAAAAAAAGGCCAGGCGCGCCTGTAATCCCAGCACTTTGGGAGGCCAAGGAGGGTGGATCACAAGGTCAGGAGATCGAGACCATCCTGGCTAACATGGTGAAACCCCGTCTCTACTAAAAATACAAAAATTAGCCCGGCGTGGTGATGGGCACCTGTAGTCCCAGCTACTCAGAGGCTGAGGCAGGAGAATGGCGTGAACCCAGGAGGCGGAGCTTTCAGTGAGCCGAGATCACACCACTGCACTCCAGCCTGGGCGACAGAGCAAGACTCTGTCTCAAAAAAAAAAAAAGAAAGAAAGAAAAAAAAGCCAAGTACATTTTCTCACATTGTAATTTTGCCTTACTGTCTGTTATTTCTCATTGCTGGCCCCTTTCTCAGTCCAAACGCCAATTGGTGGTGAGGGAAAAGAAATGAATGAAAGGGTCACTGTTGTCGAGTGGCTATGCCAGTAGGAACCAGGTTTATCCCGAAACATTGTTCTCTCAGAGGAATAGGAAAACATTTCGAATCTCTCTCTATTTTGTTCTTAAAGGTTGGTTCTTGGGATATTGACGACTACTGTCTGAGAGGTGCTGTGGGGAGATTTTCAGGATTGTGTGGTCTTTGAGGGGGGTGTTTTTTTAAGACAACATTGACCACTGTTCACTGTCCACATGATCATTGTAAAATTGCAATGCCGCGTGCTAGTTGGTTACATAAGACACAATTCCAGTGATTGAAGGTGGTTACACTGTATGGTGGTGTGTTCAAGATGGCACTGGCATCTTTGAGCGAAGCCTGGCTATGCAGCATCATTTGAGTTTTTTAAACACCCTAGAGGTCTGGTTGTTGCTGCTGTTGTCCTTTTCTGTGAAAGTCACAAGAGAAGTTGCAGTCCAGGTGAACCTAGAGTTTATAGGGTTGGTTTTGTTTCTGTTATATATATATACATTTTTTAACATTTACCTGTAGTGCTATAGTTGTCAATACTATCGCCTGCATGCTATTTCTAGTGAGTGCTAAATACAGTATGGTCCAATGACAATAACAGCCCATGGTACTGCCAGGACTGTCTGTGAGCTTATCAGCGAAAGCCCCCATGTGGGTGGAAGAAACCTGTCATTTCCTTCTTACATGTGTTTGAAATACTAAATGAATAATTTGTTCTTCTTAGGAAAAAATGATACCACAGTAAAATTTTTTTTTAATTAAGGGTTTTATATACTGGATATGCCTCACCTCTCAAACTAAAAGAAGAAAAGAAAGAGCATCACCCCACACCCCAGAGGGCTAAGCCCAGGGCAGCTCTGAATGCATTTCCAGCTTCCAAGCTGCTGCTGAGCCCATGAGTGACCACAGGGCTGAGGAGTCTCTCAGAGGTTCAGCAAGACCAAGGTCAGCCAGAAAAGCGCCTGGCCCAGACAATGTCATAGAATCCTTGACACCAGAGCCAGAGCCCCACAGGCACTGAGAGCTCTGCCTTTCCACACAGCCCCATTCCTGTTCAAATTTCTTCCAGTTTACCAAAGACAGAACTGAGGCTTGCCAAAGCCCTGGTTTGTGGAGTACATCAGAAAACTCAGTTACCCCTTCCTTGTTTAAACAGTTATATGATTATAGCATCTAGTTTTTAGTTAATAGAGGTCTATCAATTGGTTTCATATTGTTCATCAATATCAACGATTTGCAGTACCTGATCGTTTGATTTGGTTTGTTCAAGGAGTCCATACTCTTTGATGACTAAGGGTGGTCAATAAAGGATTGGTTATACTTGTTCCTATGAGGCCCTGGCTCCAGCTTCATAGGTCCCTGCTCCGGAAGCAGAGAAAGTAAGGTTCAGCTTACAGATGCTGGAGTGCATCAGACCCCACCCACCTGGCTGATGAAGGAGACATTAGTGTTATCGGGGATCTCCTGGCACCATGGAGCTGCAGGCATCTAGCATCTCCCCTGGACCAGCTGTGTTGACATCACCTTGGAGCTTGTTAGAAATGCAGACGCTCAAACTCAACTCCAGACCTGCTGAATCAGAACCTGCATCTCCAGGCAACGTGTATACTCATTAAAGTTTAAAGTTTAAAAAGCAGTGGTCTACCTATAAGAGACAAACTTCGTCGGAGTACATCCAACCCCTCCCCATCCTCATCTTTCTCTTACTCATCCTCCTCTTCATCTCTCTCATAGACGTCCGGTCCATGTGCAGAATACCCCAGGACCCCTCCCATTTGTCAATAATCAGAGACCCTCCTGGGAGGACTGAGAAGCACAAGCCAGGTAATCTAGAAGCTCAACGTTCTCACTGGTCACTCGGGGTGTACCAGCAGAACGCAAGGCCTTGCCACTCCCTCTATAAAATAATGCCCCCTTGTAAAAAGTGAAAACATAGACAAGACAGCTCATGAAGGAAAACTGATGATGGAGACTTGGGAGGAACCAGCCCTTCCAGATGTCCCCATAGTCCACCTCCTTCTTGAGTTTTCCTGTCTTTCCCCCTCCTGCCCCACACCAGTGATACTCAATGCGTTGTCCACAGCTTCGTGCCAGCCTGTGAATTGATTTTTACTAGTCCATGACAAGTTAAGTAGAAAAATTGAAGCAAGAATTTAGAAACTTTTAAAGCAATCTGACAAAGTAATTTTATGTTTGTTTAATATAATCATAAAAATCAGGGCTTGTATTTTGTATGTCTTCTTAATTTCATTTTTCTAGTAGTTTTATTCTATTGTCTCTACAAAAGTATAGGCCTGCAATGAATTGGAAATTAAAAAGAAAAACAGGTCCTTCAAGACAGATACGTGAGAAGTCCTGTCCTACACACAGACACACACACACACACACACACACACACACACATACACTATTGGCCTGGCCTCTCAGGCACTTTTCTCTCTGCCTAGAACACCTCTTCTCTCCACCCAGCTCTATTTGCATGGCTGAAAACATCCTTTTCCCTTTGTTTAGAAAAGAATGAGCCGGGATTTTTCCAAATGACCAATTTCTAAGAAAATTGAAGAAAAATAAAATCTCAAAAAACAACATAAAGTAGAGATTTCAAAGGAGGCCCTGCCCTTCAGCCCAGATTCACTGGTTTCCCTGATGTCAGCCCACGGAGTCCCAAAGCCCCATTTCCAGTCCTCAGTTGTCACAGCAGGAACCTGCTTCTGCTCTGCAGGACACTGGTGGGCTGGGGCCATCTCCAAGAAAGAATGGGGACTTCCACCGTTCTCTAGAGACAGACCCTGCAGACACTGAGGAGGGGTTCCCTGGGGACACCAGAGAGCTGCTTCCCTACTTCCCCTTTTCCATGGCCCTCCTGGCCTGCCACAGGCACTGGCCACGCTAGCCACAGGACTGCCTGCCAGTAGCCTCCTCACAGTCTCAAGGCTCTGCCCTGTGAAACATTGCTTCTCGCTTCAAGTCAAAGCTAAATGCAAACACTTATTCAGCCACAGTGACTTGTCTGTGCCTCCTCTTAGGGACCTGGATTCTATGGGGTCACATTACCTACAGGGTAAAGAGAGAGAAAAGAACTCTAGCTGGGTTGAAGGCGGAGAGGCAACCTGGAGCTGCTCCTTAAGGGAGAGAGCAGGAAAGAAGTCTCCATCTGGGAGGGAGCCTTGTGGCTGCCCTCTGGTGGCACTCTCAGGTATTTGAGGTCTTGCGCTCGCTTAGACTGTGATCTGACCCGTTCACTGGACAACTTCAGTGTGAGATATGATTAGACACCGGTCCTTGTTTTGTACGTGAATACACAATCTAAATACAAGCAATGACATTGAAACGTGGCCCTTCTCTAAACCTGGAAGGTTGAACACATGGGGACTTCTTTCAATTCCAGGTTTGTTCTTTTCGATTTGGCTAAGAAGTAAGGCTTTATTTAAATAAGCATCCATCCACCAAAGAGCTCTGTGTCCGTCATCTTCATATCAACCGTGATAACAGTGACTACTGACAGAGTGTACAAGATGAGAAAGACCCAGGCTTTTCCCTCCAGTACTGGGATCTTTTGTGTCCGGCCACCTGTTCACATCTCCCTCTGCACTGCTGAACAGGCTACAGTTGGCAGGACCTGCAGCCGACAGCACGTCTGCTCCTTCAGCATTCATCACTTGCTGTGCCTTTGCTCAGAGGGGCCCTTCTCTCAGGTTCTTTGGAAGAAGAACCCAGGTTGTACTTGTTCTGGAATTCTTTCCCACATGGGGCACAGATTCATATTGTGACTGAACCTCTCAGGAGTATCATGATTACTGGGACCATCAGCTTGAGTTCTTGACCCCATGAGGCTTACACATGCTCGATGCTCTTTAGTGTTTGTTGGATGCATTAGTGTGCACAAGATGGGAACCAGGTGTTCGATGAGTGAGTGGAGTGAATGCCTGCATGAGCTTCCAGTATCCCCCTCTCTACCTCAGGAGAGCGCAGTGTGGTTTTGTCTCTGTTTTATGCAGGCTTCCTTCAAATCTCTGGGAATGTGTGTCTTTGCCTCAAAAGCAGACAGACCTAAACCAAAGACCCCTTCCATCCAGACTCCTGCAGGCTGTTCCATCCCACTCCCTTTCTCTTCTCTTTTCTCTCCTCAGTTTCTCCCTCTCCAGCTGTGTGCACCATGCCTCTAGTTCATCTGAGACTCCACTCCCTCTACTTATCCCCAGCAGGGCCAGGACCAGGGTGAGACTAGAGAGGCACCTCAGGCACAAAAGTTAAGGAAGCACTCAGGCTCACAGCGGTGCCAGTGCCATCTCATGAGAAGTAAGGCCATTTCACATCCATTTCCCATCTGCACAGGCTAAGCAACAGTGGGCATTTCTAGGAAGTGACAGAGACAGGCTCCTTCCAGGGTCTCCTCCCTCTAGGCCAGTCTTCCTGCCATGTCATGGCACTGCTGCCTAAGCTGGCTAGCCAGGGAGGGGTGCACACCGGCTCCCCTGCCCCAGGCAGCCTCTTGGTCTGTGAATCCTCGTGGCATTGTGCCTGCTGACAGATTAAATGAAAGCAGACACAAAGACAGGGCTTAGGTGGGGTCCTACCTTCCCCTTTCAGTCCCCATCCCACACCCCTCAAAGCAGTGCCCAGAGGCCTCCCCACTCCCTAGTAACACCCTTCCTCTTTGGCTCCCACCTTTGGCTCCCAAAAAGCCTGCTGAATGCCTGCCCCTTCCTGCCGGCTGCTTTGCCTCTGCCTCCTTTCCTGCCTGGCTCCCCTTCTCTCCCAGCTCCTCAGGCACCCCACCTTTCTTTCCCTTCTCCCACACTTCTCCATCTCTCCTCCTGGGAGAAGTGTGGCCCCATTCTGCCCCCAGGCACAAAGCTTCACCCAAATTCCACCCCACCCTGGATCTCCACACCAAGTGGCTCAAGGTTAATGGTTGAGTTCAGGAAGCTTATGTGGCCTTGGTCAACACCTGCTCCCTCACCCCCAGCCCGAAGTGAAGGTGGGCTAATGATGGGTGCAGGCTCTTCCACATGGCAGATGGAGCTACTATGCCTGCCTGAGCGACCAATGCAGCAGATGCAGCCGAGAAAGGCCCCAGAGAGTGGAGAAAGGCCCCAGGGAGTGGAGTCGCAGCACCGGCTGCCAGCTGCTCTCTTAATTAAGGAATGTGGGGAGTGGCCCCTTTGAACTCACCAGCTAATTTACTCCTGTGCACTCCCCTCTGTGGCTGGGTAATTAATATGGTATGAACCAGTGATTAGCAAGTAGAGAGAACCTGCCTGCCGCAGACTTAACCCTTCCCTGCATCTGGGAAGAATCGCTGCCTTCTTATTTCCTCTTTCTCCAGTGGTCACATGGGCAGAGAGTTTTTCCCTTTGGGGAGGTGGGATATTTTTCAGTCTTCACTCAACCTCCTCCTACCCCCTTTCTCAGCTTCCCCAAAACTCCCCTGAAGGAAAAGGGCTTCAGGTGGGGGAAGGGCTGCAATTCATTCCTTTGCTTGGATGGACCACTATGGGTGACCAACTCTGCTGAATGGGAATATAACTGCCCATTGTCTTCTCCAAAGGAATTCAGGATCTGGCTCCACGTTGACCCCATACCTGCATCCCACAGCCCTCCCAGTCCTAGGCTTTGACATTTTAGAATCATTCAATTCAATCCAACAGACGCATGGAGGGCTTTGCCTCATTGAAAGCCTGTCCTTGGCAATATACAGGGTGCAGAAACGAAGGAGATCCCTCCCCTCATGGAGCTCCCAGTCTGGGAGCAGAGAGTCAGAACAGGGGACTGCCCAGCCTGAAACATACCTTTATCTGATTTACCCAGGTTTCCCCGCTTCCCTCTCCCTGGCCATTTAGTAGCAATAGTTAGTATTTGAGTGCTAACTGCACCCGACCCCAATTTAAACCTTCACATGTGTTCATTGGCAATACTAAGAGGTGGGCATTGTTATTGATCCCCATTTCACAGATGAGGATACTGAAGCACAGGGAAGTTACTTTGCTCAAGGTTTCACAGCCAAGATTTGAACTCAAGAAGTCTGAATCATGCTTGAGTTCTGAACTCCTACCCTCATCTGATTGTATTCTTAAGTCTCACCTCAAACACCACCCCCTCCACAGAGCTCTCCCCAGACCCCCACCTGCCCTGGCAGGGTCAAAGCTATTCTCCAGCTCTCACAGCCTCCAGGGCACACATCTGACATTGCTCTTGCTACACTGGTTATAATTATTGGCTTATATATCCCATCTTCTGTGAACTCCTTAAGGTCAGGGGCTAAGCCTTTCATCTCTGTGTCCGTAGGTCCTGGCACCTAAGTAGATGCTCAATAAATGCCTGATGAATGAATGACGAAATTGGCAATGGAGTCGTAAATGAGTTCCCTCCCTTGCCCTCTCCACCCCCATGCCAGGCAGCTTCCCAGTTCTGCCCTTTTCTCGGTACTCTAGACATTTCCCTCATATGCAGGCCCTTCTCCTTCTCACAGGACCATCGTAACAGACAACAGCTGTTGTTCAGGTTCCCTGACCCCTTTGTTCTCTCCAACCTGCCCTGCCTGCTGTCCTCCCACTCCTACTTAAAACATGCAGCAGCCCCTCTCTTCAAGCAGTGCTTCCAGTGCGGTCCCCCAGTCCACCAGCCACAGACTCACGCTGAGTGGGGTGCTTGTTACAACCACAGATTCCTGGGCCCTAGCTCACCCTGATGGCATCTCTGAGAATCCAAGTGCTGAACGCAGTTGAGAGCTACTAGTCTCCAGAGGAACTTAACCCAGTTTTCAAGGCCTCCACAATTCTGCCCCCAACCTCCTTTTCCATTCTTCCCACCCAGCCCTAAAGGACTCCTGTCTGCTGTCCCTTGTCCTCTGTGGAGCCTATTTGGTATTTTCCCACAGCCACATCCCTGCATGCTCTGCTCTCACCTCCTGTCCAGAGCCCACCCCCAACCTCTGGTTCTCTCCTTTACTCATCCTATCTAAACCATGCCCATTTTCAAGGCACAGCTCAAATTCCACCTTCTCAAGAAGCGTCCCCTGCCCAGATCCGCGAAGCCCTCTTTCCCACCCACTTCTGAGGGCTGACTACCTGTTTGCACAAAGTGGTGTCTGTCTGCAGATAAGCCTTCACTTTCCCTGGTGTACCTATCTCTAAATTTTGGTTGTGAGTACCTGGAGGGCAAAAACCTTACCCCAAAATCCTCCTGCTCACCACCCACCCCCACCCCATCCTATATGCCTACTTCCTGGCTGAGTCCAAAGCTCAGTGTCCAGTTTGATTGACAGGCGAGAGGCTGTGCAGGACCAGATACAATGAGCCACACTCCAGACTAGCAGGAATTTTCCTCAGGGGCAACACGTCCTCTAAAAACCTTCACTGACAAGAAACCATGAAACTTGAAGTGAGAAGAGAAACAGGATGAGGAGGGGGTAACTGTGGCAAAATAGACCACACTTCAAGTGTTGAGGTTCAAGTTCCAGCTCTGCCTCTCTGTGACCTCCGCAAGGGGCGTAACCTCACTCTGGTTTTCACATTTTCCCATTTCTAACCGGGTAACAAGATGATCCTCTCAGAGGAGAGTTGCAAGGCTTACATAAAGCCAGATGTGGAGCCATGTTTAGAATGTACTCACTCACTTAACAAATACTCATGAAACTTCTGTAATGTGCCAAGCACTGAGGGTGACACAGAAAGGAACAAAGGACTGTGCTGGCTAAACAGTCTGCAAAGACCAGAAAACTGTCATCAACAACACACCAAGAGTAAAGAGGGAGGTGTGGGCATGCACAGGGCACAAGGAGAGGGCCTCTCACCTGCCTGTGGTCAGGAAGCCTGAAAGGACATCCTCGCCGACTGCACAGCCATGCTCTGTTTGCAAAGATAAAGGGAGCAGCAAGCCTAGTCGGAGTGGTGGGGGGAAAGTACAACACAGGGAAGTGTGAAATCAGTAGTTCTGAGAAGGAGGCCTTCTGGCTTGGGATGGCTGGAGGGCAGAATGCCTGTGGGCGACCAGCCTGGAGAAGAAGGTCTGACTCAGGAGGGCCTGCATGCAGAGCAGAGAGTTAGTCCTCATCCTCAGGTCCACGGGAGGCCATAGAAGGATTTTAAGCTAGAATGAGGAGGACAGATAGCAGTGAGGCAGGCTGAGATGCAGGAAGGCCAGCGAGATCCAGCAAGGAGGATGTGGCTTGTGTGGGGGCTGTTGTCGCCATGTGTTAGCCAACCATGTGCATGTGAAAGAGGCTGATTTACAGGAATCTGCTCCTGAAAGCCCAGAGAGGCCCAGGGACAACTTCCACTTTATTCTGGATGTTTTCACTTTTGGGGCATCCTGTTCTGAGTCAAGATTCCTCCTTCTGAACATGGGACTTTCCAGAAGGACCACAGCTCCTCCTGTGCATCCACTCGGCCTGGGAGGTTCTGGATTTTGGTTGTCGAGGGAGTTTGCCTGCCTCTCCAGAGAAGGATGGTCTTGAGGCCCCTGTGGAGTCTGCTTCTCTGGGAAGGTAAGTGGGGCAGGCAGATAGCCTGTCCTTGGAGAGCTGAAGGCCCCTCCCCAGCTGCCTACGCCAGACGTCTGGGCAGGGCTGCCTCAATCCGGTGACAACCCAGAAGCTGAGGGTGGGTAGGAAAGACTAGAACAAGCTCTTGGGAAACATTTTAAGCTAGGCAGATACAAAGAGATGCAAGGTCCCGGGAGGGAGGAGATGGCAGCTTGAGGGGTATTCTTATTTGTGAGACATGAGCAGTTTTGTGGCCCAGGGCAGTAAAAACGGAGCCAGCGGGTGATACTGCCGGTTTGGAGAGAAAGTCGGCTGTGAGAATGGTGAGGACCCGGCAGTGTTAGCATGCAGAAATTCTACGGAGTTTGAGGAGAGAAGCAGAGGGCAGGCCAGAGCAGGGTTCCCCACAATCAGCAGAGTGTGTTTTCAGCAGCCTGCGGGGGAGCTGAGGTCCATCCCTACAGGCCTTTATAGGGGGAGGTAAGTATTAAGTAGGGATGAGAGAGGCTAAATACAGCCCATGTGGACTTGGGGGTGGCCGATGGTGGTGTGATGTTGGGATGGCTGATACATGGGGTCTTCTCCCCACTGGGCAATCCCTCTATCCATCTGATGCCTGAGTTCCCTTCCTTGGTCAACAAGCAGCCAACATGACATGGGTCAGCACTGCCGGGCCATGGATGAGGGTTTATGGGGTGCAGCAAAGATGTAGATGCCATTGTTTACATCAGAGGCTCATAGGGACTTTGGGTTGCTTTGTCTCATCTCCTTGCCTGGGTTCCTGGCCCTGAGAGCTCCAAAGCCTGCAGATTTCTTCAACATTTCTAAATATGTGCAGGAAATCACACCTTAACCTCAAAAAAGGCCTTGGTCTGTTTGGTGAGGCAAAAATAATTTGCCTTTTTTATTTTATTTTATTTTATTTTATTTTATTTTATTTTATTTTATTTTATTTTATTTTTGAGATGGAATCTTGCTCTGTCACCCAGGCTGGAATGCAATGGCACATCTCAGCTCACTGTAACCTCTGCCTCCTGGGTTCAAGCAATTCTCCTGTCTCAGCCTCCTGAGTAGCTGGGATTACAGGTCCCTGCCACTAAACCCGGCTAATGTTTGTATTTTTAGTAGAGACAGGGTTTCATCATGTTGACCAGGCTGGTCTCAAACTCTTGACCTCAAGTGATCAGCCCTCCTCAGCCTCCCAAAGTGGTGGAATTGCAGGCGTGAGCCACCACACCCAGCCCAAAAATAATTTTTCAAATGGCCCTTAATGATAAAAGATCTGTGTGACTGACCTGGTACAGACCCCTTATTTTTCAGTGGTACTGAAGCCTGGGGTAGGAGTGATGTGTGGAAGGACACACAGCTGATCTGTGGCAGCACCAGGAGGAGCAGGTAGAAGCTAGGTCTTGGCTGACATCCAGTGCAATTCTCTTTGTGTGTTACATTCCTATTCTGCATTAACACTGAAGTCATCTCCAGTGTGAGAGGAGGTTTTTGGGCCTGGAGGACAGTGAGGCGGAGGAGGGACTGGAATTATCATGGCCGACTGAGCAACCATCCAGAACGTGTCTCATTGACAAAACTTCATCACCTCTTATTCTTCCCTACACCCTGTGCCAGTGACAGGCATAGGGTCAGTCCTCAGCAGGGTAGGTCATTTATTCAATACCATTTACTAGGCTTCTCCCACAGTCTGTTCCTAAACAGTGGTGGGCACTGGAAGCAAACGATGAGGAGAAAGAGCTCACAGTCTAGTGGGAGATGCTGACTCATGAACAGGCAATAATAATAGAGAGATAAGGGTAGTCAGCATGGTGACCCCAGGCCACTGTGAGAACACAAGAGAAAATATGTAACCTCTCTTGGTTACATTACCTATGAGGGATAGGGGAGGTTGGAGGAGGCAGCGATGCTACAACAGTGGGCAGAAATTAGCAAAGGAGTCAGGGGGGCACTTCAAGGAGAAGTGTCTCCCATACACCTCTGACTCAAATATAGTCCCCCAAAACAGCATCTTGCTTTCTCGCCCCCTGTCTGTTTCTCCTCCTGTTCTGGATCACAGAGAATAACATCCAGTGGATCCCAAGGAACTGGGAGCCATCCTCGACTCCTTTTTCTTCTTCCCTCCCCAGAGCTAATCTATTACCAAATCCTACTGACTACACCATCTTCACGTTTCTCAATTCCTCCCACTTCTTCCCATCCTGGTTGCTCCCTTCCTCAATTCAAGTTGCCATCACTTCTCCATTGGACTAATGTGAACAGCCTCAGTCCTGCCGACCTCCAGTGCATTCTCCACATCTCTGCTGGAGTGATCTTTCTAACCATCCATCTAATCCTGTTAAGCTCCTGCTTAAAACCTACCTGAGGCCCCCCATTGCTCTACAGATGAAGCCCAGACTCCAGTATTGCTTTCAGGGCCCTGCATGATCTGACTCCCACTGACTCTGCGGTGTAATTTCCTACTCCTCACACAGAGCACTACTCTCAGTTCCCCTGGGCACCAACTCTCCCCCTCCAGGCCTTTGTCAGTACTGTGCCCTCTGCCGGTGACACTTCCCTATCCTGCTTCAAGCCGCCCTTGGCTTGGCCTGGCTGATTCCCATTCCTCTTCAAGGCTCAGCTTAACAATTTGTTTTCTGAGCCCATCAAGGCTGGGTGAGGTCCCCTGTCACCCTACCTGTGTTCTCCCAGGGCATCTCATTTTTCCCTTCATGGTATTTAACAGAATTCATTTTTATTGATTTCTTGAATGTCTGGCTTCCTCTGTAAGCTCCATGAATGCAGAGACTGGGGTTATCTTCCATATATTTTATCCCCGGTACCTGGCACAGTGCACCCTCAACTTGAGTGGAGGGAATGTCAGTGGAGGGGACCCAATTCACCCCATAGCAGCTCAGATGCATGCAAAAGAAGGATGAGGAGTGTGGGGCAGGCAGAGTGACCAGGGGCTCTGTTCTTTCAGCCCTACTTCCCATTGCAGTTACTGGTGCCCAAGTGCTGAGCAAAGTCGGGGACTCAGTGCTGCTGGTGGCAGCACGTCCCCCTGGCTTCCAAGTCCGTGAGGCTATCTGGCGATCTCTCTGGCCTTCGGAAGAGCTCCTGGCCACGTTTTTCCGAGGCTCCCTGGAGACTCTGTACCACTCCCGCTTCCTGGGCCGAGCCCAGCTACACAGCAACCTCAGCCTGGAGCTCGGGCCACTGGAGTCTGGAGACAGCGGCAACTTCTCCGTGTTGATGGTGGACACAAGGGGCCACCCCTGGACCCAGACCCTCCAGCTCAAGGTGTACGGTGAGTGTGTCTGACACTGGCTGCCTGGCTCTCTTCTCCCACAAAGCACCAGACGAGCATCCTGAGTCATAGCAGCCAGGGAGAGCTGGGTTCCAGAAAGCTCTGGTCTCTGACCCTGTTGCTGACTCAGGGAACAGCTGCTTCCTGGCAGTCACGTCTAAGAAAATTCCTCCTGGCTGCAGCAGTCAGGCTTTGCCATTTCACAGTGCTTGCCTGAACTCTAGCTCAGTCTTTTCTTGGCTCAGTGGCCTTGGACAAAATGCTTAACCTCCCTGGACTTCACCTTTCTCCTTTGTAAATGGGCATTGTAATATTACCATGTAGAGAACCCACAGGATGAAATGCAGTGGCATTTGCAGTGGCATCCAGGACAGAGCCTGGCCTGTGCTTCCTCAGTTCTAAAGGATCATCATAGACTATAAGATGTGCCACTAGTCTATGTGCCACAATAAAGGAAAAAAAAGATGTACCATACTAAACTATGACATAATGGGTTTGTTTAAAAATCAAATTATAATGAAACTATAATTAAAAGTATAGAATTTACACATTTCTTAAAAGGGCTTCTTAGAGAGATTTTAACTATATATGATTCATGGGTTCTCTCAGTCATTCGTCATTGCAAAACAAACCATCCCAAAACTTACTGACTGAAAACAACAACGATGTTTACTTCTCATAATTCCGTGGGTTGGCAGGCCCAGCTGGGTGCAACTTCTGCTTCACATGGGTCTGCAGAGCCATTCGCGCAGCTACATTCAGCACCTCAGTTGGCTGCATGGACTGGGGGCTGTGTGGGCTTTGTTTCCCAACAACTCCACCTCCACCTCCACCGCAGCCACCTCCACCACCTTCATCATCTGTCTTCTGGTCAAGAAAGAGTGGCTTTCAGCTCTCATTTATCTACCTAATGGGTTAGAAAAGAGGCATGGGTGACCCTAAATCACTGTTTCAATAAAACCTTAGAAATTTACATAGAGTGGAAGATGGGGGGAGTCCAGATTTAAGAATGGAAAGCAGAGGTAGCAGCTGGGAAGAGGGTAGCCATGAGGGAGATAAAGGTTGTAAGCAAATTGGGGAGATGTCTTGAATCCCCCCGAGACAGCTAACTGGCTGTCCTTGGGCGAGCCACACAGGTGCCGGTGCAATTGCAAGGTGCCTTTCTGGATGCACGCAGCCCTGAGCCTCATCTTGGCAAGCAGAGTGCTGGCTGGATTTCAGCACCCCCCACCCCCTGCCACCTGTTACCCTGTGACCCCCTTAGCCCAATGTCCTTGTGCAGTGAATAACCTACCCCACCATACAGGCAGCCCTGAAGCCCCTCCTCTGATCTGAGTCTCAGCTGCTGCACATGTGAAATGAGGACATTGAATGTGATAATACATGCAGCACCCACACCACTAAGCTCTAAAATGCCTTGTTCTCAGCAGCTGAATTACAGATTTTAAGGAAATTGCTGTTTTATTGCTTCCAAATACATAGCGTGATTAGAACTAATTGCACGAAGCTGCCAAGCAGCAGTCCTTAGGAGTTCTGCTTTGACAATAGATAAGAATGATTTGAATTAGCAGATCAGTTACTAGAAATGTCAATGGGTGTTTCTACTGTGCTTGATCGTGTTTGGAAGCAGCTTGTCCTCTTAAGTGATGTAAATATCCCCCCTGTAATCTTTGTTTATACTATTAGTGTGCCCAGCAAATCATTTCTCTTTCATATCACAAATCCCACCAGACTGAACTGGCATTAACGAGGTTTTTCTCTGCTTGACTTTGGAATGCTGTCAGAGACCGATCCCTCCCATTGTCACCAGAATGCTCTCCCACTGGCCTCATTTCCACTGAGACTCAGGATTTACTCATCAACCTGTATAGAAAGGGGAATCCGTAGCCCAGGACACCAGGATATCAGTTTGTTCAGTGACCAGGTATCGAGCACCCACTATTTGCCAGCATTAGAGAGCTAAGGTTACTGAGCTAACAAGACAGAGCCCCCACCTCTGGGCCTCTCCTTCACAGCATTTTGCACCCTCATAGTTACTTAATTATTCATAATCATTTGTCAGTATTTGTCTTTCTCACCAAACTGTAAGCTCCAGAAAGCTAGGAATGTGTTTGTTTTCTTGCCTGACTTAATAAATGCTTGTCATCTCTTGTTGACTGACATATTGTGAGAGAAATACTACAAAAAGAGATAGAGTGCTTGGAGAGCTCAGAGCCATGCCTGGGAAGGCTTCACAGTCAAGGCATTAAGCAATGTGTTCAAGCTGGGCCTTGAAGGATGGGTAGAAGTTTTCCAGGAGGACAAGAAGGGAAAGGCAACTGTGTGCACAGATGAACTGTGTGAAAGCATGAAAGATATTCAAGAGCATGACATGTTTGGGAAAACTGCAAATTAATTAGGATGAGCAGGCAGAAGCAGCAGGAGGTACAGCTGGAGAGATGGGCATGAATCATTTCCTGAAAGGTTTTGAATATCAAGCTAAGGAATTCAGCTTTTGTCCTGTGGGCAGTGGAAAGCCAGACAAGATTTTGGAACAAGAGGCCTAGTCAGAGGTGGCATCTAACCCTAGGTAGATCCCAGAGCCAGAGATGTGGGCCCTGCCCAGCATCCCTGAGACCCATACCGACTGTACTTTTCTTTCCCAGATGCAGTGCCCAGGCCCGTGGTACAAGTGTTCATTGCTGTAGGAGGGGATGCTCAGCCCTCCAAGACCTGCCAGGTTTTCTTGTCCTGTTGGGCCCCCAACATCAGCGAAATAACCTATAGCTGGCGACGAGAGACAACCATGGACTTTGGTATGGAACCACACAGCCTCTTCACAGATGGACAGGTGCTGAGCGTTTCCCTGGGACCAGGAGACAGAGATGTGGCCTATTCCTGCATTGTCTCCAACCCTGTCAGCTGGGACTTGGCCACAGTCACGCCCTGGTACAGCTGTCATTATAAGGCAGGTATGCTAAGGGCCAGCAGTCAATGGTTGAGGGCTTATGAAGCATCAAGTCCACCTCTAACCCCACCCCTCCATGTTCAGCACCAGGGAAGGCCTCCTACAAAGATGTGCTGCTGGTGGTGGTGCCTGTCTCGCTGCTCCTGATGCTGGTTACTCTCTTCTCTGCCTGGCACTGCGGCCCTTGCTCAGGTAGGAGTCCTGCAGGTGCAGGAGGTAGGTGGAGGAGGTGGAGTTCCTGGGGAGGAGGGGGTCTTGGACCTCCTCCTATTTAGGCTTCTTCTGCCCCTTCTTACCTCTCCCACCTCATCTCTTGGCCTTCTCTAGCTCGTATCTTGGTTTACAACCAGACTCAACTACTTGAAGTTTCTTATGTGGTTCTCCAAATGAACTGTTCTCTCACATCCATCTGCAGATCTTTGTACATTGTATTCCCTCTGCCTGGAACACACTTTCCATGATTTCCCACCCAGCCTCCCCCCTTCATGTGGCTATCTCATACTCAGTCTTCAAGGTGTGCTTGCTCCAGAAAGCCTTCCCTGATCGCCCCAACACTCAGGCTGATTAACATCCTTTCTTCAATCTCCATTGCTTACCCCAATCAGAGAACTACTTACATTTACTTCCCCACTGAATTCTGAGCCCTTAAAAGGAGGATGCTGGGTCACCACTGGGCATGTCAGTGGTTCCCAGAACACAACTGTTCCTGAAACATAGCTGGTATCGACAAACATTGCTGAGTGGGAGTCTAGATGACTCCCAACGCCTTCTTGCCTGAGATTTCTACAAAATGGCTCCCTAAGATAAGCTACTCCCTGGCCAGTTGCTGATAGGGCTGCCTTCTTGAGAAAAGGAAGGCAGGGGAAACTCCGAGATCAGACCAGGTTCTAAGCTCTACATCCAGCTCAGTCCCTTCCTCTGCCGCAAGATGCCCTGCCCCTGGAAGAACTACCTGACTGACCAGGGCTCCGTGATCATTTCCATGCCAGGCTCTCGGAGCTGGCTTGTCCCAAGGTGGAGAAAGGGAGTCAGCAAGGAGGAGGCACTGAGCCCTCATTATGGTGGGTGTGTCCCAGAAGGCAGGGTCTGGGTCCAGCCTCTAAGCATGGGGACAGGCAGTGCTGATTCCTGTTCATTCTCTCCAGCAGAGAGGAGGGCAAGAGGGATCAGCTGAGGCTGCACTCCACCTGAAGTC
The DNA here is from genome assembly GCF_006542625.1 of Nomascus leucogenys. Classification (NCBI taxonomy): domain Eukaryota; kingdom Metazoa; phylum Chordata; class Mammalia; order Primates; family Hylobatidae; genus Nomascus; species Nomascus leucogenys. The sequence goes on along the minus strand of NC_044392.1, from coordinate 41,661,487 downwards.
CCCATCTGCTGTGGGAGGGTATGGCCCTGGCCCCTGCCCCAAGGGTCCCCAGGATTTGTGATAAGAAAGTGGAAGCCAGGAAAAGAGCAGGGAAAAAAATAGCTTTATTGAGATAAAATTCACATAGCATACAATTCACCTATTTAAAATATACAATTCAATGCCTTTTAGTGTATTCACAGAGTTGTGCATCCATCTCCACAACCAATTTTAAAACATTTCCATTACCTCCCCCAAAACCCCATAACCCCTTAGCCATCACCTCCCAATTCCCCCATTCCTCCCACAGCACTAGTCTACTTTCTGCCTCTATGCTTTTGTCTTTCCTGGACATTTCATATAAATAGAACTATACATTATGTGGCCCTTTGGCAGACTTTTTTCACTTAGTGTCATGTCCTCAAGGCTCATAAAATAGCATCTTTGGCCACTGAGAAGGGACCCAACAACTTGGGATAGTAGGAAGCTCCATGCAGGGAGTCCAGAAGCTGGTTCTGGCTCTACCTCATGGCTTCTGTCCAGTGATTTAACTGGGTCCACCACAGCCCTAACTTTCCATACCTTCTACAATTAAATGTATGGCATAGTTGCAGGCCAAGGTTAGACACTAGGAAGAATTTCCTATTCTTGAACAGCCTCCCTTTCCAGGGTGTTGGAAGACCAGGAGAAATGTTCCTTTCCCTAAGGTGACCTTGGGCTAACAACCTGAGGATTCAGAGGCCTGCGGGCAGGCCAAGGATGCCAGGACTCCAAACACTGGAGGGGTAACTTTCTTTCTGATGTCCTTATCAGGGAAAAAGAAAAAGGATGTCCGTGCTGACAGAGTGGGTCCAGAGACAGAGAACCCCCTTGTGCAGGATCTGCCATAAAGGACAATATGAACTGCTGCCTGGACTATCAGTAACCCCACTGCACAGGCACACGATGCTGTGGGACATAACTGGTGCCTGAAATCACCATGGTCCTCATACCTCCCATGGGAATCCTGTCCTGCCTCGAAGGAGCAGCCCGGGCAGCCATCACACCACAAGGACAGGAAGCACCAGCACGTTTCACACCTCCCCCTTCTCTCTCCCATCTTCTCATATCCTGGCTCTTCTCTGGGCAAGAGGAGCCAAGCTGAACATTCCCTCCAGGACACTGGAAGTTCTCCAGGATCCAGATCCACGAGGACATTAATAGTCCAAGGTATTCCCTCCCCCACCACTACTCATAAAGTATTAACCAACTGGCACCAAAGAATTGCCTCCAGCCTGAGACCTAGGCTCTAAAAGATATTACATATTTGAACTAATAGAGGAACTCTGAGTCACCCATGCCAGCATCAGCTTCAGCCCCAGACCCTGCAGTCTGAGATCTGATGCTTCCTGAGGGCCAAGGCATTGCTATAAGAAAAGGTCTAGAAACAGGTGAAAGTGAGAGGTGGGGGACAGCGGTTTCTCTTTCTGGCCTAAGGACTTTCAGGTAATCAGAGTTCATGGCCCCTCAAAGGTAAATTGCAGTTGTAGACACCGAGGATGGTTGACAACCCATGGTTGAGATGGGCACCGTTTTGCAGGAAACACCATATTAATAGACATCCTCACCATCTCCATCTGCTCTCACGCCTCCTGCAGGATCTGGGAGTGAGGGTGGAGAGTCTTTCCTCAGGCTCCAGCACAGTGACCAGAAAAAGAAATACTGAATTTGCCCCAGCCAACAGGACGTTCTTGCACAACTTCAAGACGTTCTTGCACAACTTGCTCAGCTCAGGATGAGTCTTCCTGCCTGAAACTGAGAGAGTGAAGAGCCATAAAACGCTATGCAGAAGGAACATTATGGAGAGAAAGGATACTGAGGCACTCTAGAATCTGCCACATTCATTTTCAAATGCAAATGCAGAAGACCTACCTTAGTTCAAGGGGAGAGGACAAAGACCCCACAGCCCAACAGGAGGACTGTAGAGGTCACTGACTCCATCGAACTTTTTTATTGTGGCCATCTTAGGAAAATACATTTTGCCCCTGAGTGATTCTGTCTAGAAAAGCTCTGGAGTATTGATCACTACTGGAAAAACACTTAAGGAGCTAAACTTACCTTCGGGGATTACTAGCTGATAAGGTTCACAGTTTCTCTCACCCAGGTGTAACTGGATTTTTTCTGGGGCCTCACTCCAGTCTTGATAACAGCGAGGAAGGAGGTATTGAAGAAACAGAGGTGGGTTTGAAGTACTATTTTCCCTGGGTGGCTTCAATCTCCCCACCTAGGATGTCAGCCCTGTCCAAGGACCTTCCCTCTTCTCCCCAGTTCCTGGGCAATCACTTCACCTTGGACAAAGGATCAGCACAGCTGGCCTCCAGATCCACATCACCACTCCTCCACTCCATTGTTCCCAAATCCTCCCTGCCTGGCCTGCTCAGAGGTTCCCTGTTGGTAACGTGGCTTTATCAAATTCTCATCCCTTTCCCATACCCACTTCTCTCCTATCACCTTCCCCCAAGATTACCTGAACAGGGTCCATGGCCACTCAACCTGTCAGCTTGCACCGTCCCCACCTGCCACCTACAGTCAGGCCACATGCCTGGTCACTGAATCATGCAAAACTGGCCTCAGTCCCTAAAAATGATGTGGAAAGGAAAGCCCAGGATCTGACAATGAGCCCTGGTGGGTTTGTGGGGGAAAAATACACAGCACTCCCCACCTTTCTTCTGTTCATCTCCAGGGCCCCACCTCAGATCAAAGCAGCTCTGGATGAGATGGGACCTGCAGCTGTCCCTCCACAAGGTGACTCTTAGCAACCTCATTTTGACAGTGGTTTGTAGTGTGGTGCACCAGGGCCTTGTTGAACAGATCCACACTGCTCTAATAAAGTTCCCATCCTCAATGACTCGCTTGTCAACTAGTGGACTAATTAACCCTCCACCAAAACAACACAAAGTGCTTCCATGAGACCAATTTTGTGCTAATAAGAGTTGAGACTGATGCTTTATAAGTCACACCACAACAAATATTGATTGAGGGCACTGCATGTGCTGGGTACATTTCTTGGCACTTGGGAATCAGTAGTGAAGCAAAACCCTTGCCTTTGAGAATTTATGGTCTGGATAATATAAATAAACTAGTAAGCGTATGTCAGATGTTGTTAGTTTCTGTTAAAGATAAGGCAGAGTAAAGGGCTAGAGAACAATGTGTTGGGGAGACAGGGTCTGTCTTAGATAAAGCAATCAGATGACACCCTCAACGGGGTGACATTTGAACAGAGGCCCAGTGAAGTGGAGGAGTGAGCGTGCAGTGGCAGAGTGTTCCAGACAAAGAGACCAGAAAATGCAAAGGCCCTAAAAGTGGCAGCATGGTTGGTGTTTGCAAAGAAGAGCGTGGAGGCCAGAGGGGCTGGATCCAAACAAGGGATAGAGAGGGGAAGGGCAAGAGTCCAGAGAGATGGCCTGGGGCCGCATCATATGGGACTTTGTTGGAATGCCCCTTTGTTGGAGTTACAATGACAGAAAGAACCTCTCAAGAGTCCAGATATCAGACTCCTCCCAGAACACCCTCAACCTCATTGCTCCAGGATGCTTGTGGTCAGGTCAGAGCCCTCTCCAGATCTTCTTTTGCTTTTTCTTGTTTTCATTTTATTTTCCTTGAGCAATAGTTTTTGTGTCTGTTCTCCTGTACAAAAGACAAATACAAGAGCTGCTAGGGCAAAGGGCTCATGAGACATGATATCAGAGAGAATGGGAAAGGGGCATAGCAAAAGAAAAGGGTTAGAGAGGACATTTTTCTCATCAATGGAGACATGAACATTCAGTGCCTCATTTTTTAAAAAACTGCTGCGTGAGCTGAGATTGTGCCACTGCACTTCAGCCCGGGCAACAGAGCGAGACTCCGTCTCAATTTAAAAAAAAAAAAAAAAAAAAAAAACTGCTACCAACATTAATGACACCTGCAGCAAATTTTTCCTCCATGTGTATTAAGAACTAGCACCTGTTCAGTTAATCATTCTTGGTTACTTACTGGTCTCCAGAGGAAGCACCATCTCCTTCCAGATTTGGCTCCATGGCTACCTGCATCTGTTCTGCATACAGCCTGAAGGAAGGGTCTCTAAAATGACAAAAAATAACTATCCCTAGATCTAGGAAAGTTGTAGTGGCTGCCTCCCCTTGGGCTGTGCCTTGGTCAACATTATCTGCCAGGAGGGGCAGGCTGAGCACACGGGTAAGTAGTGGGGAGACTCCCACAGCATGACTAGTCCGGGTCCAGGTCTTGAAGCCACACTTCCAGGCAGACACTGAAAAACTGGAGTGTCTCGAAGAGAATGACCAGAATGGTGAAAAGTCTAAAAACCTTACCATATGAGAAATGATTACAGAAACTGGTTATGTTGAGCCTAGAACAAAACACTCGCAGGAGCATAGGTTCTCAAATATTTGAAGTGTTATCACATAAGCCCAGACCGTGTAACTGGGGCCAATGGAACATGTCACTAAAAGGTAGATATTGACTCATATGAATAATAGGATCTTAAAGCTGGAAGGAAATTTGTGGTTACTCAGTTCAAGTTTTTTTATTTCTCATGTGGAAACTGAAATCCAAAGAGAATGTTACTCCTCTGAAATTACATAGTTAGTGGCACAGTCAGAATTACCTTTAGATTATCTAAATCAGTCCAGTCCTTTCTACTGCACCACACTACCAAGGAAGAATGTTCTGACAAATGGAAAAATCCAAATATGAAGTAAACTGTTTCAATGAATCTGCTTAAGCAGAAACCATCTCAGAGCAATATTTTAGAAGATTTAAAAATAATAGGAAAACACTTACATCAGTCAGGGTTCTTTGGAGGCAAGCAACAGAAACCAACTCTGGTTTTAACTAAAGTAAAAGAGGAAATGTATTAGAAAGATGTGAGTAACTCAGAGAACCAAGGAAAATGTTGACCGAGCCTCAGAAAAGACAAAGCCAAGTAGCCTTGAGGATGCGGGCCTCAGGGCCTCCGAAAATAGTTCTGTTCTGTTTTCTCTTCCCCAGCTGCTCACTGAAGATTCAACTCCCCACCAACAGAGCCTGATTGGCCTATTTGAGGCCAAGGGCCCTCCTCTTTGTTGGGGTGGGGAGGAGCTGTAGGACATCTTGTCAGAAGCATTAACTGGGTTAACAAAATAAAGTACAAAACAAAGTTTGAACAGGTATCTGTAGAACAGGAAATGCACCCATCCGTTCATTCAGTAAGCACTTACTATGCACCTACTATGTGTCAGCACCAACTGGGATACAGGAATTACTAAACAGTAGCATCACAAGCCCCGCCCTCAAAGAGCTCACAGACTGGTAAGAAAGCAATGTGTCAACAAAGGATTCCAGTGAGTTCACAGACACACAGCCCCTAGCACGAGCTCAAAGGCACCTCCTGGCCTGTAAGACCTCGGTCCCCAAAGAGAGCCAGTCAGGTCCCCACGGGAAATGGTAAAAGGAGAAAGCATTGCCTAGGAATAAAACTTCAGCTGACAGGAACTGAAGACAGCACGGTGTGGTGGTGTCCTGGGGCAGGCCTTCCCACAGCAGCATCACACTTTTGTTTAACTGTGTTCCCTGAACACCAGGACATCTCATGCTGGTAGCTTGTCTTCAGATTTCCCTTGAGATAGTGCAGAAAATGGAGAGCCGCTCACAAGGGCTAGGGGCTGGTTCCATCCTCCTGGTGGTGGTTGGGGTGGTCCTGGCTGGGACGCCTGGACTGAGATGCTGATGGTGTCTTGTCTGCCAGCCCACCCTGTTGGTCTTCAAGCCTGTACCCACTGGCTGGACCTGCTTAGACTCCTCAGGAGTCTTCCAAAGTCATGTAAAGCCGTTTAAACTCTGTCTAACCAGACAGAAAATGAAGAGGTCGGAGCTCTATCTGCTGGCTGACCCACTCAACCATACGCCCACCTTCAGTTGGCTTAACTGCAGGAGCTCAGAGCTCCAGCATACTCACTGCAGTCCTGCTCCCAGGCCAGGGAGCCACTACCCCCTCTCCCACCCCTCAGCAAAGCAGACACAACCAGCTGGTAGCCTGGACCTCTCTCTTCCCTGCTCAGAAATACCCTGGGATACCTCCTGCCCCTCATTGATAACAACCTGACAGCCTAACAGTCCCAGAAAATCCCTAACAATCCACACACACCCAGGGTGCTGGATGCCTCCTGAGCACTGAGCACAGATCCCCACACGTAGGGATGCCTCCGCATGAGGACACGAGAGAGGCAGATGGCAGAAGGACTTACTGCAGGCCTGGCCACTCCCAGGAGAAGGACAAGAAGTGCAGGGGAAGGCCTGAGCCTCTTGGCTTACCTGTTGTCCTGAGGCCTAGGCAGTCAGGAGAAGGTAGAGCTCTCATCCATGCACTCACCTGAGGGAAGCCTACACCAGAGGCCAGAGTCACCAACCAGAGCCTCAGCCAGCTTCAGCCAGCTGTTAATGGAGCATTTATTCTTCTGGAGGCTGCGTCTAGAAAGGACAAGCCTAATAGTATGCCTGTCGGTCCATTCCCTACCTAATTACCCCAGGAAGCCACGAGCACAGACAATATCATGCCTACACCAAGGCAAGAAGGCTGCTGCCCTGGCCTGTACTACAGAAAGGCAGCTCTGGCTCTCCTCCATAGGCAAGGAGACAACGGTGCATTCACCTGTAGCTCCCTCTCCCCCTTTTAGATCACACTTCAGAAATACAGACGGGAATTCTGAAGATGGATTAAAATGCCTACATGTACCCTGGGTCTGAAGGTAGCTGAGGGGCAATTTATGGACAAGGTGTGGAGGAAGCCCAGGATGTGCATAGCTGTGGGCACAAGGCTCTTCACAGCATGGGCTGGAGCTGCAGGTGAGAAGAGAAAGGATCTGATTTAAGGCCTGGGCAAGGGAGCCAGTGCTTCCTATGCTGGGAGTTCTGGTATGAAACCCCAAAGAGTCCAAGATTTCTGAATCCAAACCTGGCCTTCCAGGTCATTGTGAAGGTATATTTGTCAAGCTAGGAGACTAGAACATATTTTGCGTAATAATGTGTTAGTTCAACTTATAATTACAAATGTTATGGGTGGGCCTCAATATGGGGACCCCTCCCCCTGGACTTTTTCCATCATAATTCCCTCCCACTTCCTGAAACTGATACCTCCCCCATGACTAAGAGCAAATCCCCAGCTCTCACTGCAGCTCAGAAGGAGCACAGCAGTGTGGATCTGGAGTCACACTTGGGACGGCGGACTCTGATTTCCTGGAGGACTGATTCGCGGGTCCACAGCACTCATTCTCTCAGCACATCTTTAGTAAGTACCCACTCCATGCCAGACACACTAGGACTAGAGCTGTGGGCACGACAGGCGAGTCTCTGCATTCATGAAGCTTGCAGACTAGTCAGGCAGAGACAGACACTGTACAAATGTACACAAATGTTTAATTAAAACTGTGCTAATCTCTATAGAAGAAAATAGCTGAAAACCAAGAGCCAGAATAACAAGGGATCAAAATATAGCTGGCGGGAGTACAGAGGGAAGGGCCTCCCTGAGGAAGGAGAGTGAAGCTGAGGCCAGTGGGGAGAGGAGGAGTCAGCAAAGCAAAGAGTGGAGGAGCTGCCATGCTGGGAATGAGCATCCACGAAAACCCTTCCAGAAAGATCTCTGCCCGTGTAAGCATCTGAGGGAAGGTCCCCAGGGCCAGAGGGCAATGAGCAGGAGGGACTCTGGGAGGAGAGGATGGCAGATGTCAGATCATGCAGGGTCTGATAGGACATGGAGAAATTTAAAAGTTAATTATAAATGTAAAAGCAGACCGCTGAAGAGCTTTAAGACAGGAAATGACATGATCAGACTCGCATTTTAAAAGATCACGCTGGCAGCTGCGTGGAGAATGGATTGAAGGTGCCGAGAGTGAAGGCAGGAAAATGAAGTTATTGCAGGAATCCTAGGAAGAAACCATCGTAGCTTGGAATGAAGGTGGGGAGAGAGAGGGAGAGAAGTGGGTGGCTTCAGTGCATATTTAGGAGCTAGAATAGAATAGACAAGACTTAGTATCCTTGGTTGAGGGAGGGGTCAGCGATGACACTGAGGTCTCTGACATGAGTAACCAGGCAGATGGAGGTACCACTTACCAAACCTGGAAATACAGAAAGAATTAGTTTTGGCTGGGCGTGGTGGCTTACACCTGTAATCCCAGCACTTTGGGAGGCCGAGGCAGGTGGATAACCTGAGGTCAGGAGTTTGAGACCAGCCTGACCAACCTGGAGAAACCCCATCTCTACTGAAAATACAAAATTAGCCAGGCATGGTGGCGCATGCCTGTAATCCCAGCTACTTGGGAGGTTGAGGCAGGAGAACCACTTGAACCCAGGAGGCGGAGGTTGTGTTGAGCCAAGATCACGCCATTGCACTCCAGCCTGGGCAACAAGAGTGAAACTCCATCTCAAAAAAAAAAAAGAAATAGTTTTAGGGTGAAGTCAGAAGTTAATTGGTCCTTAATTATCAGGGAAGAGGGGCTTTAAAAGGAACAAATTCTTGGAGGCTGAGCAATATATTGGGTTGAATCATATGAAAATTGTCATTTTTTAAGTTTAAAAATAGTCAAATACAGGTAATTTCATACGATTCAATCTAATAATTTAAATGTAAGATGACTTGAGGAAGAAAAGTCATCTCTTCTGCTGCCCTGATTCCACCTCCTATAAGGACAACTGGGACATGCCTGTAGCCTAGTAGATGCTGGCAGAGCTCCTTCAACATGAACCTGGGCATGGAGGGACTGCAAGACAAGAGGGCCTCCCACAGCACTCTCAGCCCACACTGGTCGGGGACCATGGTGTCCTGGTCAGCTTCTCTACCACCTGGACTGAATCCTGCCTGCCCAGCTCCAGAAAGTCCTGAAACATTCAGGAGCCAAGGTTCAGAATGGCAGGGAGTGATGGAACTGCTTCCGTAACCATGGAGAACTGTCCTTGACCCCAACCCCTCTGAATCCAACCCACCTGATGCCTAGTCCTGCAGCATTCAGAGCCCCATATAGATTGTGGAGGTGAGGCCCCTGATGCTGTCTGAGGAGCCTTTCCAAGCAACAGGGGCAGTGACTTGGCCAGGCAGGCATGGTCAGACACAGAAGGGCAGTGCATCAGCCATTCCAAAGTTGCTGGCTTTATAGATACCGTGATTGTCCCTATGCCCATCCCTGCTGGGGAGCATAGCAGCTGGAAGACTTCTTTCCCTCTCAGCCAACCTGGGCCCTCAGAGGCCTTAAGATGGAGATGACTCAGCTATTGGCAGCCCCAACTCAGCACCCTCGATTCCAGACAGACTCAGCTCTTCTCTGTCCCTTGCACCTGACATACTTATGTACTCTGCCCCTTTAACCAGGCTTTCCCCCCTGCCTCCCAGATGAGAATATCCTTCTTTATCCATCTTGGTCTCCAGCCAACACTTTCAGGCTCAGCCCCAGGCACTCCTCCTCTCAGAAGCTTTTCCCTCAAGTGGTCTCATAGCATCAACTCTCTCAGCTTTGCATGAGCCTGAATCAACAGTTGTGTGCATTGCTCTTTAATTTTTCTAAATGAGATTAATCATCTCACTTGGAAGGCTCCATGTTCCTAGAAGGATCAGGTTTAACACACAGTCCTTCTGGTGACACTCAGTAAGCACATCACCAAAACACACTCTTTAATGAAGTGGTTAACTCAGAAGGTGGGGAACATGCAGCTAGACAAAATGGGCATTCTCCAGATATCCCTTCCACTGAGGAAGGCAAAACTCTCAGGCCAAGAGATTCCACATCTGCATCTCCCCTTCCAGGCAGTATAATCAGTCGGCTGGGTTCAGACAAACTTCTGCACCTCTTAGGGACCTCTTAGCCACCCAGGAGGAGATAGGCAGCTCCTTACTAAAGTCTCACCTCCTGGAGATGGGGGTTAGCTCTTCCTGCTGCAGTTTGCCTGTCTCCTCCATCCCCTTTCTTTCTTGGAAACAATATTTATTGAGTGTGTGCCATATGCCTGGCACTTTTTAGGAGCTTAAATACATTAGTGAATAAAGCAGACAAAGACCCTTGCCTTGTGCCCCTCCTTGTGGAGCTTGCAGTGTGGGGAAAGGTGAGGACAAGTCAATTAGCAATCATCATAACAAATAAATGTTATAGCATGTTGGAAGAGGATAAGTGCTACAGATTAAAGGGAAAAAAGCAGTGTAGGAGGGGGATAAGGGCGATGAGGAGTGCAGGCAGGAGGGTGCTGCAATCTTAAACGAGGTGGCCATGGTAGACCTCACTGAGAGGGAGAAAACTGAGCAAAGATTTGAAGGACGCGAGAATTAAGCCATTGGGAAATCCAGAGGAGAGCCATTCTGGGCAAACAGAACAGCCAGAACAAGGACCCTAAGGTGTTCAAGGAACAATGAAGTGCCAGTGATGCTCAGGGGAGACAGCCAGGAAGAAGAGTGATCGATTAGGTCAGAGAGGTGACATGGATGGCCTGGAGCACTAGTGTAAGGAACTCGATCTTGGGAAGCCATTTCAGGGGTTCGAGCAGAAGAATGATTTAACTATCCCTCTGTTCTCCGCTGAGAATGAACTGAAGGTGGGAGGGAGGAAGCAGGGAAATCAGTCAGGACACTGCTGCTGTAACCCAGGCAAGAGATGAGGGTGGCTGTGAGCTGGGAGGTAACAGGAGACGAGGGTTTGCTTCTGGATTTGCACTCAAGACAAAGCCAATAGATACAATCATGGTGTCTATGAAACCAGCAACTTTGGAATGACTGGTGCACTGCCCTTCTGTGTCTGACCATGCCCGCCTGGCCAAGTCACTGCCCCTGTTGCTTGGAAAGGCTCCTCAGACAGCATCAGGGGCCTCACCTCCACAATCTATATGGGGCTCTGAATGCTGCAGGACTAGGCATCAGGTGGGTTGGATTCAGAGGGGTTGGGGTCAAGGACAGTTCTCCATGGTTACAGAAGCAGTTCCATCACTCCCTGCCATTCTGAACCTTGGCTCCTGAATGTTTCAGGACTTTCTGGAGCTGGGCAGGCAGGATTCAGTCCAGGTGGTAGAGAAGCTGACCAGGACACCATGGTCCCCGACCAGTGTGGGCTGAGAGTGCTGTGGGAGGCCCTCTTGTCTTGCAGTCCCTCCATGCCCAGGTTCATGTTGAAGGAGCTCTGCCAGCATCTACTAGGTTACAGGCATGTCCCAGTTGTCCTTATAGGAGGTGGAGTCAGGGCAGCAGAAGAGATGACTTTTCTTCCTCAAGTCATCTTACATTTAAATTATTAGATTGAATCGTATGAAATTACCTATATTTGACTATTTTTAAGCTTAAAAAATGACAATTTTCATAAGATTCAACCCAATATGTTGCTCAGCCTCGTGACCCAGTGGATGTGGTGGGGGAGTTGAGTGGTGAAAGAGAAAAGGGAGTTAAACAAGAATGGAGTCTCCATCAGCTGAGACAGGGAAGACAATAGGTGGGGTAGAGGCAGTATGTGCGACATGCTACATTTGAGACATCTGTTAAACATCTAAGCAGGTATGTGAGTGTGGAATGCAGGAGAGAGGGCTGGCCTGGCTGTATAAATTTTGGGTATTATTGGCATGCAGGTCTTAGGTGAATAGGTAGAGAGGTGGTGGGGGGCTGGGGAGGAGATTATTCCCATCCTCATTCCTCACTTTCTCAGACTGTGTGCTGCAGTCTCAGGAGGGCTAATGTTTATTGAAAAGACAGAAGCAGATTTCCCCACAAGAACAACGTTGTAATAGCAGGTTAGGCTCCTGACCGAGGATCTGTTGCTCAATGTGTTCATGGCAGTGATCACGAACATGGCCTACCTTTAAGTCCTTAGTAAACTGTGAGTGAGAAGCCTGCATGCGGGACAGGAAAGAGCTTTCAGCAGAGTCTGTTAAATCGTGACCTGTCCTGCAGAGCTGAGCCTGACATGGCCCATGCCCTACACCTGGGAGGCCCAGAGCACCTGTGAGGCTGTTCCCCAGGCCCTGGCTGACTCTGCTCACCAGGTAATGAGTGCGCTTGGGGAGGGCAATATTCACATGCACCTCTGAGAAGGATCTGGGAGAATACACATGGCATTTTCCACCTCATGTCCTGGAGGAAACCACAGGCATTAGCTATTGTCATTAGACTCCTCCCTAAGCTGAGGGAGCAGTCTCTAATACAAACTGTCTGCCACATTAATTTCAAGACAGGTCAGCGCAGAGAGGCATTCTGAGTTCTCAAGAAAGTAGTAGATGTTGAGAAGGGAAGAGACGCAGCCTCTGCCCTCAGGGGAAGCCTAGTCTGATGGAGATGGGAGGATAACAGGATACTCCCAAGACAGGGTGAGGATAACAAACACTGGCTGGGAGCAGGCAAGAGACTGGGATAAGAGGACAGGGTAAGGCCAGTCTGCCTTTCTGAAGAAAGAGGACAAGGAGAGAGAGGTAGGGGAGTTTCACAGACCAGCCTTGGCAAAGGGCTGAGGAGAGGTGGGGATGGGGCTGGGACAGGGACTTGGAGCCACAACCCCAGCGTTTGGGGAGGCACAGGAGCCAGTTCAGGTGAGTGACTGCAGGGAAGAGCCACAAGGCTGCAGATGGCATCTGGGCAGAAGAAGGGGGCAGACCAGGGGGCGTCTGAGGGGACTGACAGGAGGAGGCTTCCCAGGCCAGAGTCAAGCCAGAAGTGGGGCCTGGATTGGGCTGAAGGAGTTCACTTCCAAGGCTGAATGAATTCTCCCAAAAACGGTGAAGAAAATCTATGTGCCCTCCCACCCACACACCTGCCAGGAAGGTCCCTCCTGGGCTCTGGGAAAGCTGTGTGGCAACTTTTCAGGAGGGACCCTCCACCTGGGAGGGGTTGTCAAAGTCAGGGCTACAGACGGCACCACAGTGAGCCCTGGGCCCAGAGGGAGACCGCCAGGGGCCCGAGTGCCAGGAACTGAGGGCAGGCAGATGGGAAAGGGCACAGGAGGGCACACCCTGGCCCAGGGGGGCCACCTTGAGGGTTCTGGCAGCTTATCCCCAGACTGACTCTGGGACCCTGCCGAGCTTGTGTTTCAGGTGCTTCCTGTTATCATTAGGATTATTATTACTAATGAGGATTCTTGCCAATATTCACACCTGCATGTGGATTCCAGGACTCAGAGGCAAGTTGTGGTTCTCCTCCTTCTCTACTGGTGGCTTTCTGGACTCCTTGCCTCTTTCCCCCAGATGGTGAGCCATCTCCAAATTCAATCCCAAGGCTTCATTCTTTGTGCTCCGTCCCCCTCCCTGTGGACCTCCCACTCCCCCAGCCTCTGCCGTTGACCTCTCTGTGGTTAGATCCGTGCCTCCAGGCCTGTCCTCTTGTGGGAGATGAAATTACTTTCTAGGGATGTGGAGGGTTGAAGATCAACCATTTGCTGAGCCGTATGTTCCAGGCTCTGTAATATACCTGTCACACAAAACAGCCCTATTACTATTCCATTTTACAGACAAAGAAACTGAAGCTTTGGAAGCTTATTAAATAACTATAAATCCACATCTGTCTGGTTCCAAAACTGAAGCTTTTTTTCTTTGCAGATGGGAACATGGCTAACTCACAAACATGTATTACAAGTTTTCTTCCTCCTCCCTTCTTTAATTCCTCAAGAAACCTACACAGGAGTCTGCTATCACCTCAAACTCAGCCTCTGTGACAATGCGATCAGCAGTTTCATCCCATCCCCCTCTGCTCAATTTCCTGCCTTTGTCAAGGCTTCAGTCTCCTCCTTGGTGCTCAGTGTCCCATCCTGCCCATCCTGCTGAAATGCATCTAAGAAGACTGGGGAGGGCAATGGCCACAGAGGGGTGGCAGAAGGCCATCCTGTCCACTCCCCACCGGCAGGCACAATGACCACGCCCAGCTCCTCCAGATTCCCCAAAGCAGCCACTATCCCCACCTTGTCTGCAAGTTCCCATGTCCTCCACGCACCCCTCTGCTGCGCATTCTTCCCAACCTGACTACAAAGAACTGAATGGAATCAGTTTTGTTTCCATACACCAGGAATAAATAAAATGGTTACTCCAGATGGGCTGAATAAACATTGAGTTAACTCCAGAATGTTAACTGTTAACTCCAGAGCAGGGGTTTCCCAGGTTCCCACCAAATCAGGGAAATGAGCCATGAGGAGACTCCCTGGGCAGCTTAGTGGACAGGGCTACAGATTCAGTCCCCTGCCTCCAGGCAGGCCCCAACCTAAACCCATAGGAGTGAAGTTGTTTTTGTAACTCTGGAAGGATCATGATTGGGTAATTCCCAAAACTTCCTTGTCCCCAGTGAGGCAAAATAATAATAATTATTATTATTAACCCCTCCCCAGCGTCACCACAGTCTGACTGGGCCTAGAGTAGCTGAAATGTAATTGAGCAGCATGCATGGTAATAGTTACTCAAAAAGGAGCACATGGGCCGGCGTGGTGGCTCACGCCTGTAATCCCAGCACTTTAGGAGGCCGAGGCGGGCGGATCACGAGGTCAGGAGATCGAGACCATCCTGGCTAACACGGTGAAACCCCGTCTCTACTAAAAATACAAAAAACTAGCCGGGCGTGGTGGCAGGCGCCTGTAGTCCCAGCTACTCGGAAGGCTGAGGCAGGAGAATGGCGTGAACCTGGGAGGCGGAGCTTGCAGTGAGCCAAGATTGCGCCACTGCACTCCAGCCTGGGCGACAGAGCGAGACTCCATCTCAAAAAAAAAAGAGAGCACACAGAAGAAAATTCCTTGGGACTCCATATGACTCATGGTCTTGGGAATTAGGGGCTTAAGAGAAGATGACTAGAGGATGACTTCCTAGAGCCTGGGGAGAGAGTCAGAGAAGGAACTGAGACAATGAGGACTCACAGGCATCTCTTGAATAGATTTCCCATGGCTGGATGCCCTGGGAGACACATGTATGCAAATTCTGTGGATGCCAACGCAGGTTTCTGATGGCTACCGAAAGGGTAACCTGGAACCAAGGGGATATAAATTCTCTCAATAATTTTTCAGTGACCTGAGGAACCAGAATTCAGCTCCAGCAAGGCAGGGGAGAGATGGAAAAGGTGGAATTAGGAAGTAGGATGAAGACAATGTATGTAGTATTTAATAGAAGTAGCATAACTTTGTGCTGTTTGCATCTCTCTAGAAAAATAGAGAAAAATCAAGATGTACTTGAGATTTCCATTCTTGAGGCAACACTTGTGTGCCCAGCGTTCTGCTTGCCTGGGGTGACATGGTCCACCTAACCTTCCCAAGCCAGTTGTTAAATGCAGCCATTATTAAAAAGTAAATTACATGCATTTATAATTAAATTATATTAAAACAAAGGTGATAAGTACTCAACTTCACCACTTCCTGATGACTTTACTACAGTTCACTATTACCTAAGCTCTTAAAGTTATTTACTTCCTCCATTGTATCTGTATCATGGAAATACTATACAATTATGTGCTACTAAACATTTCTCCCAATTCCATGCCAGTCACATCATGTTGGTAGCTTGAATTCAGCCATAGTGGAAGCATTGACATCATAGAAATCACAAAGGCTACAAATCAGGGCTTCCCAGTCCCTACCCCACCCTACACCCTACTCCCAAAGCTACTGTTGAACAAATGTCACCACAAGTGTTCTCCTCCAGCACTGAACAAGGTTTCATGCAGGAGAAATGAACAAAAAACACCAAGGCATCCCTGAAACAAAACTGTTCAAACAGAAACTTCCCTCCGTCGTTCTCCTGGGGTGGTAAGTACAGTGACGACTGTGATCTCTCAGCATTGGATTTAGGAACTCTCTACCTTCCCTGTTGATTCACCTTAACAGGAAGCTGTTCTCAGAGTCTCTCTAAAATCTCTCTTGCTGCTTTTTAGTGAGCCTTTCTTGCCAGTGCCTCACTGGTCCCACCCCCCAAATGGAGGCCAAGTCTGATCATGGCTCCCTTGCTCCTGGAATGGGGAAGATTATATCATTCAACAACCTGCACAGCCAGCTGGCTGCCTCTGTCCCTCAGCACCTTTCAGGAAGCTAAGCTGGAGGCTCCTCAGACTGGGAGCACCCTCCCCAAGTCGTCCTATACCATCCCCTGCCTTAGGGCAAAAGTATGCCAGGCACAGTGCCCTGCCGAAGATCTCTTCATCTATGACAAGTCGTCTTACAGGTGCTCATAAATATGACCAAATAAATGAGGGATGGATGGCTCCTGGAGTTCTCTGCTCTCCTCCTTATTTAACATCCTTTCCCTATAACCCTTCCCATTCCCAAGAAATCCCTACCTTCCCACCCCCAAGACAGTTGTCTCTGGTTCCTTTTGCCTCATTACTATCTCTCACATCTCCCAGCAAGCTCTATAAAAGCAGAGCTGGCAATGCCATCACCCCTTTGCAAATACCCAAGGCATCTTGAGGGTTTCCTAGTTATGTGTTACTAAGAAGTGTTTAGGGGCTTCCTAAAGACACTTTGAGGCCCATGCACACCCCACACCTCCTGTGGCCCTAGAATAGGAGCAGGAAAAATGAGGAAGACTAGCTTCTCCTCAAGAGAAAAGAGTCAAAGAGAGAAGAAAGAGGCTGGGCTCTCAACAAGCAGGCAGCTGGGGAAAGGAAAGTAGAACGAAGTGACCTTGAAGTACTGTGCTCTTCTGAACACCTCCTACCAACTAGACCAGACAAGTGTCCAGTGTGTCCCTGTTGCAGCCATCCTGCATGGAGTGCAACCACTTTGTCCACTAGAGGCAGCTGAATTAGAAATACAATGCTCTGGGGTCCCTAAGAGTGGAACTTGGATCAAGGGATAAAAGCTATATGGGGACAAAAACCGGGTTCCACAGAAATGTTCTGTTGAATATTGACAGTCAGAGGCCAAGTGGCCTGCCTTGGAAGGTAGTGAGCTGCCATTGGAGGTTGTCAAGAAGAGGTTGCATACCTTTTGTCAGGAATGCTATAGAAGGAATTCAAATACCAGAGAAACAGCCTGCTGTCCTGGAATCAAACATGCCTAGATCAAATCCTGAATTATCTTTATTATCTTTGTTGTCTTGGTCAAGAAACCTAATCCCTCTGAGCCTCAGTTTATTCATCTGTATAATGGGGATAATACACAACCTCATAGGACTAAAGTAAGGAATAAATAAGACAAAAAATCGAAAAGCACCTAACACTTAATAGGTGCTCAATAAATGCCAATCCCCTTCCCACCAAAAGGGGGAGCTGGGTTAGTTGGCCTTGAAGGTCTTTCTACACCAGAGAGTATGACTCTGAAACACTTCCTGGCTATTAAGAAAGAAGGCATACATCTGAAAGAGATAAAAGAAGTCAGGATTAGGTCAATGAGGGGAAGAGAAAGAAGGATGCTAAGAATGGTCAGGGATCATTTAGAGGTCATCCATGACACAGCCATGTTTCCTCTCATCTGACCTTCTAGAATAAAATTGAAAAGTAGGATTGGGGATTTAAAGTCCAGCCTGAGGGGCCTCAGTTTCCCTATCTGTATAGTGAAGGAGTAGGATTTTTTTCGGCCAGACTTCAGAGTAATCATATTGAACTTTACTTCATAATGCTCAGTAAACACAGCTCATTATAAATTCAGCCAAGGCCTTTCCCAGCAACTCATGCAGCTATGTAAAACCACTAATACCTGCAGAGTGCACGTCCCTTCCCAAGGACAGGGGGCCTGGGAGAATGAGATGACTAGTTTTATGTGACAATGGATGTGAAACAGCAACAGTATTGACTGACACCGAATTAAGGGGAAAATATGAAGGAAAAAAATCAAAGACAGAGAGACAGACAGACACACACACACACACACACACACACACACACACACAAGCAGCAACCTGCCAAAAGAATAATATTGAGATCCTGGTTTTGGTAGAACTAAATATAACATCTTATATTTCCACAAGCAAATTGCCCAACAAATTGAAATGGAAATATTCTAATGTTACTACAGACAGATATAATGGCAACAACTTGCTATTCTCCTCAATAATTCATTATAAACCAATTTAAAGACCTAGAGTACATGGAAAACAACCACCAAAATATTCCAGAGTTAAGTGTAAACAAATAGTATGAAAGAATCAAGAAGGATGACCAAATAAAATCAAGGCAGGCCAAACAAATGAAACACAAAGTCCAAAAGGATTCTGAGGAAGGTCTAAGCTAAGTTCTAACATCCCTGAAACAAGGGACCAAAGTGGTAAGGTAACACCATCCAAGTTGTAGCATGGAAATAATAGAACCCACACTACTTTTCCTGATACATGTCTCCTAGCAGACATGAAACTGCTGATTTCAGGAACTTACCCTTTCAAATATATTTTTGCTACCAAAGCACAAATAATCTAACATAAAATGAACTCTTTAAATACAAATAAATTACATATAAAATGAGAAACAGACAGCCCAAACAATTCAGATGTACAAACACCTACCTCTCTGCATCACTATGTTGTCCTCATCAGCTCATCAAATACAAAATCATTCACATTCATCAAATACCCAGTTGAACTATGAGGTTCCTTCTTAAATCTTGGGCATTTAGGATGGACCTAACTGGTTTTTTTTTTTAAGTTTAATTTTGCTCAGCACAGGAAATTAATCCAGCCAATCTTCTCCTATTAATCATTTCTATTCCATATTAGAAATTCTTAAATTATAGGCAAGTGGGCATTGCATTAGCAAAGTAGATTCCAATGCCCAACAGAGATGACGTCGAACAAAGAAGGATTAGTAGAGCTTGTCTACTTGTCTGCATCCCCCTCCTTGCTGTGTGACCACCTGGTCCCTTTATCAACAAAGGAACATCTATAACACTGCCCACTTTACTTACTGTTTGCTTAGCAAATATATCCTTGGAACTTTATCTCAAACATTACTCTTCAATTAAGCACTCCCCATCTCACTAAACAAGAGAGGACATCTCGCGCCTATTAACAAAAACAGTGCTTATTGATTTCCACTTTTGAACCAAAAATGACTAAAACATCCCCCAAAATACATTGTAAATATCATGACAAGGTGTTTAACAAAACAAGTGCCGGTAAATACTATATAGCTCAATTAATCCCTATCCAGGAGTGGCTGACTACTTCAGGGTGTAAGAGCGTGGAGCTGGATCTCAGAAAGGCCTAGATTGTCACCACAGAATATTCCATCATAAGGCAGTAACTGTAAAATATCTAAAAACTTTTTTTCTAGCATAAAGTAATGCTGCCGCATTCATTCACTTGGTATTTCTCAAACATCTCCTGCAGAATGGGCTCTGCACAAGTTGACCAACTGCAGACAAGTGAAAAAAAAAAAAGGACCACAAAAATAATTGTTCTAAAACACCAGCAGCATCTAGGTGAAGGGATTTACCATACTCTCCGAGTTCCATAATATATGCTACATAAATATTATTCCCCCTCCTTCCTGCACTTCACCCAGCACCCTAAAACTGTGGCACTTAGTTTTTTTAATATAAGAGATGGTAGTCTTCTTTTCACATGTCCTTGTTTCTGTCTCACCGGATGCCTGTGCCTTCTGTGCTCCAAAGATTAGTTTCCTTTTAGCTTTCAACAACATACAAAGACTCCCTAGACCTTCACAGCACATTATTCTCAATAGAAAATCTTGACGTGAAAACTTTGAATATTTAGAAATGGCAAGTGTATTGCACTTTGTCAGTTCCTCAGTTTATTTTACGGTCATAGATATTCTGAGCTAATTCTTTTTGCCTTTGTTTTCCTTTTATCTGCACTTTGTGTGTTGTTCAAAGGAGTAGCCCTGGATGGCCCCTTCCAGCTCTGACTGCCAGGGATCTAAGCAGAAGGAGGGAGGAGAGGGGGCGGGGTCGAAGCGAGCGACAGAAGCAACCCTCCCGGCCCTGGGCAGGGCTCGCCACCCCGTGCCCAACCTCCGTGGAACGCGGACAGCCATTTCGGACTCACGTCTCAATGTTTCTTTATTGTGCTAACACTGCTGCCTCAGAGCTCAGACCTCACACACAGAACAATTCGTCCAGACAGACCCCCACCCACCCGGCCCCCGGGGCCCTCTGCTTAGGCTGGGGACACCAGGCCTCCGGCCTCAGCCGCTCTAGGACACCAGCCTCCTCCTCCCTCCCTCTCCCCCAAGCCTTCGGTCCCGGGGGTGCGGAGAAGGTTCAGGATCGCCTTCCTCCGCCCTCGCCCGCCCCTTCCCACTTTTGGGGAGGAGGCTCTGCCTCCCTACGCACTTCCTTAGGGAAATGCCTTCACCCCCAGCCGCCCGGCAGCCTGGGGAGAGCGAGGTCGACCCCAGCCCCGACGTGTCCCCAGCTGCGGACAGAGAGCCCCACGCCCTCCTCCCGGCTGGGGCGCAGCCCGGCCCGGCGCGCGCGCTCACACCAAGAGGCCGTTCTTGCACTGCACCGGCCCCTCGGCGCAGTCTGCCGGCTCCGCGCTCTTGACCTTGACGTAGACCGGGGAGGGGCCCGCTTCGCAGGCGGCGACGGCGGTGCAGGGCGCCAGGGCCAAGTCCTCGGGGCCACCGCAGGGCGGAGGCGCGTACTTGCGGCGCAGGGAGCGGCTGACGTTCTGCGTCGGGTACCCCAGGAGGTGAGTGACGCGGCTGCCGCGCCCGCTGGCCTTGCACCCGGGCGCCACGGCGTCCTCTCTGTGGAAAACAACAGGCGGGCGGGTGAGCGGGCTGCTCCGCGGCGCGGCGTGGGCACGGCCTGGGCAGAGCCGGGGGCTCTTGGCAACCTCTTGTCTCCCGCGCCTCCCTCCACCTGCCCTCGTCTTTCTCCCTCGGCCTCGACCTACTCTCCTTTGTGACCCTTCCTGGGCCGGCGACCCTGCAGCGGTCCCGGGGCCAGCATCCCCATCCTTCAGACAGGGCTTGTCCACGCGTATCTGGACAGCCCCGCAGACAGCCCTCTCCAGGCCCCTTCAATCCCTTTCTGATGTTTCGCAGGCCGACCGCCTCTAATAGAGATCCAGAAGGAGCTGTTTTTCCTCTTCTTCTTTCCTTAGCTAACCCTGACCTTGCACGAGCAATCTCTCTCTCTCACCTCCTGCCGCTCAGTCTTCTCCATCTTTCCCTCCATCCCCGAGGCATTGCAATCATTAGCACTACTAGACTTGTTCTATTTTTATTTCTAGTTTGCTTCTAATATAAGTTATTAGCACTATTCTTATTATTAGCTCTTCTTAAACAATCATGTCAGAGTTCTCACCGGCGCAGTACACGGGAAACGTGAAAAAACATAGGCCCTGCCCTCCAGGAGCTTACAGTCTAGACAAGACAGACAGGTGCGTAGGCAGGAGGGAAATGGAAGGCAGGGAGCAGAGGTGAAGACTGGGGTGGCAGGGGAGGGGAAAGCCATGCGTTGGGTGGCAGGTCGACATGCCGCAGTCCCAGCACTCCGTGGCGATGGCGGGCAGGGTTGGGGTGGGGGGCCCAGCCGGCCGGTGGCAGGCAGGAGTGAGGTGGGCAGGGCGCCGGTTCCCTGCCGCACAGCAGCATGCAGCATGCATCAGGTTTTACCTGATCTCACTAGCCAAGTCGCCGCAGGCCCCTCCGCCGACCCTGCCGCCGTTGCTGTAGCCGAAGGCACCGCGGGCGCCGCCAGCCCCGGAGCCCCCGCAGCAGCAGCAGACGAGCCCCCAGATGCCTACGGCCAGGCAGCCAAGCGCGAGCAGAGAGCCCAGGACGGCGCCGATGATCATGCCTATACGCCGGGAGTCTGTGGAGAGAAGTGGAGGCAGGTCAGGCTTTCTCACAGCCTGGCAGGTGCCTGAGGGACCAGCACCAGGAGGTGCCAGGTCAGGGGTTAGTGGGAAAGAGGGAGAGGGACCCAGGGGGTCTCTTAGCCCTGGAACACCCAGTGGGGAAGATATGGGGAGATGCAAGTTAACCCCTTGTGTCAGCATGCTTCTCCCAGGGCTTCCAGCTGCTCTGGGCTCTAGAGCTCAGAGTGGAAGCTGTGCTGGGCGAGGTAACACCAAGTTCAATAGGGGTAATTGTACCCACTGATCTTGGCCCACTTGTAGGAGAGGGGCTGGGAGCCCCCACTGGCAACTGGAAGACAGTGGAAAGGCAGAAGCAGCTGAAGCTCCAAACCAGAGCTCAGCCTCCTCCAGTTCAACCCTCCCAACCACCCAGCTCTCAAGACTGCTGCACCTACCTGAGACCTTCACCTCCACCACACAAACACTGTAGCCCACGTTGTTGGCCACTGTGCACTGATACAGCCCATCATCTGCTCTGGAGATATCCTTCAACACCAGGTCCCCATTGTTCAGGCCTGAAAGTGAAGTGGAGAGAGGCCTGGTCTCTGAGAGCTCCCACCCCAACCTCAGTCCCTGTGGGGTGGGGGATGGGACACCCACTCCAGAAGAAGGGAAGGCTTATGCATGTGTGTACACACACACACACACACACACACACACTCCACTCTCCAGGTGAGTCACCTTCCCCCTGCTGTGAAAGAGATGCAAGAAAGGACCTCTCTCCCAGCAGCAAGACAGAGACACCATTAATTCACTCTGTGACCTTAGGGAAATATGTACCCTCTCTGAGCCTTGGTCTCCTTTGTACAGTGAGGACAGGAGAAGCCAGGGGAAGAGGAACTCTAAGGTCCCTCCTAGCTCTATTATTCTTTGTTTGACTGAATATTTTCAGCTTCTTTATGTACTAGGAGCTTTACACACCTCCCCCATTTAATCCTTGCATGCCCATGAAAGGTATATATTAGTATTCCCTTTCCATATATGAAGAAATTAAGGCACAGGGAGGGTAAGCCACTTGCCTTAGACTTGGAGCCAGTCAGTGTCCCAGCCAGGATTCAAGCCCAGCTCTGTCTGAGACCAGGCTCCCTCCAAATTCACCATAGTACTTTTGATTGACTCTCCACATTTGCCTTATCATCTGCTCTCAATAGCAGCTGCTGGGCCAGGCACAGTGGCTCACGCCTGTAATCCTAGCGCTTTGGGAGGCCAAGGCGGGTGGATCGCCTAAGGTCAGGAGTTTGAGACCAGCCTGGCTAACATGGTGAAACCCTGTTTCTACTAAAAATACAAAAAATTAGCCGGGTGTGGCGGCGCATGCCTGTAATCCCAGCTACTCAGGAGGCTGAGGCAGGAGAATCGCTTGAACCTGGGAGGCAGAGGTTGTAGTGAGCCGAGATCATGCCATTGCCCTCCAGCTTGGGCAACAAGAGCAAAACTCTGTCTCAAAAAAAAAAAAATAGCAGCTGCTGGGGCAGGCACAGAGGGAGGGTCTCCCACAGGGGTTCCAGGTTTGATTTGATGGCACTGATAACCCAAGGAAACCCCAACAGGTCCCAGAGTCCCTGATCTTCCACTCACCCCCCACTGCCCTCGCCCAGGGCCCTGTCACCTTGGTTTATGGAGCTGTGGAAGGACTCCTGGTAGGACAGCTCTGAGTGGTAGCTGTGCTGGGAGGTGTAAGACCCAGCTCGATAGGGGTAATGGTGCCCACTGATCTTGGCCCACTTGTAGGAGAGGGGCTGGGAGCCCCCATTGGCATAGCACTTCAGCACCACATCGTTGCCATATGTCATGTGGCCCTCTGTCCAGCACATGGGCACTGCAGGTCGTGCTGCAAGGAGGCAGACAATTGTAAGCCAGGGCCCAGCCAAGAGACAGAGCCAGGCTCAAAGTGGCCAAGCTGCCCTTGGCTCTTAAGCCAGGGGGAGAGGAGCTCAGAGGAGTCTGGCCATACCTTGGACAGTGACAATGACCTTCCGGGTGGCCATGGTGGTCTTCTTCACCCGGCACTCATAAGTGGCTGTGTCAGATACCTGCAGGTTCATGAGGTTGATGGAGGCATCATACTGGCTTGGGTCTGAGGCTGCAAAGCGGACCCTCTGCTGCAGATGGGGAAGGTTGCCATGGTTGATCCTCTTGTCCTGGTAACTAAGGAACTGTGAAGAGGAGAGGAAAACAGGTGGTGAAACAGGCAGAGCCAAGGAGGGCCATGTGGGTTGGCTGCTTTGGGCAATTCACTGAACTTCTCTGAGACTCTTTTCTCAGCTGAAAAAATGAGAATAATGATGCCTGAGCCACTGACCTCTTACAGAACTGGTGAGATGAGGTGAGATCAAGCACTTGGAAAAATACATGGTCAGACTGGGAACTTTTTGAAGGCAAAGACTACACCTTATCTTCCCTTTAGAATGCGATGGGAGGAGGTAGACTGACTGGCTAGCTTAATTCACAATTGCAGAGCTCTCATCCCCATTGCCTCATTCCCTGAAAGGCCTTGGGGAAGGTTCAAAGTCAGTCTTCTCTCTTTGGGATGTCGGCTGTCCAACAGGTAGACATCATGAAGCCTAGAGGAAGGAGATCCCTGTGCCCAGCACTCACCACATTCTCTCGGTGGTGGGCGGGGTCTGAGTTGACCTGCATCCACTCGATGTCCAGCCCATTGGGACCATAGTCCTCAGGGTCCAGGACGTAGGGGCAGCCCAGCCTCACATTATCACCTTCTGCCAGGTACAGGACCTCCTGTCCATCCCCGTTGATCCGCACAGCAGACAGCAGTGCTAGGGGGAGGGCAGAGAAGATGGGGTGGTAGGAGCAGAAGCAGGGCTTCAGGAGGAGTCAGTGTCAGCCTTTCCCTTCATATTCTCTGTCCACGGCACCCAGAGGTCAGCAGTGCTTTCATAAAAAGGAGGGCTGCTCTTAGTGGGTGTGTATGTGTGTGTGCATGAATTGTTATAGGCATATAACAGCTATACATATAGCTGCTATATATGTAGCTGTTATGTATGCTTGTATGTATATATGATTATGTGTAGGCACACATGAATATGTACACATATGTACATTGTATGCTTATGAGTATTTGTGGCTGCTTATGTGTACTGTGAGGATAGTCATGTACATGACCATGTAGTGTGTCTGCTTATATATTTATATGATAATGTGGATGTGTTTGTGTGTGTGTGTGTGTGTGTGTGTGTGTGAAGGCATGTGGTACACACAGAGTTGTTAAATGCTCTGATGGAAGAGCCTGGCTGATTAAATGTCACCTATCTGGGCTCTGTCTGGGCTGAGTGAAGTCCTACTGTCCAGAGGCAGCAGGGTGGTTACAATGGCTTCTGGGACTCCTCTCCAGCCTGAGAAGCCGAAGACTAAGTGTGTCTATGTGTGTCTGTGTATGACAGTGTGTGTCTGTGGCTGTATGCCTCTGTGTGGTTTTGTACAGTGATGTGTGACCATGTGAGCTATGTAAGTGCTTAAAAGTGACAGTGTGTGCTTGTGCATGACAGTGGACAGCTGTGACCAGGAGCCTGGCTGTGTTCGTGTGTGATAGTGAGTGACGGTGTGTGCCTAGGACTATGGCCACAGGTATCTGTGGGACATTGTGAGTCTTTCTTGACTACACAGCATTGTGTACTGTGTGTGTTTCCTCTTGTGTGATTGTGTGGCTCGCATGCAGCCGCCCCCACAAGCTGGCTTCCAGTGAGGCCCCTCCTGCCACTGAGTCAGTGGGAGGCAATCCTGGGTGAGGAGCTGGGATCCCAGGACCCAGGAGCTCGGGACTGAGCTCTTGTCCCTCCCTACCCTTAAGCCCCAGGCAGGCCTATCCCCAACCGGTTGGACCTAGAGAGGGATAAGACCGGGGGGCGTAGCCAGGGCCCCACCCTGGACACTCTGCACTCCACCTCCCAGTCTCCAGCAACCCTGCCTCTGCAGGCCCCTCACCAGGCCTCACACACTCTCCGTCTGCGTTCTTTTTTGAGTCAATATGTCTTCTGGAGTCACAGCCCCAGGTCTCAGCAATCATTCTGTTCTATCATTCTGTGGCTCAGGACCACATTTACACATAGAGATCTCACACATGCACACACACAATTACACCATCACAGGCAAACAAATCGACACGTGGCCCACTCTTACAAGGCTTCAAAATGCAGATACATACCTATGTGGCCCCACCTTCCTACACACACAGACACTATTAGATTCATTCAGACACAGACACAATCTGCACACAAACACAGAACATATTAATTCAAAAGACACACCCACCGTGTGTTCATATAGTCCCTCTATGTGTTCATTCAAGACCAGACATATCCATGGAAGCCCTGCCAGGAAGGCTTAGCCTGGCTCCAGAGAGGCCAGCAAGGGCCCTTTCAACACCCTCAACAGCTCAGGGATCGCTGAACTTCCCCCCTAAGAACACTGGCTGGGCCATCAGCTCTGTCATAACCCAGCTAGACTCCAAGGTGACCCAGAGCAGGCAGGCTGACTGCTGGGGCTCTAACGGGACCTAGCGATGTCTCTTCCAGCTCCAGGCCAAGAGAACGACAGCTCATTCCTGAGATAAGGATCCTGCTGCCATCTGCCAGATCCTGAGGCTGCTCAAGGCAAGCCAGGAATGAGCCAGAACTCGGCTGAGAGCAGAGGCTCCACCCTGGAGAAGCACCGCTGGAAGCACCCACACAGGAAGGACTCTCTCCATGCCATAGGAGCCTGCCAGGCAGAAGGGTAAGCATTCAGGGAGAGGGGCTTGGGAAGGAGCCACAGGCTGCAGAAAAAGCACCTCCAGCCTGCACCAGGCTGAGAGCTTCTTCAATTGTCCCAGACCAGGGAGCCTCACCCAGCTTTTCTATCTCCTTAGAAGTCTTCTCAACCTCCTCCCAAGGGTTCCAGCCTTTCCGCATCCCTCCCTCTCCTTGGAAAGTTGTCCCTAATGTCTCGCCTTGATTCCTCTTGCTGTAGCACTAAAGAAGTACTACAGGGAATGTGAGAGGAGAGGCTGGAGAGAGGGAAGAAAGGCAAAGTGGAAGAGAGAGCTGGATGGGAGACTTGAGGAGAGACAGGAATGGAGGAATCACATGGGCTCTCCAAGGAAGAGGACAGTGGTGATTCTTTGCCCCCCAAAAGCACCAGAAGCTGGCCACGCTTTACGGGGTCTCATCTCAATAGTGGTGCCTACTCTCTGCTTGTAAATTCTTTCTGAATCTTCAAGGTGCTTCCAGAACTTCTGGCCCTCCCTCTGGAGGTAAGGGAGGGGAGAAATGGCGGCTCCAGCTGAGGGTATTGATGTGTTAATGCAGCCAGCGCTGAGTTGTCCTCACACACCCATTGACACACCACACAGGGGGAAGTCCAGGTCCCCACAGCACAGCTGGAGCCTCCCGAGTGGACTCTGCCAGCCCTGCTCTCATCAGACAGAGAGGGGCTGCAGCTATCCTGCCAGAAATGTCATCATTCCCACACAGGCGCACGCACCCACACTCTCACATACACATTCAGGCTCACACAAAGGCTGAAAATGTCACCCCACCTTCCCAAATTCCTCCCTCATGCCCCTTCATCCCAAATCCGGACTGCAAGAGGGACTCGGAGCCCTTTCCAGTGATGTCGGCATAGAATGCCCCTTGGTGGAACTTGCCCCAACCTGGGCAGGAAGCCACAATGTCCAAACTTGAGCCCTGCCCTGTGGACCTGTCCTGGTGGGGTGAGAAGTCTCTGGAGTTGCCATCCCTGCCTCCCTCAGGCCTCATCCTGGAGTGGGGCACTGCCCTCTCATAGCACAGGGGGCCCAGGGCTGAGGTCTCAGGCCTGAGCTCTCACTGGCCATGATGGAAGCAACCACTCAGACTTACACCAGCCTTAGTCTCTTGCCCTTTCAAGGCAAGTGACTTCCCTGCCCCTTGGCCCTGGCCTTGGGAGAGAAGGAGTAGCGCTGCGAATAGCACACAGTCTGATGAAAATTGATCCTTCCCAAGCTCCTCCTGAGCCCTCACCCAATGCCCGTGCTTACCTCTCTCCTACCCCATCTCCAGCTCCTGCAGAGCAATCAATCCCTCTCCTCCTAGTCATAGCACGAGCTTGCAGGGCACCTGCACACACGTGTGAGCCCGACAGGGGACACATAAAGATCCACTCAAAGACCTCCGCACCACAGACACACACCCTGAACATCAGGCACAGGGTCTCCTGGGGAAAGGTCCCCTGGCAATACCCACACCCGGCTGCAGCAGGGCAAGGGTGGGCAGCACCCTGCCAGGCAACTCAGGCAGCCCCAGGCTCCACTGTGGGCCCTCACTGCCCCTTTCTTGCCCACCTGGCCTCATGCTGGCTATCCATGCCCCCTGCCCAGCCCCGTACCTGGGCTCAGGCACACGAGTAGAAGGTGGAATGCTCCTCCAACTCCCATGTCTCTAGGCTCGGTGTTTCCTCCGCCT
Source organism: Nomascus leucogenys (assembly GCF_006542625.1). NCBI lineage: Eukaryota > Metazoa > Chordata > Mammalia > Primates > Hylobatidae > Nomascus > Nomascus leucogenys. Next base: position 41,633,321 of record NC_044392.1, on the reverse strand, counting down.
GGGCTGGGTATCCCGTGGGGTTGTAGTGGTGGGTGTGAGGGGGTGGGTGGAGGGAGGGGGAGCTGAGGGCCCAGACACTGCCTGGGGTGGCAGGAAGGTGCAATGAGTGCCCAGCTGGGCAGCAGCTGGAGTTATTTCTATGGGAGGGAGGGGGCCTGGTCCCCGCCTTGGGGAGGAGTCCCAGGAACCCTAATTAGCGGGGTGACAGGGTAGCCTACCCGGGCATTACCCAGCCCTTACCCAAGCTCTTCCCTGTCTTAAGAGTGGCACAGGACAGCCAGCGGGACTTGTAATTAGGCACCTGTTAAACTTCACTTCCTCCTGGCCACATCCTCAGGGTGACAACAGTCACCTCATTTACAGCTTCCAAGGGCTCCCCTCACCATTCATTTGCTGCCTCCTTCCCTGGGGGAAGTGGGGAAGAGGAAGGAGAAGCCAGGCTTGGGAGAAAGAGTGGCCAGGCCCTGAAGAGTTAATCCTGATCCCAGGGCATAGGGTTCCCCAGGAGTGTCCAGCCCACCTTTCCCCAGGCTTCAGGCCTTTCAAAGGGACTCATGCCTCCTGAGCTGAAAGAGGAGAGAAGGGGTGTGTGCAGGAACAGAGTCTCCTCCTGGCTGTCCCCTCAGGAACTGTCCTCCACACCCATACCTGACTCAAGGCCATCCCCAAGCGTAGGGGACCCCTGGGAGCAGGGGTGCTATGGGGGATCCAGGGTGTGTGGTAGGAGTAAGGTGACTGATGGGCTAGTGAGGGAGTGTTGGAGAGAACAGTGCCAAGAGGACCAGGGAAGGGGGTGCCTCTGTAAGCGTGTGCACCCCCCAGCAATGTCTGTGGGAGGGAGGCAGGATGTCTGTGTCAGGGTGTCTCTGTGAGGATGGCTAAGCCCCTCTGAGTGAACTTCTTGAGGGATCGCTTGGTGTCCTGGCTTCTCTGCCCAGGAAGAGTAGCCAGGTCTTGAGGGTTAATGCAGTCCCAGTATTAACTGGGTCCTTGAGACCAAGGACCCTCATAACCTGGACTGGTCATCAGGCTGACTAAACCAGCACAGTTCTGGGTAAGTTGGTGCTGGGGTGGGGAGGGTCCTGGTAGGCATGGGGAGCAAGTGAAGGGCCCCCCTTGTTGGCTTGTCTAAGGGGGACAGAATAGGCATGTGCCTCGCTGGACTCCATGGTGGGAGTCAGGACATGAGTGACCCCATTCAATAGCTCAACTCCCTCAAAGGAGTCAGGGACTGCCCCCATCCCTACCATGGGGCACAGAAAGGGCAGAGGAGGAAGAGTGTTGGGGAGAGTTATGGGGCTCAGGGATGCTGCCAGGGCCCACCCCTCTGGGGAAAAATAAGACAGAACATTAAGGAAACATAAGGAGTCCACGCGTCTCTGCATTCCAAGCCCTTGCACCCGAACTCCCAACAATAACAGGGCGCTCTGAGACCTACCAGATGTACACAATGAATATCTTTATTTCCTTATTTATTTTTAGGTTTATGGGATTGTCCTGCTCCCTTTGAAGAGCAGGGATCATTATCCCCATTTTACAGATGGGGAAACAGAGGCCTGGAGAAACATGGGGATTCAGCCAATGCAGCTGGTGCCTAAGCTGGGATACCCAGGTACCCAGGGTGTCAGTCCAGAGAGGTCCAAAAAATGGTCTTGGTGATCCTGTGGATTACTAGACCCACTCACGAACAAGAACCATGGAAGGTCAGGGTGAGTGGGAGGGAAAACAGGTCAGACCACGAATAGAGAGATTGAGGAGAAAGCAGTAAGGTTGTGGTTCCACTAAACTACAGTGCAGGCTTGGGATTTAATTGGGTTCTGGATGTGGGCTAATGTTAGAGCTGGGGTTAAGTTTGGGGTTAGTTGAATTATGAATGAGGTTGAGGTCAGATTTGAGGTTGGGATTAGGGTTAGAAATACAGCTAGAATTGAGGTTCGGGTTTATGGCTGGGATTTGTGTTACGATAAGGAATAGAGTTTTAGTTTCATTTACAGCTCTGCCTGGGAATACAGTTAAGGCTAAATCAAAGGCTGGGTTTAGATTGATTTAGTATTGGGGTCATAATTGGGTTAGAACTAAGTTTGAGATTCACGTTGAAATAAGCTGTGGTTAGGTCTGGAACATGGTTTAAAGACACGTAAACAGCGGGAGTTGATAGGGATCAAAGATGAGGTTTTATTTCTAATATAGAAAGACTTCAGCCTCCATCTGCTAAATCCAGGTTTGGCTAGAATTTTCAGCCCTTAGTGTGGGGAGACTACTAGTGGCACATCTTGATTGGGGTCCCAAGACTTGGAGGAGGAAGCCAAATGTACACGAGCCCATCTAAGGGGTATGAGGCAACTAAATCCCATAGAGAATGGACCCTCTGAAGTCCTGCTCCACTACTAAAGCTCACCACCTGGCCAAGCTCCAGGAAAAACATCTGGGGAGGAGACGCAGGAAGCTACTGACAATGAGTGGGGCTCTGACACCAAACCAAACTAGAAGATGGGGTCCATCAGAGGGAGTCTTACTGAGTGGGGAGGAGGGCTGGTCTGGATTTGGAGTCCTTAGGAGATGGGAGTTGGGAGAAACTGAGGGCCTACATGCTCCTAGAATAGCCGCTTTATGGGGCACCACATGGGGGGTCTTTCAAAGCCTGAAAGGGCAGAGTGCCATTGTTGTTCCCCCTTGACCCTCTGAGGCTTAATTGCTACCTCCTTGCAATTTGAGTCCTATAAAAGAAGCCGTGAGCCTTCCAGCCCTATACCCAGAGCCCTGCAGGATTTTCGGTGAGGGCAGCGGTGGAGAGGCTGTGGATGGGGTGAAGGCACTGGGGTGTCAGCATAGTTTCCAAAGCATATGTCGCAGTCCCACAGTCCCCTCCCTCTGGGACCAGCTCACAGTCCGTGTAAGTCTCTGGGCCTTATCCTCAGCAGTGGAAGAGGGCCCCACTCCTAGGAAGACCCCTACCCCAACTCCTCCCTCTCATTTTTCCCCAACCACTCTCCACCCCAAACATCTCATTTCCCCACCCACTTCCTTTTCAGGTTTTATAAAGGTCTGGTCCAGGAGACTACTGGGGTTCCCCCTGTGACCTCAGAGAGAGAGAAGAAAGAGATTGGGAGAGATAGTGATGAGTTAAGGGGCAAAGACACAGATTGGGACAGAGGCAGACAGAAAGACACATGGTCTAAATGGCCCCTCCAGAGACTCAGAGGGAGACAGAGGAGGCAGAGGGCCCAGGCCACGAGCTGGGAACCAACACAAATTTCTGAAAGGGCCCCTTGCTTTTTCCTAAGAAATCCATGACTCTCCAGGGAAGAATGGCCCTGGTTTGACTGGTATTTGCTTCTATTCTAAGACAATAACAGAAAATCAAAGACAGGCCTAGAAAGGAGTAAACAGGGAGATACAGGAGGTAGGAAGAGGCTGGACAAAAACTCAGAGAAGGCCACAGATTGCTTCCTGGATGAAGTGCAGCCCAGCCCCAGAACCTTTCTGGGAAGGACAGGCAGAGGGCTTGGGCTGCCTACTCTTCCTCCAAAGCCTATTCTTCCTCCAAAGTCCCTTTCATGGCAACTCCACCCCACTCCTCTAAGCCCTGCCCTCCCCTGCCTGGACTTGCCCACCCCAACCCCTCTCAGTGGCCGCCAGACTTCCTGGGCTCAGGCTCAATCAAGCTCTCCACAGCCCCTGCCTTGGCTGGCACTGCAATTTGACTCTTTCTAAACTCCTCCCCACACAGTCAGCAAGCTCCTCAGCTCTCTCTCCCAAGTCCCCATGTAGCCCAGGGCTCTCCCTGCAGCACCCAGGGAGGAGTTGTCCTGCAGAGGAAACCTCTGAGGTAAGACTCTGGGAGCAGAAGCTGTGACAATGGATAGGCAAAGAGTCACAGAGAAGCCAAGGAGCCTTGCAGCTGCTGTCTGTCCACCCAGCTTTCAGTGACGATTTGGAGGTGGAGGTCTGCCAGGTGAGGCCATGGTTGCATGAGAAGGGCAGGGGGCTCAGAGGTTGCATGGGTGGTGATGGGACAACATTGGGTTCTCGTTACAGAGAGGCATGAGATCGACATGTGGGGTTAAGTTTGAGGGTGTGGGTTGGGTTCGAGACTAAGGCTCAAATCAAAGCTGGCAGGGAAGAGCCGTGAACACAGGTGACATAGGGACTCCCCAAGCCCCTGCTCAGGTTTCCCAAACCTCAGTGGTTCTGACTGGTACACTTCAGAAGAAGCGGGATTCTAGGAGGAGCCTGGATATGCCCACATCTCTCCCATTAAGCAATGTCCTGAAGCTGACAGACTCAGAAGAGCAAGCAGCACACACATAGTCCCCATCAATTAAAGGAGTGGCTGGAGTTGTCACTACATCAACAAAGCACAAGAGCAAAGGGAGACAATTGAATGCCACCAACTGAACTGTTAGCAAGAGAATGAGTGGAGGCAAGAAGAAATCGCTTGTAAAGGGTATGTGATTTCCTGATGACAGATCTGAGGAAGAATGAAGAGACTTTGAAGATAAAGGTATCCTCACCTCTCCAAGATCAACCACATCCTGCAGAACCTTCATTCATTCAGCAAACAGCCGGGCTTTATGCTAGGCCCTGGGGAAATGGCAATTAAGGAGACTCAGTCTCTATCCTTACAGAGCACCCCATCTGATAGGGAAATAGCTTCTGGCCCACAATGTGATAAGCCGCAGTAATACGCGCAAGGCCCCTGAGCTAGTGGCAATGATGTTTAAGCCGAGATCTGAAGGATAACTAACAACGGCGTGCCAGAGAAAAGAGTAGGGGGTGGAGAGAGGGGGCCAGGGGAATATTTCTGGGCTTGGTAAGTAAGCCAGGTCCCTGCCAGACATGGACTGAGAAGAGCAAAGCCAGGAGTGACAGCCAATGATTATTTTTTAACTGAGGAAGGAAGATCCTTGAGAACGGAGCCCCTTGGGACCTTCTACCCAGAACACCAGAGCACCTCAGTGGGATCAGAGCCAGGCCATCGGGTGGATTAAGCAACTAAAATTGATCGTCCTGAACCATGAGTCTGTCTGTTTATGGGGAGAGAAACTTTGTGATGAATTAATCCACAGGTCCAATGGGACTTTGACCTTTTAATTTGTAGAAATAAAACTTGCCTTTGATTTTGCCATCTGGATTCCCCAAACACGTATCCACAGAGCGGAACTGTGGTCCCCCTCGACCTGCAGGGTGGCCCCAGGCCTGCTTTGTCCCACTGGCAGTTGCAGGAAGGTGTGTAGGAGCTGGCAGGCGTCAGTACGAAGCTGCAGCTGGTGTGTGTCTCGTTCAGAGCCTTTCTCACTAAGTCCATCCTGACCAATCCTTGCTCTGCCCTCTGTGTTTGTTTCCTGTTGCCTGGACACTGGGATAGAAGGAGTCAAGGGGAAGGTGGTGCCACAGGGGTGGGGCTCAGAGGCAACAGAGCCCTGCTAGGGCTGCAGCGACAGCGGAAGTATTACCTGGCAGGAGAGCAGCAGGCCCAGCCCAAGGGATAAAGTTGAAGATTCCCCACTTCTCCCAGTTTCCTCCCCTCCCTGAAATGCTCAGAAGAGCCCTGTGTTTCTAGAATGACAGGAACTTCCCCTCAAAGTCAGGCTGCACAGCAGCCAGGGTAGGAGATATCTGAAGAAATGTCATGTAAAAGGAGCCTGGCCCTGCCTTGTGTGGTCCCAAAGAGCAGAACTCGGTCCACACATTGGATACACAGGAAGACATATTGACTCAATATTAAGAAACTTCTGGGCATCAGGGCGAATCTGAGATGGTTTGGGTTGCCTTTTGAGGTAGTGAGCGCCCTGTCTCTCAGGATGTACAAGCTCAGATTGTCCAACCATTTGACTAGAGTTTACAAAGGATATTTGAGCATCAGAGGGTCTTTGGGGTCCCTTTCTGCTTTGAGATTCTAAGATTTGGTGTCCATCCCCACTACCCAGGGACAGTCTTTCCCAGGGACCATGCAGAAAACTCATTGGCTCTGGACAGGCTCTTCCAGGCCCAGCCCTTCTGCTCCCCACTTCCATTCACCCCCTTCTGACTCTTCTTTCTGGGTGTCTTCTGAGAAAGCCCTCTAAAATCTCAACGCTGCTCCTGTCCAGCCTCAAAGTCATCAAAAGGTATTGAGATGATGACTACCCCTTTCTTAAGAGGACATGGGTGAGAATGCAAAAAGAAACACGGAGCTTGCACCTCAAGGAGAATGTCCCAACTGGGAGGGATGTGAGGTTTGGGGCCAGGACAGAAGGAAGGTCTGAGCTAGTTAAAGCCAGACAAATCAAGAATAACTCAAGAATAACTCAGCAGTGTCGGAAATGAGGACGTTCCAGGTAACCTGGGCATGATTTCCCCTGACATATCTCAGAGTCTGGTAGAGGAGGCAGGTTGCCATAGGCAGCAGCCCAGGAGGGGAAGAGACCTGTGGTCTGCAGTGAGCCATCTGCTTCTTCCACAGTTCTCCGCCAGGCTCCTACTCTTTGCAGAAGCAGCAGTTAGGAGGAGAGAGAGTGAGAGATAGAGTGAGGAGCTCACTGTCCCTGAGTCTCCACAGCCCACAAATCCAGACTTCTTGTCTGAGGTTCCAGCATCTCCTTCCACAATTACCTAAATCATGGCCACCCGTCCTCACCCTGAAAGCCCTGTCTGTCTTTGAACTCTCTCAGCCCCTTTCATCCAAGCCTAATCCAAATGCTTTTACTGAGACCAAGTAATGTCCAGCTGTGACTCAAGTCACAGGTGGGGGTGCTGAGGCTTTCAGGGGTAGTAAAGGACATCCCAGCACCCCACTGAGTCAGGGACAGCATGGCTTAGCTACCAGGGCAGCTGCTGTGTCACATCCAGCTGGAGCTGCTTCTGCAGCAGATGCAAAATTACTGAGACTGCCTCCAACCCACAACAGGCACATGTGGGCAGGTAGGACACAGGGCCCAGCCAGGAGCCAGGAGGCACGTGCCTGGGAGGCAGCTGCCTGCAGATCTGACTCAGTGCCCCAGAAGGGAGCCCAACCCCTGGATTCTCTAGAGTGGACTAGTTCAGTCTGACATTATAAGGGCTGGAAGACCCCCAAGGCAGAAGACAGGGGGCTGGGAAGTCCACGGGAAGTTAATATGTACCTTTATACGTAAAATAATGTAAAAGTAGATATGAAAAGATCAGATGCCCATATAACAATGTCAATAATAGTGCTGGCAATTAAGAAAAAAGGCTTTATATTAACAAAGATGATGCAGCAAACTGCACTTCCTACTTATCTCTTACAGCCTCTCACACAGCCCTGTGTTGATTCAGTGGCTTAGAGGAGTACACAGAGCTCACCATCTCCGCCTTTGAGCATGAGAAGGGGAAAGCTTAAACCTCCTCAGCAGAAAGCACCTCCACTGAAGGTCCAACCTCTAGCAGCAAGACTGAGCCTAGGAACCCAGTAGAGTCCTCAAAAGAATGCCCATTTTCTCTTTGTCTCCAGGCCCTAGCCTTAGTCTGCAGGCTCAGCTCACACAGTGTCCTGCTGAGTCTGCCACTACTATCATGCAGCCTAACCCCACCAGCCCCCACTTAACACTGGGAGATTTCTCTGTAATTATCCCCACTGCCATTTCTGAGTGAGATTGATAGAGGGTTTATAAAAGACTGCCCAGATGTAGTTGACTGGCCTCAGATCCCAACTGCCTGCCTGGCTCTCAAGAGTGTCACACATCTTAGAACTAGATTCTTACTTGTTCAGACTAGTTCTGGAGCCCATGAAAGCCTGGGTGTGACTTCTTAGGAATCCCAAGAGAAGAAACTGAACCTCTCTTCCACTTCATGGGCCAATGCCAAGATGGAGAACTCCTGATGAGAGTGAAAGGGTCAACCCTGGTGCAAAGCCCTGAGATTCTCTCCCAAACCATCTTCACTTGCTCAGAAGTGGCTATATTCTCTCTTCTCCAAAGCCAGGCCTTTATTCATGTAACCTATAACTGCCCCTGTGTCCAGGCCCAGTCAAGGCAGTCTCACTCACTTTTAGTAAGGCTTTGGGATCTTCCCAGACCCAAAGACCTACATTTTCACCAGCAGTAGCTCTGGTCAAATGCTGGCTTTACTTTCAACCTGTGGTGCTGGCCCATTTTTGTCTAAGTGGGCTCAGAAGTTAGCAGTGGGTGTGGAACCTCCTTTCTCCTCAATCCTTTCTCCACAGTGGCCCATTTTTTCCAGCCCTGAGATGGATGACTTAGGTGTGAGCCTAGGCAAACTCTTAAGCACCCAGGCTCTTTCTAGCTTTCCTGGGAAAGAGTGTCTCCTGAACTAGGCAAAGCCTTGTTCCCTGGTCCCTGCAGGCATCAGCTAAGCAACAGGTGATACTCAGAGAGAACCTTTGCCAGTGCCCCAACTGCAGATGAGTCCCAGAATCCTCAGTGGCATTGCCATGTCTTCTCTCCCATCCGAGGCTGGGTACCACATCTTCCCAAGACCCCTAGGGAGGAAGGCATCAGCTTCCCTAGGAAGGAGGGTTGCAGTTAGGGGTGCCAAGCAGGGACGGTGAGAAAGCCTCTTTCCCAGTTGGTTGGGCGGGGCAACAATCTTTCCTGGTGGGAAAGGTGGAGAAGGCGCCTGGGGAAGCTGTGGCTGTCCTGAGGAAAAGGAAGCACAGGAAACAGCTTACTGACTCTCCCTGGGCCCTATGAAAAGAGGACTCTTGCCTGAGGCCCTCGTAACCTGGAGTTGTAAACATCCAGGACGCACCCAGCAGATTCCTCACCTCCTCTAGTGCAGGGCCCATCAAGGAAGGCAAGACTGGGCTCTGGATTTGAGAGATGAATCCATCCCCAGAGGTAGAGAGGGACCTCATTGTCACAGCAGCTGGAGGAAAGCCCTTTCCCCTAGGCATACAAAAACAGGGGACATGGCTCCATCCCTAGAAGCTAGCAGTCCAGCCCCAAAGGGGCACCTGACAACCAGGTGAGAGGCCAAAAAGGCAGAGATGATTCCAAAGGTACAAGACCAGCTCAGGGGAGAAAACAGGAGCAGACCGGCATAAATGAGCGGCTTCTGAGGGGGCAGCAAGGTCTGTTGTGCTCAGTGGGTGCCTGGAATGTACCTGGCATGTGGTAGGCACTCAGTCAGTATCTGAATAAGTGAATGAATGATTAAAGTATAGTTTGGGGCAAAGTGAGACAAGTTAAAAACAGATGAAAATGGCTTGGGAGCCCCACCTATGGGAGTGAGGTGGACTGAGGAGATCCCAGCCACAGGAGGGGCACAGCTTGGGTGAGGGGACTGGACTGGCAGGGTGGGGAGTGCAGGACTGGCAGGGTGGGGAGTGGAGGGCTCTCGGTGTGCCCTAGTGGGGGATGGGCCGGTGTCTGTGTTGCAGCATTGCCTGGAATTGAAAGGGTTCTGGCGGGAGAGAGCTGAGACAGGCAGAGTGAGCCCCGGGTTCAAACTTCACTCCCTCCACAGATGTGATCTGAGTCATGGGTGTGATCCCAGTAAGAGCCTTGCCTCACCTGGTCCTGTGCCTCCTTCATCAGCTCCGCCTGGCCAAGCCTTGCCCCAGCCCCCACTGAGAGTCATCTGTAGCTCTGCCTCAATGCCTTGAAATGCTTCTGAACTGGGCGTCAGGGTGGAGCAGAGACAAGATCGTGCTGAAGGTTCACATCCCAAGGAATCACAAAAAGGCCAGGAGACACCAGGACAAACGGACCTCCTGCCTTAGGAGAAACCATCATAAAAGAGCATCTTCCCATTCCCTTACCCTCAGCACCACACCACCCCCACTCGGGTCCCCCACAACCTATTTTACTCCACCTTCAGTACCCTGTAGCAGCCACATTCCCACAAGAAAGCCAAGCTGTTCCTTAAAGTCAAGTAGATTTAATCTGTAACTATGAAATGTCTAGGTTAGCAGCAATTATGGACACCCAGAGACTGGGCAGAATCTGTCCCTCGAAGGCAGCCTGAGGGCCACGAAGGCTCCCCTCAGTTCACAGAGGTAGCTGGCAGGATGTTAGCTTTGCGCTCAGCTTCAATGCAGTACTTCTCGGGAAGGCCAGTGGCTCTGCCGGGGAAACGCAGGCAGGTATAAGGAAAGGTACTGGCCCAGACAGGAGGCGGGAGGAAGCAGGCTCTGGGTGGGGTTTACTGAACCTGGGGGCCTGCACCCCCCAACCCTGCTCTCACAATCCACCCCCCAAACACACATTCATGCCAAGGCTCCAGCATCCTGCCAAGGAGTTCCCAGAGAGCCAGCAAGACCCCATCCCAGGACTTTCTGCTGGAGCCCCCTTCGGAGGGATGAGCCCTGGGTGGGGAGAAGGCCCTCTCCCTGAGCATCTCTGCCATGGCCCTTCACCCCCAAATCCCCATGCTTTCCAGCCTGTGGTGTCACCTCTTTAGGTGGGGGGAAGAGGATTTGGGAAAGGAGGAGGTTCCAGCGCACCTCAGCTCTTCAAGCTTTTTCCTCTTGATGTCATCGATGCGCTCACGGCGTTTCTGGGCCTCCTCTTTGAGGCGCCGGCCCTCCTCAAAGGTGGCAATCCGGTTCTGCACTTCCTTCTGCTGGTTCTCGCGCACCTGGCGCCGGAGCTCATTGGCATGCTGTAAGCGCCCTGTGGCCTTTTTCTCCTCCTCCAGCCGCTCCTTCTCAATCTGTTCTCTCTGAGCCCTGGGAGAGGGAAACAGGAATGGAATGAACTCAGCCGAGCTGGCCCAGGCCAGGAAAGGTGGTGGGGGCGCCTCCTGCATGGGCTCCTCCAGTAGACATGCCTCAGAGACCACAGCTCTCTGGGCTCCAGCCCCATTTTGTAACTCAAAGATCAGCCCCAAAAGCTGCTGCCCATGCATGCCCCCTTCTCCTACCCAGCCAGGACTAGCTCCAGGGTCGCATGACTGTATGTCATGGGCATGCTTAGAAGGGCCCCCAAGTAGGTCTGATGCTCTGCTTTCACTGTTTTGAAATTCTTAATAATTTTTGAACAAGGGAGTCCACACTCTCTTGCTCTGTCACCCAGGCTGGAATGCAGTGGTGCTATCATAGCTCACCACAGCCTCAACCACCTGGGCTCAAGTGATTCTCCCACCTCAGCCTCCCGAGTAGCTGACACCACAAGACAGTGCCACCACACCCAGCTAATTTTTTGTTTATTATTTTTAGAGATGAAGTCTCATTATGTTGCCCAAGCTACACATTCTCAATTTTCACTGGGCCCTGAAAATCATGTAGCCAGTCTTACACCCAGGGTTTCACCCACTGGGAACTATTGTTCCTACTTCTCCCAGATAACAATGTACAACTCCTTTCCAGCTTATCCTGAGATTTCTTCTCCTTCCTGCCTTCCTTCCTTACTTACTTCCTCCCTCCCTCCCTTCCTTCCTTCTTCCTTGCTTCCTTCCTTCCTTTCCTGCCTCATTCCCTCCCTCCCTCGATGCTTGGAAATGTAAAGGATGCAGTGTCATGCTAGCTCCACCCTGGTTACTGGAAGAAGGAAAGAGCTCAGCCTGATATCTCTCAGTTCTCTTCCTGATCCATCTCTCCAAATTTCCCTTAGAAACTTCTTCCACAAAAATACTTCATGGACCCTGATATCAGGGAGAAAATCACTAGTGGCAACAGGAAAGGCTCAGAAACACTCAAATGAAATGCATTCGCATCTCAGAAAAAAAAATGCATTTATAGGCCTTCTTAAGCTAACATCTAATTTTGTTCTCAACATAATTTAAAAAATGAAATGTAAAATCATCTTAGGCAGGAATTTCTCACCTGCTCTCCTCCCCTTGAGTCACTGATACCCCAACAAAAAGGTACCTACAACACTGCTTCATTTCCTCATTTCCCTCTAGCTTTCTTCCAAGATCCACCATACACGCAGCATCCTCTCCACTCCCAGAAACTCTTTCCATCATGCAAACATCCCAAAATTCTATGCCTTCTACAGAGACTTCCCAGTTTACCCGAAGAGTACTGTTGGCTTCCTCAGCCTTCTGTGTTTAGACACCAAATCCTGACTTCCCAGACACATCTCTGATAGCAGAAGGACTCTCCTCTTTGCCTTGCCATTGTTTTCCTGTATTTAGAACAGTTTTCTATTGTTTCACCCCCTTCTGAGTGAAGGGGTAAGTGTGGAAAAGGGGGACTTGTATGTGTCACTAGAGAGTCCCGGTGGTGCCAGGCAGTTGAAAATCCAAATGAGGACGAACCTGGTCATTCCATCGGGTTACGGCAGTGATCACAGAGCCTAGCTACATTTTAGAATCACCTGGGAGCTTTTGAAACATACTCACGCATGGGCCTAATCCCAGACCATTTAAATCACAATCCAGGAAGTGAAGCCTTGTCATCATATTTTTCAAAAGCTCCAAGACATTTCTAAAAACCACTTGGTAGGGAAAGTCAGCTATCTCTGCTTAGTCAACAGGCTGAGAAGTATGGACATCCCTCTGTTCAGAAACAAAAGTCCACATATAGGCCATACAGGAGGCTGTGCTTTTGAAGCAGAGAAAGTTGGATTTGGGCGGTGGCAGAGATGCTTCTGAGTAAAGATACCCATCATGGTGGTCACATGGCCCTGGAGACACTAGGCCTAGACACTAACCTACAACAACAGGTGAAGTTGAACTTCTCCACAAAGGCTGGTCTAGCTTTAATAACTGGCTAGTGCATATGCTTCAGGCAAATGATGCAAAGGAAAGACAAATGGGTCGGCAGCAAAAGTAGGACTTAAATTTTATTTCATTAATATTTATTAGTGCCTGTTAACAGCAACACATATGTCCAAGGGCATAGAGGCCAGGGAGGAGAGAGGAGACATCTGGAAGGCAGTCTGTAGCCCAAGGGCAGAATCTTGGGGGGCATTTAGGAAGCTACTTTCTTCACTAGGTGTCCAGTGACCATGGCACAACCCTGGGGGCAGAGAAAGTTACAGAGCCAAAGGGCATCACACCAGAGGTGGCATGCTGGGGCCTGGAGTCCAATAAAAGGCCAAAAATCTGGCTCTGGTAAGGACAGAGGCTCCTGAAGACCTGCTTTGCCTCTAACTAGGGGTCTGGGTAGCCTGGTCTGGCATGTAACTAACTACCCATTGCCAAGAGGAAGGACCTAGAGCATATGAACCAAGAAAGTGAAGCTATATTGTTTAATCTCTACTTATCTGAGCATAATGTCTATAATTTTGTATCTCTTCAATTCAATTTTTGCTTGGCTTGTTTCCTTTTGAAAAATTCTGATGTTGTAGGGTCTGAACCAGAGCAAAAAGAGAGTCATTTCCAGTTAGACCAGGAGAACACCCCCAGGGACCAGGTCTGGGGGTGGCAGATCTGACTGGTGGAAAATAGAGCAGAGAGGGAAACCAATGGCAGCTGTGACTGTTGACTGCTTTGAGGGAGGGAGCAGAACAGTGAGAGATGTGAACATTTAGCTTCCACTTATGTGTTGAAATTATCATTGAGCCAAAAGGGAAAACAAAAGTAAAAGGATAAAGAGCTATCAAGGAAGAAAGATGGATTGATGTAGGTGCGGTCCATCCAAACACAAATCTCTAATACCTTTCCTGTGGAATGGGCAAGAGCAGTGTTTTGTTAATTTCTAATGTCCTCCATAGCATCCAGAGCAGAGCCCTGCATTTCTGTGCTTAATATATATTTGTCAAATGAATGGCAAACAGCTCCCTTAAAGTCCTGCTCCAATGACTCACAACCCTTAGTGTCTGAAGTTCTTCTCTCTATCTTTCCTAAACCACTCCTCTTGCAGTTTCATCCCTAATTCGCAGGGGCACATGGATCAGAGGGCAGCAGAAGGGACCAGATTTTTACCTTTATTTATACTTTTACTGCTCCAGGGTAAATAATCCCAGTCATTGCCAATTCCTTAAGCAATTCCAGGTGCTATCTCCCAATTCTCTAATCACAAAATTCTTGGCTCAAGTGATTTTTAAAAGTTTCAATCGTCCATCTAGTTATAATGATCCCACCAACCCAGACAAGATGGACGAGCGTCTGTTAACATGCCAGAAAGCTTCTCTCTATCCAATACGGATCATCCCTGCTACAGTACAAGGAAAGGAATCCAAGGTTCCCAGGCCCCTCCTACCGAAGAATCCTCTCGAACTCATCCCGGTCCCGTTGCACCTGAACAGCCAGAGCGTGCTCCTTGAAAGCCACCTGTTCGAGCCGACTTTTTCGCAGCTCGGCCTCTGTTTCCATCTTCTTCTGCGCATTTTCCTTTTCCTTTCTGCGCCACTCTCTGTCTGCAACCTCCTGGTTGCGCTTGGCCCGCAAGGCATCCTGGGAAAGTTGGCAGGGGACCAGTGAGGGCACAACATACCTGGAAGTACAGACCAAGTGCCTTTAAGAAGACACCTACTTACAGACTCTGACAGTCTGCTTTGAAAAGCACCATGAATTTCTCTGGCAGCTAGTTATTCTAGGAAAGGATAAATGGAATCCTGTCATCAAACTTTTGGGTTAGAAGATAACCTGAGGGGTCATCTTGTCCTTCCAACCCACTCATCCCAGTTCTTTCCCTGTACCTCAGACATCTCCAGGCAGTCTTGAAACTGCTTCTAATTTTAAAAACTGCTAATGGTGGAGATACCACAGTTTCCCTGGTGACACATTTCATTGGTTGGTTAAGGTTGAAAGTTCTTTATGGAGCAGCGAAAAACTTTCTCTTGAACCTTAAGCACATGCTGCACTGCTCAATCCCTGCTGACACAGACCCTGGGAGCAGGCCACCCCTTCCTTCTCAGACTACTGAAGTCTAGGTAACTTGCATCCTTTCCTCCACATCTCCACCCTCAAGGCCATTCTACAGCCTGTCAAAGGGATGGGTAGGCAAGCAAGTGGGAAAAGTAGAGGGAAGTCGAGACTAAGCAGGTACCTGTTCTGCCTGGTAATCCTGGGCCTTCTCCTGCGTGGCCCTCAGGCGGGCGATCTCCTTCTCTTTCTCCCTCCGGATTCTCTCCTGCTCAGCCTCAAACTCTGCTTCTCGAGCCTGCCGGAAGGAAAGGCCTTGTAGAACAGTTGCCATTGCCCCAGCCTTGCAGAGAGAAACAAAATCCCTACAACAGACTTTCCAATATCTCCCCTACCACTTCCTGACTCCTTTTAAAATAGGACAAAATGAGGCCAGGTGCCGTGGCTTATGCCTATAATCCCAGCACTTTGGGAGGCTGAGGCAGGAGGACCGCTTGAACCCAGGAGTTCCTGACCAGACTAGACCACAGAGAAAGACTCTGTCTCTACTAGAAATCTAAAAATTAGCCAGGCATGGTGGCATGTGCCTATAGTCCCAGCTACTCAGGAAGCTGAGGTAGGAGGATTGCTTGAACCTGGGAAGTCGAGGATGCAATGAATCATGATTGCATTACTGCATCCCCCTGGGCAACAGAGTAAGACCTTGTCTCAAAATAAATAAATAAATAGGGTAAAATGAATTTGGCAATGCATGAACATAAAAACAATTAGCATTTATAAAATGCTTTATTGTTTACAAAACACTTTCCTATGTGTTATCCTGGAGAGCCCTCACAACATTTGCTGAGACAGATATTATAGATGAGGAAACTGATGGTCAGAAAGATCAAGGGTCTTGCCCAAGATTGCACAGGAAGTAACCTACCTAACAGGATTTGAACACAGGTATTCTGACCCTGGCTTTCACACTCCTTCCACTATGTCATAGACTATTTTCAAGTTGCAAGGCTACTGGGCCAAGAAACAACTGTGGTTCTTTGCCTGTCTTGTAAAGTACAGCAGGTGGAGGTTATCTCATTAGGCCCTGGGCAAAGAGCCAACCATGCTTTGGGCAGTCCCACAGTGGTTACCAGATACTTAAAGAATGAACCATCAAAATTAGCTCCCTTTCCACCTCTCTGAAAATACAGGCATATCCTTAAAAGCTTCCCAAGCCCAGCTTCCCAACTGCCATTCTTGAGCAATCATAAGCTGAATGGTGCAGGTTGGAGGGAAATGTGACATTTATAAAGAATTTTCCCAGCCAGGCATGGTGGCTCACGCCTGTAATCCCAGCACTTTGGGAGGCTGAGGCAGGCAGATCATGAGGTAAAGAGATCAAACCAATCCAGGCCAACATGGTGAAACAGCGTCTCTACTAAAAATACAAAAATTAGCTGAGCACGGTGGCGCATGCCTGTAGTCCCAGCCACTCGGGAGGCTGAGGCAGGAGAATCTCTTGAACCCGAGAGGCAGAGGTTGCTGCAGTGAGCTGAGATCATACCACTGCACTCCAGCCTAGTGACAGAGCAAGACTACATCAAAAAAAAAACAAAAAACAAAAACAAAAAAAAAAACACCTTCCTTGCCCTCATTCTACCTGCCCAGAGTTCTGTGAAACCCAGTGAGTTGTCCCCGTAAGTTGTACAGGGCTGTTGTCAAGCTGCTTCCTCTGTCCACCCTGCCCTAGATAGCAGGACAGGGAACTCTGGGTGTTTCTACAACCAATTTCTGCTTTTAGCTCTGCAGGGGCAGCCCTGTCTGCAAAAATAGATACCACCGTGAGGTCGGTAAGGGCTTGTGATATACGTAGATACTTACAGTGGACTGTGGACATGCCCAAGTGCCTGATTCCGTGGCCAGTCTCCAGCCTCTCCCAGCTATACCTTGACAATGTCCTTTCCATGATAAAGACAAGATATACTCCTCTCTTGCTTAGAAATTCATGGCAACTCCTTATCATTCCACCCTTCCAGCTCCACTCAAGGTCCAAGACACCCCAACAACTGCTCTTAGCTGTCTGTCATCTCACCACCCTCATTTCTTATTATGTCCACTACCAACTCTCTGCTGCAGCCAGAAAATATGTGCACTAACTCCTACACAGAATTAGCTCATTATCCCCACCTTCATCCACTTAGGAAAACAGTGGTTGAGTTCCAATGGTACAGCATTTTTCTGGGTATTTTCAGCCTAGTCTGACTGGACACATATTGAAACATCCAGTATATTTTGAATCATCAATGACTATTTCACAGGATTATTGTAAAGATTAAAAGAGATAACACATGTAAAACACTTAGCACAGAGCCTATGCACAGTCTAGGTGCTCACTAAATGATAGTCATGTGATTGTTATTATGTAGGAATGATCTATGTCCCCAAACCTGCATTCTCACTCTATTGCTTGCATAGAGTGTCCCCAGCATCCAATAAGAATACTAAACCCAATAAGTGAGCTTCGCTGAGCTTCATTTTCTGTGGTTTGTATTCAGAACATATAGGTGTACCAAACATGCCATTCAAATTATACTCACACCCTCCCCCTGGCCTTCTTTAAAAATAACTACTATAGAGGAGCATAGAGAAGTACAATGTGTTTTTGTCATCATGGAATTTCAAAACTAGCAGGGCAGACAGACCAACACATGAAGAATTTAATAACTTTCCTGCCACCTTGAGTACTTCCTCCTCTTTTTACATAAATCCATGTTCACTTTATCTAAACCAGTCTTAAAAGCCTTCTTCTACTCTCCAATCCCCATAGACCTCAATCATTTTATTACTCAATTTTGCCCCAGAATGAGCTGACACATTCATGAGCTACATCCATCTGCAACTGTCTTCAGGTATGGCTCGCTCCTCCACTGTGCATTTGCTCTGTCGTATAGGTTCTTTGGTGGGAGATGGGGGAAGACTATTTTCTGAGTCTAGCACCCAATACAGGATGCCCAATATAGGCATTTGCACAAGAAATTTATGTAACCGCTGACTCATGATTATCATGATTATTGTATAATTATGCAAGTCATGACAAATCCACAAAAAACTCACTTTCACCAATAGTTTCAGTTTTCTTTTCTGCCCGCACATGGCCCTCATCCCAACTTCTAATCAAAGGTGTTAATGAGGATAAAGCTAATTTGGGTATCCTTTCTAGGCTGTCTCTGTTAATGAACAAGTGGACTGGCTAAGATGAAGAGACAAAGAAGCCAGGCCCTTGAACTAAGGATGTGCATCTTTTTTCTTTTTTTTTTTGAGACAGAGTCTCGCTCTGTCGCCCAGGCTGGAGTGCAGTGGCGTGATCTCGGCTCACTGCAAGCTCCGCCTCCTGGGTTCACGCCATTCTCCTGCCTCAGCCTCCCGAGTAGCTGGGACTACAGGTGCCCGCCACCACGCCCAGCTAATTTTTTGTATTTTTAGTAGAGAGGGGGTTTCACTGTGGTCTCAATCTCCTGACCTCGTGATCCACCCGCCTCGGCCTCCCAAAGTGCTGGGATTACAGGCGTGAGCCACCGTGCCCGGCTGGATGTGCATCTTAGAATGAAGGTGCAGCTGCCTTCCGCTGGAGTTCCCTTAGTTCTCAGGCCCTCCTCTCCCTGTGACAGACATTCCATTCCTAGCCAAAGGTCCCAGAAACCAAGTCCCTACCATCTTCTTCTTGGTAAACTCCATCACCATCTGGTCTGCCAGCTTCTCCTGAGCCAGCAGCTCTGCTTTCTGTTTCTGGTTTTCATCATTGATGCGCTTAATCTCAGCTTGCATCTTCAGTTTTTGCTGCTGCCTTCGTTCCATGTCCTGCCAGCAAAAGAAAGAGAGCCTCAGAGTACAAAGAGGTAAGACAAGAAGCCACTGGCATCCAGGGATAGAGAGGTACAGACAGAGGAGGGGGACAAATGCATTGCCTGCAGTCTAGTGTCCACAACTATCCTTTGTTAAACCTTTTTTTCAAGGGTCATCAATGCCCTCTTCAACCAAATGGCCTCTTTACAGTCTTCATCCAACTTGACTTTGTGGCAGCCCCTGATGCTATTGATCTCTATATTTTCAGGAAGCAGAAGCTCTTAAAGTTCCACACAATTGCCTCTCACATGTTTTGCTAAATCCTACCCCTGCGGCTTTGCTCATGGTGCTTCTCCTCCCTTCAGTGTCCCTCTCCCATTTAAACCCAACTTTCACTCTCCAGTCAATAGTGATGACTGAAATAATACATATTGCCTTAATTGAGTACTTTCTGTTTCTTGAGCACTGTACACAGACTATCTCTAATATCTAAATATGTCCAAAAGTCCTAAAAGGTAGGTAGGCCTCGTTATCTCTCTTGCTCCAATAAACTGAGGCCCAGCATTGAAGTGACTTCCCCACCGGCCACACAGCTTATAATCTCCAGAGCTAAAATTTTGGAACCTGTTCTGTCTAAATTAAAGTATCAACCTTCTCTGGAAATCTTGCTTGATTGCCTCAACTTTCAGTTCTCTCTCCATTTCTAAATTCTCTCTGCACTTAAGGTGGCGCCACACCTCTTGCAAGGTGATCATACACTGCCTTGCAGGTCCCCACTCACTTCATATGTGTTCGCTCTGCTCCAGTTACAGGACAAGGGACCTTGTGTCACACATCCTCTCTTCCCCAACAACATGTAGCCCAATGCAAGGAAAATAGCAAATATTCGATAAACCATTGCTAAATGAGGCAGGGAAGGTAGGACCAAAGGGAGAGGCATGTGAGAAAGGAAAGAAAAAAAGTTCTTAGACACAGAGAAACATTTGACAGAGATCAGAGTACCAATGTGAACAAGGTCGTTTTTAAGGAAGGATCCTCCTGCCTTTCCCGGACCTAAGCCTTCAACAGCTCTCAATGATCAGACCACTTCTGAGCTAAGCACATTCTCAGGTGCAGAGGGGCATGGGAATTAGGGGAACAGCTGGCCCCCCAAGCACCTCCAATCAATCTCAGACTCCTTAAGTTCTTCTATTGATTAACTCACCCCACCTCCCACACTGTTTCCAGCTCCCTCCATTTCTCCAAAGACTAAATCCCTCCCTGGCCTTCCAGCTCTTCCTCAGCCCAGCTGCTGCCCTGATTCATCTAACCAAGGTAACTCTCCCTGTGTGTCTTCCTCTAGTGCTGGCTCTCTGCCAGCTTGGCTCACTGCCCCGTTCAAGGCTTCTTCCTTCAGGAAGCCTTCTGAACCACAGCGGTACGGCAACTGTCTGCCTCTGAGGTCCATGTGGTGCATGAGTCACAGACATTCTCTCTCTCTCACAATACTCGTTTCTTTGCTCACTCCACTTTTCCCTTTCTGCCCCTCCAACTCTCACACTCCTTTTCCCTCTTCTCCCTTTCTTCCTTTCCTTCCTGTTTCTCACTGATTTTAGGCCTCCATTTGTATCCCAGACATCATTTAATCTCACTGGCCCTCAAAGCTGAAGATGCTGTTGATTTCTGATATATGACATACATGTAATCATGTATTTATTTACTTCTTTCCCTATTTATTTACTTCTTTCCCTATTTATTTACTTTTTGGATTGTTTTTATTGGTTCGTTTCATTTCCAAGACACCAAAGGACTTTCCCTGTTTCTTTTGAAGCCCTTCCAAAGCAACCCCAGATAAACACCCTTCACTCTTTTCCCCTTTGCTAGCAAGGTGGGAAACGCTGCCCTTCGTACCACCATGAGATGATACAGTAGGTCTAAAGCTGGGAAGGCACAGGTTTCCTCGCTAAAATTGCCCAATACTTCCTGGAGACTCAGGGAGTGCCTATTAGAAGGACATTAAAAGGATAATGACACAACATCAACATAATGGTGCTGACTAATGGACTCCTAGAACTTCCTCAGTGAACCCACCAATTCCCACTCCCCACATCTAGTTGGATTTTCCCGCCCTCACTTCTCGCCCACTACCCTGCATATTTGCCCCATAACTTTCCTTCTTGGCCCTTTCCCACTCTCTCTCCCCTGAGCCAGGAAATGGAGTAACTTGGCCAGGTCTCTCACCGTCTTCACCCTGCTATTCTCCTTCTCAATGCAGTTCACAGAGCTGTGTGCCCTTTCAGTTGCCCCAACTACCCAGGTGATTTTCATTCCACTTTTCTAGCAGCTCCTCACACTGCAGGAGTGGTGAGAAGGCTTCATAATTACAAGTCTGCCCACCTGCAGGACTCTTCACGTCCCCCTGTCACTCACCACCATCAAATGCACTAGCTGATGACAACTTGACAATTCATAAACACAGGGGAGGGAGAGAATCGTAAAAGAATACGTGTTCCACAAGTTAAATGGCACCATGAGGAGGCAATCACACAAATTCAGAATGTGAGATATTCTTAAAGGCAACTGGCCTAGATGCTTCAAAATATCAGTGTTATAAAAATGAATGAAGAATGAATGAATGAATGGGGGAACTCTTCTAGATCAAAACAAACTAAAGACTCAACCGAATGCAATGTGCAAACCCTGATTAACGTCTAGTTTGGAAACAAGAAAGCCAGAAATACATATTTGGAACAATTGGGGAATGTGAATGTGGATTAACTATTAGATGATATTATGGAATCACTGAATTCAAGTTTTCGATGGAGGAGGTGATAATGGTATTGTTGACATGTAAGAGAGTGTCCGTGTTCTTCAGAGCTGCAGGCTGAAGCATTTAGTGGCAGAGTGTCAGGATATCTGCAACTTAAATTCAAATAGTTTGACAATAAAAAAATATATATATATTTATATATATACACACACACCTAGAAAGAAACAAGCAACTAACGTAAATGATTAACAATCATTAAATCTAGGTGAAGAGTTTATGGGTGTGATATAATTTTTTCAACTTTTCTGTACAAAATTTTTCAAAATAAAAAATTGAGGAAAAAATAAATTATCCAAGTGCCTGCCATGTCCCTCACTGTGCTAGAGGGTTTTATACATTGTTACAGCCCAGAGAAGGCACACAGAAGATGACTTTTTAAGTCTTCTTAGTTTGGGCAGGTATGTCATCATTTCTTTTGCAATAAATATGCCTACTAATTTTATTTGGACTAACAGGAAGAAAAGGTTTGGCTTCACAACACAATTAATGACAATGGGATGCTATGTACTTTGAATGAAGTAACAGCAGGGAGTCTGGAACTAAGATATTGCTACTGTTCGTCTACAAAGTATATAATATCCCTAGGTGATTGAGGGAAGACTATAAAACATCCCTATGTTTACTTGTGCAAAGCATGCAGCCATATATTTCCTTTATGTGTCTATTCACAATGATATGTCAGTCTTGGACCTCAAGTCCTTGGAAGGAAGGGACAATATCTATCCAAATCACTGCTCATCCCCCAGCGTGACACCACGGTGAAATGAATATTTAACATGGCAATAAAAAGTTGATGGTGATGATGTTGTGAAATGAGCATGTGCCTGGCAGAAAATCAGTCAACACCCTGAAACCCCAGAGTCTTGAAGGGTTTTGATGCTGCTGGTGGTGAAATGTGGCATTGTCTGTCTGGCCTGTTACCTTTAGATCTTCCTCTTGGAGCTGTTCCATATATTCCAGCATCTGCTCCTTCTCCTGCTCCCGCTGCTCAGCAAGCAGCGATCGCTCCTCCTGATTCTTTTCCATCTGTTCCACAATTTGCCGCCTTCCTCTTGAAGAGAACAGTGCCACAGTGTCTTAGAAACCCAAGGTCCACGTCTCCCAGAGTCCAACCTCCACCTAAACAACCCCCAAGATGGGTGGTGTCACCGAAACAATTTGACAAGTGCCCCCTAAACATCGATATGCTTCATGAGCCCAGACCAAAGTCCTTCCCCCAGGAAGGACCTCAAGGGTTGGCCTCCTTTCTCCTGAGCTCCTGGTTCCAGGGCTCACTCTTCCTGAGATTCTCCTTCTTTATTTGTTTGCCCAAGAGGGGTACCCCACTTGATAAAACACCTTCTACCTTCCAGGATATAAAGAGTTTCTGAAATCCTACCACCTCCCAATTCTTAATCATAGGAATCTAGCTGAATAGTAATCATAGGAAGCTAGCTGAATAGTAAAAAGCCAAAAAAAAAAAAAAAAAAAAAAAAAACACCCAGGAGCTACAAGCAATGTTGCCAGTGATTCCCTATGTGTTAGTAGGACGTCAATAAACTTGGAAGCATAGACCCCATGACATATGAGTAAAGTCTGGAAGAATGGGAGAAGACACATATTAGGATAAGAATCAAGGGGAAAGAGTATGAGAGCCACATTCAGACAGAGTGCTCAAATGGCTTCATGACTCCAGATGAAGTAAACAGGAGTAAAGAGTAAAAGGGTTACATGAAAACAAGTCTGGGCTCAATATAAGGACCAGCTCAAATCATTACAGTTGCCTAATAAAAGAGAGTTTTCCTTTGCTGGAGCTGTTTGTGCAGAAGATGGACAGCCACTTAGCCACTCAGTAACCTTTCACTGGGAACCTACTATAGTATACCAGGTACCTACCAGAAGTACAGAGGTGAATGTACCAGGTATAGTATACGAAGCACAGAGATGAATGGTTCCAGAGAACAGGATACAGTTGGGGAGATAAAACTGCCATTCAGTGTGGTACAAAGATTATTTATAAAGGTATTTCATGTATTGTATGGTTGGCATTCTAAATCTAGGACACTATTATTCTATAATTTACTTGCTCTGGGACTTGTCCTTTTCCGCACAAAATGAAGGGGAGACTGAATTTATTCATCCTAACATGAATTAAGCACCTATTACAGGCCAAACACTCTGCTAGGCTCAGAAGCTACAGAAATGGATATGAAAGGACCTGTCCCCAATGAGCGTAGCATCTAGGAGGGTCAGAGAGCCACAGCACAAGAGTGGGATGCTGGAGTATAAACACCGAGTGATGGGCACAGAGAAGGGAGCCACTAAGCCTGCCTGGTGACATGAGGGAGGTGACAGCAAAGCTATATATAAAGGGAAGGAGACAGCATTTTCCAGGAGGAAAAGGAAAGAGAAGGGTATTCAAAAAAGAGAAAATAACAAAAAATTAAGAACTTGTCACAAGGCCTGGCATGTTGGGGGCCTGGGAAAAAGCACAGAGTAGATGGCAGGTGGGGGTCAGAAACGAGACTGATTGCAGCCAGACTGTGAAGTGCCTCCTAGGACTCGGGAAATATGCTTCTAAAAGTTCTGTGATTCTGGCCGGGCTCATGCCTGTAATCCCAGCACTTTGGGAGGCTGAGGCCGGGGGATCACTTGAGGTCAGGAGTTTGAGACCAGCCTAGCCAACATGGTGAAACCCCATCTCTTCTAAATCCAAAAATTAGCCGGGTGTGGATGTGCGTGCCTGTAATCCCAGCTACTTGGGAGGCTGAAGCAGGCAAATCGCTTGAACCCAGGAGGTGGAGTTTACAGTGAGCCGAGATTATGCCACTGCACTCCAGAGCCTGGGCGACAGAGTGAGACTCCCTCTAAAAAAAAAAAAAAAAAGTTCTGTGATTCTATGTATCACTTCATAAAGTTTTGAGATAATATGTAGATGACAATAATGACCATTTCTCATCTCTTACCTCTTTGCTAGGCTACATGGACCTAAAGATACATGGAAATAGCTTAGAGAGGGAGATGCCAAAACCACATCTTTACCTAATTCTTTCCTCCCTCCTCTTCCTGTCCAGTTCCTCCTGCCTTTGAATGGATTTCTGCCGCTCCACTTCCATCATCTGATCCAACCGCTTCTCCTCTGTGTCCAATTCTTTTTGGATCTGCTGCTTCTCCAGGATTTGGGCATCCCGGATGGCATGACACTTAGCATTGAGGATAATCTGGAGAGTGGAGATTAAACTGTAGCACTAGGCCTAGGGATGTGTAAGTTTAAGGGAAAGAAATGGAAACAGAATGCTATACTGCTGAGCATGCTGGAGGTGTGCATGACTGCTCACAAGTCCGGGGAAATAAGAATGTTCTTATATTTACCTTTCCCCTTAATATAGTTTAGCTCAAAGATTTACTGGCCTCCTGCTAGGTGCCAGGGTCTGTGCAAGGAGGGGCCTGGAATAGCATCTTTCAGGGAGCTACATCTTAGGGTTTTGGTGGTAATGGGTCACCCTTTGGAAATATGATGAAAGCAACAGGCCCTCTCCTCCATAAAATTCACTTATACATGTACACACAAAATTTCTATAAAACTTCAGAGGTCCATTGTTCCACTTAGAGACCTATGAACTCCAGGTTGGACCCCTTGTTCTCCTCAGGGGAGCTATGACACTCTTGCAGAGGCCAGGCCACAAGATTTTTAAGCTGGAAGAGCCCAACATGACACAAAAGGGATGAAAAACCACAGCCCCATCAATAAGAACCCAAAAGTAAAACCTTTAGAAAATTAAAGGAGGCATACATAGAGAAGATTTACCTGAGAGACAGAAATCAGAGGTGCAGGGATTGGGGAATCAGCACTTTTCATTTGGTAAGGAAGTGAACCACATGCAAATGAGTTACAACAGAATTCAAATGAGCCTCTGGTCTTTAGGCTCTCGGCCAAAGGAAAAGCTTTGGGTGCTCCAAAAGCATCCAATTGCCTCGACCACCATACGTGGCCAGAACTGAACTAACAGGATGAAAATAAAAGTAACACTTCACATTTAATTTACCAATCCTAGCCCACAAAGCCTTTCCCGTCTACTACCTTATTTCATCCTGCCAATGATTCCACAAAATAGTTTTACCACCCTCAAGTTACAAATGAAGAAAGTGAGGCTCAGGGAGGGCAAGTGACTTGCCCAAGGTCACACAGCGAACAAGTGGCAGAGCCAGTCCTCACTGTGATCACTGCAACTACCACAGCAGGTGCAGCTCTCCCCCGCCCAGCCCCTGCCCACACCCCCACCAGTCCCTGGCCTTGTCCAGTGTGGGAATAAGGGGAGGGAGGAGGGACGGCAGTGAGTGCTCAGAGGGAAGGGAGAGACGAAGAGCCCACCTTGCTCATGTCCTTGAGCTCTTCCTCCTGCTCCATCCGCAGCTTGTTGGCTCTCTGCAGGAGGTTCTGGGCCCGTTCCTTGGCCACCTCCTCCAGGTCACTGAGCTTCTTGTTGTTGTTCCACACCATCTCCTTCTGTTTCATGATCTTCTTTCGTGACATCACTGCATCCTAAGGGAGACCAGTCTGGCTCAGTGGGAGATTATTTCATGCGCTCTGTGCCCTGGGCGCTAGCCTGGCTACCACAGGTGACCCAGTACAATTTTGCCTCAGCCAGTGATGATGTCAGAACCAAGAAGTTCCATAGCCTGGCTTCATTCTCAGCCCTCCCCTTGGCCCCGGTTGCTCCCACCTCTCATCTCAGGTATTGCTCTTTGGTCTCCTTTCTGCAATATTTCTTCATTAAGTACATAATTTGTGCCTCATTTCAGGGTCCCCTAATGAGAGTTCCCCAGTGCATTTTGATTCTGCCACCCATCTGCAGAGGTGAAGGCTTAGGGAGGTTAACTACCATGGTGGCTTCCTTCTCCTTCTTGAAGGCCTGGTCCCTGGCCTCAAGTTCTTCTCTGGTCAGGACATGGGATGCCCATTTGATTCGTTCAAACTCCTCAGGGCTGATGATTAGGGACTCCCCGGAGGGATCCTCTGTGGGAACACTGACACAAGAATGAACAGAGTTAGGGAGGGGAGAGGGAAAGCTCTCGGCACCACACTTCAGGCTTCTCTGCTCTCTTCCCCTCTCCCCATCATGCCAGTGGACTCCCCCAATGGCAGAAGAGATGGCAAGTGTGCCATGGGTCCACTGGGGAGTAGAGGTTCCAAGTGGGGGGTCAGGTAGCATTGAAAGCTAAAAAGAGACATTTTAAGTCTTTTTCTATTAGGTCCGGCTCATATGTTACCTTCTCTGTACAGCTGAGACCCCCCATCATGTCCACATGTGCCCACTCTGTCTCCCCACCAAGGCCCAATAGATCACCTCCTCCTCTGAGCCCCTACTGCACTCTGTTCTTACTGCCTGTATCACAGCCAATTGTGCAGCTCTGTTTCCTTTGTGAGCTCCTTCAGGACACAAACTCTGTCTTAACCACATTGGTAGCCTAGTCTCTGGCATAGCGCTTGGTACAGAGTGAGAATTCAAAACAAAGCTGTTGAATTAAATTTTAAAAACAGATTATTCCTCAAGGATGACATAAAAAGGGCAAGGGGACGCCAGACAAGGTTGACATAGATGCTAGTTATAAACCTAAGCTTCCCTGCCCATCCAGCCTAGAGAGAAGCTTTGAACCGTAAATATTAATTAAAATCTATGATCAACAATAGCCAGAGACATGTCTATAGACCTCTCCTTTCTAGCTATCCAACGCATTCAACAAACCAATCGCTAATTATAATGATTACAAGCAAATGACATACATTAAAGATGGGGGAGGGAGTAGTTAGGGGGGTGGGAAGAAAGCTGCTTCTGGGTGAGGCAGGTATATGCCAATAAGACACAGATGTCTGAGACAGGAAGTGCAACCTCATCGAATAAAACTAGTGTGTGTGTGTGTTGGGGGAGGGTGGTCCAGGAGATGGACAGAATGAGTGAGTAGATGTGCAGCTTAGCCAAGATCTTGTGTTTCACAAAGCAGTGTGGCCCTAAACAGCCTAGGATCTGGAGTGACCAGCAGTGATCCGAATCTAAGACAGCAGTTCATACTACTTTCAGCAGCCCTGAAAAATAACCAGCCACTTGTCCTCCAACGTGTTTTCAGGACTAGACGGCTCCAAGAAGGAATGCTTCCTCCCTTCCTTCGGCTCCAGGAGTGGCTGCAGGGCTCTAGCCACATCTGGCCCCTTGATGCCAGGGCTGACCAGACATGCTCGGTAAGGGGCCCCAGCCCGACACAGCTCCCGGGGTGTGTCCCAGATGTGCCTCTCCAGCTTGTGACACAGGTAGCATTTTCTGGGAATTAGGGTTTTTAGTGGGTGGAGCCAGGCCAGGGAGAACGGTTGTAGAGGGTGAAGCACTAACACAAGAGCTAAACCACCGGAGCACAGTGTTGGCTCAGGGCACATGGTTGAGCTAGGCCTAAGTCCCACAGGAGGGCCTCAAGCCTGAGGGCAGCTCTAGTCAGGAAGTGGGGTTGAGCTAATCCCAAAGGAACCCAGGGAGCCCCTGTGAATTTCCTCTTATGGCCTTAGAGTCTGGGAGGAAGCCAGGGGGCTAATTAGGCATCTGGTCAGTTTCCCTTTGCTTCGGATTCTTAATGCAGCCGAAAGGAAGTGACTCATCTGGATCACTTCCCTTTAGGGAGGGCACTAATGGGGACTTAGAGAGGACTCACTAAGCACCTCCTCTCTACCAGTCCCTTAGCTCACACAGCCAGCCAGAAGTAAGGAAGGACAATGAAGCTGAGAATAAAGGACAGTGGCAATAATAGATACAACAATGGGAGAAACTAGAGAGGCCAGGATGGAGAAGAAAGAACTATCAAACGAAAAGGGGAAAATGAATAGGAAAGAAGTGGGGATTGGACTGACAGAGTGAAACCAGGTGGGTTTACCCATCTCCCTGCAAAGATCCTTAGCAAAAGGATGAGGACTAGACAAAGAAGGGCAGGGGACGGGGTACTCACATGAGTTCTCGGACCATGTCCCGGGTGATGAGCTGGATGGTCTCTGGCTTGCGATCCAAGCCCAAAGCAGTGAGAGTTTTTTGAAGGGTATGCTTATCTCGGAGCAGCACAATGGGGCTGTCGCTCTGGCCCTGGGCTGGGGACTATGAGTTCAGAAAGAATAGCTTAGAAGCTTGTCGCCCCCACTTCCTGCTGGTCAGTCCTAACTTCAAGGATAGAGCAGCGTGATGCCCTGTATCTGAGCACAGCTGGATAAGTACTAACCAGCTTTTCTTTTTTTTTTCTTTTTTTTTTTTTTTGAGACAGAGTCTTGCTCTGTCACCCAGGCTGGAGTGCAGTGGCACGATCTTGGCTCACTACAACCGCCACCTCCCGGGTTCAAGCAGTTCTCCTCCCTCAGCCTCCTGAGTAGCTGGGATTACAGGCAACCACCACCATGCCTGGCTAATTTTTGTATTTTTAGTAGAGACGGGGTTTCTCCGTGTTGGCCAGGCTGGTCTCAATCTCCTGACCTCAGGTGATCCGCCCGCCTGGGCCTCCCAAAGTGCTGGATTACAGGCGTGAGCCACCATACCTGGCCCTGACCAGCTTTTCTGAGAACAAGTCTCTTGTTCTTATACAGGTATTCCTCACAGAACGGTAGGGATAGCAAGCAGTGGCGGTCACTAGTGTGTATCTATACTTAGTCTAAAATCATCAGGAATGAAAGTAAATTTCTGTTCTCTAGGTTTTCCTCTCTCCATGAAAGATTTTCCTTTATGAAAGAAGAAATAATTATCTCTCTAGGACCACACAATGGGTTTGAAGCAATATAATTTGTTACAGACTCTTACAATCTTTGATATTGGTAATTTTAAATTCTTTCTTACGATTAAATTACTTTAACCCCCGCAAAAAGCCATACTGAGGGAGTTAGAAATCGCTAAATGACCTGCAGAGGCCTACCCTTAAGATCTAAGGGTAGCTCTCTACCAGCTCATTGAGTTGGTGGTGAGGAGGTCAGTGAGTTATAATTCAGCAAGAACACAGACTAGCTGTGTGATTTTTTTCTTTTTTTCAAAATTCCCCAACCCTGAAGGAGTTAGATAACAAGAAAATGAAATCACCTGTTTCAGAAAATGTCTAAACACAGGAAAGGATGTGTCATTAATGCAGCCACTGTGATCCTGACCAGAGGCAGGGGATGGCCCCGCTTGTCCCACCTCACATTGCACCCACAGTCCCCTGTGTGCTGCTGCCACCTGGTGCCCATCTCTGCTTTCACGTGGGCACAACTCAGTCATGCCACAGGCCACTTCTGCCCTCTACTGCCCATTGAGAGACTTCCTGAACTCTTAGCCACCAATGAGGCCAAAGAAACTGGACAAGAGACAAGCATTTTTCTGATAGCCCCCTTTTGCCAGCCAGCATGACTACTCCTGGAGAACTCAGCCAATTCCAAATCTCTCTTTGCTTTGACTAGAAAACTCCACATGTACCCAAAACAACAACAACACCACAAATGTCTGTAAGTGAAATTGCATTTTGGCCAGGTGGGGTGACTCACGCCTGTAATCCCAGCACTTTGGGAGGTCAAGGTGGGCAGATTGCTTGAGCTTAGGAGTTCAAGACCAGCGTGGGAAACATGATGAAACCCTGTCTTTACAAAAAATACAAAAATTAGCCAGGTGCGGTGGTGTGCACCTGTAGTCCCAGCTACTTGGGAGGCTGAGGCAGGAGAATCACTTGAGCCTGGGAAGTGGAGGTGGCAGTGAGCCGAGATTGTACCATTGCACTCCAGCTCCAGCCTGGGTGACAGGAGTGAAACCCTGTCTTTAAAATAATAATAAAAAATAAATGCATCTGTTGATCCTTTCCCTTACCAACAGGAAAACTGCTGCAGAGTGAGAGACTTCTAAATGGATTAAGAAGCCTATCTTGATCCCTCTGGCGAGTCCTCTTCAATTCACAATGAAGAAAGATGTTGAAGAGCAGGGACAGACATCAACTCTCCTCTCCCCACCTTCCCCACTGGCAGAGGGATTCAGGTCACTACTGGTGTCTCTCTTTCTCTTTTCCCCTTCTCTTAATCTCTCACTGCCCTTCTCTCCATGTCTCATTCTCTTTTTCTCCTTCCCTCTCTTCCTTCTTACCTACTAAACTCCATGTGTACCAAAATCAGTCAAAGCTCTATTATCTAGCTCTCTTTATCTAGACTAAAGGAGTTGTCCACCTCTTGGTCTAGATAACACTTGCAAATAAAGACCTGCTCGTTTCCCAAAGCTAAGTAACTGTTTTAGTTGAGCAACTGGGAAAGGAGGATGGTTTTGTGTTGTACTCTGATACTATTATCCTTGGATGGAGCGGGGAAGATGTTGCTCTTGTCTGCAAGCCTAGCCCATCAGCCCTGCAATGTTTCCATCATGGAGCTCAACTGAGCAACTATTGCACTCTCTGCAGCTGAGCCTCCCTTTTGACATTACAACAGATTTTAAACACTGTAAAGACATGAGAGATTCTAGGGTGGAAGAAGCTAGGTGTCCCTGTTTACATAGGCCCTGCTAGATCCCAAAGTTCTGCAGCTCAGGTCTCAGAATTCCCCTTTGTCTTCAGTCTGAGAGTTACCTATGAGAGCAAGGTTACTCAGCAGAAGCTTTGCCCTGAGCTACATTTTTGGGCCTCTGCCTGCAGGTGGCATCGACTTGAAAGGACTTTTTGAAGATTACCTTGATATCTCCAAAGAGGCTCTCATCCACCTCAGAGCTCATGGCTTTGGTCCGATAGCGAGCCTTATTCCTTGACCTGTTGGAAGCGGCAGAAGAGGAGCTCAGGGTGCCAGCTGTGCTTAGTGGCTGCAGGAAGAGGCAGAAAGTTTGGGTCATCAATACTGAGTAGCATCCAGACCCTGGGAAGTCAGCAATTCACCAGCCCATACCGGGGGAGTGGGTGGGCATGTGAAAAAGAAACAGTTAGGGAAGGCGGCTGTGTAAACTCTGAACCATAGGGGACAAAGAGCAACAGATGGAGGGTATCCCCACAGAGCACGGGGGTCTCTGCAAAAAAAGAGCTCTGCACAAAGGAGCATTTCTGTAAAACAGTTCATCTCATAGAAGTAGAGAGTAGAACAGTGGTTACCAGAGGCTGAAGAGAGGAAGGGGAGGGGCATGGGGAAAGGTTGGTCAATGAGAGTGCAGTTACAGTTAAATAGGAGGAATAAGATCTGGTGCTCTATTGCACAGAAAGGCCACTATAGTTAATAATAATGTACTGTATATCTCAAAAGAGATACACAATATCTAGAAGACAGGATTTTGAGAAATATAAATGTTGTAAGATTAAATTAGATGGCAAGATCTAGTATTTGATAGCGCAATAGAATGACTAGAGTTAACAATAATGTATATTACTACATATAAATGTATATTAATATACATGTATACAATAATATATAAATATACATGTATACAATGTATATTAATTTATACTGTATATTTCAAACTAGCTAGAAGAGAGAATTTTGAGTGTTCTCACTGCAAAGAAATGACAAGTGTTTGAGGTAATGGATATGCTAATTACCCTGATTCGACCATTACACAATGTATACACATGTATCAAAACATCACACTCTACCCCATAAATATGTACAATCATTATGTGTCAATTAAAAACAAAACTGTTTTGGTTTTTGTGGGTTTTTTTTTAAAGCATTTCTGTAGTCCCTGAAGCTGAAGGCCAAGTCGGCCACATAGCATGGAAGTAAGGATAAAGGAAGCAGGAATGGCAAGAGGAGAGAAGCAACAGTCTCTCATTATCTGCCTAGTACCAGTTTCCCAAGAGGACAACCTCTCGTGGGGCAATTTGGGCTAGCCCCCCCAGACATGCACAGTGTCCCCTTTGCCTCCAATGTTTTCAGCTTGTGCTTCAAGTCTTTCTCACAAATGACACTACTGTTTGACCTCCTTCATGTCTCCACAATCTTACAAGGTTATGGTGGGACCACAGGATATAAAGGATGGAAAAGTGCCTCACCCACTGCTTGGCATGTGGTTGATGCCCAATAAACTTGAGGCAGTGGGTGAATGATACATGATTACTAGCTATAATCAAGCAAACCAGTTCATAATACCCACTATTTGGCTGTTTCCCAAGACCCTTTTAGTGTGCCTTAGTCATTTTTTAACCCCCTACTAACTTCCTATTTTGGCAAATTCCCCATCTAATGAGTTGTGGGAGATAGTGCTCTTCTCCAACTACAGAAGCTGAAACCATCAAATATTCACCTCAGCCTGGCCAAGGGACCTAGGCTTCGCCAATGAGATGGCCCTGGACTGACAATGACTAGGGAACTAGTGGACCAAAAGGCAGAACAAGGAAAACCTTTCTGACCCAAACAGAACTGGCAGCCAGACCCAGTGTCTGAGCAACACTGATAACGGTACCAGCAGCGGCACCCTACGTAAGGAGTTGGCAGTTTTGGGGGTGCAACAGTGCATCAGGGTCCTTGCCAGACCAGTTCTAGGTTTTGATTTTGGTCTTGGTTCCAGCTGCAGAACCTTCTTTTGTTTCTATTTGTGAGCTCTCCAAAACCCTCTTAACACATTCTCTTTTACTTAAATTGGAATTCTGGCTCTGTTGCTTGTAACTAAGAATCTGACTAACACAACCTCCATTCCCAAAGGACAGGCAGCTTCAGCTCAGTCCCAAGAGTAGACGTCTATCTCTAAAAGGTAGTGTCTACAAGGACTACTGGATGACTCCAGGCTTATGATAAAGCTGATTCAAACCTCACTTTGGAGGAACCCACATGCCCCACACCTCTCTAAACTGGGCTACCTTGAAGGAATGGGCCAGGCACACTGGGTCTCCCCAAGCCTGGGAATCAGCAGCTGATAAGGGAACAGGGTAGACAGGGAAATATACCATGCGTTCCAGGTCCCTAAGCCCTGGACAGTGTTCTGAAAGCTCTCTCTGATCTGCCATTACCAACCAGACACCCCAGCGCCTGTTACACCTGTATCAGGTTTTCACACTCGATTGGACAATTATTTTCCAGCTGTCTCTGTGCTGTACATTGAACACTGCTATACGTGCATTTCCCTCACTGCCTGGCACAGCCAGCAAAAGGCTTACACAGGGAGTCTCCCTCTACAGCCTCAGCCAGCCCCAATATTGTAGAGCAGAAAAGCTTGGATTTATTAAAAGGTAAATATAGCAGCCCCAAGGGTGCCTAATAACAGCCTCTGAAGGGTTATTACACGGTAGGTGGTGAGCTACGGCTCCCCTTTCCACCAAAAGCAGAATAAGAGGAAATGAACAGAAACTTCAGTAGGTGGGATTGAGGCTAAGCATTGGGAATAACTGGAAAAGGTGGATGGCTTTGGATCATGAGTTTTGTATGTAATTAAGGGAAAAGGTGCAGTGCCTGGCACATGTAGTAGGAACAATATAGCAAAGTGCATTTGATGAAGAATGAATGAATAAAACTGAACAAGATGACCTCTCAAGGACAGGACTGCAGACCAGATTGAGATGGATACTTTTCCAGAATACAACTGCGTGACTCCAAGTCACTCCACCATTCCATGTTTTCCAGATCATATATGTGGTCTCCACTGTGGATAATAACGTATGTGAAAGGGCTTTGGAATACAGATGGAAGGTATTATTGTTTTCCATTTGTTTTCCTGTCTGTTTTCAACAACTCCAACAGGTTTTCCCTTGTGCTAAAGTGTCCGCCAGACTGCAGGTTCCTCCAGGGCTGAGCCTGCATCTCCTGTTTCCTATGCCCTTGGTACCCAGGTCAAGAGGAAGTCACAGCAAGGACTGCCTGAGCCAGAACAGAGGAAGAAAAACAGATGACCACAGAAAAGTGACCACTGAGCAGGACAGAGGGAAGCTCTGAACTCTAGGGTTGGGTGGTTGAGAAAACCTCATTTGGGAAATGCTGACTTTGAAGCCGCAGCCTTACACCAGGGTTAGAATAAACAGTTTTGCCAAGAGTAACAAGGATTAGAGAGGTCACTGTGTAAACATACTAGAAAAAAATGAAGAACCAAGCACAAATGTAAAGCTGGATTCCTCTGGGCCAGAGGCAATAGCGAAGAAGTTCTTTAAGGAGGTTGGTTTTCTTCTTTGCATGACCAAATAAATATTGCCAAGAAGCTAAACAGTGCCTAAGGAGAAGCACATCCAGTCCTGCTTGCAGGGAGATAACTCTTGAAGGGAAGACAGCTGAGAAGGCAGGGGGTCTGGGGAAGATGAGGACTGGGGACAGATAAAGATGCCAGCCCTGCTTTGGTATTTTCATCTTGGTGACTCAGCTGACTCCCCCTCTCTTCATAAGCCATCCAACTCCTGGAGCACAAGAATTCAGCCACAGCTAGGAGCTCTATGAGAGACTCTGATGCAGAAAGATTTGCTGATCAAACAAATGATAATTTTGACTTGCAGTCATTGATATAGGATGATCTCCATAACGTGTTAAGTTGTAAAGAAAACAGACTGTAAGAAACACATAAGGCTGGGTGCAGTAGCTCATGCCTGTAATCTCAGCACTTTGGGAGGCCAAGGTGGGTGGATCGATAGAACTCAGGAGTTCAAGACCAGCCTGGACAACATGGCAAAACCCCATCTCTACAAAAAATATGAAAATTAGCCAGGCACGGTGGCATACACCTATAGTCCCAGCTACTTGGGAGGCTGAGGCAGAAGGATTGCTTGATCCTGGGAGGCAGAGGTTGCAGTGAGCCAAGGTTGAGCCACTGCACTCCAGCCTGGGCGACAGAGCAAGACACTGTCTCAAAAAATAATAATAATAAAGAAATACATAAGTATTCTTGGCCAGGCATGGTGGCTCATGCCTGTAATCCCAGCACTTTGGGAGGCCAAAGTGGGTGGATCACCTGAGGTCAGGAGTTCGAGACCAGCCTGTCCAACATGGTGAAACCCGTCAAAAATACAAAAATTAGCCGGGCATGGTGGCACACGCCTGTAGTCCCAGCTACTCAGGAGGCTGAGGCAGGAGAATCACTTGAACCCGGAAGGCGGAGGTTGCAGTGAGCTGAGATCGTGCCACTGCACTCCAGCCTAGGCGACAGAGCAAGACTCTATTTCAAAAAGAAAAAAGAAATGTAGAAGTACCCTTGTAAAGATGTTCGTATGGCAGGTATGTGCCCAGAATGTATTACTGAAAGCATGTTCAAAAAAATGTTTAACAGTATGTCAGGTAACCTTTACCATCTTAAGATGTTTCTTTATTGAATAATTTCCTGCAATGAGTAGATAGCTATTTTTATGGCCAGAAAAAAAAAGCAATAAAATAATTTTTATTTGAAAACAAAGCATAGCAATGGGCCTGGTGCCCGAACTCTGAAAGCAAGAGAATACAGACCTAAAAAAGAAAAAAAGCAAACAAACAAACAAAAACACCATAGCATTATATATTCTGGGATCCCGGATGTTTCACTCAAATTCAGCAAGACAAAGCTGGAATGGGGCTAGAACAGGTCAGTGTGAAGTTTCCCTGATGTAACTCCAACACCTGTCAACTAAACGAGTTGACATGTTCAGGAAAGATATGTCTTTTCCTAGATGTCTTACCCATTCTGAGATCTAGTTCTTCTTTTGCACAGTCACCGCAGGCTGGCAAATTCAGGCTTCAAACTCTTGGCCTGGTTCTACTTCCCTTTCTGTAGACTTTGGTTACCAAGAAAGGGAGATTCCCATGCACCAAACCCCTTGCCTTTTACTCTGAGTGATCCACGCAATTATCCTCTTTCTTCAAATGGGACCAAGTTGGCCATCTGTAGGATGGCACCAGAAGATAACATCCTAGTCAGTACTGAGGTCTCCATCTCTCCTTCTGGAGGATTTTAATCACTATTTTTGTAAGAGTTCTGGAAGTCTGCCTAATTGTGAGCCTCACCACCACTACTATCTCTTCTCACGCCTTTAAATATTCTCCAAACCTAGTGAGTAGCACCATATGTACACAAACACACACACCTGGCCTGCCAGAGATCACTAACTTAGACCCACTGCTTCTCAAAGGTGTCTATATGCCCAGTCCTGTCCCAGGAATTTCAGAGGGGCTCGGTCAGTGAGTCAAACCCCTGCCCTGAGTGGCTCCTGGATGGGGAATCCCTGATCTGGGTGCTCTGAAGCCCACAGGTCTTCCCCAGGTGCAACTTATGCCCTATGAGAGCTTGGAAATAGGAAATTTTTAAAAGAGGACAAAAGGGGAACCAACATTTATCATATGCCCTTAGACACCAGGCATGACAGTAGGTGCTCACATACATACATACGCCACTGTGTTTGTAAGATGCTGAGAGACGATGGGACACTGAATCAAATAGAATACATAAGTGAAAGGGGACACCCCCCCACCTCAATTACAACACTGCAGGGAGTCCTCGAAAGTCAGGAACTGCTCTTTGTTGGAGACTTATTTAATAATTAACAAAACTCCTCTGAAGTCCACTGAGCCCCAGAAAAGCAATGCAGCCCCTGGGCCTGAAGTTTGTCCACAAGTACATCCAAGTAGCAACCTTTGCCACCTGTTGTGCCCCAGACATTCTAGGTCAGTTCCAATAACCCAAGACTCCAACAGTTATCCTTTGCCCTTCCCCTCCCCTCTGGGACCAACACACTCAAGCCCAGGCATCCCCTTCGTGGTTCCTCCCAGGCCTTGCTGGCCTTCTCAACCTTCAGGACCCTGAGAGTCCTCCCCATCCCAGAAAACCCCAGGCTGCCAGGCCTGTCCCAATCTCTCTCCCGGGCCTTGCAAACCTGAGACCCTCCTCACTCACTCACTCATTTATTTATTCATTCATTCATTCATTCATTCACTGCCAAATATTTATTGACTATCTACTGAGGGATACAAAGCCCTGCTAACAGAAGAAAAACCCGAGGCTCGGGCACATTAGGTGACTTACCCACAGTCACCTTGCTAGTTAGTGGCAAAACAGGTACCACGACCCATTATCTGGCCTCCTCACCAGTGTTTTTTCCCACACCACATCCACAATCTTTGGTCCACGGAGGCCCTGCTCTGATGGCAATAGGGAGAGGGTTGGGGCATCCCATTCTCCCCAATTCCTCCGCTCAGCACGCTCCACATTTCCAATCACTGTCGATGCTATCCCTAATTCCTCTTCTGAACCCACCTCAGGATCTCCTTTGCTTCTTCTAGAGGTGTTCTCCTTACTCCTGGGCCCTCCTGACCCCTAGACCCAACTGTGCCCTCCCCTAGGCCCCCACTTTCCCCACACAGAGCCCCCACCCAATTCAGGACACAAGAGGCCCATCTGAGGTTCTCCCTCACCATCTCCTCAGCCACACGCCCTGACTTCGGACCTCTGCCGCCGCCTCGGCGCCGCCAAGGCCCTGGTGTTGACGCGTTACCTTGGCAACCACTAGCCCGCGTTCTTCGGCTCAGGCCCCGCCCCCGGCCCCGCCCCTCCCACCTCCAGTGGGCGGTTGCCTTGTGCCGGTGCCTTAGGAACCGGAGCCCGTCGCTCCAACCGTTGCAGCTCCACGCTCCAGCCCAACCGCGGCTCTGAAAGATTGACCCGCCCTGGCGTGCCCTGCTCTCCACTTTGGCTTTGGCCAAACTTTCGGGTCAGAACCAGAACCTAAAGAGCTTACTATGGGCCGAGGGGGTTTTAACTGTCAGCGGCCCCAAGAGCCTCGCCCAGGGTCACAGTTTTCCTCTGGGACTTCACCTAGGTTGCTATGATTACTCTTGCCCCACTGCCCAGGAGGCGCCAAGCCAACCCCTGATGAGTGTAGTCTGCAGAGAAGCCAGCAGGATCAGGACAAACCAGTTTCACAGCAGGAGAGAGTCTGGTCAGGTCAACAAAGAATTTCCAGCCCTGAGGATGTCTATGCAGTCTCAAGAGCAGTTTCTTAAATTGCGGGCCTCAAGTCTGCAGCTAAGAATCACCTGGGAGAGTTTATTAAAAATGGAAGCCCTACATTAGAATAAGTCAAAAGCTAAGGAACTGACTTTGGGGAACTTGTCTTTTAACACTTCCTAGCTGGTATGTACTGTTCTAGAAAGTACATAGGGGTTTTGTCATTTTTTCCAATTTGGTTTGGCCTCTCTACCTCCCAACTTGCAGGGCTGGCATTGAACTCACTTCGGTAGGCTGCATGCTCCAAGCCTCACGAAGCTGTCCCACCAGACCAAGGACATTTGTCTTCTTCCGGTGCTGATTAGCTAAGCTCTTGGTGTGACTCTGTGAGTCTCTGAGCTGCTTTCTCAAACCTCTCTCCAAACCCTCACAGCCAGTCTTTCTGAAGCTCTTACTCCAACTTGGGCACTGAAGGCTGTTCACAAGCCCCAGGGGAATGGAAGGAGGGAGACAAGGTCACTTCTTGCTGCTTTTAAAAGGACTTACTCCAACAGGCTTCACATTCCTTCCCTAGATTTCCCAGCCTTTATCTCCTTTGGGATCAAGAGTACGAAATTGTGTCCCCTGCCCAGAGTCCCACCAAGTGTTGAAGGCTTAATCAGAGGGAGAAGGGAAGGCCTGAAGAGGAGGAGCACAGTCCTTGGGAGGCTTGGGACTGAGAGAGGGGGCTGTTCTGTTCCTGGGAACCTTCCTTACTAAGCCTTGGTATTAGAACCCCCTTCCCTGCAGCTCAGAAAGAAGGGAAGACAAGTAACCGGCCCACTGTGGATAAGGTGCTTCCTGTATTCACCCCATTCTCCCAGGCACATCTGCATGACGTAGTTACTATCCCTGTAACCAAAGAGGAAACTGAGGCCAAGAAAAATAACTGTCCAAATTGAAAATCTATTCTTTTCTCAGCCCAGGGTGACTCTCTGAAGAAAAGGTGCAAAGTTGAGGCCAAAAGGGCTGGGTGCGGTGGCTCATCCCTGTAATCCCAGCACTTTGGGAGGCCGAGGCAGGCAGATCATGAGGTCAGGAGTTCGAGACCAGCCTGGCCCACATAGTGAAACCCCGTCTCTACTAAAAATACAAAAAGTAGCCGGGGGTGGTGGCAGGCACCTGTAATCCCAGCTACTCAGGAGGCTCAGGCAGGAGAATCACTTGAAGCCAGGAGGGGGAGATTGCAGTGAACCAAGATCACTCCAACCCAAGCAACAATGCAAGACTCTGTCTCAAGAAAAAAAAAAAAAAAAGTTGAGGCAGGAAGGAGGAAATGACAGAGTGCAGCGTAAGGGACTTGCCTCCCAGCAGGCAATTACATGCCTGTAATCCCAATACTTTGGGAGCCCAAGGCAGGAGGATTGCTTACATCCAGGAGTTAGAGACCAGCCTGGGCAACACAGGGAGATCCCATCTCTACAAAAAATCAAAAATTAGCCAGGCATGGTGGTACACGCTGGTGGTCCCAGCTACTTGGGAGGCTGCACTAGGAGGATCACTTGAGCCTCAGAGGTTGAGGCTGCTCTGAGCCATGATCGTGCCAATGCACCCAGCCTGGGTGACAGAGTGAGACCCTGTCTTGAAAAATAAAATAAATAAAATACAATAAAAATTTATCTCAAAGCTAATAATGCTTAAGCTTCAGGCCTCTCATTTACATAAGCACATGTCAAGGCTCAGAGAAGAACCCTTGGCAATGTGTCTACAGGCATACCTTGGAGATACTGCAGATTAGGCTTCAGAGCACTGCAGTAAAACTAATATCACAATACAGTGTGAGCAACACAAATTATTTGGTTTCCCAGTGCATATGAAAGTTACATTTGCACTATACTGTAGTCTATCAGGTGTGCAATAGCATTATGTCTAAAAAAAGTGCATCCCTTAATTTAAATATACTTTATTGCTAAAAAGTGCCAACATCTGAGTCTTCAGAGAGAGTCACCATCTTTTTGCTGGTGGAGGATCCTGCCATCTTGCCTCACTGTTAATGGCTGCTAACTGATGAGCGTAGCACTTGCTGAAGGCAGAGGTGGCTGCAGCAGTTTCTTACAATACGACAACAGTGAAGTTTGCCGCATCAGTTGACTCTTCCTTTCTTTTTTTTTTTTTCAGATGGAGTTTCACTCTTGTTGCCCAAGCTGAAGTGCAATGATGTGATCTCGGCTTACCGCAAACTCTGCCTGTCGGGTTCAAGATATTCTTCTGCCTCAGCCTCCAGAGTAGCTGGGATTACGTGCACCACCACACCGAGTTAGTTTTGTATTTGTTTGTTTGTTTGTTTTTGAGACGGAGTTTTGCTCTTGTTGCCCAGGCTGGAGTGCAATGGCGTGATCTCCGCTCACTACAGCCTCTGCCTCCCGGGTTCAAGTGATTCTCCTGCCTCAGCCTCCCAAGTAGCTGGGATTACAGGCATGCAGCACCACGCCCGGCTAATTTTGTGTTTTTAGTAGAGATGGGGTTTCTCCATGTTGGTCAGGCTGGTCTCAAACTCTCAACCTCAGGTGATCCGCCCACCTCTGCCTCCCAAAGTGCTGGGATTACAAGCGTGAGCCACCACGCCCGGCCGACTCTCTTTCATGAAAGATTTCTCTGTGGGATGTAATGCTGTTTCATAGCATTTTACCCACAGTAGAACTTCTTTCAAATTTGGCATCAGTCCTCTCAAGCCCTGCCACTACTGTATCCTCTAAGTTTATGGAATATTCTAAATTCCTTTTTGTCATTTCAATAATGATTACAGTGTCTTCACCACGAGTAAACTCTTTTCTGTTTGTTTGTTTGTTGGTTGTTTTAAGGCTCCATCATCAACGGAATAGGAGTAGATTCTACCCCCTAAGAAACAACTCCTCACCATTCCAGTTTTATCATGAGATTGCAGCAATTTGATCACATCTTCAGGTTCCATTTCTGATTCTAGCTCTCTTGCTATTTCCACCATGTCTGCAGTTACTTCTTGCACTGAAGTCCTGAACCCCTAAAAGTCATCCATGAGAGTTGGAATCACCTTCCTCCAGACTCCTGTTAATCTCAATGTTTTGATCTTTTCTCATGAATCATGAATGTTCTTAATGGCATCTGGAATAGCAAATCTTTTTCAGAAGGTTTTCAATTTACTTTGCCCAGATTCATCAGAAAAATCATTATCTATGGCAGTTATAGCCTTACAAAATGTATTTCTTAAATAATAAGACTTGAAATTGGAATTACATCTTAATCCATGGGCTACAAAATGGATATTGTGTTAGCAGAAATGAAAACAATATTGCTCTTCTACTACATCTCCGTCAGAGTCCTTGGGTGACTAGATGCATTGTCAATGAGCAGTAATTTCTGAAAGGAATCTTTTCTTCTGGGCAGTAGGTCTCAACAGTGGGCTTAAAATATTCAGTAAACCATGCTGTAAACAAATGTGCTGTCATCCCTGCTTTGTTGGTCCATTGATGGAGCACAGGCAGAACCAATTTAGTATAATTCTGAAGGGCCTTAGGATTTTTGGAATGATAAGTAAGCATTGCTTTCAACTTAAAGGAACCAGCTGGCTGGGTGCAGTGACTCACGCCTGTAATCCCAGCACTTTGGGAGGCCTAGGCGGGCAGATCATTTGAAGTCAGGAGCTTGAGACCAGCCTGGCCAACATGGTGAAACCCTGTCTCTACTAAAAATACAAAAAAAATGAGCTGGGCATGGTGACATGTGCCTGTAATCCCAGCTACTCGAGGCACGAAAATCACTTGAACCCAGGAGGCGGAAGTTGCAGTGAGCTGAGATTGTGCCGCTGCACTCCAGCCTGCGTGACAGAGTGAGACCCTATCTCAAAAAAATAAAAAATAAAAAAATAAAGGAACCAGCTGTGTTAACCCCTAACAAGAAAGCCAGCCATCCCTTTGAAGTTTTGAAGCATTGACTTCTGTCTAGCCATGAAAGTCCTAGATGGTATATTCTTCTGTAGAAGGCTGTTTCATCTACATTCAAAATCTGTTAGTGTAGCCACCTTCATCAATTGTCTTAGCTAGATCTTCTGGATAACTTGCTTCAGGTTCTGCATCAGCACTTGCTGCTTCACCTTGCACTTTTATGTTATGGAGATAACCTCTTTCCGGAACCAACCTTGGCTCAATTCAAACTTTTTTCTTCCTCACTTCTCTCACCCTTCATAGAACTGAAGAGAGTTAGGGCCTTGCTCTTGACCAGGTGGACTTTGTTTTTTGTTTTTTTTTTTGAGTCGGAGTCTCATCTGTCGCCCAGGCTGGAGTGCAGTGGCGCAATCTCAGCTCACTGCAAGCTCCGCCTCCTGGGTTCATGCCATTCTCCTGCCTCAGCCCTCCAAGTACGTGGGACTACAGGCGTCCGCCACCACACTGGCTAATTTTTTTGTATTTTTAGTAGAGACGGGGTTTCACCGTGTTAGCCAGGATGGTCTCAATCTCCTGACCTCGTGATCTGCCCGCCTCAGCCTCCCAAAGTGCTGGGATTACAGGCATGAGCCACCGCCGGCCCAACTAGGTGGACTTACGGGAATTTTGTGGCTGGTGTGGTCTTCTATCCAGAGCACTAAAACTTTCTCCATATCAGAAATAAGGCTGTTTCTTTTGCTTATCATTCATGTGTTCACTGGAATAGCACTTTTAATATCCTTCAAGAACATTTCTTTTGTATTTGCAACTTGGCTGACTGGCACGAGAGGCCTAACTTTCAGATTATCTTGGCTTTTGATGTGCCTTCCTTGCTGAGCTTAATCATTTCCAGCTTTTGATTTTTTTTTTTTTTTTTTTCAGAGAGAGACAGAGTCTTGCTGCATAGCCCAGGCTGGACTCCAACTCCTTGGCTCAAGCTATCCTCCTTCCTCAGCTCTCGAGGAGCTGGTATTATAGGCATGCCTCCTCACCTGGATCAGCCTTGGATTTAAAGTGAGAGACAGTAACTCTTCCTTTCATTTAAATGCTTAGAAGACATTGTAGGGTTATTAACTAGCCTAATTTCAATTTTGTTGGGTTGAATACACACAACATTTATTGATTCAGTTTGGCATTTTATACAGGTGCTGTTTGTGGTGCCCCAGGACAATTACAATAGTAGTATCAAAAATCACTGATCACAGATCACCGTAACAGATATAATAATAATGAAAAAATTTGGAATATTTCAAGAATTACCAAAATGTGACACAGAGACATGAAGTGAGCACATGCTGTTGGAAAAATGGTGCCGATAGACTTGCTCAAACAGTGTTGTCACAAACTTTTATTTTGTAAAAACCACAATATCTGTAAAGCGCAATAAAGTACAGTGCAATAAAATGAGATGTGCCTATCATTCAATAACAGGAATAGGCAGGCTAGGCACAGTGGCTCACGCCTGTAATCCCAGCACTTTGGGAAGCTGAGGTGGGGTAATGGCTTGAGCACAGAGGCTCAAGAACAGCCTGGGCAACATAGCGAGACTCCATCTCTATTTTTTCTTTTACTTTTTTTTCTTTATATTATTAGATGAAATTGAAGCCTATCCACCCCTATTTAAAAAAAAAAAAACAATAGAGGATGGGAGGCTGAGGCAGGAGAATGGCGTGAACCCGGGAGGCGGAGCTTGCAGTGAGCCAAGACAGCGCCAATGCACTCCAGCC
Source organism: Nomascus leucogenys (assembly GCF_006542625.1). Lineage (NCBI taxonomy): Eukaryota > Metazoa > Chordata > Mammalia > Primates > Hylobatidae > Nomascus > Nomascus leucogenys. The sequence continues at coordinate 41,589,562 of NC_044392.1, read as the reverse complement.
TAGACAACAGAGCGAGACTCTGTCTCAAAAAAAAAAAAAAAAAGAATAGACAAATTTTTAATAGAACACATAGGCATTTGGATTGTTTGTAATCTAATAAGAAGAAGGAAATTCCATGAATACATTTGGAAAATACTAAATGTCTTGCTGATTTGACATAAAACATTGACATTGGTGGAGATTGTGTAAAATTCACATTAGCACACTAAAGTGAGGGCCTATGACAAACTGGTTAATGAGTGCCATCAATTCAAAGAACATTTAGGAGCTGGGCATGGTGGCGCATGGCTACAGACCCAGCTACTTGGGAGCTGAGGCAGGAGGATCCCTTGAACCCACGAGGTCGGGGCTGCAGTGAGCCGAGATCACGCCACTGCACTCGAGCCTGGGTGACCAAGTGTGACCCTATGTCAAAAAAAAAGAGAACATTTAGGATTAATTACTGAACAATGGTCTGAAGTCATACAACTCATATAAAAAATTTAATACAGATTTTCCCAAATTGACAGCTATCAAAAAAATTGACATGATTTACAAAGAACTGTGAAGTGAAACATTCTAATCTGTAATAGAAGTGTTGATCAATCCATGCCTGTGATATTTATCTTATCATTTATCTAATCAATAATATATATATATATATATAATTTTTTTATCCACCATTCCTGGCTCATAACTCCCATAGATAGTCTTTTGTTATAATGTTGGGGTGCTCTAGGCCTCAGAAACAGGCCTCAGGAAACAGAATCGCTCTCTGTTTGATCTTCTGCTCTCCTTTCATTTGCCCAAGGTAAGACTCTAATCTGGTTGTGGGCCACAAGACCCTCATTCCAGAGAGTCCTGCCCCATACCTAAATGAAGGAATGCTGCACAGAGAGGCCAAGAAAAATCTGAGCAGACAGGTCCTGCCAGGTTTTCCCCAGTTTGTTAGTATTAGATTATTCCCTTTTGTTCCAATCACATTTCTACACAATGTCCATGCTTCAATCATGCCTATCCAACGAAGTCTCCATAAAAGGCCCAAGAGGACAGGGTTCAGGAGCTTCCAGATAGCTGAACACCTGGTTGGAGAGGGGTGGAGAGGGCATGGAAACTCCACACTCCTTCCTCCATATCTCATCCTACACATCTCTTTATCTGTATCCTTCACAATATCCTTTATAATAAACCAGTGAACGTAAATGTCACCCTGAGTTCTCTGAGCTGCTCCAGCAAACGAATCGAACCCAAAGAGGGGGTTGTGGGAACTCCAACTTGAAGCCATTCAGTCAGAAGTTCCGGATACCCAGACTTGTGACTGCTGTCTGAAGCAAGGAGCAGTTTTGGAGGCTGAGTCCCCAACCTTTGGGATCTCACACTATCTCCAGGTAGATAGCATGAATTGCATTCGAGCTGGTGTCTGCTGCAGAATCAACTGCTTGTTTGTTGGTGGGGAGGAAACCCCCACATTTGATCACAGAAGTCTTCTGTCTGCCTTGGTTGTTCTTGTTGAGTGAGAAAATAAGGAAAAGCACTTTGAGTGTTTTTCTCACACAATGCCAGAGAAAAGACTGAATTGTCTTTCTATGCTCTCTGCAGAAAATAGTATGATAACATTGTTGTCATATGAAGAGACAAAGTATATGCAGGCAAAAATGTAAGGATAAAACTACTGTATTTTAGAGTTTCTTCAAGCAATTAATTCACATAAATCCTGTGTTACTTTTCTAAATCTTATGATGTTTATAGTATTTGCCAGGTTTTTTTAATTTGCAATTTGTTGTGAATTTATTATTTAAAACAAATGTTTACTTCTGTAATTAATCTTAATAATTTTTTGTTGTTTTTCACAAATGGAGCTTTCAAAATTGTATAAGCTTCATACCTCACAAAACCAAGGTCCACCCTGATAAGTAGGGAGGCAACCTTCCCCTTCTCAGCAAAACTTGGCTCAAAACTGCAGCCATATCTGGTGCTGCTGGGGGTGGGGAGCGGGGGTGTCCTCACTCTCACCTCCCAACCTAGGCTGAGCTCCACTTACTCTTCTCCTCACTGTTGTTTTCCAGCTTTTCTTTCTCCCTTTTCTACTTGTGCATCTTTAGAGTCCCTTTCCTTCCCCCAAGCTCTCATTTCACTCTCCTCCTTGTTCTTGATCCCATTTTCAACCCGTTCTCACTGCCCAGCAAGCCAAGGACTGAGAACAAGGGGGAATGTTTAGACTAAAGATACCTGAGAAACAAAGCAGGTCCAGATTCTCTGCCAAACCCTAACCCCACCTTGGCCTCCCTGACCCTTCCTACTCCCAGAGAAGTCTCAGAATAAAGCTTGATTGTCAGCCAGGGGCCAGGAGCTCAGATCCAAGAGAGGAGCTGGGTGTGGAGGAGCCAGGAGCAGAGCCCAGCAATCTTGGGCTGGACTTGGTCCTGGCACCTCTACCTCACAGCCACTGGACCTGGGTGCTGGTCACCCCACTGGCCCTGAGGTGCTCCCCGCACAGCAGAGGTGGGAGGGATAGGAATTTTGACCCTCTGATGAATAAGCATATTTAAATGAGAGGAGTCTGGGAGACAAGGTCCAGCACAGCCGTATAGTTACAATGAAAAGTCTAGCCTGTTACTCCAGCATGTCTCCTGTCTAAGAACAATGAGAAAGGCGACTGGTTCCCTGATTCTTGCTCTGTTCTTCCCGTCCCCTTCCCTCCCCTCCTGTCCCCTGCCTTCTCCTCCTCTCTTCCCTGTCCCCTTTCTCTGAACCGCATTTAGGAAACTGCACCTCTCAGTGCAGGGATCAGAGATGTTGAGGCTGGATGTGAAAGAAGAAGGCGAAGAAACTGGGATGCGGATAGCAGGACCATAGATTTGGAATGAGACACAGGGTTTCCACATTCCTGTGGAAAAGTCTTTGCAAGTGCATATAACTTGTGTTAATGTTGGTCTATTTCTCTCATGTTTCCTCTGAACTCCTTTGCTAACTACTGGGAATTCTCCAGGATAGGGGTCCCCCCTTCCTTTGGAACTGTCCGCAATGCCCTATATAGCCTCTGCTCCCATACTAGGGGTGCCCACCCCCCGCAATAAAGGAATTCTGCAATGCCCATTCGGTGCTCAGTACAGCATCATTTCTTCTAGGCCTGGTTCCTAGTCAATAATTCCGTCTAGGATATCCTAGAAGAAGTCTCCCTGATTTGTGTTCCCTGGGGGAGCAAAGTGAAGAAGAGAAGTGGTGACTAATTTTGGAGACAGATTAGCAGGTTTTGAACCCTGGCTCAGCCACTTAGAGCTGAGAGACTTGGGTAACTTGCTGAACCACCTGGGCCTTGTTTCTTAATCTGTGAGATAGGGTAATAGCCCCAAAGAGAGATACCATGAAGATAAGACCAGGCTGGAAAAATCAATTTACACAGTGTCTGGCTGTTTTCTTTGCACTTCTTTCCCCCAGAGCAAGGAAATATGGTGGGGCAGGGGGTGGGTGAGGGGCATTTGTTCTTAATGTAATATAAACACCATTAGGAATCAGATCATAAATCCTCCAAGTTGCATAGAGGCCTGAGAGGCTATTTCACTATTTTCATTATTCTCCTTCTTCCTGGAACACTTGAATTCTCAAAACTGCTTCAAAGTATGGCTTAGAACATAAACAAATATTTAAATGCATGAATTATTTTATTCAACTATTTCCTGCCTTCCCTCTTTCTTAAAAACTTTTTCTCTTTTCCATTCTTAAAGACTGTCAGGGCTTCCTGCTACCTTCTGAGAGACCTGTGCATGGGGCACGGAGAGGGGAGAGAGTCTGAAGAACAGGAAGAAATGTGGAACCAAGGAGAATGAGTAGGGGTGAATAAAGCTGGGGCAGAGATGTTAGGGTGAGGATGGTAGTGAGGAGTACTGAGGGGCACTTGCGGCTAGAGGCCCTAAGTCTAGAGAGCAGAGGGAGGAAGGAGGAGAAAAGGCGACACAGGCCAGGCCACAGTATTATTGGTGCCCGTACTCCCAGGGAGGGGGAATTAGGCCATGAATGAGGAGTTGAAATACCAGAGTAATGACAGACAGAGCCCCAGGCTCTGACCAAACCCCTTCCCCACATTCCCATAGTGCGATATCTCCCAGACCAAAGAGAAAGACATTAACAAATCTGCAGCCTCCCTGCCTTCTTGAAAACCACATCTCCACCCTCTTGCCCGCCCCAGGTCCTTGGGCCAGCCTTGCCCTGGTATCCTAGACACGCCTCTGCACGCCTGGCACCGGCTTCCCCTCCTACGTGACCAGCACAGGCCCTGGACTGGGTGGCGGATGCTGAGATAAGGCCAAGGAGGGGGAAACCGCCAAAGCCAGGAAGTTACACAGCCTGGTTCCCCTGGCAACCTAGCCACAGTCACCAAACAGTGCAGGGTAGGGGGTAGGGCCAACTCTTGTTCAAGGCCTCAAGGCCAGGGCCTCTCAGACCTCAATTTTCTTGCTGGCAGGAGAAACTTCTCCCCCGAATCTCCTAGGTCACGGCTGCCTAAGGATTATGGGGGAAGTGTGTTTAAATGCAAATTCAAGATACCACCTCCACTACCTCTGCCACAAATTCTCAGTCCATAGGCCTCATAGGTCTAACTGGAATCTGCATTTCTTTTTTTTTTTCTTTTTCCATTCATTTAACACATTTATCTGTGGAAAGCCTACTCTACCAGGCAGCATGGGGAGGCCCAGCAGGGTATTAAGATAGTCACAGTCTTGCCCATGCAGAGACCACATCCCTCAGTGACCACTGGGCTTTGTGTCTCTATGACCAGACCACATCATGGAATCTGCATTTCCAACCAGCACGCCAGGAGAGTCCAATGCTGTCAGTCTGAGGACTCACTTAGAGAACAGAACAAGTTTTAAGAAGTTGAGACTCCTTGTAGCAGGGTTAGGAGAAAATATAGGATAGGAACTGGGGTATCCCACCACCCTGTGTCCACTGTAGTCTACAGCCAAACTCATCTCTAGGGGTACACTTGATTTTGGGTATTTTCAACATCACGTGGGTGACCAGGAGTCCAGAGACCCGGATTCTAGTGCATACAGAACCATTTCAATACAATGAACTTGGACTGAGCTCCTTCTGGGCCTGACACTGTCTGTTCTGAGACTTGTGAGCCACACAAAGATACATAAGGCATGCTTTCTACTCCCAAGAACACTGGGACCCTGGGCAAATCACTTACAGTCTCTAGGCTTAGCTCTTCTCTTCTCTCTAAAGGGTACAAAACTACTAAAGCCCTACCAGGAGGAGACAAGCCTCTCTGGAATTAACAGATATGCTAATGCCTTGAAAGTATGACTCTCAGGTATCGTCCTGAGAGTTGTGATAGCTTTTATTGCTGGAGATAAAAGTTGGCTGTCTGAGGAGGGTCCAGAGAGATCAGGGAGACTTGGGGACGGAAACCTCAAGTTGTAGGATCCAGGGGCTGGATCTCAGGTACTCTCCATTAGTTCCCATCTAAAGCTGCCAGATCCTCGCTTGCCTCAGAGGAGTGGCAGCTGCAGAACTGAACTTCCTGCACCTCTTCCCAAACCTGACCTCTTCCTTCCTCCACTGTGGCCCTGGGCCTCCACTCACAGAGAAACCACAGCTCAAGTCCGTTGCAGGCTGAACCCTTCCCCAGGGTCAGCCACCTCACAGGGGAGCCCCATGACAGGGTGAGCAATAGGTTGGGCTTCAGTGGTCAGAAGTTTAAATCTGTTTTTCCACTACCTGGGTTCAGCAAGTTACTTTTATTCTCTTAGCTTCAGTTTCCTCATCTATAAAATGGGAGAGAGGCCACGGGTGGTGGCTCATGCCTGTAATCCCAGCACTTTGGGAGGCTGAGGCAGGTGGATCACCTGAGGTCAGGAGTTCGAGACCAGCCTGGCCAACATGGCGAAACCCCATCTCTACTAAAAATACAAAAATTAGCCAGGCGTGGTGGCAGGCACCTATACTCCCAGCTACTCAGGAGGCTGAGGCAGGGATAATTGCTTGAACCTGGGAGGCGGAGGTTGCAGTGAGCCGAGATCGTACCACTGAACTCCAGCCTGGGCAACAGAGCAAGACTCTGTCTCAAGAAAAAGAAAAAAAAATTCAGGTCCTGCCAACAGTGATGTGAAACAGTTGACAGTCCCAGTATCTGAGGAGGTGTTTATATAACCACTTCAGACCTACCCCCAGCTCCAGTGATGTTGATCTGTCCTTACCTGATCCCTGGTTCTCACCCTGACTCAGGCCTTTTTGTCTTCCACCCCCGCCTCAGGCAGGAAAGAAATAGCCCCTCACCCCACACTGAAACTTGACTTCTGACCACAAAGCCAGGGACTGCTCCTTTTTCCAGAGCAGTCCCCCCAGCCGGCTCTCCCACTCCCCTGGGTTGATCAGGGGAGATGATCCCTGAGGTATGCGGCCTCAGCTCCCCATGACATCACCACCAGTCACCATCCAGGAATTTATCCAGAGCATTGAGAGGTAGGCAGTAGTCCTCCCACAAAGCCCTATTTGCATTTCTCCAAAGGCACATGTCACAAGTTTCCTGAATTATTGTGGCTTCTGGCCTGTGTGGTGGCTCACACCTGTAATCCCAGCACTTTGACAGGCCGAGTTGGGCGGATCACCTGAGGTCAGGAGTTTGAGACCAGCCTGGCCAACACGGTGAAATCCCTCTCTACTAAAAATACAAAAATTAGCCGGGCGTGATGGCACGCGCCTGTAATCCCAGCCACTGGGGAGGCTGAAGCAGAAGAATTGCTAGAGCCCGGGAGACAGAGGTTGCAGTGAGCCGAGATCGTACCACTGTACTCCAGCCTGGCCAACAGAGAGAGACTCTGTCTCAAAAAATAAATATTATGGCTTCTGTGTTGTATCTCCCCTACAGAACTATGCACTCTTTGAGCAAAGAGATCATGTATTAATCATCCACATCCTCCATAAAGCCTGACATAAAGTAGGATCTCAATAATTGTTAAATGAATGAATATATGAATGAAAAAAATGAGTGTGTATATGACCATTCCCAGGCAGAACTGCCCATTTTCCTCTGCAAGAAGATGCATTTTGTCCTATTATTGAAGACATTCCTCCTGACCCTTAAGAGATTCCAAAGGCTAATAACCTCCAGAGTCAAGAGGATCATTTTTCCTTGTCTAATCTAAATTTCTCTAGATGCAACTTTGGTGCATTTTCTTCTAATCTACCTCCCTGGCCACTAGGACTAAAATCCATTTCTTTGCAAGAAGACAGTTATTAATTCACCCTTTTAGCCTTTTCTTCAACAAATTTAATCTCAGGCCCTTTATTGTTCCCTCTCTGGGGTCCTATCATCCAGCACTTTCCCCGTTCCACTGCTCCTTGGGCCTTCTGCCAAGCTCTCAAAGGCCTCCTTCAGCTGTGGAGGCAGGAATGAGACATATTGTTCTCCACGGAGCCATGTACAAACACACAGATGCCTACGCACGTAGGACAAACACCTCTCTGCACCCATTATCCCCAATCCTTGGTAAACACATACTCGTAGGCAGCCTCCACACACAGTCACAGATTCATCTCCTCCTACCTGCACCACACCCCACCTCCTGGCCCCCAGCCCTAGCCCTGAGAATTCTCACACACCTGGATGCACACTCACAAGCATATGAATAGGCTGCAGAGGGCTACTCTTGTTACCCACAGGTGAGCCAAACTGGGTGGAGCATCTGAAACCTTCTTCCTTCTCCCCCCTCTTCCTCCTCCTCTCCGCCTCCCTTCCCCAACTCTCCTTTCCATTGGCCACAATGGGCCAAGCCTACTTTCCCTCCGCCTCCACAGTGATTTTCCACTTCCAGACTGAAGGCAAGGAGCAAATGAACCCAAGCGGGCTCCTACCTCTTCCTCCTGCCCTCCTCCTGTTCTTTTTTCCCAAAATCCTCAAATCACCTTCCATTTTTCCAGAGCATGCAATCCACCCTCCAACCTCCTCTCCTCTGCCCATAGGAAATGCAGCTTCTTGGGTTTTTATTTTTTGGAAATGAATAATCTGGAAGCATTGGAAGCGGAGAGATGAGCTGGGCTGTATCTTAGATCTGATGACAGGCTGGTTTGCTAGGCCCTTGGGCTGGCTGGGCACTGTGTTGCCAAGCCAGGGGGCTGAGGAGCATGAGGGTGGTGTCATGCTCACTCATTCATTCAACAAATATTTATCCAGCACCTACAACATGCCAACCACTACTCTACGTGAGCAAAACCAACAAAAGCCTGCCTTTGTGTAGTGTACATTCTATGGGTGGGGACAGAAAATAAATAAGTAAAATATATTAGGTGTCAGGTGGTGATAAAAGAAAGCAGGAATGGAGCATAGGGTCCAGGCTCAGGGTGAAGTGTGCAGTTTTAAACGAGGTGATCAGGGAAGATGACGTCTGAACAAAAACCTGAAGGAGATAAAGGAGCAAGCGAGGGTGCGACCTGGAAGGAGATTGTTCCAGGCGGCAGGAGAAGCCCTGCAAGTTCAGAGTGTTAGGAGACACCTCTGTAGCGAGTTGAACAATGAGAACACATAGACAGAGAGGGGAACAACACACACCAGGGTCTGTGGTCGGGGAAGGGGTGCGGCGAGGGGAGGGAGAGCATCAAGACAAATAGTTAATGTATGCGGGGCTTAAAACCTAGGTGATGGGTTGATAGGTGGAGCAAACCACCAGGGCACACGTATACCTACGCAACAAACCTGCATGTTCAGCACCTGTATCCCAGAACTTAAAGTTAAAAAAAAAAAAAGAAAGAAAGAAAGAGTTGAACAATGAGAACACATGGACACAGGGAGGGAAACATCACATACTGGGGCCTGTTGTGGGGCTGGGAGGCTGGGGGAGAGATAGCGTTAGGAGAAATACCTAATGTAAATGACGACCTGATGGGTGCAGCAAACCAACATGGCCCATATACACCTATGTAACAAACCTGCACGTTATGCACATGCACCCTAGAACTTAAAGTATAATAATAATAATAAAGAAAAATGTAAGGAAAAAAAAGAGAGAGACACCACTGTAGTGAGCCACACAATAAGGTGTTGGGAGATGGCAAGAAAAGGCAGAACCATACACAGGCTGGTGCCTAGTCTGGGCTCCAGGGCCTGAAGTGGGGTCAGAGATGAGAGAAGCCAAGTTAAGGATGCAATTGTAACCTCAGGTGAGAAAAAATGCTAAAAAGCAGACAAACAGAAAGCTGGAAAATGTTGAGATACCAGTGGAGGCCAGCTCCAGAAGGAAGCAGCTAAGTCTGCAGTTAGATGGATTAAGGGGACATTGAGATTCCTCACAATGCTTGGGTGGTGGTGGGTGCAGCCAGAAGAAAGGTGAGCCCAATGGCTGAGCACCTCTCAAATACAGCTGGTGTCTCCCTTGAAAATAAGCTATGCCAGGTAGTGGGGATAGGGCCACTGAAAGCATCTTTGCCCGTGTTCAACAGGACAGTGGTGAAGGGCATGAAACTGCTGGGCATTAGCTCCCTCTCAGCCCAGGGTCCATACACAAATGTTCTACCTTTTATTCCCCACACTTCCATTTCCTGAGCACTATGTGCTAGCATTCCCCATGCAAAGTGCTTTCCAGGGCTCATCTCATCCTCACGGCAACTTCATGAGGAAGGAATTATCATCTTCAGCTTACAGATGAGGAGCATCGCCCTGCCACCCACCATCACCTCTGTCCCCTAGTCCCTTGACAGCTTCACTTCTTGCTGAGCCTAGAACTGCACAGGCTCAGCCGGGTTCAGAGCCAGGTTGATTGGATGCAAATCCCTGCTTCTCCCTTAATTGCTTTGTGGCCCTGGGCACATTCCTTGGACCTTCTGAGACCAGTATCCTCATCTAAAGACAAAATGGGGAACACATTACAGTAATACCCACCTCCTGGGCGTTTGTGAGAATCTTCTGGGAGAAGGCAGTGGTTCTCAGTGCTGGCACTGTGACAAATGGTATTTCTCGGAGTTGCGAGGCTTGTGGCCAATAATTTATAGCTATAAATAGTTAAACCAAGGAAGGTGGCAAATAGCTTGTTGTTTTAGTATAAATAGCGAATTCAATGTTTTCTCTGCAATGACATCACTCTCCCTCACTAGCATTCCACAAAGCCTTCCTGAATGAGAGATAAAGGATCTAATCCCCTGGGAATTTGCCCATAGGCTGCAGCCTATCTTATCTGTGCCACAGCCTGTGGGAGTGCAGCAAGCAGGCAAATACAGTCTCTCCCGAGGTGTGGTGTGGCAAGGCTAAGCGTGGTGTGGGCATAAGGCTGACTGCCATGGCTATGAAGAACTGGCATGGGGCCTGGCCCCCAGTGGGTGCTTCTTGGAAGAGGGAGCCTCAGAGAAGCAGGGCAACAAAAGGGGAGAGAACAAAAGCTCTGGTTACAAACCTGTTTCCCTCAGGCACAGTGTTGTGGCTTTCTCCTCCTAGGAGACAGAGATACCTCAAGTAGAAAAGGGGAAAGGGGCAAGGAAGGCCAGGCCCCGGGTGAAGCTGATGGGGCTGGACCCTAATGTCAGACTGGCCCAGGGTCTCTCAAATTCCCCCTGGGTAGACACAGAGTCTGATTGGGAAGCCTTGGGGTAAAGGTAATACCTAGTGGTTAGACATGGGTGGGGCTCCCAGCACTTCGGGAGGCCGAGGCTGGGGTGTTGGGAGATGGCAAGAAAAGGCAGAGCCATGAGGTCAGGCAGATCGCTTGAGCCCAGGGGTTCGAGACCAGCCTGGCCAACATGGTGAAACCCCATCTCTATTAAAAATACAAAAAATAGCCAGGCACGGTGGCTCATACCTGTAACCCCAGCACTTTGGGAGGCCGAGGCAGGCAGATCACCCGAGGTCGGGAGTTCAAGACCAGCCTGACCAACATGGAGAAACCCCGTCTCTACTAAAAATACAAAAAAATTAGCCGGGCGTGGTGGCACATGCCTGTAATCCCAGCTACTCGGGAGGCTGAGGCAGGAGAATCGCTTGAACCTGGGAGGCGAAGGTCACAGTGAGCTGAGATCGCGCCACTGCACTCCAGCCTGGAGAACAAGAGCGATCATGCTACTGCACTCCAGCCTGGGTGACAAAGCCAGACTGTCTCAAAAAAAAAAGAAAAGAAAAGAAAAAAAGAAACTGTGGGTGGAACACTCATGCCTCGCTCAAAGATAGGTGCTAGAGACAACCTGACCCAAAATTAATGATCATGGCCCAAGGCCACTCACCTAGAAAGGAAGCTCTGCCGCTAGTCTCTCCCAGGCACTTAGTTCACAGATGCTTAGGATCAATCAACATGGCTTCTTCCCTCCAGCAACCACCACCAACTCACTCCTGCTCATTCCCCAGCTTTCCACCTCTCCTCACCACTGCAACTCCCACCCTCAGCCCCTACATGGGTCTGGCCAACTCCAACACAGACCACCTCACCCCAAGCCTGCCTGAGGGACCTCTCACCTGGAAACAGCTTCACTTGCCAGGACTGATGGCTGTGCCAGCAGCCAGCCCCACCCTCCTAGTGACTGAGAAACTGTTCCGGCTGTAGAGGCAGACCCAGCCAAAGGCAGCAGGCAGGATTACCCAATTCCATTGACTAGAAAGGGCCTTACTTCCCTGTGGACACTGCCTTCGTAGTCTGTATTCAGCTGTGTGGTCCTGTCCCCTCTTAATTCCAACCTACACCACCCCCCAAAGCAAGTGAGAATGAGGATGGGGAGGAAACTGAAGACAGGGGTTAGCACTGCAACCTCTCATCTCTACCCTCCTTCCTGTATCACTCACTGCACTTTGCCCAGTATTCCTCCCTTCCCCACAGTGGTACAGTGGCCCCAGACACAGCCAGAGTCCATTGAAAAATGACAAATTCTTTATTTAAATCAACAAACTCATCTTCCTCAAGCCCCAGACCATGGTAGGCAGCCCTCCCTCTCCATCCCCTCACCCCACCCCTTAGCCACAGTGAAGGGAATGGAAAACGAGAAGCCACGAGGGCCCCTGCCAGGGAAGGCTGCCCCAGATGTGTGGTGAGCACAGTCAGTGCAGCTGTGGCTGGGGCAGCAGCTGCCACAGGCTCCTCCCTATAAATTAAGTTCCTGCAGCCACAGCTGTGGGAGAAGCATACTTGTAAAAGCAAGGCCAGTCCAGCATCAGAAGGCAGAGGCAGCATCACTGACTCCCAGCCATGGAATGAACGGAGGACACAGAGCTCAGAGACAGAACAGGCCAGGGGGAAAAAGAAGAGACAGAACAGGCCAGGGCATGGCGGTGAGGGACCGAGGCCCCTAAATTTTGGTCCCAGGAGAAAGGAAGAGGCCAGCTGGTCCAGTTTTGATGGGTATGGGGAAGGGAATGTATTAGTAAGCACGGGGGAGAGGCTGCCAACAGGCACGTCAGAGGTGACAGGACAGGCTGAACCCCCCACCCTGACAGAAGGGAGCTTGAGAGCTCTGGGGCTCTCTGGGAATGTCACTGCTAAAATATATATCTACATATATATTAACCATTCGTGGGAGGGCAGGGGCAAGGCCTGGGGTGGGATCAGAGGATCTGGCGTGGCATCCCGTAGCCAGTCATGCCTGCCTGAGATGCCCCGCGGTTGGTGCCCATCTGTAATCCGATCACGTTCTTGCCCTCTTGCAGCTGGTTATCCGAGAAGTTCCGAGGATTCTCCTTGGATTTCCTGGGTGACAAGGGAGTGGTGGTTAGAGGAGATCACAGGCTGCCCTAGTAAATCCCTTCCTTGGACAGAGCACAGGCTTTGCTGTTGGCTCAAGGGCTGGTGCCAGCTCTGCCCTTGAGAGCCATAAGCTCTCTGAAGCCACCTCCTCATCTGTCCAAAGGGACAGTCATTTGCCATCCCAGAGGGTGTTGCGAGGATTAAGTGAGATGAGGAATTTTCTGAAAGCGCTTTGTAAAGGGACAGCTGCTACTGAGATAAGTTATTTCCCAGGGACAGGACTGGGCAGAAGCAATGCACCTGCTGGACCCTGCGGCTGTCCCAGCAATACTTACTTAGGGAACCAGTTGGGATCCCCAGAGAAGAGCCCATCATCCCGGGCTACTGCCAGCCCACCCAGATTCATCAGCGTCCGCTGCACACAGGCCATGTTCTTTCCTGGGAAGGAGAATGGGAATGTGTCAGCCTCTGCAGTGTCCTAGATGCCAGGGTTCCGCCTCTATCGCTAAGTCAGCAGGCCTGGCTTCCTAATTATTTTTACTCTTCATTTCCATACCCTTCTCCGTTCCAGCCTCCAATATGACCAAGTGCTCCATGGAACACAAACACACCCCTCTTTCTCTTCAGGGAGCCAGAAAACAGCCCCTTCTCCCTGGTCAAGAGGGCCCAGCCCAATCTCTGGCCTCCTGGACGACAGGACCCAGCTCCTGGCCCTGTCCCACCTTCCCAGAGGTCCACAGTTTGGAAGATGTCAGTGGTGTTAATGCCATAGCGCTCAGCTGCTTGCAGGAACTGAGAGATCTGCTCCATCTGCTTGAAGGCCATGGCGGAGGCCTGGATCTTCTTTACTGGGGCCTGTCCCTCGGGGTACAGTGCATTAATGAGCTCACATAGCACCTGGATGAGGACAGCAGGGGTGGAAAGGTGAGAATATGCCTACCTATCGCAGCTCAGCGTGCATCACCCTTAGAACCAGAGACAATGAACCGAAGAGGCTCCTGTCTTGCCTGAAGACAGCTTGGACTCTTTCACTAGAGTAAGCCTCACAGTCCTTCTTGCCAGCTTCCTGCCTCCAGGCCCAGAGTGAAAAGCCAGTGTTTAGTCTTTCCTTGCTAATACACCCTCCCACAGTTCTTTCCTTAGAGACATTCTTCCTCAGTGCCTCAGTCTTCCACTGCCTGGGAGGCACATTCACCCTTACCCTCCACTCCACAGGAAGGGAGGAAAGCATGCGCCCTCTCACATCCTTGACAAAGACCTTCAGGCTGAGGAAGAGGCTGGGACATGTGTGCCCTCAATCTTCCCCTCTTCAGGTTAAACAATCCCCAGTCCACTGGACCCAGTCCTGCTCGCCCTGCACGTCCAAGCCAGTGGGGCCTGGCTCTCACCGTGCCATCCTTGAGCCAGTTCTGGAAGTTCTCGCGTCCAGGCTGGGGCCGGCCCACATCCTTTCGGCACTGGGTGGTGATCCACTGGATCAGGATCTGCTCCAGATCTGCATCATATTGTTTCTCAATCTTCTGCTGCACCTCCCGGCTCAGGCCATATGCAGGTCCCCTGTTGGCCATTCCAATGGGTGGCGGTGGCTGCCCGGAGCTAGGGAGAGGACACACCCGGGCTTTTGGTCAACACCTTGCAGCCTGGGGAGGGGGAAATTCAGGAATTCTGCCTGCAGGGATACACACCATTTCCCCCAGGTTGAGCCCCAAGGACGAGGACCAGAACTGTTACCAAATGCAACCCTGCTCTTTATAGCCCTGGGAAAGAGAATGATTTGGGGAGAGGAGGAGGAATGTGGAACAGCTTAGGAAACTGTTGGATCTACCCTCCCTCAAACTCTGGGTTTTCTTTGCTTTTTTTTAACCATCTAGGTTGGTGCAAACCACTGGATTTTAATTGAGCACCTACTATTTGTGCTAGAGATTGTGAAAGAAATAGAAGTCCTTGGTCCTCAAGTGCCCACAGTACCATCAGGGAGACAAAGTGAGTACATATGAACAGGTAAGGATTGCACACAAAGAATACTAAAGTGCACAGTTCAGATCACATGTTGTAGGAGTTAAAAGAAGCAGATGGGCAGAAGCAGCCTGGGAAGGCTTTCTGGAAGAGGTAGGCCTGAATGGGTCCTTGAGGGATTTCAGCAAGCAAATCGGATTTCCTACGAGAAACCAGGCAATAAAAACAAATTCGACTTTCCCTTCTAGGAACTATGACAGGCAGAATCATGCCCCCCCAAAAGGTGTCCATGTCCTAATTCCCAGAACCTGTGGATAGTTACCTTATATGACAAAAACAGACTTCATAGATGTGATTAAGATCTCGAAATGGGGAGATTATCCTGGATCATCTAAATGAGGCCAGTGTAATCACAAGGGCCTTACTAACTGAAAGTGGGAGATAGGTGAGTCAGAGTGGGAGAAGTAACAACAACAACAACAAAAAAATGGAAGTAGAAGTCAGAGTCACACAGGGCCATGAACCAAGCAATGCAGGTGGCCTCCAGAAGCCAGAAAACGGAAGGAAATAGATTCACCTCAAAACCCCCAGAAGGAACACAGCCCTGCCAACACCTGCATTTTAGCCAGTGAGACCCCTGTTGAAGTCTGTAGAACTGTAAGATGCTGTATTTGTGTTGCTTTAAATCACTAAGCTTGTAGCAATTTGTTACAGCGAAATAGGAAACTAATACAGGAGCCCTGGGTGATATTTTTGGAAAAACCTGGGGAAGAGAAGGCAAGATGGGGAATACACAGGAGGGTTTCTTTAACTTCGTTGGAGGACCTTGATTAGCAAGAACTGGGTGGTTTCCCGACCAATGGCCTGAGATGGCGGACCTCACTGTGGCGGTGTGTTCCCACCACACTCACCACCTGGGTCTGACACTCAGGGGCTGAGCAAGACCTGGGCATGCTATGGATGCCAAGGGGAGCCAAGAACCAAGAACGGGCCACAGTCCCCATTTTCTGTCCCATCCCTACCCTGGTTTGGCTTTTCTCTCTTCTCCAAAACAGAGCTAGCTGTCAGGCGGCTCAAGAAAGGGGACCCCCAGGATGGGCATCTGTGTTCAAGGGGAGGAAAGAGAGCCACCCCTTCTAACCACATCTGGCTCCAGGCCAGGCTGGCCTTCAGGGATGAAGTCACTCCAGCTCCCCTTCTCCCACACACCCAGGTTAAACAATCCCACCACCCCCTCTCAATGGACCTTGGGGCTCTGTGAAATACAAGGGAACCAGCCTGCTTCAAACCCTCAACACCTCTCGGCCACAGAGGCTGTGTCTCGGGCCAGTCCCTCCCATCCCGACTCCAACATGGCTGCTCCTTTTTACCCCCGCTTATCAAGCTGCACATTTCCGGCAGATCCTCCCCTAAATCAGTTATTTTTAAACCTCATTAAGAGCAACCCGCCCCCTCCACTTCCCCCAGCCCGAAAGTTGGGCCAGATAAATGTCAGTCTGGGCCCCGACCCACAGCGCCAGGCACACACACCATCAGCTGGGGGAAGGCGGGCGGGGTGGGGTGGCTGAGTTCTGAGGAGAAACCAAGAGAAGCATCCCTGCCCTCCCCAGCGGCCACTCTGCCATAGAAAACTCTAACCTCTGATGCACAGGGGAATGGCTGGAAGACAGGCAGGAGGAGGAAGGGGCTAAGAGCTACTACCACCAGTAAGCCCCCTTTCCGCAGCCCAGTACCAGACCTCTCTCCTCGGAGTGGCTGTGCTCAGGGCTGTTTCCAGGGACCAAGCGGCCTGAGGCTCGGGAATCACCAGGGAACAGGTAAAGAAAGGGCAGGAGAATGATTAACCTAGACACTGGGGTTAAGAGCAGAGAGAAAGGCCTGAAGCCAGACCCTTCCAGTGCCCCCCAACCCCCAAGGCAGGACAAACTTGGCCTCCCAGAGCCACCACTGGGTGGAAAGTGGATGCTGAGGAACCCCCTCCACCGCCCAACGCTGGGGCCTGGACACAGCTGGCAGGGTCGCGGCCTCCAGCTGCAGTGTATCTGCTCCACTCTGGGGCCATTGCCCTGAAGCTCTGAGGTGCCAGAGCCATAGGGTGGAGTCCTGAGAAGGGGCAGTTCCAACCAGGCCAGGCCTGGCCAGCAGCTGTTTCTCCTCCCCACCCCCACGGGCAGGCAGGAGCTGATGGGCTGCGGCTGCTGGAGCTGGGAAGGCCCACCCTAGGGACACCCAGGGGACCTGCCCCTGCCTTCCCTCAAACATCAAGAAAACAGTAAGCAAGTTGCCTACCAGGGTGAGAAGAGATATGCCAGCTGGAAGACAGGTGTGGGCGACCCCCAGAGCTGGGGACCCCAAAGGAAGGTGACAGCTGAACAACCTGGGGGATGGGCTGGCAGGGAGCAACCTAAACCCTAGCGCTACTGCAGCTGTGAGAACAACCCTCACCCTCACCCTGGAGTTACAATAGGCGGGAAACGGGGAGGGGCCACGCAAGGCACTCGGCCCCACCCAGACCCTGGGCTGGAAGCTTACCTCACCAAAGCCAAAGCCAAAGAAAAGGCGGACATGGGTGGGGGCAGGGAGGACTTCAGGGTTCTTGGCTAGGGTGTTTAATTGGGAAGACAAAGGGACTCTCCATCCACGGTGCAGATGGAACACAGGAGAACTTCCCAACTCAGATTTGGGGCAGGGACTGTTCTCAAAGAGCAGCACAGTGAGGGCACCAGCCCACAGAGCGAGGTGCCACAGCCAGCAGCAAGGATGGGGGGCGGCCCACAATTAAGGGAACCACCGTAGGGCAGCCCCTCACCACCGAGAGTCAGGAGCAGAAGAGAAAGCTGAGGCTACACAAACAGGAAGCTCCAAGGCTTGCGTGGGAGGAGGGGATGAGGTGGGGGCCGTTGCCATGGCTTCTGTGTACCAAACAGTGTTGGAGGCTGGGTGGGGGCTCCGGGCAGAAACACCCTCTCAACACAGACATTGTGGTGAGCAGGCTGTGAGCACGGGAGCAGAAGTGGGATCGTCCCAGCAGTGCTCGGGTGTAGCCAGGTGCAAGGGATTCTTCCAGGAGACAGCTATAGTGGGGATGGACAGCGTGTGGGCGAAGATAGGAAATGACCCGTGCTGGGGTGAAGAAGCGGACTCAGGAAGTAGTCGTTCAGGAGAAGAAATCCCCTGGGAAGGGAAAGTGTTCTGAGCTAGAGAACCCACAGCTGAAAATTCTGGAGGGAGAAGGAATGGAATGAAGAAAGGATTAGGGGCCAATCCCGGGGTGGGGGACAGGGGCAGAGGCCTTGGGGTGAGGGAGGGAGTTGCGGTTGGACAAAACCTATTTGTTGGTTTTGGAATGGTAGGGCCCCTACTGGGCCCGCCCTGCCTTGGCCTCCTCTGCAGTTGTAGGTCTGCCCCTTGCAGTGGGGAGGAGAAACCGGGAGGGGGCTGGAGGTAGAGAGTTATTGCTGTCTGGTGCTTTGGAGTCAAAGAGAACACTGGGGGAGCCCCGTCCCAGCCGCAGGTCTTCTACATCGGATCCCACACTCCATCCCCACTCTCACCCCGTTTCTCTCTGCCCCACAGATACCAACTGTTCACAGAACTCCCAGGACACCGGCTCCAGGTAGCCCCAGGAGGCACAGGGCGCGGGGGGAGGCGGCAGTCCACCTACGGTCCTGCAGGTCCGGCCTCCCAGCCGCCGCCCCCCACCCCCGCGACCACACCCTGGGCCGTTACAGCAGATGAGTCACCCACCGCCCTCCCGCCGCTGGGGTGACGCAGTGGTCTGGGCAGCCCGCCCGCCTGCCCGCGGCCACCACCAGCTTTCCCAGCAGCAGGGGGCACCCGGTGGGGGCAGCGGCGCTCGGGCAGGGTAAAAGCAGCCACCACCACCCCCACAACCTCACACAGGGCACCCCGGGGCGCAGTCAGGGCTGCAGCACCCAGACCCCCGAGGTCAGGGGACCGTCATAAAGATGACTGGAGCTTCACAGAAGGTCACCGTGCGACCCATGCAGAGCCCCCTAGCTCCAGCCCGTAATCTCAAGTCCCCAGAATAGCAAGCTAGCAGGAACAGGAATGAAAAGGGCGGCCTTGGGGACTCAGAGGGCACGCAGTGCCCACACGTGCTCCTGGAACCAGGAAGTGAAGGGTCGCGCGGGAAAGCCCAGGAGCACGAGCTGGCCCAGGGCCGGCGCCACGACCCGGGGTCACTCGGGGCCAGCCAGCTAAAGTCAGACGCCCTTTTTTCCCCTCGCCCCAGTGAGGACTCAGCGATGGAGCCCGCGGGTGGGGCTCAGTCCCTGAGTCCCTGCTGCGGACGGACGCCCTGTCTATGCATGGGCTAACCTCGCCTGACCTCATCGTCCAACAATGTCGGGTCAGGGCTTGGGGACAGGACCTGACAGCACGGGGCGGGGTAAAGTAGTCACCGGACCCTTGCCTGATGCCAGCCCTTGATCCACGAGCTCGCTGGAGCAAGTCCAAAGCGCTGGCTTCTTGCTTTCTACAGACCACGCACATGCCCCCGACCCCCGTCCCTCGGACCTGCTCACCGTTCAAGCGGACTGGAGAGCGGCGCACTCACTCAAGGCAAGGGCTGCAGCTGCAAGTGGTGCGCCCTGCCCAGCCGGGGGTTTTCTGGAGGGTCCCGCCTCAGACGGGGCGGACCCGGGGCGGGGCAAGGGCCAAGAAGGTTTAAAGGCGCCGCAGCGCAGGAGGCGGGAGGACTGCTTGAGAGGGAGGGACAGTAGACGAGAGCAAGGGTTAAAGGTTCGGGGAGTCTGAACCTACGAAGGCAGCTGCAGTGGTCTCCACCCGTGAGTACCTCAGCCTCCACCGGGAGCCCATAGACTTGTGCCCCAGGAGGAAACTTTCTGCCTAGAAAGTTAGCTAGACTGTGGGCGTGTTTATATGGGAAGAAGCCTCCTAGTTTAGAGGCTGGCAAGGTAAACGGAGGCACAGGAAGGCCTTCCCCCGACCCCAACTGACTAGTGTATGATAGGACTGGGACTTGCAGGCCGGGACAGCACCCCCACGTGATCTTGCTCACCTCTTACTTCAAGCCTGGGCAGGGACTAACAGTGAGGTCACTGCCTAGGGCCCTAGGGGCGTGTTCGGTGTTGGGACCCAGGGTTCAGACCTGACTTCTCCTTGCCTTTCATCTCCTTTTCTACGACCTGGTATCTCTTCCTAAATCCTGGAGGGATCAGAGCGGGAGACCTCAGCGCGAGGAGGCTGGCCGGGGTTCTTTTGTCTCTGAGGGTGGAGGACAGCACAGTTCAGGGGTGGAGAAAGAGCCCCCCATCCTTTCAGGCTTCAGTTGAACAGAGTCCCCCGGGGTGGAGTTCTGCACACATGATAGAGTCCTCCCTTGACCTGAGATTCCAGGATGTCAATATCCAGTCCTGTCCAACCTTTCTATTCTCTGTTCCCTCCCCGAGTCCTACACAGCCCTATATTCCAGTCCCACCGATTGTCAAGCATTCTCACTCCTCTGTGCCTTTACAAAGGCTATTCCTCTGCCTAGGATAGTTTCCCTTCCTTGACCGGCTCCCCACCTGCTCTACCCTTTACCTGCTGTGTGACTGTTGTGCATTCTGTGCTTGAGTTCCCTGGTCTATAGAACAGAGCTAAGAGTACTACCTAATTCATAGAATTGTAGAGAACTAAACAGTCCACCTATAGGGCTTAGAGCAGTGCCTGGCACATAGTGAGTACTATTATTATTATTACCACCATCTGTGAGGGTCCTGAGGACTCCCCCCCAATATGTGGCATTTGTCCCAGCACACAATATTAGCGTTCACTAAATGTGGCCTTGAATGCAACATCTTCCTTTGTGCTACAATAACCAACACATAGCTTTATCACAGAACTTATCACATCATATGGTAACTATTTCTTTACTTGTCTGCCTCACTGACTAGAAAGAACTCAGGGGCAAAGGCATGTCTTCAAGAGCTTTGTATTTTCTCAGTATCTACTTCAATGGCTGGCCTTTAGTAGCTGGCCTCAGTAAGCACTCAATAAATGTTTCTTGAATGAATGCTGAATGCACCTCCATTCATTCAAGAAGATTCTCCTCTTCTTTAAGGGTCCAGGGATTTTCCTGGCACTCTCTCAAAGACAGATAACACACAGAAACATTTTTCAAACTTTGTTTATTCACCTGTAAAAAACTTCACACGCACACACACACACACACACACACACAGAGAGAGAGAGGCAGACCTAAGATCCCTGTTCCAATCCCCAGACTCACCTAGGAGGTCAGCACATACATTCCATACCAAGGTGACCCAAGCCCACTATCAGGGTCTGTGTCTGGGCACCAAAGGGGCAGGCAGGGGCAGTGCCCTAGTTTGAAACTAGGTCTGTCTGGTTGGGGTCCTCCTTTGCAGGTCCATATGCCTTTTCCCAGCCTCACATTAGGGATGTTCACAGCAGAGTGGCCTGTTCGGGGTGGGGGACTGGCTGTCGATAGGCTGGTAGCCGAGCCCTAGTAGCATCTCGGCGGCGGCGGAAGGCCAGGAATTCCTCCCGAAGGGCAGCACAGCGGGCCTCAGGGCCAGTAACATGGGCAGTGTTCAGGAGGCAGCCCTCCTCTGTAGTCTTCACACCTGCAAGAGGCGGGCAGGACAATGAGAAGAAGCCCTGAGGTTCACTGAGTGAAAAGCTCAGATGTGAAGCTCACTAGGCCTTTCCAGTACAGATGGCCCAAGGGGGCAAGGCACAGTCTAGAGCAGAGGAGCCTGGGAGGCAGGGCCTGACTGGGAATAGATGGGTCCTAAGGTGGCAGGGGGGGATGTGGGACAGCATGGCCAAGATGCCTGCCTTTCCGGGGGGCTCACACACCTAGCTCTGGCTCAGCTTCAGGTCTGAGCCGGGAGCTGGCCAAGCCCAGGTGCAAAGTCTCCAGCAATTCCATGTCCCCAGGGAATTCTGAGTCCCACTCATAGTTCTCATCCACAGATGTGTTCCTCCTGTAAAAAAAAGACAAACATATGGTGTGGGTGTAGGAATAGAGGCTGTTCAGAAGAGTCTGAATTCAGTGACCGCAAACTCACGTTAGGCCATGGGTTTCCCCTGAAAAATCCCTGGACCTCAGCAAAAGCTTCTAAAAGGAGACGAGGTTTCCCGTTCCCAGGGTGGGAGTGGAGCAGAGAAGGTGCAGGGTATTGGGAGAGGGGTGAGAGGTCTGGGGTGGGACTGAGGTGGAGGTAGGGATGTGCAGGGACTGCTCTCACCTCTTGCTGACTGTCACCACATGCTCCCTTCGGGGCCATCTCTCAGGGCCACTGGCCCAGCTGCTGGTGTCTCCTGGAGCAGGGCTGAGGTAGCTGCCTCCTGCAGAGGGGGCTGTGGAGGGGGGCCGCAGGAACGAAGCACTGCCTCGCCCACTGCTCTGGCTGGTGAGGCTGCCTCGAGGGGCAGCAGGGAGAAGGCCTGGCAGCAGCCGCTCCCTCAGTGTCCAGTCAGCCAGGGCTGTGTAAGGGGGCTCTGCAGTGGCCCCAGCCCCTACCACAGCCCCAGGAAGTGATTCCCTGGGGGACACAGGAGGGGTGTCTGGAGAACGAAGGAAAGATGAGGTGGGACAGCGCCGGGTATCCATGTAATCTGGGGGTGCAGCAGGGCTGGGCTCCTCAAGAGGGGGCCAGTCCCCATCCACATTCATCTCTCGGAAGAAGGGCAGGCTCAGGTACTGGAGCAGGGGTCCGGGACCTGGCAAGGGACTAGGTGGGGCTGCTGGAGGGGGTGCCACAGGGCTGATGTCTTCAATGCAGAGGGGCTGGGGTGCCCCACTGGGGCTGCTGCTGCTACAGTCAAAGGACCGGGCCAGACGCTGGGCTGGAGTCCGAGGTTCTGCCTGCTCCGGGCCTGACCTTTCCTGGGGGGCCGCCACAGTGGGCCCCATCACAAAGCGCCCGTCTGGGCCCCGGCAAATGGGCTCCAGGGGTAAGGGTCCCCGGCTAGATGGAGGATCTGGGTGGGGGCTGGGATTTCCGGCAGGATCCCCCCAGAGCAGACTCTGGCGCAGGCTGGGGACTGGGGATCCCTGGAGCTTCAGCTTCGCCACGCTGTCAGGACTGCCTGAGCCCAGAGCAGAGCTGGGGAAGGACAGGAGATCAGGGTCTGTGGTAGGGGCAGGTCCCCCTCCCAGGAGCCAGCGTCAGGCCTTGAGAGGTTTAGTGAACAACAGAGCAGAGCTAGGGAGAACAAGCGAGGAAAGGACCAACAAGGTGGAGGGGTGGAGGGAAGGCACAGGCCATACTGGACCGGCCACAGGCTGGGGCCACTGCACACCCCTTCTTACCCTCTCCCACTTTTGTTCCTCCCCAACACCCAACATCCCCCCAGTAAAGATGCAAAAAAGGAAGCAGAAGATACTGGCATGTACAATGGAAAGGCAGAAGAAAGCCAAGGAGGTGGAGGCACTTACGGTGCAGCTGACTTCCCGGTCGGAGAGAAGATAAGAGGTGGATCTGGAAGGGCACGAGAATAGTAGGTGACACAGGCAAAAATCAAGGCCCTCTAGGTGGAGACTCTCTCACCCAACACCAGGCGCCCAACCCCGTCCGGCTGGGAAAAGCGTAGGCAGGACCAGATGCAGGACTAAGAGAATGCACCTGGATCACACAGGAGCGAGGGATTTTCCCCCAGGTAGGAGGGGCTTAAGGAGGCTAGGCCCAAGTGCGCAGTAGCAGGGCTGAGGGTGGAGGGGCTTACCTTGGCGGAGGCGCTTGCGGCGGCGGCGGGCAGCCCTGCGCCGGTTCATGAGGCAGGCGGCCAGGATGCTCACAAGGACGGCCACGCCCAGAAAGCAGACTCCGCCCACCACGCCGGCCAGCACGGGCTGGGGCAGGAGGCCCGGCAGCTGCGTGCGCGAAGGGTAGACCTCCAGACCTAGGCAGGGGGGCACGAGGGAGGGTCAGTGGACTCGGAGCAACCCTGGGGCTCCTCCCTCACGCCAGGTGCTCACCGGAAGTGGAGACGTTGGCCGTGTTGCTGGGGTCGCTGACGAAGCTGCCCGCGAAGGCTACGAGGCGCAACTCGTAGAGAACATCCTACGATGGGGATGGGGTACTAGGAGGGAGGTACGGGCCCAGCACCGCCCAACCCAGCGGTGCGCGGAAAGACTGTGCACGTGGGACGGAAGGGTGAGGTAGGATGCGGAGGTGAAGAGCTCAAATCAAGATGAGAAGATAGGGTTTGGGCAATGGAGAAGGACACAGGAGAGCCCCTAGGAGGCCGCTCTCTGTATCGCCTCTCGCACATACCTTGATGAGGCCTGGCACCAGCAGCTCTGTTTCTGTGCCTGCCACAGCCGGGTCCAGCACCTCCCAGCCCTGGGAGCCTTGCCGTCCTTCCAAGACGTAGCCATCCAGTCTCTTAGGGACCAGCTCTGGGGGATCCCAATGCAGGAGTACCCCTCGGGGTGTCCTCACTGCCACCAGACCCCGCGGAGGGGACAGGGGAGGCGGTATCTCTGTTGGGGGAAGCCTGGGTGCAGCTGGTGTGGTAGGAAGCCCTGCATGGGACAGAAAGGCAGGTCAGAGCAAGGATTCCCA